>NW_028232751.1:16479382-17814632 GCF_057557595.1 Rhyacophila brunnea | reverse complement strand
CTTACTTTTTTCAAAAAGATTTTTTCTATTGGTTATAATATATTTTCTCAGAAGTGTTTTTCAAAATGATGAATTTCAATAACATCTAAATTTAATATTAGCTGTGTTATATTTTCCCTATAAGAATCTAACAATATTTTACAGGACAGGAACTCTCTTTTTAATTAAATTTCCATCGCCAACCGGTTTTAATTTCATCAAGTCAGAAGCTGCCTGTAAATATCGTAGTAAAAAAGTAAAAATCAAAATGCACCGCCGCTACTAAATTGGTTATATGTCCTGCAAAGAGCTTTTCTAGTGGTGTAATATCACATCCGTCCGGTAAACGGCTATTGCATCATGTTGTTATTATAGGGCGATTTGATTTTATTTTTCAATTCGTCTTTATAAAGTACCTGTTTTGATCTATTTGAGTAACATACGCATTTGAGACACGTAAAAGACCGATACAATACATATTTGACAACAATATATTTAAAACATGATAGAATATATACTATATAATAGCATAAAACCAATAGATTAATTCTATTATACGGAAATAACTCAAAAAAACTTTATTCTAAAATAATAGAATTTGCAGAAACTCTTATTTTAATTTAAAAATCTTCAATTATTAGGGAAATGTTTTTTTTATTCTAATAGAATTAAGAAAATTGCCAAATTTAATAACGTATGAATCATCGCAGATATTCCCGTATAGAATATTGAATTATTGATTAATTACAATTATAATCAATAACTATGTCAACAATTAACCAAAATGACAACATTAACAAAAAAAACGCTAAAATTTTAATTGTTTCCATCCAGAACACGGTATTCAATTTTGTAAATTTTGGTCTACTATACGAACATATTATTATTATCATATTGTGAACGTATTAAACTTATAGTTTATTCATAATATATTTAAATACAAATAGATACTTAAATATTTTTTATTATTCAATTTAACCACATTTTTTAGTAGTTTAATTCATCGAAACAATCTCGGAAAAGTGAAATTAAGATTTAGATTAATTTTAATGTAGGTACATTTTAAATTTACATTATTTTATGGTACCACTTAGAGTTTTTTGCCAGAACACAAAATGGGATTGTACTGAGATTTTTTTCAACCACAAGTAATGTTTTACTATTAAAAATGGTTTGGAGGATAGGTTCTAATGAAAATAGACTTATTTTTTTTGCATAATATCAATTATTTATTTATCAAAAAGACATATACAGAGAACTAAAATATAAAATGGTTTAATATTATCAATTTTTAATGAAAATACATACTTACACTACTGATTTATTAAAAAAATAGATCATCAATTTTTAATGTGCAAGTAAACATTTTAATAATAAATTGATTCAATTTATCAATTAATTTGATCAATGACAGACTTAAGAACACGTCATGTACAGTTATATAATAAATTTATAATCAATGATTGAAAAAACATTTCAAATATTTGAATATCAATTTGTCAACAGGAAAAATCTATAAATAAAATAATAAAAAATAACAAAATACAAGGTAACCAATTTAAATTGAGTTATACATTAATTATTGAAAATACATTCTTATGATTTATTATGATCAATTCTAAATGTGCAGTTCAACGTTTTATTAACTTATGTTTTAATTTTATCAATAACAGACTTAATAATAACACTAATGCATTAACATAATTATTTATAATCAATAATTACATAAACATTTTAAATACTCTAATAAATGAATGATCAAAGGGAGAAATCTATACATAGGTACATCTTTTACTAATTTTCTATGTCAGAATCGAATTCTGAGGGCTCTAGTACTGTATCAATTAACGAAGAGCTGGGCAAACTTTGATACCAGGGATGAAGCTCTGGAGGAATAATGTTTTTGCTACACATTGTCAAAAAATCTTTTTTTTCTCATTGGAAATGTGTAACTGAGAAGCGTAAGTGTTTGGTATGTCTTATAGTGGTAGAACACTTCTTAGACCTCTACGATTACCAAATATATCAATTTTTTGTATTCACTTCAATAATCGTAGCGGTAAAAGATTGTTCCTGGCGAATTTTTTTCATATTTAAAACATTTCACTTTGAGCCAGTGGACTTTATCTTTGTCTTTGTCAACATTTTTATTTTTGATATTTTTTTTCGATAATGTCTTCAAGTCGAGCATGTCGTTGAATGTCAATTGTTTTACATGATGGAGATTTTTATTAACATTCTTAGACTTCCGTGCCACACGGCTCATTTTGAAAATGTTCAGCCAATCCTGCACACTGAACACGTCCATAATTTTTTTCTTATACTCGATAGCACTATGCATGCTATCGACTTCCATGTACGAATGCCCACTCTCTAAAAATTTATGTTCGATCACACTTAAATGTGTGGTTTGCACCAGGTGTAACAGGAGAGCTGCTATATGAATATTGCGATTTTGGCCTCCACATGTATCGGAATACAGCACCAAGTTAGTTGCTGTTAGTGGCACTTCATTTCTTATATAGATGGCCAAACATGATCCGATTTCACAAGCTCCCCTCTTTCTGTCTACTTCACTCCATGCATAGCAGAATCCTCTATTTGGAGGAGCACCTTCATATATGGTTAAATTAAACATATTAAGCTTCCGCATATAATATGCCAGTGAAGCTCTTGATGATGGTATTTGTAGGCCTTTCTGCAGGTCAAAAGTTATTGTAATGTATTTTACGTTGTTGATTGAAATGTTTTTGTCCGATGACTTTGATAGTTCAGCTGCCATTTTCCGTTCAATGTGCATTCGATGCTCTGATTCCAATATGATTTTTTCCTCACTAGAGGCTTGAGAATACCGAATGCAATTGACGCACTGATCCTTTTTTGGTTTAAAAAAACTTAAATTGTAATTAAGGCTAAAAGTTCGCCTATAAGTTATTGAACTCACCGGGACTTTATTATTTTCTTCGCAGTACACTATGTACTGATCGTACATTTTGGAAATGGACAAACCACTATCCAGATATTCCCTCGTTGAAGATGCTCTGGTATAGTGGCTTTCCATTTTCGGGTATCTTTCAATATGACCCTTTACAAATTGAATGTCATCCTGTTTAGTTTTATTTGATGGGCTTTTGCGTCCTCTCATATCCATCCCTATAAATACGCCTTGGTCACCTTCTGTTTTGAAAGCATTTTTTATAACTGTGTTAGAGATGCATATCGTCTTTATAAAAAAGTGTTGGCAAACTCTTTGCCTCATTTGGCCGGTAATATGCTTTTGCATCTTTACGTTGTTTACCTGTTACAGTGTTCTGTTTACGGTATTTTGGACTGCTGGACTCTACATTTCTTAAAATAAAATCTCTTTTCCTTTCATGATTTCTCAAGCCCCAGTAAATCCCACAAATATGTTGACGATCTTCCGGTGTAAAATAATCACAACATTTAAATCTGCACAAAGAGCAATCAATAATCTTCGCGAGTTTTGCTACTTTCATGTTCCCTTTTCTGTTTTCGTAAGGTAGGCAGTTGTCCCTTTTTTCTTTTTGAATGTTTCGCTTCCATCCTGCAGGATTACATGTCTTCCAACGGGTTTGTCGTGCAGATAAATCCTGGGGTGCAACTTCTTGCAGTTCGTTATCCATAGGATTAGGATAATTATTTTCAACTCCTGTGGATGGTGAAACAGGCAAAATCATAGGTGGAGATAGTAAAAAATCTTCATCGGCTAAAATATTTCCAATCTCATCTGCCAGCTTTAGTTGATCTTCGTCCATGTCGCTTTCTCTCTGTATTCTATGATTATATTATTGCCCAATGCAACGCCTTGTGTAATTTCTGTAAATAATTAAAATCAACCATTTAACATTACGTCATATACTAACTACTTATATAACTATATAAATATATAACTATAACTAATAAATCACTTCAGCCCGTATTGCAAGACAATGTCTGTGTATGTCTTATTATAATAATATGTAGCGCATGGTGAGCACTTTTAATGTCACTAATTATTTTAAATAATATATATATACAATTTTATTGATTTATGTAAGTTTAACTCACAAAGAGAGTTAATTAAATAATTGAGTTTGCATATACTTAGTATAATTCAATTTTACAATAGTGAAATAATTTCAATGTATTATAATTCTATGGGTCATTATCTAACCTAGTCTATTAATCACAAATAGTTAGTTAGTGACTTACCTATTTCTTTTTCCTGTGGAATTTGCTGTTGGCTATCCAAATCATGGTATTCAAATCCTGCGTCGCATAATAGGTATTATAGGAATCTTCTCTAGGTCAACCTCATGTATCGGTTCAGTTTCTGAAAATTTAAAGAATATCCGTTAATTAAGGTTTTCTCCATAGACCCGAACTGTATCCAAAGAATTATACTGCGTGTAAATATTTGTAAGCACAATATCTAATGAATAATTAGTCAAAATATACACAATAAAGGACAAGTAGGTGACAGAATACTTGTATTAATGATTTATTTTGAGGTTATAAATTATTGATACACATACCTGCTTTATTTGTTGGTATTTTATTTTGCTGCTCGCACAAACTCATGATTTTATCAGACCTTGATTGATACATTTTGATTTGATAGAATAAAAATAGATGAAAGAAATAAGAAAATGATTAATAACGTAGAAAAAATGTGGGCGCGTAAACGACGCTGTCAAAATAGTATGAGCATTGATTGCAATAGTGCCAACAGCACGCTAAGTACAGATAGGCGTGAAGTTTGTACTGGCAAATAGCTGCAAGTATGTTTGAAGTTTTTGTCCAGAAATAGAATATACTTACTACGAAATATTTAATATGTACAGACAATAATAATCCTAAGTTAGTTTTAAGTGTTTTTCCAGTATTGATATTCATTTTAGTGTGTGTCAAATGACGTTTAGTTATATACAGTATTTTTCCAGAAATAATATGATCAATATAGACTTCATTCATAGTGACATTTCAATATTACGTATAATAAATGAATAGGAATTTGCCAAAGCTTGTTTTTTTAAACGATAGAGCGTGATATAATCTACCAAACTCCATTATTAGGTCAAAACGGACAATTTTCGACTTAAAGTCATTTGCCAGTATACGGACATAATATTATTATGTCGACTACATTATATTTTTAATGTATTTTACTAACTCTAACTCATTCTGAAAACCTAATCATCCCCATAGATTCTATAATAAATAACAAAAACATTTCGTAGAATTATAATTAACGCTCCAATGGGTGTAGTTATCAGTAGCGAAGGGTGGAGGTAGGCTGTTAAGTTTCGCCATAAATAGTGCATATTAAACTTTGTTAGTCATACTTTTTTAAACTAAGACTACAATTTACAGATGGTGTTGATTAGTTTTTAAAAATCAATGAAACCCTGCCTAAACCATAATAGTTTTGGTATATTTTAGGGGATACGACAAAATTGTGCACACTTTTTCATGCATATGTATTTGTTTTCGTTAGATTAACAATACATGATGGTTTATTTTTTTAATTCATTAAGCCCTGCCCTGCCCAAACTATAATAGATAAAACTATTATTCTATCTATAAAATATTCAAATTCAAAATTATTTATGATTTAATTGCATAACTAAAGATATTTTATAGATAGATGGGTAATTTTTGACAATTATCTATTATGGCTTGGTTTCGCAGGGTTTAGTAAATTTAAAAAACAAACCAACACCATGTGTAAATTGTAGTATTACATCAATGAAAACAAATACATACGACTGACAAAGTTTAATGTGTACCATTTATGGCAGATCTTAACGGCCTACCTCCACCCTTCGCCACTGGTAGTTATATTTTATTTATCGTAATTCGTTTTCACAATTACTATATTATTTAAAAGGCCAGTTTATAATATAATATTTTTCGAAACAGTACAATAAATAAAACCCAAATAAACATATTGAAATATTTATTATCAACACATCCCTCATAGTTAACTTTCTCTTTTCTATATAATATTATACAATACATAGTTTAGTACGATATGATATTGCTATATTATAGTTAATGGCTAAATAAATTCTGTATGTATATGCACAAATGAAAATATTTAAAGTGTATATGGGCGTGTTTGTTAAAAGATTGAAACGTCGAAATGATATTAACTCGTGATTCATAGAAAGATGCAATTAAATATGAAAGAAAAATGAGATATAAAAGTAGTAGAAAATGGAAAAAGCCAAGCATAATAATTGCTTCATGGTAACTAAGAAGAAGTTAAATAATTGTCCCGCGGGCCATTTCTTATCGCTGTACAGTATGCAATAAGCGAGCAAAATATATACAATTTTTTAACTCATAAGCTATATTATTATATCTTAAGAATATTACATTTAAAAATCAACGAGAAGAAATCGAACGATATTATTATGAAATAATAGTAATAGTTTCAAAGTGAGTAACCTCAATTTTTCCGTGTTTTGATAATCTTTTTGATTCTCATTCTGTAAGTAGGTACTTTTTCATCGTATATATTATTTTTATAAAATCATCCAAACTCAGCTGAATTTGTTAGTTAAATAACATAATACAGTGTTTTGATTACAAAGTTGTTTATATTAATTTATCAACCGCAATTTTTTTTATATTGTACAACTAAATTTAAACATTGTATTTTACTGTTCATTTTATAGGCTTATGTTTGTAAGATATTTGTTGTCCTAAATGTGCTTGACGGTTTTTTGCGATTACCTCAAAATACAGAATATTGAAATTACTGACTTTGAAACTAACAGTTTCAAATGGCACCTGCTCAACATAGAATAACCCTTTGATCAGCAAAGGACAGGATATCTAGCGTGTCGACAGTTTTAGATAGCTGTGAGTATATGTCACGGACGATGGCACTAATTCGCAAAGAGGTTGACAATAGCTACTGTAGCTCAAGGTAGAACTGACTGTTAGGTGTTCCCGGTTAGACCCAAATGCTACCCGTTTCAACGATGCTGCTTTGGTGTCCGGAAACTTGTACGTATACAGTTTGCCGTATCACACTTCACCGTGAAATGTTGTAACGGAAATATATGGCCGTATATTAAAGACCACCCAACCTCTTTGGGCCGTGTAGTACTGACATAAAATTTATGTCTAAATAAAACACGGTTCTTGTCGGTTTACACTTTACAGGAAGCCAAAAGCAAACAAATTTTGAAAATAGCCGAAATACCTACTGGATTATTTGTTAGGTTAGGTTAGGTTTTCATTCTTGAATTCATAAATTTTGCCAAAACCAGCTATGAAAATTGAATTAATGTTCATATTGAATCGAATTAAATTGGAGACCGTATAGTATACGGTCATCTCTTTCCGATAAGAAAGCTCATGGCGAACTGTGCCACGGTGAAATGTTTTTCGTACAATTTATATGTAACCTGCTGCTTTACGGTATGAAGTCAATGGAGTCAGAGCATCGCAAGCTGGCCAGTCATTTCTTCAAGTTTTGTGTAAGGCCGCTAAATACTGTGACGTGATACCGTATTAACTATTGTGAATATCCATGCTAGGACTATAACTATTCACAAAACTTTGAAAATGATAATTAAGGAACTATTTTTCTCTTTTAATCATATAATACTATGTATCCTATATGTACAAAAATATATTATGTTTAATTTTAATTAATACATACTTATATGATTTTGTAGTAAGTGGCTTATTAATAATATTATCCCTCAGTTTGTTTCAATACCCTAACACGTATTTTAATTGAAATACGATAAATCTATAGGTTGAAGTTTACTTCAGATATTGTGAAATGGAACGCGACAGTCAGTCCGTTGGGATAGCATTATACTGCCCCAAGATGGTTACTTGATTGCGTTGAAAATGACCTATAGTTTGTATTTAATGTAGTGTAATCGATTTGAATACGCCACCGTATTTAATTGAATGGATTAATTAACCAACTGAAATAAATTTTATATTAAATTAATAATATCAGTTTCAAACTATTTTAGCAATAGGAGACTTTTCTTTTCTACTTTTTTTTTCCAAATGCGTTTTATTAATTTTTAGTTGTTTGAAGATTGAATCCAAATTGATATTGGTAAGTTGATAATTGTATGTACCTAAGTATTTATAATTAATAGCAGATTATGTGTCTATATATAAATGTGTGTGCTAGAAAAAAAAATCAAAGTCAATCGATATATAGAGCATGCACAAGCGCAAGATAACTAGCAGTATGCTTGATTTTAGAGGGCATGTCGAACTTCAAATTGGAATTTCTCATTACAGTCATTACGCATTAGCAGTAACGCCACGATATGTACCTAAGTGTAGAATTTCAGCTAGGGACAACTTAATCGGATTGACAAACGGAATGCTGATATTATAATCTAATATTATTAGACATTACAAAGATAAAGACAAAACGAAAATATATTGAATAAAGCCAGATAAAACAAAGAATGAAACGAAAAATTCGTGAAACCCTATAATATCATTTCACGATTGAAAAGTCAATTTTTATTTAGAATTAGTCTCAATAAACTCGGTTTTGGCCCTTAGTTGACCGCTACCAAGGTATTCCCAGGTTTTACAATTTAAGATGTGTTTCGCTAGATTAAGACACTGGTTTGGTGGAAAGTTCTACATAATACATCGAAAGATATCTGAAAGAGTTATGAATGGTTTGTAGAGTCTCCTTTGCGAGGAATGAGCTTAAGTTAATACTGAGGCTAAGAACAGGGCACACAATGGGCAAAAGATTTGATGTCCTCGTGGGAAGAAGCGAATCGCAACTCTGCGATGAATGTCATGTTTTAGAAGACATTGTACATATAGCACTACAATGCCCTAAATATGAACTTCACAGAGTAGGTACAGCTGCAAATCGGGGATATCTATGAGAATGTCAAAGAATTGAAGGGTTTCCTGGCGGTGGATAAGACGGAAGAGCTATGCAAAATTGTAAAGTTATTTAACAGAATAGGAGTGAGGACCTGATCGACGGATCCCCTTCTAGAAGAGAAGAGGCGATATGACAGCGAGTCGCAGTCAAAGCCTTGATAAAATCACAAAAAAAAGAGTTATGAATATTAACCATATTAAAATAATAAATTAACGGTGACGTTGTGGGTTCCAGGTTCGAATCCTGGGTCTGGTAAATACACGTATTGTTTTTCAAGTTGTGTTTGAATCAGAGTATGGACCTAATAAGTTAAGCAAGTGACTACACCCATTTCTCGTAAAAACAAAAAATCTGTGAATATAGACCTCCACTCTGTGGAGGCACATGATCTTATTAGGATCGGACATTATAAAAAAATTAAAACACCTCAGATATTATAATAATATATACCTGCTAGAAAAAATCCATTAAAAAAAACGACGCCTGACGGGACTTGCACCTGTAACTACTAGATTTGCGTCAATGTGCTCTACCAATTAAACTATAGGCATCAAATCTAATTACGATGAAATTAACTAGCAGTTTTAACTTGGAATGCTTTTATAATTGTGTTAATTTTCTATATTCGTTTTTTTGTGTGTATTCATATTCGTTGCATAAAATAAATTGGTCAATAGATTACCATTCATTAAAAAAACACTGTATAACCAAAGGTATTGAATCTAACTTATTTATTAATTTAGTCTAAAAATATTGCAATACGGTAAAAAGGACTTATCGGAATGCTGCACCAATTTTCATAAAAACTCTCAAATGAGGAATTATATTGTATGTTTGCATATAAAAATGTCACTTACGTAAAACTGGAGCTTTTTAAAATGACTTTTATCGTAAAACCATTGAAAGATTCATATAAAAGAAGTTTCAACATCTTTTAGAAAAACTGTAAAATTATTTTAATATATGAAAGTGTTATATTGCAGTGATCATTTTAAGCGTAGATATGTAACACCGCCGAAAGGTGTCATCCCCTAATTATCAAATTCCATGGAACCCTAAAAAGGTCGGAACTATTATCGAGCAGACTCATAAAAATATGAGAATCGTTGACTACGAGACAGTATGCCAAAATCTAGAAAAAAATAATTATCCATTGTTAATAATAAAATTAAAAATCGTTTCGTACCCGCAATATGTTAAGACGGCGCGGATATATCACATGATCCGACTCTTTGCTCATTGACTGAAGTGAGACGCTTTGTTTTATTTTAGAATAGTGCATCTGCACGGCAGATGCCAAACGCATCGTCAATGCTCGTAAAAACTTTCTTCAGAATACTTCGGACAAATTGATTCACGCGGCTATATGACCGCACTGCCACATGTTTCTTTTTTATCTTTATTACACTGTAAAAATTCAAAATTTAGCCACAGTAATTTATGTTCAAATTAAATCTCGCCGTTTTCTAAGTAACAATCCAGCGACAGGGTGTATCAAAAGCTCTCTCCCTTATATTGGAAAGAGATAGTACATACCCATCAACACAATATATCAGCATAATATGGTGAATATAGAACTGTCAATACTATATACAACCCTGCTAAGTAAAAAGACAGTGTTCAATATACATTGTCTTTTTTTTCGCGCGGCTTAAGCGTTGGACTATAACGCCGTGGGTCCCAGGTTCGAATCCTGGGTCTGGCAAGTACACATATTGTTTTTCAATTTGTGTGTGTCAGGGTATGGACCTAATAGGTTGAGCAAGTGGCTGACATCCATTTCTCGTAAAAAAATCAAAATCTGTCAATACAAACCTCTACTCTTTGTAGGCATATATGATCCTATTAGGATCGGACATGGTCGAAAGAAAAAGAAAAGAATTTAGAGAGTGTGTTAAAACAATCAAATAATTTTACATAATATACGAGAAAATATAGTTTAAAACTTGGGTTCCAATTTTCCTAATACTAAAAACACTCTTTTTACTTATCAGAGCAGTATATGTATCTAGAATAAATTTAATATTACAATTATTTAAGTTAAAGCATTCACGGTGAATATTAAAAAAAAACTTACACCTTTTAGAAAAAAAAACTTTCATTTCAGCAAAGGAATAATAATTCTAAACCAGAGGGAAATAATCTTTGAATTCGCAATTACCGGCATAGCGTACGCCTTCTCTCTTCAATTTCCTATTTCCCAGACTGCAGTCTGTTATTTTTTTTTCAATCTCATTCTGCATCGAGTAGGTAGCTATTTTATTGCGGATAGAAATTAATTAGTGTACTCTTTATATGATTACATTCAGACAGACTGGCGTTACCGCAAATCGAATCGTTTTGAATTGAGAGGAAATGAGATTCGGTACATGGTCGCAATTAAATTCGATACACTGTCAAACGCCTTTGGCAAGACACATAGATACTATTTCATGCCGCCTGAAGCATTGACGGCGTAAAGCCAACAACATATGGACACAACGAAAATAGTTTAAAATTAAATTGTTTCAATAATAAATGACTTAAACCATATTAGTTGACACACTTAGAAACAACCTTTATAATAATAATTATATACTTTCTATGGGTACCTACGTATACATTGTATTATTATACGTAGGTACATAATATTCCTTAATGTATAAATAATAATAATAAAAATCAATTCAATATTTCTTTAATACCTACCTTCATTATATCAGTAGATGTTTCATTATTAAGGGTTGTTACCGACACCCGGTCCAATTTGCCGGTGATCATCTTTCATCATTAGCTCTTCAGGGGTATTTTCTTTGGTGTATCTGACAGCCTAGGGATTCCGGGTGCATAATAGTCTCTATCTACAACACATCAAAGGCGTCAAAATTGGCGGATTTAGGGATTGATATTGAGCTCCCCAGCGATAAAAAAAATTAAAATCATAAGTCACATCCTTTAACTAAAAATAATAATTATTGAGAATAACAGTGATAACACATAATAATATTATTGTTTTATTTTGTATTAACTATTTGAGTAGTTATGTTGTCAGCCACTTTAATGTTTTTTGTGGAATTTTTGTTATGTGTACTGTTTGTATTGTTTACTCAACCCTACAACTGACGCATAAGGCCCGTTTCAGACGGGACACCGGTGTCGCGCTCGATATAATATAGCAGGCCTTTGTATTTGAATAAAGGGGCCTTTGTATTATGTTTATGAACGCCGCAGATTTATTGAGTCAACGCGTGTCCGGTACACTTTTCCGTCGGTTGCCACATTCTCAAGCCACCGATACACTTGTTTTTATTACCGCAGCCAGTTTTATGTTCTAATTTATAACGCGAAATTATGCGTTAACTCATTTGCTCTGGGGCATCCATAAACATAATAGAAAGCTCCCTTTATTTGAATACAAAGGCCTCGTGTAATATATCGGGTGCGACACCGGTGTCCCGTATGAAACGGGCCTTATTGTCTATGCTCATTTATATAGAATAGACAATAATACGAACAGGAAATGACACTCGCTAAAACAGTTGCATTTCGGCCTTTCAACAATATAGTCAATTTCCGCGCGCAACTCCGCGTAACGTTCAACCTAAATTCAAATCATAATGTAAACCTTCAAACTCAACATAAAAAAACTAATGTGATAGTCCTGTATTAGTGCCGTGTTTACCCAAATCTACAATATAAAACCAAAAAAATACACCACTGTGTATTATTCCTCACTGCCCAAATTTACCATATCACGCACACTCAACGCAACCTTCTAAATAATAAGATAATCTTTACATTTGCATCCTCGATAACCCCCGATATAATATGCTTTGGCTAGTATTTTATACCCAATGTGTGAAAATCACTTTAATCAATCAATTTAAGATTATGGCATAATTTATTAATTATTTTACTGCTCTGAACTGTTTTGAGGCCCCCTTTTTAAATCTTTTGACGAATCTATTGCATCATCTGCGTCAAACAAAATCACCATCGAGCGTCATTTGATACCGTTCCGATGCGTTGCATTTATGGTTTTTGTTACCGCCGCACGAAGAAATGGAAAAGCCAAGCTTTGTATGCGATGTGCTTTAATAATGTTGATATTCCTCTATCGACATTGCACTCAAAGTCACTGCAATCCATCGTCACATATCTAACTCTCGTGTTACTTGTTTGTCGATGCGACATCCTAGACACATGAAATCGCATATTATTATAAAATACAATATACATTTTACATTTTAGTACTTTTCTAATTTGAGTATCCCACTGTCATAATAACAATGGTAACCTAATTTTTCAGTTTTGGCTGAATATTTTATTGCTATACTATTTATATTTCTATTTCTATCTCTTTTAAATTGATAGATTGATTAAACTATTATATATAGTAAGCTGATCTTTTACAATTAGCAAATACATAATATATAATTATAAAACGTTTAGACATTCCTTTATTGAATAATGAGTTTCGTAATTAAGATGTAAACATATATTGGCTTAACAACTTATACATGATGAAAATAAGAATTCTGCCATTCTTGATAGTATTGACCTGTGTGTCCCTGATAACTATATTAGAAGTAGAAGTATCTAGTAGTAACTATCTAAGAGTATCAGTTGTTAATCCCAATTGGAAGGCAATAACAATCTGTTCAACCAAATCATTTCGGATATTGACATATTCCACCCGCGTGAGAATGAGATAGGTGGGCATTATTTTACAAATTGTATATATTATAAGACTAAATAGTTAAAATATGTTTTAATAAAATTTTTTATATTCTACAAAAATCAATTGTAAAAGTATTATATAAAAAATCGTTGATTTCTTTTTTTTTACATTTACACAGTATGTATTGAAATAGTTTACGACGAAAAAAGATAGGTAGTATTTACATCTTTTGAAATCAAAGTAGTGATGACCAAAATACACTGACGAATGCATCAAAAATGACATAAGTATATTATAACAATGAAGTTAGTAGAACTATTAAATTATGTGTGAATGGTGCCTATCCTTTCATTATTACAAACTGGTTTACAGTACTTTTTATATATAAAATATATATTTTTTAAAAAATTGAAGGTGTAAGTGTTAGAATAGTTTTTTTTTTAATAATTTGTGGTTTCGGTGAATTGTATACGTGTATATATTTTTTTCGAATAAAGAAAACAGTGCATATTTAATAACTCAGTATTTTCTATTTATATCGAGTTGTACTTCAGTATGGTCACAATACACAATATAAAATATAAATCCCCATTCATCAACAATTTAAGCAGGTGCCAAAGTATATCGTCTTAAATGCGGTCGCCGTTCAAAACACTTTGGGAAATATTAATAAATTGTGTTCATATATGCATACTATTGTGTTGTACCTATATGCTAAGATAAATTATGACATTCTAGACAAACCCACACATACCTACTCATTTGGATACATGTATTATTTCATGGGCATACGACATATTATTACACATATGTCAAAGACAACACGACTTGTGTGCGTACACATAGATGTCAAAGCGGAATTAATTACATGTCCTCTTTAACTGCGATCCCAGCTACAAATAATTATTTACTCGTGAAATATTTACTCAGATAAAGCTTTCATACATTTTCGTATATAATATGTTAGGCTTTGATGAGTATAATATAAAGTGTTTAGCTTTAGAGTGGACCTACTCCATTATTATCTCAAAGCTGAGTCAATAAGTTAAGTACTTTGTTTTCATGCAAAATTACCAACAGTAAAAAAAATTAAGGTAGTTTGTATAGCACAAAATATGGTAAGTATATTAATATTAGAAACCAACCTGGTACGGAAAGCATTTGGATGCTTGATAGCGGTTTTAAAAGTAACTTCACATTGTATATCAATCGTAAAGTAGTCAACAAATGAAAGCTAGTGATGTGTGTATGTGAAACATAGACACAATGGAAGATCAATCGTAAACATAGAAATAACGCAATATCACAAGAAAATGTAATGCGTAAATACCACAAAATAAACCTAAATCTAAAAAGACAGACAAGAGTACGCGTGATCGAGATCATGAAGCTGATGAGATGGCAATGATCCAGACAGATCGGTCGATGCGTGTATAACCACCGGAAAATATTGGACACATAACGAACACAGATCATCCCTAAAAAGCGACGGAAGTAATCTTAGATGAAACATACATCGAAAAATGGTTATTAACTATTTACGTTACGTTAAACCTTGTGAAAATCGTAATCGGTATCCAAACATACATAGCAAGTACATGGATGTACATCAAATTAGCTTAACATATTGACTGCTGACTAGATAATTACCACGTTTAAATAGCATGGTAATTATATCGAATGGCCACCTAATCGTTACGCGCTAGGCGCGTCTTAAGCGTCCAATGTATTAATATAACGTATTTTAAGAATTTTTAATACAAGTCCAGCTAAACTTATCTCAACATATATATAATCATGAATATATCAACATACGTTTTTTTTTAATTTGCTTGAACAGAGTTATTGCAAACTATTCTCAAAAATTGCAACAACACTTTGATTAATTATTATTTATTAGATACTAGCGAGTAATTACCCGGAATGCGTTTCAATGCCACTGAAAAAAAGAAATTGTTTGTGTTTTAATTCTGTTTATTAAAGTGCTTTTGGATAGACAATATCTTTTGTTTTTCCGTCTGGTGTGTACACGAATTCCGACGCGTAAGCAGCCCATATACAGCTGTCCAAGTGAGAAGCATGGATTTTCCAAATTTGGTATAGGAACGCATACGAATAGAAAAAGATGGTTGTACTAATTCAGAAACCTTCGCAGGTGTGCGCACAACAACTCACTAAAGTTGCATCGCAATCTGTTGAATGGTATAGGAACGCATACGAATAAAAGAAGAAGAATTTTGTTTGTACTAATTCATTAAGCTTCGCCGGTGTGCGCACAATAACTCTCTAAAGTTTCATCGCAATCAGATGAATGGTATAGGAATGCATACGTTACAAACAAACAAACATTCATTTATGTATAGATTAAGTTATTGAAAATATAAATTTTATCAACTATTTTATTGGTCCGTTGTAAATATTATGTATTGGCCATGTACCTAGATATATTTTTTTCATTTAAAATGCAATTGAAAAGAAAATTGGCTGAAAGCACTCGCAATATTGGAAATATCAATGCAAGAACTCGGTAATGGAATTTTGATTCGAACGGCACTTGACCGATCTCACAGCGCAATACAAGAATATTTTTGCCAATACTCCATTTTCTTTTGCCTGGCTTTTACGTGGGTAATCAAATATTCCACACATTTTTCCGGACATTCGCATTTTTATTGCTTTTATCATTAACTTGCACGACACACTCTCCCATAGAAAGAGCCAATATTTAACTGAACATGAACACATAGCAGAATACATTAAAGAGCTGAATGCTAATTTGCAATATGCACTTTTTAATGCAATTTACGTATAATTCATTTTTTAACCACATACATTGGGCCAGAAGTTGGCAATCGACGGATCACAGCTGCATTTTTACGGTCCATAAATGGTTGGCCACAAAAATGACCCATTTACGTATTTAATTATTTGTATAATAAATGTATGAATTGAAAAAAAATAATAAACAAATAGCAGTGGTCATGTATGTAAGTTTTTTTACTCAGAACCTAATATTTCTTATTAACTCGTATTTGGTTCACATCTCTAAATATTGCTGTTTTTTTTAAGTTTTAAATAGTAATATACAATTACAAGATAAAAATAACTTTTATATACTTACAACGTTTTTAAATTTTCTGTTGAATCATATAAACTTGACTTGACTAGCTTAAACGATCAAAAAAATTGTACTGGATAAAAATACTGAATAATGAAATGTCATTCCATATTGATTTCCATAATAACGCACGTATATATTATTAATAATTTAGTTGCTAGGACCCCTAGCAAACAATAACGGTATCGAAATAACTTTTCATACAAAACAGAATTAACTAAAAATTAATTCAATTCTACTTAAAGATGGCTGAAAGTATTAAAAAATGCATTGGCATCATGTTCTGATATATTCTAAAAGTTTCAAATGTCTAGCTAGTCGGGAAGTTAGTTAAAAATCGATTGATTTGTACCGGATAAATAAGAATAGGACGTAAGAAAAACGTTGTAAAAATTATATAAGATAAGATATTTCTCATGAACAATTTAGACCATATAGACCTTTTCATTGCCAGCCATTTTTTACTAGGTGGACACTTGTAGGCCAGCTATTTTTGGAATAAAATAAATCCCTTAAAAATATGAAATAGAAACAGAATGATAAATATTTGTGAAAACTTACCAAATCAACATGTATCTCGAGTTTATCGTGAATATTTTCACATTAAAATGATAAATATTGTTTAGAAAATATACACAAATAGTTTATTCAGAAGAAATGACGTTTACAAGAACGCACATTAACTCGTCCATGGCCTGACGCAACATACATACTTTGACGAGTAAACTCGGCTCTGGCAGTGATCAGGAACTCAAAGCTGAATGTGTCTCATAACTGAAATAAGCATAAAAAATTGCTAGCCGTTGCAATGTACGATGTAAATTATTTGTGGAATTATGTACTTGGACAGCAGACTATGACAATATCGTGATAAAGACATGAACATTGATTTGCAATATGCACCCGTGTTGCATTTTAATCCCATTATTATGTTTACCAATTAATGACAATTTTATGGGCGGATTGAAATATCTATGAGCATATTCGTTTGAAGGACTTTTTTATTCGTCACACAAAAATAATCTTACAATAGTGTCACATTATGGGATTTCATATTATGATCCGTCAAAAGCGGAATATAATAATATATTAGGTGTTTCAGCTATATACTGACAGAAACTAGCGATTTTCAAATACCAATCGGTTGAATAATTTTCGGCAAATATCAATTTCTACATCTCAAAGAAAATCTCCGTTTATACTGTTTAGAGTAGTGCGTCCGATAACGGATATGATATAAAAGAAGAAAATTTAATATTACGCACGTTCTAGCATTTTAAAAATATACATTTTAGATGTTTTAGAAATGTACAAAGGATACGGAACCAGTCCTTTGTACTGTGTTCCAATTATATTAATATATTTTTTCTTATTATTCATAGTATTCGTGTCGTAATATGGGTGGTTCACAATAATTATGGATCAAGTCCATCAAAATATCGTCAGTGTTTTGGCAGAAGACACTAATTCGAAAAAATTACATATTGAGTTAGTACCAAAATGTTCCTTATTTCAAACTTTACCGTCTGGAAACCTTCTTAATAAATAAACAGTCAATACCATAAAATCATCCTTTTTACGATTACTTAATAAACTCACATGATAAACCATTATTTCAAACTTTTTAACAACTTCATAGTCAAACTACTCAAAACTAGTATTCTCCAGTTAGTGTGTTCTGCCAGAACAGAGACGATATTTGGACCTAAAATTAAAACTCCTTTTGTAGAATTCAGGAATGTTTTCACTGTATTTACTTACCATATTTTGATAGTACATGGATCAATTAAAATAAATAGTCGAAACATAAAGTATATTCAGGCTTTCTGAAAGCAAATTAATGTTAGCAAATACCTCTTGGCTGAAGGAACTGTTAAAATGAACATGATTCATATTCAATTTGATGACTTATCAATACTAGTATTGCCATGTATGCGGAAAATTATAGAGCTACGATTGTGATGTTAAGTTCCAGTAGCGAAGGGTGGAGATAGGCTGTTAAGATTCGCCATAAACAGTGCATATTAAACTTTGTTAGTGATACTTTTTTAAACTAAGACTACAATTTACAGATGGTGTTGGTTAGTTTTTAAAAATCAATGAAACTCTGCCAAAACCATAATAGTTTTGATATATTTTGGGGATACGACAAAATTGTGTACACTTTTTCATGCATACGTATTTGTTGTCGTTAGTTTAACAATAAATAATGGTTTATTTTTTTAATTCATTAAGCCCTGCACTGCCCAAACTATAATAGATAAAAACTATTATTCTATCTATAAAATGTTCAAAATTATTTACGATTTAATTGCATAACTATAGATATTTTATAGATAGATGAGTAATTTTTGACAATTATCTATTATGGCTTGGTTTTCGCAAGGTTTAGTAAATTTTAAAAACAAACCAACACCATGTGTAAATTGTAGTCTTATATCAATGAAAACAAATACATATGACTGACAAAGTTCAATATGTACCATTTATGGCGGATCTTAAGAGCCTACCTCCACCCTTCGCCACTGAATTAACGCACAATATAGAAATCTATTTAATTAATCTAATAATTTAATTCTAGTTAAATTTTATGAAAATTGGCCTTGATCCATAATTATTGTGAACCATCCATATAAGTGTGCAAATATATTATTCACGGAATTACTCTTACTTACTACTACACCTACTTTTGAGAGACTAAAAATTACATTATAAACAATCTTACTTCATAAATAACTTACGAAAATATCCTTTTTCCTTACCAAACTAAACTTTATTAGTATATTTTTTTATATATTAAACAATTAATACAACACCTATTATCTCCCAATCGTTTAATGTGGAATTATGGCTATTTGTTTTAAGAGGACAAAGATACACTGACCAAACAAAGTCTTTCGAAGCTGTATTACATTCACGTTAGTACATAGGCGCTGCTGTACATATTTACAATGGAGTACCTTCATCTGTTACGTCATCCTACGGTGACAATTGCGCATGGTTTAATTAAAGGCAGAAGTACTTGGCAGGTATTATTATTATTATTATTATTATTTTGTTGGACGTGTGCGCTACCTGGGAAGCTTCCGTGCCACTGAGCACGGAGGGTCGTTTTACTAATGCCCCATTCGTAGATTCCTCTTACAATACCAGCCGTGTAATCTGGAGATAAATTTACGGAATTTACAGTGGCGTACATGTACGATACGATTAAGATACTATTAGAATATTAGAAAGTAGTTACATTCTGTAATATTATTTTGTTATTTTTTGTTTTGTTCTTTTAGAAAGTCTACAATTATTGTAATAATTATAAATTTACTAAGAATCTATTCCTCAGTGCTTAATGAAACAAATGAATAGTCTATCTAATCATAATAAAATTAGTTTTTTTTTAATTAATAACCATGCCCTAGTTTTTTAGTAGTAGAGGTTATTTGACTGTTGTGCATCTTTCCATCTTCACGGTCGAAATGAATTATTTTAATTATGTTTACATCAATCGAGAATTATTATTCATAAATTCAATGGACACGTATTAATATACAAAAGAAACAGACTACAACAGATAGGTATTGCGAGAAGTTTACAGGGATGTCTAGGAAATTTCCAATACATAATTTATATTAATTATTTAAACTTAAACTATGGTTTGACACAAATTAATTAAGATACTCAGCTTTTAAGCAAAGCCAAAAATATAGAAGACGAATTTTAAATAAATGTTTTTACTAAAATTGTCAAATTTTCTCGCAAAATTCCAACATCATTTTTTATTAATTAAAGCTAGATATTATCAGGTCGGTTACTTTCCAACAATAATCTCAAACTAAATTTAATTAGTCATAATAAGTAAGTAATAAATAAATGCATTGACATTACTAGTAGCATATATATTATTTTTTATGAGATATTGAGATAAAATGAAAAATAGCCAGAGAACTAATTAATAACTTCACGGCTATAAGACAAGTATTGTAGTAATATAAATAATATATATTTTTACACAATAGTATCTACAAAATGTAAATGACATTTTACTTGGGTTTTTAGTATTTTCGAAAGCTAAATAATAAGTAAGAGCGCCACTGGCTATATTTCTCACCATAACTCTAGACAAGTGGTAATCAAGTATTTCAATCATAACTTTATTTATGAATTTTGAAAAGCAATTCAAACTAGGCAAAATTTTCAATATTATACACCAAAATCTTATGAAGCATTGTAAGCTCAACGTTGTTTTCAGTCTAGTGTGTCCTTTGAAATTGAACACGAAAAAACCTTCAAGGACCATCTTTAATCTAACACCATGACTTTAAAATAGTTTAATAAATACCCTTACAGTAAGTACTAACACTACACCATTTCAGTATATCGAGTTTGTTGATAATTATTAGAAATATATTTTTTTAAGTAAATAATATAATAATGATTTAACAAAATAACAGAGTTTCAGTATAAAAAAACTTCATGTGTCGCTAGATTTCAAAATCAGCTAAGTCTTCCTTTAGGTATTTTTGACTTTTTTTGTGAATTGCCGAAGAACTACTGCTTTCTAACATTTCTGCATTATCAAAATGTTGAATTTATTAATTTTAAATATCCTATACTCGAAATAATATAAACTTTCACCCTTGTGACTTTGTATTTGAGAAAACAAAAAACTGTTTTTCTTCTATTTATCTATTATGGACTTGGCTGATTTTGAAATCCAGTGACACATATACTATTTTAAATTGGCAAAATATATCTGTAGAATAAACGATAAAACAATAACGACAGATACCTATATACATATGATATAGTGATCAATATACAATAATGTTGATAGACAGTGACACATAATAACGTACAGAGTGGACCCGAATTTTTCAGCTTAAACTTATCTACATACTTAATAAGTTTATAATCTTTCTTTTTTCATCATATAAAATAAATATTAGTTACTACTATATATTATAATTAAAATTAATTTCATATTATTTAATAACGTCACAATTTTTAAAAACACTAAATTAAAATTCATTACGTACGTATAAAATAATCAATTGATCCTACTATTTGTAGAAATTCTTGTAGATATTATTATTGTACTTTCTTGCATTTCAATTATTTTTATAACTCAAGATAAAATGTGAGGTATTGCGACTTCTATGTTGAATGATTAAAACTCTACTGACTTCGGTAGGTAGTAATTTTGTTATTTCATAAAAATATTAAATTTACTTTATTTAAAACTAGTAGAATTATATTACAATGGTAAACAAGCAATTCAAAAGTTTCGTCAATTTTCAAGTTGTCACAATGAAATTTAAATATTACCTCACTAATTTAAAAATAATTTTACTATCCCTGGTTGAAAAATGTCGGGAATTATTTATCATGCATACTATTGTCATTTCCGCTTTGGATTTGATTTTCGCGTTATTTTCGGATGCCATGTCGATTATACAGATTGCGTTCACCTCTCAATTTGCTTTATTTGTTTTTTCTCAAACGGCTTAAATCATTTTAATAAATAAAAATATTTCGGAAAACGCTTGCTTAATTTTATTATTGATTCGTGTGATTTGATTTTAACAATATTGGTAAAAACTACATCACATACAACAATTATATTACAATACACTCTCAGTAATCCACCGCTCGATTATCCGACAACTACTATAATCCGCCGTTATTTTATTACAACGTTTTTCTTAGCTAGTATTCTTATTTATCCGGTGGTTCTTTGTCCGGTACAAATCAATTATATTTTTACCATGTTTTTATTAGCTCGTATTCTTGTTTGTCCAGTACAAATCTTTTCTTGTTTGTCTAGTACAATTTTTTTCTTGTTTGTCCAATACAAATCTTGTTTAACTAACTTCCCAACTAGCTAGACATTTGAACCTTTTATAATATATAACACGATGCCAATGCATTTTTTTAATACTTTTAGCTATCTTTAAGTAGAGTTGAATTCATTTTCAGTTAATTCTGTATTGTAACTATTTCTGTTATTCAACGAATAATTCACATGATTTAAGAATGTACCATTCCAATTATTGAACACACATAATTCTGAAAACACTAATGAGAAAATATAGCCGATCTTACTTTTTTCGAAAAAGATTTTTTCTATTGGCTGTATCTTCTCATGAGTGTTTTCAGAATTATGTATGTTCTATTATTTAGTTTATATAAAATAACTAATTATTTCTAGACGAGTGGGGTAAATTGGAATATTCGAAATTCCAATATTATTTTCATCTACCAGTCATTCATTAGCGATAAATATTTGTACCTACTTGACTTGTTACAGTAAAACGTGGTATGTATTCAAATTAAAATCCCATGTATTTTTAATATCAGGATTTTGTGGACTTAAAAAGTAGCCGTTTTCAAATAACTATGTCTATCTCTCGGAACCAGTGGCGAAGGGTGGAGGTAGGTTGTGGAGATCCGACATAAAAAGTCTACACTAAACTTGGTCAGTCATACTTATTTGTTTTCATTAATTTAATAATAATACAAATTGCAGGTGGTGTTGGTTAGTTTATAAACCTTGCCTAAGCCAAACCATAATAGTGGAGGTAGGCTGTGGAGATTCGACAAAAATAGTGCACTGTTTATCAATCATACTTGTCTTATTCATTTTATTTGAACAAAGAATATAAATTGCAGATCTTGTTAGATAGTTTATAAAATTAAATTAAACCCTGCCTCAACCAAAATATAAATGCGCAGAAAAACTTGACAGACTACATTACATTCACTTTTATTTTAAGCAATTATTAAAATAAAATGCATTATCTTAGGTCCATTACAAGAATTCAATTAAAATAAAGTAATTTTTTATATGGAAAGGATCTAAAAGTATGGTAATGATAATAATATGAAAACAAATGATAATGATTTATTTTCCTTCGATTTTGGCAGAGTTTCTTCGGACAAACACCTTCTCTTTCTAGTTCATTCCTAAGATGGACCTTCCTTTTCCTGAAGCAACCATTCAACGCCATTTTTTATACCATGAATCAGCCATCTAGTATTCACGTTACTTCAGTATTACTCTCACCGAAGTAACCACTCAGCGACCCTTTCACAATCTCTCCATCAGAAATCCCAGAACTATCTTGACTCTACAACAGCACTACATCACACGAGAAAAACTCTTAAATCTACATACTGTTTTCCTTTGTTACTCAATACGATATAAGTAAAGTCAAAATTTGCTTTCTTTCTAATGACTAGGCTTAGGATTCTTAAGTATTTAAATATTTTTTTCTGGGTGACCCCACAACAAAATATCAAATATATCTATCTATTTCAGATAATTTTGAAACATTTAAGCCCTATTTGTTAGCACCTAGTTGTAAATATTTTTGGATAATTACATTTGTTTACATATTTTAGGTTTAAGCACATCAATAACACTAGTAAACGCAATTGAAATGTTAGAATCATCTACAAAGCCAATAAGTAATGGAGAAAATTAATATTTTAAACAATACTGCTGTTATTACAATAAGAAAATGTTCCTGGAACAATTGGAATAAAAATAAGTACAAAATTAGGTAGATAGTGTTTTAAATAAAAATACTGGATTTCAAACGCTGCAGAATATTAAAGCTGTTTTAGAAAATGCATCAGATGCCTCAGATGTTTCAATGTTTTCTACTTCAGAAATAGTTTCATTTATATACGCAATAATAACATCTGTAGAACCAAGTGGAAAAAAGTTTTTCCATGTACTTATAAAAATTTGCTAGGATCAAATCGTCAAAGATTCACTTTCGAAAATTTGAAACATCATTTTATTATTTATTGTAATAGAGCGTTTTCTATTTTTGTGAATAAATAAGAAATGAAACTATTGAAATATATATGATTTATTGTAATCTTAAAATTTTAGCACCTATTTTTGTTTTTTAGCACATATGAATGACATTTTAATAACATATTTTCCAATTATATCTACATATCTTAGGTACCTACATATTATTCATTTTTTAGCAGCTAAAAATCGTAAGCCTACTAATGACCAATTATATAAACAACTATGAAAACTATGTAAGTAAAACAATTACCTAGTACTAATTTTCTGTATCTAATCTATTGTTACAGACGCCCCCCCGAGCCTGATATACAGTTTCATTGAGCAGACTATTCAAGTTGGACCACCGGTTTCCCTGAAATGCTCAGCATCAGGAAACCCTACGCCACATATAACCTGGACCCTGGACGGATTCCCGCTACCAACTAATGGAAGGTAAGCTTCTGATCACAAACGAGTATTACATCAACAATCCATGAGCAATTTCAAATTAATAAAACTTTTTTTCTTTATATTCAACGAATACTTCTGTAAGTTTTGAAAATGTAACATTGTTTATTTAACATACATAATGTGGAAACATCTAAGAATCATGCATATTAGAAGAAATCTTGTACGGATTCGACTCCTATTCGGTGTCATACTTTTTTCAAGTTGTTTTTATAATAATACTATGTATATTTCTGAGGTTTTCCAAATTGTGTATGTTTAATATAAAATTTATATTTATTGTTTTCCAATTTTTATTATCCTTGATCTCATTAATATTTGGTAGAACTTAATTATTTATTATTTTTAAATACCTAGGTATTATTGCAATATATCAGGGATGGCGAACCTTTTTACGTACGCGTGCCAAAATTTCCCAAATAATATTTTTCGACTGTCTGACGTGCCAAGCAGTTTTTTTGGCGATTTTTTTTTAGTTTTCTAAAAAAAATAGTTTTTAAGAGTTCTATTAAAAAGTTTTTCAAAATTACAATTGAGTTATTAATATTTTATCTTTCACCATATTTCTAGCCGATTCTTTGAATATTTTTTCCTTGTTTTCAAATTACTCAAAGAGATCAGTGGAAGCATTTAAACTACTCTTCTTTCATATTATATTCTCCATCACTGAGCGGTTTTCCATTTTTAAAAATTATGTTTGAGGTAAAATAACAAACAGTTATTATATTTGAGTGACTGCCGATAATTAATTTCATAAGATTTGTTGATTTTATATTTTTATTTTTAATTCCCTGATTCCAAGGACCGACCTATCCAATCGTATATTATTTACATTAAACGTAATGATTATTCTTTAAAATGATTTACCTGCTTTTTTTTATACAATGCGATTTGTCATAATTTATGCATGAATTTCGTCGGTACCTAAAGATAATATGAAAAACCGAAGAAAATACGCATGGCTATGTCATCATTATTTTGTAATATTATATATAAGTAAGTAGGTACTTAAGTACAATTATATTTATTTGTTAAACTTTTTTATGAAAAAAAACATTTTTAAATATATATAAAATAGTAATATTTCGTTTCTCTTCAAAATGAAACATAAGCGTGCCATACAAAATCATCTCGCGTGCCACTGGTGGCACACATGCCAAAGGTTCGCCATCCCTGCAATATATAATATTTATCCTTTTTTGTTGTCTTTTTGCATCATAGGTATTTGTCAACTGACCAATAAAATGAATTTACCGTGGTTAGAGGATACCGTTTCAAAACAATTAGAATAATTTATTGTCCCTATTATCATGATGGCCGCGCGGCTTAAGCGTCGGCATATAGCGCCGTGGGTCCCAGGTTCGAATCCTGGGTCTAGCAAATACACATATTGCAAGTGGCTGACATACATTTCTCGTAAAAACTAAATCTGTTAATACAAACATCCACTCTGAGGAGGCCCATATGATCTTATTAGGATCGGATATGGTCGAATATAATATATAAAAATAAGAATATTTTTCATGATGATGATTCATTAATGATGTATGCGAATCAATTAAGTGGATTATATTGTTTTGATAATATTATGACTGAGGCCATACTGTTACACTCGATAATACATTTTTTTATATGATTCAAATTTTGTATGACAATATTATCATTAAATTAGGCTGAAAGCAATCTTCAACTTATTATTACCAATCAATGTGTATATTTCTTCAATAATGAAGCGAACTGTAAATTGCTGATTCTTGCTTTGACATAATATGTGTACATGTACTATATACACGTGTGTTTATTTTTTAGAGTTTGACTCAGTTACTATTAGTACATCATACTGTACGACGTAGCTACAACTATAATAATTATAAATACATTATGTTAACCACATATTATTATTTACCGAGTCACAATATATTGCATACTTTTCACTCATATGCAAACTATCCTACCGCGCATACTTTTTTTTTTAAATCACTCTGGAATTTTAAAACTTAAGACATTTAATACTGGCTATAATAATTTCTTTATTAAAATACATTAGCTGGGACTGTTTCACAACAAAAAGCGAGAAGTTGGCGGGAACTCACTGCTGGCATACTAATTCCGAGACTCCGGAGGGATTAAAAACATTTGCCCTCCTAGGGGCATTAATTCTCTCCTCTCCCTCGGAAATATGCAAATACAGGACACATCAGAATTTACGGAAAAAATAAACACCGTTTACACACTGTTTTTTTTATAATTTTTATCACGCACTCTGAGGGGTAATTAATAAGAGGCCGTGGGACGCGTTAATTTTTCAAAAGTCGTGTACCAGATATTAAAATAATTCCTCTCATCAAATTCGCAATTTCACGGGTGATTAGCGAATTTTATTTGATAAATACTGCATTAGTGAAACACTGAGTCTTATTTTTATCTTTTTAAAAGCAAAAAACATTGTGTACGTACTTACATACAAAATATGCATAGCCAATAAGTTAGGTAATACTTTTACACCTGTTATATTTCAATCATTACTCTTAATTTAAATCATTTCTATTCTCCCATATTTTTAATCATATATTGTTCCTACAGCACAGATTTAAATTAATACCTAATATACTTCATCATCTTTATTTGCCATTCTAAATATAATATATCAAATATAATATAAATAATTAATTATTTAGGTAAATTTTGATATTCTACCCTAGAAAAGGTAAATAGAATGATAATAATATTGTAGATAAACATCATAATAGTTTTACTATTATTAGGTATCTACTTATTTCCTATACACTCTTTCTGTTGCTTTTTTTGATCACTTTACTATTTTTTATGTAATCTTATATTTTTTTTTTCAGAAAATTTGATTTCAGAATTTTCATATTGTGTTTTCGAGTCAAAAATTACATCATATTTTTTTAAATGAATATAAAAATACTAATCAATGATTGCGCAAATTTGTTTAAAAAATAAAGGATTATTTATATTGTTAAATACGATAACTACTTAGGAAATCATTTGTCCATCAAGATACATTGAACTTTTTTCAGAAACTAATATATCTGTCAACTCAAAAGTGTTTGCTGTATTAGCTGCATGGTTATATAAGTAACTAAATTAATATCATATTATAATAATATGTGTAATGTGTAAAAAACCTAGCGCGCTGTATATAATAATGTAATGTAATCCATTATTCCTTCAACAAAGAATTTGCAAAAAGGGTCCTGTGAAACAATGAAAGCTAAAACAATGCTCACACACACACCCACAAAGGCGAGAACAAAAAATATAAAATGCTTAGCTGGATTTAATAACGATATGTAGGATAGCCCCTTTTCATTCAACTGCCAGCCATAATATGAAATACTTCAAAAGTCGTATAGCTTGTCTGTACTTAGGTACATACATACTATTATTTCTAAACTTTTTTGATTGTGATTTTTTTTTTCGATTTTTCAACTAGAAGACTTCTGAAAAAATCCGGCATGCAAAGTCTATTAACAGTTGGAATTTTCAATTATGTTTTATCGAATTAAATTTCCGGCTTCCCGGCTAGGTATGGTTACTCGATTATCGAGTAACCAGTTAACTGGATTTGGATCTATCTTCAGCTTGTTGATTAACCGACATCTTATGTCGGTTAATTCGATTAATTCAAAAATAGAGCAAGCACTAGCACCTACCCGCCATTTCTTTACGTCCACCATTACCATAAAATTAGTCATTACAATAACATATTACTAGGCATAGTAAATATACCTCGATACTAATAATTTTACAGTACTTGGAATTAAAATAACAATTCAACCATTATCCGATCTGAAAATACTCGACTATCCTTTTATAAGCTTAAAAATGCACACACTAAACATAGTTAACTATTCTTTCTAAGTGTAATATTTAAAATGCAATCATTAGCAAGCCGGGGAACTATTTTGTGCCTAATTTGTATCTTTCAATTAATAAACAATCACTTGGATTACTCTCAATTATTACTGTCTAAATTAAATTTTTACATACCTTGAGTAAATATTCGGCCTGACATCTTTTCACTATCATCCAATCACATATTCCCGATGCGCAGAACTATTGATCACAATGATTGACCATAATGATCGAGTGGAACTGCTTTGTTCTCTCGAAATAAATTGCTACTAAGCTATCATACTGTAACTAACTACATACTAATAATAGGATAAATGTACTGTTAATGCGATTTTTTCTTATTCTGGTTTTAATGTATGTTTCAGTCCATGGTTAACATCAAATCCTCGTAAAAATATAAAAATACCTCTATCCTATCCATGAAAATTCTATGACGCGTGGACGATTTTTGCATTTAATATACTTACAAAATTAATTGCACAAAACTATTTTTACAAAAACAAAATACTGGATCTGGCAACTCTATTTTATTTTATTGTTATAGTTATGTGAATCAGGCGCGTAAATTTAATAAATATGTTATGTAGATACTTTATAAATTTACAATAAACCAGTATGTAAAAACATAATTATGTGATAGATACGCAATTATTTTTTTCAAGAATTTTGCATAAAAGTTGGCTTACTTGTAGAAGTACGCCATCACTCTGAGCAGAATTAAGTATGTATTAGTGCTACCCTACTATTCTTATATATTTTACTTAAAAATAGAAACTCGATTCGTAGTAAATATCTAGTATTAGCAATATGTACATTGGTGATTTTCTAGAAGTTAGCTACGCCAATAATTGTGGATGCCCTAACTGCTGTGATATTAATAATAATAATGCGTTCTCAATATTCAAATTGCCACGTATGCTATTGTCCACAGATTTGTGATTGGTCAGTATGTCACGGTTCACGGTGATGTGATCAGTCACGTGAATATCAGCAGCGTATTGGTGGAAGACGGCGGTGAGTACGCATGTAAAGCCGAAAACCGAGCCGGGAGATCCAACCATGCGGCGCGACTCAATATTTACGGTAAACCATATTTCAGATAATATATTATATTATTAGTATTATCACACTGACAAAGTTTTTATTTCAAGAATTCAATTATCATTGACAGTTAATAGGAAAACCATTTAAATAATTAAATAATAAAAAAAAAATCGGTGTGTGTTGTACTTATGTACGCGCGTTAGAAGGTATACTTCTTTGGCGTAACAAAACAAAAACAAAACTTGTGATAACCTAGATTCTTCGACTAGCTTATCTTGTTAAATTACACACTCAAGAAAAAGGACCCCTTATTGGAACGCTGTTGGTTTATTTCTATACACTTTAACTTGTATTTACTAAATTATAAATTTATTTATCGTTGTTTTTATTTTTAAAGTAACAACTGCCACTATGACGTTTAATAGTTTGTTTACGTAAGGAATTGCAAATGGTCGACAATAATAAATTCGCTACCAAGGCAACGGAACAATTCTATAATATTATACTGTATAATCGTCACGATTGGAGTATCATACTGTAGCGTAATGGTAGTGCGTTCGGCTGATAACCGAACAATCGGTGGTCCGAATCCAATCGAGTGTGTTTATTTTTGTGTGAAAACATAAATTATGTGTTACATATTATTGTCACACGCCAAAAATACACTCTGATCTGATTTTCCAAACGCGCCTAAAGAAGTATAACTTTTAAAATATAATAATGTGGTAAGACTTAGGTACCTGTGAAAACTATAGATAACTCCATCAGAAAGAATAAACGATTGGTCACGAAAGCAATTATTATTCCACTATCGGACAGATTAACAACATATATTCAAAAAACTATTAATTACTACAATATTAAAGTAAATTAATAATTACTATGATTCTAATTGATTTAAGTTTTGTACTATTTCCGGGTTTCGTTTTTCGGCATCGTCATGCACTATGCCCATTTCGCGCTTACCAATTAATTGTAAATGCACACTGACAACGAATACAGTTAATTCTCGTCAAAAGAAGGTAAAAATATTATTACCTAAGTGAAGGATCGAGCATGAAAACATTTTTTTAATATTTAAAGTATTTGTAAAACCCGTCGTAGATACAAACTTAGATCATAACTTAAATAATTGTGTATTAACATTTTTTATCATAAGTAATATACAGATATACAAATTGGAATGTTTCCTTTAGTATTTGCAATAATTTGTGGAGTTTTCTTTTTATCCAACCCAGAATCAACCATGAACAATAAATATTGAAAAATGGTGATGCAACTCTTTAGCTAATATTGTCCGTGAAGATCAAAAATTTTTAATAAACTACTAATTTGAATAAATAAAAATATAGATCATTGTTATTTTGAGCAATTTCATTGATTTTATGGTTATCTACATAATTATTTAATAAGATAAATCATTAAAGGGAATTATCATAATTTCAAGAAAACCTCAACTCAAACCTAAATAATATCAAAACCATGAAACCATCGTGTAATTTTACGGTTGAATTATTATACTGCACTGCTAAATAAAAAGACAATTTTTTGGTTTTAGTGAAGTCATATAACCCAAGTTTTAAACTACTTTTTCTCTTATATTATGTAAAATCAATAATTGTTTTCACATAATTTCTAAATATGCACGCCTGTTTAGAGATAATGTCAAAACAATCCAATAATTTTACATAATATAATATACAAAGTAGGTAGTTTAAAACTTAGGTTCTCTGACTTTAGTACAACCAAAACACTGTCTTTTTACTTAGCATGGCAGTATATTTACGTTGTGTGCAAAACTGCATAATTCCTAATTGGCTGCTAAATTGGACAGGTGTTTACGTAGCAGTTAAAAGAAACCCTATATAGAGGTAGAAATTCAAAACTGAAAAATATGACGATGAAATTATCAAATCATTCATATGCAGTAATAAAATGCAGCTCTATTATTTATTTACCAGGGACTCATATGAAATATTGCACAAGTTTCCCGAACGATGTTTTTTTTAATATAGCACAAAAACAATTGTATAATAAAATATGTATTTCATCAGGTCTACCCATCATCCGTCTTATTCCGAAAATCACGGCGATTGCTGGAAAGACACTCACGCTGAAGTGCCCGGTGGGAGGATATCCCATTGAAAAAATTCATTGGGAGAGAGGTAAAACAATGTACATTTGACTTAGGTAAAATTAATTATGTATTTAAAATAAAAAATAACAATGGCTTTCAGAAGCGGTTTTAGGTACGTGGAGGCCCGAGGCACTGAAAGAATTTCGAGCCCTCCTTGCAAACTCTAAGGCTTCGGCCACATAGGCAAGTGCTTCGCTAGTCCTGAGCTAGATGCTATGCTTGTCTACTAAAAACACTACTGCCACATTACACGCTACGTGCTTAGGTACAAATTCATTTAACATTTGGGAGCGCTCAAGCCAACAACAATATGTCATTCTCAAAACTAACCAGAAAGCTACTTCTCACAGACAATTTAAGTTTAAAATTAAATTTTGAAAGTCTCAAATTCGAACTTGTTGGATGCATTCATCCCATTCGTCATTATTCATAACCTCAAAATATACGGTGTTTGACGTTTGTCATACTGAAGAAACATCCGCCATCTTGCAAAATCCACAGACAATGGCAAAATCGCTAGGTGACACAACAAAAATAACCAACACGTTTGTTCGCCAGGAGACTCACGAGGTGACTCATAATCACGTAGCGAGGCGCGAAGCTTGCTGTGTGACCATTGCGATAGAATAGTGTGCGTTCGTTCACTAGGATATGTCACCTAGCACGTAGCCACCAAGCAAGGCACCTGTATATGTGGCCGAAGCCTAACACTATTTGAAGATTTTTTTTAAAAATCTTTGATTGTTTTTTTACACTTAAGATTTTGGTACATCCTGACGTAGCAACCGCCTCTCTGCTTTAGAGAAAACAGACACTCTATTGCAGTCAATTTATTCAACGCACATAAAAATGTATTATTTAATACACCACGAACTGTTGTAACTTAGTTAGATTTATTACAATTATATTTGTTGTTGCATCAGCTGGTCGAGAGCTGCCCGATGACCTTCGCCAGAAAGTCTTATCTGACGGCACGCTCATCATCACGCCTGTGCAAAAATCCTCCGACGCCGGAAGCTATACCTGCTCTGCACGGAATAAGCAAGGTCATAACGCTCGAAGAACTGGGGAGGTAACTGTAATAGGTAAGGCACTCCAATACCAAACATTAACATCTGAGCTATAAACTACTGTTCAGTTCTTCTAGCAAGAATTTTGTCAAATATAGTCAGCGTCATGGCAAAATGTGTAATTATCATAATTGAGAAACTGAGTATAATAAAGACGTATGTACAGGGATGGATTTACAGATATTGTGAGTACGTGCAGCAGTGGAAATCAGCGCTGTGTTTCACATAATTTTTAAATACTATTCTCGAATACTTTTCAAAAAACAAACGTGCAACCAAACATTAAAGATACCCAGGACTTATTTAAAATGGATTTTATGACATATTATTAGTTATGGAGTTTCAGAAGATTTAATAAAATTTGAGTTATTTCATGTCATTTAACATATAATATTGATGAGGTGAAGAAAAATTTAAATTATTTGCGTCGGCTTATATATTATTTTGGTATGTGCATTTAAAATACTGAGAGCTTTCGCGTAATTTCTAAGTTGTGAAATTTTGTTTAAAATATAAATAACAATTCATTTTAACTGGTAATTAAAGGGTAAGCTCTGAATGAGTAAATCTGCCAATGCGTAAATATTAATATTTAGTTATAATAAAACGCTTTTAAATTTTTTATAACTGGGCGTCTTACGTGGGTGAAGTCGGCGAAGCGTTGAGCTGCGCACGCAACTCAAAATTATAACCGTGTGTGAAAATGTTTGTAGAAAACAGTCTTTTTTTGGTTATACGGTTACATGTTTGAGTTGCGCGCGCCGCTCAATGCGCCGCCGAACGCGCTTACCTAAAACGAGCCGTTAGGCGTTGTAACATTCTGTTTACTTTTTGAGCGCGGCGGTTACCATAGTTGTCAGATCGAAATTATTTTTAATGACATGATAATTAATAAAGAATTTAAAATTCTAAAAACTGTTTATTTAATTACGCTCTTCTTCTGTCCTGCTCCTCAATTATAATGGGTACGATAAACTTATCAATATGTCGTCACGACATTTCTATCCGTAAGGTAACATCGATTTTTTACAGTCATCAGTTGTGTGTATATGTTTGATGTCTAAAATAATAGACACTAGATAGACACTTGAAATTTTACTCCGCCTTACATACTCAAACCAACATCACATGGGTATAATAAAATTTGGATGTACTAAAACAATACTAACAGTTAATCAAACCAAGATCTTGGTGTGTATTTGAAACTACCAAGTATCTGCTGAAAGCTTCATGAATGTAGATAATGAATTTTACTTGTCCTAATTAATTAATATACCTAATTATAAGGTATATAAACAAATATCTATAGGAATACTAATTCTGTAGAGAGTTATCCACTGGTAATATTTATATTAATTACAAAACTATAGTCACCAGAATTACTATATCTACACATACTTAAAGTTACATTATTTTTTATTTATTACATTTGCCATGTTAAAAATATATTTCAAAAAACTGTTTACCGGATCTTATAAAGAGGTGAACCCATGGAATGAACCGAATAAATATTATATTATATACAGCTGAATGAGCTTATCATTTGGGATTTGCTGCAGCCTAATGATAATTAGGCCAATTTCTATGCACAAATATTAATACAATGTATACTTTCAGTTCCACCTCAGCTTAGTCCTTTCCATTCGAACTCTGTCTCATTGAACGTGGGCGACAGGGCTAGCTTGACTTGCTCCGCGGTGAAGGGCGATCCACCTCTGCAAGTGTCGTGGGCAAAAGACGGCCGCCCGCTGGACCCTTCCCACCGCGCGTCGATCACAAAAGTTGACCAATTCAATAGTGTTCTCACTATTGAGAGCTTAACTCCAGAGCATGACGGGAACTACTCGTGCGCCGTGCGGAACCAGGCCGCCGAGGTGTCCCATTCGCAGCGACTGACTGTCAACGGTAAAACCCTGCGGGGTTACATTATCCTTTTTGTTTCTTTTTTCTTCTCACGTTTGTTCTTTCTCTCTGTCTACTCTTCCAGTTCCTCCCATTATTGAGCCTTTTTCCTTCCAAGACGGCCTGGCAGAAGGCATGCGAACCCGAACTATATGTGGTGTTTCGAGTGGAGATCTCCCATTGATCCTCCGCTGGGTGAAGGACGGCAGACCTCTAGATACAGGATTGGAGGCCAACGTGTCGGCAGTGGACTCCTACTCTTCGCTCCTCAGCATTCCTAGTCTCAGGGCAGGCCATTCCGGCACTTACTCGTGCGTTGCGTCCAACCAGGCGGCCGAGGTTAGCTACTCGGCCGAGCTCGTCGTCAAAGGTAACGATCCGCCCCTCTTGTCGCTTACACGTGTGTGTATCCCCTCGCTTTGGCACGCAGTGGGACCGCGGCCCGGAACCCGCACAAGGTAACCGTTGCACCGTTTAGTTCTTTCGCTCTCTTCTTCTTTCTCCCGATTTTATTTTTCCTTTACTCGTGTTTCATCGTCTGCATGCTTGATCGTCATAGTATTTGTACCTCTTCCTTTCTAGTATGTGTGTATATGTTCTAAGTCGATTCCTACTGTCGCCTCGGCAGTCGTTATCGAATCCCCCACGTGTACTTTGCTTTTGCAAAATTTAATACTTCACCAGTTCGTACAAGTAGGGCGTCAGGCTAACTGAAACAGCTTATGCCATGTCGCGACACAGATCGTTTCGCGCCTCTGTTTAATTTACCAGAGCGGTCAGACGCCCGGGGATGCACGTTTTTAATAAAACATTTACGGGGTAAGAAAGATGAAACTTTCGCGCACGTAAGTTTTCCTTCCATTAAACATGAACTGAACTGTACTAAAACAACGGTTTAAAAACTTGAATCTTTCAGGTATTAAATTGCTTCAGCTCGGATTCATAGTCCCTTGTAGTTAGATATCCATAAAATTATGAATGAAACTCCACTCGCCTAATAACTAATGAAATAAGTCTTCCATCACTGCTAATAGCTTACGCACTTAACAATAATAATTAGTATGACTAATTTCAATGCATCGAAAACTCACGCGTTATTTGATTTTTTCTTTCCTACACTGTAAACTGGTTGCCTCGGCGTGTATCCTCGGACAGTTGAGTTTGATTGCCGGTTGCGGCAACCAGATCGATGCAACAGTACCATGCTTACGAAGGCCTCGCTTCCAAAATTGCTTTTGAAACATTCCCGTCGCAAAGTGCACACGATAGATGACTTGAGGTATCCTTTCGCCGTAGACTTTGATTTACGTATTTGTAATGTGGTGCAGTTCCTCCTCGATGGGAGATGGAACCTGAGGACGTCAGCGTCCAGAGAGGGGGGACCGCCACACTCATCTGCCGGGCGCACGGCGTACCCCCAGCCGGCATATCCTGGAAAAAGGCAATCGGTAAGACTCACTGGAGATCCCTTTCTTTAAAAATATCCATTTATAAATTATAACCAAACTTCCCAGACACACTCCTTACACCTTATTACGCGATGTGTGACAAACGATAAATTGCAAACTTTGCGACGCGTTTTTTTTTACTTATTAGATCAATGATTATAATTATTGTACCATTTACTAGAATACGATTAACGTAAATATACACAATATCTTATATACCTATATTAATTTATTTTACATATTATTAAGTCAAATTAGCAAGTTAGTATTCTCTCCAGCGCGAAATTTACTTCTGTTTTTTCTGTATTAGAATTGCATTACGTAACTATGTAATGACTCATTATTTTCAATGCATTAAAATACATTAACAAAAATAATAATTAACATCACTGCAACATTTAACAATGAATGCAATATTTAAATATTATATAATATACTACTAGCAGATAAAGAGGATTATATTTTAATAATTTGACAATATTATTTACGACTCTTTAACTAACTATGTAATAAATGATTATTTTCTCAGTTTTCATACACTTCAGCAAAAAATATATTTTATTTCAGTAACATAATCGCTATGCCAAGCGTTACGGATGTATTATTTTTTTTTCTCTTCACAAGCAGCGCTGTGCGATCAAAATATTTTTCATAAAGAAAAATAATTTATTGTTGTCTGTGGTCTTGCATTTAAACAATGTTTGCGTTTTTTTTAATATAATAAATTGCTTTTCATTGTTTACACATAAATACATCATCACATACACAATTATTCAGATTTATGTTTTTCTTCTTCAGCGCGGATTTCTATAAAAAAGCTTACTAGTTGTATAAGATGTTGCATGCCACATATTGCATACCTACTTATTACAGATTAAAAATGTCAATAATTAACCTCTTGGTAAAAAAATATTTTACAGCATAATAATATATAATTTTGACATTTTTAATTGTAGGAAATTACAATAAATTTTTACAAACTTAGTAATTTTTCATTTGCCACTTTTGTAGGATGTAATTTACACATTTTGTAAATAATTAATTTAAATATCTGAACATAGTCACTATTAATAATCCCTTGTTAATTTTTTTGTTCATATTTTCAGCATTTTTAATTAATTTCAAAAAGACGAAAATAATACTTTATATCGATATTTTAAATTATTTTTTTTAATTTGAAAGAAGTACATTAAAACTATCAATTTGTCAAAAATCTTTGTTATGTTTTAAATCCGTGATGCACAAAATGCGGCTCGAGAGCCGCATGCGACCCAAAATAACAAGTACCTACTTCATCACAAATATGTAACTTTAATTTTAAATAATAAAATGTAAATCTCGCCTAGCATATATCATTATTTTTCAACACTTTACCTATTGCGGCCCTTGAAAATTTAGAAAATGGATAAATTGGCCCTTCTTTCAATTAAATTGTGCACCACTGAAGCATTTTTTCACAACCGGTGGTCCGCAAATTTTTGGCGTCCAAATAGATATTCTAAAAATTCAGACGTTATTATACCTACGTTACCATATACATAAAAATATATATATATATATATCTGCGTTAGTGGTCCGCAAAATGTTTCTCTTATTTTCAGTGATCCGCAGGTCTAAAAAGGTTAAGAACCACTGTTCTAAAGAACTTTTGAAACTCCATTTTAATAAATTAAAAATATTTATAAAATGTAATATAGGTATCTTTTAATAAAAATCTGACATCCAAAAACCGTTCATTCTAACTGTTTATCAATTTTTTTAACTAAAAAAAATATATTTCAATGTTCTTGGATGCGTACCTATTGATTATTTAAAAAATGAAAGATCTCAGTTAACAGATTCAATTGGTTTTTTTATTACTTTATCGTATGGTATAACGGTCTATATAACATGCCCACATTGTAAAAAAATCGGAAAAAAAGTTTTCTGCGAACTACCTACCTACTCGAAAATTTTAAAAAATCGTACCTATTGCGAATATTTTTTTTGGTTAACATTATAAAGTAGGTTTAGAATTCGTAATCTTTGGTATTTTATGAAATAATTCCTAAGCAAATTGATATAGAAACTTGCGGAAACACATTTCTTCATTATCAATAACAATATTATAATAAAGTTATCTACTTTAATATGACGTGTATTATTTTCGTCTTAATGAAGTAATGCTGAAAATTTGGACACAATAAACCGCTCAAAAAGATCGATGATTATTTTGGTAGATAGCAAACTGTAATTTTCTCCATCAGACAATAAGTCGGGCCCATATGAAGACTTGAGGGACATCCCTCAGACGAAGGCCCTCCTGAATGGAACCCTTCTACTGCATCAAGCGATGGAAGACATGGAGGGGTTTTATCTATGCCAAGCGCAAAACGGCATCGGATCCGGGATCGGAAAAGTGATCCAGCTCAAAGTAAACTGTAAGTATTTTCTTTTCAAAATATATTTTTGACCCTGAAAATATAATCAAAATTAAATAATATTATTTGGTACTGTTCGGTTATACGGAATACAGCGGAAAATACATTTTGAAAATAGCCGATAAACTGGATTATTTGTTAGGTTAACCTAGCTAAACCTAACCTAACCTAACCTAACCTAACCTAACCCAACCTAACCTAAACTAACCCAAACTAACAAATAATCCAGTTTATCGGCTATTTTCAAAATGCGTTTTCCGCTGTATTCCGTATAACCGAACAGTACCTATCATTTTTCAAAAATGCATTCTTGACAAACTCAGTACTTATAGTACGACAACATCTTTTTGGCTACGTGTTAAAACTGTGAACTAACAAGCTCCTCCCATTTTTAACCGCACTTCCATTATAAACTAACAAGCTCCTCCCATTTAGCCGACAACAGCGCTTCCTTCACGTAGCCAAGAAGATATTGCAGAAGAATAAATGTTTCTAGAGACTGGAGTGAGACAATAAAATTACAACTACAATGATTTATTTAGTCACAGCCGAGAATTCTTTTAAAAAAATGTTTGAACATAGTGCGATTTATATTTATTGTATTTATTTATTCTGGCCGATATGACGTCATCAAACCATCTTTTTTGTACGGAAAAAATATTCAATTTGTTTGTTCTTTTTGGTGATTATACAAAAGTATCTACTCTAATCTCGTCTCGAATATTCTCGAATAAATATTTTTTTCGAAATTTATAAAAACCATCACAAGATTCTGAGAAATTTATCACTAGACTAAGATGCTGACCGCAACCGGAATTAAAATTAAGAAGACCTAGAGTTTGATTCTGAACGGAATTTATTAAATTTCCCGGTTTAAAAAAATGGCCAAAGAGCTTAAAAAAACTCTCGACTTTCATTCTGAATAGAGTTTATTAAATTTGTTCTTTCATAAAAAAAATCGGCAAGAAAGGGTAATTTCGTAACAATGTCGATTTCTCAAGAATCTCGAGAATTCTAGAAAAATCAAAATAAGAATTCCGAATTCTCGAGAACACAAAATAATATTCTTGATTTTAATAATTATTCTCGGATCTCGATAAATCACAAGCCAAATAATACAGGTACGATTAATTAATATAAAATATTTTTTTTTGACATAAAATCTTAGATACAATACGTTCGTACCTACATTAAAAAATATTTGGTACTAGTGATGAGCACATTAATAAAATTATAAACTCGATTAATTCATCATTATTAAATCGAACGTACAAAAAGATACTGTAACAGTGCTAATGATATAATCATATAATATTATGTAGGTATGAACAATGTTTAATTTCATAGAAAACAAAGGTTCCCAAAATCTAGATGGGTATAGTGTACGAAATAACTCTAATCTAAGTATGCGATCGTTTTCCCGACGTTTACTTCATGATTATCCATTTCGCGCCAACAATGGTCTTAAGCATGTTCATTTAACGGCGTTCAAAAATGGCAAAAGGGGAAAAGGGTCAATATTTTTCATATTTTAATAGACTGATAACAATCTAAACGCTGTTTAACGCCGGCTTTATGCCGCTATCAAATCGTAATTTTCTAATTTATTTCAGACATTATCTGATAAGAGATTATCCGAATCTGAATTCTTTTACAATGAGTATTAACGAGGCAATCTATAGTCAGGCCGCGGAGCAAAATTGCGAATTCGGATCGTAGTGCTAGTGATTACGTATACTTCGAATGCAATACGTTTAATTGTTTGTAATAAATGAAAAATTCCGATTGAATATCGCATTGCTATTAATGTCCAGGTGCAAACAGTTAAATAAACTACTGGTATTTCGGTAGACTTTGTAATATTGCGTTATAACCTGAATATAGAAGGCCTTTTGGTAATAAAAGTAAAATTATAAGCTTAAACGAAGAAGTAAATTAAAAAATATTACAAAATATTATACTTAATATTCTTGTAATATATTATTATGGGTACATAATATTTTAAGTCGGTATAAAGATAAACATTTAGGTACTGTAATAGAGCTATAAAAGTTAGGTACTTGGCGGGCTGATGACTTCAGGGATATAAGACGTGGTAAAAATAAGCAAAAGCAAGGGCACGGTTCATAATTAATAAATTAATACGACTTACATGCGGCTTGAGGATTACTTTAAGGTAATCCGAAAAAAGTCGTAAATCTAGCTAAGTTCCTATCTATCTACGTATCTATTTATTGTCACTGGGTATTAATTAGGTTCTATAAAATTTCTTCCCTACCTACTAAATCATAATAAAATAAAAATGTCTCTAAATGGAATTTATTATAATGTTGTGGTTATATATTTTTAGAGTATGTTAGTAAATGGTGTCAAATTCTTCTGGCAGTGCAGGTGATTCATTTAGTGTGTTGGTATCGTTACACTAACACCGTTGCAAAGTGATTTTCTCATTTCCATAATGCCAGAAAAATTTGTCATTCCTCTACTCAGTTACTTTGGTATAAATTTAAAAGAAAATATTAATATATCTTCACAAATACCAAGATTTAGATCGAAAATCCACTGCGGAGGATCACGTCCTCCACTGACCGGAATAGCCTCGTTATCACAACGATCGTCCGCCTTTCGCTCCTGCTTCGCATTCCATAGCTCCGATGACCATCGGTAGAAAAAATCTTATTGTGTTCTTCTCCTGGTCACTTCAGAAAATTCTAGACATTTAAACATCCTATTCGTTCTTTGATTTTTCTGGTAATTACGTGTTTCTCCACATTGCCGGCACCATAATAATAGCCAATGAAACTGAGTATGTGGCTTACGTATAACATCAAAAACCTTCTGCAGCTCTTTCGTGATAAGGCCATTATCCGCATGCCAGTCCACAGAAATCAGAGCATCTACATCTAAAATGCATCCAGCTGTTTTTTGTCTCTTGCCTTCAGTGTTAAAGTTTCCACACCTCAAAGGTATATGGGTTTTTACCATACGTATTAATTCACCTAGTAAGTGACTTCGTGTTGTTAGATAAACAAACATGTAAGTAGTTACCTACACTTTAAAGTACTTTCCTACCTATAATATCTAATTGAAATGTCATACAAACTTAATGCAGCCTTCCAATATAAAAAGGTTTCCACCTCTTGCTCAGTTAAAAAAGGGTACTGTTCGGTTATGAGGAATACAGCGGCAAACACATTTTTAAAATAGCCGATATACTACATTATTTGTTAGGTTAACCTAACCTAACCTAACCTAACCTAAACTAACCCAAACTAACAAATAATCCAGTATATCGGGTATTTTCAAAATGTGTTTTCCGCTGTATTCCTCATAACCGAACAGTACCAACAAAAGTTATGAACGATTTCCAGATCGTTCCACGTTTGCTGGCAGCTTGTTTTATGTGTTTTTTTCCGCATTTGATCTGGATGTATTAACAGATTTTTATTATTACGAGAAATGGATGTTAGCCACTTGCTCAAAATATTATGTCCATACTCTGGGTCCAAACAAACGCTGAAAAACAACCCGGCACCCTAAACATTATTAGGCCAATACATTACCACTCGGTCATCGTGAGCGTGTTTCATTAGAATTAACAATACTAACTATAATAATTCTGTCCGAAATTCTAATCCTTATTGGGTATTCGGAACTTTCTATTATTAATGTGGCCATCACGTTATCTTTTCAGCGCCACCATACTTTGCCATTGCATCACGACCGGTGACTGTTAAGAAAAGCAACACTGCAACCCTCAAGTGTAACGTGAACGGCGACAAACCGATCAAAGTTACTTGGTTGCGTGAAAATAAACGAGAACTTAATCCTTCTACAAACTACCGGTAAGTAAATAATTCTTTATCTAAACTTTTTTTACATAATATACCCGCTAATTAACCATCAACGCCAATGAACCGTCAAAGAAGTACCTACCTAATGTTCAGCAATCCAATAGAGCGCCAAAGAACAGTCAGCTCAATAATTTGCTGACTAGATGGAGCATGGCCTGAAGCGGGCTCCCCTACCTATTGTTAAGGTTAAGGGCTGTGTAACATGCAACCCTTCTCCATATTGGATGAAACTTAAAATAAAATTTTACACCCGAATTATTAATTAATTATATTAAGAATCATATTATCATATTACATTATAGTCAGATATATGCTTAATATTAATAATCAATAAGGAAAATAGCTCCGCAGGCGACTTTTTTACCACTAATGTACTTTTGCAACTCCATAAGCAAGGTGGCTATCTACAATAATTGTTAGCATAGTTAATAAGTTAGCACTTGATTCTAATCTGATGCATTTGGAATCAATTAAGATGTGTTAACTATGCTATTCAATGTCACATTTTGACAACTCACTGTTAACGCGATGCAATATCAAGCCTGACTATTAACTTCCAGGGATAATTAACAGCCTGAATACGACATAATAACGTAATGATATTATCATATTTATCTACAGATAACATGTCTTTATGTCACTGATAAATGACGGCAGAGCAAGTCAAGATTTTTTTTAATTTTAACTCTTTCCTTAAGCACCAAGGTGAATGGTTGCTACATCAGTCCTGTACAGCTTCGTTTCGGTACTATGCAGTGTGACACTAAAATCTTTTCATTCTGACACGTTTGTAGCGTCATGGTAGGCGGCCGTGCACAAATCACGGCTGCATAAAAATGGCCTGTGTTGATGGCGTTTATTGGTTTTGGAGTTAAATTTGGATGTTAGAATAGCCCTGCAGAAGAGTAAAGCATAGTCAGGATATTTTTAAACTGAGGTTGTTGGACTGTAGGTATAGAAAGAGCTACAGCATAATTGAAGCTGAAAACTTATATTTCCAGAAGACGGCCAAGATACTGTGGTGGTGAATAGTAATTATTATCTATTACCGAATACTAAATAAATATTAATTAATAACTAATAATAATATTATCAATATAATTAGTAAAAATTGATATTCCCGGATAATAAATTCCGTACAGTGACATCTCTGACTTTTAGGTTTAACTATAAATATTTTTTTCTAACTTTTCTGTATTGTGCGTATTGCGCTCTATAACTGCGACATATAATATTATAATACCTACACTAAAATATTTTAATATGATAATTATTTAATTTTTAACAATCATTTACCATAATTATTATTATATATTTAACATTATTTTATTCTGAAATAGAACAATTTTGTATTATTTTCATAGTGCTTTCTTTGCCACTAAAATCTTTGATCACTAAAATAAGCTAAAAATATATTCTCTCTCACTCTAATAATAATAAGCGACATCTCTGATTTTAAATATCTAATAACGACAACTTTCATAATATTGTAGTTACAGTACTTTTTATGGCCTGTTATCAGTGGCATCTGTGATTTTTAGAGTTAACATTTTATTTACTTTCAGAATCACTGTGAAACAAGAAGTTACTGCAGAGGGAGTGTTGGCCGAGATACATTTAATAAATGTTGTGGCCAATGATTCGGGACCTTACTTCTGCCAGGCGAGCAATTCATTTGGCAGAGAGCAGCAACTTATTCAATTATTGGTTCAAGAGCCGCCGAAACCACCGCACAACTTGCAGGTATAATATTTTAATGATTTATTCAGTATTGACAATATCTTGTTTTCTCACAATTATAATACATCATCACAAAAAGTGGATACAGAGTATAGTATTTCTAGAAAAAATATGGTGATTACACTTGGCAACAGTGTATTTAATACCAATTATTCTTCGTTTTGTCCATTTCATTCTACATAGTATTTTATTGGTGGCAGTTTTGGTAATTATTGTCACCAGAGACAGTGGAAGAAAAGAAAAAAAATTTAGAATTTTCGAAAATTAAGAAAATATTTAAAATCCAGCATTTTTAAACATAGATTACAATTTATTATTGAGGTTGTTAATTTCTAAGTTGGTAACCTTGATATTCAACTATTTTGGGACAACCGCAGAAAACTGTCAAGCATATTTGACACCATTACAATAAAAATCGGTAAACTCCACTTATTTGTTATTGATATTTTTTATGATACTTCTCCACCAATTGCTAGCTCATTAATCATCAAAACGAGCTATTTGAGGTTTGTTTCAAAGTCGGTAACCTCAATGTGCCGACATTTTGAATATTTTTAACTAATGGCAGCTCTTGGTACATATTAAATCAAATATCATTGTCAATCAAATGTCAATCATAAAGATAAGGTCTTCATAAACTCCAAAAGTAGAAATAGTATTTGTAATAACAGTTTGTAAAATATAATGTAATGATCATCGACTAGAAGGAAAATTTATATGAAAGTACAATAAGATTCGTTATGGTCATTGGAGTATAATGGCGTAGGAAGTTCTTCCTAGAACAGTCACAGCACAACCTTGAAGAACACTTCTCATTCAATGCACCACAGTATATACAACCTTGATCAGATGTTATCCTCAGTAATCGTTTGAATAAGTATTTTTTTAATTCTTACAGGTTGTCATGGTTTCCAGTCAATCTGTTAAAGTTAGGTGGCAGTATGATACGTCAAGCGACATTTCAGAAGTCAACAAGTTCTCAGTTGAATACAGAGACGGAACACGTTAGTAATATTTTTTTATATTCATACCTAACGGCAATAAAAAGCGAATGAATTAGCGTTTCAAAAAATGATGCATTAATGACCTGGAAAATAATAACATACAAGGAATCATAAGTGCACCATACCAGGTCCATATTATGATCCTATTGGGATCGGACATAGTCGAAAGAAAGAAGAAAGATATTTTATGTAAATAAAATAAATTGTAAATTTTTTCCAAGCTCATGGAAAACTCTTTATAATTAATGTATATTGTAAAATATATGGAAATAATTAAAATTTACTGATAAATTGAATATATTAAAAAAAAAAGTGTTACTCTCCATCACATAAACAATGAGTTATGCAGACAAAAATAAATAGACAATTTTATTACCATATGGACTGTAGAAAGGAAAAAGGACATATATCTAAATTTAGCTGGCAATTTTTAAAAAGAAGAAGGAAGTGAAGTGGGAAAAATGACTTAAACATCATTTTTGTTGGTTCTTTTAATTAACTCAATAATTAATATCAGATTAAAAAAAATTAAAACCGAATTATTAATTATCAATCACTTCACGGTTATGACTATTTTATATTTTAACTTTGACCGAAAACCATAACCAAAACGTTTTTGTGCCTCCTGTAAAATTTGATTTGTGTGGATTACGTCCTTTTCCTTTCTACAGTCGATATTATAATTATTATATTATTTATATCATAAGGGGTATTTTACAATATTTATATGTAACCACTTCCGTTTCAATTAATCCAATTTTACAATATTTCATTTTTTTATGCAAGATTAAAAAAAACGAACTTGAATGTCATTGCATAAAATCTTCTATCTATGTTTTTATGATAGTTCTCGGCAACAGAATAATATTCAAAACAAATGCATTTTAGTGTTAAATTCAAGAAGCGATATTTTATCTGTCAATTTATGATGACAAGACTCTTTATATTGTCATTCCTCTTCTGATGTAACACTAACTTACTTACATTTATTTTGATTTAGTAAAAACATAAACACGTTTCTCTTTCCCGTGTGTATTATTTTTGTTAAATAAAATAATTAGGTATCCGTAGTCCAATTCTCTCACATGAATACACAAGAACAATCAAGATAAGTTGATGCTCACCGACAACAAAAAGTAGCTGCTTACAGGAAATACTAACTATATCATAACTTCTGGGTGTGGTTGTAAGAATGTAACTACCCATTTTTGTTTTAAGTTTTTCACCTCTGCAAACATAGCCTGCAAAGTCATTTTCATACAGCTACTTCAGGGTTTTTCCATAAATGTTTTAAAATTTTATTTTTCTCACCCCGGGGCCGCTACTAAGTTAGCATCGGGCTATAGCCCCACCCCGCTCCTTTAACACTATAATAAATCCAGTCTTGATAATAACCCCTCACTGCCTGTTATTTAGATAAATCATAATATAATTCAGAAACTCACAAAAATAAATTTAATTTTACCTTCATTTTTGTAGCTATGTATAAAGCAGTTTTTGTCTGTCTGCTAGTATTGTAAATGAGCAGATGAATTAGCAAAAAATTAAAAATTGCTCTTCGAAAGAACGTGAATTTCATTGACAGCTTACCCAGGAGAAATTTAATAACAGTGTTTTTGTTATTGAAAACCTGCAGTGAATAAAATATTATGTTCCTGTAATTATTGTATTTTAATCATATTTTAATATGCAATATTATATTAAACTACCCTGCAGGTTGAACAAGGGTTTATACTGTTTTTTTAATTTATAATTTCAAATAAATATTTTGCGGTTCATTTTTTTTAAGATACCTTTTCCATATTTCAGGTCCTTGGCTTCAGGTTAACTTGGCCGAAAGGCCGCTACCATATACAGCGATCATTGAGGACTTGAAACCGGCGACCAAATATGATTTGAGAGTCATTGCTGAAGGCCCCGCCGGGAAAAGTCCTCCAAGCCTAGAGTTGCAGATTCGCACGGAGCCTATGAGGCCGGGAGGGCCTCCCAACAATATAGATGCCCGAGCTATGTCCTCAACAGCAATTTTAATTACGTGGAAACCACCCCTTTTTGAAGTTCGACATGGGGATATCGAGGGCTATAACATTGGTAAAAATAGTATATACATATATATATATCAAAATGGTATGATAATTCTATCTTAGTTGTTTCAAAATTTTTTTAATTCAATTATTATCTTAATAATGTACGTAGCCTGTGAAAAATAATATAAGGACTCTGATAACCAAGTACCTATATTTATAGGCTCACATAAATAAAAACAGTTGAAAACAAAGAGTTTAGATGAAAGTGGCAAATGAACTCTACCAACATTGCACGGGTTACTATTGAAAATTCACATTTTATGTACCTATATATAGCATTCTTATGCTATTCCAGCTAACATGACTATATAGTGACATGCCAACTAAAATGCAATCACAATGACATCCTAAGAGCTGAGGGAAATGGTGTTGTTTTTTTCCTTAGATGTTTATTTCAACAAAATCACGAAAACATTTGTTTGTTACACCATCTACTATAAAAAAAATTCACTTCTACCATACGTGCCCTGCACACTCATTTTTATTATTACAACACCTCGTGTAGACACTAGCATGTTCCTAGATAACCTCTATTAGTATTGTTTGCATAAAATTATTCCTAATGTTTTCAGGGTACCGAAAAGCAATACCGAAATCAACAATGTACAACTACACAAAGGTGCCCGGAGATGGAGAAGATGGTGCAGAACTTCTTCTAGCCTTGCTGGAGAAGTATACTTCATACTCGATAGTTGTCCAGGCATACAACCAAGTCGGACCTGGCCCTCTGTCGGATCCAATCGCTATCAAAACTTTAGAAGACGGTACAAATACAATTATTCTACTTTTATCAATGACAGTTAGGTAATGTCCAATGCAAAGAATGAAGATGACACTTAATCAAATCAACAGTTTACATTCATCTTTAATTCATAAGTTGAATTAAATTTTCGTATCTCTTAATTTGTGTTAAATATCAAGTAGGTACCTATAAGCATCTACTAAATTGACCACCGTTAGGGGATTAGGCTGAAACTGACAACGCAGACAAATATTTATATTATATTTTATTTAACCTTTTCTATGCCTCACGATATTACTGTGACAATATCTGACAGGCAGCAGATTTTTAATGCCACACGTTGAATGTAGAGCGAAGCTCTTACTAATATCCCTATAATATTGATAATTTGTGACTTAGTATTTCATAATAATTATTCAAACAGATGACAATGTGTGTCAATTTTTTTTGATTATGCAAATCAATCGACAGTGGCTAATAATTAGAGTTTAAAGTTGGACGAGATAACTCGCAAAATTTGTATGTGTGAAGGCATAGAACCGGTTAAATGGTGCTTGTTATCGATTTTCAAAATGATGTATTAGTTGTGTAACAATCATTTTAGTTGGTCCCATATTCCGAGAAATCATGACTTAGGTAATGCCATGCGCCAGAAATAGAAAATGAAGGCTCTCAGAACTCGTCCCTTACCGGGCTAGTCGCTTGATTTTAATTCTTGATCATAATTAATATTGATAATTTTATGGGAAAAATATTATAAGCTGGAGAGCTGTGAGGGGGTTCCATAAGTTCGAAGAATTGGACAGAAAGAAAAAAATATATACATATGTTTTATATTTTTATTTTTCATCAATCCTTGGACATGAATGCACTTCTTAGATCTATCGATAAATTTTTCTAAACCTTCATAAAAATAATTTTCTGATTTGCCTTAAAAATGCTCATTTACGGCTACCTGTAGGGACTCATCATCATCTAAATGTTTTCCACGTAAGTCTTTCTTCAGATTTGGAAACAGGTAATAATCACTAGTCTCCCTTCCTTATTTAAATAATAAACGTGACTATTATTTGTAAATCGTGGTTTCACCACAAAAAAGAGTGCCATAAACCAATTTCATTTCATTTTGGATGGTTTCCACACTTTTTCTCTGTTTTGTGAGGAATTTAATTACTGCACGGAAGGAACTCAATATTGACATTTTTTAAATTATCATAATTATACTTGCATTAATTTGCTCTTTTGAATATTTGAAGCGATTTAATCGAACAATCAACTTGAAATTGCACGAGTATATACTTAAAAAGGATTACCTAACAATAAAATAATAATTTTAACCCCAATACTTGCTACTTTCACCACCATTCCGCGAACTTATGGAACTCCCTTCGTATTTCATCTAAGTTCTTGTTTATTGCGTTCGCCATCCCCCATAGCACTGTGTAAAATAAAAAACGTCTCACTAATTTTTCGGAACCATATTTCTAAAGCTTTCACTATTTATAAATTAAATACATTATTTTTTTCAATTTACGAACAAAAAAAAACACTTAATTAATGAATTTTCTACAGCTAACAGTTATCTGAATATAATAATGTTGTATCACTTTTGCAGTTCCAAGTCGGGCGCCAGATGTTTTGAGATGTACTGCATTATCTTCGCAGTCCATCCAAGTATCCTGGCAACCTCCCCCAGCACACTATTGCAACGGCAATCTAATCGGCTATAAACTGTTCTTTGAACCGGTAAATGCCGATTATTCAAAGAACACAGGTAAACTTAAATTCTATTCATTACTTATGGCACCTAGAACCGCTCGTAGAAAGTCTCACTTAAATGTACCTAATATACTATATCCATATTCGTTAAAGAGTTCCAACTTAGTACAATTAAATTAGACTTTACAATCCAACGATATTGAATACCTTGAACCCTGTATCTTACTTGATTTCCAGAATAGGTTTTATATGATATTTAAAAAAATATATATGTTTTTAACTCTAGATCAGAAATGGTAATTTATGTACATAGATATATTATAATATATCAGACATAAATCAGAAATTAAAACAGAATAGATAATATTATATTACATGAGCCGACTATTTACAAACTTGGCTCATTCCAATATTGTCGAAAAATGAACCTTGAATGTCATTTTGTAAAGAAAATACATTTTAAAAGTTTTTTAGGTAGCAACCTCAAACCCGGCTTTGTTACATACAAAATATCATTCCAAAATAACGTGAAACTTTCAAAGGTGGCTTATTCCACAATCATTTAGTTTCAAAGACGGATCGTTTTACGTTAACCGATGGGAGTTCAGCTTTGGGGTCACGTGGTTAATATCGTCCGGTACAATTTGCATGACAGTTGTGCTGTGATTGCTCCTCATATAATTCAAGTTTAAAAGTGTTTTTTGATAAATTGAAGCAGTTATTTGTATAAATAAACTCAATGGACATTATTGTTTCATCTGTGTTAGCATCAAAAGCTAGAAAAGTGGAAAGGGAACCAAAAAATGGCAAAGAAATGAAGCCAAAAAACTTTGGTGTTTACCTACATAAATGTCACAGTAAATGTCATCAAAATTTTTATTTTATTTTGTTGTTTAATTAATTTTTCTTATTGACGACGGTTTTGAATAATTGAAACTGGTCATAATTGTTATCCAAATATTGCCTGTAACATTTTAGTGGTATGTCATTTGGTTACATACTTTCATAGGCGGATTAATCCAAATTGTTAAGTTAGTAGGTACCTACAAAAATGGCTCAGTCCAACTGTCACTTTCAAACTTGGCTTGATACAAACATTAAATAATGTAAATAGATTCTCTATTAATATTGAAATGAATAAGTTTCCATTTGTTTTGTATTTTAAATATGCTACACTACAAATTAACTAAAAAATGATACAACTCAGTCTTATATTTGTCTGTATAATAGTTTATTGCACTTTGCCGCAAAATATGTTTTTGGAAATGAGCCGTGTTTGGAAATAGTAGCCTTACATACACCATAAAAAATTTACTTACCATATTATTGTGTCATGGACAATAAGATAATTCTCAAATTACATTGATTTTAGGACATTTGGAGTTGCGTAAGACAACCGCACTAACTACAGTGCTGACAGGTCTTGGAAAATATACAAATTATTCTATGCAAGCCCTAGCTTATACTCAAGCCGGTGACGGTGTGATTTCTTCGCCAATCACCTGCTTAACAGATGAAGACGGTAAATAATATCAACTAAATTTACCCATATTTCTTTCAAGGTTTGATTATAATTTATGAACTGTATTGGAGACGCATGCTAAGGACTCCATGGACGAATGAACTGGAAGAAATTATTTATATTAATGAAGAATTACTATATAATTAATTAATATTTAGTTAATTTACTTAACAATAATATTTTGAGATACCCAGTTGTTACTTACTTTTTAATATTTACGACATAACTATATAAGTAATGGAACAACTAATTAAGTAATGGAACAACTATATAAGTAATGGAACAACTAATTCAAAAAAGATGCATTAGAGGTAACCATAAAATTCAATTTCGCAACAATAGGTTGCAACAACAAATCGAAAATGACATGTGGTTGTATAATAAAATATTTTTTGTATTATTTCACAGTACCTGAAGCCCCTGTCGATATCAAAGTTCTCATGAACACCCCGCAATCCATGCTGGTGTCATGGCTGCCCCCAACTGAACCCAACGGAATCGTAACGAAATATAACCTATATACTAGGCACGTACACTATTTTGTACTATGATTTTTACTTACTTCAGCATGTCAAGCACCAACGTAGCATCATGTTAATCTTGCAGTGTAAGGGGGGGGGGGGATTGGCCAAGATGACGGAATTTTAGTATGTGTATTAGTGAATAAATCTAACTAACAATAAACCTTCTATAATAATATATCATGTGAACCAAAGTGACCATTTTATTTTCATTAAAAATTATTAAAGTCTGCGTAAATAAACACAATATTATAAGAATATTCTGTGTTCAAAAACAATGTAACCGTATGTAAGTTACGAGCGGGTTTACATACTCTACAATTCCATGCGTCCAAGACCGGCCACAGAAAAAAGTGTGTATACAGACTGTAGTTTACACGCATTATACTAGCCCCGGTTGATTGTTTTAATTAATAATATTTAATATATTATTGTGCACACTGCCATCTCTTGGAATCATGGTGAAATACAAGTCACAATTTTTTTTGATTCAATGAATAAGGAATTCACAAGATTTAATAATGTAACTTTCTTTTATTGAACATACATAATTTGAAAACACTATTAAGTGTTCCTGACAACGGATCTTAGCAGCCTACCTCCACCCCTTCCCACTGCTATAATCCATTTAATATATTAAGTACCTACCTACCTAACTATATACTTCAGGTAATTTAAAAAAAATATTAAAATGTTTTTGTATCTGTTAACCATTTGAAGGGCTTAGGTGTAGTGACAAATTTTCCAACTGAGATACAGGTTTCTGATTTCAGACAAAAAAATCATGTTATATTTTTCTTTTGATATTAAATAATTTTAAATAAAGGGATAAATTATAATGTTTTCTATTATAATATGTTCGAGCATTTTAGTTTATTTACTTCTGAGCCCTCCTTTATCTTTCTAAGTAAACATATATCAGGTCTTGACTATTAATTATTAGATTATGTAAATTAATAATATTTAAATGAATAATCTTTTATTTTAATTAATTATATGACTGATTAATTTATTAAGAAATATTATATTCTATGCTTCTGATAACCTAATTATATGTTATATTTTTTCTCACATAGAATTGTGGATGGTCGACAAGAAGTCAACCACAGTAAGAGTGGTCTTCCTTCCCAACAAACTCTCTACGAAGCAAAAAACCTCCAACATAATGCTGAATATCAATATTGGGTGACAGCATCCACGAGGATTGGTGAAGGAAAGAGCTCTAAGGTGGCTTCTATGATTTCAACTGGAAGAGGTCAGTATCTTATAACTATTTTAAATATCCCATAGGGTGAGGTACACACAGAGGTATCTTCAGTTTTAATAAAAATTTAGTATACTTCTTTCATATTATGTATCGCCTTTATGTTGTAAAAATAATGGAATGTCTCAATAGGCTACTTATTTGAGAACATATTATCAAATTCAACTACATAACGTTATATAAATTTTGCCTTCAACTTTCGACCAGGCATCTCCGACCTGTCGATCGCGGGATGGATTTTGGTTGATCTAATTGAGTTGTGAAAATGTAAAATGCATTTAGTTGTAATATTTTATGGTTTAATTGAAATTTTGAAGTGGAAGCATTAGCGATTCCTATTTTTGTTTCCTTGACCAGCTTACGAAGAGTGGTTAATTTGAAAGTCGTTTTAAAATTTTGATCTGTATTGTATCACTTACGGCCTAACCCAGGAGTGAGAGAAAGCAAGACTAAAACCAATTATTTTCACGACCACTGGGAAGTTGAGTATTTCTATGTGATGATAAAAGTCAACTGTCATTGTTTAATTTGAAACGTCTCAGTGCCCGACGTTGAAGAATGACAATTGAAGGTACATCACTGCCAGTTTTGATACTAGATAGTAAATCACAGCCTAATTGAATTTAGACATACCTGTGGTAAAGAACATGTAAATTTTTTCTTTTGTGTTAACTGAGGCGTCTAATTCCAAAAAGCGATAAGTCCACATTTGGTCAAAATCAAGAAAAAAATACGCACGTATTCTTTGTATAATTTACACAAGATGTATTGATCTATAAATTCCAAAACGCGACATAACCCTACGAGAAAAAATATTTTAAGTCTCGATTTATTACAAAAACCGCCAAGTCCGTGTTTCATATTATTTAAAGCTTGGTTGATTTCGCACGTGTTTAAGTCAACCAATAAGGGAATGTTCAATATTGAAAAGGGCGTCTCCCATGCTGTAGCATCTAGTAAACTCATGACAGTGCCAAGGAAATATGTGCCTTATGCGGAATAAATTAAAATGTGAGGTACAAGTAGCGGTACGTCCAATTTTATTTTGCCTATATTTATTACATTTAAGAGTTTGTCGGCTGAAACAAATTGCCATTTGGTTCTAATTTCGACATAGAATACAACGGAAAAAATAATCTCACGTTAAAACAAATAATTGAAGCTTGAAACATAAAAACGTTGTTTCCCGAAAATATTGAATTGTGGACTTGTCGCTTTTTGTAATTAGACACCTCAACTGTCAATTCATGATGGAAATTCATCGTATTATTAATAATAACCAAAAGTTAAGAAACCGGTCCAGATATTAATAAAAGTGGAAAAAGTACTATAAAATTTGCATGTTATTAAATTAATGTCTAACAATGTCTAAATTTTTTAAAACCGAATGAAAACTTGACATTCATTAATCCGTTAAAAGGTATCAAACAAGATTTTTTTCTCTATATAAACCACAATTCCATCATGCTAACTGCCATCCAATAATTAATTAATATTTTTGGATGCGATATATTTACAATCACCTGATGTTATATTTCAGTGCCTGCAAAGATTACATCATTTGGCGTTGACGTAATTCGACCATGGCGCAGTTCAGTTTCACTGAGCTGCCAAGCTGTTGGTCAGCCCCGGCGCGAATGGTTTCGCGGTGAGAATTCCATCCGAGACAATAACAACCATAATATCCAGATTCGAGAGACTGGTGAATTGATTTTGTCGAGTCTCCAGCATTCCGATTCCGACAATTACACTTGCAAGGTACTATTAAAATTCTTCATACATTTTTGATAATCATATTACATTATCACGCTATTTTAAAGTTTTTGCAAAATTTCTTTCTAAAGTTTGTAAAATGAGAATTTTTTTTAAATTTTCATTAGTTTATTAACTTAGTTGAAAAGCTTATTATGGCATTACAGCTATTGGCCAATGCGCCATAATACATAATACAGTTGTAATCGGTTATTATGATCACGGATATAGCGAGATCTCGGATGTAACGAGGAAACTTTCGTTGACATTTAGTTTATGATTTTCTCCATACATTTATTCATTTTTATAACGAGCTACTTATCGGTTATACCGAGCTAAAATATGGTCAAAAATTTTCTTAAAACTGTTAATGTGTCGATCGTTTAAAAACCTTTTGACCCTAAGCAATAAAAACCGACCGGACAGAATGTCGCCGGGATCGGATTACACTTATGACACTAGTTAAGTGTCTAAGTGCCTAATTGGTGTTTTCGCCGACAATATTGAAAAAGTATTCACGCATATGGTTGAAATTGCATGTAAAAAATCCAAGCTTTGTGAAGTCACTAGGTACATACCAGCGTTCATTACAATAAACAACTTTTTTTGTAGTTTATGAATGCCATGCTTGTTGCGGGGAAAAATTCTAATTGTGTATTTTTGTTTGAATTGCAACTGATTGTGTTATGTGACTGCTCATTTAAAAATACCTATTCTCTGATATAACCAGTAACGCTTATAACTAAGAAATTCAGTCGGTCCCATCTTCCTCGTAATAACCAAGTTCGACTGTAATATACAATTAGGTATAAAATTATAAACAGTAGCTATAAAATAGATGAAAAAAAATTAGTTATCAGATGACAACAAAAATAACACAAGGAAGAAGAAAAGAAAGTAAGTTCTTACATAATTTGAAAGTAAATAATAAAAAGAATTATTATAAATTTGACTTAAGTAAGTATTTAAATATCCACAAATATTAAATAGTTCAAAGAAATATATCAACCCATAGAGGTAGAGGCACCGTAACATTTATGGTGCAATTAAAAAGATTAATCGCACGAAACATCAGCATCATGCACCTGCGATGTTGTAACATGAAGACTGCAGAGTTACAAATGATATTGATGGGAACTTGACAACGAATACCAGCCAGTATAGACAAATTTTATTGTGAATTATGAAGAAGTTATTACAAAATTGTATAGTTTTAGTCTCTGCTACACTTAAGGTTCAAAAACATTATAATCACGTCACGCACTGTCACATGATGGTACGATGACCAATTTAGTGTATGGTTTCGTCATTCCGCAGAATATTTTGAATGATCACTATCTCAATAAATTCAATGATGGAGAGCGCCAACTCTAATGTATTAGTATTTTGAATTATTATTCATTATTCACGCTAAAATCAATTAATTTTAATATTTTCTACGTGTGCGTACATTAAAATTACTTGCGATATTGCATCCATAAATAATATTTTTAACAGAACCCAACCTGCAGACTATAGATAATAGACAATATTCTTATAGAAAATACATAGTGCCAATCACTAAAAACATAAAATACGTGAGCCGAAAATGTGGAAGCATGTATAAAATGATAAAAAAAATTATTGAGTCATGGGGGTGTCGATGTAGTGCGGTACGCGTGAGGTGACCTCATTGTTGTTCTGGTGATTTTGGCAGATTTTGCTAAGTGACAATGTTCGTTTAAAGGTTCAAAATGTGCTATTTAATAATACATTTTAAATAAGTATCAAAAAAAACGACATTACATACTTTTTTCCTGTAGCGGCAGCTCACTGTGACATCACATAACGTGATCATAATGTATTCGAACCTGTACATAAAAGTTTTTACTATTTATAGATAAACAATATAAATGGTCTACTGTTAGAATTCGGTACTAAGTATTATCATTGTATTCACTCAGTCGACAAGTTATACTTGTAGATCAACACTATTTTTTTTTTTGCAGGCCGAAAATGGTGCAGGGACAGACCGAATCACTTACAAACTGATTGTCCAAGTGCCTCCATCAGCACCGATTTTATACGTACGAAGTGCGACTTCATCGAGCATCTTGATTGATTGGAAGGCAGGCCATAACGGAGACTCTCCAATACAAGGATTTACACTTCATTATAGAAAAACCCACGATAACCTCGATGATGTCTCATTGTCGCGTTATTTCACAACATTCGAACTAAAGGTTAGTTATGCTGATATTTTTTAAGGTTAATTTTCAAAACCATGAGCACATCCGCCCCCGTGTGAAATTGAAACAACCATTAAAACCATTACATTAAAAAAATATAACAAAAATTTCAAAAACAAAAAATTGAATTAAAAAATAATATAATTCAGTTTCTACCTGTGTTTATTATTAAATTAATATCTAAAGATACTTATAATGTAATTAAATAATTTATTAATCACCAAATGTAATTAAATACCTAGTGAAACAAATATTGGCAATCAAAGCTTATTCATTTTGTATAAATTATTGTCCTTGTCCTGTTAAAACTTGTGATGTGACATAAGAGAGACAAGAGAGAGACATACGACCAATCTGTAAGCAAAATCATGAAGGAAGACTTCAAATGTTATTTGTAGGGCAGAGCTGTGAATAGCTTAATTTATCTAAATATCAGATAGTAAAGGGCTTGTCATTATTGAGTATTTGTAATAGATCCGATGTGATTACTAGGTAAATTGTATAAAATGAGACATTGTACGTCAAAATTTATTGTAATTAAGTATGGTATCTATATTTTAATTTTGATTTTACATAATATACAGAGGCAATTTTCTTCGACGCAGATGACGCAATGCATTCGACAGAAATTTTAAAGGGGGCCTCGAAACAGTTCAAACCTGTCATAAAAAAAGAATACATTTTTCTCATAAATCAAGTATAAAATATAACCCATAGCATAACAGAATTCCTGTAACTAAATCAAAAAGGCGCATAACATAACCACTTAAGCAAACACAAGCCTACTCACAGGTACATAAATAATAAAGTACAATTGTTATATTGTGTCGTCACTGCCATCCTCAAAAATAATTATTTTTTTATCGTGGGAGGTTCAAAATCAGTCAGTGCGTCGGGCCTCCGCGTTCTGAAAACCCGCCACTGATAGTATATAGAAAATAGTTACATTGGAAGTTTTAGAAACTCAATAAAGATATTGCAAATTTGTTTTCATAATATATTTTTGACCTATTCTGTGCCCACTGTAATGTTGAGATTTTTTATATAATGGAGTGTCTTGGTTAATTAATTCATCATATGTATTTATTATTCATCTACAGAACCTTCACTGTGGCAGCACTTATCATCTTTACATGACAAGCAGGAATAAAATTGGTATTTCACCTGCCAGCTCATCACTTCAAGTCCGAACCCAGGGACAAGCTCCCGGAGTACCATTAAAGGAAGCATTAATTGTTCCGAATTCCACATCGGCAGCTTTGAAACTGCAAGCATGGCCGGATAATGGATGTCCAATTATATCATTCACCATCCAAATTAAAAAATTAAATGAAATTGGGTATAGCCTAAGTATGTAACAATTTAATTAGCTTTGACTTAATTTATTTATACCCAACGAATCGAGTTTGTTTAATAACACATTCGCTGACACATGTTAGCTAATACATGTTAGTGATATGACACATATTAAAATTTTTATTTTTCAAATTTTCGATTTAGATATATATGTTAAGCCGAATGTGCGAAATTGACTATTACATGAAATGGGCAAAATTTTGCCTAAATCATGAAAAATGCAAGCCCGTATATATAAAATATCTGCCGAGTGCGTGAATTCGGCAGTAATTTTTCTGCCTAGTTCATGCATTGGACAAATTAGTTAGTAGCACTACGGTGGTGTTTTTTGCAACTAAACTAAATGTGTCAAATGCTCATGCATTGGTCAAAATTTACGTATATTATCTATGGTCAAAATAGATGGTCGCGCTCCGGTGGTATTTTTTGCAAATAATCAAACTAACCAAATGTGTCAAATGTCATTGATTATAATATAAAAATATAATTAATAGCTACAATGATGTTCATATCCATTTACTATGCGCAAAAAAATCTAGAACTATAATATGATAACGGAAGAATTTTATTAAAAGGTATTTTCGCGATTTGATTCGTGCTTGGGTATTAATCGTGCAATGGTCGATTGTATGTTTGTGATAGTTTGTTGATACTTGTTAGCTAACCTCAAAATGGACATTCAGTTGAATTCAGAATTACAAAACCTAACCTAACCTAGCCTAACCCAACCTAACCTAATAATAATAATATTATATTATCTCCAATTATAACTAATAAAACCATCCGTATTAAATTTACTTTTTCTTCTGTCATGTTGACAGTTTAAGAATTCTATACCCTGGTGAATTATTAATAATGGTGAAATGTTAATTCATGAATAAGGCAACGGGCTTGACTATTACATGAATTTGCCAAAATTTTGCCCATTTCATGTAATAGTCAATTTCGCACATTTGGCGTAACATATATAAGTCTTAAGACACGACATTATCTAATGGAAATATGTTCGCACCATGACACAAGTGGCAGGGAATACATTGTTTTAATCCAAAATACGACTTCTATAAACGTTGTGTCGTATTCCGTTCCACAGTACAGGACGTCAATGGACGTCTTGTCATATCACATCTCACAAAATACGACATTTATAGACGTCATGTCAGCGAATGTGTGTTAAGTAAATGGGTGTATGTTTTTTTTTTTGACCATGTCCGATCCTAATAAGATCATATTATAAAGAGCTTACTTTCAAAAGCGGCTAAACGGTTTTATGCAATTTTGAGATAAATTAAATAACATAAGTATATCTTTTACTGCCTACCGTTTTAGCCGATTTTGAAAATAAGCTTGATTTTTAATAAAAATATTAATATTGACGATATTGACGATTTGAAATTAAAGACAAATATATATATCAGACAAATATATTTATCAAAATATATAATATTTATTATCCAACACAAAATACTCCAAAAACCATTTTAGCCTCTTTTAAAAGTAAGCGCTTAATATGCCCACAATGGCCACACGGCTTAAGCGTCGGCCTATAACGTTGTGAGTCCCAGGTTCGAATCCTCTGTTTGGCAAGTACACTTATTGTTTTTCAATGGGTGTAAGTGACATTTTCAACATTATAAAAGAATTTTTATGCTTGTTGTCAAATCGACATTTTCGATCAAAATGACATTTTAGTTTTTCATAACGTATTTCTGAATGTTGTCTCACAATATGTCTATGAAGCAATAAACTATTTCTTGACTACTACTGAAACTATGAAATTATAGATAGATAAATAAGGCATCTGTAAGATGTATGTACTCAAAAGTATTAAAAAAAGATAATTAGAATGAATTTAACGCTACCCAAAAATTTAATTTTACGCTCTCATGAAAATTAAGAAATTATTGTTTTTTATGATTTTATTGGGAACGATCGATATATATTTTTCATTAATCACCCTAACAAAAAACAGTCAATGAATAACTATTTCTGACTCACTTTTGGTATGTTCTTCAACAATCTGACCCGATAAATAACTCATTTTCACCAAAAATTTCCTTTACATCTTTTGGCTTGGCAAACTTTCTTTGTATTTATATTTATACCAAAATAATAAATAATATTAGCAGATTTTTTATGAGGCAACCCATTCTGCCTTTTCTCTGAATCAAACAAATATTGAAAAAACAACATGTAATTTTTACCAGATGCATTACTCTGACACAACTCCACAAACTACTATTAGCATGATAATTAAATGTGGTAATTAATTACTAATTAACTGGTCAGCAGTGAATGGGTTTTAAAGACATGATCATTTTCGTCATATTGTCACGAAAGTATATTTGCAATGCCAGAACAACGAGGAGATTTATGTCTCTTTGGTCCCATTATTTTGAGTTCTCTGGATGAACATCTTGAACTCGTAATTTATAATGTTCATTCATGTAAAATTATAACAAATGTAAGTAAACATAATTTTTCAAAACCTCATAAAATTTGAAAGGAATCGAAATCGATGTCACATCTTTCACTGTCCACGCTAACTAAATACGTTTGACTGACATAGTTTAGTGTACATTATTTACGTTGAATTTTCATATAATATGTACCTACTTATAAATTATTATATTATTTAAAATTATTCCCAAACTTTTCCTCCGACACTTCGAAAATCCTAAGATTACAATGGAACTCCTTGTTTATTTTGTAGGATTGGTAAATAATACATAGATGAAGAAAAAAGCAATAATTATTTATTTAGTAAGTAATTATTTTTATAACATAACACATAATAATTACAAGATAAAAAGAACTTTTTATATACCACGTTTTCAAATTTTCTGTTGAATCATATAAACTTGACAATCCTATGTACCTACCTAGGTATTAATTAATAAATATTTTTTTTTGTACTCGATAGAAACACTGAATAAATATAGAATATCGAAATGTCATTTTGACATTTCATATTGATTTCCATAGTAACACACGTATATATTAATAATTTAGTTGCTAGGACCCCCTTTGCAACCAATAATTAATAATGTTTTACTTTTTACGAATTTTTTCCGAAATAACTTTCCATACAAAACAGAATTAACTGAAAATGAATACAATTCTGATGATGATGAAAAATGGCCAAAAGTATTGAAAGAATGCATTGTCATCATGTTCTGATATATTCTAAAAGTTTCAAATGTCTATCTAGTCGGGAAGCTAGTTAAACAAGATTTGTATTGGACAAACAAGAAAAAATTTGTACTGGACAAACAAGAAAAGATTTTTACTGGACAAACAAGAAAAGATTTGTACTGGACAAACAAGAATATGAGCTAATAAAAACGTGGTAAAAATATAATTGAATGTAGTTATTAATGACTTCGATGATTTTGGGTCCTTGAATTGCAAATCTTCTTGATATTTTAGTCACAAGAAAGAGTAGTTAGAAAGTTGAATCCTTAAAATATCTGGTGTGGCATCGAATCTGTTCCTGGACCTTGGCTTTGTTGCAGCATAATAAGAAAATGCTCATAAGTGTGACAAAATATGTCGTAGTAAACGAAAGTAAAACAATACTAGCACAACATAGTTTGTGGAAACCCTGCATTAATGTTTACATCGACCTATAACATACATATAATGCAAATTAATTCTAATATCTACACATTCAGAAGCAGTTTTTTCAAAATTATATTCATTACATCCCTACATAATATGAAATAAAAAAATTAATTACTTACTAAAAATGAATTTGAATTTAAATATAGTGAATTTTAGTTTCAGATACAGTCAAACCACAAAAGCGGTATCTGATAAGTGGATTACTACCATCATCCATTTATTATATTAAAGTTAAGGCCGTCAATGTAGCAGGAAGCAGTTCACAGCAGTTTGGCTTTTCAACATTGACCACAGATGGTGGTAAGAATTTTTGAATGTTATATTTAAATATTTTTATGATATAAAACTTCAACCTATAATTATTACTCGACGGTATGCGTACCACCACAGTTCGAGAAACACAGATGTATAGAAAAATAAATTTGATGTATTAAAAAAATTCCTCTAGTTGTATAATGTAACATTAAATTTTATTACTATTTTTTTTCAGAATCACTACCCGTCGACAGTTTTGATAACGAATTTATCATCCCACAGCTTAATAACGATTACAAATTCATGATTATGTGCGGCATTATCGTTTTTGTAGTCATGTGTTGTCTATATGTCACCAGCAATTGCTACAAAAAATGTAAGTATAGTCAGCTAGAAACATAACTACATACTTCAGTGGTATACTTTTGCACAAATATCTATAGACGAGTACAATAATATTGCATGTCTCTTAACAACATGAAAATATTTGAAATTCAATACTGTATACTTACTTACACATATTATGCTTTCGCAGGTATAACTGGACACGTGTAAATGAGACTTGAGCAAGTCTGAATCAGACGTGTTACTTTCGTTGCATTTTACAACATGGTTCACTTGCAAACTGGCACTGTCGTAGTATACTAATTATTGTACCATGCGGAGGCTACTAGAATATGGCCGTCGACTCACTCGTGTTTATGATTTTTTATTTTATTTGAATATAGAATTTTTTTGCCGCTTTACCCTACTATTACCGAGGCCAACTTTGCGGCATTCGAGAAATTTGCAGCGTCGTATGGGAAGTCCAAAAAGATTTTTTTTTCTTGCTTTCTTAAGCAGTACGGTGCATGGCTGTAACATAAGTCCCATGCGGCTCCGTTTCGGAACGGAATGAGCACTTAAAATTATTTCTTTCAGACACGTTTATAGCGTCATGGAAGGCGGCCGTGCATATCCACGGCTGTATATACATGACGGGTGGTGGTGGAAAAATATATTACTGTTGGTAAAGCATTCCTTTCTAATAATGTTCCTATATTTTTAGCGAAACGATCGAGGAGATTCCAAGATTCGGTTGATAATCAACAAAATGCAGAAACCCTGGCACAAAGAGAACAACGAGAACGTTATTATGCGACTATACACAAAGTCGCGATGCAAGAAAAAATACCTGGTAAGAATATGTCATTCAGAGATACACATAAAAAAATACAGAATATAAGATAAATACAGAAATGCAATCACTATTCATACCATGTACTACCCATTCGCTGCGGACCTTTTAATTAATATTTAATTACCACATTTAAATATCATGCTAATTATATCTAATGGCCACCTGATGGGCAACGCACCAGTTACGTTGAACGCAGTGAATTGGTTAAGTTTAGTATCTATAATCGAACTTGGTTATTACGAGTACAAAAAAAGTCGAAAATAAAAAATCTGAAAACCATTGTAAAAATCCCCGAAACAAGCATGGCATTCATAAACTACAAAAGAAGTTGTTTATTGTAATGAACGCTGGTAGATACCTATGGACTTCACAAACTTTGGATTTTTCAACCATAAGCGTGGATATATTTTCATTATTGTCGGCAAAAACAACAATTAGGTAGGTACTTCGACACTTAACTAGTGTCATAAACATAATCCGTCCCCGGCGGCATCCTGTCCTGTTGGATTTTATTGCTTAGGGTCGAAATGTTTTTAAACGATCGACACATTCACAGTATTTTAGCTCGGTATATCCGATAAGTTGCTCGTACATAACAGTGAATAAATGTTTGGAGAAAACCATAAACCAAACTGTCAATGAATGTTTCCTCATTACATCTGAGATCTCGCTATGTCCGAGATCGTAATAACCGAGTTCAACTGTATTATGAAAGTGTACTTTATATTTCATCAATAAATAAAAGGGATTTCAAGTAAAACACATTTTTATTTTTTGAATACATTGTTTTTTTTAAATAAAAAAAATTTTAAATCATAAATTATTAATGAAAAAAATTAAGATAGCTTTAATGACGACCTGTATAGGCAGGAAGTTCACACATTGTTTAAAGGCGGCAAATTACTAAAGGGATGCTAATAATAATACAAGTTTGAGAATTGTTTCCATTCATTCCATTTTTTCTCATTCACAATATTCATCGCTATATGTACTCAATCCAAATTAGGACGGTAGTTAGCTGGAGTAAAAATGCTCTCTAGCTTTAACATTCCCATCTTGCAATCGTATCAAACATCTGCAATTGTCAATAAGATGTAACATCTTACAAACGTTGGTCGGCCATTAATTCATCATGGGCACTTCTGAATTGATTATAACCGCTGTATGGCAAAGATGAGTTTTTTGTTTTGTTACGCCAAAGAAATATAACTTTTAACGCGAGTACACACACCGTTTTTTTTATTATTTGTAGTTGAATTGTCTTCTCATAATAACATCAGTTAAAATAAAAACAAGCTATCAAAGGACAGTGTCCTGAAGTCTTAAGTATACTACGTGATTGACTGATTTATGGATGTTATATAAGTATGTGAAAAGACATCGACAGTACCTTCGATTCAGCTAACTGACTTCTTACCATGAATAGATTATAACAGACAATATAATATGTTTATGGTATTTAATATCACAATCTTGAAAAGTTCTCTTTGTATATATCATTTTAGGATAGTAAAATAATAAAAACGAAGCAGATATGTAATAGGTAGCAGATATACATAAAATTTGAAGCTAACAACAATATGGGGCAGGATTGTAAGTCTGCGTGGTGAACAACATTCTTAAGCATCGCACTAGCTGGTATTTTTAGTATTCCTTGAAAAAATCTTAATACACTAAGGGTGCAGTAAAATAACAAAGTTTGAAAACCACTGTGACATAATATATTTTATCTTTTTAGAAACATCGGCAGACATCTCACCATACGCAACATTCCAGCTGTCCGAAGCAACCGCTGTAGGTAATACCGTGCGCCGGGGAGGTGCAGAAACAATGCTCCATGCCTTTGCGTACCATGAACGAGCCACAACAGAAGGCTGTGCAGCGCAACCCCAGGGATCAAAGCAATCTCATCCAGCACCATTAGCTCTCAGAGCTTCTCCATACTACAATTTGGTAAATATTATACACATGTTTTCTTTTTAAAGTAAATGGGTAACATCTTTAGTCATCTTTACACGATTTAAGAATTAATACCCCCGTCGCCATCACGAAACGAAATGACATATTGACACCTCGACGTTCTCTCTCAGACTGCCAGCCAGTCCAAAATTTCGTCGCGCCTATAGTTGAAAATTATTTGCCGTTTCACTGAAGTGTCGCCTTAACTTTATATTTGTTACAATATATTGATAAATTAAAATGATACAAGCAAATAATGCTGATATGTCCAATTTTATTTTGCTTATATTTATTGCAGTTAAGGTTCAATCAGCACATGGCATATTGTTCTATTGAAACTAACGTTAAAACCAATCAGCGTTTGACATGGAATATTTTACAATCCCGACACTCGATAATTTTCCAAAAATATCAACATATTTATGTAATTGTATGTATAATATGAAAATAAGTATGTTAGATTTTTTTGTTCTACACCTCCCTAACTCAGATGGTCAAACAGAATTAAAGTCTTTAAATTTGTGCAATGTGAATTTTGCCAACGCCGCTTGCAATGTTTACTTTTTTCTACAAGATGGAGGAGATAATCTCTGAGATTTCCATTTCGAGACCCGAAACCAATCATTTACTCAAACTTGTCAATTAATGAACCAGAAACATTATGTTGCTAAGCATACATAGATACATACCATAAAAGTCTCGAATAAATTTTTGGTTGGTTTGTTCATTAATTACATTCCGTATTACTAATCTCCGGTTGCATTTTTAGCAGTTAAGTTGAGTTTTCGCTGAACGACCAATTTGATGGCATTATCGAAATCAATACTACCACCATATTTCGATTGATATAAATATTATTGAATACTAAAATGGAGTATGTAGATTAATCTACGACCAATTTTAAATGAAATGTATATACGTTTCTACATGATTTTATTATAATTACTTATATTATTATCGTATTCTTTTCTAGAACTCCAAATCCAATCCTCGCAGACGCCAGAATCACCGAAAAAATGATCCAGATTCTGAAGATTCAGAGTCTGACCTTGATCAACTGACTTCCAGCCGAACAGAATCATCCATTCATCCTGACACTCTGAAACTAAAACATAGTAAGTAAATTAATTATTTAATTAATTTATTAATCAATTAATTAATTAGAAAGTAGTTTCTAATATTAATATATTAAAATACAACCTGTCCGTTGTAAATTTCTTCTCTATACATTATTATTCATATGGCTGCAAGTTATCATTGACATAAAAATACAGTAATTGCTAATTAAGTAGGTACCTACAACTTGCCAGTAGATATTACTTTTTGAATATTTTCGTAACCTTCTTTGTTAAGGTGAAGCCTTTACTGAGCCTTTTTTAATGAGGCACCTAGCGGAAAAATACGAAGCTTGCAATTTGAGTTTTTTTTTGATAATTTACAATTTCAACTGTATTAATTAATAAATATGTATCTGAAAACATTAAAAAGATTTTTTTTTATTTTAAGTCAAAGATAAACTTACAATTGTAAAAAATGTGAATTTGTTGAATCGGACCGCACCCTATTGTTACATATATTTTATGGTCATATTTATTATTAAAATTGAGTTTATTAAGTTTTCTAAGCATCACCTAAGAGATTTTTGACTAATTCATAGTTTTAATATTTTTTATATCTATTTTAAAAAACATCGATTTTTATAAAAAAAAAATGTGTATAACTTGAAATCCTTTTTATTTACTTATATCAAATTTTATTCATGTATGGTCCCAATATTGAAGCTTGATTTGATATTAATAAAAAGGATTTCAAGTTATACACATTTATATTTTTTATAAAAATCAATGTTTTTAAAAATAGATATAAAAAATATTAAACCCTGAATTAGTCAAAAATCTCTTAGGTGATGCTTAGAAAACTTAATATACTAAATTTTAATAATAAATATCACCATAAAATATATGTAATATTAAGGTGCGGTCCGATTCAACAAATTCACATTTTATTACATTTTTTACAATTGTAAATTTATCTTTGACTTAAAATAAAAAAAAAAAATCTTTTTAATGTTTTCAGATACATATTTATTGATTATTACAGTTGAAATTGTAAATTATCAATAAAAAATCTCAAATTGCATGCTTCGTATTTTTCCGCTAGGTGCCTCTTTAAAAACGGCTCAGTAAAGGCTTCACCTTAAGAATTTCATCAATTCGGGCAGAAATAATTAATAATGTTATTCAAGCTCTTTTGCAGTTTTTGTCAACATGGCGATTTAAGTTATAAATTCAGCAAATAAGTTGCTCAACTAAAATGTTGTGGTTGATTGTTGAATAGAAGTCAATATTTGTAGGAATTAGTAGGAATTATTTTATACAATATCAAACAAAATCTTCACCATAAAATAAAATTAACTTTTTTCAGACTATATCTACCATGGAACACAGTCTAGCACTTCATCAGACTTATCTCCCATGTCGGAACAGAAAACGCTACCCAGAAAGAGCAGGGGCAGGTATAGATTTTTCGATTTTTTATGTTCACTTAAAAATCATAATATAGCAAATACTAATTATTTCATGGAGGTAACAAAAATGAATCTGATATATTAAAATTTAAGATGTTTGACTATCATTTCTATCAAACAGGAATTGTGGGAATCTGATCACTCTAATTTTCCTTGGAAAGGTTAAGACGATTAATATTAAATTAGGTAATGTAGAAAGAGGATCATAATATTATATGCCAACAGAGAACCTAGCGGAAAAAAAAGAAGCTTGCAATTTGAGATTTTTTTTTGATAATTTATAATTTCAACTATATTATGTATCTGACAACATTAAAAAAAAATTTTTTTTTTTTTTTAATTCAAAGATAAACTTACAAGTATTGTAAAAAATGTAATAAAATATGAATTCGTTGCAGGGTCATATCTTATTATTACATTATATATTATGGTCATATTTATTATTAAAATTTAGTTTATAAAGTTTTCAATTTTTGACCTTTTAGATTTTTGACTAATTCATCGTTATAATATTTTTATATTTTTTTTTAAAAACATCGATTTTTATAAAAAATATAAATGTGTATAACTAGAAATCCTTTTATTTATATGAAATCTTATTTAGGTATGGTCCCAATATTTAAGCTCGATTTGATATAAATAACAATTATTTCAAGTTATATACATTTATATTTTTTATAAAAATCGATGTTTTTTAAAATAGATATAAAAAATATGAATTAGTCAAAAATCTAAACGGTGAAAATTTGGAAACTTAATAAACTAAATTTTAATAATAAATATAACCATAAAAATAATGTAATTATAACGAAAGCTGTGTACCAAATATGTGACAAATTCACATTTTTTTTTACAATTGCAAGTTTATCTGTGTCTTGAAAAAAATATCTTTTTAATGTTTTCAGATACATATGTATTAGTTAATACAGTTGAAATTGTAAATTATTTAAAAAAAAATCTCAAATTTCAAGCTTCGTATTTTTCCGCCAGGTTCTCTGTTGGCATATATGATCCCAATTAATAATTGAGTGTCACCTGGAAAAGGTTGTAAGCAACAAAATATGACTTTTAAGAAAACAACATTTTTTTTTATTTTTGCAGTAAGTACCTAATTTATTTAGTAATAAATAATTAAACAAAATATTACAAAAAAAAACTCGTTCTTCTCTATCTCTTACCTCAAACTTAAAAAAAAAAATCTAAATTGCGTTTTAACATTGAAAAATAAACAAATACAACTTAAAATTCTATCTCTTTCTGCTGACATAATAAAATGGCTTTCCGGCATTCCTGAGAATCTTGTTCTTCATATTCCGCCACTATTCCATTCATGGAACTTAGAAATAATGGGAACTGAAATACTTAACGGGTGTGGAGAAACAGGCAACCGATCTCGAGTGTGGGAGAATATGGGATGAACTTAAACACGCGTAAAGAATACGCTTGTCATTCATTCTGACAACTGCTCTCGTTTTATACACTGATGCTAATTCAATATTCTTATTGCAACACACACTATTGCATGTCTATAATGTGTAGTTCATTTTCGTAAGACACTCACACTTTTGTCTTTTAAAACTCTGCATTAAAACGTAGTGTATTGGTGAATAGCCTATCGGAATTCTATTTATTAATCTGTTGTGTGATTCCATCATATTTTGCGGTTTTTCCCTTTATTTATATGTTTTGAAGCACCGATACTCATCACAATATCACCATGGTCCGCTATCATATAGCGTTATTTCACTAACCGTCAAACCTTCAGCGACAGTGTTGCCATGAAAAAAATCATAATGTAACTTTTTATATTTATATCAAACTGTCCGGAAGTTCCAGAAAAACTTATTTCCGTTGAAAAGTCAACTTGAACAATTTTGTTGGTTACATTTTCCAGGTGATTACACTCAATTGAAAATTAAGTGAAATAAGAATTTAATTTTTTTTATCATATTGTCTTTTCACCGAGAAATAACAGTAAAGTAAATTTGGGGAATTTAAAAAAGGACTTGCATCGAACCACTGTAATTATATACCGAATCGTCCTAACACGCATGTGCTGTGATGTGGCCATGTGACAATGACAGCTTTCGCCCCTTCGTCGCCCATCCATTATATTTTTAGATGTTTTTATCTTTAGAATATCTGAAAATTTGCTTTTTACTAGGTATTATAATAAAATTAATACCGTACTATAAAATATATATTGTGATTAACACAGTCGCGGACACGACGTCTACAGACATCATATTTTGTAAGATGTGATATGACAGGACGTCTATAGACGTCCTGTACTGTGGAACGGAATACAACACAAAGTTTATGGAAGTCGTATGTTCCCTGCTACTTGTGTCGCGGTACGAATATATTTCCATTAGATAGTGTATCCACCATCTAATCCGTAATACCGAAATGGTAGATCTTAAGATTTAACTCATTTATATGTATACATCTAAATCGAAAATTTAAAAAATAAAAATTTTGATGTGTCATATCACTAACATGTATTAACTAACATGTGTCCGCGAATGTGTTAAATAATATTTAATATTATGTACAGTAGTACGGTGATAGTACCATTGGTAGCACAGAGATGGCGCTGATGAATGACAGATGATTTTTTTGCACTGCGCATGCGTCAGATCGCAGCGCGAGTCCGCTTCATAGTTTATTGTAGCGGTTAGAATGCGTTAGCTTATTTAATATGAACCATAAATTTCGATACTGAAAAAATTCCTATTACAGTAATGGGTACATAAATACCATTTTAATAATTTTACATTATTTAGGAACATAGAATAATTATGATTTAGAAGGCTGAGGAGGTCCAGAGTTACATCAATTTTTTCCGATCTGGCAATCATGAAACATACATGAATATCATGATCAGTGATCTTTGATCTGATTGAGTTATTTAACCACTATAATATTTGGGTCTGGCAAGTACACATATTGTTTTTCAATTTGTGTCTGTCAGGGTGTGGACCTAATAGGTTGAGCAAGTGGCTGACATTCATTTCTCGTAAAAAACAAAAATCTGTTAATACAAACCTCTACTCTGTGGAGGCCCATATGATCCTATTAGGATCGGACATGGTCTAAAAAAAAATATATATATATTTATGTTTAACATATTGTGCACTCTTAAATACTAGTCAGAATATACTAAAACATTATCTTTAGTGATCAATCTTCTCATTGTAAATACTGCTTTGATCTATTTAAGAAACACTGGCTTGCGCGGCGGAAGCGTCACAGTTGCAGAAACCCACTTTGGTTGTGAGAGGCCTCTCATGGCTGAAGAAATGCCGCAGAGGCACGAGATGCCCGAAGGAGAATCCGATGTAGAAACACTCAAAAAACTTAAGTTGGGTCTCCGGTCCACGCTATGGAGTAGACCCCAGGCGAGCAATCCATCGTCACAGCATCCATCTGACTATTCCATTGCTGTTTAAATGATTCATATATTTTTAAGTAGCTATCCTATCATTTAGGTTTCTATGCTTTCACAACTTTGCGTCAATGGAAATAATACCAGATTTTCAAAGTGTTATGAGATTTATCATTTTTCTTACACTTTGAAAGTATTATTATGGCTTCTAATTTCAAAGATTAACTACAAAATCAAAATGATGGAATGGCTATAAAATTCAACTTTTTTTAAAATAAGCCAAATTTTATTTAAAATTTGATCAGTGCAGGAAACAAGAAGCGTTTCTTCCTAGTTATTTCCACGCCGTTGAGGTTTGTAATCTCTGCACTTTTTCCAAATTCTCCAAACTTCTTTTTGTCGTTTGAGAATGTCGATCTGTGAAAAGCTTTAAACATTGACCCATAGATGTCTTAATTTGATTTAGCCATAATTCTGGAGTTCTTACTTTTCTCAGTTCGTTGTGACAAAATCAGTCTTTCTAAGATCAAAGCTGTCTGACTATGTAATCAAAATACTGAAGAAACACATGGTAGGCAGTAATAGATTGTCGACAACTTTTCTTTTGAAGCATTTATCATTCATTCAATTATTCTTATTTAAAATTACAAGGATTTCTTCATATTTCTACACTTTCATTGAATAACACGTTCCGGAAAAATGATAAATTTTGCAACACAGCGAATTCCCAAATGTAAATCATATCTGGATCTGAGAGGCAACCGGGGTTATTCGAGATAGTAACTTTTTCAGTATAGGCAAAAAACTATTATCTCATTAAAACGTAAGCGAGATTCATTGAAAAATGGATCATGTTATACCATAACAAGTCACCTATAATTTTTCATGGCTAAATTAATGAAAAATTAACTAAAAAATAATAACCGAATTAATTTTGGGCTTTGCCTCGACTGCAAAAGTTGCGATTTTAAATTAACCCTGTTATCTCTCGGATGAGATTAGTATGTGCAGTTACTATATGCTATTAACATGCTTATAACACCAAGTAACTCGTCTTATTTCATATCGAAAATATTAATGTCATTTAATTTATGTAAAATATAAAAATTAACCATATTTGCTTTAACTTATTTGATTTGATCTACAAATTATTTAAATTTAATTTTGCTTATTTTTATTAATGATTTTATCATGAACGCCCTCGGTTAAAATTACCACATGCGTAGTGTGGCTAATGTAATTAATGGATCTAATCCTGGTGGGTTATTTCAAATATTCATTTTATTTACGCAAAATTTACAGTATTAAACAGTGTAAAAGGTAAAATTAATACAGCTTCCGGAATATCTAACGAACAACGGTTAATGCATTAGTATTAGCATTGTAACTGCATTTCAATTTTAATAATTATTTTAATTCAACAATTTTTAACCCCTTTCAACATGTAAATGGTAATTTTATATTTTTAATACTCCTACCTATAAAAAGAGGTTTATATTTTTAATACAAAAATAATTTTACACCTATTTGAGATATACAATCTCTTATTTTTGACATTCCCATCAATAATGTTTTTACCTTTATAAATATTTTATTCATTGGAAAAATATTGTTTTACCCTTTTTTGATCCATAACTATTTGAAGGTAATTTATCAAAATATCTATCTAGACTCAAACCTTCTTTCTACATTAAAAAAATGAAATTGATCAAAATATTTTGTTATATAAAACAGCAAGATACTTATTATGTAATAATCAACATAATCAGACAACATCACCATTCATACCTAATAATAATAGTATGTATATTGAAATAATTGTTAATTTTTATTTAGAAATAAAATTAATGGTTATAATGATATACATACTATTACCTACTGTATAGATTTCTAAATTGAAATAATCGTGGATTAATGCACATTATTGAACAATTCATATCTATATGATAGAACTGAGTTACTGTTACTTGTATTTTCACTAGGCACTTTACAGGTCAGAATTACAACTAAATAAAATAAAAATATTCGAGATTATAAAATCAAAACTACGCTTGTTTTTCATAGTTTAATCTCTTCCATACCTTTTATTATATTCAATTTTAATACTCTCCTGAAAAATAGTGAAAATGCCGGTTACAAGAAGCCAACTGATTGATCACCACCCGTTTATCAAATTTTAATGGAATATAAACCATACCAATATATTATATAATAGAAAATTGTGATCTATATGGTTACGTTATCTATTATTACCGAATATACAAACTTTGGAGCTATTACTTTACCTAAAAGGAATTAAAACATCCAAATAGCACCAAAAAAACTTTACGACCATGGCCGAAGAATATCATATTAATAACCGAATTCATACGATTATAATAAGTATATTAACAAGGCGTTTGATTGTGAGCAGACCTATAAATGCAAACCTAGTTGTATATATTTAAATATATTAATAGTAAATACTTTCCCATATAGGTGCCTTATTATAGTGAGAGAATAATAAGTAGGTGTATTTATCTCACGGAGTCACACCCACTCTGCTAGCCAGGATGCACAGTAACAAAATTTAAAACTGATGTACGTACGCGTCGGCGGGGAGTGGACGAGCCTTCGTGAAATATTATAAACTGTAACAAACAACCTAAATGTCATAATATTATTTAAAAATAATAATTTGGCACCTACATGGAAAAATACAGTCAAATTTAAAAATAAAAAGGTAGCAAAATGTTTTTGAATTAAATTCTAAGATATAAACTGATGTACCGTGGTAGGTTATTATAATATTACAATATTGTGAAAATGTGTCGTACTTGTCATTATATTCGCTGAAATACTCATAGTGAAATGATAAAACTCAAACATTGCCAATCATTTCACTATGGAAATGTTTTAATTACTTTTGTATTTATTTTTATTACTGATATAAAATGGGATAATGATAATTAAAAAATATCTAAAAAATTACCAATTATCATTGGAATATAAGTCTTATGAAAATTTATGATATAAAAAGAAATTATGTCTGAAAATTAATAATTATAATTACTGATACTTTCTTGTCATTAATATTATTAAATTTACCATAAATAGGTAGATATATTATTTTAATGTTATTTTTAAATAATATGATTAATATAGTAATCTAAAAAAATAAGTCATTTAAAGATTAAATTATATTAGTAAAACGATGAACATCACTTGTTTTTCTGCTTCAATATTAAATTCATTGAATAATTTTGCTGAATAAATTCTCCATTTAAAAATTGAGACAATACTATCTATATAAACACATATTATCAAATGAATTTATTTATTTACTTAAATAGTTCAAATTGTAATGTCTTATGAATAATTTAAAAAAAAGTATTTTTATTTTCATTTATGGATTTAAATACCAATGGTAAAAAAAATCTCCTTAAGCTATAATGTGATAATATGTGAATAAATTTTATTTTATAAGCACATTATAATTATATATTGTGCAAGTATGTCATTATTGTTATTACTTTATTTATTATTACCTAAACAGGGTTTAAAATTAAGTTTCTTTATTGAACATAAAGACTTACTAAATTAGGAATACTTTTTAATACAGTTAATTTATTTTTAAAATTCATAAGTGCTATGTTAAATAAATACTATTTATAAAAAACGAATTTGGATATTAAGACCCTATCGGGGTTATTAATATATTGTATTTAATATGTTACATTTAAAGTATTGTACATTAGGTACTAAAAATATGTGTTATAAAAATCATTTTGGTTTTCAGGATTAAAAAATAGAACAGTTTGTGACAGTTTTCAGTTTTCAATATCTTTTTATGTGCATAAACTATTAGATTCATTATTATTCAATGTTGACTGTTAAATTATTGTAGCAGTAGAAATCAGAATAATTACATATAATAAAAGCATTGGTGTGTCAAATTTATAAATGTTGTACGAGTATCTTGCATTTTTTTTATTTAATAAACAATTGCAATTGCAATGCTACTGTTATTATTAATTTTTCTGAAAATAAATATAAAATTGGATGTAAAAATATCAATGTTTTATGGGTGGTTCTATTATTGTCAGTCACAATCTTGTCTAATGTAATAATATAATCAATACTGGGTGTTTAAAACATAGAATACCTACAACTAAAACTGATCACTATAATGTCACTATAATATTATGCAATAGTTAAAGTATACATTACACATTGAAAATAGTTGCATAACATGTACGTATATAAATAGTGGTACAACAACCCTTTACTCACTCTAAAATGCTGCATATGGCCTACCACACACTGTGGATCTATGTATCTAAGTATGTACTGCAAAGGACTGTAAACAGTTTAATTACGAAATAAACTAATCAGATCAGTAGTGCTACTAAAATGAGTTCCAATTTTAACTGAATATAATATGTAAGTTGAAATATAATACGTATGTATTTCTCTATATATCACTACTCCTCTATTACAAAATACAAATTTATGACATATTCCCAATAACAGTGAGGGCATTTAATAAGACAGTGTATTTCTTAATATTGTCGAATTATATTTTCAATGTGAAATGGATCATACAAAAACTCAAATTCATGTTAATAATAGGTATTATGTAACATGTTGATTAAATAAAATATTCTATATGTTAATCATTGAATGTCTTTAGAAATAATAATTATAAAAACACCCTTCAAATTTTAAACCTTACCTTATTTACTTAATTATTCAGAAAATAATTTAATAAACCTATTGATAACGCGTATATTATTTTCATTAATATGAGTGTTAAAAATGTAATGTTATTTTAAAATACTTATATTGAATTGCAAAATTGCGTAATTAAATCTTTTTTTTATATATTTTAATAAATAGAATAGAAAAAGTGATGGACTATTATCATAGAAATTATTTTTCTATGAAGGACTGAAGGAATAAAAAAATGTCGTATTGAATTTATTTATATTAACAATAATTTATTCCTCAATTATTTTAATCAATCATATTATTATAATGATTCAACATTATTTTTATCACAAAAAAAACTATGAACACATAAGTGAATGTTATATATAGCTTAAATGTTTGATATATATTTATTCATATCAACAAAAAAATATTGAATGTTTTACTGTGTAATCACGTTATTCAATACATAACATACCATTAATAGATAATAATTCACTGTTTATTGTTACAATACCCAATAAAAAGAATGTAAACTTTGTGAAAATCCGACATAATATAATGCATTAAAAACTACCAAAAGACAATTTTTTTCATGAGTTGGCAATATGAAAAAAATGTGAAGAAATTATTTTGTTGGAATTTCACAAATTTCCTGCGTTAAGTGTCTATATAATAATATATTCTTGGTCTTATCAATTATTATATTTTTGCATTCCAATTCAATATTATCATAAATTATATAAATACCCATGTCTTCATTATTATTCATGGGTTTGTTATATTAAATTTGTATTCTAACCTGACGAACTATACTAAATATATTAATTACTTATTATAATAATATTGTGATAAAATCACATGTAAGATAAAACAATGACTATGCTCAATTATTATTACTTTTTTTTAATTCTCCTTGGTCAATATAAATATTTAATTCATTATAATATGTTATTTACAAAGTAAAATGTCCATTTGTATCAATATTCCAGATGGCATCGATTATATACATCATAATATCAAAAATATATACTCATTGTTTTTTTGATAAAAGAAAAATCTACATGGTAGACAAGATCTTTGTTTTTTGTTGATTTTAACATAAATTATTAATAATTGATAAGTCTCCAACGAATACTTACTCACTTTAATATTAATCTTTTATAATAAATAAACTGACTGTTTAGAGAATTAAAATAAAACAGACAAAAGACTTACATCCATTTTGATGTGAAAATTAAATGAGTATTACAAGACGTAATCAGTATTCTTGTTATTGCAGAAAATTTACACACATACATAATATAATCAAGATTTTTACCTACTTCATAATATTATATTCTACGATTTTTATAAGAATTCATTTAAAATATAAATTTATCTATAATATATCGTGGGGCTACTGCCAAAAGTTGGTAAGTTTCGAAACCATGTTATGGAGTAATTGCAATTTGAAGATTCACATGCCCTTTAAAATCAGGAAATTGACCTTGATTATTTTCTAGGATACATAATTATATATAAACCCACAATTCACTGTTTACTTTAAATAACTAAATTATCGACTTACCAACTTTAGGCAGCAACCCCACGATGTATATTATGTATTTTTTAAATGTTAAATAGTAAACTGAAATCATAATAATTTAACATTAACATTAACATTCATTTAATTAATAACTTAATAAATATTTATAAATTAGTAACCTAATAAAAGTTTCTTACTTTCTGTTATAACAAGAATACCAAATTATATAGTCATTATAATTATAATACGTTCATATACAACTGACTACCTATTTATTATTGAAATCATCCTATTCATTTACAATAATACGAATGAAATATTATCGAATACTGAACTAAATGCTTTTCACATTTTTGTAACAAGTTTATTGTTAATAAGTACTTACCTACTTCAATTTGATATCCGAAAACTACTGAAAAATAATCGACTGAGTAATTAATAATCGGGGTAAGTAATTTATATATAAATACATTTTATTTAATGACTACTTTCTGTTGGCTATTTATTACGCAGTGCCTACTAAGATTTTAATTTCTATTACTATTTCATCAATATAGAAAAGCATTGCCTAATTATTTTCCTTGTAACTGCCATAATTTTGTGTGTGTTTTTACGGATTTAAAATGTACCTACCTATATAGAGGTATTTGCGATTAATATAATATACTTACTGACCGTAATACTTAAATGATAATATTTAAAGACATATAATATAAATACTTTACGTACATATCCTAACTAATCACTACGTATGGATGATTTCAATATAAATAGTTAGTGTTCTGTGGATATATTAAAAATAATCATATTGATTCGAAAAGCAGAGTTAAGAAATGTTCAAAATCACATGGTTTCAATAGTATGAGGGAAAAGATGTAACTACGGATTATTTATTATTATTAAATAAAATTAATAATCTGTTTTGGAGAATGTGATATGTTTGTAGCCATTGTCTATATACAATGTAGTTGATGGCGAATGTAGGGATGAGAATGTTTTTTGAAAAAAAATGGGATCAATATGTCAAAAAAATTAATTTATCTAAACTATTTCAATTGTGTTAACTAATATAAATGTTTAACATAATATATTTAACCACTTAGTCTAGATAAATGTAAAATTAAATAAAATCGTAAGCAAAACACACTTTGTTTCAATTTAAGACTGTCTCTTGATTATTTTATAATTTATGAGTAGAAAAATGTAAGAGAATTTCAGAAATTCTAAAAAATGAGTAGTGCAACGTAGCATGGAAAGGTGCATGTTGGGCATAACGCGTAAAGATCATAAAAGGGCAATGGGTCGAACATATCGCTCGGCGAGTGGACAACGGCTGGACAAAAATAAATGTCGTCAAACAGTGGTACTCAATGGGCATTAAGCGCCCACAGGGATGCCCTAAAACCTCTTTAATAGACAAGCTCATAAAGTTCAGTGGATGTGCATGGCAGCAAATAACTAGAGACAGAAAAGACTGGAGAGAGCTAAGGGCGGCATTCATCCAGCAGTGGATCGATCCCGGTTGGTGATGTAGAAAAATGGTTGCGGTGTTTGATATATGCGGGAAATAATAGTGGGCGTCCGCTGAACAATTGCCGTCTTACAGTAGCACCCAAGGGGTAGTAAACGACCACAAGGCCGCCCTAAAACCCGCTGAATAGACGAATTCATAAATTTCAAATGAGAGTGGGGAGTTATGGGAGGCCTTCATCCAGCAGTGGTTCAACTCCGGCTGATGATGATGAATAGTGTGACTGTGAAGGTTGTTACAAATCAATCTGTAATCTGAACTATCTTTTCAAATGTATTCTAATGAATACATTCGAAAACACTTTACACGAAAAAAATTGTAAACACGTTAATACGTGTTTACAATTTTCTTAAGTATATTATACATATGAGGTACATATATATGGGAAGAATAGCTCTCTTCAAGGTTTTTGACCAAGCAGTAAATACCGAAGTTATCGAAGTAAAAGAAACACATATATATCCAATACTAATAATCAACTTTATTAAATAAATTGTAAGCGTACATTTTAAACACTAAACAGGTATCAGATCCTTAAATATAATGGAAAGTAAATCATACTTCAAAGTCTTATTGGCAACGAGAATTTGTATTTAAATATAATAAATATTTAAAAACAAAAAGTGCATTCATCCTAACAAAAATGATAAATGGAAAGAAATAATAATTAGAAGAGAAGAACATAAGGTGCATAAATGATATAATCGTGATTTGTTTTTTTTTTAAATTATAAGAACACATAAAACAATTTGCAAAAAAATCAGCAAACATAAATAAGTAAGCAGTGGATGATTTTAGAAGCACATAGTGCTAAACTACATTCGTGCAATGGAAAATATATAATATCACCATTATTTTAGAATTCAAACCTTATAACTAAACGATAAATTCACGCAATCAATTATAAATGAAGAAAATGATAGCTTTAGCGTTTACGTTAACGTAATAATAAATATTTTTGAATTAAACGATGCAATAACGTTGTAACTACCAAACTTGAAGTGTTGGTTAGATCGTCATGCAACTGAGTGATTCGTCCAATATACATCGTCTCGATAGTCAAATAGCATGCAAGCAGTCGTGTGGTTGGCGGTTTTAATAGTTATATCCGGTTTGAGCATTGAAAGATGGCTTGTTAGGTCCTCCTTGGTTGTACTGTTGTTGGTATCCACCGGAAGCTTCCTCTCTCTGGTTGGCTTCAATGGACTTGAGGATGGCTTCTGGGATTGGGGGAGGTGTGGGTAAATGGGCACCTTCGGCATGGAATCCATTTTCATCAGCGGTGTACTTGACTGTGTATGTGACACCATCGGGCCCGGTGTATGAGTATGATCCTTGGACAACTTGTGCTTCATTTTGGGAACCGGCGTCTTTCAGGTATCCATTTTCATAAGCTTGAATTCCGTTTGAGGTCTCGTATCTAAAAAAATATTATGTAATTAATACTCCTGAATTCTTTGGTAGCCAAGTATGTGATTACATTTATGATTTCAAGGGAACATTAATAATATGATATCAGAATATATTATAAGATTTTCTTTTTTAATAAAAGAAACTTGTATTTTTAACTATCTAAGACCACCATCGCTTAGATGAAGTAAAAAATTCTAATCAATTTTAGGCTATATCAAGAGGAAATTATATAAACATTAAAGATAAAGCAGATTTTTAAATGTTTTTAATATGGTTGAATTGATTACTATGGAAAAAATAATGTTCTTTGGCAGCATTACCTGTAACTAAAAAGGAAAACGTAGATAATGATAATTCATTGTCGAATTTCTCACCCAAAGTTGCCATTTAAATGTTATCTATTGACCATATTGGGAACGAAGAATGTAATAAGTACACATTATCACGAATTAGGTACCTTATCTGTATTTTAATTGAAATGATTTTTAATTATTAATGGCTACCCAATTTTAATTTTAAAATTACTTGTAGAAGATTTACAAAACATATTGTAATAAATAAAATAGATTTTCCGAAATTTGCATAAACGAATTCGACTGCAATAAAAAAAATATACAAAAGAAAAATATTATCACGTTATGCCAAATAATTTATGATACTCGTACCTTACAAAATATTTTAAATTTTTAAATCTTGACCATTTGTGATTAATCTAAGTAAGTACCTATTTCAAAAATATATATTAATAACATTGGCAGACACGGGATAATTCTTAAAGTCTAAAAAATTCTCAAGTTTCTTACAAATAATAAATTAATAAGTAATGCTTAATGATTTCGGGTTACTTAAATCATTAGCCCCATTAGCATTTTCAATACATAAAACTTCTATCTGTACCTATACTTGAAGGTATTTCTTTTAAGATTTGAAGCAAATTATGTATTCAAAATTACCCGTAAGGATTTGTGAATAAATTGGTAGGCAGATATGTATGTATATACACATATGAAATTTAATATAAAGAAACACTTCTATATAAAATATTTTTTTCCACATTTCGGTTTTTAAATTATATGGCGAAAGATACTACATTTAATACAATCAAGCTCTCTTTAAACTAAGCAGGATTTTAAATGATAAATAATACTAAAAAAACTTTACTTTATAACTACATAATGTCATCTCGTAGAGACACAGACTCACACTTCTTATAATAGGGTTTTTTTTTGTAATTTATTTAATACTTATAAATATAGATGCTTTAAATCAATATTATACTTAATGATATATAATATGTAAACGCGGCTACACATCAAGCTTTGTAATGTCGTGGGTCCCGAGTTCGAATCTCTGGTCTGGCAAAAATTCGCATGTTTTTTACAACGTGTGTTTGGACATAATATGTTGAGCAAGTGACTAACATCCATTTCTCGTAAAACTGCTAAGAAACGTTTTCGTGAGGTGGCCCAGATCCACATAGGATTGTAGAGAAAATAATACTAATAAAATATAAGTAGGTATATGCATGAAAAATTTTAAAGCTCTCTATAATTATTATATTATATATAAAAATCAGTGACGTCTAAATCATATGAAAATTGTGATTAACTTACAATTCCAGTATAAATTGAAAATTAGTCACATAAGTACTTAGGTGTCGTAATATGAACTTTGAACTAAGTATTTGGTATTAGCTAAAAATATGGGCGTTCCTATTTGATCTACTTAAAAGTCCAATGAACTGAGAGATATAAAGTCCGATAAAGGCTTTACTTGGTAGACGAGTAACATGCAGACCGTGGGATCGAGACTTTTTGCAACTAACATAGACCAGACCGTTTTTAATATTAATAAAAATACTTTTTTGAAACATTACCTAGTGCCAATAACCGCACACAAAAGAATTCATTATAATTTGAAACGCTTTTTTTTTATTCTTTTATGATAAACTTTATCAGTGCGTATTGAATGTTAGGTAAATGAAGCTTAATGTTAATCAAACTATATAAAAATTGACCGCCACGGACAATTATTATTTGACGTAGACATAGAAACTTTTCATTCCACTTACTTAATACAGTTATTATTCATTTATTGATAAAAAATTAAATCTACTCGCTTTACTAAAAATTAATTCGAATTATTTGAAATACTTTTTGGTGAAACAATGCAGGTACCTATTCACAACAACAATTTTTGCATAGTGATAATATCATAATGATAATTAATTTCATTCATTACATTAAGTAGGTTGCAAACCTATCAATTGTCCAGGTACAGTTTTAAGCTCAATGAAAAACTTCTTTATGCAGAGAACCCTGGTTATTTTCGTATTTTATCCAACATTAAACTATGTAAATAAAGCAAACAATATATTTAAATAAATAACCATATTATTCAATAATAATCAGAGCATATGCGCCTTCACAGAGTGAATATTGTATTAACAGATTTTTACGAAAAACCATTTGCCCAACCCATTGATCAAATACACATTGATAAAAAAAAAACGTAACTACAAATAAACGTTGATTTATTTAAGCAAATACAATTATTAGTTAGGTATTTAAATACTGGAGTTAAATGTACAAACATTATCTAATTATCAAATTAACAATATTTTACTACTTTAGTCGTAACGGCAAAAATGGTTAGATACGCTTATCCATTATTGTTTTACTCTCAGAATGCACTTAACAATACTAATCGGTAAAAGATTTATTACACGCTGTATCCACCCACACTGGCTACATATTTACAATAATTATGTTTATGATGGAATCTGCATATGTACTGAAAATTTTATTTCCGGGCATAAGAATTAATTATATTGTACATAAGCCACTTTTTACAACGAATCAACGTAATAATACTGTTAATATAAAGATTTAATTAAATCTCTAATTTTTTTTTACAACTGATTAATCAAACAAAAATTAAGTAGGTTTAGGTCTCATGATCTAAGAAATGAATACATTAACAATTTTTTACATTTACCATATTGTCATAATAAAAATATAAAATCTTATTTTATATTAATATTAATTTGGTGTAGAATAATCAAGAGTATATGTATACATATGTTAATCCTCTGTATTCGTAACTACATAGCAATGGCTTTGAATGATCCACTTACAGTGTTACAGCTTCGAACATAAAAATGACTTACTTATAGTTGTAGCTTCCATCACCATTGTTGTTATTCTCCAGGGTTAGGATCTGATCATTGTTGGAGCTGTGTCCTCCAGAATACTGGTTCTGACCGAATCCTCCGGACCCGTGTCCGCCTCCCTGGTTTCCAGAGTACTGGTTTTGGCTATATCCACCGCTCTGGGGGGGAAGGTATTGGGTATCGAGACGACCGCATGAAGCCAGTCCGAAGAGAGCTAGTGAGACTACGATCTAGAAAATAAAGGTATTGTGAATTAGTTGCGACATTTCTAGTTACGTCGTGTTGCCTTAGTTTAATGCAATAGTTTTATGGCGTGCTATGATTTTTTTAAGGTCTATCACTGTCCAAATTTCAGGACTTTAGGTTATCTCTCTCAATCAGTTATAAGGGAGGGTAGGGGTGCTGATCTCTCAGTATTCAGCAATTGTTATGTATTTTCGTATTTGAAATTATTAGATTATTTAGTTAGACACTTTACTGTTTTTATTTTTGATTTTAAAACATTAAAATTATTGATAACGTCGGCTCATTGAAAGTATTATAGTTCAAGCAAAAATTAAGAATTTAATTGAAAATGTAGTCAGAATGTCATTATCTGTTGTAAATATATTATATATTTTTTTACAATAATTAAGTGTACAATCATGAATACGCGTCAATAATATTATATTAAATAGACTCATCCATATGCAATAAGATTGTAATCATTCATATAGCAAACATGTTTTTAATATACTATGGTAATTATCTAAAAAAGGTATTAAATAATGTTTGTGTAAGTATACAAAAAAATACGCACGAGTTAGCAAAAACAGAATCATTAAACAAATTTAGTAATAATTATAATATATGCAAGAAGTAAAATTCTGTAGCTTGTTATATAAATATAATATGTACAAAAAAAAATATGTAGCCATCATAACGAAAGATAGGTAAGCAATATCTAGTAATTTTTATTATTTAATGGTTAAAATATAATATTTAATTCAATAAAATGTATGTAAAACATTATAAAAAAATACGTGCAAATAGCTCTTATTAATAAATATATTAAAATAATGAATGGAGACTATGTGAGAATATTGTCAAGACAAAATATAATCAAATAAAAACAATAATAATAAACAGTTACCACAGATTACATGAAACTAAGTTATCAATAAATTTAATAATAAAAATAGTATACATACAACCTACAACGAAAGATAAAAATTTGTTTTAGTGGTTTTTAATTATACCGGTGCCTGTCAAAATGTCTGACACCATCCATGTGCGTGAGAAAAAAGTTTTTTTACAAAAGATTTTTACATAAAAGTAAGTATGTAATATTAATAATATATAATGTGCAAGCGCTGTGATAATCTCAATTTCAAATTTCACAATGTTCACAGCAAACTGTGGCTAAATTAAAATTATGTTAGGTAAGCGTTATTGTATATAAAATTAATTTATTGAGAAAATATTTGTAATTTTTTCCTCTCAAAACATATTAAAATAAGCTATAAATTTAACAAAAACGGCGTTTTGCATCTTCAATAAAGCATGATTTATTTCAATTAAAAGTAATTAGGTATAGGAAATAGTAATATATTTTAATATTATATAATATATAATATGCATACCTATTATTTAGATAGGAATTAGTTACATTTAAAGATACTAGATACGCGATGATTAAATTTGTTGAAAATAAAAAGACAATATGATTTTCAAGAGAGTAATAAAGAAAAGTGTAATAGATAGATAGATACCATTATCTTATTATTAAATTTAAAGGGGTAGATTAACATAAACACTTTAGGTATATGGTAAAACTACTGAAAAATATATTTTATTTATTACTAGGAAACCATATAGTTAAATAAGGTCCAGTAAATACACAAAACAAAATGATTAATGTATCTACTGTTTTTTTTTCATAAACCATCGCGTCTCTATAAAATATTAATATTAAGTAAATAAATACTACCTAATAAGAAAAACATGATAACTGTTAAATTATTTATTTATAAATGGTACTTACATATAATTATTTTAATCGAATTTTAAATTTTAGTTAAAAATTAGTTTGAAAAAATTAAAAATATTGATATTTGAGTTTCAATATTACTATATAAGTACCTAATAATACTCAATAATTATTATTGAAGAAAGTCGATTCACTAAATTGAACTGTACGATATTGGGATAAGTCGAATGAAGGCGAATTTGTTAAATATGCAATACTTATAACAATGTTATGACTATAACAAATAATATTATTGGTTTATAAGACAAACAATTGAACGACAACATGCAAATAGATAACTTACTATGTAAGTACATAAAATAATATAAAACACCGCCATATTAAAATGCAAATAATAGAGTTATTTATAAAATAAATGTATTATTTTGGAATAACTTAATTGTTACAAATTTATTAATGGGAATGGTAGTATGACAAATAAATAATTGTATATCATTTTTATACTGGTAAGTATATACTTTAATAACAACAATGCATATTATTGTTACAAAGGATATATAAAATAGGGGATGTTATGTTAGGAAATGAACTGTAACTTACGAATTTCATTTTGTAGGTAAATAATGTAGTGGTGATAGGGATAAGATGATGTTGTTTGCTGAATGAACTGCAGTGAGATTATGCTAGATGAGTCCTTTAATGATAAATATATACTAAGTCCCCCTCTATTCAGACCACAGTGGGTGTGATCCCCCATCGAGAAAAGTGAGTGAAGACGATCTCGATATTTTTTGTGGCCATCACCGGTACTCTTATTTTCACTTGATAGATGACAGGTAAGAGATCGCGCAGCGGCCGGAATGGGAATTCTCACGAGGTGGACCGGAGCGGTAATTCTCACTAACAATTTTTTTTCGAATCTCTCTAACTCTTTTGAGTCTTTACATTGTATAACAAATTTAATTAGCTTTACGTTATTGTAAAATCAATTAATGCTTTTTAAATTATAGAGTTTTATAGATTCTGTCATTTAGTTGTAAAATTTAACCATTTTGTTTTCTAATAATTATATTCATTTATTTCACCATACTGAAATCTAACAAGACTTTTACAGTAGTCCAATTTGATTTAAAAAAATTATATTACATACAATGACCAATATAAATTATAAATGACTTATATATAAACTAATCTCAGATATTTTTATCACTATAATCAATAATTTAACAGCTTATTTTAAGTCTAAAATTAGCAGTCATCTCAAGACAATGGCCGCACTACTTTATGTCTGCTACAATCTCTCTCCCTACACTAATGAAATTAAAGAAGGTTTTGATTCTTAGAGGCCAACCATAGATTGAAACCGTATGCGGTTTAGAACCGTGTGCCATACTAAGCTTATGATATCTGATCATGTAAATATATTTTCACAAAGTTTGTAAGTGTTTGGTATAAACAGATACGATCAGATGCTTAAAATATAGTTTTTAGAATATATTTCTATGAACAGAAATCGTAAGTTTAGTATGGCACACGGTTCTAAAAAGTTATTTCGTATACAGTAGTTACAATAAACCGTTCCGAAGATAGGTTTATAGCCCGAAACATCTGTCAACGTAAATGGCTCGATTAAAGTTGAATTAAGAAAAATAAATTTGTTTCAAAACTACCATCATAATGGAGTTCTGCCATGTAAATGTTGGTTCAATTAATATTAATTAAGGATGATGTATCTGCATTTATCATAAGTAAATATAAAAAAATAAATGAATACATACACAGCGAGCAAGCAGAGAGCAAGAAAACGTAAGTTAGATGTGTGTGTTTGTTTGTTGCTTTTTAGCGAGACTATGAAAGATATTATTTTAATATCTAAGTATAAAGGTTTGAAACAATATCAAGAATGCTTTTGAAAATAATATTATGTATGTTATCGAAAAATGTACATTTAAATACTTATTTTAAATGCTTATTATAACTACTCATTAAAATCTACTCCTTGATGCTTGGTAGGTATCAATTCGCCATTCCGGTAGACCCCCGTACAGCCCGAGCCCTGGGAGCGCATCACATACCTACTTACCTGCAATAAGACTTGGCAAATGTCGGCGTTACGTCACGACAAACTAGTTCTGTTGCATATTATCTTCGAGACGTCCTATTACTAAGTTATGGCTTAACGCGTTTGGTGCGGCTACTGGGGTTATTGGGAACAAATTATTTTGCATATCATTTTAATGCTAACTAACGCATGTTTTTCGGCCCAATTCTATCATTCGTGACTTGTAGGGTCGTAAAATGAGCATTTCAATAATAATTTAAAACAGTAAAACAAATACGACTCTACTCTCATATTATCATTATGTACCATCATTTGATTACAATCATTAAAGGTTTTACAAGATTTAACTATAATCATAAACAATTTCCTAACACATGATTTGATTATTAATATATTAAACAATAATAATAGTCAATTTTAAATGACAAAGGAAACCAGCACGATATTTTAATATTGGCTCTAATTTTAAAAATATTTATTTTCTTAACCTACCGTAAAAAACATAATAATAATCTAGTCCAACAATAAGACGTTATGGCTTAGTTATCATTGAAGCTTCATTATCATGTTATATTTTGTATTGTAAAATAAACAAAGATTATCCTCTTTCTTTCCTCGACGCTATGGGCACATTACAGAGGATAGTGTCATTATCTCTTAAGAAAATGTTATATTTGTTTATATTAAATTAAAACAAGAGCGCGACAATTTAATGTAGCTCGTGGATTACGCCTTCTCATAATATTGTCACCATCCAAAGGGGCGACTTCTGACGTTGGTACCCAAAACATACACGGCAGTCATCAGTATACTATACTAATACTTTGCTGATACTTTAATAGTCGGCGATCTCTTATCCTACCTCTTTTCATCCCCATTGATCGACAAAATGACATTATTCTTTTGCCAGTCGATTGTCGTTCATACGGTGTACGTGACCTAGTCAGCGCGTTCTTCCAATATTTGTGGATTAAACTATAGTGGAATATAGTAATTTACAGTATTTTTTCGTATTCTCCTATTACTTGCTCTTAGAATTAGCTCATAGATTCAGCAACTAATTTATATTCGAATAAAAATTTAGCTTTTTAATTTTGCAACGTTAATGTCCGTATGTTCAAGACGTCGGTAAGCACAAACTTTACAGGTGTCTTCCATTACAAAGGTTAACACAATAAAAAAATTGTCTTTAATTCTACGTCATTTGAGCGATTTAAGTATATGTTTTCATGCTTTAAACCCACATTCAGAATATAGTTGGATCCGTCTGTAAAACTACCTGTATAAATAACTATATCGGTTGCTTTTAATAATTTACAATAACGTCTATATTGTAGAATTCCAGAATTCTAAAATATCTGTGTTACATAATATTTAAAAGTTACCTATCTTATCTCCATTCTGAAGATACAAATTGATAAATAAAATGTTTTTAAAACCATTCAGCCCATGACTCTAGAGAATAGTTATAATTATTAATATGCACGGTTAGAACCATAATTATTATGTAACTGTAACATTTACTTTTAATAAACAATAGGTAAACTCTAAATTATATTGTATATATCCTTACACAATTATTTATTTTTTTGAGTAATATGTTTAATTTTAAATATTCGGCGTCTACTAAACTTATTAACAGAGAACATAATTAAGACAGTATGTATTTTAACTAAAATTTATATATTGTTAAAAATAATGCCACAATGCTAAAAACTAGATTATTTCATACAATGCAGTTAAAGTGTTAAGGTGCACAATGGAATGTACAAAATCGAAGAGTCATCTTCTGATTTATTTAGAAAATAGTCCAGGGCCAATAATTTTTGTAGCCTGTTATTATACCACTTAATACTGTTTATATTAAAAAGTTGTTTTTAAACGGTGAGTAAATGCTCTTCAACGTATTAGCAATAATTGTAATGTATATATGTAGGTATATGCGAGCGAGAAAAACTAAATTAGACATCTTTATATTTTAATGATTCCATTTTACTTTCCTTATCGTGTTTTAATAATTATAATTAACTTTGGCATAAATCATTAGATAATAATTTTTGAATAACATTTAGAGGCCAACACAATATGCAATTACTTTAAAAAAAATATAATCGATGGTACCAATATCCAAAGAATAAACTAAATTATATTTTTAATAGTTTAAACCAAAGATGTTGCATTTATATGATGGATTCTTTTGGGGTTTTTCTACCAAAAATTTCTGAAGCCAGTTCCAGCTTATAATAATAATTGCCATTTTCCTATGCAACAATCAGTTTTTATTAATTTCTTTTATTCAACGAATAATTCACAAGATATTAGATTGTAACATTCTATAATATATTGAACATACATAACTTGAAAACACTTCACCTACTAGAAAAAATCACATTTAAAAAAAATACGACGCTCGATGCGATTTGTACTGGATTTCCACTGCTATCGTGCCAATATGCTTTAACCGATTAAGCTATGGGCCCCCTACTTATTTACGATAATTTTAAATAGTAAATCCCATCGGGCATCATATTTTTCTCTTCTTCAATCAAATGTGATTTTTTCTATTGAGGTGTTTTCAAGTTATGTATGTTTAACAATCATTCTCTGTTCAAAGTATGTATGAAAAGTAATAGAACATGGGTCTTTTTTGCTTTACTTTACTTCAATATCGAAATATTCTTTATTGAAAGTGGAAACAAAATGTAAAAGGTTTAATAGGACAAACATCAGCATCCCTACCATATTTTACCTTTACATATTTTTTAAGGTTTATTTATACCTATGTATCTATTTAAATATTTTTGCAATAAAATATTAACATTTTAAAGAGATTGTTATACTTATCTATATTTATTGGTAGATACTTCTATTTTTTCCATAATAATTATATTTACATATTAATATCGGTTTTCAATAGGAAATACCGAAATAATGGTAGTGGTATTTTCATTCGGGATTGCAATCCCCAGTACGTAGGTACCTACCTATATATTATTTTAATAATTTATGAATATTAAATTATAAGCAGCCATTGATTGTATCCGAGTTGGTAGAGTGGCCGTTTAAGGCACCGTGAGTCATAAGATATATCCCGTAACATAACACAAAAATTAATAATATTTTTTCAACAGGTATTTATCCAATACAAAGACCCAATGGGTTCGTCAAATACAACAACTCCTCGTAAACAAAAAACTGTTAATACAACCTAATCTCCACCCTATGAATATGATCGAAATAGTAATTTACTGAGTAAATGTCAGTTAATTGCTGTAATTTCTAATCGATCGATACTGCCTTGGCATTACTTATATATTATATAATCCACCCACCCTCTTAATGTACAAGGGTTCATCAAATTCATATAGAACATATTTTTGCAAAGTTTTTGGAAATGGTGAAATCTACTTAACTGCTCTAGAGGGCTCAGTGAACGGTAAAAGGACGAATATCTTGTATTGAATATGAAGGACCGGACTTCTTAAAAGATGTCTTCAGATTATTCTACAATTTTTTGACCATATAGTTATATGGACGACAACAAAGTTCTTCATTATTGGCGGAAACATTGAGGGTAGCTTAACTCTCGATATCTGCATTTCACCATTTGGCCGGAAAAATACAAATAATGCTGGTGAGTCGTGAAATATATAATATGACGAACTTTTGAATGGACTCATGATCCTAAACAATAAGGAATAGGACAGCAAATATGAAATGAAACTAAATTTAGCATTTGTATTTATTGAAGTTATGCTTCTTTAGGCGCGTTTGGGAAAACAGATCAGGGTGTATTTTTGGCATGGGACGAAGTTGCGCGCGCAAATGTAACGCATTAATTTGGCGTGGGACGGAAGTTTTTTCCCGCCGATGCAACATAATTTATTTTGCGCGGCGACGTTCGGGTGTTCTAAATGCTGGAGATTTGTAATTTGAGGTTGAGTTGGTAAATAATTCAAACAATGGTATGTTGTATATTTACAATATTTAGACACTTCATACACAAAAATACATATTTTTACAGCTTAGGATAATATTTGTCGTATATTCCATGTCAATTTATTTATTAGCGGTTTATAATAATTGAAGACAATAATAATTGTTATGTTTCATCACAAAAGCCAATATCACGTTGCAGTTAAACCATTAAATAGGACATAGGCTATGTTTTACTTTTGATTTGTAATAAATTATTATTGTTAACGAAAATAGTTGTACAATCATCAGTTTAAGTAAAAATGATCGAAATAGCGGTTTGCTATATTTTACAAACACAGGTTTTGAGATTTTTTTCTTACAAAGTAGGTACATTCTGCAATAATATTTTGTTTTGTTACGCCAAAGAAGTATAACTTCTAACGCGCGTACACACACCGATTTTTTATGTATTCTGTAGTTACTTAAATATTTTATTCAGTTTACCGTATAATGTCTTCCTTATTATCAAAATGTAATTATAGTCAACTTTACACACCTTTACTGGTGATTTTGTACGTTGAAATCCTTATAATATTTTGATACATTGATCCGGTATAAGTTATTGAAATAGATTATTTTCATTTTTTAAATTCGTTCTAGGTATTTAATTGCCCCGAGCTACCGATGATACATTTCTGAACTTTAGATGCTATAAATTAGTATGTTACAATTTTAAATAGTTCAAATTATTATTTTAGTTTATGGGCTACCTTGAGCATCCTACACAGTAATTAAATATGTACATTCGAACAACTGAACAGAAATGAATAACTGCTTTCATAGAATACCTAATTATTATTTTATTTTCTACTGGCTTTGAATACATATTATCAACCACATCATAACATTACCAAAAAAACCATCACAAGGTCCTAAAATCTGCATTAATTATTATTATGGACCAGTTGTATACTATAATTTTAGATTTTCCAAATTTTGACAACTAAAATGTAGGTACACGAGTAGTCTCCGTGGCTCCAATTTTTAAAACATTATTTTGAAGTTGATTCATTCGAAATCATTCGCTTTACGCACTGCAAATTATTAATCAAATTATAATATGTACATATTCCGTTGAGGTTCATGTTTCGTACTCAAACATAGAGAGAAACAATATTTGAAAGCAGTATTCAACCTCTACACGCATTTGTTTATGTTATATGCTGTGTTGAAATGTATTGAATAAAATCGATGGAGATGCAGCCAAAATATATGAAAATTAACCCAAAAATAACAAAGAGATTAGATACTTTTACGTATATTTTTTCAGCGCTCGAAATGGATCGGGATGCACCAGAGCGCAGCTTTTGTTCGTGAATTCCTCGAGTTTATCGCTCCGTCTCGTGGAAAAATGAAAAATTGCATCATTTACATATTTAAATATAATTTTTTAAGTTTATACGAAACTGAAAACTTAACTCAATTTTCATCTACCTTGCCGACAACGTTATGCCCAAATCTTGCATGCCACAAAACTGTCCCATCAAACAGTCTAATCTTGATAGGTATATAACAAAAAATCTACTAAGTACAAACACTCTTTTCATATAATCTTACATAAATATTTCAATATTTTCGGAAAATTATCGAGCGCTCCGGTTCGTAGAATTGCCCATTTCTAACACTGTAATTTTTTTCATATTACACTTACGTCAAACTGGAATTTGCTTTAGCGATTTTGATAAGGAAACCACCGAAGGCTCTATCTGAAAGAAGATTTAACATCTCCGTCTCTGTCACCATTCTGGTGCATTTAAATAATTAGTGTGTAGATATTATTTCATAGCAATATCTTTTTTGGGACTACAATTATTCTTGGCGAACCTTGGTCTCTAGTGCGGCCCATTCCAGGTGTAGGTACTTGTGATATTTCTAATATATACATAATTGTTTCATTGATAATTGATACTCTTAATTATTGTTTTAGATGATTTAATTCATTAATTATTGTATTGAAAAAATAATACGATGTAACTAATAGTATTTTCTTAATTATTTGTTTTATTATTGTTTGTTTTATTACTATTAGGTATGAGAGTAAGCTAAACACTCAATGTGGAATATAATATGAGACTATCAGCTGTTGTTCTTCGTTAGAACGCATGCATACTAACTGGACCGCATATGGAGCAAGCCATGATAACTTACAAAAACTCAGAGTAGATATGCTAAGCTTCCAGAAGAGATGCTTGTAAAAAATACTGGAAAGATTTCTTCAGAAACTAAAAAATAATAATGTGCACGATACAGCCTCTCACCACATCTTAGCTGAAGATATGATATTGGATCTGACTCAATTATATTCTAGGATGATCCAATATAATCTCAAATGGGCCTGTCGTATTTAAAGCCAGCTGGAGTATGGCATACTAGAAAGAAGCTAAATACCATACAGGGGGTATATAGTTATCCGATGAAACTGCGGAATGCTTTGATGACCTGTGAAGTCTGGCAAATGACATTATATTGTAGTCACCGTGTATACTCCATCTAATAAGCGGACATGGATAAAAAAGACTAAGACATACTATACCTACATAAAATAAATAATATAAATTAAATATCTTTTCTTGTGTTTTGTATACTTACGTATATGGAAACAATCCTAATGTTTAATTTATTGTAAGGGATGGATTAAGGGTAGGTTGACTCCAATGAATAGAAAGATTGTGCGTGATAAAGTAAGACCCAATTTATTTCCCTTAACCATAAATGATACAATTTTAATACCGACACGTACATATTTAAGTGATTTTTACAGTCAATAATTACGGAGATGCGACGTGAGAAAATTACTAATCGTTAGATCGTAGATTCGACTGGATGTTAGAATTACTAAGAAGAACGCTTTTTTACAACCCAACATAGGTTCTAAGATACTTAAACAAACTATGACGATAACTTAAATATACACTCTGCTTGAAGATCGGTGAAGTACCCACAAATTTGTAATGAATATTACCAATGTGATGTAAGTATGTATACATGAAAACCACTTTGCACAAATAAGCTATAAATATATTTATAGCTTTTAAATTTGATAATCCTTTCTAAAGCGAATTATTTCATTATTATTTAACGATGCGAGTATATATCAAAATTAACGATTTATGACATATGACACAAAATTATTTTTAAACGATACTAAACTTTGCTAAATTATAGTTGTTCAAATGTTATATTTATGACTTTATTACAAATAATATGCAGTGTAAGTAACTAATTGTTTTGCCGTACATGCAATAATGTCTTGTTTCAAATAAGAATTTGAAATAATATAATGTGACAAAGAATGAATGAAATTACAAAATTTGCATTGCACATTAAAAAAATTAAACCATTTTATCTTGATATGTCTGAGCATATTACCCAGTAAAAATGTGGGATTTTATTTGAATTCCTGAGCAAAAATCGTTCATTGTTATTGCAAATTTAGCTAATTTTGTTTGGAAAGCAGCATAATCGAGTGAACGGAATCTCAAAATATTTTGCCACACTAATGTTGAAAGTAAATAAATTGTCAGTATGAATGACTATGTGAGCCATTGGTAAGTAACTGTAGTAATTATTATTCTAAAACTAGGAAGACCACCTGGGATGTACACGTTAAATCATTTCGATTTGTACTCAAAATTACATCGATCGGTGTCATAGGCCAACATAAATTATTGTAAAAAACCAACATGGATAATATATTTGATCATAATATAAACACACTGCTTTCTTCGTACCAATAAAATATTGGTCAATTGACCAATAATGATTAATTAAGCGGTTGTATGTAACAGTTTTCATATTATAAGTATATACATTTTGGTGTTTCTCGCAGTTAAGTATCGTGGCTCATTTATAATGTCCTCATCGATCCTCTCCAGCAATCTCTGCATTCCGCGATTCGCTTAACAGAAGTACCTTACTGCAAGGTAGTACCCACTTTTCCGAATTAACTTACTCGAATTTTCCTCCAACTATAAATCTCTCCAAATTGTAATTTTCGGTTGTGTATATTATTTCTCATGGTGGCCGAGCGGCTTAAGTCGTCTTGTAATGTCGTGGGTCTCAGGTTCGAATCTTCTTCTTTCTTTTGCCATATCCGCCTCTTAACTGGAGCATATGGACATCACACGGCGCCACAAGAATCCCTGTCGCTCGCCAGTCTTCTTGCTTCGTTCCAGGTCAAACCAGCATCCCGTAGCTCCACCGTATACACTCTGTAGATTGTATTAACGGCCTTTCAGGACGCCGGAATCCGGTTGGCTTGAAGAACAGGCAAGCCAGGTTGAAGTTATCTTCTGGCATCCGCAGCACGTGGCCGAGCCAGGTCCAACGTCGCCTCTTCACTTTCAGCGTGATGAGAGGCTGCTTGGTGCGTTCTCTTATCTCCTCGTTGCTCCTAAAGTCATACCACCACCGCACACCCAGTATTCGTCGCAAACATCTGTTTTCGAAGCTCAGTATACGGTTGCTCTGAGCCTTCGTGAGGTGCCATGATTCGCTACCGTAAAGCAGCACCGTCAGAATGCAAGCGTCGAATAGGCGGCATTTGGTTTTGACCGAGTACAATCGTGAGGTCCCAGACATTCGGATAGCTAGCTTTTTGCAAAATGCCATCTCCGGTGATGCGTATCCCCAGGTACGCGAAGAAGTACGCGGATGGGTGCGAATCTTGGGTCTGCAAATACGCATATTATTGTTTTTGGAGTAGTATGGACCTAATAGGTTGAGCAAGAGGCATTATATATTATGGATATGAAAATTGTATCGTGTAAGTCGTAGTGATTCTAATTTTATATAAAACTCCTTTATTCTAAAATAGTTTATAATCAACACAAACCTAAATATTTTTTTTTATTTTTCTTTACTTATTATTCTCTTTTTCTGTTCTCTCTTAAATTTTTTTAAGTTTAAATTTCAACAATACAACACACCTTGATCAACGAAAAGGTAACACACAAATTTTACCTTTTCGTTGATAATAATTATTCAATATTATTTTTCTTCTCTAAATTATTTATTTTTTGTGTTATCGCTATATTGTCAGGTTAGGTTAGGTTAGGCTACAATTGGATTGAGATATACGTAAATGACCCAACTAACGTTTCTATGTATTTTGAGTTATCTTTGAGATATCTATGTTACATTCGGTGTAGTTCCCATTTTATTTACATTATTATATTTCTGTTTAACGGACAGATATTCTAAACGTATAAATTTACATTACGATAAACGAACCAACTGTAAAATATCAAAGTAACATAAGATGCAAGAGGTCAAGGTTTTTATTTTGATAAAAATGGAGTACCTACTCTATTTTAACCTTGTAATTTTGCTAGAGTTAGGTACATATTAATTTATACGAAGATTTATTTTCAATTGGATATTTTATGATATATAGGAAATAGTTGACAACTTTGCTATGAATATGGAATAATAAAAAAGGAACCACCCGTTGGTTCCATTATGTAAAATAGTTTCTAGTGATTGTTTGTATGGAAAATGTCATAAAGTGAAAACTTAGCAACTGTATTATTGATAATTTATTATCCTCAGATATATTATGACATTTTGTATTCTTTAACTGGTAATAGAGATAGTAGCAGTATTTAATATTTTTTATGTTCACATCATTTCCATAAAGTATCTAAAAATGTATTAACTTTGAAACTCAATACCTCCATTTAACAAATTTTTAGTTGGGTCCTTTATGTTTCTTCTTCTTCGACCATATCCGCCCCTTAATTGGAGCATATGGACACCACGCGGCACCTCCAAGAATCCCTGTCACTCACCAGTCTTTTTGCTTCATTCCGGGTCAAACCAGCATCCCGTAGCTCCGCCGTATACACTCTATATATAGTATTTAGCAGCCTTCCAGGACGCCGGAATCCGGTCGGCTTAAAGAACATGCAAGCCAGATTGAGGTTCTTTGCTGGTATCCGCAGCACGTGGCCGAGCCAGATCCAATGTCGCCTTTTCACTCCCAATATGATGAGAGGCTGCTTGGTGCGTTCTCTTATCTCCTCGTTGCTCCTAAAATCATATCACCGCACACCCAGTATCCGTCGCAAACATCTGTTTCCGAATCTCGGTATACAGTTGTTTTGAGCCTTCGTAAGGCGCCATGATTCGCTACCGTAAAGCAGCACCGTCAGAATGTAAGCATCGAATAGACGGCATTTGGTTTAGACCGAGTACAATCGTAAGTCTCAGACATTCGAATAGCGATCTCTTTCTGCAAAATGCCATCTCCCGTGATGCGTATCCTCAGGTACTTGAAGCTGTCAACGCTCTCGATGTTTTGTCCGTCGCTAATCAGAGGGAAATCTGGATCAGCACAGGTGCATAGAATAGAATAGAATAGGTGCACACAAAACGTTGGTTTTCTTCGCATTTATTTTCAAACCAACGTGAGATGAGTTGTTATGCAACCTTTCGATTGTCTTTTGAATGCCCTCGATTGGGTTGTCGAATAGGACAGCGTCATCGGCGTATTCCAGGTCGCATAGCTTCACCGTGGGGGAAACAGGTATGCCTTGGTCAGGTGGTATTGACTTCCGTAATTAGAAGTTAAAGAGAATGATGAAGAAAAACAGTGCAAGGATACGTGACAGTGTCACCAATTCTGACACAGCATTCGCTATTCTCGTGCAGGCATTTGATTATGGCAATGATCTTCCTTTATGTTTACTCAATCCAATTTATATATGGAAACTTTTCTGGTTAGAATATTTCCTCTCTGATATATTTTTTCATAAGTATATTTATAATCAGTATCACTGTTTGTTTTGCTTAATAAAAAAAATATATGGCCTATACCAATATTTTGGATGGTCGACTACGTACATCGTCTATTCTTCCTTTTTACACTTTATAAAATCGTTGTATTGCGTTTCGAGCATTACACATCACTGATAATAATATTTCATTGTAAGTTCTTTTTGCGTTATGGTCCAAGTCTCAAAACTATAGAGAAGAATGAAGAAGACAAAACACACACGGACCATTTTGACTTATTTCAATATGGCAATGCTTTTTCATACTAATAAATTCAAACGTGTAATAATTGTTCCCTTTGCGATGTCTATTCTGCGAGTTGTAACATTTTATCAAACTCCAGTGCTTGTATTGCAAGAACCAATATATCTATTAAGTATACCCAGCCACGTCAAGTAAAAAATACTAATTTATCATTGTCGATTAAGTTTAAGTTATATTGTCAGACCTTTTTTACTATAAACGGTTAATAGCCATTTTCCCAACCCAATTGGATTCTTGCACTAGCAAACACAAATTGAAAAAAAAAACATCCATATTTTCCCATCCGTGGGATCGAACTTTACAGCTTCATAAACGGCCGCTCTACAATCCGGCTACTGTGGATGCACAATGATAATTATTCTCTTTTTTAAATTATTTATTTTTACTTACGTAGGTAAGCTCATTATATTTGTTAAATTGAAACATAAAAACATAATATGCTATCGTTATATGTAGGTAATCTATGTTAAATAAAATTGATCTTATTGTATCCTATATTTTTGGGAGACCTACATACTACACTCATGAAAAATATTTTTGTTCAGGAATTTAGATCTATATTTATTTTAAATCGATTATAATATTTTCCACGTGTGGAGATTTATTATGATAAATACAAACTGTAACCATGACTGAATAATTTTATATTACATACCAACATTTTATATAAACAGTGTAAAAAACGTATTTACTGAAGAATATGTCTTCCTGTCTCTTGCATCTTTAAACATATTTGATACAATCTGTAATAATATAATCAGGTGCATTTAGGTGGAATTCAATAACATTTTAGTTTAAAAAACAAAAAAAAAATATTCACCTTCCATTCATTAGAAGTTAAAACACAAGACCTTCAAGCAAAGAGGCCACTATTCGCTCAAGCTAAAAACTTTTAATCTCATTAACATCATAAAATATACAGATTTATTGTAGTAAAAAAAACTTTTGATTGAAAATGGATCAAAAGCCAAGCTAAACTTGTACCACCTCATATTTTATAAGAAAAATCACCTTGATTTATTTAAATATCTTTAATTATCTATGTAAGTATTTAATTATCTCATCTTTTAATTATTTACCCGGCTCTACACGTGAATGGTTCATAAAATATATAACATGTTATTCTATGATGTCTTTTTAAAAATAACTAAGTAGGTATGTAATTTAAATTAGCGCTACAATGATTTAATCACACGTGGAAATGATAGACATATTTGTTAAAATATCCACAAATTTAATTCTTACTTTAAAAGTTCAACGATCTCACTCTTCCTGTAGGTAGAAGAGAATATTTAATTATTAACCAACCATGTGTAGGTAATGTGTACCTAATTAACAGTAAAGTATGATGACAATTATTACATAATAATATATGACATAATATTTATTATAAAATAAATAGATATATTCAAATTACATAATAATTGTTATTAGTTATACGATATTTCATTTTCTAAATTATTAATCAAAGCATACAATTAAGTACCTTCGATACATTCAGCATGTCAGTAAAGTAATTAAAATTAACACTATGTTGCATGAAAACCCTATAAGACTAGTGTGTAGGTATCTTAATATATTTATAGTGTACGAGGCTTAGATGTTAGCCATTCACCTAACCCCCATGTTTCTAAGTCCAGGATTGAAATAGAATAAAACAGTAGCACGCATATTAAATAATAAAAATAACATTCAAAACTGTGACCCATATATCAGGTTTACGGTGTTTCAATATTCAAAAAACCTTTTCATATAACATCCGTCTATTCCTTAGAATAATATCTAACTATTTTTTTTTTTGTTTTTAATGTTTTGATAATATAATATATATATTATCAAAACATATATTATAAGATAATAAAATAAAATATATATTATAAGATATAAAAATATATATTATAAGATAATAAATGTCAGTCAGACATTTTTTGGTAGAATTTGAAATTTTCTTTGAGGAAGAAATAAAAGCAGTAATCACATATTTTTAATATTCAGATTAGTTAACTAAATAGTTTTTTTTAGTTTAGTTGCAAATGAATTTGATAAAAAAAACAAAATTTCAATCTAACAGACGTCATTAAAAACAATATATATTATTAAAATAGTAATGCTGCGTCAACACTTTGAAAGCCTTAAACTTAGTTAGTAATAAGAGTAAAAACCTGCATTTGGCAGCCTAAATAAATGGAGTTAGTCGCAAAAATCTAATTTTTAAATTGATCTTGTTGTTTATAAATTGGAATATGGCCTCATTTCACCTCCTGACTATGCCACGCCACCAAAAGATCATTAGTTTCAAAATTTACCACTACCTATTTCCATATTTTTCATAATGCTCTGCATTGTGGCCAAAGACTATATCCCTTAGTATGGTGACATTAGCACCCACGTTGGCCTAGTCTGCTGTCTTTGTATAAATACAAAGCCGTGTATTACGGGTTCAAACTCTCGGTTGGCAAAAAACACATGCTGTTTTTTTAACGTGTATTTGATCCAGTACCCAATGACTAACAACATAACCTCCACCTTGCGGAGGCTCATATGCTCAAAATTAACTTATTTACGTTGTGGTCAGATTATGTCTCTTGGTATGGAGATGAACAACTTTATGTTTTTAGATAGATATTAACATTGTGACTATTATGCCGGGTCCACACTGGCTACATGTCGCGCGACAACCTCGTTAAGAAATTTTACGATAATTATCATACTTATCGTAAAATTTAACGAGGTTGTCGCGCGACATGTTGCCAGTGTGGACCCGGCATTAGATACAAATGCAACAAAGAACCTAGTAGTCTTTGACATTAGACATTAGACTTTGTTACTTTTGCTTCCAATAACCTAAATTATTCCCAAATCGCTGCCAGATTTCCAGGTTGTTCTATATCACTTCCAGTAAAATTCTCAGGAGATCAATTTGAAAGTTCACATTGAAATAATTGCACAACCAATATATATATATATTATTAAAAACTGTGTTCTGCATATAAAAGAATAATACCCCGTTTACACGTGAATGGATTTACTGTGCACGGTAAGAAAATGTATGGGGAAACATGTTTTATCCTGCAGTTGGTAAGATTGCGTACATGAATCAAACAAGTTTGGAAGCTTCTGAATTGTTCTGATGTTTTATGCGCAAGTAAGTTCTGCACCTGCGCAGTAGAACGATAATGGCGAACCTGCCGGTAATAAAACGAACTACTCATTTTGAGATTAACCGATTTTCAATACGTCCTGTCAAAATAGTACTATAAAATGACAACTTCGCGTCTCGCTTACTCTTGAATAATGAGATTGGAGAGACAGTCAGCACTTTTACCTGTGAACAGTTATTGTCGCGATATTTTAAAATAAGCACTATTGCCGACAGTAATTTCATGCACGTCTACAGGCACTATTACTTATTGTCGACATTATCGACAAATCCGTTCATATTTTTTGTATTCTGACTAATAGGTTAAACAGAGATTTGGAAATAGAACAAAATGGCATTAACAGGTCAGTTTGCTAATAAAATATGATACCTATAGACATGGCCCCCATATCCTGAAGTGGGCCCCCAGGCTAGGATCTTTGGCGGGCCCCCCTACCTATCGCTAAAGATAACGGTAGTGTGACGCTATACAGTAGCGTTTTCCAAATGGTGTACGCGGTAAAATTAATGTTTTATTGTATATTTCAATACATCCATTTAAATTACTTATGGAGTTCTCCAGTACAGATATACAATTAAAAATTGTATTGTACAACTCCATAAATTTAAATATGGACATTATACCAGGAAAATAGCGCCGCAGGCACGAGTAAAGCAAATTTGTGATGTGTGTTTATCTCACTTATTTGGTCGACTCGCCTCACCGGACCCCTCCTGAGACCGGGCCCCTTGGCTAGAACCTTGTCGGCCCCCCCTTGTGGGGGCCATGCTTATAGAACAACCTGGAAATCTGGCAGCGAAATCTTGACCCATATGTACCTATTATGTTTGGTGACTAAAATGCACGATCATAAAAACGACATGATTGCTTTTTCATGCACTGCATTACCATAAAATAACATCGACAGTACCTATTTGAAATTGATTTAATAATCCAGTAAGTTGCCCAAGAACACATCATAAGCCATTTATTATTTTAATAAAAGCATCTCAGCAAGATGAAGCGCGTAAATACCAATAACGGTGTTTCAATTACCTCATTAATGCTATCATTACGCTTCCATCAAAGTTAATTCCACATTAAACTCTGCTACCTTCAATGCCTTTTACATTTTATTAGAGGTCAGCAACCATTTAAATTACTTTTACACCAAACAATTATTAATAAGTAACGTTTCAATATATTGTGATAATATTATGATTACTGCCATCAATCGACATTTCCATGGAACTATTTAGAATACTGAATGAAGGGATTTAGTAGCTTTATACCCTCAGTTTTTACTTTTTCGATACCATATAATATATCTGTCGAAGTTAATCAATTTTTCGACTAGTCAGTATTTTTAAAGGTTTCTCATATCTTTGATCCCACTGGATGATCGTATTTAAAGAAAGCGATCATCCACTTGCACCAATTAATGTTCAATTTTAATCAAAGCATGTATCAGCCTATATAGAGTGGAATCTGTATTAAGTAATAAACAATAAACATTTGTGAATTAATGGTAATATAATACGTTACTATATTGTATGCCTGCTTCTATCCCTCATAGCATAGAATACCATGTATTGCACTATGTATTCTGTATACAGATTCCACTATCGTAGTATATAGTAGTGCCTGGCTCAAATGAAGTAAAAATAAATACAGAGGAAGGACAAAATGGATTTATCAAATGACTACCACTTCACATAAAGATATCGGTTAAAAAACTACAATTTCGATCACATATCGTCTGATTTGGAGCATAATTGACATCTACCTAAAATAAATAATAAAATATAGTACCTATATGTTGGCTATTTTTTTCAATTAATAGGTGCCTACAAATTTTCGTGGTAGAGAAGCATTCTGATTGCTGTCACAAAAATCAAACTTACTTAAGTACACATATACCTAGATATTATAATACATAACCAAATGTACCTACGTCATATACATATTATTTACTTTGATCGAAAATCTTAATATTTTCCATCGAACATATTAATAAAAAGAATTCAGATAGGCTATACCACAATACTCTACATTTTGAAGCAATTACGAAAATGAAATCCACATTATACATAGACGTACAATAGTGTGTATACATATTTCAACCTTCAAATACACCAATATAGAATAAGCGTCAATGCATATACCGAGAGTAGTTGTCAGAACGAAGTACAAGCTTAGAATGACGTATTCTTGATACGTGTTTGAGTTTATCCCATAATCTTACACACTCGAGATCGGTTGCGTGTTACTCCACACCCGTTAGTTATTTCGGTTCCCATTAATTCTGTGTTTCCTGTTATTTTATGTATTAATTAATTGCATGTACCATGTACATATTTCCTCTATTTGTAACATAAAATAATTTTATATTTGGCACGCGCACCATAGTCTCCACCTACCTGACACATGCGATGTTTTCGATTATATGCATACATAGACTTGGTTGTTTCAATTATTTGGATGTGTAATAATATTTAGCGTTCAATGTATTCAATCATAATAGTATTTAATATTTATTATATGAATATATTATAAACATATCATCAAACATCCCGATAATATTCAAGTCGATACCAATTTAGAATTATTAATATTATGATGATTCTGTTTAAATATTTTTTTTATTATATTTAGTATAAGTATATATTTTATTATAAATTATGAAAAACCAGAAAAATATAATAATGATAAGATTGATAAGTGAACTGCATAATGTAGATAGAGTTTCCCAATATGTGTACCGTGTGTCGAAAGCAATTAGGTAATGTGTCGCAAGATTTTATACCCTTTACTTTTTAAGTCATAAGGTATATTACTTAAAACATTTTCTTACATTTTTTTCTCAAACATATTCCGCGCATATACAAGTAAAATAAAAACAACTCGAATACGGCGGAATTTCATTTGGTGTCGTTAAAATGTGCCTGTGATGTTTTTCACGGTTATTGTTTATCGGAAATTTAGTCTTTTTGTCCGGTTAATTATTATGATAGATCGTTTGACAGTGTCATCTCGTGGCTTAAGCGTCGGTTTATAACGTCGTGGATCCAAGGTTCGAATTCTGGATCTAGCATTTATTACACATATTGTTTTTGAGTCATAGTATGGAGATAATAGTTAGAGCAAGTGGCTAACATCCATTTCTCGTAATAAAAACAAAACAAAAAAAACTGTTAATACAAAACCTCCACTCGATGGAGGCCTATATTATCTATTAGGATCGGACATGGTCAAAAAAATATATGTTTTTTACATTTATAATTCACTGTTTTTGTGGAACATTCTTCTATAAACATTATTAGGCAACTCTAGCTGTCATGCGACTGCCAAATTATATGCTACGTATTATTTTGGATAAACAATATATAAAAACACAGTGTGTTATACGTATTTTATAACATAACAATAACTTTAAAATTCTTCTTCTTCCACCCTGTCACGTCCCAACATTGGGGCATAGGGCAAGCACAAGTTGGAGCCACTTCCCTCGGTCCATCGCCAACTCCTGCGCCTCCCGCCATGTCAGACCTGCAGCACGTAGGTCGCTTTTGTAGCATCGCTGCAGGGTGAGGGAGGGCCGGCCACGGCGACGTAACCCTTGAGGCTGTGCCACAAGGGTACGAAGTGCCGCACTCTTTGGCGGCATCCGGAATACGTGTCCCAGCCACGTAAATCGTCTCTTCGTGATAACTTCAATCACCGAAGGCTGTTGTGTCTGCTCACGAGCTCGGGTGTTTGTAACGCGGTCGTACCAATGTACCCCTAAGATTCGGCGGAGACATCGATTCTCAAAGCTCAAAAGCCGAGACTCTTGAAGCTTAGTAAGATGCCATGTCTCACAGCCATACAGGAGCACAGTTAGCATGCACGCGTTAAACAAACGACATTTGTTCCTCACAGAATACAGCCTTGACCTCCATGCGACTCCAAGTTGGTTGAACGCAGAGCCCGCTATACCCATGCGGATTCCAAGCTCACTAGAAATACCACCATCATCGGCAACCGTGGCACCCAAGTATTTGAATATGGACACCAGCTCGACGGGCAGACCGGAAACCCGCAGAGGAGTGTCGGCGTCGATGCATGCAGCACTGCACATGGATTTGGTCTTAGCGGCATTCAGATGAAGACTTACACGCTTCAAGTGTCAGAACTTCAAAATTAGTCACGACAAATGATGATTATAAACAGAATCGCCGTCTTAAATTATGCCAACATACATATTATTATTCATTTCCATAGTATGCCTACTAATTTACCTATACTAAAAACATAACAGTATCGCCATCAAATTATATAAACAACAAAAAATCATTTAATACCTTTAAAAATAATCCTAACTTTTTAATGTAGCTATTTTGTCAACAAAAATGTGCAATATATACTTATTTGAGAGTCTGAAAATGGTAGTTAAGTAGGTAAGTAGGGTATAATTAACTGGGAAAAATACTAGCCGGTTAACGGTTTTTTTTATAAATAACCGGTTTTGGGGAAACTTATTAATGACCGCTACGGTAGACTAGTCTCGGTAATTAAGATTATCGGTTAATTGTAGGATGGTAAGCGAATTTAGTAGATTATTTTATTTTTTGTCATGCCGAACTGCGAAGTTGTTGAAGTGTCTTTTCACATAATTCTATTTTTTTTGTTCCTATAAATACCTATTAAGAATTCGGTCGGTTAACTGTATAAAATTTTCCGGTCTTCGGTTAGTTTAGAAACGCGTGGTTACCCGGCTAACCAGTTTCGGTTTAAACCTGTTTGGATGCTCTAGTAGTAGCTCTAGTATTCTTCAGTGTGGCAGATTTTTTATACTATTTTTTTTATTTATTTAGGTCAAGCAACAGGATCAATCACAGAGGATAAGTATAAATATAATAAATATAGAAAAAAATAATAAGTGATGGTCCCAATAACAGGTGGACACATAAAGCATAATAAATCAAATTAAATTAGATCAAATATTATGTACATCTGTAATGAATATAATTGGAGAGTTATTGAAAATCGTTAAAAAAATAAAAGTAGTAATCATAAGAAAAATAGAGGTAAAAAAACAGAAAAACATGAAAAAAAGTATATGCACATAGATAAGACAGGCAATATAAGAAAAAAAATACAATAAATAGATCATTGAAATAACAGTTAAAATACGATCTCCGTCAAAAAAACAGACATAATATTTCATTATGTAAGTAGGTATATTCTTATTATTTGCAAATAAAAATACTTATTGGTTCGAAAATTTCAAAAATGAAGGCTAAGCAAATTACTGATCAAACTGACCGCATTGTCCAATTTTTTTTATTATAATACACAAATCGTTTATTGTAGGCGTGATTTTCGAAATCGGCCAAATAGGGCGAAAACCAATACATTTTCGAAAAGAAAAAAAGCTGTCTTAACTTATTCGTTGTGATGACATATTACGCAAAATTAATACTTGCAAAAAAAACCGTAATGTGTCGATATGTAAATTTGCCGACGAAATATATGCAAAAAAAAATATATTTAAAAATAATTACCATCATTATTTTTGGACGCACACTATCTGTATGGGTGTGATGATTTTGGCTAATTTAAAATTACAAATGGTGTACTCAATCGAAATTCTACGCCAATTTGAACAAATTATGCCCTAGACTCAGACAGGAGAGTATTTTCCATATGATTAATTTTACACGTAAAACATTATTTCTATTTCGTCATCTTTAATGAATCCGATAGTTTGTATAATTAATTTAATGGATTCCAGTTAGTTAGTCACCTATGGTGTAAACACATAAATAATAATTTAATATTATTAAAATTTATTAATGCTTCTTGATAAACTTTTTTTAAAGTCAACTTCACATGCGATAATATATTATATTTTTACAAAAGTATAACATTAAAAAAAAGAAGTAGGAGTAAAGATCTTTGACTTTTACCAGAACTATATAATTACATTATTATGTGAACTAAAATAGTCATAAAAACTTTTTTGTATTCAATTCAATTCAGTTCAATTTATTTTTTAACTTATTGTGGACATTACAAATTATAAGTTTAAAACGTTCACAACATGGCATGAAACATTATTATAAAGAAGAAAAAAATAATAAAGCGATAAAAATGAAAACATAAAAAGAGAACATATTATAAACATACAAAAGCAGTGAAAATACAACCATATTAAACCATAGAAGTTTAAGAAGTTCACCGAGTTTGCAAACCAGGCCCTATTTTAAGAATTTATAAAATAGCGTCCACCTAAACTCATCCCACGCAAGTGGAATATATAAACACCAGAAGCAAAAAATATGTGCTATGTATGCCTTAGTACAAAGTTTTGTAATCTTTTAAAGAGCCAAATATATGTCGCACAAGGATTTTTAAGGCCCATAGATTTTAGGATACTCAGATTCCTTCATAAACTTTATGGAGAGCTCTAGATCCATCGCGTCTAACACCGTGACTTGCCCATTTAAGTCTTGGTAACGTCAATACGTCATTTACTATTTATTAAATTGGGCTTGAATGTATTGAAACGCAAAACCAGATGATAATAATAATAATACTGCTATTATTATCAGAAATTTACTAGGTACGACTTGATACTTAGGAACATCACCTACTTTTCAATCATTCAGAACTATATATAATCATAATATATAATAATATAATTGTATTCCTAATTTACTTACCCACCTAACTATTTTCTTTTATTTTCCCTTGTTTTCCGGTGGTTTCGATTACGTATTTTTAATGTTTTATTTGGGTGCGAATTTTATCATGAATACGGCCATCGGTTTCCGATTCAGCATTTCGCGGTGAACTGTGATACTGCCAACTGCATACGTACATTTTTTTCGGACACGGTCATAACCATCAAAAGTAAGAAATAAAAAAAAAATAACATTTTGTCATAAATAATATAAAGTTTTGGTCTTTCCTCAGTAGGCTGGCACTGTTATATTATTTTGATCGGCAGTCTTACCAATCCGGAATTATTCTATTTTGCCCTAAATACTAATATTATTCGTTCATGATTGTCTCAATTTTTAAAATTTCACGTCATTTTATGATAGAACTTAAGTGACTATAAATTATATGAAAATGTAACAGTTAAATATCGCATATTTTTTATTAGATGGATACATTTATGTAAGTACTTAAATTATAATAAGAAAAACTCATAATATATTTTTTTCGAATATTTTTACGCTATCAAAGAAAGGGTACATAGAGAAAAACTCACAAATTTAAATAAGTAAATAAGTAAGTAAACGGTGTGCATAACGTACGAAAACAAAACAGTTATTTTGTATTTGACAAAGTAGATAGTTTTTATAGTAAATATTATTATCTACAGTTATTGCAATATTATAAAGAATACTTAATAATAATGAATAAATAAAATCAAACTGTAATAAATTATTGTGTTATTATTGGCTATAAATGATTGAATGTGCTATCAAAATATTGAAGCCAATCACCTTTCTTTACGAGGAAAATGTACCTATTTACGAAACATAATTATTAGATATATAAATTTGTTAGTTTATTGTATAAATTTATATAGTTGGTATGCCTAGATTAAGCATAAAACAAAAATTCGGTTATGTAACTAATGCGCCAATATTAACACTAAAGGAGAACAATATAACACTCGTCTCGTGTATTTTTTGTTCCAGTAACCTTACGAGGCTGCGATGTTATACAGATGAGAGTTATTAAATTGTCCGAATCAGCTGCTTTCAAACATAGAACATTGTTCATTCATATAATATAATCATAATTTACTAATTATTATTCAAACACATAAGTTATAATAGTGTAGATAATGTACTTATAAAATAACAGAAATTATACATGTGTGAAATTATATCATATGTAGATTATGCTATACGTATATATTTTGTTATATTTTTATTTGTAAAGAAAAAAATACGTGGGTAGTCAACCCATAATACGATACACAGTTAATCTATTGTAGATTAACTGCGAATAGTAGATTCTACGACGTAACATTTTATTCACATAGTAAAAAATAAAACGTGTATTTGGAATTTAATATTAACAATTTAGATATATTGGACGTATAAAAATCGCAAATAAGTTACAATTATTACAGTCAACTACTACTTCTTCTTCTTTTCTTCAACCATGTCCGATCCTAATAAGATCATATGGGCCTCCACAGAGTGGAGGTTTGTATTAACAGATTTTGTTTTTACGAGAAATGGATGTCAGCTCATGGATGATGCTCAACCTACTAGGTCCATACTCTGACTCATACACAAATTGAAAAACAATATAATGTGTATTTGCCAGACCCAGTATACGAACATGGGACCCACGACGCAATAGGTCGACGCTTAAGTCGCGCTATTTCAAATTAAAAGGTTACTTGGGTACCTATTTATTATTATTATTATAAATGATATTTACATTCACATAGTTTTCGATGTCCATTAAGTTACATTAAAAAAATATTCATTTAGTCAACACTGTCTGACAATAAACGCGGCCATGTTTATAGAGTAGGGATAGTGAATCTTTTTATACTTAAGTGCAAAAACACTACATGTTATTATGCGTGACATGCACAGGGGAAATATTGGTTTTCATTCCCATTCAGAATAAAATCGAGAAAATTTTATCGATTGACAACAGTACAGTATATTATGTAACACACGATATTCTTTTTGATGATTACGTTTGTTGATTTTTTTAGCCGTGTTTACAAACAATCAATAAAAAAAATAATTCATATGTGTTTCCTTAAACTGTGTTGTTTCAAATACACCTAGAAAGTACGAAAGGAGAATCGGGTATATAGTATACCATATTGTATATAGTTTACCATAAGTATATTGTTTAAATATTAGAATTTTTAAATAACGCCACTTTTAATAATACATATCGTATTTAATAGAATAGTTCAATATTTTCCGGTCAACTCTACTCATTCCTCGTAACAAATGACTTCAAAATAGCTTTAAATATATTTTTTTTAATATTAGTATTTTAAAAATAAAAAATAATAATTATGTATCGCAACAACAAATATAATTAATTGTATTTGTAAATACGTAGAATATTATTGAAAACTTTGTGAGTCTCTGTATAGATGATTTTTTTCCCAAGCGGTCGATCTGAGAACTCTTGAATATTTCACGACCTGAACGCCGAGCCGACAGAACGGTGTGGTCACTCTTTCGTCTCATTTGCTTCACTTACTCTCGTCTTCTACTTACCTCTTATATATAACTTCTCAAACTATACAGCTAATTTTTGTGTTTGTAAATGTTAAATTTATAATAATTTTGTAGTTATTATTTAACTATAATGAAGTAACAACCTACGTTACCAAGATCCCTTGTCGTCTCACACGTAAAAGTAGGGAAACTCCATTGGGAAGACCATGTCTCAAGAGTGAGAGAAATCCATCCTGATATGACAAAACAGAACATGAAAAAACAGAACATGACAAAACAGAACCGTAACAAAGCAGAACAACGATAAATATAACTATGACCTTTCAGGAAAAATATAAAATTAATATTGAGATTGTCCCATCTCCATTATGTTCATAGATTTTTAATAGCACAGATTTTCAATACGCCATAATAAATCAAATTATATACCTAATTCTTAATCGCTAGAAAGCCTCAAATAAACGGGACTTAACTCGGTGTTGCCGGCAAGCTTAGGATATCTCATCTTATTCCATATAATATGTTCAAAATGATTGGGTGACTAGGTACAACGAAATAATGACCTAACCTAACCTAAATAGTTTCCATAAAAAATAATGTTTCATTTTTCCCCTGGTTGTTCTGTTTTGTCATGTTCTGTTTTTTGGTTAATTATTTGGGATTAATTGGGTTAATAAATGGCGTCAAACGAATAATTGTTTAATCATAGGAATTTTTTCGCTAGTTGATCTAAATTGTATCAATATTGCTCCTAAAAACAGGAGGTATGTACCTAACTGCGAGTTCCTCACGAAATCAGTTATCACTACCTATCATTTTATTTTTCTAATTCTTGGGAAATTGGCTAGGAATAATTCCCGTACGTGGAAAATCCTCAATAGTCATCATTCTAATAATACGTATTTATTATTTCAGATTTATCAAGTAATAATGCATCTCTTGATAAATGTCACATAGGTAATATTATTGCTTGTATATTAAGTAGTTACTTAACTAACTTTTTGCTATTAAAAAATAATCTTTAAAAATAGACTGCTCGTAACCCTGGATTCGTCAATAATATTATTTTTTGCCAAGAAGGCAGCAGAGATTTTAAAGTTGCAGAATAACTTTTTCTTCTGTATAATCGCGGTGATTTTAATTTCATATGGTACTAACGTAATTTTTAGACGTCAGAGAAAAAAAAATCTATTAAGTACTTGAAACTGAAATCCCTTATGGCGTTTTACATAGTTTTTTGATTTAGAAACACTTCTCACTACTAATTAGTATGAGATGCGCACGATGAAACAACCTCTTATTTATAACTATACAAAATGGCACACAATTTTAATGTCTTCAATTTAGCTAGATATTTTTTAGCATAGCTCATGCCTCAGTTTGTAATCATTTTATTCGTCTACAAAAATATTAGCTATGCATTAAATATGTTATTATCATATTAAATAAGTGCTTATATTATTTAGCATGGAAATAAATAATGTGAACATTGATCATAATGAGAAATGTACATAATGCAGAAAGGAAATGAGTTGAAACGACGCTAAGTAATCAATAAAATAATTATAGCAGATAATCGTATAGATTTCTATACAAATTTGTAATAAACTCAATCTTCTTTTGGCTATCCTGGAAAATAATTATCTGAGAGTTAATTATCTCCTTTTTTTCGCATAAAATATTATTCATGTGTGTATTTTTAAGATGTCAATTCCGATGCAAATTTATGTTCTACATATTTATAATTTTCAACATTATTATAAACGCGTATCTCCATAATTTTAATGTTGAATAAAGCTTCAATACGAAAGAACCATATCAAAGAAGAATAGCAGAAAGTAATTTAACGTGGCAAATTCTGTTATTAATGCTCTGAATATAATAATATACATTGGCTACATAGCTCTTTAAATTCGTTTAAGTACTGATGCTTTAACCCTTAATTTGGCAACTATGTCAAAAATGAAATTGTAATGTTATGACTGTTTTATTGGGTTTCAGGGTTGATAGGAATCCAGGAAAAATATAAGAAAAAATCTGCTTTTTTTCAGATTTTCAGAAAAATAATGTTTATTACAGTGAACATTGCCAAAGTTACGGAATATAGCATTTAATGCAAATGTTCACTACGGTGAATAACGCCAAATGTAGGAGATCAAATTACATATGAATGAAAAATCTTAAAGAATGAAAGTGTAAAAAACTATTTCTTTGTTTTATTCCTGTCACAAAACATAGTTTGATCTGTAGTATTTTTTAGGCAAAATTTACATCGACTCATACATTTGTAATTTTTTATTTAATAAATTTAATTTAATTTGTTATTTTTAATGTATTTTTTATATTAATAGTATTTTTTCTGAATGTCCATCACAGTGCACAAAATCAAACTAAGGGTTAATATTATTATGTATAAGATTCTATATAATGTTTCTGATTTTGGAGTAAGTAGGTATACACTATACACGAGTAACGAGGGGTGAAGGTAGGCTCTTAAGATTTGACATTAATAGTGCACACTAAACTTTGTCAATCATACTTATTTGTTTTCATTGAAAGAGAACTCACAGAGCTGCTACACCGGGTAGAAGGTTAAACCAAGTTAATGGTTGTCGATCGGGCTAATCTTCTACCAACAGCAAATACACTCCAAAACATAGAAGCAGAGGATGAGTTTGTATATCTGGGATCGGCCATCAGTTGAAAGGACGGATGTGAAGCGAAAATTGAACAGATTGCAAAAAATGCGATGACACGTCTTACCACTATATGGAAGGATCGGGGAATTTCGATTGCCACAAAAATGATGCTTGTGCAAACATTAGTGTTTCCTATATTTTTAAACGGAGTCGAGTCATGGACTCTGAAGGCAAGGGAGCGGAAGGCAATCGATGCCTTTGAGATGTGGTGTTGGCGCCGAATGCTTCGTATTTCTTGGACGGATCACAGGACAAACCAGTCAATCAGTCAATCGCCCAGAGACTGCAGATAAAGGAACGGCTCTCGACAATATGTCTGAGACGAATTCTGATGTTTTTGGACATATTGTCCGGCGCGGACCGGACAACCTGGAGAGACTGGTGGTTTTCGATGGCCTCTAGGGTAAGCGAAGCTGAGGAAGAGCGCCTGCGTGCTAGAGCGACCAAGGGAAAAAGCTGACTGGAGGAACCATTCATTCTGCCCTGAGAGGAGCGGAAGATCGAGAAGGATGGGAAGTCTTGGTCCCTTAAAGGATGGCAAAATTAAAAACTGGTCACGACGGTCAGCCATGAGTGTATGACCAAGAAGTAGAAGAGTTTTCATTGAACTAATAATATGGTTTGCAGATGGTGGATGGATTGTGTTGTGTGCAGTGGTTGGATTTTTCAAAAAGATTTCTTCTATTGGATATAATACATTTTTTCAGAAGTGTTTTCAAAATAATGTATGTTCAATACTTAGAATATTACATTCTTAAATCTTGTGAATTATTCGTTGAATAAAAAAATAGTTAATTAGTTTTATTATTGCTTACCATTTACTATTTTTCAGTAACGAAGGAAGTAGTCATAACAGTAACTGTATCATGGAACGCAATGTATGTTATTACTAGAAAGATGCTAACTAAGTCCATTTCTAGTATTAATACAGATCGATCACAAAGTTTGGTCCTAAAACTCGATAGTCTTATTTTGTACTTAATGTACCTAATTTTGATTCTATATTTTTTTCTGACGCAGAATTGTTGATTTGCATTTATGGCTGGCTTGATACTCAATAGCTTAGTCTTATCACCGGTACAACGTCTCCATATGAAGGAGAAGTACAGGATGAAAACCACACCTCATAATTTCCTCAAATATGTACAGAAAGTTAAGGGTTTCTCAAGTCGATCTCATCGGATCATCCGAACTGGTCGCCACAAAATCCAATTGTATTGCATTTAGAAAGTTTTCAGTGCTATACAGTAAACCTGAAGATCTATCAACTTAGATTTTTCGCCAACTTTATATTAGTTTTTTATTTATATTTTATTAATGTCTGTTCTCCGTATTCCCCTTTCCCATGATTATACTCATTTCAAAGTTTATTTAAACTCAGTTAGAGCACACTTGAATGTATAGCAACCGGCGCCTTAGCAACCAATAATAGTCTTTTACTTTTGACCGATTTATCTGAAATAACTTTCCATACAAAACAGAATTAACTGAAAATGAATTCAATTCTGCTTAAAGATGGTTAAAAGTATTAAAAAAATGCATTGGCATCGTGTTCTGATATATTCTAAAAGTTTCAAATGTCTAGCTAGTCGGGTCAAGTTAGTTATAAATCGATTGCAAGATTTGTACCGGACAAACAACCACCGGACAAATAAGAATACGAGCTAAGAAAAACGTTGCAAAATATTATAGAGAATTTAAATAATCCGACTCAATAGTAATATTGTGCATAGTTTACTCCAAATACATTTTGTGAAATAATTATCTTCAAATATTTTTACGGTAGTCTCAAAAATTGTGTTATATGAGTATTTTAATATAATACAAAAACATGGTTAAATTATTTTTTGGTAAATCAAAACCTTATACATTTGGCGACAACCTTTATGCACGTTACGCAACTTGGAAAGCTCTTCCATCAAATGCTATACGCCCGAACGGGAGCAGATAGTTAAGAAGAGGGCGTGTAGAAAATATGGGGCATTATATATTCCAAGTTACATTTCCAGTCACCAAACGACGATAAAACTGAATTTCCTGCAGCTCCAACATTTCTTGGCAGCATTGGCACCTAGTGTCCTTTTGAAATGATTTCAGCATTCACAGGAACCTAATATAATGAAAGCCCTACGTAGAAATACACTTAAATCCAATGAAATAATAATATTGTTGTGTTTTAATTTAATCTTAAAATCAAGCCAAATATAGTTTGTCAGTATTATATAAAAATAATACCATTTTAATTATTAATAAGAGTAGGAATATGTCCTCTTCTAGAGACATTTAAGTCACGGGTTCAACCTAGTGCTGAAAAAAATATTTTATTGTATTTTAATGTGTGTTTGGTTTCGACCTTCTGAGTTGATCAAAAAATGTGTATTATGAATTTCTAGAAAAAAATCTGCTAATAAACCTCCTCTCACGCAATCAAGATCCACATCTGATTAATAGAGATAATGTAAAAAACAACATTACATATCTACATGAATAAAATTCAATACATATACCTAATAAAAGTTTTCGATTAGAATTTGACAAGTTGACAAACAAAATAATATATAAACGAAAAAGTTGTGTAAAACACACGACAAACGGCTGAGAAGAGTGCTTACAATGAAAAGTTTCGCGAATCCTTGACTGACTTATGATATTTCAAATTCAAACAAAGCTTTTTCTTAATGGCATTAAACTATTAATAAATTATTTATCAGTAATATTTATTTTGACCTAGACTTAGAAAATGTCTGTCGAGCATTGTTTAAAAGTACCTACCTATATCACTTACAATCACGACAAGTTTTTTTTTTTACATATTATTTGTTTCGCAATCCAAAACCTTTCGTGGTAAATCATTATGTTTTTAAACATTGACATTGGCACTACATCATTATTCGATAATTTATATTATGTATTTTCTCCTTGTCAAAATGTCACTTTAAAATAATTATTGTAATGGTTGCATCGCTGGCATTATATTGTATTTCGAGGTCACTATGGTACTTAAAATCAATAAAAATGACAACCTAATTTTTAATTTCAATCTTAATTCCTAATTATGTAAAGGTCATATAACAAACATGAAATATTTCTTGTAAAAGAGTATATGATATTTCTGGAATTTTGGAAGCCATGCCTCTTAATAATTATTGTTAGATAGTAGGCTCTAGTGGAAAAAAACAATAAATTACAATACCATTAACAACACAATAAGTACATATTTCGTACAAATATCATCATACGCTTCCTATTGACAGATTAACACTATATAACATTATATACTTAAAGAAAAGTCATAATATCATAAACTATGTCTTTTATACAACGAATAATTATAAAGAAATAAATAAAGATTTTGAGAATGTAGCATTTATCATATTATTGAACATGCATAATTTGAAAACACCACAGATATCTTATAACAATTTTTTTTTAAATATCACGTCTGACGAAACTTGGCCTGAAATCACTGAATTCATAATATCTAATTACGACGAAATTAACTACGAGGTATTAAAAGGTTTTTTTTTATCAAATCGGTTTTTGTGTTTCAAATTAAGGTATCAATTAAGTGGCCTAATTGGTAACCACATTGGCGCGAATCCAGTGGTTTAAGGTTCAAGTCCCGTTCGGGCGGCGTAATTTTTCAAAAAATATTTTTTCTAGTAGGTTTTAAAATTATATAAGTATGTTCATAATATCACCTTTACCATGTAGCCACTCTAAAATTGAACGTCTACCAAGGTATTATTTAAAATATGTTTGTTCTATTATTTCGAAATTTAGATTGATAAGAGAAAATAACATGGATTTTTTACATACACCTTTGTAGTTGTTTGTTTACTCTGCATGTTATCATTCTTATATAATTATAAAGGAACAAGCTTTCAATCAATTCAATATTTTTTTAGTTGCACAATACGTTGTGTGTAATATTGTTCTATCTTTGATATTGCATAAATGTAATCCGGTCTTTAGCATCATTAAACTCCTTATGCCACAAGCTATATTTTCTTTATTTAAAATAAATTAAATTACAATACAACATAATATGTTTCTTATTTTAAAAATCAATTTTACTCGATAAAGGATTACTCTATTATAATCTTCCGATGTAAAAATGGCCCAAATAGACTCGTTTTAGACGGGACACCGGTGTTAGTGCAGGATCCCATAGACTTTTCGTATACATAATATGCGGAACGCATTCTGACAATTGGAATAGGTTTTAGGGATCACCGAGATATATAATGTTGACGATGCCAGGCGATATTAGTGGTCAATTTTTTTTAATGATGTTTTAATTTTTTTTCTTATAACCCACCAAAAATTGTTCTGAATTCTACAATAAAACCAAGACCGAATCAGGAATTGATTGAAAATGCAATAATTGTACCATGCCATCGGCATGGTCGTAGAACAGTTCGTCCCATTTGAAAAAATAAAAAAGCGGGTAGTGCAATGTGATAAAAATTATCGATTCTTAGGATCCTCCATGGCTTAAATTATTTTATTTAGTAGCATTTTTGTATAGAATCACCCAGATTGGTTTCTTTACTATATCTATGCATATGACATTAGTTTTAGTATTATGGTTAATCCAGAAACAGTGTAGGTGGCATATAGAGGTAGGTGAATAAATGAAATAACGATAACCACTAACCACACTAAGTACACATTTATTAAAAAAAAAGAAACAGCAGGTCAAGTGTTCAAACTGCTTTAAGTAAAGTATCATGATCACAGTTTTTACAAACACTACCTACACATTTGCACAATGATATACATGTCAAAGCCGATTTCTTATAACTACATGATAATGTACGGCAGTTAGAATTACATTTGCATGGTTTAACTAAATAATTTGTTAGAGGTCCATTCGTGATTAATTGTCTTGGATACAAATTATTTTCTCGTAACTCATAGCCAAGTTGTAGGAATAAATAGGCTCAAATAGTGGATCAGGTGAGCTTTTCCATAAATAAACTTGTGCTGAAGCCTTTAAACAGTGTAAATACAATGAATCATATCACTCTTGACAAATTTAAACTAAATCCAATATTTTGGGAAATAAATTTATATCGAAGTTCATCCGATGTTGTTTTTTGTTTACATAATAAGTAAGTGCAAACTTTTTCCAGGTCTTGAAACTGCTGTGGTCTCCAACAATACATTTCCTAATGCTGAAAGTGCATCCTGAACAAAACTCATTGACGAGATGGTTAAAGCTTGTTGTTTTGTACCTATGCGACGAATGGTGTCGCAGCCGGTTAAAGAATGTAATGCTGGCAAAATATTACAAATATTTTCGCCAAGAGATTCAGCTGCCAAATGGCATCCTAAAACACGGGATTTCTTCTGAGATCCCTCAAACCATAATCCACGGCAACCAATCGTTTCAAGTTTATTCCAGAAATAAATGCGTAAGATTAATACATCTGTATCGGGAATGTGATAATCTCCAAATTTTGCATTTTTACAGCATGAAATATATGGCAGAATATTCTAGAATCTAGAGTCTGCTTCTAAATTATTTTGATTTTAAATCAATGGCGTCAGTGAAAATTGATCCATGCAATTTAAACCATTGTGTGGGGTTGTCAAATCCACCACAAATGTACAGCTCACTTTCTTCGTTGATTTTTGCAAATGTGGAAGCATTTTTGCAAATAATTTCAACAAGCTGTAATTTATTTTGAGGGCTCACAAAACAATCTTTGCAATTAATCCACCACATCTATGGGACAATCTCCAAGGCTTACATAATATTAAGAATTTAAATATAAGTATTTACATTGTTTAAGGGCTTCAGCACAAGTTAATCTATGGAAAGCTCATCTGATCCACTGTTTGAGCCTGTTGTTTTCCAACAACTTGGCTATGAGTTACGAGAAAATAATTTTTATCCAAGACAAATGACGAATGAACCTCTACCAAATTATTTAGTTAAACCATGCGAATGTAATTCTAACTGCCGTACATTATCATATAGCTATAAGAAATCGGCTTTGACATCTATATCATTGTGCAAATCTGTAAGTAGTGTTTGTAAAAACTGTGATCATGATACTTATAGCAGTTTGATCACTTGACTTGTTTCTTTGCACTTAGTGTGGTTAGTGGTTATCGTTATTTCATTTATTCACCTACCTATATGTGCAACCTACACTGTTTCTGGACTGACCATTATACTAAAAGTAATGTCATATGCATAATATATATGGTAAAGAAACCAATCTGGGTGATTCTATACAAAAATATTACTAAATAAAATAATTTAAGCCAAGGAGAATCCTAAAAATCGATAATTTTGAACACATTGCACTATCAATCCCTGATTCGGTCTTGGTTTTATTGAAGAACTCAGAACAATTTTTGGTGGATTATAAGAAAAAAAATTAAAACATCATTAAAAAAAATTTACCACTAATATCACCTGGCAACATCGACATTATATATCTTTGTGACCTCAAAAACCTATTCCAATTGTCAGAATGCGTTCCGCATATTATGTATACGAAAAGTCTATGGGATCCTGCACTAAAATAGACTCGTTTTAGACGGGACACCGGTGTCGCACTCGATATAATATAGGAGGCCTTTGTATTCGTATAAAAGGGCCTTTGAATTATGTTTATGAACGCCCCAGAGCTAATGAGTCAACGCATAATTTCGCGTTATAAATTAGAACATAAAACTGGCTGCGGTAATAAAAACAAGTGTATCGGCGGCTTGGGAACGTAGTGGCCGATGAAAAAGTGTACCGGACACTCGTTGACTCATTAGCTCTGGGGTATTGACACGAACAAAAACGCCGACCTTCAGTTAGTGTTTATGGCAGAGTATGGTTTAACGACATAACTATACAAATCTAGCCTTGTAGTCAATTCTACTTCTCAATAGCCTTGCGACAACCTCACGACACGGTTCAGACAGGATATATAAGTCCCATGGTTCTAAATTATGGAAGAAGCAGAGAAGAAATGGTCGAAAGAGACCTTGAACAGGTAACCAGTAACGTAATCGTTTAGTATTAGGAAGTAAAATGTATGTTGTTAACCTTTTCTTTGTAAATGTAATAAAATTTTACGTAAAAAATTTCGCCTCCAAGAATCGAGACTGCTCAAGTGTAATTGGAACGCTGTGACCACAGGCCTCGAGATGACACGTCGCGTAGATTTGGGCGCGATCTAATTTGGAAATAATTTCCGGGAAATCTCCATTAAACTTAGAAAATAAGTTATGGGAGAGATTGTTTACGTAAAATTTAGCAAGTACATGCTTCAATAACTTTTATAGCAATAATGGAAGTGTATGAAAATTGGAAAAGAAAATTGAATATTTATAAATTTATATACTGTATAATTGTGAATAAAGAATTTTAATACTAATTTTATCAATACAAAATAGAAGCTAACTACCGTTATAAAAATACTGTAAACGCGTACCTATATTTATAGACGCGTAATTATAATTATAGATTTTGTTAATGCTATAACTTACTGACTATAATGAATATTGTAAAAGTAACAATTGAAAAAACTTAAGATTCTGGTATAGATGGGTTTCTACCCATAAACAATAATAAATCTTAATCGCATCTTGGGTAAATAAAAGAATTAAATACTGCAACTAAAAATACAAATTGACGTGTGACCTTGAACTTTAACTGAATTCTGTCCGACTAGAATTTACGGCCCAGCTGTGCTGGCTCGCGAGGTAAAAATAGATTCAAGGTTACATCCATATTACTATATAAAAGTCACTGTGCAAGATTAAATAAGTTAGTAACTGCTCGTGTATAACATCTTGTTAGGATTAAGCATTTATATATTTAAGTTGAAATGTTAAGTATAATATTATAGTATTTTCAAGTAATAATGTTCGTCCGAAAGGTAAATATCGAATGAGAAAGTTTCTGCGGCTCCAAACAGTTTTATTAAAACTTAGTAAAATTCTATTGGCCTAAAAAGGCCGAGAGTGGTGGAAAAGACCAGAACGTGGGTGTCAACCTTTCGTTTTGACATTTTAAATTTAAAGACTGCCATTCCCTTATTTAGTACCCGAATACCTATTCCGATACCTCGTTGGAAAGCTAGAAATTTTCCCCTTCGTTTGAACACGAAAAATCATATAAAATCAACTATTTTGCTTACGTCATCGCAACGGCGTATTTAAGGGACTTGTTCTAGAGGGTGCTTGAAACACCCCTATTGAAACTTTATTGTGTGAAAATAAGGTAGAGTAAATTTAACCCGATTTAATTAGAAGATATCTCTATTAGAAAGTTGCCAGGAACGGGAGATATACGTAAATTTATCCCGTGAGAGAAAGATATACATCTGCTATCCCTTACGGACTGTTTCCTGTTAAACCTCTATCCGAAGGGTATAAAAGGCGACCACTTTTCCCGTAAAATCATTAGTTTCTACACTCTTCACCAGCGATCTTCAGCAAGCAGCAGTCCTCACTGCAAAGTTGTGAGACATGGTTCTCAGTACATTCGCGATTCCTACGTACCAGTAAGTCCCCCTTCGGCGGGCAAAACGTAACGCGAATAACACGTATCTGTCGGTAGTGACGTCGGCCGCTAAAACGCAGCGCGAATAGCACGTATCTGCCGGTAGTGACGTACACGCGGAGTAATTTTATTTTTCATTACTCATCCTACGAGGTGACGTAATCGAGATAAATTACGCGATCGGATTTGTTTTATAAAAACAAATTAATAAACTCAGTCTGTAATAATAAATTTTACAAATCTTTTCGGGATTATAAAATAAATTTTTGAAACTTTATTAAGTAAACATAATCATAAAATAAATTTTAGTAAACAAATTCATAAACATAAAAACAAATTTTAGTAAATAAATTTGTAAACATTAAGCAAACCTTTTGTAAACAAGTCTGTAAACACAAATAAATATTTGTAAATACACTGTGAACATAAATAAACTTTATAAACAACAATAAAATAATTCTATTCTTTTATAAACCTAATACTGTGTGACCAAAGAATAATTTATATTTTCTTTCTTATGGGAAAATATTTCATGAATTAAAAATATCCAAAGAATATCTGCGTATACATTCTCTGAATTAGGTGTGACTTTTTGGGAATTTGTGAAAGATTTCACAGAGATCCTATAGTGAACAAATAAATAGTTTACTGATACTTTAATGAGATTTAATTACGGGAACAATGACAGTTAACCTTATTGTGTGACCGTGAACTCTGGTACCTGGATAAATTCGGCACCACACCAGCTGAGAGTTTTATTCGGGAATTCAAAAGTTGTGATACTACAAAGGAGATCCACCTCTCCTAGTTCATCACTAGTCTCCTCAGTGACGGCCCGGTAGCATTATTGAGCTAGCCGTGAGCCGGGTCATGTCAGTATTCATAAATATAATACAAAGCCCCTTTATTCGAATACAAAGTCCTGCTATATTATATCGAGCGCGATACAAGTGTCCTTCGACTTAGGGCATCCTTAATTAAACTCCTGCATTCTTTTCCGTTTCTTGCAGTCCCCAGTAGAGGTGGGAAAACTGGTCGATTTTGAAGACTAAGTATACTTACTACCAGTATAAAAAAATACTTGGTATCTAAACTTGTTCCAAAATACTTACTAGTATTTGAAATATCAGCTTTAATAGAATCGTTAAAAATACGTCGGCTTTTTGAAATGTCCCATTTTCGAGACAGGTACAGCTAGAACTGTGGCGCTAGTCACTCATGTTTCAGTAGTTATCCATTTATACAATCACGCATATAATTTGAATTCAGTTTATGTTTACAAATTACAATTATAACACTAAAAAATCGAGAAACTTGACGTGACGAAACCAGATAAACGCGTAGTCAGTTAACTTTATCAGAACTCCGTTATTCCGGCTTGCGACTGACGTCAATTCGATGTAAATGTCTTACTCAACTAAAACTAAAATTAAAACCCGTCGCATACTAAACATACGCGAGTCGCGACGCCGAAGCGATGATTTCATACGTGGCAAGACTACGAACTAGCTAGCGGTCGGCGAGATCTCATACCATGTGTCGAACTCCTGGACTCGATAAAGTTTCATACTCAACTAAAACCAAAAACCAAAAACTCTTAAACCTAAAACCCTAAGGCGAACTCAAAAGTATCCTATAAAACGAACACGTGACCATTTCTGTCCTTCACTATACCAAATTTACAACAGAGGAGAAAGGGAGAACAATGACAGTTGAGTATAATATCACGGCTAGACATACGTGTATCATGATATCTCGCTCGCGCGCATTTAATATCAATAGCGCTGAATAGCGAGTCACGGCGCATATATTATCGAATGCGTTCGAATTCGAACATCTAATACGTTTCAAGTTTCTTGAAACAAGTTTATTGGGCAACAAATACTTAGTATGGGTATTTTCATCCGAAACTTAAGTACACAAACTTGTGACAGTATTTCCAACTCACCTCTAGTCCCCAGTCATCCATGGAAGCCACCCAACTAAAGCATGCCCTCACTCTTGATTAATCCATCAGCTTGCGTTATAGAGATATTGTACAGACCTCCATCATGTCTTATCACCGAGGTTCCTCTAACCTACTTGGGTCCACAAAATTTCCTTGGAAGTTTCTTCGACTTTGCGTAACAACTATTCCTATACAATTTTTATTTCTTATGACTCTGGACACTCTTCGACTTAATCACGGATAATAATAAGTACTATGTTTAATTTGCTAATATTAAGCTTTAAAGTATTTCATAGAGCTTGCTGCTATTGGATCACAGGTAAGTATGTACATTGTACAGTATTATCTACCAATAGTATCCTATTACTCGGTGTCAGTCACAGAAGAGATAATAAATAGAATACCGATAGGCTATATTCAATACGTTGCATCTTGATGCAGGGTTTTGAATGTGTGAGTGTCCTACAAAAATGAAGCACGCATCTTGCATGTGCAATAGTATGTGTAATACACCAACATTAAATGATCGTAAATGCATAAACCGAGAGCAGTTTTCAGTATTCGACGTAAAACGTATTCTTGACACGTGCGTAAGTTTAACCCGGATTATTCCTTACTCGAGTCAGTTACCTGCCATCGCCTTACCCGTTATGTATTTCAGTTCCCATTATTTCTGAGTTCCCTGGTGTCAGTATTATTTAGAATTTTTGACTGATTTACACATATGGTCACATATCGGACTAGGGATCCCGAGCTATTTTCGATACCTATGAATCCTGGGATTGATAAACATAATCCCAAAACTTTCGGGATAGATTTTTTTTATCAATGTTTATGGAAAATAACATAAAAACGAAAAGATAACGGAAAAAATACTTTTAATAACAAATAACTACATTAGAAATAAACTGAGTTTGAATGAAGTTTGATTTATACCCATGTGTAAGTTGCCGATTCATTTTATTTTTTCACATAAATTAATAAAAATGAGAAAGATTGGAAAAAAAATGCTTCGCACTATTAACAAAGTAATTCCATCATGATCTCATACGTTTCACGGCAGTTTCATATTTGGCTGACTAAATTAGACTATGAAGCGGAAAGGCCATAAGTACACCATGATTTGCTTTACTATTTTAAATCTCGCTAACCCATCATTAAGTCTTTACTATCAGAAATAGCAATCTCATATTAAATTCACATTATTATTTATATTACAATATTATTAACTCCATTAAACTTATGTATTTCCAAGATTGAACGTATACAATATTAACAATAAAATGTCTTAAATAGTATAAATTATACTAGATTTATTTTTGACCGATTTTATCAATTTTATTTGTAAATATAAAAATTTTATATAAACAATGGAAAAAATACCAATCCCGGGACCAGTCCCGGGATCCCAAGATTGTCAAATTGTAATCCCAAAATCCCGGGATCAGAATTTTGGTTCGGGATTGGATTCCCTATACCGGACAACACTTTATATTTAGTCTAAAAACGTGTTAGACCTCAGAGTAATGATATATAGAGAGGGCCTATTTTTCGGTAAAATGAATCCGTGTTCCTAGCGTATAACGCACAGTAGAACAACGACTTTATTATTATAAATTTAACTAAGAAACGTCATACCATCGTGTTGCTTCCTAGTACTTATTAGTTCCTAGTACGTATTAAATTTAAACACAACATAGTTAACCATATTATGTTCTATTAAAATAACTAAAAATAATTACCACTAACTTTATATTTAACACAAAATCAAATAAACTTCAGCAACACGTGCTCGTAGTTTTTAAATGCATGTAATCAGTCAAATCAATTTTTTCCGGTGACGTTTTCAATTTTTTTAAATTCAGCCATAGAAAATCTATCTAACTCTAACGCATAGAGCGGAGATATAAGCGTGCCGAATGCTTACTCAATCGCACTTATGGGTTATTTTTGTTCAGGCCTAATCTTAGACGGTTTTAATAAACTTTCCTACAATATTGCATGCGAGCTAGCCTGGCAATCACATTTTCCCGAAACCTATATGAATTTTGTAGAACTTTTCTAATGTAATGTTTTCATTTTACTTTTTCAAATCGATACATATTTGTGAAAATATGTAATGCATAATTAAAAGTTAACCCAGTAAACCCGATATAAATCTAGCCTGATAGTCCCCACAATAGTTCCTGCATATTATGATCCTTTCAATCTCTGAGAATTGATAGACCTAGGTAATTATTGCACCGCTTTCCCTTCTCTCCAGTCACCCGTATTATGGAGTTATTTCTGGATCCCAAAATGTATAAAAACTTTATGTAGTTACGTATATAATATAGTATATATCGTCTCTGTTCTGGCAGAACATACTAACTGGAGAATACTAGTTTTGAGTAATTAGACTTTGAAGTTGTTAAAATGTTTAAAATAGTCTATCATGTGAGTTTATTAAGTAATCGTAAAATGGATGACTTTAAAATTAAGACTGTTTATTTATTAAAAAGGTTTCCAGACTGTAAAGTTTTAAATAAGGAACATTTTGGTATAACTAACTCAATATGTCATTTTTTCGAATTAGTGTCTTCTGCCAGAACAGTGACGATATTATATCTATACCAACATTATTGCCGAGCGGCTGACGCGTCAGTTTATAATGTTTTGTATTCCAGGTTCGTATCCTAAATAATAATATACATATTACTTTTCAATTTGTGTTTGGAATCAGACCTAATAGTTTGAGCAAGTGGCCAACATACATTTTTCGTAAAAGCAAACATATGTTAATATAAATTCATAATATGATCTTATTAGGATCGGACACAGCAAAAAAATAATAAAAGAATTGATTTAAATTTTCTGACACTTTTCATTTATTATATAATTTTCCTTCATCATTATTGCTATCGGAATTATAACGTGATTATATTAAGTTACGGGTATGAGTATGTACTTAGATCTTAGATGTATGTACTTAGATCAATCACGGATTAACTCATGTCTATATAATATATTAATTTAATTATAAAATAAAATATCAATAACAAAGGAAGTAGGATATTAAATAAATACTCGCTAGCAAAATGATATATGAACAATAGTAATGGACCATAAAGAGTTAAACGATAATCGTGATATATCCAAGATCAGTAATTTAGCTTTTAGAACACCAAAATTAATTTATTACATCAAAGCTAACTTTAGAGTATTTTTGTTTTATTATAAATGACTGTCAAACATTTGTATTTTTACCCCTCCAAAGATAACGTCATATTAATTTTGAAAACTAAATAAGTAGGTGTAATGAATAATAATTTCAAATTGAAGTGTGTGTTTCGAGCACAATTTTCACCATATTTATATAATATAATAATAAATCTTATTTGATACCCTAGTTATATAGGGTAAGAATTGAAAATTTCAAGGTTTTGAATTAATAATACCATTCGATGTAAAAATGTCAATTCAACAAAAAAATAGTGAAATATTTCTTCTACGGATCATAAAATCGAATAAAGTTTTCTGGGATTTATCATTAATTCAATTATACACGGGATTGTCTCCGTTGATTATTTTTTAAACTGTAAAATTTCATTGAGCATTGCTAAGTTCATTTAAACTAAATAAAAATAAACACATTTATTTCAAAAATCGAGGCTTTAACATTTAAATGAGAATATGTCTAAAATTTGTGTGATGTTATGTTGAACGTCAATATCGTTTGTAAAAATACAATTAATTAAAAAGCAATACTTATAGGGAACAATGTAAAATATTTACTTGGTTATTCACCAAATTTTTATAAATTTACATAACCAGAAAATATGACCAAGTGAACGCTTAATCGATTGAAACGATTTTCTATATTCAATTGTCATATCGTCTCTGTTCTGGCAGAACACACTAACTGGAGAATACTAGTTTTGAGTAATTAGACTTTGAAGTTGTTAAATGTTTGAAATGGTCTATCATCTGAGTTTATTAAGTAATCGTAAAAAGGATGACTTTAAAATAAAGACTGTTTATTTATTAAGAAGGTTTCCAGACGGTTAAGTTTGAAATAAGGAACATTTTGGTATAATTAACTCAATATGTCATTTTTTCGAATTAGTGTCTTCTGCCGGAACAGTGACGATATGCGATTGCGAATATAATTAATACACACGTAATATGCAATGCCAAAACTAGAGAGCGCACTCTCGGTCATTTTTACGATTGCTTTTCACAGTCCCGGCTACGGAATTTCGGGATTGGATTCAAAATAATAATAATATAAAAAATCATTCTTCACATTTAGAGAAAAACGCTCTAATTTCCCATCTATAATATATATGCTTTAGAGTGAAAACTAATAATATTTCGAGAAATTTTACATGAATTAAAAAATCTGTATTAACTAGAACGAGATATAGCATAACCATCTCGTAAAATCTTAATTATATATAACGAGATTGACATAATTTTAAAGTAGTTTTTTTTATTTATTTGAAAACTGTCATTTTCTCTAAGGTTTATATTTCTTCTGTTCACAAAAATATACGCTACATTAAAATAATAATGTGTTATCCTAGTCAAAGCTTCCTTCATCTATGTTTGAGAATCAATGCGGTACACGGATGCTGTGGTGAACCTTCGTAGAAACCAGCAGGTTATGACCTTACAACTTCCATGACTATGAGCACATATTACTTTTTGTTCCTATCAACACTTTTGTTTTACAAAAAAAAAACGAACATTTTTTATTGTAATAACTGGTACCTAATTGTTAATTTATAACGTGTGTTGTATGGCCGGTACCGCGTACGAGCCTCGGTAGTACGTTAATGATTAAATAATAATTCAGGAGATGTACATTGACTGGAATGCTGTTTTTGTTCCTATTTATTGTTCGCAGTTTTGTGAATATCCTCATCGGATGGCTTTAAGACAATACAAGGACTAAACATAATTTACAATATAAATATAACAATAAACTGCGACTCCCTACTCGAAATACATATAATTATATAATTAGTTGCATTTAGGGGCCCCAGTTGTTCCATTTATACGAATATCCAGTCAGATACTAACGCGAGAATCACCATGAGTGAGTCCACGTAGTTGAAAACAGACGGATGTAGGTGCGCGTTCCTTTGCCTGCATCTAGCCCCAACAAGCTACCGCTTTTTTTAGACCACTTAACGTTGCAAGTGCGTTATTATCGAAAAGTTGTATATTTAACCTTTTGAGATATAAGAATAAAACCAAACTAAATGTAGTCTATAGTAAGTCTAGTAGTTTTTGGAATATAATAGAACCACAGAACAGATAATAAATAGAATTCAGACATATTCCGATGGCTATACCTCAATACACTACATTTTGACGCAGGGTTTTGAATGTGTGAGTGTCCTACGAAAATGAACCACACATTATAGACGTGTAATTGTGTGTGTTGCAACCTTCAAAAACACCAATATTGAATGAGCGTCAGTCCATAAAACGAGAACAGTTGTCAGAATGAATATCAAGTGTATTCTTAACACGTGTTCAAGTTTATCCCATATTCTTCCATACACGAGATCGTTTCCCTGTTACTCCACACCTTAGATAGTTCAGTTTCCATTATTGAACAGAACGCACATGATATGTGTTTAGGTTTCATTCAATTAAACCAGTGCTTTGCAACCGGTGTGCCGCGAGACGATGCTAGGTGTGCCGCGGCGCATTGTGTCAAAAAATTCTAATAATTTTGTACCTATATTATACAATACTGACTTAATGGCCAAATTTGCGTGCATGGCTGGTAATATATTTGAGCACCTGAATAAAATTAAAAAAAAAAATGCAAGGTCAGAATGAAAATATTGATATGCTTTACTACCATAGGGATATTAAATAAATTCACTACCATTGAAAAGAAGCAATGAATTTTGGGTCCGGCCCAAAACCTTATAACTTTGCTACAAAAGAAATTTCATCATTACTTTCATACAATCAATACGACTGGATTCGAAACCCTTTTGTAACCAATGCCGGAAATTCTATAGAAGCACTATAATTATATTCATGAGGAATTTTGTTGAATTGAGGAACGACTTGACGCTAAAAATGAATTTCGCCGATATTCCATTGGGTATTTTCTGGATGTTGGTTAATAAAGAATATCCTCGAATTTCCGACAAGGCTACCGCAGTTCAGCTCCCATTTATACGACATATACCTATGTGAGCAACTTTTTTCTACTCAAGCTATAATTAAAAATGATAAGCAGTCATACTTGATGGGTGATAAGAACTTCGGGTTTCTCTTACGTCAGAGCTCTAGTCTGGGGGCCCAGGCTCAGAAGGGGCGTGAAGGGGGGAATAAACACAAATTACAAATTTTCTCTAATGGTTAAAAAAATATATTACTGCGCTAATACTAATATTTTTAAATATCCGATTGGGGAGTGTTTGTATTAATAAATACAAAAAATAGCTAAACATACCTACAATGAATACCATTAATTTTATTTCGAATACCATTTGAAAAACACTACCTACTTTAGAGTATCACACTGTCTTTAACCTTATCGATAGGTAGGGGGCCCGCTTCAGCATGTGGGGTCCATATTTTGATGTATAAATTATTTTACCTGTGGTGTGCCGCGGAATTCTGGGAATACCTTTGGTGTGCCATGGGTGAGAAAAGGTTGCGGAGCACTGAATTAAACAATAGTCAAAATGCTGATTAAGGCGAACGTCAACTCTGTCAAAGGTATATAGCGGTAAAACATGAAATTTGAAATCGAGACAATTTATTGACAATTCATTTACAAAAACATTGCTTTTAAAATCTTGATTCGTTAAAATCTATAATCGTATTATACATTATTATTGTATAGCTGTGTGTATTATTGATGATTATATAAAAAAAACTATTAAATATTCTTAAAACTAAGTATACTGAATAAATACATATTCAGGAATACAGAATACATTTTAACTGGGTATTTTATCGATATATCATTTTACAGTAAATTTAATAATGCAGTGTACTAAATATGAATAAGTATTAAATTGTATTACCTAATTTCATTGTCAATACATAAACGTTAAATTATAAAAAGATTTCTATTTTGTTATATTTAAAAACTTGAGTTATTTATTTTATTTTAATTATAGTTTTGCTGCCTAATTGGCAAAAGATGCTAATTTTATTAAATTATCAGTTATACTGAACACGGAACGCTCGTGCTTTTCAAATTAATGCATGCGTCACATTATGGTTTTAGCCGTAAGTATTATTTTTGTAATGTTTATGCTCCAATCATGTGAAGCGTATCTTTATGACCACATCCATTCCCAAAAACTGACGTTTCAGCTCACGAACTCAAGTGCTTGTAACGCGGTCGTACAAGTCTATCCTTCAAATTTGGCGGATAAGTAGATTCTCAAAACTACCCAACCCTGCAGCAGTGGCGAAGGGTGGAGGTAGGCTTACGTTTAAGTAGATAACATATTGATGAGTGAATTCAAAATAAAAATAGACGTATTAGATTAGAGTACCTATAATTTGTAATACCCACAATAATAATATATGTTAAAATAAATAAATGTAATTGTATTATTTCCACAAATTACTATTATCCCTACAGTGAGACTACGAATTCATATTATCGACAGTGTTATCAACTGTCATTGACAAAAGCATGCCAGACGGGGTACGAAAACAAGTTATTTGGCAGGAAAAAATGATAGATTTTGTGAAAATAAAATTTCAATACATATCTCTTTTTGCCTATTGAACAAAAATGCAAAAAAATCACACCACATTTTCCCAGAAACTCATTTCAAAATTGGCAAAAAAATATTAATCAACCTAATAACCTAAGATAAGTAATAATTAGGTAATACCAGAGAGTGTAATCCCCGATAATCGTCAATCCGATGCCACATGCACAAGCATACATTAAATTATAATATCTGATACAATTTATATCACTATAACGCCAAGAATGCTTCTATTGCTTCATTGTGTCGTTTTATTTCTCAAGTACCGACCTAACTTCATTAAATATCTGAATAAATAAACTAAATATCTAGCTTATTTTCAGCACATTTAAAGCTGTTGAAGGTATCAAATAATGCTAATAAAAACGCCATAAACTAGATACATGTTTGCAAGCTAATATGCCTATAGAAAAATGCTAGATCTGACAAGAAAAAATTCTAAGTTGGTAACGCTGATTAGGTACCGACTGTTATCGGTTAAGTTTTTATAACGTGCTCTCTAAAGCTCAAATTACATTGGCAGATTCTCAGGCCAATCGTCTAGCCCAACGTCTCTCACGATCGTTCCCGATTGTGAAAAGTCACTTTTGAGTCGTTCCCAGAAGTCGTGACTGAATTAGAAAAAATCCTATTTTTTGTAGACGATCGTGTCGAAGATTACCGAGAACGTACGAAAATATCCGAATTAATCTTAAGCTTTCAAGTGTGGTCGCACAAACGTGTCCTGTCTTGCGTTTGACATAATAACACAGATTTGATGGGTACATAATGAAGGCTGCCTGACTTTATTCATTATTTTAACATAATTACAATAATAATACAAAACAAAAATAACACCCTAGTAAATACAATCAAAAACTCATTATATGTCTAAATTCCACATGTTGCTTGACTTGCGCAACTGTGCGTATATTATAAACCATTCAAATCAAGCGCCAACACGATTGAATTGGTAGCTGAATCGTTCCGCGTAATTACTATTTTTAAAGTCAACGATTGCTCACCACGATCGTTGAATTTGGTTGGATCTGCGTGTCTGCTGGTGTAATTAGGCATTAAGAAAGCAGGACCATCAAACATTTTATCAAGTACCTAGTTCATATTAATATTTCAAAATAATATCGCTGGTTGCTCAGCACTGCTAACAAAATCATGTTTGATGATAATAATAATAATTATAGCATATTGGATCCGAAATTTATTGATTCGTAATATATATAAGGAATAATAATGAAGAACATTTTTTCACATACATAAGTATTACAATTCTTTCATAATACGAAGATCCACATAACTAATATGTTAAAGTTCACCATAGAATTATCGCTCGACGTCAGTACCCACTTGTAAATTATTTTCGCTAAATATTATAATATTAAACCAGTTAAAATTTTAGACAGACAATTACGCAATACTAATTTTATTCAGGTCATTAGTGCAGTGCGAAACTAAATTTTCCTTTACATTTTTGTAACCAAACTAATTTTTAATGTTTTCTATTCAAACTGTGAACTCAATTTTAATTATTTACCAGTGGATTATTTTAATTTTAAAATCTTTTTAAAACCAGCTTAACCATAATATGTATAATTAAGATTTTGTATTAATATTAATTATTATGATGAAATTTTTATTATTATCAGATTATCAAATACGAAAGTGCTCATGTCATAAGTGGCTATCAAGAAAGCGATCAATTAAGCAAAAGGTATTAATAGAATTGTTTTTAAAATACGTATAAAAAAACCTTGCCGCTTCTTTATATAGGTACCTATATATAGCGAAATTATAAACTTTACTGTTGAGTAACCTCGTCATGCAATCTGTCATTTACCTACTTATTTATATAATATGTAGGAAACGTAAGAAATAAAATGTGTTTTATTAGTAGTTCAATTTAATTCAAAATAATTTATTTACTAGTAAACTTTACAAATCATAAATTTAAGATGTTCACAACATGAAATTTAAAAACAACGTAGTATTATAAAAACGGTATAAAGAGTAAGGATATGGAATGATGGAAGTACACCGAATGAGCTAAGTAGAACCTATTTTAAGAATTTATAAACAACACCCACCTATACTCATTCTCACGCTGGTGGAATGTATTAACATCCGAAGCGATATGGTTGAACAGAGTTATTGCCCTCCCAATTGGCATCACCGATGGCAGGTTATTCCTGCATCTTGGGAGAACAAACAACTGATGCTCTCTATTTCTAAAATAATTACCATTGATACACATATCAATACTACCAAGATTGATAGAGTTCTCATTTACACCGCGTATGTACCTATAAGTTGGAAAAAATACGTAAAAATATAGATATCATCTAGTATTGAACCTACCAGTGGCGAAGGCTCCATACTAAGCGATTATTTAAAGCTTACCTTCTATTTTCAAGTATTTAATTTATATAAATAAATATCTTTATTGTAGGACATTGTAGGTTATAATAAAAATATTGATTGCCATCTATCGTCGTTATTTATAAGTAGAGCTTTTAATTTAGTCATGTTTCGAATCAAAAATAAATGACGGAACGTCCAACGTGAGTGCTATTTTTAGAATTATTTCAACGATAATCCAAGCCGAATTTTCTACCGAAATTCAGTTGCCAACTCCATGCATGTCTGGGTTTTTGTTCGAGACTCAGAAGCGTTAACAGACAAGCTTATTCGAAATGTTGATTTGTTTATTGTCTTTGCTTATCTTTAAAAGCAAATAATAAGGATGATTAAAAAAAATTATAACTATTGTGTTCGATCACATATAATTTATAAATTGTTATTAAAAATAAATATTGTATTAATTCGCGATTATTATTTAGGTTACTTCAGTCATAGACAAACATAACATGCTATTCACAGTTTATGTCATTTTGACATGTCAAAGCGGTGGTAAAGGTTTATTTTATAATACAAAATTCATTGTGTTACTGTGAATGTGGATAAATTATCTCATATTGTACCGAAATCATTCGCCAGTGCTTTAAATATATAAGTATTTATTAAATTGTGTAGTGTCCCGGTAGAAAATGTGCGAACGATTGCATTTAAAAATTATCAAAGCTTGACCTTCCAAGGGTTCATTTAGATTTGAATACAGCAAAAAAACTTATATTAGACATTTTCACAACAATTTATAAATGATAAATATTTGTTTTTAACTGGCAGTTATACATTAAACAAACTTTTTTGTTGGCGATGCGTATTGTTTGGTAAAGAAAGTATGCGTGGAATTCTACTGCCATAAGTGATTTAAATAATTTGACAAATTCAGCGGTGAAACCTATGACCAGTGTGTCGTTGTCATTAGTGTGCACCTATTCATCAGTAGTAATATCGTAAGTATTATCTTCTTATTTCCCGTAAGTTACCTGACAAGTGTGCTCTTTTTCTCTGATCTCCACAGCTTACCTCTTTCCAAAAGTCACCCTTCGCCACTGGAACCTACAGTATGTTATCATACCTGAGAAAGCCAGATGAACAAAGCCACGAATAGTGGTCATACAACAGCAAGTTGGAGTCTCAAAAACTTATTGTCTTTATAAAAACTTAGGAATTATTATAAAGGATAATACCGTAACATCCGAAAAGACCTGGGAAGTGCGTATTATGATTCAATTACTGATCTAGGTTAAATTTTATTATCGATTTGTAGTTTTTTTTTTTTAATAATTTATAACTTTTTAAATATTATCAACTAGTAAAATGTAATTTAAACTATATCCTACAAATTATGGAAAATGGTAGCGTCTTTGCTAACATCTGGAACACAAGATACTTGTAGCCAATGACGATCCGGCAGAAGCGATTTTTAAAAAAAAATATGTAAGTAGGTACATAATATTATTATGTATTTAAAGTTGACTTTTATTATAATGTTATTTTATTAATACTATCGACCGAAGGAACTTAATGGCATTTGAATTTAAATCCATTAGAATATTTTTATTTATTATTTTTATTTATTAAATATTATAACATTAAAACTTTTATAATTCTCTATTGAAACGAGTATCTATCTGGGACCAGCATGCGAAATTTCCCTTTTTGGTGTCATTCGTGTTGAAAACTTTACTGTGTTGTGCAGTCAGGAGAAATAGACTCCTCGTTTAAAGATCTTCATTCCATACAATCACAATATGATTCCATCTTCAATTTATATGATGAGAAAATCGTAAAATCACAATTGATATTAAAGTAATAGCTAATTTTATTTGTTTTAATGAAACGATGGAAGTGCAGGCATATAACAATGGCCACATTCGATTTGCCGTAAAGATCGTTGTCACACTATTCAATACTATAAAACCAATAAACGCTGATAGATTTTGAAAACCACGATTGTTATTGTGCAAAATATTACCGCAATAAAACATTTCAGATTAAACTTACAGTTGTCTTAATACCCACTCAATTTACTCAAGTAAAATCAGTTGTTTGACTGCACCATAATAATAATTGTTGATTAGAAAATATAAGTAGGTATGTACTGGAATAGATATAGTTAGTAACTTTTATAAAATCAGTTTATCATTTGGTATTCACTACATACATACACAAGACGTGATAAACCCATTTTATAAATTACATGAAATTCCAACTAGGTAAATACTGATTTTTTTTAAATGAAATAATGGTACATAGGTATTAGGAATTTATACAACACCGCCCACCTAGCTATTACCGTGTCCAGAAACTTGTACGTATGCAGTTCGCCGTAACACACTTCACCGTGAAATGTTGTATCGGAAATATATGGCCGTATATTAAAGACCGCCCAACCTCTTTGGGTCGTGTAGTACTGACATAAAATTCATGTCTTAATAAAACACGGTTCTTGGCGATTTACGTTTACACTTTACAGTTTACAGGATGCCAGCAGTGCCTACACAAATTTTGAAAATAGCCGATATACTGGATTATTTGTTAGGTTTTCATTCTTGAATTCATGAATTTTGCCAAAATCAGCTAGCTATGCAAATTGAATTTAATGTTAATATTAAATCTAATAACATTGGAGACCGTATAGTATTCGGTCATCTCTTTCCGATAAGAAAGTTCACGGCAAAGTGTGCCACGGTGAAATGTGTTACATACAATTTACATATAACCAGCTATTTATTACTCATGCTCACGTAAGTGATTATCAACATCACGAACGAATCGGGTTGAACAAAGTTATTACCCTCCCAATTGGCATCATCAATGGCAGATTCATTCTGCACTTTGATAGAACAAACAACTGATGCTCCAGATTTATAATAAAAGTAGAGTCTGTCTTCTATAAGCTAGCGTGCTGGTTTCCTACCCGCTTCAGCATCCATCTAGTTACCACCATTGAAAAGATGCAGCAGTTGAACGCGAAGGCACAATGCTTTGCGTGTGACGTGTACGCCAGTTTATAGAATACAGACTCTAGTTTAGAAACTTAGAATAGTACCTATATATGGAATACAGACTCTAGTTTAGAAACTTAGAATAGTACGAATAGTATATGAAATGAAAATTCTGCACATTACGAGTAAGGATAAAAAAATCGGTGTGTGTACTTATGTACGCGCGATAGAAGATTTATACTTCTTTGGCGTAACAAAACAAAAACAAAACTTGTGATAACCTAGATTGTTCGACTAGCTCTTAATTATCATGTTAAATTACACACTCAAGAAAAAGAACCGCTTATTGGAACGCCGTTGGTTTATTTCTATACACTTTAACTTATTTATACTTAATATAATTTAACTTAATATTTATTTATCGTTGTTTTTATTTTTATAGTAACAACTGCCACTATGACGTTTAATAGTTTGTTTACGTAAGGAATTACAAATGGCCGACAATAATAAATTCGCTGCCTAGACAACGGAAGAATTCTAAACTATAATGTTATACTGTATAATCGACACGATTGGAGTATCATACTGTGGCGTAATGGTAGAACGCTGATAACCGAACAATCGGTGGTTCGAATCCAATCGAGTGCGTTTATTTTTGTGTGAAAAAAATAAATTATGTGTTACATGTCCCACGCCAAAAATACACTCTGATCTGATTTTTCAAACGCGCCTTAAAAAGTATAACTTCAAAAATCTTTTTAATGTTTTCAGAAACATATTTATTAATTAAATTAATACAGTCGAAATTGTAAACATCAAAAAAAAAGTTTCAAATTGCAAGCTTCATATTTTTCCGCTAGGTGCTTCTGTTGGTATAAGGATACCCCTTAAATCCCTCTATTATCGATACACAGCAAGAATAATCTAATTTAATATTTCAATATTTAAATATTATTTCACAATAATCGCAAGAAAATTAAATAACTAACTATTCTCAGTCCGATAATTTTAAATTAATTCATCAAATAAATGATAATAATTGCAGCGGTATTGAACTTATTTCGACGCTATTGAAATGTACAGGAAAAAAAACACCAATTGAAATTTTCGATTTAATTTCCTCGCGCTTAATTTCATTTTAATTTTTTGTGCATCGCTCCACAGTCTGAAATCACCGCAGTCTATACCTATGTACTAGGGCATATTGTATTCTCGGTATACCGAATCCAAAAATCCCGCGATTGAAAATATTGGAATCGCGCGTGTGATATAGGGATTACGTGTATTATATATTATTTTATAAGAAAAATACAGGTTTTTATCAGAAATATAAATATGAAATCTTGAATAAATACCATACGTCCCCAATCTTTCATGATATTACGGTATCGGAAATTATATTATGCATATCTAATTATAAAGATTCAGAACATATTAATAAATAGAATTCCGATAGGCTATTCACTAATATACTACATTTTGACGACGGGTTTTGAATGTGTGAGTGTCCTACGAAAATTAACCACACATTATACACGTGCAGTAATTTGTGTTGCAACCTTCAAATACACCAATATTGAATGAGCGTCAGCACATAAACCGAAATCAGTTGTCAGAACGAAGCATATTAATTCTTTAGACGTGTTTAAGTTTACCCCATTGTCTTCCACAGTCGAGATCGGTTGCCTGTTAATCCACACCCGTTACGTATTTCAGTTCCCATTATTTCTGAGTTCCCTGGTTTTATATAAACAATATCATCAATTACAAAGGTGTTATTAAATATTTCATTTTTCGTAATAGTTTTGGTATGTGACACCGACACTACACTTTTTCACAAATTTTGGTTGATTTTGTTTTTTGTAAAATTACTATTTCCGTAATACCGGGATTTTAAGCCCTAATCCATACCTGCGTTACAAAAAACTTGAACATTTAGATTGCTCACAATATAAATAATTGTTGGTACATCTGTTCGGTATAATATATTTAATTCGACCATTAAAATAAAACAGATTTTAAACTTTATCGATAATTTTTGCATCGTAAATCTTTATGCTATCTAAAGATTTTTTATGTAAGATTTATAAAAGTGCATAGTGCATTCTCTCTTATATTAAATCGCAAAACAAATAACTAGTTGATTAATATAATATACACATCACTAAATTATGAAAAGTGCAAGATTTTAGCCGGGTTCACGCCATTTTTGGCGGTAACTCGACCTGTGACCCAAGTGTTAACGCACTGATAATAAAGAAATCAAATAGATTTTTTATTGGCTAATGCTTAGCTCACTGATTGAAAGTAGGTATCGTGTAATATAGATTACTAATAACCGTAACAGCTGTGTGATTTTAACACTTTAAGACTTGCATCAATTTTAATATTTTGTGGTATATAATAAAGATGTTTTTATCACATTACTATCATCTGATTATTGACACCGATTACTATAATATTTGGAAATAACTGATATTAATTTCTTAACCATGCAAATGCACATTTAAACTAATCAAAAAAATCACCCTTCTTTCTAAAAATATTTGATCCAAGATTATTGTATAGTATTATGTATTTATTTATTAAACAAAGCATTGTGTACATAACAAATCAAAATTCAGGACATTTACAACTAGAGATTTATTTACATTATAGTAGCACTCACCTACCCATTGCTCAAAGTTACATCTCAAAATAAAAATTTGATTAAATAAGTTATGACGGTATATTACATGTTATATATCATAATAACATTATTACAAAGTTTTAACGATAATAATATATGATCACTGATCCTTTTTAACACGTAATTATTGTGAGTGGTTATTGATACCCACATTTGAGAAATATATATATCAAATTTAATGATATACATTGAGATTTGACGTCTTTAGTAAGCCAAAAAATTACGGGATTTGTAAAGATAACAAAGATGATGGTATAAAAGAAATATAACATATTATAACTAGATATATATAAATTTGGTAAGTAATAACTACACAATGAAAATTTATTATTTATACCTAAAATGTACCATAACGATTAGTTAAAAATTTTCTTTTGTAGCTTCACGTAGCTATTTACATAATTTTTGGTTAAAATTTGTAATGATAATAATATAGTTACAGATAAGTACCTGAATTATCAAATTGTATATAAATAATAGGTATATCTATAGCTGTGTAAATTTGTATGATTTCCGAATTACGTCAATAAATACTATTATAGTATATTAATACTCATCATCTCATTGATTTGACATAAATAAAAATAGTTTTATGGTGCCCACATTTTTAATATCTCACAGAATTCGTTTTAGGTATATCCTACAATAATTATTATGCAACCAATAATTTCATTGTATTTTTATTTCCACATATAAAATTATATGTAGTTGGACAGTATTGGCAAATAGTGCTTGGGTACTGCCTAATGGTAATTCAATATTATTGAAAACCTATTTTACTAGTTAAGAGTTAAGCTATAAATTGTGAATATGATTAAGAATATGACCTTTTAATGAAATAGCACAATATTTATTGTTTTAGTCTATCATTATTAATAGGTAACCCAAAAATAAGTTATGTGATAAATTATTTATATTTATTACATATCTATTGAGAAAATGATATAATCATAAGATATTATTAATTTGGCATTTACTATATAAAATGTAGGTATATACTAATTATAATTTGTACACACACGATGGTCGCGTGGCTTAAGCGTCGGCCTATAGTGTCACGACACTATAGGCCGACCACGGATCCCAGGTTCGAATCCTGGGTCTGACAAGTACACATATTGTTTTTCATTTATATGTCAATATGTTAATACAAACCTCCACTCTGTGAAGGCCCATAATATGATCTTATTAGGATCGGACATGGTCGGATATACTAATTTATATAAATTAAAATGTATGTTATTTAGTAGGTACGTAACGTGTTTCGTTCTCACCATAATATTATCAAGTATAATTATCAATTGTAGTGAATATGGTAGGGTGTAGTAAAATACATATACTATAATGTTGGGCTGCTAAATTTTCAAATTTCGGTCGCAATTTTATATCAATAATATTTAATGCGTTTTTATTTTTAATTAATTTTTAGATGTTTAAAGCTATTCATTTTATACCTACTATTTTATGAGGTTATAATAATTACCTTCAATGAAAAAATAGAAATTAAAATAAAATGACTTGTTTATAATTTCTGTTATTTATTTATTATTTATTAAGTAAATTGAACGATATTTAATTACTTACCTACGTAAATAGATAACGTCTACCTATTCGATTAAACGTTTAATAAATTAATATAACTTGTTCCATTTTATGATTGTGTAGTAAATAAAAGTATCCTACCTAATGTTAAATAAATACTGCACTTTTTAGACATTCAATTAAACATGTACAATATAATATCTAGGTAGATTATACCCCTAACATATTTTATTATTTTTTTGTAAAATGCTTAACATGTATCATGCAAATAATACAATTGATTATGTACCTGTTGGGTACTAAGAAAACTAAATAAATAACAATATTTTTAAAGAATAATATACTCACCCATTTCTTATATTCTTTACTAATTATTAATAATTTATTTAAATATTATTTACTTTGTAGAATTCCATTATATAACAGTATAAAATTATCATCACCATGATCGATCCTAACAGAGTCATTATAGGACTCCACAGAGTGGAGGTTGTATTAACAGAGTTTTGTTTTTTACGAAATATGGATGTTAGCCACTTGCTCAATTTAATATAAGATCGATATTCTGGAGTCGAAACATATTATGAAAGTAAAGCAATAAAAAGACCCCCCCCCCCGGTCTACTCATTTTTATACAAACTTGGAAAAGATCGTGAAACAAATCGTACATCATCAATAAGGTTTATTCAACATCTTTGATTTAATTATTATTTGATTTGATTTATTATTTTATAAATTTGAACTTCACTTCAACAAACACTTCTGAGAAAATATATTATAACCAATAGAAAAAATCTTTTTGAAAAAAGTAAGACAGGATCTGCCGGGTATCGCGCCCACGCACATAGATCACTATGCTAAAGGAGTCATACTTAATTGCGACAAATTTTAACTAATGGCTTTTAATACTTACTGAAGCATAAACAATGTTTTGTAAACTAAAAATGTCTTTTCTTTCCGTTTTTTTTTATGAAATTATATACAGACCTACTTATTGTCTTAATTACATAATAACCGAGTAATAATTTAATATTTAATCTGATTTATCTACAAATTAGTTACGTGTAGCGTTATTTCAGGTTTTAGATGACTATGAAAGATGGTATTGAGCGAAATAATTTAACATAAAAGTATATCAATTTTTACAATGTAAGTATACCTTTTTAATTTTTTTAACATTTATATGCGTTTCTTTTCTATGGTAAAATAATATCTATCCAATGTGTGTTATTTGTACTCATAATAGATATTTTAAATAAATTGTCTATTACCAAATGTATTTCTATATAAATGATATTAAGTAATTTGCCAACATTTTGGTATTTAGAATCATTTCCTTTCCGATATACAAGACTCAATAGATCAGTAATCTTTTTGTTATCCTAATTTCCTAATAATAAAATAGTATGTTATTAGAACGTGTAGTTTCCTAACTTTTACTATAACTGCATTACTAATTGGTTTATAACTCGTAAATGGAGGTCCCTTTCAGTGGCGTGCAAAGCGTTCATACCTCGAGGTGTTAGTTCAAAGTGTTAATAGCAGGGTGTTTTGCAATAGGCAGACAGAGACTGACTGACACCTTACGTAATTTTAACGGCTATAAGCTATTATAACACTTCCCACGCCTCCCCAAAATGAGAAGAGAACTCATAGCGGATTGATTCTCAAACCTATGTGTGTTACGTACACTGCGACCCATAAAATACTGAACTAACTCGAAATGAATATATAAAACTACACGATATTAATTATTAAAGTATGTATACAAGGCAACACATGCAGTATAATAGTGCTACTACAGACAATAATACAGTGACGGAATTAAATTAAGTACTAATTTTTTATTCAATAAAAAATATACATAATTTTAGAATGTAGCATTCGTTATTTATAGAACATACTTCATTTTGAACACCTCAAAAACGACGTACGTATTATAAAAAAAAATAATCGTAAATACCTACCTACTGAGCGGGACTCAACCTCCATTCGTCGAATTCCAGCCAATATGCTTTATCGATTAAGCCACATTGTTAGTATCTTACATATTTACGCATAGTTGTTAGTAAAGCTCGGTGTGATTAGGTATGGCACCGGTGGCTTACTTGGTAAAGCACATTGGTTGAAATCCATTGGACGCGACGTGTTCGAGTTCTACTCAGTATCAATATGTTTTCTTATATGTATGTTTCTGGTGTGTTTGTTCCAAATTATATGTAGGTATATAGAATTAAGAAACATACAATTTAATTTAATATAAAAGTATCTTAATTAATTAAAACAAACAAAGTATTGATTATGCACATATTTGTATGGTATTTTTTTATCACTAGAATGCCTAATTTGATAAGTTGTCTCAAACGCATAGAAAATATTTTTGAAACCCCATAGACATAATGTCACGGTTTTTTTATGAATTTGTAAATACATATTATATTTTTATGTAACTAATTTCTATTTCAAGAGATTCAATGTTTATTGTTTGTTAATTGTGATAATAATTTATAAACACTTGAAAGCTAAATACTTACATTTTACTGTTTATTTATTTATATCGAAATGGACAGTATTGTGATTTGTGACCATATTGAAGCTGGATTCGATATGCATAAGTATATATCGCACCGCGAGTGTAAAACCAAGAATTGTGCAACAGACATATTTTGGAGATATTAGGGTTTGAAGTCTTCGTTTTGTTAGGAGAAATAGAGTTTCTAAGAAAAATCATAATATGTGTTGTGCATGTTCTTTCAGTTACTTCAATTTTACATTATCAAGTTCACGGCTTTTGTAGTTGCTTCCCTTTATATCTCGAAATTTAAAAATTTGCACATGCCTTGGTTTTACACTCACGGTGCGATTGGGATTTCAATTAAAACCTTTTTTAAATCTATATTTTTCAAAATAAGTACAATAAAAATGTGAATTATAAAAAAATCTCTTCTATGCGTTACATATTTTTAATGGTAAAAATAAACGTTAAAAGGGTTTAATCAAACGGCTGATTGTTTTTAAAAAATATTCGTTATTTTTATAAATCTTACTGAGATTAAGATTTTGTTGCCATTCGGTACTTTTTATAGAGAAATTCACAGGATTTACTTACTTAGCACCCAGCGATAATTTGATTGGTTCCAAAAAATCCATGAGTCATATTAAGTCATAACATAACATAATATATGATCATTATTCCTTAAGTTGTGCCATTAAATTAATAATAAATATATAAAAACGATCACCGTGAAATTTATAATTTTTTCCTACATTTATGGATATTGCAAACCACTGAGATTATTTAATTAAGAAACACTGTTTATTGTTTTCTTATTTTTTTAATCGCCGTGTATAACCAAACCACGAAAAGATTGTAACCAAACCTTTAGATTTATGGATTAAAAAAATACATGTATATTTTGATATGTAATTTTTAATAAACAGCTAAAACCTCGTAGCTATCTACTCTATATACATCACATTATCATGTCGTTAAGATCTACTTAGGAACACTAAATTTAGTAATAATTTTCCACATACATGGTCGATACTGGAATCAAATTTTCTCATCCAACTGTTTTTTCGCGTCGATCATATGAGTCGTAATTTGGAAAGCCTTACGACTGATCAATACACTCCATAGAGATAAGTGACGCGGTATTTTTTTTACAATTCATTTTATATATTCATTGGTTATTTTTATGCGTCTTACTGTGTAAAAAGTTGTGTGATACTTTATACATTCTCCTGTTTGTTGTAGTAGAAATATATAAATAAATAATTGAATACTAACGCATTTTTTCTTTTCTTACTAACTTTATTATTATTTTTGTTAGTTTTATTATTGATTGTGCATTTATATTTAATAAAATATATCAATTAAAAATAGTTATTGTTGTAAGGAATCTAAAAAAATGTACACACACCGAAAATGATCAAAGTGTGGATAAGCAAATCATGCACCACTAAGGAGTGGTACATCCAATGGGGTGGCAAATAAAAGAAATAAAGATAATAAAGAGTTTCAAGAACGGGTTTCATGGAAAGGAGTTTTATTCACCTGCGGCGCTGACCTGACATCCTATACCTGATCTGAAAATCAGTACACTTATTTTTTTTTATTATTAATAACCATGCCCTTGTTTTTTCGTACAAGGTGGTTGGGTGGGTTAGTTGCATTGATGTAGGGCTAATTAGGTTCCTCCATTTATATCTTTAATTTTCTTTATGGCCAGGATTAAATATTTTGTGTAGTGTTCTTGTGTTGTTCTATTGCTTAGTACTTCGTGAGGCTTTTGGAGGTTAATTTCATGATTATGCTGTCTACACCGAGTCCTAAGAGTCCATCGCTCCCTTTCTAGTATAGGGCAGTCGTTGATGATATGCCACACAGTTGGAGATATGTTGCCGTCACATGGACAACAGTCATCATCCCTCAATTTAAATCTTTTTAGATAAGCTCGCACCGCTCCGTGGCCTGTTATCCGCTCTAGCTCCGTGGCCGTGTTTTCTGTGTGAGTTCGTGTGATATTTTTATGTTCCTGGCAAGAGTGATGGCAGAGTTTATGTTTGGAATAAATTTCTGTGTTATTGATCTTGTGGCGGATGTTGTGTATCTGTGGTTCCATAGCTCTATTGTGTCTTCATTTAGTTTTTGTTTTGCGTAACTTAGAGGGAAGTATGTGTAGGTTGAAGGTCTTTTATCTGTTGTGGCTTGTTTAGCGTATTTATCAGCTTCCTCGTTTCCGGCTATCCCTGTGTGAATTCTTATCCAGAAGAATCTAGGGATTTCCTAGTTCCTACCATTCGAAGCTGTGTTGATAGTGTTAAAATGTCCCTTACTAGTAGGTGTGTGGATGGTGGGTTTTGGAGAGCTACCAGACTGGATTGGTTATCTGAGAATATGTTAACATAGTTGTACCTGTGGAACTATAATATTTTCAGTGTCCACTCGAGAGATTCTCTGATAGCCAATATTTCTGCTTGGAAAACAGTGCAGTAACTTTCGAGCTTAAATTTTCGGGGGGTTATTAGTGTTCCATTTTCGTAGGCTACAAAAGCTGCCCCAACTTTGTCATCGATTAGACTGCCATCTGTGTAGATCTCCAATCCTGTGATGTGGTATTTTATTTTAGTGTCTTCGTCAACTGTTCCTATGTGTTCTATATTTTCTAGATGTCTGATACCAGGGTGTGGAAGTTGTGTATTTTGTTTTCGTATGTTCTGTCTGTAGGTAAGCGTCGGGGAAGTATGTGGCTTGTTTTAACTTGGTATATTCCTGTAAGTTCTTGTATTTTTATATCTATTGGCACTATGCCTGCCAGGACTTGTGCTGACGTTAGTGATATTGTGCGATATCCCTTTTACAAATTGATATTGCAAAAGGTCTTTTCGCAGAATTCAGTCTTTTTTGGATAGATTTTATATGAGTTGCTTTATTCCAGACCGATGCCGCGTAAGTTAAGGTTGGCTAGTACACATATTAGGTACATATTATTATTTACGCAATGTCACATGTTTAAATATTTGTATTAAATAGTGAGTTCATTGAGAATATTTGACGAAAAATAGTGTAGTATATCAGTATGAAATCAAATTACACAGAATTTGTAACCAAACGGAAGTGGCAGTATTTTAATTCTGTGAAGTGTGACTTTGCCTAGTGACGTCACTTACTATTCAGCACTTTGGTGGGATACTGTTAAGCTGTAAAAATGTTTTTACTTTATTAAATGAATACATAAATACGTGTTTATTTTATTAGTATACTTAATATACTTACTTGATTACCTAAATGACATAAATAATGCTCCTAAATTCAGTCATCGTTCAGTTTGTAAATACATAATTATTATCGTCTAATACAGTGGTCCACAACAGGTGTGCCGCGAGACGATGCTAGGTGTGCCGCATTGCATTGCAAAAAACAAAAACATTTTTTTTTATTAATTATACAATATGTACTCAGGTACTTAATAGCCGATTTGCGTACATGGCTGGTAATATATTTGAACACTTGCATGAACTTAATAAAATAATGGAAGGTCAGAATGGAAATATATTGACGTGCTCTGATAAATTAAAAAGAGTTAAGACAAGGATCTCTACAAATGTACAAAAGGACCTACCATTACCACAAACATTTAATTTTGTATCCGTCTCAAAAACATTTAACTTTGCTGCAAAAGAAATGTCGTCATTACTTTTATACAATCAATACGACTGGATTCGAACCCCTTTTGCAATCAATGCCGAAAATTCAATAGAAGCGCTTTCCCCATAAATTCGAGAGGAATTGGTTGAATTGAGAAACGACGCGATGCTAAAACTGAACTTCGCCAATGTTCCATTGGCTATTTTCTGGATTTCGGTTAATAAAGAATATCCTCGGATCTCCGACAAGGCTATTGTAGTTCAGCTCCCATTTTCTATGGCATATCTAGATGAGAAAAGTTTTTCAACTCCAGTTACACCTAATATAAAATAATAAGCAGTCTTGTTTGAAGGAGAACTTCGTGTTGCTCTAACAAATATCACCTCAAAATATATAAAACATGTACGTTCATTGAATCGAATTCAATTGAATGAAATGATAATACAAATACATGGAAATATGTACATTTAGCTCTTCGTCGTGTATTATGTTGTTTGTATATTTAATTATTTATCAATAAAAAAAACATAAATGAATGTAATTTTGGTACATGGCCCCCACAAGAGGGGCTGACAGGGCTATAGCCTGGGGACCCAAGCTCAGGGGAGGGCCGGCGTAGTAGGTCAACCAAATAAACGAGATAAACACAAATTACAATTTTTCTAATAGTAAAAAAAGTCGCCTGCGACGCTGTTTTGGTGCGTTGATGTATTAATAAATACAAAAAATCGCTAAACATACAATCAATATCATTAATTTTACCTCGAACACCATTTAACGCTAGAGACTGACATTATAAGAGGCCCTCTTGCTAATATTTTTCCTAACGGTGTTACAAATATTATAGCAAACATTGCAGGATTTTTTACAATATATTTTATTGTTGCGTGCATTTATTGATATACCTATTTACAGTCAGATTGTGAAAAAGTTATATCTTCCTAAGATGTACATACTTTCTGATAAAGCATCCGTTTCGTGGAAACTCATCGTTGACTCCTATCGCCATGATGAAATAATGTCCAAGAACCCGTGTCATTTCAGTCTCGTATCTCGTAAAAAACCAATTCACTGTACCTATATCCTGTGTAAGCACCGTAAAAAACCGTATAAATGTATGAAAGAACCCAATCGTAGAAAAATCACATAATCCTTTCAATGATCCAGTGACGTCCCTAGACAAAATGCCGCCCCATTTTTATACAGTATTTTTTACCATCATTTCATGACTCCAATATCTAAGAAATGTATTGTATTGATACATTAGTAACAAAATATATACCTACTGCTAAATTTAATTTAAATGCCATCTCTACTTCAGTAGATAATATTGCGGGTCACGGTTTCAGATACATTTAAAAATACATCTTGACAACTTTCAAATCTCGCGAGTGACTGGCAAAAATAGTGGATAAATTTATTAGATTATTATGTACCTACCTATAATTAAAATATATTTCGCAAATCTGCACGTGTCATTGCTGGTCATTAAGGACGTAACGTCCAAGAATAACGGAAGTAAACTAGACATCGCAAACTCTACAAAAAAAATACATTCCTGTTAAACCTTTCATGTTAATTAATACATTTTGTTTCCAACCAGTGAGCTCATTTTTTTAATGAAAGGATATTCCCGTTATTACTAAGTTTAGGTACCTATTTCTATATATACCTAATGATTCTCATCGATTTGCCGCCCTTCGAGCAGCTGCCGCCCCCAAGCGACGGTCAATATGCCTACCCCCACGGGACGTCACTACAATGATCCAACTGGTTCTTTGATGTTTCGGAGTTATCAAGTTTCTCATTCACGAGGAAAACAAAAATCATTAGAATATTTTTATCTTTGTATGTACCAAATAAGTCGTATTAAGGATTCAATATTCAGACTATGATAATATATTATTTTCATTTAAATTTATAATACGTTTCTCCTTGGCATCAATCATTTATTATAGTTAATACACCGTGACAAAAAAATAATGACCATTGCAATAGAAAGAAATGGTCATATTATGTAGTACCTAGAAGTTGCATCGGTATTTATCAATCGAAGATTATTTGTACTTAGATATTGTATTATATATTTTGAGAACGGTAGGTCATTGGTCTTATCTCGTTGGGTGAGAAAAATGATCATAATTATTTGGATAAAGAGAATTAGTGTTTGCAATGGTGTTGTATTCCTCCTGAATAGACCTTGGACAAATTGATAAAAATAATCCCTCACAAAAAGAATTATTTTTACCCATATCTAAACTCATGGGCCCCATGTCCTAAAGCGGGTTCCTCTACCTATCGGTACGGGTATGGTCAAGGGTGGTGCAATGTTCTACATTAGTGTTCTCCAGATAGTATTTCGCGGAACTCCAGGGTTCAAAAGTAAACTTATGGGTATTCCGTGAATGTCTTTTCAGTGATTTTTTTGTATTTCTAAATAAATCCTCTTGAGTTATTAAGCTTATTAACACTCGGCATCATATTATGAAGTACTGATCGCGACCTCTTTTTGTGATAGTCATGCGACCCTTCGCCATATTGGATAAATGATCATTTTTATTAATCAAGAAACACACTATTACTATTAGAACAATTTTGTGGTGTAAGTTTATCTCACTTAACTGGTCAACCCGCCATGCCGGGCCTCCAGGCTAGAACCCTGATAGCCCCCCTCCCCTTATGGGGGCCATGTAAACTACGAGGGTGGGTCAATAATTCCTTAGAAAAAAGCATTAAAACAGTTTTTATTTTTGTATTTTTTTTTATTTCTCAACATTATCTCCTTGGAGCTCAATACACTTGGTTAGACGTTTCTCAATTTTTTTTAAACCGTCAGAAAAATAAGTTTTCGGAAGGTCCTCAAAATAAGCATTTGTCCTATCGATGACTTCTTCATTTGAAAAAAAACGTTGTCCACTTAGCCTTTTTTTTAAGTTTGGGAAAAGGAAAAAGTCACTGGGGGCTAAATCTGGCGAATACGGTGGGTGGTCGACCAATTCGAACTTCAATTCTTCAATTTTAGCCATTGATCGTAAACATGTGTGAACAGTGTGAACACGGGCACTGTCCTGATGAAAGAGGATTTTTTTCCTGTTTAAATGAGGCCGTTTTTCTTCAATTTTGTTTTTTAGCTGGTCCAATAAAGTTGCAAAATAATCCCCTGTTATTGTTTTTCCTTTTTCCAAATAGTCAACGAAAATAATTCCACGTGCATCCCAAAATACAGTAGCCATAACCTTACCAGCTGATTTTACGGTTTTCGCCTTCTTTGGACATGGTTCGCCTTTCGCAATCCACTGCTTTGACTGTTCTTTCGTCTCGGGAGTATAGTGGTGTATCCATGTTTCATCTACAGTCACAAAGCGACGAAAAAATTCATCCGGATTGCGTTGCATGAGCGACAACAGGGCTTTAGAGGCCACCACCCTATTGCGTTTATTGTCGACTGTGAGCAAACGCGGCACCCATCTTGCAGAAATTTTTTTCATGCCCAATTTGTCATGTAAAATAGAAATGACGCTACCTTTTGAGATCCCTGTAACCTCAATTATCTCACTCAACTTTAATCTTCGGTCACTTAACACCATATCGTGGATTTTATTGATCATTTCTGGTGTAGTCACCTCTACAGGACGTCCTGAGCGTGGTTCATCTTTTGTTGATGTACGACCACGTTTAAATTCATTTAACCAGTTATAAATAGTTGCAAGTGAAGGAGCAGATGTGCCGTGAACTAAATCCAACTCATTTTTTATTTCCTTTGCTGTTAACCCTTTTATATTAAAATGTTTAATAACAGCTCTAAACTCAATTTTCTCCAATTTTGTATACAAGCAATTTTTTTTTTAAATGTACGAGAAACACACAACAACCCGACCAATCTGATTGAAACTTCGCAGCATACTGAATCGGTAGTGCCGCTGCATGAAAACAAACCGCTTACAGTACTAGTCGCGCCACCTCGTCGCTGTAGGATTGGTTTCCCGAATAGACCAAATGTTCAGGAGACGCAAAACAAATTTCATAATCCTATAGTTAAATACATGGAGATATTTAAATTGTTATTTTTACAGCATATGAATGATGTATTCATTACCATTACAAAGTAATTTAAAGAAAGGGATGGTTCTCGTCCAATTAGATACAAAAAAACATTCTGCATTAAGAGGTCGATTTCGACAAAAATGGATATTCGGGAAACCAATCCTATAGCGACGACCTGTCGGCTTTTCTAAGGACTTATTGACCCACCCTCGTACTTTAATAATATTCGTAATAAGGGGACCACAGTGGTCTTAGAGATTTGGAGCCCCCTTATGATGAAATTAAATAAAATAAAAACCATCCCTAAATTCTACCTGGTAAAATTACCTACTAAAAATAGCTCTCTTCACTCGTGACAGGATGACACGATATGATAATATTAGTGTTTAATTTTGTGTGTAGGTACAATTACGTACGCATCTATTTGAGTGATCATGCTATTGGTTTGTCGTGAGTTACAGGGATTTATACGCATATTTTTTAAGAATTTTGTTTATTTTAATAACTGTGTGACTGGTTTGAACCGTTTCGAGACCCCTTTTTAAATCTTCTGACGAATTGATTGCGTCACCTGCGTCACATAAACGCGCCGCTGGGTGACCATAGGCCACACAACCACATGTTGTTCAAATCTAAAATTAGATGTTTATTGTACATAAGTACGAGTAATAATTTATATTTGCCTTCTATTAATTTGGGCTGGATGACTATATTTTTTTTTTTTATAAAAAAGACCCTTTCGCATACCCTTAGTGCTCGTACAGCGTAGGCGCGTTCGGCGGAGCGTTGAACGGTGCGCGCAACTCAAACGTATAACCGTGTGTGAAAATATTCGTAGACAATGTATGTTTTTTTTTTGGTTATACGTTTATCATAACGTGTAGCCGTTTGAGTTGCGCGCACCGCTCAACGCTCCGCCGAACGCGCCTTCGCTTGACGGGGCCTTATTGTTATACAAATAGAATTTAAAGGGTACGTGGTTGAACGTATTTTTTCGAAATGACATCCAGAATTATATACATTACGAATGTGGTGTAATAATACCTAATTTCCTCTCTGCGCAGCTATTTTTCTCTGAATTTTGTATACGCCCATAAAAACAATATCTGCTCATGTTTCAAAAATGGTAAACAATGATCTAGTAGAATTACATGTAGCTAAGTACTGCCATTTTATTAATCTAGTTAATGTGATGCAATTCGCATAAGTAAATGCCAGCACAATTAGCATCATAAACTTGTTGTTGATTATTGTTTCACCGGTAATAACTTGGTTACATTATTTAAATCGAGAGAAAACAATTTTATTTACGTTTAATTTGACTGACATGAGACGGCTTCCATTTTGTTTTGATGGGTCGAGATTAATGGCAATAATTAATCACAACAATCTAGGCGATAGATCATTATTCATCAGTACTTATCGTGGAAGTCAAACAAAACCTGATGTATAATATTTAATTTCAAAAGATGTAATTGCTTATAACAACTACAAAAAAACAAACTCTTTTGTAATAGACTTGAGAAAATATTAATATTGATTGGCGAAGAAATGTAATTCTTCACATGGGAATATTAAGTATTTCTCAATAATCGTTTAAAATTATTGTAATGTTGATTGTTCAATGAACATGAAGATATTAATATTATATTGAAATTTCAACAACCACAACATTCCATTTGTAATAAAATAACATTACATATTATAACATAATTCGTAGGGTTACTGTCAAAAGTAGGTAAATCGCGAAATCATATTATAGAGTAATTTTATTGCAATTTGAAAGTGTGACATGCACCCTAAAATCAAGCATAATGCTAATTTCTTTGTGCTTTATAATGCATGTTCTATGTATCGGATAATCATGATTTTTTTTCTAGCATACACATTTATACAAAGACACGTATTGTGCGAAGAACCTTCAATAATTAAATCAAATCACACAACATGTAACCATCTCTAAAGTTTTAAGTGATTTTGTTGTTTTCATCAGACCTGACACCCACGATGGCCCAGCGGCTTACGCATCGGCTTATAATCGTGGCTTATAATCCTGGATCTAACAAAACACGTCGAGTATAGAAAGGAAAAAGGACGTAACTCTCCGTTTTTTAAATAGGTTTTATTGCATAATAACGTTGTACCTACACGACTAAATACACATTCTACCAAAGAATGTAAGCTGCAAATGCCGATTTATTATCGAAATTTAGCTACCAATTAAAAGAAAAAGAAGGAAGTGACATAGAAAAAAACGACTTAACCATCATATTTTTTGGTTTTCGTAACTCGATAATGAATATCAGATTAGGGATATAAAAAAAACCAATTATTGATTATCATGCACTTTACGGTTATTTAACTGAAACCCATAACAAAAACGTCCGTGCCTCCTGTAAAATATGATTTGTGATTATGATTTGTTTAGGCCCATATGATCCTATTACTATCGGACATAAATATGTATTAAAAGTGCTATCGGACATAGTCAAAAGAAGAAGAAAGAAAAAAAAAGAATTATACGAAGGCATTTAAACGTTAAGAATTATGACTAAGAGGTAAAGAACCTCTGTAATTCTAAAATTTCTATATTTTATGTATGTTATAATAATGAATAGAAAATATGTAGTGGATATCTAAACGAACCAATTGCACTTTATATATTTATAATATACAAATTTTATTTATTTCTAAAGTATATTATGAAGACGATATTTATATATATGTAAAAATATTGTTTAACAGAACTTAATTTAAAATGAAGAAAACTTTGTTCAAGATCATTGTTCATTCATTAATCACTTGTGTAAGTAATCATTGGCCTATAAATTTTACATCTGCATACCTACTGTAATTTATATCAATTTATATGTGATATATTTTTTCAAGTATTTATTTAATTAAATAGGTCGCTTACAACAATTATTATACACCATATAAGTAAGATATGCATTAAGTATTATGTAATGTTTATTTGAACATTAAAATTCGCCGAGTTTGTGGCCGAGTTGAAATCGAAAGCAAGTCATTCATCAATAATAATTTGTCAGAAAACGCTCACACAAATTAGTGAAATATCTACATGTAGGTACATGTTTACAATTCATATAAAATTTACAATAGATATCACAAATACATAATATATATATATATACCTATTTTTCCCTAGTATAATTGTTTTTTTTAGGTCGGCCAACATGATCAATTACAGAGAATATGTATAATTATAATATAGAATTCACTAATATGCGATGGTCCCAATAACAGGCGGACACAGAAAGCATAATAAATACAATTAAATCAAGTCAAATATTAGGTAGTAGGGGACAACTGAAAAGAATATAATTGGAGAGTTATTGAAAATGGTTAAAAAAAATAATGAAAAACAGATTACTAGTAATCATAAGAAAAATAGAAAAAAATACAGGAAAAACATAAAAAAGGTACTTAGATCTCTTCGAAAACAGGCAATTATAATATGACGCGCCTAATTTCAAAAGCCCCTAAAACGGTTTTTGAAAATTTTTGAGTTAGATATGTATTTAGACGGATATTTTTATTACCTATATGATGGTCAAAGATTGAACTTTAAAAAACGCTAAAAACCGTCAATACGTATGATCAAAAATAACAGTAAATTTCAAAACCCGCTAAAATGCTTGTGTGTGCCTTTCAAATACCCCTAAAACGGAAAGCCAAAATACTCTTTGGAATGTAACGAATTAAAAAATAAATACATAAAGTTCACAGATTTAATAGATATGATTTTTTCTCATTTTTCTCAAAACGACCTAAAATCGTTTTTCTCATTTTCTCAGAACTACCTAAAATCGTTTTAGGGGCTTTTGAAACTAGGCGCTTCATATATAGATAGTATAGATACCGGGTATCGTATTCAAAGAAAAATATCAAGACTTTTTTCACATTCCAAGTTATACATAAATTAAATTTATCAAAAACAACAGATGTCGTATAGGTATAATATGAAAAAGTTTTTTTAAGCAAAGACAAGAAAAAACATACAAATAAGTACTTATAATAAAAGTCATTGTATACGTTTTTTCACCTATTTTGATCATTAGAATATCATATGGGCCGCCTCCACAGAGGATATGGATATGGATAACGGATTATTTTTGTTTTTTACGAGAAATGGTAGTTAGCCACATGTTCAACTTATTAGGTTCATACTCTGTGTAAAAACACACATTAAAAAAACATGTGTGTTTGCGGGATTTGAACCCGGGACCCACGATATTATAAGCCTAATGCGTAACCGCTCAGCCATCGTAGGCGTAAAAATATAATATATACTTAAGTATACCTACTGGGAAAATTAGTAGGTACCTACATAAATAAATAAGCAGCAATTCACTAAAAATACCAATAACCGATAGGCATAACACTAATAAAAACTTTGCGTGATTAAGTAGTAGGTATATTATAAAGAAATTATCACTCCATGACTTTGATTTACCAAACCAGTAAAATACATATTTTACTCTTCATTCAAACTGTGATTAATTATTACATTATCATTATTATGTAATATACTTAGTATGTATCAAACAGGTCTATTTTTTGTAGTCTTCATTATATATTGCCAAAACATCCCAGAGGATAAACGTGACTGCAGTTTAAATATCTGGCCCAATATGTCACGCCCACTTGCGATGATTCCAATAATCTACCTGAACTTTTGCGTTCACCTGTCATCAATGTATGTAATGAGTGTGGCGGAGTAAGAAAAAATGGTACATTATAAGAAACTATAAGTAGTAAGTATATATTTTTTTAATGAATTATGAAGACATTTTTTTAACACTTATTATTTATTTTAAAAGAGTAATAGACGACCCATTAGTAACCGCGGCCGCGCTGGGGTAGTGAAATATTTATAATATATTTGTGGTTCAAAAGGGATAAACAATTCGTATTGTTCAGCCTCTATCAGTCATTGACATTAATTAAAACATTTTCTCGAGTCTCTTCCTCATGGATTCTCTTCTGGAGTCCCCCTGATATTCAAGAGTTTTATAAATGACACCAATGGTCATAACATGTTTTTGTTGTTCGCTGATAACTAGAAACTATACTTGTAAGTTATCTGCTTGGACAATAATTGTCGTCAACTCTATTTGTCAACAAACTTCATAATATTAGATTGGGCAGATGTAACAATCTGGACTTAATAAGATCGACAAATAATGCAATATTTAGTCGTCTAAAGGGTATTTTTTTCAATATTCATTGAATGGCTACAAAGGATCTTGCCATTACGTTTGACAGTAAACTCACATTATATTATAGTGGCTATATGGTTACCATTTTTTGTTAAAAGGCAGTACAAATATTGTGCTTTGTCTTGTGCATATCTCAGATTATTTTGGATGTTATGTAAATTTAAAATTCTTTAATTTGCTACAGATTTGAAATTGGGTCTATTTTTTGAAACGCACATCTATATCTATACATAGGTACGGCCTTATGTTGGAGAGGGTTCAATAGATTTTGTAAGACTGATTTACTTGGGGCTGTATGGATAATCCCCGTGGCTTTGTTTGACTTTTTCTTACTTATATAGTTAAAAACTAAAAAATATTTATATTTGTATATTTGTATTTTTCGACATAGCATACGCGGTATAAAAATGAGACATCATTGGTAGTATTACACTATGTTTCTCTGATATCTTATAAATCGTGAGCATCAGTAAGTTGTAGATTAATACATAAGGGTTTACTACAAGTCCATGTTTTAATATACAATCGATAGATAGTCCTTAATGGCAATTTTTCATTGATTTACATAATGATCATATTATACTTTACCATATCACGCTCTATCCTCGGCGTCGTGGCATTTACCTCGGTATTCAAACATTTTATACATAATATTGTATTGGCAACACTACCATTTTTTATAGATTACGATTATAGCACTGTCACAAGGCAAAAACGTAAAGATGTAATTTTCTATCGATATGTATAGTTTGATCAAGACTGTATAAGTTTTCAATATCCTCCTGATTCTTTCTTTCTATTTTCATCCTATAATAAGTGTATATATATATATATATATATATTACGACATGTATCTTCTCGAAGAATTGATGGTGGTCTACCAACCTTTTCTTTAAATCCTGTTTCATCTACGAAAGTTCATAATCATCAAAGCGATTGAAACCGTTGACTGGAACAACGAGGTTATGCTCTTATAAACCCATATCAACAGTTTCTTTAACAATGGTAATATTAATCTTCTACAATGATATTTTCAATTGGAGCTCTGCACTATTTGATAAATTTTACGACGTGGAAGATATCGAGGGCTTAGTGTCAAACAACACTATCTACAAAAATGCAACTTTACAGGAGAGCCAAAAATCCTTATTTTAGATTCTTGTTACTCAACAAGGGAAATGTTTATTTAAAACCTAATATTAATATTTTATAATTTATTGTGTATTGTACATTTATCTTGCTTATGATGATGTTAAAATTTATAGGGATAGTTTTAAAAAAATATGAAAACAAGGGTTACTTATGTAGTTGGCGTTAAACTTTACTGACGATTTTATAAGAAATTAGAAAAAATTGACATAACGTTGTTTGACTATCATGTAGCGGTAAATGTAAAATAACGTTATCTCAAAAAAAAAAAAACGCTTTTTTGTAGATAACGTTGTCTGACTTTAAGCACTCGATATATTCTACCACACATCACGCTTCCTAAATACAGCAGTTTTCTGCGTTTTATGATGCGCAATAGTAATTATTATAGATCCTTCAATTTTATTACATAACTTAGGTCAGTGGTTTCCAAACTTTGGCGCCTCCCCTCCCCTTTATTTCATTAAATAAGAGAGACACCTTTTTAAATAGTCAATATTGTACTACTTAACACAATGCTTACGGGCCCTTTTAATTCATTTTGTAATTAACGTGTTAATTTGCATTTGAAAAGTAATTAGCAAAAACACAATTTTTTGTGGCCAGTAAGCTATGGGTTAATACAAAAATGAAAAAAAATATAAGTATATAAATAAACAAGGTTTTACTACTTATATTATATTGATTTTTAAATTAATTTGTTATCCAAATTCATCATCGTTCATTGAAAATTGGGTTCTATCATGGATCTCACATCCTGAAGCGGGCCCCCATACCAGGATCTTTGGCGGTCCCACCTACCTATCGCTCAGGTTAAGGGTAGTGTGATGCTCTAATGTAGTGTTTCCTAAATTATACACAGGAGTTATCATTTAAGTATACCTATCAATCATCATATGTATCACATCAAATTGCAACGCACAACCACATATTGAAAATATTTAATATCCCTGAAATAAAGTAGCGCCGCAAGCGACTTTTTTTACTATTAATTAAATAATGTGAAAAGTGCATTAGCAAACTAACCAAGAACTCAGGAAACAGATTTTTGTTTGCCTCTATATATCTGGCGCAGAAATCATTTAAAAGTGTTTCCACATGGAGAACTTATATTATGAGCTAACCCTTTTATTTCGTTTTTTCACAAGATAGCCAGCGCGCTTCACAATAGTATAGAAGTGAGGTATTATAAAATTAGTCTCCATATTTTCAGACAGGTTTATAAACAACCTTTTATAGGACTGTTTTTTAATGTAGTTTATAACTAGCGGCTGTTTTATAAATTATGCATTTGCAAACTGCAAACCTGTGGCTACATTAATTATTGTGTTAAACTGTTCGCGCCTCCCTTTGCAACACTCCGCGCCTCCCAGTTTGGAAATCGCTGACTTAGGTAGTTAAATTTTCATATTATTTATAAATCTATATTAATATATAAGAACATACATTTTATTCATAACAGCTCCGCCCATGTACAATGCACCGCAGGCAAGATAATCTATCACATCGCTCGTCAAATTCAATCGAGGTAATTTTTGTTATGGATCCATTATCTTTTTATACATACAGATACTTTAGTGAAACAGTATTTTTTTTATGGTTTTAGCATAAATAGCCAAAACATAAGAAGTATGTAGGTATTATAATTTGAATTAAGTTTTTCAATGTGTGTTCGGACCAAAAGTATGGAGTTAATATGTTAAGCAAGTGGCTAACATCATACCATTAACATCTTAGATTATAGAAAAATATAGATGGAGCTATTGCATATGTTTGTCCTTCAAATCATGACGAACTTTTTCATGCACTTGCCTCGCCCCCTTCACGCTTCCTCCGCGACCCTTTCCTGGGTCATTCGAAAATATGTGTGACAGTCTGCGTGTCGTAGTGTTGCCAGATATCGAATATTTATTCCAATGTTATAATTTTACAAGCGATGTTTTTATAAATTATATTATGGCAACACTGACGTGTTGGCTATGCACTTGGTAAAACATTAGTCACTAAAATCGACTCATGCGGAGGGCTTGATTAACATACATCTGTCAACTTACACCCTGCGGAAGCCCATATCTTTTTATGATCTAACTCTAACATGATAAAAAAATGAACTGACGTTTACGTGATAAAAAATACATTACATAATATGGTTTTTAAATCTACATATTAATATTTTAAAAGCTCTACAATTATTCAGTCATTTTGATATGATTTGTTTCAGGCTACAATACAAACCTGTATTCAAAAATATCAATAAAAACGATTTTACAACGTTTTTCTTAGGTCGTATTCTTATTTGTCCGGTGGTTGTTTGTCCAGTAAAAATCTTGCAATCGATTTTTAACTAACTTCCCGACTAGCTAGACATTTGAAACTTTTAGAATATATCAGAACACGATGCCAATGCATTTTTTTTATACTTTTAGCCATCTTTAAGTAGAATTGAATTCATTTTTAGTTAATTCTGTTTTGTATGAAAAGTTATTTCGATACCATTATTGGTTGCTAGGGGGTCTAGCAACTAAATTATTAAATTCTATATACGTGCGTTACTATAGAAATCAATATGAAATGACATTTTTTTTATTCAGTATTTCTATCAAGTACAAAACAGAAAATTTAAAAACGGTGTATATAAAAAGTTCTTTTTATCTTGTAATTATTTATTATTTATACTTAAATATTGACCTAAGTCAATGTTATTGTTATATTTGTAATAATTTATGAATATTTCTACATAAGTAGATCATTAAAATATAGTTAATAGTTCATTAACGTTTATGTAAGTAACCGGTCGCCGTAGAGCAGAAGCAAAGATTTTTGCCTCATCTCCCATAGTTAATATTCTGAGTTGAGTTCATATAAGTACATATAGCTTTTTTGAATCGCATAATCTAAAAAAAAACAACAATAAAAACTAAATATTGCACAATACAGGCCAAAGACTACCGCTTTGGTTTAGTTTAGTTCTGTAAGTGGTTTCAAAATTAAAAAAAAAAAACCCGTAAGTATATATTTTGTTTCACCCACAGCAGGTGGAGCAGAAGTTAGCACAGCTTTCCTGACCTGTGGAATCGCGGGTTCAAGTCCCGCGGTTAGGTCATATTCGAATGTTGTTTTATTTATTTTTACAATCAATATTTATGTATTTGAATCCAGTGCATGTATCCAAAAAGTTGAACGTATGTCTTCCTACTAATAAATACTTGTAAAAAACATTTGTAAAGCTACCTCTATACTATGAAAGTTCACATTCATCTAGGTGCTTTTAAAAATAAAAAAATTAAATTTTATTCTTTTCGATTATTGCTTTGATTTTTTGCAAATCAATACACCTATATTTTGTTTTCTTGATTTACCTATATCGATTATCATTTTCTTATCCAATATTAATTTCAACTCAACATACTACCTAGGGATTTCAATAAGTATTTAAAAGTATTTCAGTATTTCAAAACCGGTATCCCAATACTTTTCGTTACCGAAATACCGGTTTTAAAAATCAGACAGTACCGATATTTTCGGTATTTACAGTGAAAATAAAATGTATTAATAAACAATAATTGCTTAACAGTACCAGTGATGCCAACTGTACTATAATTATAGTACAATTCTATAATTTTAAAGGATTCAAGACGAAAAATGTTCCTGTACTATATATTTTTCAGAAATATTATAATTTTTACACTTTTGTACTATAATCAGCATAGAAAAAGATGGCAACACTGAACAGTACTATCATTTTTTATCGGATTACACAATGTCTGGTTTAATTCCGTGGCCCTTCATCGTCCTTAGTGACCAAATGACATGCTATAAAATATTAATAGTTTAAAGAGATTTTTACATACTATATTGTGTTTATTGGTACTTGCATTCTTCTTTTTCGAATTATTTTACGAATACCGGTATTCAATAGGAAATACCGAAATACCGGTATTGATAATTATTTTCATTCGGTATTGCAATCCCTAAAACTACCCCTTCATGGGTGGGTTGGTGTATGCATGTTGTGTTACGGCTTCCTTCACTCACTCATGTTATTCTCGTTTTATATAATATGTATTGGCAGAACCTTGCGAATCATCACTCTGTGATAGATATTGTACTGCATTTATTTGGTGACACCACATCGAATCGACAGTTGATCGAATGATATTATCCAGTGGTACCCAAGATAAATTAAAATATAAATATTGGTTAATCAAGATTATCAGAAGTATATAGGATCTAAAATAATGGAGACAATGGGGAGAGGCCTTCATCCAGCAATGTATCTAGCTTAACTCGGACGATGATGATAATGATAACAGTAGATACATATTATTATATAAGAACAGTTTTTCTTTTTTTTTTTGTATATAAATCATTACTTTTTACCTTCATTGTTTGCCTAACCTTTGAAGTTAATTGCCCATATCAATTATCCCAAAAAAAAAAATCTGTTCGGTTGCATGACTGTGTAGAATTATTCTTCCTTATGGTAAATCGAGTTGAAAACACTTTCATAATCAAATTATTATTCAAGTAATGATATCATGAAATCATTAGTGAATGCTGGGCACACACGCCAACCCGTCTTTACAGCATCATGTTACATCGGATATCTTTTTCAATGAACTACTTAGTTAAATCTATACATACAATCTATAAATCACTGCGCACTTTGTAAGTATAGGTTATGTTATATACAAGCCGAATCACCTTACATAATTGATAATAAATTAATACTCGTTAATTTTACATAGATAATACTGACAAGCTGATGACATGTCTATTTGCTATTTTTTGCTGCAACTTATCATCTTTTACTCCATAACCCAGCACAGATCGTATCCCTTTTAAACAGTGGTCTACAACATGGCCCCCACATCCTGCAGCGGGCCCACAGACTAGAATCATTGGCGAGCCCCCCTACCTATCGCTAAATTTAAACGCAGTGTGACTATCTACAGTTGTATATTCCAAATAGTGTTCGAGGTAAAAATTAGGGTGTTTTAATAATGTTTAATGCACCTACTTGAATTATGGAGTTATCGAATATTGACAAACAATAATCAAAAATTGCATCGCACAACCACATAATTAAAATTTTTAATTATTGTACAAGTGAAATAGCGCCGCAGGCGTCATTTTTTTACAATTAGTGCAATTTTGTGATGTGTTTTCTCACTTGGCTGATCAATTCGCCAGGTTGGGCCCCCAGGCTAGAGCCCTGTCAGCCCCCCCCCACCTTGTAGGGGCCATAGTCTACAATCTGGCGACCCTCCGCTGGCAAGGGTATCACAAATTCCAATGCTCCTCCTAATGCCTACGTAGGCATTCAATAGTCATTATTCGTCTACCTACACGGATTCTTAGACCTGGTGAACTATATTAATTTTAATCCTAGCAGTTATTTTGTGTATTTTTTAAACATTCATACAGTTTCCTTTAAATTCAGTCGCCATCGCAGCTTATTCTAGTGAAAAATTCTTAACTTCTTCGAGGATCTCATTAATATCTCGGGAAATGAGAATTCTCAAAAATTCAGAAAAATAATTTCTCTCGATTCGAGAATTATTGAGACGACATTATTATTCATGACCACAACCCCTATACCTACACACTCAACGCATCTTAGACAACGTATATTCATATATATTTTTTTTAATATACTTACTATCGACCTTTCTAGTTTCAGCTTTATTGTAAAAAAAAAATAGGAAAACACTGTTGATTCATTCTGCTTAAATTTGTATAATTATTAATAGTGGTGTGTACTTAGCCAATATTACGACTACTGCTCTTTACCTTAAAAGGGCAGAAAGTTGTTTTCGCATTTAATAAGCTATGTCAAAATGAATCCAAACTCTAATGAAAGAGTAAAATGTTCATGTTTTTTTTTTGCAAATATCAAAATCATCTTTCTCTTTTATTGATTGGGATGATGCAAATAGATAAATTATGACTGAATATCGACTGGTCAATGATACAGATTTCAAAGATCTTCAAATCCTTTGTATATCGTAAATGGCAACAACCGGTTCGTTGCGAGCTGTAATACTTGCAAACAATGAGCACAATACGAAATATTAATAATAATTATTGTAGACTACAAGGAAATAATATTATGAAGATGATCCATAAACTTTATGGGAAAGTTGGTACATAAAGCTAAGCATAAATGCTAATATATTATACACCGATTTACGTTTTATTATAAATGCATTTAATATTATCTCATTCACATCGCAGTATTTAATTCATTGTAATCCTAATATCATCATCACTCATCAGCCAGTATCAATTCAATACTGAATGAAGGCCTCTCAAAACTCATTATCATATTCCTTACAGTCCTGTATGTTGCGTCGTTACCATTTATTTTATACATAACATCTCAATAATAAAATGGACACGTTCTGCAAAATGGAACAAATCAGTGCCATCTTTAGATTAATAAAGCCTGAGCATATCTTTTTGCACAAGCAACAAGTGGTCCACTATTCAGCTGTCAAAATCAGATCCCAGATTGCTTGACATATTGATCCGCCCTTTTTCGTTTCAAATTGAATTATAAGAAAATTCTCAAATCAAATATATTAACTACCAGTGTTATTTATAAATAATTTACATTCCTGTTATTCATCAGCTGCAAAGTCAGACTATTCCTTATCACAAAAACCGGTGGTAATATCGATTTCCAAAAAATACGTAGCATTGATCTATGCATTAGGTACATTTGTAGAAGGTGTGTTAATGCTAGTTAATGCTATCTAATGTTAATGTTAATCTGAAAGAAATCTGGAACTAAGAATACTCCGACAAGTGAACACGACAGACGCGTCAGTGTGAGCACTCTATAGAACAATGACAGGTCATCCATAGGCGACGGAAGGGGCGGAAAAGGCAGGACCAGTCGTGAATGTTTCGGCTTTCTACTTGAGTCGGCAATGAACAAATCCTTTTGGCAAAAATCTGAAACGAACACTTTTATGGCACTGTAGATATAGTTAATGTTGAATGACATACCAAGAATTTTAGGAGTAGTATCTTTTAGTCGTAGCGAATGCCAGGTCGTTTCAACTGGAAAGCGGTACGGGGAAAATTACTTCAAAGCAGGTAGAAAAAAACAATATGACTCGCATACACTGCCACAAGAATCTGATACCATTCTACCTACCTATTATTTTTCACAAACTGTTTCCATGCAATAATACGCCAACAGTTGCTACGTATATTCACAGAACTAGGACGTTTTCTACCTCGTTACCACTGGGTAGCCAGTCATGACGTGTCCAACGATTGTCTCATCTTCGAGCGACGTGACCTGCCAATTTCCATTTTTTTTAAATACCAAATCAGATCATGTTAATTAACTATGTCTTTTATTCGACGAATAATTCACAAGATTTAATAATGTACCATTCTAATTATTGAACATACATAATTTTGTAAAACACATTTACACTCAAAAACCGATCGCCAACAGTACCTTGATTTGGAAGAACGTTAATGAGCAGGTATTAAAAGGCCAATAGTTAAAGATTGTCATCATTAGTATGTCACCTCGTAGCATAGTGGATAATGCGCGGATTGGGGCGTAAACCCTGGATATGCAGGTTCGATCCTGCCGGGTGTCTTACTTTTTTCAAAAAGATTTTTTCTATTGGTTATAATATATTTTCTCAGAAGTGTTTTTCAAAATTATGTATCTTCAGATCATATCACTTTGTTATTTACCTTATTAAAGTTTTTAATGATCATGAATGACTTTATAAATCGATGACCATTGACACCTCGTATCTGACATACTTACATATTTTCGATAGGGGAATTGAAATGTTATAAAAAAATCTTGTTATCAAATTAAATAGAAAAACAAAAATAAAGTTACCTTAAAAATAAACTAAATTATTTTTACACTAGGTTTATTTTTGTTTTTTATGTAGGTAATTTCATTTAATAGTATTTTTATAACATGTTAGCTCCCCCCTGTCAAAAATATTGAATGTCAAATAGGAGGTGTCAATGTTAGAACTTTTTACTTCTTCATGGGTTCATGATACCTCGTCGCAGAATAGATGTGATGTTTCATGATTTTATGGCACCATTAAGATTGATTTGCTTTGTGTTAATTATATCATGTTTTTGGACGTGTTAAATAGCTTAAATTTATAATTGTATTTATCATTTTACTCTAATATCTGTAGATATGTATATACTACATTATCTACTGACTTTTTATACTAGTTGTTATTTTGTAATTTATTAATGTATTAATTATGTATTATGGCGCATTGGCCAATCGCTGTAATGCCGTAATACTATTTTCTAAATAAATAAATCTATAAATACATAAATAAATAAACGATGCTCTCCTTATCACAGACTCTTCAACGAAGTCGGTGCACATCAATTAAATATTACCCAATTTTATTAATTCGATCGGTTGTATGATAAATTTTGGGTTAAAGCCTAAGAAGTAACCCTTCGAAAACATAAAGTACTAACATACTTACAACAGTAGTAATTCAATGTATGAAGAAATAAATGGTTATATTATAATAAACCGCCAATTTGGATAGGATTAATAGTATTTCTTATGTAATATTTATATTTATTTATCTCAGAATAATATTCTTACCCAGAATCAATATTTTTACTGAATTTTGCAGTAATTAATAGCTTTGTTTATTTTATTCATTTTTAACGACTTCGTAAAATGAATCCGTGCAAATTTTATTCTTTCTGTCATAATGTAACATAATCCATCAGAAAACCAGTGAACAATCGTAAATAAATTTATTATCGTTACCTCGGTAGCTTAAAATTTCGACATAATAATTAGACACTAATTGTAATTGGATTTTCATTATTTAATGCCATTTTTATGGTCACATTGCTTTTTATTGTCAATTCTAGTATTTTAGTAGGTAGGCATACAGCATGCAAAATACGCATCTGGAATATGACATTAAATTTAGTATCTTTCACATGACACAGAAAATAGCTAAAAGTTTCTTCATCAGCTATAACAGCTATAGCATTATAGTATGTAGATTTTTAAGTGTTGATATAATTTCGTATTCACATTACGTTTAAGTTGTGTGACTTACGTAGGTACATACATGCTTTTCCCTTCTCACTCATTATGCAGATATGATATAATATACGTAAAGTACACGTTTTATAAATTTGCACTTTTTAAAAACTCAAATTCAAATTCAATTCCATGAAGAGTTAAAAGTCATCAGCAGACAACAAAAACATAGCATTTTTAATTACCAATGCTATGTCATTTATAAAAATCGTGCACAGCAATGGCCCCAAGTTTGAGCCCTGAAGTACACCAGAAAATGTTTCAAATGTCTGTGACTGATAAAGGCCGTACGATACGTACTGTTGACGATTCTTAAAATAACTCCCGAATAACCTGAGATATCGATCAGAGAATCCAATTATTTGGATTTTTTCCATTAGAATATCGCGATCGACTCTGTCAAAAGCTTTCGAGCCCTCTTTGCCTGATTACCTCGCATAAAATTAGATCAAATGATATTCACTTGTATTAATATAATATATAGCAATAAATAAATAGATTATATTATAAGTAAAAAAATTACAGTATATTACATCATTTTCATCCTAGAACCGGAGTGCATTATATTATTATTCTTGTAAAAAGAATGTTTTTTTATATAATTATATTTAAAATATTTTATTACCTATTTTTAAAACGTTATTATTTATTTTTATTTGGATACAATCTAACATATTTTTGCCTGGCATATTTTTTTATATAAGTACATACTTACTCTATTATTTACATCACGTCCTCAAACTGGATTATGAAATGGTGCCTACAGCATGTATTTGCAAAGCGAGCGGGCGTCAAGGAAGCAACACAAATACCGAAACACCCCAAATACGTAGGCATAGCATTAATTCAATAATTACGTAATGTGAAATATTTACCGCCGTCAAAAGAGAATCTTTGCTACTGGAAAATCATGAGAATAAAATAGAAGTTTAGTGTTTGACCTAACATCGTATTATGTATAGAACAGGGAATTTATTATTTAAGAAAAACAATCAATTTCCTTTTTAAAATTTAAAGATAGGTAAAATAGTGTTCTTGTTGTTGCATAATATGCCAATATTATTTAAAATATGAGTAACATAGTTCAATAATTTACATAAGTCGCCCCGATTATTTCTAACAATTGAATTAACATTTCGATACAGATTCCATATAAAGATTTCAATACTTATTACCCGATATTTCATGAAACTATTTGCAACACAGTCTATAAAAGAACCAAAGTTTCATTCCATAAAGGTTGTAATGATCCAAAAACCATTAGATTATCCGAAGATATCAATTTCGCAACTAAGCAAAAAAAAAAAAATCAGAAGTTCAGCATTTTTTGCAAGAAGTGTTGCATTTATTGAACACGGTCGCACTCGTAGTGCATCGAACGTGTTTGAAGATGACGAAATTTCCCAACGAGAAGGCAACCGATGAGCATTAGTCTGAAGAAGCGTTTCTCAAAGGTGCGTTCCGGTATGCCCTTATTTGATCACGATTAAAATACGCATTCCATTTCACCACTTCTGCATAATTATCATTATGAAATTAACGGATAAATAACTTTGCTTACTTAATATTATGTTTATTTCATTGACAGGAAATTAAAAGTTGATAATAATTGATAATAATTCTTAAAAGAAAATTAGAGTAAAATTCAGAAAGTATTTAAAACTTGATGTTGACGACAACTACTGAGGATATACCTATATAATGGACAAGACACATAACAAATGCGTCAATACTAAAATAACTGAAGATAGAGAACGATGAAGAAAGTTGCATCTACATCTGACCCTAAAGTGGCACTCGGTGGTTGGAAAAAAGGTTTACAAAGGACAGAAAAAGATGATCAAAGCTAATTCATAATTAGACGGTAATACAGAGATTTGTTATACCATTTTGTTTCGATAGCTCCACATTTTTTCAAAACTATCGAGATTATTTTTTACACGTATAATTTAGATTTATATAACACCGGTATATCTACCGTGGTGTGCGGTCCATAGATGCTGTGGATGCTGAGCATGTCTAGAAATAATTGATAACATATCATACAATAATATTGTGTATTTACCTACTTAACACCGACACACTGGGTAAGCCAGTTCCTGACCGGCCATGGTGACTTCGCAGCCAAGCTGCACGGTTTTCGTTTGATAGGACATGGGCCGGAATGCACATCCGGGCACGACCATCAAGACGCTGGGCACGTTCTCTGGGACTGCCCGCTGATGGGATCCGACGGAGCGGAACTGTTTTCCAGGGTCCGTCTACACATGGGCCCGATTGTCCACGCCGACTTGATATCAACCAAGGCCAACTTTGAGGCATTTGAAAAATTAGTCGTCGTATGGAGGACGGAATAATTCCAATACCTCGTTTCGGAAGAGTTTCAGTACACGGGTACAGAGGACACTTCATGTCATTAAAGATAAATGACGGCAGAGCAAGTCAAGATTCTTTTTAAATAAAAAGGGCTTAAAGAAAGCGTTGTAGAAAATTCTACAACGCTTTCTTTAAGCCCTAAGGTGCATGGTTGCATCGTTTCGGGACAAGGAAGTGTGGCACTAAAAACTTTTCATTATGTCACGTTTATAGCGTCATGGAAGGTGACCGTGCACAAACCGCGGCTGCATATACATGACAGGTGGAGATAGAGTAACTTAAATCATGTACCTACAATCAGGTGGCATATTTTATGTAACTTTTTAGGTATTAACTTAGTAGATAGGTACCTATCTATTGTAAATGTTGATTATGTAACACTGTATAATGTTATGTTACAAACCTTCATATTGACGTTCTGTCTCCCAAATGACGTAAATGAATTTAACAAACAATACCCAAAAATTTCAGGTTTGCTAAAATTTGTACTAAATAATGTGCAGGTATATATGGAAGCAAATCTCACCGCACGCCACTGCAGTATAGATATTTTAGTTCATTTAAATCAATTTAATTAATCATTTAATTAGTATACTTACTTTCGCATTACGGGTAGGTTTATTGATATTCACAATCCGAGTTTTGACTTTCGGTATCATCGGGCCACGTATATATAAGGGGTTTCTACTCGAAGACCATTGTTTACAATCGGTATAATAATATTCTAGTTCTACCTAATGGCACGAAATATATAGCGAATTAATTAATTAATAGTTAAATTACTGCTAATCGAATTAATATTAATGTACTTAACAAAATGATTTAGGATACGAAGTAAATAATATAAAGCGTAAACCTGTTTTTTATAAGAAGCAAAAATATTACATGCCTCATTAGTGGATTTTTTATATACTGGTAGTCACACTAGGTTGGTCGATTGACGATATAGGACGTAGGTATAGTATTTTTTTACCATGTCTAATCCTAATAAGATCTTTCTAAGAATCTAATAAACCAAAGATCTAATAAGAAGTTTAATAACAGGTATATAAAATAATGATTTCATTATGATTTATTAGAATGGATACTTAATCAATTAGTTGTTTCCGACAGATCGACCACTGTCTTTATAAAATTTTTCGTGTCTTTTCTAATGTTCTCTGGAATAATAATATCATGTATGTATGTGGATCATAAACTCATATTGGTAATAAATAATAAAAAAAATCGCAAATACATATCGCACCCGGGGAATAATAGTGGCACAAGTCCTAATTTGTCATTTTGAGTTAACGCTGGCCGAGTGGCTTAAATGCCGGCCTATAGAGTCGAGGGTCCCAGGTTCGAATCCTGGGTCTGGCAAGTAAACATATTGTTTTTCAATTTGTGTATGAGTCAGAGTATGGACCTAATAGGTTGAGCAAGTGGCTGACATCCATTTCTCGTAAAAACAAAATTCTGTCAATACAAACCTCCACTCTGTGGAGGCCCATATGATCCTATTAGGATCGGACATGGTCGAAAGAAAAAGATGCAGAAATATTCCAAAATATCATTTCTATCCGCACAAACAGCGGCATAATTCTTAAAAATATAATCGTGGCCTTAAAAGCACTTTTGTCATTATCATATTATAACATTTTACTTGAATTTAAGCAGAAATAGTGGCACAATGATCAATGTGCCATTGTTATTGCGGATAGCATTCAAAATGAGATGACGAGTGTGCCAAATTCACGCTATTATAAAGTAAATTAACAAAAAACTGATTTAACACACCAAAATAAAATATTCAAACTGCTCTCCTGCAAAAACAAGATTTTCGAGTTGTGCCACTATTATTCCCCAGGTGCGATATAAGTATATAATTATATAGTTTTGCGAGGTAAATAAACTCGGCACATTATTGTACCGCGAATGAAACCTAACAAGGAAGTAATTATTTTTGTCTAAATTTCTCAATACAATATGTTTGTCGTTATTTAGTCTATGTATGCAAGATGCAATTTAAAATTTCTGTAAGTTTAAAAACATTGTGAGTGTATCCGCCCATCTTAGAAGGGGAGTAGCGGTTTCATTTATTTTGAGAAGGTTCCAAAGTCAAATAACGTTGGGAAACCCGCCGGCAGACGCGGCGTGATGTGACATTTGTGTCGGATCAAATCGTCCGATCTGGTTCGGTTCGGTGTGAGGGAAACACAACAATGCCGGTCGGGTTCAGGCGTGAACGGGTTGAACCTTTATGAGGCCGCTCGCGGGTCCGGTTACCTCTGCCACCGCCAGTGGCGTACTAATTATTAATGTTTCTACAATAATTAATAATGTTATAAAATAAAATATATTATACATTACCGATGATTGATGCATTTTGAATATCTGTAATCTAAGTAAATAATATATTATATAATAAGGTTAAATAATAAATTAATGCAAGTGCGAGAGAAATCTTTCATATTCTTAATGTATCCTTTTCATACACCTATTAACTTACAAGTGTACCTACCATTAATGGGCCCATCATCATCATCATCATCGGCCTGAATCTATCCGCTGCTGAATGACGGCCTCTCCAAACTGATTCCACTTTTCTCGGTCCTGTGTGTTGCATTGCCACGTACTTCTGCAGAACTTAACAATTTCATCGATCCAGCAGCCTCTAGGTCTACCTTGCGGACGTTTTGTACCTCTTGGGTACCACTAGATGACTATATTTGCCCAGCGATTGTCCCTTCTCCGAGCTAAGTATCCAACCAATTTCCATTTGAGGTTTTTAGCGAACTCTATTACACCGCAAACCTTTGTCTGTTTTACAATCATTCCACTTTTTGTCCTTTCGCGTTATTCCCAGCATGCACCTCTTCATACCTTGCTGTGTTACTCTACGTTTCTGGATCTCTCTCTAATGGGCACATATTACTTAGATTAAAATGTCAATAATTACCAAAAGACAAGCTTATTTTTAAGCCTACAAAACTGATAATCAATATTACAGTGGCTGGTTGAGATATCAGGTACAAAATGCATTTTAAAGTATAGCCATAAACGTCCCAGATACGGCAATATTAGGGATTGCAATACCGAATGAAAACGTCAGTACCGGTTTTTCAAACATTAAAAAAGACATAATTAGGTGCTTATCAATATAGCCATTAAAATCTCTTTAAAATATTATTTTATAGCAAAAACCTATATACCTACATTTATTATGTTACTAAAGCCCTCAAAAGTTTATCAAGTGCAAATAAGTCCGGATGCAGGAAAAGCTTCTTAAATTCAACGCCTGTACAGTCATCATTCATCAATAATTATAGAATAACTGAAGATTTTTGTCACGGATGTTTTCTATTTCGAAATCTCTATATATATAAAAATCTCGTGTCACGATGTTTGTGGTCGAACTCCTCCGAAATGGCTCGACCGATTTTTATGAATTTTTTTATGTATATTTGCTAGGTATGAGAATAAGTCAACAAGTATATTTCATACCGCTAGGTGATAAGGGTATCTCTATCCAGAAAAATTTTCTTTTATTTTTTTGACAATTTTTTTTTTGTATTTTTTTTATTATTTGGTATAAAAAAATACCTATAACCTCAAATTTTCACTTTCCTACCCCCATCCTCCCATTTTTTAATCGCGATTTTATTATTTTTGTATGAGCAAATTTAACCGTCGTTCGTATTTCAAACAGAACGAAATTATTTATGTGGTTGAATGACAGATGGCACTACGTCCGAGAAGAATTCAAGAGAAGCGTCGCGTCATTTTGTCATTTCATTCGGCAAATCACAACGCAGTGCGTGCAAAATTTTGTACGATTTATTTTAATTTATCTATTTTTATGTGCGTGTATTACAGTGCACAATGCCAGCAAGACGCAAAGGGGGCCATTTGGGCCGTCAAACGAATAAAGCAACAAACATGCAAAATAGTAGAGTAGAAAGAACAGACGAACAAATCCAATAAGATAACAAAAACGTGCGTGTAAGCATGTCGCAATTGCGTGCATCTCAATCACAAGAGGCACGAGCTGAACGAAATCAACAACGACAATTGGAACGGAGCCAAGCGCGCCGGTTCGTAGTTAACACACGCAGAGCAAATGACCGACAACGCCAACAAGTACATCGAACATTTACATCCGCTTCGTTCCTTCGTCTCGCATTCGAGTACGAGCCAGATATTGAATATTCCACTCATCCGAAAGTGCTGATTGGTGCTATGGACAAAGAATGTCCACATTGTCATGCGCTCAAATTCAAACATGAGTCAGCCGAGATGTGTTGCGCATCAGGAAAAGTGCAACTACCAGAAATTGAGATACCACCAGAACCATTGAACAGCTTGCTCATTGGCACGGTTCCAAATTCAAACCTGTTCCTGAAGTCCATTCGCACATTCAATTCATGCTTCCAAATGACTTCGTCCGGAGCAACAGAAATAGTTCACAATACTGCGGCAAATGGTCAACAATTCCATTCTACGTTCAAAATCAAAGGTCAAGTATACCACAAAGTAGGCTCATTGCTGCTAATGCCAAATGAACCACATACATTTTTACAAATCTACTTCATGGGCGCGGCGGTGAGGACATCAATCATGTGGATGCACGTTGCGGCTACAATAGCCTCAATTCGCCTAATGCCAGGCGCATCGTTGGCGAACTGGACGCCCTGTTGAATGAGCACAATGAATTATTGAAATTCTTCAAAGCACACATGCACGAATTGCAAAGTGACAATCACGCTATTGTCATCAATCCTGATAAAACACCAGCTGGAGAGCACGTACGTCGATTCAGTGCGACTGTTGTTGACGACATTGCTGGAATCATGGTTGGCGACCGCACATCGACGCGAGAAATCGTGATTCGAAGAAGAAACAATAATCTGGAGTTCATCGCTGACACACACCGTTCATACGACGCTCTCCAATATCCGCTAATTTTCTGGAAGGGACAAGACGGATATTGCATAAACATTAAACAACGAGATCCTGTCACAGGTAATTCATTCATTATGAACATCATTACTCATTTTGAATTGAGAAAATGAATGGTTGATGTTTTTTTGTTTTTATCGGCGGTCATCGTCTACAGTGCTCTATTCCTCTTTCTGTCATAGACTTACGATACATTCGTTACTTTTTATTTAACAACCAAAATATTCACTAGAAATAATTTATATGGCAGAACAACGTTTGCCTGGTCAGCTAGTAACTTATAATTCATTTTCCAACACGTAAACGAGTGTGCTTTCTTTACCGAAAATTCCAGTATTTTGGATTTTTAAAACCGATATTTTGGTATTGATAAATGCTGGAATACCGGTATTGCAATCCCTATACAATATAAATAGTCTTTTCGGCGATGTTGCTGAGGTCACCAGTTTGGATGTGAGTGAAGGTGGATGAGCGATTTGGGAGTTATGTGATGAACTGAAATCTGAGGATGATGTAGATTGCTTGTTTATTTACGAGTTTGACAGAAGTACAGTGATACGGGATACAGGAATACAACGATACAATATAATAGAGAGGTAGGTATTGTCTGAGGCACTAAGTTCTCTAGCAAGATACAATGTGGAGTGAGTAAGAGATCGAGTGAACTATTTCGAGGGAGAATTACGAGTTCTAGCCTTTTTATTTAATTTTAACCCAACACGTTTAAAATAAAAGCTTACACAAGTATTTTGTGTGAATTTTTAAAAAATATGATAAACATTAATAATAATACTGAGATGAAAAAGTACTTACTGGCAAGAAGTAATTTGACTGTGTAAATGCAAAGGAATATAATTATGTAGTAATTAACTTATATTAATCCTTTCTTGCCGACTCGGCTTTATTGAAAACTGCTGATGGCCTGTGAATCATTAAATAAATAAATGACAATTAAATAAATGATATTTATTTGGCAAACTCGATCAATGGATATTAATTAGTTAACCATTAATTAGACTTAGCATAATATTAATTGGTAATTATTATGGATTAGTCACTGAACTGTGTGAATCAGAATCTCAAACATATATGTTGTGAATTTATAATAAGATGATAATCTCAAGGTCTCTTGATTTTCAGTTGAGCCGATTTAGCAATGACATCCCGTAAGGGTAGGCAGATCATGCTTTGGGCGGTAATTCAGCATAGTTAGAACAGAAGTTACAAGTGGCATATGAAGGCACGAATAGTAATATCATTACAACTTTTGGAAGCAGTGGCAGTTTTCCATGAAGTAGACTACACAGTCGTTTCATTAGAAAGTAGGTAAGTACCATTTTTTTTGTTTTAAAACATCACAAGGCGAACTCCGTACTACGCCTTTATCTACTATCTAATTCGCAGGAGACTGTGACTTGTTCGTATGTAATTTTGTTCAAAATTTTTATTTCATTTATCTGTTTAGTAAGTTTAGTTCAAGATGATAACATAGTTTGCATAAAATTTGAGACTACGGCATTCTTAGTCTGCCTAAGTGCGGCACTACTTAGGGACGTCGCTGCAGTGAACAAACAATACTAATAATTGATATTTTGTGGCGTTATAAATGATGTTTTTTATTTACTAATACCTCAACTTTATTGTTGTAAATGTAAATAAAATCTGATACGTTTTAGTGTACGACATCCTAACTAAGGAATTGGAAAGTTTTCCCCCGTGATGCTCATAGTACAAAGTTGAAGAATAACAATCATTCGTTGCTCTACGTCTTACGCCATATATCTTCAAAATTTTGAAAATAGTGATGTTGGGTATGGTAGATGAAAAGACATCCTTTTTATTTAAAAATAGTAGTGATACTTAAAGTTTGAACTTAAAACTTAAATTACTTGAATGCATTCGAAATAAATAACAATTAATCTTGATATTTCAAAATGCTCGTTTGATATGGAAAAAATGTAAAACACAGATTAGTATAAAACTTACAACTATTTTAATAAATAAAACTAAATAGTTTTCCCAATTGATACATTTACACTATTAAAATAACGATAGTATGTAAGTATTTTATTGTTACTTTTATATAATATATTATTTTCAGTTTCTTTCGTCGGTTTACATGGAGAAATTACAGTTATAATATCCTTAAATAATGAAACATGTTAGTTTTTCACTTATAATTGACCGAAGTCCAGACATATATTTTTATTTGTTCGCCACTGTACGCGGAAAGGTACCGACATGCACGATTTATGGTCAATTGCATTGGCAAATCGTTTCTTAAGCAACTTGCATAACCATGTGCGTTAGCCTATCTCTTCAGACCAGTGATCTACAATATTATAAACCACCCTATAGGCAGGCCGTCAAAAAACCATCGGTCCTTTGAAGGATTGACACTTTTCCCCTAGTTGGAATATGTAAATGCTGATTGACGATTACCATGCATTAGAATATTTACAATATTTTCCTCCAATTTTCAACTTAAATATGAGGTAGGTATTAAGTGTTTTTGTGTAACATGATTTGTTCGTTGTTCGCCAATAAATAGGAATATAGCATATCGAAAATAATATAAAACCGATTAATAAATACCAGTGCTGGATGGTGACTTTTGAAACGAGGTAGGTTTTGGAGATCAGAGAAAAAGAACACACTTGTCAGGTATATTTACGGGAAATAATAAGATAATTTATGATATTACTACTGATGGATAGGTACACACTAATTCGATAATATTTCAGTATCTCACTGACTACATAAAATAGAGCAATGAGTTTAAATTATGTATTTTCCTAAACATTTATACACATCAAAAATCATTTGATTAATCAAAATTATTTTGTATTTTTAAAAACGATCTAAATATATTTATTTATATGTGATTGAATACCATAGATTTTTTAAATTAGCTAATTATTAATTATTTTAATAATATATTATAAGCAAAGATTTTAGGCATTCGAATTAGAGCCTATCGTTTTGTACAGACTGCTCCAGACAAACTGAGGTCACGTGACATAAAGTTCATACAAGAAGTAGTTTTATAAGTAGGTACGTCAATATGCAATTAAAAATTATTTTTCTTAATGTAGCTATGCTTTAAATAATCATCCAGTATGAAGTTTTTGCCACTGATAAATACATAGTTTTGTTACTTTTACTTTACTTTTGTTACATAGTTAATAATTTGACACAGTGTGATCGGCAACCGAAGTATATTTTAATGCATAACGAAATAAAATAGGTTATGTGGAATACGAAATGAGGTGAGATTAGACCAATGCGATTTTCAAAACTTTTTGTACTTAATTAATATTTTCAGCCTTAAATCTCCTTATATAAATAATATTATAATAGTAACATATACCATAACAATGAATATTTTAAAATTAATACTATCGACTTTAAATTCTGATTGATTTTTTTTTACTATGCCATTTCAGTCGTCTCTGTGATCCGGGTCTCGGCTTTCGGAATCTTCAGGCACTATGCATACTCACCAAATGTAAATTCATACTGACAACGAATACAGTTAATTATTCTCACTTATATAATAAATTAATACAATAAAATAATGTACAAACTGTATTTACTACCTAATAAAAGGATCAAATATAAAAACTAATTTTGAATATTTGAAGTTTTTGTAAAAACCAGTCGTAGATATAATAAATGCATTCAGTAAACGCAATAAATTGTCATTATTCCTAAACAATGGAACTAGGTAATGTGTTAGAAATTTAATAAAATTATCTTATGAGAATTGTCACTAATTAATATACCGGAGTGAGTGAGAGTAATTGATTTATATGATAGTAATATATCTGGTGAGTGCGCATAGTGCCTGAAGATGCTAAAAGGCGAAACCCTGGTCATAAAAAAACGACCCAAATCTAATAGTACAAAACATAAATCAATCAGAATAAATCTTGTCATAACATCAGTCGGAACCAGTAAATAATTGTCCATCAAAATTGTTCCATTTTATTTTATACAAGTACCAAACATTGGCAATAAACAATAAATTAATAACAACGTTATTATTTTTCTTATGTATAAGTAAATTTTTATCATCACACTTCCTCCCTGCGTAAACTTTGAAAAGCACTGTTGACTTGGTGCGGATATGGTTTTGAAATACTTAGTCAATTCGCAGAAACTTTTACAAGTAAGTAAAAAAATGTTTTATAAAAAGGTTTTTTTTATCACACACCTATTTATAGAACGAATATCAAATAACCTTTAAACTAAATAGGTAGGTACATAATTATTTGAAACACCTACCGAGCGACTATCGTATATTGTATCTTGAAGACTGATAATATGATGACGACATCTATCTTCGACAACCGGACACTAAAGAAATCTTAGGAATCAAATAGTACTAGAATTTCCACTTAAATATAAGGTATTTTAAAATAAGATTTATAAAGATTGGTTGATAATCATTTGCTCAACTCATTGGATGAATGCCTAGTCTAAATCCTGACGGTTTTATTAAAAAAAAAAAAAACAACAACATTTTGAGTGTGACCATCGAATTTAAGAAATTCCTTTCAGCATTCAAATTCCATTCGGTTTTTAACTCCGGTTGCGTAGTGAAAAATTCTCGATTTCTCGAGAAATGAGAATTCTAGAATTTTCAGAAAGTTTATTTCTAGAGATTCAAGATTGGCCTTTTGCTGATTATTTCTGGAGAATTCTCGAGACGAGTATTTTTGTTCACGACCACTCATTCTGACTAGCTGGAATAACCAAGTGAGAGCCTCCTTGTGGGTAGTCCAGTCGGCATTTAGTACCTCTATGATACCACAATAATATGGTATTATATTATGAATATAATGATTATAAGATAAAAAGAACTTTTTACTTTACTTTTACTTTATTTACAAATTTTTAAATTTTCTGTTGAATTATTATGCTGAATATGCTCAAACTTGTACTTCATATGAAGTAAATAAAAAACAAACAAATAATATAGAATACTGAAATGTCATTTTTACATTTCATTTTGATTTCCATAGTAACGTACGTATATATTAATAATTTAGTTGCTAGAACACCCCCTTAACAACCAATAATAGTATTTTACTTTTTACGGATTTTTCTGAAATAACTTTCCATACAAAACAGAATTAGCTGAAAATGAATTCAATTCTGCTTAGAGATGGCTAAAAGTATTAAAAGAACGCATTGGCATCGTGTTCTGATATATTCTAAAAGTTTCAAATGTCTAGCTAATCGGGAAGTTAGTTAAAAATCGATTGCAAGATTTGTACTGGACAAACGACCACCGGACAAACAAGAATACGAGCTAATAAAAACGTTGTAAAAATGAATCTGGTGATTAGCTCTACATCGATTTGCGAAAATTCTAAACACTAACAACTATTTGATTCATTGGATGAAATTGCTGCATCGTTACTTTAATATTATAGGTATATCAAACGTTTAAGATTGTCTGAAGCATTTTGTAATATCGCCGACATAGCATAGGTATCTATAAATTTATATTTTATTACTAACTTATGGCATTGTTAGGCTGGTGGGTAATAAAAAATGAGCCGTTGCAGGATCTAGAACCTATTAATAGAAGGTGATTTATGATTACAAAAAGAAAAACCGAAAAACTCGGTTTTTACTAAGAGTCAAATCTCGTAATAGCGCATTTCGACCACTTAAATTTTTATAAACAAACCCAAATTGCGAATGAATGAATATAAAATAAAAAAACACTTTTTTTAAAGGCACTTCGTGACTTCACTATTAGTTAATCAATATTTTACGGATACAGCAGCCTTCGTGAACATTCAATGTTGGTGGAAGATTTTTTCCACACGTATTGGTTTTGAGCTACTTGCTTTATTTAAATTTTAAACTAAGCCCAAGGAAAAAACTACTAAACGTAAGATAATTAATCATTTTAGCAATCTTTGAAATCGGGATCGCTCGTTTTTAAATCAAATTAGTAGCGTTAATTATTATTTATTATATGAAATGCTTTCCATCAAAAATGCAAATAGTATATACCTACAGCATTTATCCCAATTACACATAAAATATAGATGATGATTAATTGGACGTATGTATTTAGGCACTACCAAAAAATCAATAAGTAGCAAAAAAAATCAATATTACTAATACGATCGATATTGGGATTTTGCAACTTTTGAGTATTTCATTAGTTAGACATCTTTCGTAGTGATTATTTATGAACTATTTAAAAAAAATATATACAAAGCGTATACACACAGAAAAAAATGCCATTTGTCTAATAAAATTTATCATAATATACATTATTTTTTGAGTGGATTGTTAATGTGAATTACCATTTTCCAGTTGCCAACTTTGTGATTCTAACGAAATTAAATTCGACATATTAAAAAAAAATAGTTTTACATTAATATAATGTTTTTTAGGTATTCACGAAAATACTCTCAAACCGTCTCGAAACAGTTCTAGACGAGAACCAACCAAGAGAGCAAGCCGGATTCAGAAGAGGCTACAGTACTATGGATCATATACAGGTCGTCAGGGAAATCATAGAGCGCTACCAGGAATACAAACTGCCATTATATCTTGGTTTTATAGACTATGAAAAGGCGTTTGATTCCATCAAAAAATTCTCAATTATAGACGCCCTTAGCAACCAAGGAATTTCCAGACGCTACATAAACATATTGAACAGTATATACAGTGATGCCACAGCATGCGTGAAACTCCACAAACGGTCGTGTAAATTCCCCATTAACAAAGGTGTCCGGCAAGGTGATACCATTTCACCTAAACTATTCACCGCTACTCTTGAGGACTTATTTAGGAAACTTGATTGGGAGGAAAAAGGTGTTCCAATTAATGGAGAGCACCTCAGTCACCTGCGCTTTGCAGATGATATTGTTATACTCTCACAAGACCCGAAAGACCTCCAAGGCAGAATGCAAGAACTCGCGGATGTCAGTCAAACGGTCGGTCTAAAGATAAATGTCTCAAAGACAAAAGTAATGAGGAACTGTTTTTCGGACCCTGCGGTTATCTGTATTTCTGGAACCCAACTCGAGCAAGTCAGCAGCTACGTCTATCTCGGACAGCAGGTGTCCATAGACGGAAGCATGCACGATGAAATTGCTCGAAGAACAAAGCTGGGATGGAGTGCTTTCGGACGTCTGAATAGTATCTTCAAGAGTGACCTACCATTATGTCTTAAGCGTAGGGTGTTCAACCAATGTGTGCTACCCGTGCTCACGTATGGCTGCGAGACGTGGACCCTCTACATGAGAGATGTCCAAAGGCTAAGAGTTACACAGCGAGGCATGGAGAGGTGCATGTTGGGCATCACGCGAAAGGACCGTAAGAGAAACGAATAGGTTAGGAAGCAGACAAGAGTACGCGATGTAATAGACGTTGCCAAACAGCTGAAATGGAGATGGGCGGGGCACATTGCTCGCCGAAAGGACGGCCGCTGGACAAATGCCGTCATCCAATGGTACCCAAGGGGTACGAAACGGCCACAGGGTCGCCCTAAAAGTCGCTGGATTGACGAACTGGTAAAGTTCGGCGGAAATACGTGGCAGCGAACGACACAGGACCGAGAGAGTTGGAGAAAGCTTGGGGAGGCCTTCATCCAGCAGTGGATTGACCCCGGCTGATGATGATGATGATGATGATGATGATAATATTCAAAAACATTTTTCTTGGAGAGTATAAATATTAATTAACTAAAGTTTAATTATCGACATAGTTAATCATAATAATATAATATGAAATAATAAGATGAGATCCTATAACGAGCTCACATTTGTACCGTTTTTTATTTATTCATTTATCTTTGTCTGCTAATGTTTTTATATATTATTATGTTGATTAATTAAAACACTTAAAAAGTAAATTATCAACAAGTTGACTCAAATTGTAACATTCGTATTTCTCCATTCGGTGCTTTTCGTTGGCACGGAGAATACACCTTATTAGCCAAACCAAACTTCATCCTCGCATCATACCCGGTCTTAATAACGCATATCACGGGATACTAAGTTTGAATATAAACCGCCAGTAATTATAGAAACGGTTAAATATTCGACTATCGTCCACAAAAATAAAATATCGACCTTGTTTAGGAAAAAGGGCGTAACCCACACAGAACACATTTCACAGGATGGAAAAAAACGTTTTTTGAATGATTTTAGTTTAATATTTTTTTTTTAATTAGGCACAGACATAGGGTGCATGATGATTGATAATTTGGTGCAATATATTTTCGATCTAATAATAATTAAATAAGTTATTACAGAAAAATCATTAAAATTGAGGGTAAATGCTTTTTTCCTTAAATTAAAACTTAATTAATCTCAATTAAAACCTGGATTTAGATAATAATTCGGCATTTGCGGCTTACTTCCTTTTTATAGAACGTGCATTTAGTTGTATACATTGTTAATATCTAATAAAACCACTTTTCGAAAAATCGTGGGTTACGCCCTTTTTCCTAAACACAGTCGATATATTATCCACACTCTACATCATTCATCTGACCAGTTCTTTCATATGGTTCTAAGTACTAAACTATAATGCTGGAACACACCTTTGAAGAGACGATTCGCCGAGCCGCTCGGCGAGACTTTCCCTGATACTATTTAGTCCACAAAGGGGAGCGAGCACGCCTACTACACTCCCACGCTCGACCTTGACCGGGTAGTTTCAGTGTTGCCAATTATTGTCATTCATAAAAATATTCCGGCATATAAGGACGGCAGAAAACATACTAGATTTTCTTAAAATTCATAAAGTGCCTAGAAACCAGTATTTCATTGTAAACATTGTTTTTACAAGAACAAAGATTGAATAATAATTTCAACTAAAAAATAAGTTCTAATGGATTTAAGTTTTGTACTATTCCATTTGAGTAAACAAAACTTAAATCCATTAGAATTTAAATTCAAATTCCATCAAGTACCTTTGGTCGATAGTATTAATAATAATATGATTAAAAAAAAAGTCATAAAATTATTGCAGGTGAGAAAAATTAGTCATCATTTAGCATTTATTGTGCATTAATTAAATGCAAATAGCAGCATTTATTAAATGCCATACGCCAGGTGTAAATTTTACAGACTCGATTCATAATATTTAAAAATTGTAATGATGTATTTATATTATTAACTTACTTTTCCCTACATTGTCAGCCACGCCTCGACAACCGTTATGTAAGCGGATACCATGGCGTAACGAACGATAGACGCCCTTCAATGTCGTGCTGAGAAAGAAACTTCCCATGACCTTGATCGGTGTGTACTAAAAGTGATTAATATTTTGATATAACAATATATTACGGTCAATCCTTGATGAGAAAAGACCTTCTTGCTCGCCGTAAAATGCCGCAAACTTTTTGAAGGCTGAGAAATTTTCTCTCATAGATACCAAGTCGTAATGGCCGACTTGAGAAGCTCTTCCATTTCAACCGACACATGGTGATACTCCCAGATGATGTGATCGGCATACTGCAATTCGTCACATAAGCAAATTGGAAATTCTATTAGGCCAAACTGACAGAGTTTCGAGGCAAAACCACTATGTTTTGTAAAATTCCATGTACTCTAAAAACTCTATACTTGCAAAAATATAAAAAAGGACATTTGTTAAACATTTAATGTTCTTCTTATAATGTATAAAAGACGTAGTAATCACTGGATGAATAAAAATATTTAATCAGTACAAATACATATTATTGTTACCTAACCTTCGCATTATTTATATCATTAAACATTATAAAGATGTATTTTTTCCAAACGTTGACAACAAAAATCTTATATTAAATATTCACTAAAACCTTATAAACAGCTTATTTGAATATAAACAAATAATATTTATAATATCACTGCTCAATCTATAGAACAAGATAAAATCTTGACCATGTAAGATGTCATTAGTTTGATTGATTACATTTATTTCATATTTTAAATTAATATTTTCTATGCACATAACTAACTCTTTTTTTCGTATTTATGTATTTATCAATCCTTCTTTTTATTAATAGTTTATACGGCTATGTAGCATTACAAAATCACATACAATCATGTAGATTGCAGATAGATATTTAATATTTTAGTGTGATGTGTAAACGGAACATGAAAAACATTTATTAACAGACAACACTATCTACCGATCTATCTATACATAGACTTTTTTGGATGCGCAAGATTTCTTTAGTAAGGACAAATTGATTTATATAAATAATAGATGGTAGTCATTATATACTCGTGTTACAGTAAGAGCCCGAAATTCGGCTAATCATAAAAGTGTCCAACTGCATACGTAAAAATCAAAGGCTTCAATGAAAGATCAAGGTGCATTGGGAGACCTGGGAACAGGACATAATTGTCGGGAAACAGGAGTGGAGGAGGACAAGCCTACTCTTGAACATTCTGCCGTGGAGTTGCTTGAAAGGTAAGATAACATAGAACAGATAATAAATAGAATTCTGGTAGGCTATATACTAATACAGTAAATTTTGACGCAGGGTTTTGAATGTATGAGTGTCTTACGAAAATGAACCACGCATTATAGACGTGCAATAGTGTATGTAATACATCAATATTAAATGAGCGTCAATGCATAAACCGAGAGCTGTTGTCAGTATTCGCCGTATGACGTATTCTTGACACGTGTTTGAATCTTACTTGAGATCGGCTGCCGGCTTTTTCTTACCCGTTAGGTATTTCAGTTCCCATTATAAGGGTAAGAGTCAAAAATTCAACCAACTGCTTTATTGCTGCTTGCATCCTCTTGGTATAGCCATAGATTATTTTAAGGCTATACCTCAGTTGAGGCATGGTCTAAAAAGATCGTGGCTAGGCGATGCGCGGATTGCGGATCGCGGGTGCAAATAACGCATGCCGAACGAAATATAATTTGTCATATAAATCCAACATCCGTCCATTTAATGCTCTGTTTAACGCGCTAGCGAGAAGGGCGTGGTCTCTTGCCTCACACGAGATCACGCAACTCTACAAAGAATGCATGAGTAGTGGCATATTCCCCGACTGCTGGAAAAAGGGTCATCTCACGGTGATCCCCAAAGCCGGCAGTTGCCCTCCTTGTGACCCGAAAGCGTATAGACCGATTACGCTCCTTCCCGTCTTCGGGAAGATATTGGAAAGATTGATAAACAGCAGGATTGAGTCCCACCTGTCGGAAAACTGTCCAATCTCGCAAAGACAATTTGGGTTTAGACCCGGAAAGTCCACCGAGGATGCGATTCGCTTTGTGATCGATTCTGTGGAGAGCTCTGGCAAGGACCTCGTTGCCGGGATTTTTCTCGACATAGCGGGCGCGTTTGATACTGCGTGGTGGCCCTTGGTTCTGGCAAAGCTTAGGCTGAAACAGATCCCCGGGGACCTCTTTGCCTTAGTTCAAAGCTACTTCAGCAATAGGGAGATAACCTACGACTCCGGCCCCAGCCTGATTCACAGGAGGACCACCATGGGGTGTCCTCAGGGCTCCGTCCTGGGACCCCTTCCGTGGAACATTCTGTTTGACGACGTTCTGTCCCTGCCACTGCCTCCGGGCTGCACGCTCGTTGCGTACGCCGACGACTTGCTCCTGCTTGTTGGGGCGACCAGCCGACCGGCACTTGAGCGTGCAGCCACGGACGCCTTGGGCAGAATCCTTAATTGGGGGTTGCTGAACAAGCTGACCTTTGCCCCGAGCAAAACGGAAGCTGTCCTCCTCAGGGGTAGTTCTCGGGTCAACATAACTCGACGGCCGCCCACGGTTCGTTTTGGCCAGACCTCAGTGCGTTTCTCCGAAAGGGTTACGTATCTGGGAGTAATTCTTGATGACAAGCTGTCTTTCGTTCACCACGCCAAGACGGCCGTCTCTAAGGCCAATTCGGCCTATCAGAGAATGGCCCGAATGGCGGGCAGCAATTGGGGACTTAAGCCTAGAGCCCTTAAGGTTGCATACGGCGCAATTTTCATGGGAATTGCCGGTTACGCCTCCAGCATTTGGCATTCTCGAGTAAACTCCTTAACTCTCGTGAGACGCGCACTATTAAGCGGGCAGCGACTTGCGCTGATCTCGCTTACCAAAGCCTACCGCACAACTTCTACTGACGCGCTTGCCGTACTCGCGGGGGTGCTACCCCTCGATCTGCACGTCCAAGTCAGAGGATCGATCACCCTCCTCTTGAGGGGGATCAGCACAATACTCGCCGGTGTCCATCTGACACCACCGTAGAGATCCGAGGACGTTCCTTACAGGAAGACTGTAAGTGACATTGTGTACAAGACCGCATTTGCGGCATGGCAGGCGAGGTGGACCGCCTCCCCCAAGGGGCGGCACACTTACCGTTTTTTTCCAGACGTATTCTGCAGGCACCAAACTAGAAGACTCCAACCTTCGCACTGGATTAGCCAGTTCCTCACCGGCCATGGCAACTTCGCCGCCAGACTCCACGAGTTTGGCTTGATAGTAGATGGGCCGGGTTGTACCTGTGGGCATGACCACCAAGATGTTGAACACATCCTCTAGGATTGCCCGCTTATGGAATTCGAACGAGCGGAGCTGTTTGCCAGGGACTGTTCTCACAGATCTGGTAGCAACCGAGGCCAACTTTGCGGCATTTGAGAAATTTGCAGCGTCGTATGGGGAGCGGGATAGTCCCGACTCTTCTGTAGACTCATACATTTCAATTCGTGACACTCAGTGTGCGGGTACACAAGGCGCTTAACGTCAGCGGACAGCAGAGCCAGTCCAAAAAACAAAAATTTTCTTTCTTAACTTTCTTCTTTAAGCACTACGGTGCATGGTTGCAGCATCAGTCCCATGCGGCTCCGTCTCGGGACGGAATGAGCACTTAAAATCACTTCTTTCAGACACGTTTAAAGCGTCATAGAAAGCGGCCGTGCATATATGACGGGTGGTGGTGGGCACTTTTTTTTTTTTTTGTTCTATTAGTAACAATAATAATATATTCATTGACATGTTTTCTTTTTCAAGTAAATGGGTAACGTTTTTAGTCATCTTTACACGATTTAAGAATTAATACCCCCGTCGCCATCACGAAACAAGTTGACGTATTCACACCTGGACGTTCGCTCTCCGATTGCCAGCGAGTTCAAAATTTCGTCGCGCCTATAGTTGAAAATTATTTGCCGTTTCACTGAAGTATCGTCTTAATACACATGTGACATGAAAACTAAATTTCAACAAATATGACGTTATGCACGTTAACCGGCATCCAGCTTTAACCGTTTGGTAAGTATTAATTTTTAAATATAAATTTACCGGATTTGTATTTTAGAATATTTTCAATTAATAATTGTTATGTATTATCGTAAGTCTTGTTAGGTTATGGTATGGATGTTTGATATTTATGTTTTTTGGATTAAGACTATTTTAAGTTTTGTGTATGTTTTGTCAAGATGGCCGAGCTGTTACTGCGTTGGCTTATAATGTCGAGGGTCCCGGGTTCAAATCCCGTGTCTGGCAAAAATTTACATGTTGTTTTCCAATGTGTGTTTGGATCCAGCGTATGGACCTAATATATTGAACAACAAACATGCTATCAAATAAATCATGAATTACAAATCAAACAATGAAACAATCGTTAAAATTGCACTAATATATATTTTTACACTTACAATTTTTTATATACTTAATTTAACTTCTTTGGTTCATAAATTCTGTTATATTCGATTTCAGGACGAACAAATTGAGCCGATGACAAATGAACTAAGCACATATTTGAATAGAGACCACCTATAACTATAAGGACTATAAGGAGTCAAGGTTCTCCCAAAGAGCAGAACTAACCTGCCATTGGTGATGCCAATTGGGAGGGCAATAACTCTGTTCAACCAAATCGCTTCGGATGTTGATATATTCTACCTACATGAGGATGAGTATAGAATAGATGGACGTTGTTTTATAATTTTTTTAAATACGGTCTGCTTAGCTCATTTTGTGTCTAATTCCTTGTAGGTATCTAATTTTTTTTTTTTGTATTTACACTTTTATATTGTTTAATAACTTAATACTGATATTTTTTATATATAATAGTGTTTTAATAATATTTCTTTGTTTCTAAATGTCATGTTGTGAACGTCTTAAATTAATAATTTGTAATGTTCACTACTACATATATGTAAAAAAAAAAATAGACATGAATTTGAAAAAAGGTGGTTTTCTAGGATGATAATATGTTAACACATCACACATTCTTCGAAGACGTGGTCGTCATGGATGTCAACAACGCAGGACTGAAAGGAGTGGAGGAGACAGGTGGATTCATAAGTATTAATGTGAGCGAAACCTGAGATAAAATTACAATGATGGAATCGTAAGATCTACTTGCCAAGGCTTGGATTAACTGAATTAAGAGTATTTACGGCAACATAAAATATAGATGAAATTATTTACGAAATATTCCATACAATCACGATGAACGCGCCAATTTCGCGACCGTTGTAATCGATTCAATGCCTGCTTTCATAAACACTATAATTTATGGACAAAAGTTATTAACTCGTCGACATTGACGTTATTATTTGGGCCAAATTGTATCGAAAGATAAAAACTCAATTTTAAAGTGCTGACATTTCATACTGAATAGAAGTAAGTATACTTACTAGCTGCAAAGTCTGTTATCTCCATTAACTGTGATTCCGAGATATTTACAACAAAAAAACTGCCCATCATACAAAATACTGCAAATAATACATTATTGTTTACACGAGTATAATATTATGTGTTCATAAGAGTGAGAGTGTCATAAGTCAAATTTTGCCGAAAAATAATTAGATACAGATTTTGTTCCTAAATTATCATATCGTCATTGTTCTGGCAGAAAACACTAATTCGAAAAAATTACATATTGAGTTAGTACCAAAATGTTCCTTATTTCAAGCTTTACCGTGTGGAAACCTTAATAAAGAAAGTCTTTATTTTAAAGTCATCCTTTTTACGATCACTTAATAAACTCACATGATAGACCATTATTTCAATGTCAAATTACTCAAATAGACTTACTCCATTTCCCCTTTTCTAATGATGCCATATGGTGAAAATCTATCCACATACTTTGGCACATTTTCTTTATAGCCTCATTCCAGTCCAGGTTTTCTGGTATCCACTGATAGTATTTATTGTTTTAAAAATGTCTAGTTTCTATCACTCCCACGATGACATTCAATTTGTGTATGAGTCAGAGTATGGACCGAATAGTATTCTCCAGTTAGTGTGTTCTGCCAGAACAGAGACGATACATTATTATATGTCCCAATAATATAAATTCTCTCTAGACCGTGTCCGATTCTAATAAGACCATATGAGCCTCGACAGAGTAGAGGTTTGTATTAACAGATTTAGTTTGTCGAGAAATGGATGTCAGCCACTTGCTCAACATATTAGGTCCATACTCTGACTCATACACAAATTGAATGTCATCGTGGGAGTGATAGAAACTAGACATTTTTAAAACAATAAATACTATCAGTGGATACCAGAAAACCTGGACTGGAATGAGGCTATAAAGAAAATGTGCCAAAGTATGTGGATAGATTTTCACCATATGGCATCATTAGAAAAGGGGAAATGGAGTAAGTCTATTCTACCATCACCACGAGAGGTGCCCTGGTTTGTAGAGTCTTCTTTAATGAGGAATGAGCTAAAGTTAATACTGAGGTTAAGAACAGGGCACACCATGGGCAAAAGATTTGATGAATGTCAGATGAAGATGAAGATGAAGATGCGATGAATGTCATGTTTTAGAGGACATTGTACATTATAGCACTACAATGCCCTAAATATGAACTTCACAGAGTACAGCTGCGAATTGCGGATATCTATAAGAATATCGACGAATTGAAGGGTGTCCTGGCGGTGGGTAAGACGGAAGAGCTAGGCAAAATTGTAAAGTTATTTAACAGAATAGGAGTGAGGACCTGATCGACGGATTCCCTTCTAGATAGGCGATATGACAGCGAGTCGCAGTCAAAGCCTCGGTAAAATCACAAAAAAAATACGTAAGTACCTGCTTACATTAAAGGCCATGAAAAATCTTAAATTGTGTTTTCTTTTTTACTTCATGTATTATAGTATGTAGTACAATAAAAAAAATAGTTAAATTCGACAGTTAATGAAATAATGTAGTACCCACGATATAAAAGTATCTACTCAACTAACAACAACAAAATATAAGAAATCACCTCATGTATCATTTATTATTATTTATTATCTTGCGATTTCTGATAATTTGACAAATGTAACTCAATTTTCACCTTTCAATTTTCCTAACAATTAAATTTTTTGCTCTTTTTTTATTTATTTTTTATTTTAATCCGAGAGGCCTGCCTTAGTGATATCGTAACAAATTTGAAAAGAATATGCCCACGATGGCCTAATGGTTGTGGTTGATTTGTTAATACAACCTCCACTTTGTGGAGGCCTATATGATCTTCTTAGGATCGGACATAAAATAAAATTGATTATAAAAAATTGCGAGTATCACATTTTATAAGTATCTCCATTGAACGATTTCGATGGGCAGAGTAGGTACAGCACACGGATACAATGCAAATATCAAAGACTTAAATGGGCCTAAGTAGGTACTATAAGTCATTAGAGTACCGTCGAGATTAAAATGATATATCAACTACATTAATACTCCAGGACTCTCTCTGGGCTACAATTCCAAAGATGATGATGATGATGATGATGATTCTATTTACATGCCCCATCGTGCGTGTACCCCTAAGGTGCAAAAAATCAGCAACTCACAGGCAATAATAAATCACTGTACACTCATGTGGTAATTTTACAGTGATATTTCTTTAACAAATTGTTAGGATAAAATGAAGTCATTCGAAACATAATAATTTTTGGCGTTAAATTTAAATGAACCAATCAGCAAATTTCAAATCTAGCGTGCAGTGATATCTGAATGTGTACAGAGCAAGTTATAAGTATTATATTATAATAAATAATTAATCTCTGTCCGAATGCTCTCTCTAATGAAGGAAAATTATCATTAGTTATTTTTTTAAATTATGAAATTGTTACTATATCATCGATGCTGGAAGGAGCGGATGCTCGGACAATTGACCTTACAAGAAATCATATAAACTTGACTTGACTAGGTTAAACGATCAAAAAAAATTGTACTTGATAGAAATAATACTGAAATATCATTTTGACATGTCATATTGATTTCCATAGTAACGCACGTATATATCAATAATTTAGTTGCTAGGACCCCAGACCCCTAGCAACCAATAATGGTGTCGAAATAACTTAGCTCAACTATAACTCAGAATTAACTGAAAATGAATTCAATTCTACTTGTAGATGGCTAAATGTATTAAAAAATGCATTGGCATCGTGTTCTGTTATATTCTAAAAGTTTCAAATGTCTAGCTAGTCGGGAAGATAATTAAAAATCGATTGCAAGATTTGTACAGGACAAAGAACCACCGGACAAATAAGAATACGAGCTAAGAAAAACGTTGTAAAAATAGGTGTGTTAGATTTTTTTTGTTATATGATCTCTTAACTAAGACGTTCAAATTATTTTTACACGTGACGGAGCGAGAATTTTGGGGATATTATGAATCGGAGAATTATGAATTGGGGCCAAAAGTTGGTATGACTTCAGTGGGGTATGCCTTGATACAAGTTAGATGTTCTCGGGATCAGTGAGTGTCGACTCACTGGCATTGGCGAGAAGTTTATTCGTGGGTTTCGTCTACTGTACTCCGGACACGCCACATTGCGACGTAGTGGAGTCGGATTGCTGATGTCCAAGGAAGCTTGCAAGTGCCTCACCAGCTGGGAACCTATCTCCGAACGTCTACTCCGTGCTACTTTCAAGACCAAGTCGGGCTCCATCACTTTTCTGCAGTGCTATGCTCCCACAGAGGCTGCTAGCGATGCAGATAAGGATACATTCTACGAAAGTTTGGCGGAAGCCGCTGGAAATATCCCCAGCTGTGATCATGCAGTTATCCTTGGTGATCTAAATGCCAATGTAGGATCTGACCCCTCGCGTGGACCCTTTGTGCTGGGAAAACATGGCCTTGGCCAAATGAATGATAATGGTTCCCGTCTGGTAGATTTTGCCTCAATGAATGGTCTTGTGATTGGTGGTAGTCTTTTCCCACATAAGACCATCCACAAATATACATGGACATCGCCAGACGGTAATACAAGAAACCAGATCGACCACATTTTGGTCAAAGCGAGATACCGGCATGAACTGCTAGACGTGCGGACATATAGAGGTGCAGACATCCACAGTGACCACGAACTCTTGGTCGGGAAATCCCGTATAGACCTCAAACGAGTCCCAAAACCCGCACAGGCCGGACTGGATGTCACCTCATACATGGGAGATGATTGAGAAGAGGAAGCTCCTGAGAGAATTGCAAGACAATGGTACATACGACCTACAGCGCAGCGCGGAATACCAGACAATGGACCGCGTGGTAAAGCGTTCTGCCCGCTGCGATAAGCGCCGACGCCTGGATGACCTCATTCGAGATGCGGAATCTGCTGCCTGCAAGAATAATCCAAGTGCTCTCTTCCGCATCACCAGAGCAATTTGCGGTAGGAAACGTCCAGTGGTCACTGCATTACGCAACTCAGACGGAGTGACAGTCACTGAACCTGCAAAGGTCCAGGAGCTATGGCGCCAACATTTCAGTGATGTCCTGAATCGCCCACCTCCATTGCATCCCTTCGATATTCCGTCGGAGATCACCGCCCTCGGAATCACTACTGCATCGGGATTCTGCGAAGATCCTCCAACAACTGCTGAAGTTAAAGAGGCTGTCAAAAGACTGAAGCGCAGGAAAGCTCCTGGAGATGATGGCATCCATGCAGAATTTCTGCTCTGCGGACTGAGCGCTGTATTGCCGTCCTTGTGTGACCTTCTGCACGAGGTGTGGGAAAGGGAGCAGTGCCCCAAAGCCTGGAGGGATGGTACCGTTGTTACTCTGCACAAAAAGGGTAACCCACAAGATTGTAATAATTACAGAGGAATCACTCTCCTCAGCGTTCCTGGGAAGGTGTTGGCACAGATTCTCCTGTACAGGATTAGAAGTCCCATGCTGGACGTTTTGCGTGCGCAGCAGAGTGGATTTGTCCCGGGGAAGTCCTGCTCAGAGCATATTTCAACTCTCCGATGCCTCCTGCAACAGTACCAAGAGATGAATATACCTGTCGCCTGCTGCTTCGTGGACTATGAAAAGGCATTTGACAGTCCTCATCGTGAATCTATGTGGCAAATTCTGCTAGGCTATGGTGTCCCACGGAAACTGGTCGCCGTGATAAGTGCTCTCTACACCAATACAGAGTGTCGCGTGAGAGCAGCCGGAACATCCTCTGACCTTTTTGAAATCACGTCAGGAGTCAAGCAAGGGTGTGTACTTGCGCCCTTTCTTTTTATCATCATGATGGATTTCATAATGCGTAAGACGGTTTGCCCCGACAGTGGGATACGCCTACATCATGATGACACAAGCGATCTATGCGAAGAAAGACTGTGCGACTTGGAGTATGCAGACGACGCAGTCGTGTTTGACTCGACGATCGAAAGGTTGGAGGTGACCGTGAACAGGCTAGCCGCGAACCCGATGCGTGTGGGTCTTCATCTGAAGGCCGCTAAGACCAAATCCATGTGCAGTGCTGCTTGCATCGACGCTGACACTCCTCTGCGGGTTTCTGGTCTGCCCGTCGAGCTGGTGTCCAGATTCAAATACTTGGGTGCCACGGTTGCCGATGATGGTGGTATTTCTAGTGAGCTTGGAATCCGCATGGGTGTGGCGGGCTCTGCGTTCAACCAACTTGGAGTCGCATGGAGGTCAAGGCTGTATTCTGTGAGGACCAAATGTCGTTTGTTTAACGCGTGCGTGCTACCTGTGCTCCTGTATGGCTGTGAGACATGGCATCTTACTAAGCTTCAAGAGTCTCGGCTTTTGAGCTTTGAGAATCGATGTCTTCGCAGAATCTTAGGGGTACATTGGTACGACCGCGTTACAAACACCCGAGTTCGTGAGCAGACACAACAGCCTTCGGTGATTGAAGTTATCACGAAGAGACGATTCACGTGGCTGGGACATGTATTCCGGATGCCGCCAAAGAGTGCGGCACTTCGTACCCTTGTGGCACAGCCTCAAGGGTTCCGTCGCCGTGGCCGGCCCTCCCTCACCCTGCAGCGATGCTACAAAAGCGACCTACGTGCTGCAGGTCTGACATGGCGGGAGGCACAGGAGTTGGCGATGGACCGAGGGAAGTGGCGCCAACTTGTGTTTGCCCTATGCCCCAATGTTGGGACGTGACAGGGTGAAAGAAGAAAAAAAAGAAGATGAATCGGAACGACTCTCCGGTGCGTTCCGGTCCATTTAGAGCCCTGTAGTATAAAGTTAAATAGCAAATTATAATATAAATGTAGTCGACTTATAGCCTTTTGGCCATCTGTGTATAGATTACTTACCCACTAACGTTGAATTGATGGTAGGTACGTCTTCGATCCAGGAAACGCTTTCATTTGAGTATCTCATTTCATTTACTTTCGTGTAAAGTTGAATCATTTATTCATTTATTGCATTCTTTGAGCGGATGCTGCTAGATAAATGCCAAGAAATAGATTTAATTATACAATAGGTTCGTAAAATTATTGCGAAACATTTTATTCGCTTCTCATGTTCTTCGCTTTTATTTTTTCGCAACGTCTCCATCTGTATAAACTTTAAATGTGTATTTATTTCAATACGTATAATCAAATTTTAATCTGCATTACGCGTCTTCATTAATTTTCAATAACTTATTGGTAATCCACACCGCCACTTAACTTAATGGCAGTGATGCACGTTTAATTCGTCGATAATAACATATTTGTATCAGAATATTCAAGGTGACCACAATATTTCATAAAAATCATGTTCACATAATAAATGAACTGTTGGGATAAGCAAAATATTACTATAAACACTAAAAAGCCGAACAAAATACCTGCCAATATAATCAAAAACCAGGCTGTAAACTCGAATAGGTATTTTAAATCTCTAACGAAGAAACTAGTATCGTAGTATTGCTGCCAAAAGTTTGTAAGTCGATAAATTATGTGTCTATATATGCTACAGAAAAAAATATCAAGGTCATTCGATATGTAGAACATGCACATATAGCACCAAAAAATTTGCCAGGAAAGACAGAATTAATGGGAACTGAAATACCTAACGGGTGTGGAGTAACAGGCAACCGTTATCTAGTGTGGAAGAATATGGGATAAACTTAAACACGTGTGAAGAATACGTTTGTTCTTTGTTCTGACAATTGCTCTCGGTGTATGCGCTGACGCTCATTCAATATTGTTTTATTCGAATGTTCAAATTCATTTTTTACATAATTAAGGTGTACATTACATTGGATTACATTTAAAAACAAAGAAATAGTATTAAAACAGTGTAAGGAAGAAATAAATATGCAATATTGCAAAAAATAATATGAAAAGTAAAGGAAAAGGTACAAAAATTATAAAAATTATAAAACATGGCACACCTTAAATGATCCAAGTGGACCCTATTTAAGGAATTTATAAAACAACGCCCACCTATATACTCATCTCACGTAGGTGGAATATATCAACATCCGAAGCGATTTGATTGATCAGAGTGATTGCCCTCCCAATTTGCATCACCCAGGGGCGACTCTACCTTATGGGTTCATAGGGACTATCCCCACATCGTTATCATGTCGAAAATTCATAAAAAACGTCCGATATTTTTATCATTGTCATAATATACCTACTTAATTAAATGATTAAATGAATTATTCAATTTATTTCATCTATCTAAACCCGTCGCAATTTTAGAGAGATATTTATTATTATTATACAAATAAATATAGCAATAATTGTAAATTATGTGATAACATAATGATGATTACGCGGTATTCAAATAACTTATTAAATTAAATACGGCTTATTTCACGGTGACACCTATGTACAAATTAAGAAAGCTATGGCGTCTATTGTTCGCTGATCGGGGTCACTCAGTCCCATCCCGTCACTACGGTACAAATCTTTTTCTACAAAGTATGTGAATGCATTTGCGTTACTATACGCATACTAGGGACCGAATCAAATGACCCCACGCTCGTTGTATGTTGTTGTTCAAGACTGATAATAGTAAATCTATAATAATTATTATTATTAATTAAGTTAATATTTTTAAGCACGATTTTAGATGTGATTAAGTAACGACTCAGATAATCATATTATTTATTCTAAAAAAATACTCATTTCCTTATTAATAAAATCATATCATTACAAGTTAATGTATAATAACGTTGTTTCCACTGCAAAATTACCTAACTGACAATTTTCACTATTTGGACTAATGATACAATATTGTATGCAATAATAACCCCTATGTCCGTGCAAAATTATACAACAAACAAAAATATGGTTTCTCTAAATAAATTCAAATACAAAATTACCTAACTGAACGCTCCCTTTTTGTGACTGCAAAATTATCTATCTGCAATTTTGTCTTGTGAATGTCGACGTATTGTGTTGGTGCCGTATTCAAACTCCGAAATTATCATTATAAATACAATTTACAATTAAAAGTGAACTGTCACAGAGATTTACAGTATTTATAAAACTAATTTACACACAAAATACACTTAGAACTAGTCAGTTATGTTTAAATATAACAATTTCTTGGACTTTCTTAAAATACTTGAACGTCTCATTATTCATATTATTGCAAGGGGTGCTCTACTAAACTCTATGTAGAGCCGATATTTGAATCTGAATTGTCGCTTTATAGAGTTTATAATGAAAGAAGCATAGAATTGGGTGCATATCTGATGAAAAAATCATTCTTTTTCGGTGAAATAGATAAGCAAAACCAAAGAAGGAACAGTGCGATTTATGTTTTGCTTTTAAACAGTCAAACCTCTCCAATGAACTATACGCAGAACACATAAAAGTGAAAGAAGAAGCGAGACAATCAAAGGCTGCAGATTAAAAAGAAGCAATGGAATTAATTACCTGCAGAGATAGCCATGTTCACTATCAATATGCAAGCTGTAAAACTGGCCCCTTTTTTGAAATCGAGTGCACTTTATTATAAAACAAAACTTTGTGCACACAATTATATTATTGATAACACGGTAACAAAGGATTGATTTTGCTACCTATGGGATGAGTGCGAAGGGAGTTTGACTGCCAATATATTTTCTTTAATACTAATATCATACATAGCAGCAAACATCCAAACCAAAAAAATAGTTTTGTACACAGATGGTTGTGGTTACCAAAACAAAAACTCAATTCTTTCAAACGCGTTCCTAAGATTAACTTTATCCCATATAAATTTAGAAATAGTCCATAACTATTTAGAAAAGGGTCATACCCAAATGGAAGTAAATAGCTGTGATAGCCTAATTGAACGAAAACTTAAAAATAACGAAATCTACTTACCAACTGAATATGTGTACGTGTGCAGAGAAGCTATAAATTCTCAACCCTTTATAGTTCAGTATTTAAGTTGACTATTTTTTTTTTAATTATGATGATATTAATGTCTTCAGTTCAATTCGTCCAAGTTTCAGAAGAGGTGACCCAACAGTAGCAGATTTACGATGCTTACAATATTCAGGTGGTAGTCTTAACTTTAAACTTAATTATTATAGTGATTCATAGAAGCTATTGGTAAAGCCAATTGCAACCTTAAATGAAGACGCAACCAGCCCAGCTGTACAAGAGAAAGCTAAAAATGAAACCAGAAAAATTCAAACACCTTCAAGATTTGAAAAATGTTCTTCCGAAATTCAGCTGGGAGTTATATGATAAACTTAACTTTTCCATTAATTATTATTTTAAGTGTCAAAGAACATTGTTATTTTTATACTATTATTTGATCATTGATATTTGATGGACATCTAAAGTTGTGTTTAAGAATATTTTTTTTGTTCAATTATGGTTTATTTAGTTTATTTTATTTTCATCAAGTATTAGCAAATGGTTATTAACTATTCCGTAAATCATAATTAATAATTACTAGGTAATAACTTTCATGTGCAAAATTCCATAAGTGACAATTGTTTTCAAAGCAAAAATTCATAACTCACACTGCCACTATACTGTTAAAAATTTTGAAGATTTAAAAAATTAAATGATTGTTAAAAAAATATTCATGATTTACGTGTTTTATTAAAATTAAAAAAATTAAGTTGTTTTAAAATGGGAAGGTTTTTTCACTTTCCTGCAAAAGTACATTTTTGCAGTTAGGTAATTTTGCGGTGGAAACAACGATAATCCTATATTTGATAATAATTAATGGCTAAACCCCACCACCTAGAAGGTCGTCGAGCCGCCACTGGCATCACCAATGGTAAGTTAGTTCTACACCTTGGGAGAACAAACAACTGATGCTCCCGATTTCTAAGATAGTTATCAGGGACACCCGTCAATACGATTAAGAACGACAGAGTTCTCATTTACCTACACCACAAAAATATACGTGGCCAAATAAAGGTTGCAACACACACTATTGCATATCTATAATGTGTGGTTAATTTTCGTAGGACACTCCTAACCTTTCGGCTGCCGGTTGCCTTCTAATATATGACAAAATGCTATGAGCTATGATTTTATTGTGGGTTGGAGTGGTAAATAATAACGAATTATTATTAATATGTCGAAAGTTTAAGATCAAAATTAAATTATAAGTACTTAATTAAATTAAGTGTGTTGACATTTTCGATCCTAAAAGAAGCTGTATATTTTTTATGAGAAATAGTCGTTAGCCATTCGCCCAACCCAATGTGTCCTCGCACTGGATCAAATACACTTTGAAAAAACAAAATGTATTTGTTTTAACTAATGGCGACTTTATTTATTATATCATTTATTATTTATCTAAAAATGACCGCTCTATGCGCTATACTGCTAGACTAGACCAGCGTGGATGCGATTTCCTTACAAAATGTCAAAAACTATGTAGGAATGCGTAAAGCCTATATAATTTATCTAAAAGCCTATTGTATGTGGTAAATCAATGACGAAAGGTCAGCGAAGGCGAACCTTTTTAAGCGTACGTGCCCAACATCGAATAAAATATAGGTACGTAAAGTTAGATGGCGTGCCAACGTCTATTTATGGGGTAAAATAATAAATCTTGAACAGCATTTAATTTTTGTTTGTATTATTGATTGATTATTGTGAATTTACATAAATATATAATAATATGTACTTCATCAGTCTTCATAGAGTTAGTCCAATGATATGCTTACTAAAATTAAATATATATGGCCACCAATATTATTGTACATACCTTCTAATTCTAGATCAATCAAGAGGGTTGGCATCCGCTACTCGATCCGTTTTTTTTTTACTGAAAAATAAAATTTTCTTGAGATACCGTAGTTTTTTTTTTAATTCCGGCCGCGGTTGTCAACTTTGCCTATTGACAATATCACCATTTCTCGAGATTCTCATTGAAAATTGTCAAAATGCTCGAAAATTTATTTCTCGAGATTCTAAATATTGGCCTTATCTTTTTATTTCTCGAGAATTCTCGAGTTGACATTTTTCAACCACAACTTCTGCTGGCAATAAAGGTCTTTACTATAGATCTATTCATGTCTTCACAGCAGTATTATATATTACAAACGCAGGTGTATTGCACTCTTATAAGAGAGTCCGGGATTGATCTCTGGTGAGGTTATATTAAAATAATACCTCTATTTTTTAAAACTGGAAGTTTTTGTGGTGTGTTTTACTACTGTTATTTAGTGTCATGGCGTCGGCGTGTTATGTAAAAAAAAAACAACCTAGTCTAATAGATATTTCAGTATGTCAGAATTTTGATCAGTAACGAACTTCTTAATAACAATCTTCTTTGCAAGTAAATCTATACCATATAACATGTATGATATTAATTGCCTGTCTATTAAACCATTTGACAAATTATTTCGGCACCTAACAAAGTAATAGTCTTAAAATGTCAACGTTTATTTTTCTTAATATATGATAGATTTAATTGTATAACAAAAAAAACTATAAATAATATCACTGTCAATATTAATGTACTGAAACGGCATTTAAATTCATTCAATAACTCCACGAATATCTATACCTACTATTAATAATAAAATGAAATAGATTTTTGATTACAAATTAATCTCATTTATTTAATGACTGCAGCATTTGATCGGACTGTATTTTGTAGCGTTTTTATAAGCAAAAAAGATAGTATCAGTAATTCAAATAAATTATTATTATTTACTATTTAAAATTTTTCAATACAATGTTTATCGTTAATTTTAATATTGATAAATATCTGTATTGATGATAAACCTTCGAATAATATACCGTAATTGTAATACAGGAAATAATATGCATAAGAACTCTTTCCAGTTACCTTCAAGTAATGTAGTCAGGCACGTACCTACAAAAAATGCATTGAATTTTTATTCTGTCTCATTTTCTTCATCGTTGAGGATCTCTTTTTAAAAAGATTTTTGCGTAGCATATCTCCAACAACTTCTTCATTCCGCCATACTTGTGACTCAATTCTTCATTTGACTGTCGATTATTTCAAATCAATCGAAAACAGACAGACTTTCTTACCCTTATAATATTGTGACAGCCAAATGTTCAATAAGAAAAAATCGCATGAATCATATACGTTCGAAAGTTTAGAAATGCTAAAGCACTCACACGGAAAATGAAAGACGTGAGCTAGAATCCCACTCAGTCCAACTTTTTTTCTAGGTGTAGATATTACATAGCAAATTAACACGTTATAACTGCCAAAAACGTTACTCTCCGTCCTCAAAGGGGGCTCAGAAGGCTGGTCCGGCTGTAGGAAAACAGTAAAGTAGACAAAGGTTTAAATTGAATCGTAGAGCATTCGATGAAGATGGTAGATACAAGGATACAAAATGCAAACTCCTCAATTTCAGCTCATTAGTGTTAAATGCCTGTTTAAGTATCTACCTATGAATCCCGGGATTTGTAAACATAATCCTGAAACCATCGGGATTGATTTTTTTATCAATAACAATCAATTAATATGTGTACCAAATTATGTTAGTGAAGTGTATGTACCTGCACATGTCACAGGGGGAATCGCCAGATGCTCACGGATAATATTTTTTGTTGTAATACGCAATCGTAAGAACATCAGAAAAATAATAATAAATTCGTTAATTTAAACTTCCAGCTAGACGCCACTGACGTTCTGGCACGTTAACGGCGTCTAACAGCCAGTGCCACGGACGTGTAGGCAGGCACTTGTTTCTGAGCCGAATTTTATGAATGTTATCTTTTGTTAAATAAATTTAAAATAACTGTTTTACTTTCACATTATTATCTATATTACAATATTATTTTTTCCATTAAACCCATGTATTTCCAAGATTGAACTTACCTACACAATATTAACATTAAATGTCATAAATAGAAGATATAAATTATAGTAGACATTTTTGACCGATTTATCAATACTATTTGTATAAAAAAAATATTAAGTATCGAAGAAAACGCCAATCCCGAGACCAGTCCCAGGATGCCGGAATTGTCAAATTGTAAGTCCGAAATACCGGGATCAAAATTTTGGCTCGGGATTGATTACCTAATATACAGTGGATTACATGCAAATACGTCATTGCTATACACGTTACCTAGTTGATTTATTGACCCTTCTTATATACCTACCTAATCAAGATGATCTAAATAAAACGATAAATTTATATTACGATATTATTCAATTTCAAAAATTAATTGTTATTTTTAAGATTTACTGTTACTTTTCAAAATATAATGAATATAGAAGAAAGCATTACGAACATACAAGAAGGTCGATGGAGTATTTTCGAATATATTTTAGGCACCACGACAAATAGGTTCCAGACGCTAAAAGACGAAGTATACATAAATAGCATCTCTTCTGATATCGCAAAATGAGTCTAGACCAGTGGTTCTCACATGAAATTTAACTGTGGCCGCACAATTGACATTGACAGTTCTATAGAAACGTCTGGTGGCCGCACCAAATTTCACTTTGTTGTGATTGAAAAAATTAAAGCTAAATTTTATTTACTAAAAAACTTGGTCAATTTATTTGGACAGGTCCATTTAATAAAAGACATTCGAACATTACATACGAGGGTGGGTCAATAATTCCTTAGAAAAAAGCATTAAAACAGTTTTTATTTTTGTATTTTTTTTTATTTCTCAACATAATCTCCTTGGAGCTCAATACATTTGGTTAGACGTTTCTCAATTTTTTTTAAACCGTCAGAAAAATAAGTTTTCGGAAGGTCCTCAAAATAAGCATTTGTCCGATCGATGACTTCTTCATTTGAAAAAAAACGTTGTCCACTTAGCCATTTTTTTAAGTTTGGGAAAAGGAAAAAGTCACTGGGGGCTAAATCTGGCGAATACGGTGGGTGGTCGACCAATTCGAACTTCAATTCTTCAATTTTAGCCATTGATCGTAAACATGTGTGAACACGGGCATTGTCCTGATGAAAGAGGATTTTTTTCCTGTTTAAATGAGGCCGTTTTTCTTCAATTTCGTTTTTTAGCTGGTCCAATAAAAATGCATAATAATCCCCTGTTATTGTTTTTCCTTTTTCCAAATAGTCAACGAAAATAATTCCACGTGCATCCCAAAATACAGTAGCCATAACCTTACCAGCTAATTTTACGGTTTTCGCCTTCTTTGGACATGGTTCGCCTTTCGCAATCCACTGTTTTGACTGTTCTTTCATCTCGGGAGTATAGTGGTGTATCCATGTTTCATCTACAGTCACAAAGCGACGAAAAAATTCATCCGGATTGCGTTGCATGAGCGACAACGGGGCTTTAGAGGCCACCACCCTATTGCGTTTATTGTCGACTGTGAGCAAACGCGGCACCCATCTTGCAGAAATTTTTTTCATGCCCAATTTGTCATGTAAAATAGAAATGACGCTACCTTTTGAGATCCCTGTAACCTCAATTATCTCACTCAACTTTAATCTTTGGTCACTTAATACCATATCGTGGATTTTATTGATCATTTCTGGTGTAGTCACCTCTACAGGACGTCCTGGGCGTGGTTCATCCTTTGTTGATGTACGACCACGTTTAAATTTATTTAACCAGTTATAAATAGTTGCAAGTGAAGGAGCAGATATGCGGTGAACTAAATCCAACTCATTTTTTATTTCCTTTGCTGTTAACCCTTTTATATTAAAATGTTTAATAACAGCTCTAAACTCAATTTTCTCCATTTTTGTAAACAAGCAAATTTTTTTTTTAAATGTACGAAAATAAAAAACAAAAACCCGACCAATCTGATTGAAACTTCGCAGCATACTGAATCGGTAGTGCCGCTGCATGAAAACAAACCGCTTACAGTACTAGTCGCGCCACCTGTCGGCTTTTCTAAGGACTTATTGACCCACCTTCGTAATTAATATACATTACATAAAGATAGGTATTATCTATTCATTTAAAAATAATGCAGATGGAAATTTCTCAATACTCTTTTTTTTCCAATGCGAACCGCATGGCTGCTTCTAAGTTTACATCTGTCAACTGGCTTCGATATTTATTTTTTATGAAGTTTATTACACTGAATGATCTTTCACGGTATACAGTAGTAAGTAAAATCGACAATATTATTCAAGTAATTGTTGCCAATTCTTTGAATTGAGTTGATTCTTGGTCAACGTATAACTTTGGCCAAAATTTTTTAACAGTGGTACTATTAAAATGGTTTTGAAGTACTTGGTCATGACTCATTTCTAATAACGCATATTTAACGTTAGCCCAGTTAATTAAATTAAATACTGAAAATGGTGTTGGTAGCCGTAGCAAAATCCTCTAATGGCCGCACATGAAAACCACTGGTTTAGACTAACGTGACTAACTAGGTGCTATTATAATAGATATATGTATAATAAGTTACAACACGTGTTAGCGAATGTAGATCGGTTTTAATATACATTTTTGAATTATAACACGCAATTAGAGAAAAGTAATATTCTCCGCGTTGGCAGCATTGCTTGTAAATAAAAATGAAAGTGACAGAATATATTGACCATTTTTTTTTATTTACTTACGTACTGCGTTTTCCGTGATTTTTCATCTAAATAATTATATTTACATTAAAATTAATATTAAGAAATTTTATCTCAATGCAGTGTAGAATAAAAAAAATAATTTAGAGCAAAAGTGTGAACCGTGAGTAAAAACAATTCTGAAATACTAAAATACTTGTAGCTAATTTAATCGTTGATCTTAGAAAAGGACATCGCCTTCTCCCCATACCATTTTCAGCATGGGCGCCAGGATCTGGTCGATATTAAAAACCGAAAAAGGATAACTGTAAAATTCAAACACATTTTCCTTACGCAGTTAAAAACATTTCATACCTACTTAAATAACATTTTTAAGCAACAGTAGATACTTACAAAAATTTCATTTTTTTTAAATGAAACAAAAATCCGATTCGTGTATTCTAACTAATTACTTGTAAAACCTAGTAAATATATTATAAGTGCATGAATTTTACGGATATAAGTTTATTCCCACAGATTAAAAAAAAAACAGTGAAGGACAATCGTACGAAAATCGTGGTAGGCTGTAGATATTATAAATAATTGCTTTCGTTTATACTACAAGTATAAAATTATTATAGTACAAGCTTATTCTGACAAGCGATAATAATATATTGTCAAAAACGAGAGTGCAAAATGTGTTGGTATTGCATCTGAGCTGCGATGAGTATGAAAGCGATTTGCAATACATACGAAAAATGGACCTCGTTGCAAAAAAAAACGCATCTCAAAGGCCAGATAGCTAGCTGTTAATTTCGGCACATTTCATTAGTGCAATTGAAAATCTAATCCCAATTATATACAAGGCAATAATTCATTATACTCATTTACATTCACAATATAATTTCATATAAATACATAATAGGTATAATCCCATGAATAAATTATAACTAAATATTACTAAATTTAATGCACAAAACAAATCACAAGAAAACAAAGCAAAGGTTTCACAATTCAGTATAATATTTCAATCAACTTTTTATTATTCAGATAAAGGAAATGTGAGTTTCCGAGTTCGCCCCCCCCCCCCCCCCCCCAACTTCTCCCTCTTCCAAACACATAATATAAAGAAGTTGACAGAAATATGTCATAAACAACCCTTATAAAACTTTGTTCACTTACTTGACCAATGCGGAATCCATAATAATATTCTATTCTATTCTATTACATTGTAGCTAGATTCTTTCCAATAATATTTTTTCAATATTTTTTCATTGTTTAATTATTTTGATCTAGTTCTAGATAATCTGTAGACTTTGCAAGAAAAACGTATATGTCATTATGATATCTTGTCTTTTCTCATCTTAGAAATTAATATTCATAATTATTACCATAAAAAATATTGACGCAAACTAATACGTCATACCACTGTCATAAAATATATACATCAAGGCAATTACGGAACACTAAATGAATGGGGGTCTGTAATGGAGGGAATGTAGGGTCTGTAATACCCCATTAAATAATTTACGGAATAGGTAAATTTACTATAATCTGGTAAATTTAATGAAAATTATTATGCGATAATATTATGCGTGTGTTGACATAATAATAATTTGTAAATTCCTATAACCATGGACATCTAAAATGTACCAAATATGACGCGAAATATATTGAAGTGCATGTCGCGTACTATCACGTGACGTCACAGTAAGCTCTACGGGAAAAAAGTGTGTAATGTCGTTTTCTTGGTGTTTAAAATGTTATCAGACTGATGTTCCCATCTCTTAGCACATTTTGAACCCTTGAAGGAACATTGTCAGTTAGCAACATATGCAGAAATCACCAGAATAACAATGAGGTCACCTCACGTAATACTGCACTGCATTGACACCTACATGACTCAATGAACGTTTTTTTATCATTCTCTACATGCCTACACATTTTCGAATCATGTCAAAATCGCGTGTTTTTTGTTTTTAGCGGTCGGCACTATGTATTTTCTCTAATAATGTTGTCTATTATCTATGGTCTATAGGTTGGGTTCTGTTCAAAATATTATTGAATTTACAGAGACTCGTTACTAGGTTACTCCATGATTGAATTTACAGATATCGTGTTCGTTCAAAATATTCTGCAAAATGACGAAACTATAATTCCCGTTTACATGATTCACTTTTGACGATCATCGCGGAGGAATCATCTCCAGTGACCCGTATAAACACACAATCATCGAAAGTGATCATCTGGAATCAAAAGTGAACGAAGTTCAAGTTGCTATACTTTTGATCATTTTTTTTATCACTACGGATGATTCCGCGCATGCTCACTGCGCCCCTGAGTACTGTCGTCATATTCCTTATGATATTCTACCCCAGTCTGTACCAGCCTTCAATATCACGAACGTCGCCGCGCAAAATAAATTATGTTACATCGGCGGGCAAAACTTCCATCCCACGCCAAATTAATGCGTTACATTTGCGCGCGCAACTTCGGCCCATGCCAAAAATACACTCTGATCTGTTTTCCCAAACGCGCCCAAAGAAGTACCTACCTACAACTATAAAAAAATATTGATTCTTGATGTCTTTGATTTTAATATCTATATATGGATAAACATTCTGCTTTTACCTGTGTATCCATACCAAAATAAGATTCAATATACATAAAAAGGATTTCAGGATTTCAGGACATATTTTATTTGTTCAAAAGAATGATTTTTAAATTAAATATAAAATACATTAAACACGTAAAATATGTTATTTTTAATAAAAATATTTTAGCTGCATTATAAAGTAAATATTTGTCGTAAATATAAATATAATGATACATATAAATACTATGTAATAAAACTAATATCATTTTATAACTGATCTTTGACATTAATGTTTTTAGATAGATAGGTATGCATTGATTAATTATAATATTTTTATTGTAAATTATTAATAAACTGTCTCATGCTGGTAATCAGAGCATTCACCTTAAATCCGAACTGATACATATTAAGGATCAAAAAGAAAAACGTACATGTAGGTCGTTTGAAAAAAAAACACTTTTACTACTCTCCTTGCTTTTTGTTCGATAAATCACTTAAGTCTAATAAATGTAACATTTCAAATTAATAACGTTAGAGGAAGTGACCATGATAGATGTTGATTAAGGTGATGGTGTTTTAAAATTCATGGCAATCTGGAGAAATACTTTTACCATACATTATGTAATAACTTTATTTTTCATGCGATATGGTTATTGATCATCCACGTTCAATCCTGCAATCAGTGTGCTAACTTATAATATAATATATAAAGCGTATTTCTTCCCAGATCTACCTTGTTTGTCAAGACATTTATTTACTTTGCAAAACACTCATCTGGCGGATGACATTAAATCAAGTGTTTAAGCGATCGCCAAATTTTCTACCTTTATTTTATTATTTTAAGTTATATGACTAGATAATATGACACATAATAAATATTTTACTCAATCTTTTTTCATCATAATATAAGCAGTGGTCATAATAATTATTTATTAAAAAAAATGTTGCTTGACATATTTTTGTCAATAACAGTTAGTTGATAACACTACGCATGGAAAATTAAAATCTTCTCATTTACCGCTAATAACTAGATAAGCTAATGCATCATAATAATATTAAACTAGGTAGAAAGTCCATCCAAGGATGTACTACTAAAAATATCTTAATTCTTTTTAACTATTATAAAGTTTATATCTATGATTTAGTTACGGGTGATTATGATGTAAAATATCAGAATAAACTATAAGGTTGATACCAAGCTCCTTCATTATTTTTTACCACCGCCCAGGAGGCATGCATGTTATTTTTACAATAATTTATTAATAGATAATGAAGTACCTAATGAAATGAAATAATAGAAATAATGATATTTGTCGTAAATATATAGAAATATATAGGAAGTCATTCAAGTGGCCGGGATGTTTTTAAAACCTCCAAATAAATCTTTTTAATATTTTAATACAAAATATTTTTTATAAAACTACCACAAAATGCGTACTGTGAACGACAGTAACGCTATTTTCATTTGTTTTATCCATTGGTCATCGATTTTTTTTTAATTTGAACTGCGCAGAAGACTCAAGCAAATTTCAAGCTACATTATAACATTATAAGACATGAATTGAATTGTATTTAATACAGTTATTTATCCAATATGACTAATATAGTTTTGGACTTAGGTGAGCAACAAGATGGGTCGTTATCTGATATTTTATGATACCTCCAAATGCCTCGTGACGACATGATTATCTCACCAAGTATTGTATTACTTACCTTTCTAGCCTAAGTTGTTGAGACGTTATACTGTACATTGTAAGTAATGGATCTACAACATTACAATATTATTAAACGACTCACTGATACACATTATTATGGGAATTATTTCAATCTTGCATTACTTAATAAACGATATATTGTAAAGCTCGCCTATTTAATATTCATAAAACAGCAGATTAAAAACAGAATTCATATATACAGTACACAACATAATAACTTGAAAGGGTACTATTGAATACACGACCACGGACATTTTGATACATTAAATAATATAATATATTATGTGTCGCTACATATTAAAATCAGGCAAGTCCACATTTAGGTATTTTTGACTTTTTTGTGAATTTCTGAAGAACTACTGCTTTCTAACATTTCTGCATTATCAAAATGTGAATTTATTAATTTTAAATATTCTATACTCGAAATAATATAAACTTTCACCCTTGTGACTGTGTATTTGAGAAAAAAAAAGCTGTTTTTCTCATATTCATCTATTATGGACTTGGCTGATTTTGAAATCTAACGACACATATCGCACAGTGAGTGTAAAACCATGGCATCTGCAAAATTTTCAATTTCGAGATTAAATGCAAAACAACTGCAAAAGTCGTCAACTTGATAATGTAAAAGTGAAGTAACTGAAAGAACATGCAATATAATGTAGATATAAACCAAATATTATGGTTTTTTTTAGAAACTCTATTTCTCCTAAGAAAACGAAGACTTCAAACCCTAATACATCCAAAATATATCTTTTGCAGATGCCTTGGTTTTACACTCACGGTGCGATATGGTCTTAAGTTTAGTATGAAAAGGTTAAAATAACTTTTATGGTTTAATATTTTTTATGTGATCATATTGATAAATGTTAAAGAAAAGGGCATCGCAATGATATAAGTATAGTATACAATATATTATTATCTTTCTTACAAAGTCTACAGATTATTTAGGCTTAAATCCCATATTCTTAATTTTCTACCTCACCCAGCAAGTGCGCTGAATAGGTGACATTTCAATTACACAAGAGAAATTGGGTGAAACTACATTTTAATTTTAGATATGAAAACGGGGATAGATTATACACTATACAGTGACTTCGTAGCCAAGACTTATTGAGATATAAATTATTATAATTTACACATTTATCAAGGCTAAAAACAGAAAGTTTACATGGCGATAACTATGTTTCTTGTTCTTGGAATTCACCCTTCGACACAGGCACGAAACTTTACTGATGCCACCATTTTAATACCTACTGAAATTGTCCCTCCTAGTAGTAAACTGATTTCAAAAATATTATTTCAGATTTTAAAATGTTATACCTACCAATAATTTATATTTATATTATTTTACTAGTCGTGGTATATATGTATAAAGATTAAATTTGATGTAGGTACATGGCAATTAACTAATTATTACCATATTTCTTATTTTTCAATAATAAATGTAACACAATTATTATTATTATTAATAATAATAATAATAGTGCAGTATGAATCACCGTCATGGAAAATCGTTTATATACTGTTTATTGTGCAAGATTGTATCATAGCATGGCGAACCAATGGGGCTAATACATAATAAACAATAATAAAATTGGCTCATATTGGGTGATAGTGCCTGCCCAGGTAGGTACTTATTTGTTTTGGGCATCTGTTGATACTGTATATTATAGGTAGATAATTGAAAATGCCAGCAATGTCTCTCATTCCATTGTTGTCCATTATTATTATAAATGAAAAGGTTCAATAATATTTTTTGAGAAATCGAATTGCTACTACGCGTAGGTATGCACATATTTACGGAGAATTTTCAAAAAAGCTAAATGTTCAAATTCAATAGGAATAGAAGTACGTAAGTTATAAATGGATATTCTTGATTGTATATAAAATAATGTAGATATATATAGTATGTAAAGTATTTACGATCTATTAAATAGTTACATCACAATATTTATACCGTATGATATTGGTCCGACATTTCTAATTAGTCTTGGTTGGATGTTTTATTTTAAATCATAAAATCTAGGTCATTTTGACCTTTAAAATAAACCGATATTGACGAATAATTAAATGAGTTCATATTATATTAGTAATAATTTCGCTTTCACAGTTTACAGATTTGAATCAGCACTTTGAGAAATATCCATAGAATCTCAGGTGACGTTAAGTGGCTTCATAGCCCAGAATATTGCTTTATGCATAATATCTAATTAAACACGTAGCTTCAGGCGTCATAATGAATTCAAACGTATTATAGAGGTACATATTATTTGATTGTTATAGTTATAAAATAACGTACCTAATACCGAATATCTACTGGTGTATATAGATAATAACATAATCGAATACAACATTGCAATAAAGCTATACCATAATCTGAAGTAAATTTGCAGTAACTAGGGATTGCAATAGCAGAATCCCATTTGATTTAAGTATATTATATTCTAAAATTTTGAGATTTTTTTTAGCACAAATATATATATATCGTGAGCTGGTAGTATATTTTTTTTATAAAAAAAAAACTGGTCTAGTTTAGTCTTTTTCCTGTGATCTGGGATGGCAATCTGTAGTTTGTACAATAAACACAATTATACAATAAACAATACACACATTATAAAGCATTTTAATTAATGGGGAAAATATTCCAAAAGTATCTATCTACTATTTAGAATTGTACACCATATTCGTACCTACGTCTTACTTTCGCAATTATGTAGAGTTGGTAATGATTTTTAAATACACACCTATCTATTATTTTTTGGCCGTATTTTACGAATGCCGTAGTGTACGAATATTATTATAATATACGCAATTAAACACACATACTATACAATACATTGCCTTATGGTTCACCTATTTATTTTCCAGCATACAATGTGGCTATATTAAATAATTGCCAATCAATATATGAAGAGAATGATTATTAATTTGTCAGTTAAAATGGCCAATTAAAAAGCAATTTTGATAATCGAATTGCAAACATAGGTTGACAGATTCAGGAAAAGTAATAGCTGGTCGCATTTTTGATGTTTCGACATTTTTAAATATAAATGTATCATACAAAGTAAATATCAAGGTAAACTCTAAATTTCGTAATATTAAATTCAATTGAAAAAAGACTACTCATCCGATGATCCATTTGTGATTTACATAAAATTTATAGCTCAGTCACAGTTGAGGTCAATATTTTTTTTATACTTACCTAATTTATATTTTTAAACAACAAAATGAATAAATTCCAAATATCACTTACTGACATATTTCTACTTAGCATGCTCCAGTATGTACTATCACCACTTCCTTTACTCCTTTATTTGAGGTTATATGGATACTATCCGTGGGTTTATCCAATTGAATTTCGCTTAGGTATGTTTATATACTGTAGTTTAAATGCTAGATTATATCAATATATCGTATTTTTTTCGACTTATACGTGGTGTAAATGAGTACTCTGTCATTCTTGGTAGAATTGGCATGTGTCCCTATCTTAGATAACTATCTTAGAAATTGGGAGCATCACTTGTTTTTTCTCCCAAGGTACATAACTAAATTGCCATTGGTGATGCCAATTGGGAGGGCAATAACTTTGTTCAAGCAAATCGCTTCGGATGTTGATATATTATTCCACCTACATGAGGATGAGTGTAGGTGGGCGTTGTTTCACAAATTCTTAAAATAAGCTCGACTTACTCATTCGGTGTGCTTCCATGTTTTATGATTTTCATAATTTTTGTATATATTTACTTTTCATGCTGTTTTTGTGATACTGCGTATATTTCTTTATTCCTTATACTGTTTTAATATATACCTACTATTTCTTTGTTTTTAAATGTCATATTGTGAACGTCTTAAATTTGTAATTTGTAATGTTCACCATATGTTAAAATGTTATTCCCTCAGTGCATCACCACGTTTGGCGCCTCCTGCCATGTGAGACACCACGTAACTCGGTTTCATTGTATTGTATTATTTTATTTAAGTGGTGATATAGTTAGATCGCATTGGCAAGCTCTGAAAACGTCTAAATAGTTATATATACCTATATAGATACACATTCGTGATTATCGACCGCACTCTGTACAGATCAGTACTATGTATTACCTCAGTAAATTATGTATTATTGCAACATAAAGGCAAGATGATTTGGATTCGCTCTCGACCGGCAACCGTCAAACTCCTGACGTGCGAAGGCCACACGTCTTCAAAATGTCAGTCGGCTTGACGTACAAATCGTTATCTCAATGCAGAAAAAGCACGAGTGCAATATTTTTGGGAAATCACATTTAACTAAGATTCGTATTAATTTGAATAAATAAATTAGTCTAAGTGTTTCGACATCCTCGACAGGGCTAAATGATCGCAATTATAGATAACTGCATGCTTGTCAAAGTAAATGTATTAGTTGCATTCGTTAAAAAATATTATTATTTATAACCTTACATTGTTCAAAATGCACATACAGTATTGACTATATCCGTAAAAATCTATTTGACCTTCATATAGTTAACAAAATTACATAAACTGAACTAGATTTTAGTAATTTATATTAGTAATTTAAATTATTATAGCTAAAACATTTAGCTTAAGTTATCTGGTTAAGCCTTAAACGCTTAAACCAAGTTCTATAAAATGGTAGATACACACTTAAGATAATATCAAGCAGTGACGTCCCGTGGGGGTAGGCAGATTGAGCGCCGCTTGGGGGCGGCAGTTACTTGAAGGGTGGCAATCGAAGAGAATCATTTGGCAATTATATAGAAATAGGTACCTAAACTGAGTACTTTATACATTGGACGTTAAAGAAGCGCCTTGCGCGTAACGATTAGGTGGCCATTCGATATAATTAGCATGCTATTTAAATGTGGTAATTAAAAAGTAATTATGTAGTCAGCAGTTAATGTGACAATAACGAAGATATCTTTCCTTTAAAAAAAATTAGCTTACTGGTTGGAAACAAAATGTATTAATTAACATAAAAGGCTTAACAGGATTTTTTTTCAGGTTTGCGATGTCTAGTTTACTTCCGTTGCCCTTCGATGTCCTTGATGACCAGAGACGACACCAGCATGGATGATAAAAAATATTTTATAAAAATATGCCTTAGGCATACTTCTTGACATTGCTGGTGGACACAATAGTTAGTGTCTAGTGCTGTGTACGCCCATTGTCATAATATCACCATAATGGCATCAGCGATGCGAATTTAGCGTTTATCTAGCATTTTTTCTTAGGCATCTAGCTTTCAAAAACGCATCAGGCTTGTGGCGTTTTTACTAGCATTTTTTATGCCTCCAACAGCTTTAAATGTGCTGAAAATACGCTAGATATTTAGTTTATTTATTTTTATGCGCATCAAACTTCTGATTAGTAGGTCGGTATCTATTTTAGTAGTGTGAGAAGCAATAGAAGCATTCATGGCCTTATAGTGAAAAATTTAGTTATGTGATAGTTATTTGACGATCATCGGAATGAATGGAAACTTGAACGCCGTTGACACAATATAATATATAGGCAGTTGTAAATTTTGAAATATATTTCTGTTAAAATGTGCGGTTTTTACACGTATATATATTTTTTCGTTTTTGCACTTTTTTGACACGCTAAAGGAAAGGTATTGACTTCGTTTTTGGTAGAATAAGTAAATTTACTTGCAATCTTATTTTCACAAAATCTAGCATTTTTTCCTGCCAAATAACTTGTTTTCGTACCCCGTCTGGCATCAACGACAGTTGTCAATACTGAATAGGATGCTTATTGGCTCCGTCTTAGGTCCCCTCTTCATTTTAACGTATTATACCTATTTTCCTTTTCTGATTATTTATATTAAATTTGTATATATATATATAATATATAGGTTATTTTATTTAACTTCACAATGAAAATCTTCTTATTCTCTATGAACTAATATTAGCCTAAAGCTCAGTTTGTTGCATCCAATAAGATGATCAACGATATTTTAAACTGACGTGATCATGACAGTAGTGAAGACGAGAACCAAAACAGCTGATGCGCATTTTTTTAATAGATACATATAAAGAAGAACCCTTTAAACATAATATTAGTTAATGAATAATTATAGTTTTTGGACATGAAAGCTTTTAAAAAGTTGTACATATTACTGGAATTACCTTATGGCCAGTTCTATCTATCAGGTTGTATTCGATTTGAAGACAAAAAGAATGCACACTTTTTAGTTCATCTAACTTTGGAATAGATTATGTATCGAAAATAAAATAATTTGATAAAATTTGAATGAACAGTTTGACCCGTAAGCTGTACTATACCTATGTGTAGGTGTGATACCTAATGTATTACCACTACTTACCTAATAATATTATATCAATATTATTTGCACTTAAAAAATGAAATACCGATTTAGTTTTTTGCAACAGCGGATTAACACAAAATATCTAGTTGATTCATAATTAAGCAATTATCAATTATTACCTGGCGGTATCTATTTATTAATAGACATAAAGTAATTTTATTACAATTACGTAACTAGTATACTGCACATCAATTCCAGTGATATATTATATACATAGTAAGATAACTAATATTACTTTTCATGTTCTATAATCTACTTTAAATTGAAAAGGTTGTTATAAAGTGTGTTAAAAATAATTAGGGATACATATGTTTAAAAATGAAAGGATCAACAAACATAATATTTAACCACTGTTATGTTGAATCTGTGTTATTATGAGTTACCTAGGTATGACTAGCAAACCATTATGTATTTACTTTATTAGACCATCACGATGACTGATGAATCTTTAAACGATTTTTCTAAACAGACAGGTTACGAAATAGCTTCATGCTTAAACATCGAATAATATTCAATCTAGATAAAAACAAAAATCCGTTCAAAATTTACTTCATCATTTGGCCATACATTTAAGGATTTTTAGAAAAATAACTACACAAAATTGAAAATATATCTATTACCTAGCTATATTTGCATCACAGGCGAGTTATAGATCGCATCTAATAGTTACTAACTGTGGTTTCAGGGTCAAAGTGCTGGAGTCAGTTTGGTTCCAACTGAGATAATCGGTTTTGAAATAAATCACAGTTTTCAAAATACTCTACAACTTAATACAAGTTAATAAAATTGGTGTATCTTTTACATTTTTTATGTATAATTAAGTTTTTGATATTGTGTTATATTCAATGTTTTGAATAAGTAATTTTACTTAGAGTTAAATTTTCTCAGTTTAAGGTATTTCTCCAATTTTAAATATCTATTTATTTTGCTTACATGTGACACACAAAAAATAATACAATTCTTTACGCACATTGGCATTAAAATCTTAATTTCGTTAAACCGAAACTTAATAACTTTTACCCTGAAAACACAGAATACTTTTTTACTTCACCCTGTCACGCCCTTTTTTCCTCATATTTTTCATATGTCTACTGTACTATACAACATATTGCTATGTGTGTATTCCTGTGTCGAGTTGGACTTTATAAAGTACAGTGTTTAAAATGAATATACAATCATAACGTATGTTATAAAATAATTTTATTATAGGATGCATATTGCCTATTTACTTCAATTACGTATTTTTATTATTAAAATGCTAATTAACGATTTGTTAAAGAGTGTTACCTACGTATGTCTAAATATATCACAAATACTTTCACAAAAGTTAAGGCGATACATGGTTTCAAAAAGTCTCTTCATTCGAGGAATACTGAATTGCAGGTGAAGAGCTGCTCACACTGAGAATAATCTGGATAAATTATCCGCCTCGACTCATCCCAGTCCTTAAATTTCTACGGTACAGTATTTAGAGATGATGACCTTGACATAATATATTTCACCTAATTCACCCACCTAACGTAGCTACCAAGCCCCTAATACCTCAATAATAATAATCACTCTCTCGACATAATATTGTATTCTGGATAGGTACACTTAGTCCAAACAAGTATTATTTTACTAAATACTTCTGACTTATCTTATTTTAAGCCGTTAGAGACTGTCTATGGAATGAGAAGCTCTTTCTTACCTTGTTACCAGGTAAGAGGTAATTGCAGAGGGAGCGAGACAAGCAGATACAATATAAATTATTTCGATACTATATATACCATAGTATACAATATAAAAAAATTCACCACACGTACCTCTTTTACATAACAAAAAAAATGTATCTGCGCACCTTACTCCCACTATAGTTAATAATTTTATACCTCCTTAACCTGGAGATCACAGGTAACTTTGCTGCCTAATTAGCGACATATAATAATTGGTGATGATCACTATAGTACCTACCTTCAACTTTTTAGGTCACAAAGTCACTGTTCACTGACTCGTCGTTGAAACAAAGTGGCTAAAAATTCAGACATAAACTAGCAAGAACAATGTGATTTTTAATCAGAAATTTATCGGCAGATTAGATGTATTAAAAAATCCTCAACCCAATGGCAGATCAGTATCATAAATTATAATAGTAGATATTAAAATGTTGCTTCCGGTTTAAGAATGCGGATATACTAATAGTCGGATTAGATTATTTCTGTATCAAAAATTTTTACATGAAAAATAGAAGTACCCATATACACATAGCGTGACCTTCATCTTTGAAATAGATGGATTATTATGCATAAAAAATGAGCGATTACTGATGACACCTCGTAGAAGGTTGGGTTGGCAGAATTAACAGGAAATAAAATACCTCTATAATTTGTATACTTACACGTAAACAGTAATAATGGTTATTTCACTCATCAGATTAGGTCACAAATAACTGAGAACTGTCTACAAAATATTACGGATTACAGATAAGTATAACTATTAAATTGTAGGTTTGTAAATAGTACTTGCGTAAAATATTTTGATGATTCAATATTTTAGTGAGGAATGTTACTATATATTTTTAACTGAATTGGGTACATTTTATCATCAAATTTACGAATTCCTAACATTTTCGACTAGTAAAGTAATCAGCGATCACTTGCAATATAATATTATTATGAAAAAAATGCTTCTTAATATGGTGTATAAAATACATTACAAATTAGTTTTATACTGAAAATTTAATATTATCGTTTAATGAAGTTCACGAGTATTTCTGCATATCATTTTATGAAACATAATGTTATGAAAATTGCCTTCCTCTTTATTTTGCCCCGTCAAGCCCTAGCATTGGGGCATAGGGCAAGTACAAGTACGCGTCACTTCCCTCAGTCCATCGCCAACTATCGCGCATCCCGCCATGCCAGACCTGCGGCGCCTAGATCGCTTTTGTAGGACAGCTGCAGGGTGTGGGAGAACCAGCCATATTTACAATTAAATAAATGTAATTTAATGTGAAATTCCATTAAAAAAAAGTGTAGGTACATTCATCCATTTAATATTTTTTATATTTAATAACATAGTTAATATTTATTTCATAAGAGGTACCTTCTGTTCACAGGCGATCCTCTGGGGTGAGAACGTATGCTCTTATTAAATAATATTATTTAATAGTACGTATTAGTAGGTAAATACTAAATAATGCGTCAAAGTTTCCAGAAGCATGCAAAAAAACTGGAAATAAAGATGAAAATATAATTTTATGAATAAGGAAGCCAGTAAAAATTTCCACATCTAGTCAAATAGGTATAGTTACAATAACAATAATATATATAATAATGAATTGTATTTAACTCATTACATCCAATAATTCATATGTCCAGAATGAATGACCGATCTATTATTACCCGTTGCTATGCCTCACCCCTTAAAAATAACTGAATTATTGTTTTGGCAAATTTATTATAGTTGACGATGATAAGAGTATGTATAAATGATATAGTATAGGTATAACAGGAACAAAATTTGAGTGAATTAACGTAATATATAAATAAAAATATTTTAAGGCTATATCAGTGAGGTTATGTTGCTACTGGATATAATATCAGTATCACACTGTGAAATTTAAATAATCTTTATGTAAGCATTTGAAAACTAACTCGTGATCTCACCCTATTAATTCTTAAATTACTAATTGTAACATAATAATTGAAGGTCTAACAATTTGTCATGTTTTCAATTGGTCATGTCACTTTATTAATGTTATCGAATCATAATAGAATCGAGTTAGAATTATCTCATTTTGACATTAGCTATTTTTTTCAGTAAATGCAGCATGATAATATGACATCGATTAAGAAATTTTATGATACCTTCCTAACTTAGTACCTACATACATGATATTGTGTCATCATCGAATGTCAATAGTAGGAATTATTTATGTACATTTTATTTTATATTCATGTTTCATCGTTGCTAGTAGAATTTATGATCGAGAAATCTCTTAAGAATTTTTCGAGGAAGGTAAGAAAATGCAAAGCCCGAATCTCGAGAAATGAATTTTCAGATATTTCGCAAATTACCATTTCTTAAGGGCGAACGTGCTCAGCGTGGGTCAAAATGGAGATTTTTTTCTATTTTCAAAGCATGATCTTGGACATACCTTAAACGTTGTAGATAATCTATTGATATAATTTTGAAGCCTTATTATCCGTTATATTTATTTTAAACATTTGCTGACTGCATAAAGTATTTTATTACATAAAATAGTATTCTTTTAAACCTCTCGCTCTAATGTTTTAGAATATAGTCATATTTCAGTACATAAATGTACAGTGGTGTTAAGATGTTTTACATTTATTAATTTTTAAACGCATTTATAAAACCATCAGTATAATTTATATCGACATTATTATAGTGAAATATTTACGATAAAAAATTATATTGATAATCTCTGTGATCCCAAATTTGACAAGAATTAGGCATTTTATTATTCAAAAAATGGGCAAGATTAACACATTTGAAGATAATTCTAAAGATACTAATTATAAGCTAAGTTTTTGACCATTCAAGTGTGATAAACATCCTACGAATAATGATTGCTTTATAATAATTATTTACCTAAGAATAAGGTAGTGTTTTTTTGAAATACGCCATTTCTTTTGGCATTCCCCAGTGGTTATGCTACAACATACGGCCGTAGCCATAAATTGACAAACTATAATTGAAGTAGTGAGTAAAATGATGTTAACGCGCGTGTTTTAACATGTACCTTACCGAATTTTGGTTTTTTTTAAACGGTACATGTTCAAACATAATATGTATTATTTTTTTCGGGTTGATCTATTTTTCATTGTCAATTATTTATAATACCTAACAATTTTTCATTGCTGTAGAATTATTGTAGGTTATAAGCATAGATTTATTGTGTGTAGGTATATTTTGTATTAGGTATGTGTTAAGTATCTCTACTTGTTGTTATATGCATATTCTGTTTGTAATCTTCCCGTCTTGTGGAATCCAGTGTGTTTTCAGTTGTGTGCGCGAAATCCTAATTTCGGCCATTTTCTTTTTGAGTTGTTTACATTTGATATTCATAATACCAGTATATCTACCTAAACATGGTATTCTCGGTGTGGTTTTGGATGACAATACAGCTATGTATTAAATTTCTATAACTACATATTATTATTATTAATTTTCTTAAGATACGTCACATACCTACTATTAATTTTAATATTACTTTCAGATTTAACTTTTAACAGTTATTTATTATGATAAATAATAGGTTAAATTAATTTCTATCCATATCGAGGATTTGTAAATACATATGACCTATCAAATAAAAAAAACATTTCTAAAATGAATATTGTTATTCTTTTCAGCAGGTAAGTAAATCAAAATGTGAGTAACTGAATGAAATAATATAATGTATCTAAGGTTAAAATATAAATTATGTAGCAGATTAAGAGAAGTCATGTCATCGATTTATCAAAATATTATTATGAAAAAAAATGTATTTCGTTAAGAAACACATTATTCGAATTAGTCAATTCACATATCGATTGTCAGACAACAATATAGTAGATTAGTGTTGATAGCTGTCAATATTATTTTAATCGTTACCTAATTATATAATTATTAATATTTTTGACCTATGCACGAAAATGGGGTTAGTAATATGTTTTGTATTATTTAAATTACAAACTAATATTAAACGAACAAAGCAGATGCCCTGGTAAATATTCAATTACATAGTACGGTTTATGTAAAAGGATTTAATTATAAATTAAATTTTGCAACGCATGCCGAATATTAGAATATTATGACATTGTTCTCATTAGTAACATACATACTTAAGAAAATATGTTTATAGATAGGTACATAATATTACTTAATGCTACATCTTATGTGCATAGTTAGCCGGTAATTTATTTGCATTGGCATGTAAAACTATTTTAAATAATTTACTGTGTTTGCACTCGTAAACCGAATTATTAAATGAGATTTTTATAGCCCTAGGCATCCATCTGAAATAATAATTAACATTTTGTAACCGAAAACTGTAATGAATAGATTCTAATGTTTATTTGGTGAATAATTTCAATTACAAATAGAAAAGATTCTTTATTAATTTATAAGGATTTTTTATCGTTGATTAGTCATGCTTATTTAAAATTATATTTTCGTTTTTGTAGAAATGTATCTATATCTTACCTATACAAATAAATATTCTTGCATTTATTATCTAGGCCATTAAAAATCTATTAAATATCATCAGTAGTTAATTAGATTGCGTTATAAATACATAGGTTACGACGTGTAACGAAACTGAGATAGGTACATTAAAAAATGTTATTAAATTCAAAAGATGTTGAAGAAAGGCTTTTGCTATACATGTGAAACCTAAACATAATGAAAATGAAGCAAAACTATTTATTGTGATAAGTTTAATACATTTATGTACCTATGTTCTTATGTGCTCCTGTATGGCTGTGTGGCGGCTTTTAAGTTTTGAGAATTGATGTATCCACCGAATCTTAGGGGTAAATTGGAACGACCGCGTTACAAACACTCGAGTTCGTGAGCGGACGCGGCAGCCCTTGATGATTAAAGTAATCACGAAGAGATGCTTTCCGGGGCAGGGATGTGTATTTCGGATGCCATCAGAAAGTGCAACACTACGTACTCTTGTGGCACAACATTAAGGGTTCCGTCCCGTGACTGGTCGTTCCTCACCCTGCAGCGGTACACGCTGCGGGCTTGGCATGGCGGGGGACGCGGTGCAATTGTAGTCATTATAACCACTCGAGTCCAGTCCCTGGGTCCTATTCATCTCTCAATAACATCAATCGCATCATTACCTTCGTGCTCGCGATAGTAACGATCATACGCCACCTGTATCACTGCATTTATTATTGCTGTATCGATAAACTCTTCGAAACCTCCACGTAACTACGACTATTCTCTCTACACACTTCATAATCCCTTCGATCTCATAATTAAGTTGTAAACCAAAACTGACTTCAAAGTATTGGTATATCATATTCTATAAGGACTGGCTTTCGGATTTCTACTTTACCTTACACTTGCACAGCTTAAATAGTACATTGTTGATGTATATCTCGAAAGCCCATTATAGAACGTGACCAAGTAGCAACTGTGAAGTGATGAGTTACGGTGAGACAAGGGCGGTGTGTGCTTGAAAGGTGATTGAATAACGCATCGTTGTTGATATAGCAGAGGTGGATTCGTGAGGTGAGGTGTGTGTAGAAAACTTGCGCAAAGTTCCAACCTTTGTCTGTATATTAAATAGTTACATTACATTACATTCGAATCGGTATATTTCTTCATTTTGTATTCATTCTTTCATGTGTACTTATACATTTTACAAAGTCGCAGGCTATTACTAGTAGGTATGTAATATTATAACACATTAATATATAGGTACTTACGGAAACGATTTTTATATAAAAATATACACATCATTGGTGATGTTTTCAGATTTTTTTATATACCTACAATAAAATAAGATTTTTTTTTAAATATTCACTGTACGTAGGTACCCAATTAATACTGTCGACTAAGAATAAGTAGGTCTTAGATGTACATTTAAATTACAAATAAAAAATCATATTTCTTTTTATTGAACTTAATTTTAATTTTATTTTCAATAATAAAAATATTGTTTACAGATTTAAGATACTGAAAGGCAATTCTGTACCGCGGATACCGATATGTATGGAAGTAGGTATATAAATCTTAAGGCTTTACTTCAGCTGAAGCATGGTCTAAAAAGATCGTGACTAGGCGATGCGCGGATTGTGCAAATGATGCGAGCCGAACGAAATATAATTTGTCATAAAAATTCAATATTCGTCCATTGAATATTATGTTTATTGTTATATTAGTAATAATAATAGTATATTCATTGACACGTTTTCTTTTTAATGTACATGCGTAACGTTTTTTAGTCATCTCTACACGATTTAAGAATATATTCCTCCGACGCCATCACAAAACAAATTGACGTGCTCACACCTCGACTATCGGTCTCCGATTGGCGACGACTAGTGCGAAATTTCGTTCCACCTACTGTTTAAAATTATTTGCCGTTTCACTTATGTACTATGCTCTTAAGGGAAAATATTAGGTTTTAATTGTACCTACCGCAATATTATTTTTAATTTTATTTTTATTTTATTTAAAATTTCTTCTTATTCTTAAAATTCTTATAAAATAAAATAGTAAAAAATATATTAAACGAAATAAACATAGGATTTTAAAAATGATTCTAACATGAATATCACTTTATTGATAAATTATAAGTAAGGCGTGTGATACTTTTGTATTTAAAAAAAGTGCTCATAGGTAAATTGTCTCCTGTCATTTTTTTATATAAAATTAGAATGAGATGAGAATATTAGAGTTCATTTAGTAGCCTATAAAGGCTTTATTATCTATATTCGTGTGCAACATATCCATGGTAAATTCACATTGTCGCTCATTCATATGGGTGACAATAAATTATTGTTATTTACTTATTTATTTATTTAATAATAGAAAACATTGTGGACATAACAAATCTAAATTCAAGACGTTCACAACATGAGATTGAATACATTCGACCAATCCAGTTTTCACTCTAGGTTTAGGTCAAACACGTATTTATGATTTTTTCCATCCTCAGTATTCGAACCCGTCAATTATAACTAGCCACAGTGATTGCAAAAAGAAATATTTTATCATTAAAACCTTGCATTTGTTTAAGTGTCATCATGCACAATATTATTATACCTAAGTAAATGCATATAAGGTCTCAAATACATAATTCGTCTCCTAGTAGTAGATAACTCTGAATACAATGTTGGAAAAATGAAATTTAAACTTTACTTGATTAACATAAATCTAGGCTATAATTATTATTTAAAATAAAAATGGTAAATTGTACTTGTCTATTTGGGTCTAAATGTTCAATTGTATAAAAAAATATTGTAGATATATTATTTTATTTATTTAATGCATTTATGGTTCAAAGTTATCTAATATTTTCAAACACAATATTTATACAATTCCCATTAACTTCTGACTTATCTAGTTTTATCATATCGTAGGGAAGGAAATGTAGAATAATATTCAATATCTAACTCAAAAACAGTGAAAATCAAGTTATCTAGTTGTAGTATTGAGATGACGATATTATCACTATAGGAATAGATCCAACACCTACATAACATACATTATATTTTCATATGTAAGTACCTACATAGGGTAATATTTTATTATTTAATTAAAATAAAATAACTGTGCATACATACGTAGTAAGCCAACGTGGACAGTGACGTCTTGAATAAAATTGTCAACAAAATAATATATTATAAATTAAATAGGTAAAATGAATTATGTTTGCATGTAGTATTTATTCTCTACAATCTGACATAGATTTGTGTGAGAAAGATTCTTTATACAATAAACTCGAATACAATTTTGAAATAGCACCCAAATAGGTGCAAATTCCATTTTAATGCTATTTGAAAATGTAGAAATAGTTATGTGTACCACCTTCAACGGTCAATCTCCAATCCACGCCGTTACGTTTATACTGAGTACTTGCCAGTGTGTTATTTAAATTTAAAAATTAATGTATGTTTTAAAAAAAATGTACAATATTTACTTAAAATAATTAGACAGTTGAACTTTAGCAAATCACACCTGCTACATAGCTACAAATAATATAAGATAATATCATTGTCTGAAATGCGTGCGACTAAGAAGTATCTGGCAAAACAGCTCGGCCCAATCATTAGCATGCGTAATTTTAGGTTAATATTCTAGTGCCTGAAGCCGTTAGGTATATTACGATCAAGAAAATTATTCAGTTCTAGTTTACCAAAAAAAAAAAACATCATGCATGTATCATCACCTCTCTGTGAGAACTCGGTCTAAATTCGTACGACCTTAACATTTGTTATTAAGCCTTAAAATAATATCTCACCTCAAATTAAACTTCCTAATAATTGTTGGCAAAAACTATAACTTAGATACCGAAATCACTGTGTAATTAGTAGATATCATTTTTGTAATATAAACTTACATCTGTGCTAATGCAAAATGAAAAGTGTTTTTACACTTTCGATATTTGATAAACGATAGCTTTAATATTTAAAAAAAACCACTTCTTTGGTCTAGACAATAATGAAATATTCAAATTAACGTCAAAAAAAGCGTTATTTTATTTTACTCATAGGTATGTGATAGGTAATATAAAAAGTACGGATATTTATTCAGTAAATGAGAGCCAAAGGTCAGATTTTAATTAATTTTGTTATTTTTATTGGCTTATAATAGAAACAATTTAAGCATAATTAATTATCCATTACTGTATGTACCTACTTAGGCATTGAAATGAAACGTTATATAATATTCTGCGTATATGTAGGTACCAGATAGGTATTTACTATTTTGCTTGCCTATAATTTGACGCGCAGTTCGTCATACATGACTGTTTGAATAATAATCGCTACCGGATGCTGGCATGACCTGCAAAAAGCAAAAAGATTGGCCTGCAGCTGGAATTCTTGAAGACAGCGCTTATTTACGCCTGAAGGGGTCCTGAACTATTATATCGGTGGTTACTTATTTTACGAAACTGTGTCTAGCCACTTTTCTAGTTATTTTATTCTAAAAATCATATTTTTTTATCAGAATCTATTCAAATTGATAAACACTTTTATCTTCGACAATAAATTTATTTTTAATGCTCCTGATCCCAGCCTATTAGGCTTCTAAGCCTATGTGGCCCTTTAATAAATCCAAGCCTGCAAATCGATGGCCGAGTGGCTTAAATGCCGGCCTATAGAGTCGAGGGTCCCAGGTTCGAATCCTGGGTCTGGCTAGTACACATATTGTTTTTCAATTTGTGTATGAGTCAGAGTATGGACCTAATAGGTTGAGCAAGTGGCTGACATCCATTTCTCGTAAAAACAAAAATCTGTCAATACAAACCTCCACTCTGTGGAGGCCCATATGATCCTATTAGGATCGGGCATGGTCGAAAGAAGAAGAAGAAAACCTGAGAAAAATATTTAATGTAGGTATATGACGTGTACTTTTTATATATTTTTAAATACTTACAATAAAATTAAAAGCTAGGTAAATAACCACGATGAAAATTGGTAACGTATCGGCCTGCAATGTCGCGTGTCCCGTATTCTAATCCCAGTCTGCCAAAAAATCAAATATTGTTTTTGGACTTAATAGGGTGGGCAGTGACCAACATCAATTTCTTCGCAAAAACCAAAATCTGTTAAAACTACCTCCACTCTATCACACTTAATCTTCGTGGACCGAACATTGTAAAGAATATGCGTCCAAATATTTGTATTTATTATTTGGTTATTATATTATAATACATTTAAATTGGTTCTTATCTATAAAATGTAGATTGTCTAAGTAGCTTTTTGACGTATCTTTAACAAAGGCGAAACCCGGGTCGCAAAAAATTACTCAAATGGAATAGTACAAAACTTAAATCCATTAAAATTTTAATTCAAATTCCATCAAGTACCTTCGATCGATAGTTTTAATATTTAACATTTTTGTTAATTTTCAACAAACTTAGCTTGTAAAAATATGATTAGTCGATAAGTAGGTAACTACATTGCATTCTGCACTTTTAATTGTACGCTTTGTGTTAAAGTCGTGCCATAGTCACATCTTCTAATACTTAGGTATCCAAAATGTCGTTTCCATATAATACAGGTATTATTCAGAATTGCGTATCTACTCGTAAGTGTTAATAATATGTAATTATTTAGAGTTGGTATGTAAGTTTGTGTACCCATATACGACACTGACATATTATTAATAAGTAACACTATATTCATCTGAGAAGTTATCGTGTAATACATAGGTATTATAGGTATATACACGTTTTTTTCTCTACTGGGATCAAGTTGTCTAACGTCCGAATTGTAGATCACAACATAGTTGTAATTAATGAAAAATAGGCTAGGGCTTTTAAGGGTTTTTGAGCTGATGAAAACTAAGTGAAGTGCAGATGGGGAATTAAGAAGGTCAAGACTCGATATGAGCTGCAGCGCCATCAAATAAGAAGAATTTTAGGTTTTTCAATGAGGTAGAGAACACAGCATAGCCATTCTGCCAGAATATTCAAACCAAAAACTAACGTAGAGTTTTTAGGTAAGTATTGAACTTTAATTATCTACTTATAATAATTGGATCGTTTTGAAGAGATAGATGTATTGCCGGAAACACCTATCAATAACCCAAAAATTATAGAATTAATTATTATTACTTTCGTATCTTTGAATAATTTCATACCTGAATAATTACATATTAAAATTGTATAATGTTAGTTATTTATTTTAATACTAAATGGTTTCGAATATAGGTATCTTCGTCTAACGGGAAGTAATTTATTGTATAAGCCAAATGACCATACATAAAATAAGTAGCCTTCCTATGTAGGTATTTACTGTTCACCCATGAAAGATATTGTGCAAGGTTATGTCTTCAATGCAATTTTCGCTATGATGATTACATTACTAATAATATATTATGTAGTGTACTAATAAAATTTTACATATTTACCTACTTAGGTATTTGTAATATATTTATAAATTCAAATAGATTCTACATATAGATAACTATCACAAGTAATTAAGGTAAGAACATTATATTAACGATCAATGAGCATTGACTATTTTAAAGATAGTTAACAATGTATTGGAATAATATATTAATAATATTGTTGCACAGTATAATATGTAGGTACTGTAATTGAATCATGCCCGCACCTAATTTCTGCAGTCATCGTGAATAAAAAAAATCAACTTTGTTTTATTAATTACATCTTAGCAATGTATGAGTTTTTTTCTTCGTTGAGATGACATCTTTGTGAAGTAATCAAATTAATGGAGGATTACATTTTTAAAGATTTACAGATGCTGTTGCGCTACTGTATATATTATTGAAAATATTTATATAGCGTCCAGGGATTCCTTGTTTTCTGAGTGCGTCGAGTATTGAACATTTCTTTATCGAATCAAACGCCTTCTCATAGTCTATAAAACCCATGCATAGTGGCAGTTTGTATTCCTGGTACCGCTCTATGATTTCTCTGACGACTTGGATATGGTCCATAGTGCTGTATCCTCCTCTAAATCCGGCTTGCTCTCTCGGTTGGTTCTCGTCTAGTACATTTTGCAGACGGTTTGAGAGAATTTTTGTGAACGTCTTGTAGAGAATAGGGAGTAGACTTATTGGACGATAATTTGCTAGGTCTTCTCTGTCACTTTTTTTGTGAAGAATGACAATGCCGGCATTTTTCCATACCTCTGGGACATCCTCTTTGCATATGCAGGCTGTGAACAATTGTGCAAGTACTTCATTTGCATCCTTTCCTGCTTTTTTGAGGATATCTATCGTTAAACCGTCTTCCCCGGGGGCTTTCCCACTTTTCATGTAATTTAAAGCATGGGTTACTTCCCAGGATGTAATTTCGGGAGTATGGTCTTCCGAATTTCCATTTCTCTGAAGATCTAAGTCTACAGTCGTATTGTCAGTGTCATCACTGTAGAGATCGCTGTAGAACTCTTCAACTCGGCTTAACAAGTGTTCCCAATTTCTGACGATAGAACCATCTTTTGCTTTTAGTGCTGTGATTTGACGTTTTCCTATAGACAAGCATTGCTTGTTTTTGTTTAAACTTCTGCCTGCTTTCACAATTGCTTGTATGAGGTTTACATTGAATTTACGAAGGTCTTCTTTAATCTTCCTTCGGAGGGTTTTGCAAAGTGATGAAAACTCCATATCGTTTTGTGCCTGTCTATCGCTCTTGGATTTCCTTCTCTGCTCCATAAGATTCAATGTTGCCTTCGAAAGCTTGGTGGAAGGTGTAACTTCTGAGTTTTTTACGCCTGTTTTTTCTGCACATTGTAGAATAATATTCGTTATATCCTCCGCGTTGGATAGGGAAACGGTTTCATTCTCATCTAAGAAAGCCGATAGTGCATTTTTGAGTTCATTTTGGAATTCAGTATTGTTCTGCAGGTATACGCGAGCATTTGACTTCTTCTGCAGTTTGGATCTTTCTGATTTGACGTTCAATCTTATCTTACATCTCACCATCCGGTGATCACTGCCGGTGTTAAACTGATTGATCACCTTACAGTTTAAAAATGTATATTTTCTGTCAGTGAGGATGTAATCGATTTCGCTGGTCCTTCCTGTCGGGCTTCTCCACGTCCATTTACGTGTAGGTTTATGTTGAAAAAAGGAATTCATGATGTGAAGATTGTTGGTTTCAGCAAACTCCACAAGCATGTCCCCTCTACCATCCCTTGAGCCATGTCCGAAATGTCCGACCGCTACGTCATCTCTTTGGTATGATCCAATACGTGCATTGAAATCTCCCAATATGATGTTGAAGTGGCATTTACTTTTATTTTTCAAGGATGTTATTTCCTCGTAAAACTCTTCCACTTTTTCATCAGGATAGCTCTGTGTCGGAGCATATACTTGCAAAATCTGAATCCGGTACCTAGCATTGATTTTAAGTATCACGCTTGCGACCCTGTCAGAAATGCAGTTGAACTCGACTATGCGGTCCCTCCAGGCTTTGTTGACAACAAATCCAACACCGCTCGTGCGTCCTTCATCGGTTCCTTTGGAGTACAGCACATGTCAGCAAAGGAGTCCGACAAGGTGATACAATCTCACCTAAACTATTTACAGCTACCCTTGAAGACTTATTCAGGCAACTTGACTGGAATGACAAAGGGATCCCCATAAATGGAGAATACCTGAGTCATCTGCGCTTTGCCGATGACATAGTAATTTTCTCGCAAGACTCAGAAGACCTCCAAAGCAGAATGCAGGAACTCGCTGAAGTAAGCAACAAAGTAGGTTTGAAAATAAATGTAACAAAGACGAAAGTCATGTTCAACTGCTTTGCAGGCCAAAAAGAGATCCTCATCAATGGCACTCAGCTCGAACAGGTGAAAAGCTACATCTATCTGGGACAACAAGTATCTATAGATGGATGTATATTTGATGAAATTGTTCGCAGAGTAAAGCTAGGCTGGAGTGCTTTTGGCCGCCTGAATAATGTCTTCAAAAGTGACCTTCTACTGTGCCTAAAGCACAAAGTGTTCAACCAGTGTGTGCTTCCCGTGATGACATATGCGTGTGAAACATGGACCCTAAGTAAAAGAGAGATCCAGAAACTTAGAGTAGCACAACGTGGTATGGAGAGGTGCATGCTGGGCATAACGCGAAAGGACAAAAAGAGGAATGAGTGGATAAGGAAGCAGACAAGGGTTTGCGATGTAATAGAGTTTATTAAAAGCCTTAAATGGAGATGGGCTGGACACATAGCTCGAAGAAGAGACAATCGTTGGACAAATCTAGTCATCCAGTGGTATCCAAGAAGTACAAAACGTCCACAAGGTAGACCTAGAGGCCGCTGGATCGATGAAATGATAAAGTTCTGCGGAAGTACGTGGCAACGCAATGCACAGGACCGAGAGAAGTGGAAGCAACTTGAAGAGGCCTTCATCCAGCAGTGGATAGATTCAGGCTGATGATGATGATGATGACATTTTTAAAACCAGATAGCATTACCAACCTATTAATATGAGCATTGTTTTGTGAAAAGGGCCAACGTGTTATGTAAAAGTCAAAAATTAAGAATGTGGTCCATTCTATGGGGTCTATAATATGATCCTATTAGGATCGAACATGGTCAAAAGAAAAAGAAGAAAAAGAAAAGAGCATTATTGTAAACGCCATGCATTGAAATTTTAAATATAGCTATATTTTAATCCCTAGTGATAGTACGAAAAGGTTGAAAAATGTCAACCGTGGGTATAATTAATATTTTTTTCTGAATTCCTCCTCTATCATATTTGCGTATCTAAGCATAAATAAAATAAATCGGTGTGTGTACTTATGTACGCGCGTTAGAAGTTATACTTCTTTGGCGTAACAAAACTTGTGATAAACTAGATTCTTTGATTAGTTCTTAATTATCTTGTTAAATTACACTCTCAAGAAAAAGAACCGCTTATTGGAACGCCGTTGGTTTATTTCTATACATTTTAACTTATATTACTAAATTATATAATGGTTTCTCGTTGTTTTTATTTTTAAAGTACCAACTGTCACTCTGACGTTTGTTGAATTTCAAATGGCTGACAATAATAAATTCGGCGTAGGCAACGGAACAATTCTAAACTATAATATTATACTGTATAATCGTCACGATTGCAGTATCATGCTGTGGCGTAAAGGTAGTGCGATCGGCTGATAACCAAACAATTGGTGGTTCGAATCCAATCGAGTGCGTTTTTTTTCGTGTGAAAAAATAAATTATGTGTTACATGTCACACGCCAAAAATACACTCTGATCTGATTTCCTAAACGCGCCAAAAGAAGTATAACTTCAAAAAGTTCGCCAATAAAACTGGATACCTTGTAACACAGAACAGGGAAATTGGATAGTATAATAATAAAAATATGTCTAATAACTAAGTAATAACAGTCTATTTGATTTCAGAAATGCGATGGGTGACGAATGTCAAAAGTTAAAGGTCCAATATCCAAATTATTAGGGTTGCGAATCTAGGAAGTTTAAAAGAAGGAAATCTATTCAACTATAATAAATTTATCACTTTTTATTATCAACATGACAAGCCTGGAAGAAAATACCTAATATAAACAACACATTAAATTTTGACAGAGAGTAATGAACCATGTATTATTTATATCAAAACAGCTAATAGCCTGTTTGGAATACGTTATTCTATTACAATGTATCTTCTCACAATATGTACCTATATCTTATCCAATCAGCTAATTAAATTTCGTGATATTGTTTATGAATCAGATATTCATCAAAGTTTAACCTTGTATAAAATGATTACTTACAAGATCGCCATAATTCACCAGATTGAGTTAGTTATTGGCACCATTTTTGTTTGATCTCAAAACAGGGGTACTCAATATGAATAAGTATTAAAGATCATATATTATTGATCAAACTAATTTGTATTACCTAATATAATACACGACCAGAATAAAGTATAATTTTATCCAATTATATATAATAGAATAATATAACATTTTTTTAATTCAATAGAAACCGACCGTTTTCTCGGTACAGGATTTATATTTAAAAAAAAAACAGTTTACGCTGGAGTTGAAAACATTATAAATATGGCAACTCGGTCTGACTTGCCGATTAAATATCGGAAAAATTAATAAATATGAAGATTTTATTAGCGTAAAAATCCATTAAAATAAACGCTGAAAGGTTAATTATTAATATGATAAATGTTATATTAAATTTTTAACTTATCAATGTATACACAGCTTAACAATCCACCAATATATTACTATGTAACTACTACTGTCCTTGTAAGTAAGCGTCTTAATGCATTGCTATTGTAGATTTCATGAAACTTTCGAAGCAAATTTAATGAATGTAAGTAGGTATCAATGCAATTTTGAAGCAAATAATTATGAAAATATTAGGTAGGTAATGCAAATATAAAAGAAATACGAACATATTGATACATTAATGAAATAAAATGATATAAAAATATTGATGTAAATAAATTAAGAAGGAAATATTAAAATGATGAAATCCTGGATATAAAAACTTATTGGTATTCGTGACTAATTATTCTTGTATACCCAAAGAAAATTATAAACCTGTTGGACCATACACTATTCAGGGTTGATTTTCTAGCAGCTAGCTGAATGTTTCTTCCGGTAATCAGCAGTTATCTAACATTTTTTTTACATTTGTTAAAATTTTAAGATTTTTTTTTTAAATATGGCGGACCACGGATTAAAATTTAGCATGGCCTGCATAGAAATAATTTCCATCCGGGTATTAACGCATTGGAGTCGCATGCACATTGTGTGACGTCACCCAGACCTTGGAGATGGTAATCACTCTTGCTTGTACACTATTAATTTTATTCAAAAATTTAAGTTCATTTTTTTAATATTAATAATAATTGATATACACGAAAAGACGTTGTATCGAAGATGTCCTGTTGTAATGATTAGTTATACCTACCTAAAACTAGTCCCATATTTTTTTTATTTGGGGCTCACACAAAATACACAGGTGAGAGATTTACGATTTGAACTTCGATATATTCAGAATAAACCAAATATTATCTATGTTGTACATTATGCTATAAATAACGTAATAATATTTATAACTATCTAGGTATATAATTTCGCATGTTGATTGGTAAATATAATAACTTATCATTTTCACACCGATACAAAGGTTAAATACGTTTTTTTTTGAGATAAATTATTGTTAACCATTCGCTCAACCCATTGAAATTAAATTTGGATCCAAATACACATTGGAAAGATTACCACCTAAATGTTATCCATTAAAAATCACGACCCATAGATTTAGATGCAGGTCTTTAATCCAATACAATCTCTTCAGGTGCATTTGTGATATAGGTGTTTCGTTCTACAGGGACACTGTTGTACGCTAAAAACGATTTGCAGTTGTGTTGGTGTTCTTTGGTAGTATTGACACAGGGTGTGCATGAATAATTACGGTAAATAAGCATATTTTTATGACTTATTAATTTAATAAAATATAGAATAAAAATGCCTACATTAGAACATAGTTACCTATATATTATTTACTTATACCGATAGTTACAATTCAATGAAAACGTCGTGTATTATTATTTATTTAGTTGGGATTAGGAATATACAATGTTTTGGAATTTATGAATAAGCCTTAACAATATCATTATCATTATTTAACAGATTAGTTATAAATTTATAGAGAACTAAGCAATTAAAAACAATTATAATACCGTAAAGACATACTTTTGTTGGCAATGTCATTTAATTATATATACAATCATTAAGACTTCGGAGAACAATTACTACCCTTTTTTAGGACTCGAAAAGGTCCCTGTTTTTTGTTTTTTCTCTTAAAACACGTCAAACCATTCTTAAACCAACTCCTGATGCATTCGAAACTTCTGTTACAACACTACTTTCACTACACATTTCGTTTTTATTTTTTACGTATGTATATATATTATAATATATAACTTCCTTCGTTTGGGTTCGTTTTAATTAAACGGGACATTATAATTCAGTATGCGTATCGTTTCGATAACAATCACTATATGAACACACTGTAGACGATTGCAAAGAATGAGTTTATGGTATGTTTATTACCAGCGACTGTCAATAACAATAGAAACTCCGCCTTTTATGCCCCTACACTACACGGATAACCAATTGGTGATAAGGTAATAATTGCAGGCGGTTCTAAGTAGGGTTTTATTACAGGGCTTAATGCATACACACAAATAATACCAAAACAGATGCGAAGCAGTTTTAGCGTACAACAGTGACTCTGTAAAGTGTTTCACCTATACCCGATCGTATTCAGTCGACCGTTTAATATTTGTCTTCATATTTCAGGATTAGTCCTGGTCACTTAGTAGCTTGAACTTCTGCCACTCCCGTTCGCCAATCCTAGAAACCGTTATTTCAAACATGCAACCCTATGTTGTAACTTGTGACATGAAGTCACCCGACGACATGACGTAATTGTGACGTATGCTCAATACACGCATCGAGGTGAGCCGCCCAATGTACACGGCTCACCATAGATATTATTATGCTGAAACACCTATTTGTGTATGGGGACAATTAATAACGCCAGTATTAGAGTAGCGTTAATTTCTCGAAGACTATTGACTCACTCCGGTAGTACGTCACAATGATGTCATATGGGCATTTTCGCCAAAGTTTGTACATGTTTGAAATTTAAGTAATATTATTTTTTCACTCAAATTCTACCATTTTATATAGCTAGCAGATTCCTTGTTCTATTGCTGAATTGGTGATAACAATTTTTCAGCAAAATATTGATTGATACAATATTTATATCATTTTTATTATGAAATTGGGCATAATAAGTTTCCGTTCCGTGACTACGAAACTAAGCTTATAAAACATGAATGAGATACTTTTTATCACTTAAAAGAGCTATATTAGATTAAAAAAACCATACACTTAAAAACAAAACTACAAATAGTCAAAAAATATTATTCCATTTTAATTCTTGGGCACATTTCGTTCCACTCCGTTACCTTATGTCTATAATGGCAGAGCATTTTTCCTTTAGTATTTTAAAAAACCAATCAATGTTCGTTCTGCTATTTTTTTAAAGACAGTAATCACTTTTACTAAATTTTATTGGAAAAATACATAAGTTTCGTTATTTAATAATCAAATGAAAAATAGTTAACGTTCAACTTTTTTGGGGACATTTTCGGAATGGAACGAAATGGTAACGGAATGTAATTTGTAAAGCTAAAGTTACATGTTACCATAAAAACAATTTTTTTTTTTATGAAATTTATTTGAATTTTTTGATAGTCAGATATATATTCAACTTGCGTCACAATAACCAAACAAATCAAACTTAATCACTAAAATAGACATATTTTATAATAAACAATACTAGTAAAATAAGGTAGGTAATAATTTTGACACACTATACATTACCGTAACTTTTATTTGGCATTTATATTATTTGTAACTCAGATAAAAAATATTTTAAAGCAAATTAACAATATATGAAAAAAATTAAATCAGCAAGGGATTCGGACGCGAGTTCCTAGCGTGGCACGGAGTATATAACTTTTACGAAAATAATTACAGTCGAACTCGGTTATTACGATCTCGGACATAGCGAGATCTCGGATGCAATAAGGAAACATTTGTTGACATTTGGTTTATGATTTTCGCCATACATTTAATTTATTCACTGTTATAACGAGCAACTTATCGGATATACCGAGCTAAAATACTGTTAATGTGTCGATCGTTTTAAAACATTTCGACCCTAAACAATAAAATCCGATTGGATAGGATGCCGCCGGGGTCGGATTACGTTTATGACACTAGTAAAGTGTCTAAGTACCTACCTTATTGGTGTTTCGCCGACAATAATAAAAAAGTATCCACGCATATGATTGAAAAATCCAAGGTTTGTGAAGTCCGTAGGTACCTACCAGCGTTCATTACAATAAACAACTTCTTTTGTAGTTTATGAATGCCATGCTCGTTTCGGGGATTTTTACGATGGTTTCCAAATTTTTTATTTTCGACTTTTTGTGTAATGTGACATGCTCATTTAAAAATACCTATTCTCTGATATAACGAGTAACACTTATAACAAGCAAATTCAGTCGGTCCCATCTTCCTCGTAATAACCAAGTTCGACTGTATGTTGTCTTGAAATTTACTTGTATTCATCAACATAAAATGTAGCTATACAGGTTGATTGTAATCAAGGCGTACTTTTCTGACATTTCGCGAATACCTACAGTTCCAGGTATTAAATCTAATAGGGTACACATTTCTGTTAAACGTGACAAAAAAATACATTTTTATAAATTTCTATGCCTAAAATGTATGGAGAAGTTTTAAAATTTTGGTGGCGTATAACAGAAAGAGTATGACAGAGCCAGTGCCTGTCTCGCAATTATTTCAGTTTGGTGTTTTTTCTTTTCCTTCTGTTGTTTTTTTATCTCTCCGTCTGCGCTAGTTTTGCGTATTCAGACATATTATCACATACTTTTTTAATCTTTATTATATAGTCAGGTTATTTTCTATATTTTTTAATAAAAATATTTTTGTTTTTCATACGAACAGACAATATAAAACTTTTTATAATCCATGAAGAACTAAACACACAATGTAAACCCAACTTTATGCATTCCATTTCGTTACTTTTACATTCCACATATACGTTACCACCAATATAGTTTCGGAATGGAAGTAACGGATTCTGTTTCAAAAGTCGTTAAAGCCAAAATTTAGCTTAGTTTTATTGTTAAACCTGCGATATGTTTTATTATATATGTAGTATGAAAGATAAGCTCCATATGTATAGTATGTGAAATGGAAATATGTGATTTTTTACCTTACAAATCGTGGTAACAGTAGTGGAACTTCTTAAATGACCAACCCAGAAAGCAACCTGTTCCGATAGCGATACCGACACACACCAACAATTTAAATTGTAAATGGCGATCATTGTTATACAAAAGTGTTGCTACATTAAAAAAATACATATTTATAGTGGAAATTTTTCGCCTTCATGCTAAAATCGTGGTAACGGAGTGTGGAATTCCACTTTTTCAAATATCTGGGACACACTTTAAACGTGATTTTTTTTCAATATTGGTCCAAATTTACGGAAAAACTGTATATTTTCCAAAAATATATAATGTAAGCTGTTGAAGACACTTCGAATTTAATTTTACACACTCAAAATTAATGACGAAATCAGACTTTGTTAATTGAATTTAGGGGTGGGACATGGTAAAAACACACTACCTTTCGATCTAAATAATCAATTAAAAATATATACAGGTCAGACAGTTATATTTAACTGATCGAATAAAGTAAATTAATAAATTTTCATGTTAAAAATACATAACTTTTCAATATTCTATAACATAATAACTATGAAAAATTCAATCAAAGTCATGGGACATGCCAAAAACGCAATGTACAAACTTTGGCGAAAATGCCCATATGACGTCATGACGCCGGGTGACTTCATGTCACAAGTTACAACATAGGGCTGATGGTCGCTAAATTCTGCTATATGGATTAATACAGTTGTAATTGATTTGAACAACTAGGTGATTAGAAAACTCTTCCTTCAATGAATTACTTTAATTATAGGACCATTGCTATAATCTCTAGAATCTAGCTAGAGGATAATGAGATGTCATATAAGATGTCATCAATAATAATGAATCGAGACAGCAGAACGCAGGTCTGTTCGGATTTGTTTTATCTGATAAACCGTGCCTTTACATTTTCAATTCCTTTAATGGTGTGACTGTCAATTCTTTGTAGAAATGTCTGGAATAATAACAATATAGTAATAAAAAAATCGGTGTGTGTACTTATGTATGCGCGTTAGAAGTTATACTTCTTTGGCGTAACAAAACAAAATAGGCCGTTACCTGACTTTATTAATGTTACAGTGGATTAGGTTGATGAAAACGTACGAGATTCATCTGTGTCTCATATATCACACGATAATTGTAATTTAATTATTGTATTAGACCAAAACTCATCTTTGCCATACAGCGGTTATAATCGATAATATAAATTAAAAGTGTAGAATTTTAGTCTCCAGAAATTTGTTTATAAACATACATATTTATTATGAAACAATATTGGTATGTTTACAACACGTGGCCTTTACTTGATTGTATTGAACGACTAACTAAATGACACTATGCACATGCGCATGTACCCTTGAGACCGAAATGAATATAATCATAATAATAAATTATGTGTAGCATCGGTGCGCGCAACTTCTTCACACGCCAAAAATACACTCTGATCTGTTTTCCCAAACGCGCCAAAAGAAGTATAACTTCAAAAACCTACCTTGGTTTAATATACAAAAATAGCCAACATTAATGCAATTTGATTAATATGTCATGTGCCAATATACTACCAGTTAAATTCGTCGTAATTTAGTAGGATGCTCGTAGTTTGATTGGAAAAGCACATTAGCACGAATGCTTTGGTTACAAAAGTGTGTTACGCGTAGGTATAGGAAAATACATAATTTATATTCATTGCTCAATTCTATATCGTCAGTGAGCTATTGAAATTTCATCGATTTAGTGTGACGTTGACATCAGTGTGTACCTATTCATCAGTAGTAATATCGTATTATCGTCTTATTTCCAGTGGGTATACCAGACAGGTGTGCTCTTTTTCTTTGATCTCGACAGCCTGCCTCTTCCCAAAAGTCACCCTTCGCCACTGGTATCTATATACTTGTATGAGCTTATATTCATAAAAATTCGTAATAGCTACTATTATTATTTGCCCGTGTTCATTGCTTAGGTGGATGATATGGACACCACGGATGTTATTTAGCAGCTTTTCATTGCACTGGAATCCGGTTGGCTTTAAAAGTAAAGTATTACAATATGTACATGGTACATAATATATGCAGTTTTCCATATCACAGTTCATCGTGATCTGTTGTGCCTACCAGAAACAAAGCGCCATATAGCATATGGCGAACTGCATATTATAATATCGTCTCTGTTCTGGCAGAACACACTAACTGGAAAATACTAGTTTTGAGTAATTTGAAATGCTTTTAAAATGTTTGAAATGGTCTATCATGTGAGTTTATTAAGTAATCGTCAAAAGAATGACTTTAAAATAAAGACTGTTTATTTATTAAGAAGGTTTCCAGACGGTAAAGTTTGAAATAAGGAACATTTTGGTATAACTAACTCAATATGTCATTTTTTCAAATTAGTGTCTTCTGCCAGAACAGTGACGATATTATGTACAATTTTCCTTACACGAAAGTAAAGGCACCCCAGGTTGTGACTATTTTAGTGCAGTACCACTGCACAGCCAATATTGCATAGCAAGGTGCAATGACTCGCCATCGTAAAGCAGCACTGACAGAATACAAGCATTGAACAAACGACATTTAGTTTAAATTGAGTGAGTACAGCTGATGCCCAAACTTTCCGCTATTGTGAGTGTACCTAATGAGTTTTTACTTATTATACTCCTGACCGTATTCTAGTAGCAAATTTTCTTTAAGATAAATAGTGTCCCGCGATGAGGGTGTATCTCAATCTATCGGCATAATCATCAAATGTAAATCCAGGACTATATTACCTTTACACAAAGTTGACTTTGTTTACTTACGTTGTTTTTCATGTCTATATTCATGCCCCCCACAAGGGGGGGACTGACAGGGATCCAGCCTGGCGGCCCGGGCTTAGGAGGGACCCGGCTTGGCAAGTCAACCAGTTAAGCGACATAAACACACACCACAAATTTTCTCTAATAGAAAAAAAGTCGCATGCGGCGCTATTACACCAGTAGAATTTTGTTTTATAATTACTTTTAGAGTATTTCCTGATTAAAAAATTACTAATATAAATTTAATATAAATTTATAATTATTAAAAATTGACTACCTATTTATCCAACATGGCAAAGGGTCAGATGTTACTTGGCTATCACAAAAGTGGGTCGCGATCAGTGCTGCATAATATGAGTGCCGACAATTCATGCAGATTTATTTAAAAATAACAAAAATCGCTAAAAATACACGGAATACCCTTTATTTTACATAGAACCCTGGAGTTCCGCGGAATGTCATTTGGGAAAAACTACTGTAGAACATTACACTGCCCTTATTCTTTGCGATATGTTAGGGCGCCCGCCAAACATCGTGGCCTGAGGGCCCGCTTCAGGATGTGGGGGCCATGTCTATATTATTATACCAGTGGCAAAAGTATTGGCTAAGCTGTTAATATCTGACATAAATAGTCCACAATGCCAGTCATACGTATTTGTTTTCATTGTTCAATTCAAAAATTCAATTAAATACTGCGAAAACCAAGCCAAAATAGATAATAGTCAAAAAATAATCGTCTATCTATAAATTATCTAAAATTATGCCATAGAACCATACATAATTTTGGATATTTTATAAATAGAATAATATTTGTATCTACTATGATTTGGTTAGGCAGGGCATAATGAATTTAAAACAAACAACATATTGTGTAATATGTATTCTTAATTCAAAGAAAATAAATAAGTATGAATGAAAAAGTGTGTACTATTTTGGCGAATCGCCCATAAACTATTTTGGTTTGGTTTATGTAAGGTTTATTTTATCTTTAAAAACTAACCAGCACCATCTATAAATTGTAGATCGTTTTCAATAAAAACAAATACGAGTGACTGACAAAGTTTAATGTCCACTATTTATATCGAATCTTAACAGCCTACCTCTACCTTTCGCTACTGCATTATACTAGTGAGGCTAATTAATAAATTAATATATTTTGATCAGGTGGTATTAACCAGAGCGTTGGAGCGGAGCTCGGAGCAGGAGCACGGAGCACTGGAGCAATGGGATTTTACCCGGAGCAGGAGCGGAGCCGTAGCACCGAAAATTAGTAGTGCTCCACTGCTCCGGATGTTTTTTTATTATTAAATTTTCGTCCTAAAATCCAATGAAAATAGTATATTTTGACACTTTGCAACACTGGAATTATTTTAAATATGGCTACACTGTCGAGTGATAAATAACCTCACTTTTTTGACAGAAGAGGCAAATAATGAGAGACGATTTGCTGTCAGTTTTGTTTAATATAATTAATAATGAAAATGACGATTATTTTAAAACTTTTTTTTATTTTTTTAACATTTTTGTATACTTACATAATATAATACTTATTAAAACTTTTTACCCGGAGCGGAGCAGACCCTGGAGCGGAGCCAGAGCAAGTATTAGGTCCCGGAACGGAGCAACTCAAAAAAGGGTCTGCTCCAACGCTCTGGTATTAACTCCCGTAGCGTCGAATATCAATATGAAGGGAAATGTATCAACAACAAATTTCCACGAAACTCCATTCTTAAAAAAATGTTAAAATCACGAATTTTTGTCCTTAAATCTTATTATAAATAATATAGAAAATACATAATTTGAAAACATCTCATCTCAAAAATACGACAATCGCCGGGACATGAACCTGTAACCGCTGGAGTGTGTTTTCCAATTAAGTTACAGTTTATCCTACGTAATTAATTATTAATAAATTTTAATCATTAAGAAGAATTGAATATATTTTTAGTTAATTCTGTTTTGTATGAAAAGTTATTTCAATACCATTATTGGTTGCTAGGGGGTCCTAGAAACTAAATTATTAAATAATGTATACGTGCGTTACTATGTAAATCAATATGAAATGACATTTAATTATTCAGTATTTCTATCAAGTACATTTTTTTTGATCCTTTAAGCTAGTTAAGTCAAGTTTATATGATTCAACAGAAAATTTAAAAACGTTGTATATAAAAAGTTATTTTTATCTTGTAATTATTTATATCTAAAAGACGTAATGAAGATGACGACGTCACATTTTGCGGCTTAAGAATCGTCGTGATTGGTACGAGTGCAGCTCCATTGATCTGTTCCGGGTAGCAGATGATAAGGCTGAGATCACCTTGATGTTGTCCGACCTCCGCTAGGAGGTTGGAACGATAAGAAGAAGATAGATACGACTTAAATCCTTTAGTGTGGTTAACTGCCAATTCTTGATGGAAATTTAGTTCCGACCATGTCCGAACCTAATAGCAGTGATCCGCAACCGGTGTGCCGCGAGACGATGCTAGGTGTGCCGCGGAGCATTGCTTCCAAAAAAAACACAAATAATATTGTATATTATACAATACTTACTTAATAGCCAAATTTACGTACATGGCTGGTAATAAATACATTTGAGCACTTGCATGAACTTAATAAAACAATGCAAGGTCAGAATGAAAATATATTGACGTGATCTAATAAATTAGAAAGATTTAAGACAAGGATCTCTACAAATGTACTCAAGAACCTACCAGACCACCAATGAAAACAAGCAATTAATTTTGTATCCGTCTCAAAAATATTTAACTTTGCTTCAAAAGAAATTTCATCATTACTTTCATACAATCAATACGACTGGATTCGAAAACCTTTTGCAACCTCTTATGGTATTTTCTGGATTTTGGTTAATAAAGAATATCTTCGTATTTCTGACAAGGCTACCAAACTAACTAAGTAAGGCTAAAAACTTGTGCAATCATTGTTATTGATAATACCAATACATGGGAATAATAATGTACATTTGGTTCTTCGTCGTGTGTTATGTTTATTTAATTATTTATCAAATAAGTAGGTATGTAATGTAATTTTGGTGCCCTGGGGGCCCAAGCTCTGGTGGGGTGGCGTGGCAGGTCAAGCAGATAAGTGAGATAAACACAATTTATTATTATTGTGTTAATACTCGACAAATAATTATTGTTCACCCGACAAGTAACCGTAGTTCAAGTGGATGAATTAATAAATACAAAAAATCGCTTAACATAGAATCAATACGATTTATTTTACTTCGAACATCATCTGTAAAACGCTATTTTAAAGTATCACACTATCTTTAACCTTAGCGATAGGTAGGGGGCGCCGAAGATTCTGGCCTGGGGTCCATGTTTTGGTGTAAAAATTGTTTTACGTGTGGTGTGCCGCGGAATTTTGGGAAGACCTTTTGTGTGCCGTGGGTGAGAAAAGGTTGCGGAGCACTGTTAATAGGATCATATGGGTCTCCACAGAGTAGATTTTTGTATTAACAGATTTTGTTTTTTACGAGAAATGGATGTCAGACACTTGCTCAACCTATTAGGTCCATATTCTGACTCACACACAAATTGAAATGATGATCTTGATGGAAATACATTGTACCTAATAATTAAAATAAATGACAAATAATTTCACTTCAAAAAGACATTTTCAACTGGTCACTGCCAGTTGAAAATGTCCCGTGATAAAACCGGCCTGGTTTATTTAGTAATTAATACATACGGTGTTTTTTTTATTTTGTTTAAGATCCGCCTTAAAAAATATATGTTTTTCTGTTGCACTATATAAATACATAATATATGAAACACGCCGTGAATGACAACATGAAAAATTGTTTTTTCTTCTTCTTTTATGTTGTATAAAAATAGATATTACATTTTTAATAATGCCACGATTATTCTTCATGTGCTTTTGTAAAACTTTCGGCCCGAGGGGGACATATCAAATTAGGTACGTACCTACCTATAAGTAGGTATTTGCAATATTGAATGATGTTTTTGGCCTTGCTTATTTGGGAGTTTTTATTGTTTTTTTAAGTATTTCGCTATAAGTAGGTACATGAAACACACATGAGTATGAAACAGCCTTAGGGCATTTTCGGAGGTAGGTAGGCATCACACACCAACTTAACAATATTTTTATTTATTAAGTATAGTATAGTATATAAGTAACCAAATATACTTCATGACTGATTAAACAATATTAACGTCACTTTACTAGGATAAGTTTTTTGTGCACAAATTTCAGTAAAATTAAGAAACGTCAATCGTGGAAAATTTACAATTAAAATAAAATTCAAATTTTATTTATTTTTACGTCATAGTGATCATTACAAATTATTAATTTAAGACGTTCACAATATGACATTTAGAAACAAAGAAATATTAATATAACAGTACCTATCTATTATATAAAAAAAAAGAATTAGATCAGTATTAAGTTCTATAGGTACTAACAAGGAACCGAATGAGCTAAGCAGACCCTATTTTAAGAATTTATAAAACAACGTCCACCTATACTCATCTCACGTAGGTGGAATATATCAACATCTGAAGCGATTTGGTTGAACAGAGTTATTGCCCTCCCAATTGGCATCACCAATGGCAGGTTAGTTCCGCTTCTTGGGAGAACAAACAACTGATGCTCCCGATTTCTAGGTTAGTTATCAGGGACACACAAGTCAATTATTGCTACCAAGAATGACAGAGTTCTCATTTACGCCACGTATAAGTCGAAAAAAATACGTCGCCAAGTATTGATATCTTCTAGCATTTAAACTACAGTTGTATGTAAGCATACCAAATAGAAAGCCAGTTGCATAAAGCCATGGATAGTATCCATTTAACCTCATTATTGAACTATAAATTGTTCGTGTAGGTAATTATTTTTCAATCTGGAATATTTTATTTATCATTTATCGATATGTACTCGTACATTATTATGTAACTATTACCCTACATATATAATATATTATACATTTCGACGTGGTGTGAGTATTTTGCAAACTGTTGAAATAGTTTCATTTTATAATATTACAATAGGTATACTTACGTAAATGAGCCGGTTAAATTGGTATCTAGTACGGATATTGCAATAAAAATGCAAGTCATGGACTTGTCACCCGACCAATATGTCCAAAGGCTGAGAGCTAGATTATGCAAACCGAAACCACATCATCTGGGAATGTCCAAGATTGTACTCCGAAAGTCCAACTAACTGTTGGGACCATCGGGCAGTCCGACCTGGTAGCCAAAAAGACCGAGTTTATAGCATTTGAAAAAATGCAGCATCTTATTGCAGGCGTAAAGATCTCTTCACATAGTTTTATATGACCGTACTGTATAAGCTTTGTTTTTTTTTAATTATATGATAAATAATTAGAATCATTTGATTATTGCTATTTTCCTTTCTCCCATGAACACTTTTAATTAAATTATGTTTCTGTCAACTCAGTCAAAGCACACTTCATGAGACATTGCCAGGCATACATGACTACTGATGTTTTACATCCAAATAGAGGACCTCATGATACGCTCGATTAAGGCCGAGTGTGGTGCGGAGCAGGGTAGTTTGAAGGCTCCATGTTTGTGGTGCCTATTAACTATTTGTAAAACGAATTAGGAAACGATGATATAGTTATTTAATTACATTAAAAATAATCGTATTTAGTATTAAGATATAAGCCAAATATCAGTTGTTCCGCTCCTATTTCCCCGGGGGCCGGGGGGAGGCGTGTCAAGCCCACGATATTCTCATATGAAGCAATTGGAAAAGTCTATTAAATTTAAATAAAACGTAGTTTGAACCTTTTCAAATCCATTATGCAAAATGTTGTTAAAATTGATAATGAAAAGTCATATTAAAAAAACTTGAAAATGCTTCATTTCTATCTCAAAAAATCCAATAACATAATTATCGCCATAGTCACGTCCAAAACACTAAGCTTACCATAATTACAATTGCAGTAATTTGTAGATATAATATAAAAATTTGTTACTTTTACATAATACTCACATAAGTACGTAGGTACATATCATGTCTAAACAGGTGACAGTTTCAATAAACAATAAGAAATATACAAACCAAAAGCCATATTATAAACAAATATTCAAATAATCATTTTCAATGTGAAAACTTTTTCTCTTTTTTTAAATTTATATTGTGCAAGATAACACCTCCAATATTATGCATTTGGAATTATCCATTTGAATAATCAAAATATTATTTTCAATATTATAGATGTTTAGGTGGTCTCATTGTAAAGGGACGAGACCGCTTTAGGAGTGATAGGTGTAAAGATGAGAGTCGGATTGGAGGTTGCTCAAGTGTATGGAGGGGCGAGAGTGTATTGCTGCGTAACAGTATACATTTGGTACAGGAATAAATGATACAGGAGAGATGCTAGCGGTCCGAGGCTCAGTGGAAGTGATGCTGTTATCCTAGACGGGACGCTGTTATGCTGTTATGCTGTTATCCCACACGAGACGTGACGAGAGGGTGCGCTGGTCCGAGGCTCGGTGGGAGAGATGCTGATACCGAGACTGTAACTGAGATCTGACACTAATATTACTGAACTGACTGAGCTAACACATCAACTATGACATATATACATAATTATTCGGAATAAATTGCGATAGTCATTTTTTATGTAGTTTGCATTATTGCAACTTCGAAACGTTTCGATGACCAAGCCTGAGGTAGGCTAACTTCATCGAAGTATGTCACGCCTGTAGAATATGCTGACTGTAGGTGCGATGATTGTGCGATATTTTCGCTGATTCTTCTATTAATAATGCTGACAAAGCCTGAAATCGTTGCCCGCTACATATTATCTAAATGCCAGCCAATTTAAATGTATATAAATCTAAATAAGTATGGATTGATACATAAATTAAAATCCATATTTTACTGACTGTCTAATTTAATATTGTCCTTCCATATAGTTAAATAAATATCTACACAATATAAGAAATTAGTCATAGTATGAGCTTATATATTCGAATTTTAAAATGGAATATGTTTTACATACTGACGTCGTACCATATTTTCTAGCATTGATTAGTGTACATTATTTGCTAATAATAGTATAAAAAAAACAGTTTTATAACAATATTATATAGATACCTATAATATAGTATATTGTATATTAAATATACAATATACATCATACTGACCCAATAAACTTTTTTATTCATTAAGATTGAACTCGAACATCCGATTTTTTATGCATTACGGTCACTATGTCAGACACAATAGAATATAATAAGTACCTACTATAAATTAAATAGGTACACAATAGTAAATTATTGTTTTTGAATCATACCTATATGATATGCGAATCTTTGATTCGAACGAGTTCATGAAAGTAAACGTGTGCTACTTAGACAATTAAGTAATATATCTACGAATGGAGAGACTAAAGAACAATACTACACATAATAGAAATAACGATGATATAATTTAATATAAGAACAGTGTTAAATGGTACATAAGTATTTATGTATTTACCATTATTTAATGGGCCGCCGATTCGCTTTCATAGTGATTGACAATACCTGTACTTTGGAATAGAAAATTACGTGATTTTCAATAAAATTTAATACGTGCGATATTTGGTAATAAAATAACGCATATTTTTGCGATCAGATCTTTCAAAAGGTGATGGAAGAGGCAAACATCGCGTGAATTCTTTAACACGTTGTAAAAGTCAATGTTCTATTTTGAACTTAACGAGGCAAAACGACAATACATAATTGAAAGAGTTTGAAATATACCTAGAAGGAATGATATTATACTTTATATAACTGTTTGTATTCCAATATTATTTGTCCATGGCGATATTTGTGTTGTTGAATTAAGAAAAAAGATATTATATTCACAAAAATTGTATTCATCTAATTATATAATGAGGACAAATTTTATAGAAATACTTTTTTAAGCTTTTAACATAAAAGCTAATCGTAATTAGATAGGAGAATTAACATTTTAACATGAAAAGTAAAGCGTAATTATATAGGAGGCTCATAGCATAATTGGTTAATGCACAGTTGGCGCGATACCAGTGGTCATACGGGTTCAAATCCCGTCGAGCATGGTATTTTTTTTCAAATATGATTTTTTCTAGTGGGTATATATATCTGAGGTGTTTTCGAGTTATGTATGTTCAATATATGGAATGTTGCATTCTCAAAATCATGTGAATTATTCGTTAAGCTAATCGTATTTATCTCTCAGCCTGAGCATGAATCTTTCTATACCTACGCAATGTCACTAACAGCTAATTTAACAATCTTCCTCTTTCTGTGTCATATCCATTATCAGGCTACGCGGCTTGGTTTTATATTAAAAACCACTCTCAGAAATTCTGCAGCCAAGATTTTCTTTTTCTACTTGGGCTATACTTACCGGAAATCCTCCCTTTAATTATTTGATACAGAAATTTGTATATCTCAGGATGTCGCGAGATCTGTTCAAAATATGCCAAAATTCTAGTTTTCACTCTTCTGATTATTTCTTTGGTATTTTACATTCTCGACATGACCTGGACATTCGTAACTTTATGTTTCCTGATACCAACTGATAATTACATCTGTACATCCACATTTCGAATAAGTACGTCAAGTTGTCTATGTGAGTATCCACGCCACCATTTCAAGTTAGTTCCAGATATAGGTCGTGGTTACATAGTATTTTCTTCAATCGTATCAAATCAGCCCTGGCTTATTGGACACGGCATTTCGGTTCAACAATATCGTTCCAATTATCATCCAGATTACAATCTAAATATACAATGGAACGTCTCCTCTTCAACGGTACTGCATTCACTTTACAGGTTTTGTCATCTGTATGAAACTTTAATTATAAACTTTATAATCTATGTCAGTGTTACTTGCATACCTTTTATAAGGAACGTTGCTACTAACTTTATGTATCCATTGATCAACAATACATACTAATACTTAGGTACCTATTATTTATAAAATATTACAGTTGTGTATTAATATTTTAGAAATCACTGTCTTTTGAGTAGTTAGATGGGTACTTACATCATATGAATCAGTTATTTGAGAAAAATATACATGTTTGTTATGTACCTGTTACTTATATATCATTATATTGGGCTAACCGAATAAAACATGTATATATTTAAGAATTTCAATTAGGTACCTACCTAAAGCTTTGACTATTATAACCTTTAACTTTAAAAATAATACAAAAACATTTTAAAATATTTTTGTACACTCCACATTCTACAATATAGTAAATTACTGAAAATGCCTTTTTCACCAACACTATCAAAATTGTCTTCTTTTCAAATATTTAATTCTCACCTTACTCGACTAAACTAATCAAACTATTGATTTACTTAGTAACCACATAAACAATAATTTAAATCAATTAAATATTATTTGACAAGCTACCAATAAATTCATTAAGTATATAAGATATAATTTTTAAAAAAAATCGATGATTTATAAAAAGGAATACATCGGAGCTATGAAATTGAGTAAAATGTATTTTAAGCTATTTCACTTTACCAGCAAATAATACTTAATACAAGCACTTAGTCGAACGTTCAACTTACGAAATTTTACTTTTATCATTCTATTAAACATACCGACTTATTCTATCACGTTTGCTAGTAGGTAAGTGCCTATTTAAAAAAAAATGGTTCGCTAGTACAGGTTATAATAGCTGATGCTGGTTGCAAGCTGAATTCATCGCATGAAAATAATGATACACCTGGCCGTTTTTTGAAACTAGATACACTTCTCTAGGTTCATCACATCTGCAACGGCCTTAGAGAAAAATTGCAGCTAGCACGATTTATTTATAGGTCGTCTTTGTAAACCACCAAATTGTAAAGATTGCGGTCTAATTCGGAACATTTCTAAGATATAACATGACCAATGATGTCTTCGAATATTGTTTTATCGGTAAATCGTGGATGCTCACATATAATAACAATTACAAAATTAATAATGTGAATATATTTAATATTCGTATCTATGATAAAAATATAAATATATTACATTTACATAATACGGTCTGCGTTAGGTATCGTGTATTTTATAACAACGTTAGTTAGAATTAAGTTGACTTAATGGCTTCTAATGGAAAAGACAGTGAAAATTTGAATACGTTTTTGACTTTCCCCAATTCATTTCCATTCCAAAGATTTATTCAAAAAATCAAAAGGACGTCAAATCAAAAAAAAATATTGATACCTGAGTGCTAAGTACCTAGGTACAATAACCTACAATATTTTAAAACTACCTCGACTTAAATATGTATAATTTGACCACAATCACTCCATAAGTGAAATATAAAACCAACACAAATTGTAGTCTGTAGTACTTGCGTTTGTCAACGAAGTGCTCTTGACCCTTCATCGTGGATCTGAGGGAAGAAAGAAATAACGTGAAACCATATTACTAAGTAAAGAAGCAAGTACATATAAATATATTATGGAGCCAAAGGTGATGACGTTACTAAAACCTCAATTTTATTATTATTAACTTAACTATGAAACGCTAAACCATTATGTTGCTTCTCAGTACGGCTACCAAATTTGAACACAATTATTATGTAAAATCATGAGTAGCCTTAAGAGCGGAGGTACTCAGCATTTACCCACTAACTAATTTTTTTTTCAAAATTGATTTTTTTACCCAGTCTCTCAAAATATTACCGACCATTGATGTAGATAATGTTTATTACTTTTTAAAAGTAAATTAAATTAAAGTCAGATAATAATCAAAAATATTCATTTATTTGTTAAATATCTAAAATTATGCTATTAAATGATTAAACCATACACAATTTTAGATATTTTATAAATAGAATAATAGTTTTGACCGTCAATTTTATACTAGTATTCACGTCTTATTAACGTATATTTGTCTTACTAATGATAAAAATATAAATTAATAATTTAAGAAATACCTTTATATTAGTTATAAAATAAAATATAAAAATATTTGTCGGAAGTTGGATTCGAACCCACGCCAACAGAACTTCAATTCATTTTTTATACAATTACCGCAGCCTTAGACCGTTCGGCCTCCGTGCTCGTTGCGATCTTGTGAAAAATTGTAATAAAATGAGTATCACAGTAAAATTTTGCGTTACACTCAAATTTGGTGCACAGAATTTTATTTTAATGTCACGGCGAGCGGTAAAACATAATATATACATGTTAAAAAAATAATAAGGAAAAATAGGGGGTTTGGTTTCTCTGTCAACACTGCATACAGATAATTCGCGTTTATATAATAATATTTTCAATGTATATTTGCCACTGGTGAGTGCACATCACTGTGTGAAAAAAAACAAAACCCGGGTGGCAAAAAATTACCCAAACGGAACAGAAAAAAATTTATACCAAACAAAACTTCAATTCAAATTCCACCAAATACCCTCAATCGAAAGTATTATTATTTTTTAACTTAATATTGAAATAAGTACGTAGTTTAAAACTTACAATAAGTAATATGTTTAATATCATTTATTTATTTAAGAAAACAAAACATTGTGAACTTAACAAATCTAAATTCAAGACGTACACAACATGAGATTTACATAATAACAAATATTACCCTCACAAGAGAGAAGAAAAGAATATAGAAAATAATAACAAAAAATAAATAAAATCAAAACATACTTAAGTACAATTTTATACAGAAAAATAAAATTTCGAATGCAAAATACATAGCACGTCACCGAAAATATCTACGTCTTTGGGGAGCGCATTGACTAGTCTTGCACCACTCGCTAATGGTGCCTGATAGGCTTGATACGAGGAAACGGTTCCGATCCAGAATAAATCATGGTTGCGACCACGTAGGTAATTGACAGGCGAATGAAAATTCAAATTCATTAGGACACCAGGATTGGAAACCACCCCTCGCGATAACAGGCAAAAGTGTTTCAAGAGCATAAGAGACCTACGAGATTCTAGAGAGTGAAAAGTAAGCATGCCTTGTAGAAAGGGAGTCGGAAAATAATCATTTCACGAATTATCGAAAGGAAAATAGCTATAATACATATGTCTTAAAATAAATACATCGAAGAAATATCTTCTAAAAAATAAGATTATTGGAAACCTCATAAGGACACCAGATAATCGACCAATATTCAAGAATGACCACTTCAAGTAGAGTAGGTGTATACATTAGAATAAACTAATAATTCTCAATTTTTTCATAAGGTAACTACTTAGGTATTACTTACCTACTTTTTGCCATATCGGGAGCCAAAAGTTTATTCTGTGAGAATCAACTACTGCTTATTCAATGGTATGGCTCCCAAGACTCGAAGGTCTCAACTTTCGAACTATGAAAATCGATGTCTCTGCTGAATTTTAGAGGTACCTACATGGGTACGACCGTGTTACAAACACTCGATATCGTGAGCTGACATGTCAGTTCTTGGTGTCAGATGTAATGATGAAGAGGCATTTCACTTGGCTTGGGCAACTGTTCCGTATGCTGCCAAACAGTACGATATCACCGACTCTTTCTAAACCTGACGTGGTGCTGCAAAAGTGATCTACCCGCTGCAGGTCTACATTGCAGGATATAGCGATATACCGAGGGAAGTGGTTCGATTTGAATTTTCTTGTGTGATACAGTAGTAGTAAATTAATTATCCTTTATTTCCTCTTTAATAAACCCGGTAAATTCATGAACCGGTCCAATTTATGAATTGATTGAATTAAACAATAATATCAACAACCTTCACAGCAAAATCCTACGTAGATGGTTATGGTTGTGATCAAAATGCAGCTGTATTAACTTATTGAATATTAGTCTCTGAAATTCTATTTGCTAGCAAATTTTCTTGGATTGGGGTTGGAGCAGTACTGTTTGGATGGAAACTCATGACGATTGAGGAGTCCATTGCTCTATTTAAGCTTTAGCATCTTCAGAAGCTAATTAACTTTAGTCACAAACTAAGTTATTAAGTTGAGTTATATTAATGAATTATTATTTTAATTGCTATTTAATATCTACAATATAGAATTTCACAATATTTTATTATACCTACTTTTCTACTTGGATATTATTATCTACATAGATTGATAAATAATTGAAGTATATACGTATTCATACCAATCACTTGTGATGATATGCATAATAAATAATATAATATAAATCATTGTAATGTGAAAGCGAAAGCTCACGGGGGCTGTTATGGCAATGAAAATAATCATTTCAGAGAACGCAAGTCTAATAATAATACATAATGTATGCGCTTGCCATTTGCGGTTATGTCTTTAGAATAAAGTATGCCAATGTGTTCCAGTTATACTTACTTCATAATTTTCATATCGCAAAGATGCTCTAGGTCAGCGGTGGCGAACCTATGGCCTGTGCCACCTGTTGGTACCCGTAAGAATTGGAGAACCACCTCCAATACTGGCATGCACAATGTCGGATTTTCTTTGGCAAATGCAGTTGATTTTCACCCAGGATTTAGACTGACTATATTGTACCGTTATGCAGTGCAGGGAAAACAAAAAATAAACGTCCGAATTCTTAGCGGAATTTATTGGATTCCCTGAGGATATAAAGTTTTTGACGAAAGAATAAAAAAATCTCTCAACTGATTCTGAAGAAAAATTAATGTAAAAGTCTGCTGAAATTTTTGGTAATAAAAAAGGTCTATTATTAAAAATATATTTTTGGTTTTTTTTGCTACCTCAATATAAAAAGGTTCACCACCCCTGCTCTAGGTATTATTCACAGTAAGTGTTCACAAACTCAAGTAGGTATGTACCCACTTACCTTATTATATTATATATTCGCAACAATCTCAACTATTATTATACAATTTATTCAATTCTTTTTTAAAGGTTTCGATTATCATTTTGCCAATATTCCATAAAATGTTTGGCATTTATGCATCAAATTACGCTTTTCACTTCAAATTACGTAACTATCGATAATTTAGTAGGTAAACATCTATCGATATTGGGGAAATGTGTTATTTTAATGCACGCGAATTGTCGCTAGACATTAATTGTCATTAGTTACTGGATAAATACAATAATCTAGTATTAATCGATACCCAAGTGACAAGAAGATACAAAAGTTGAGTTCAAAAATGAATTGATTAAGTTCCGTTAAATGTATGACAGTAAAAACCTAAATAGATAACGAACTGAATTTATGTATGGGACAGGAATCATCAAATAACTTTGTTGCGCGGTTGACCCCAACTGATAATGATGGGGTCACCTCAAAAAGCCTTTTCAGATCCAGAAGTATTGTATCCACACTGAGACAACTGGACGCCGGGACAAATGGGCGCCGCGCTGCCCAGTTAATTACTAGTTAATTACCACATTTAATTATCATGCAAATAGTATATAATGGCAACGCGCCAGTCGCGTTGTCAGCGCTAAATGAGTTAATGAAATATAATATATATAAGTTCGTTACGATTTGACACAGAATGTAGACGAGGAAGTTCAATAAGTGTCTATCTACTACGTAGTACATTTAATTATTTTTTTTCTCTTAACGGCCCACATTCCCAACGTAAGTCAAAATGGAGATTTTATGGTATTTTAAAATCATTAGCGTGAACATTCCTTAAACGTTGTAGATAATCTATTTATTTAATTTTGAAGCCTTATTATCCTTTATATTTATTTTAAACATTTGATGACTGCATAAAGTATTTTTATTACATAAAATAGTATTCTTTTAAACCTCTCGATCTAATGTTTTAGAATATAGTCATATTTCAGTACATCCATGAGCAGTGGTGTTTTAGATTTTTTAGATTTATTGATTTTTAAATGCATTTATAAAACCATTAGTAAAATTAATGTGAAAATTATGTAGTGAAATATTTACAATAAAAAAAATATATATTTGATGACTGCATATTGTTTGCATTGTTAAAAAAAAAAAACGATTTTTTTCGGTTAGGTACATGTTCAAACACGCGCGTTAACATCATTTTACTCCCTACTTCAATTATAGTTTGTCAATTTATGGCTACGGCCGTATGTTGTAGCTAAACCACTGGGAAATGCCAATAGAAAAATACTACCTTATTCTTAGGTAAATAATTATTATAGTACAATCATTATTCGTAGGACGATTTATTACATTTGAATGATCAAAGACATAGCTAATAATCAGTATCTTTAGAATTATCTTCAAATATGTTAATCGTGCCCATTTTTTTAATAACAATATGCCTAATTCATGTCAAATTTGGGATCACAGATATTATAAATATTTTTTTTTATCGTAAATATTTCACTACATAATGTTCACATTAATTAACTAATGGTTTTATAGATGAGTTTAAAAATTAATAAATCTAAAAAATTTAAAACACCACTGCTCATGGATGTACTGAAATATGACTTTATTCTAAAACATTAGATCGAGAGGTTTAAAAGAATATTATTTTATGTAATAAAAATACTTTATGCAGTCATCAAATGTTTAAAATAAATATAAAGGATAATAAGGCTTCAAAATTATATAAATAGATTATCTACAAAGTTTAAGGAATGTCCAGGCTTATGCTGTGAAAATACCATAAAATCTCTATTCTGACCTACGTGGCGCACGTGGGCCGTTAACATAGTGCTTTTTTATTGCGGTTTGAGAATTATTATGCCTGACGCTTCATATAAAAATAAAATAACTGTCTTCTCGTTGTAACTTAAACATATTATGCACAATTAAATCATTATTTACATGTGCATATTTAAATTTTCACTATCTAAGTATTAAATAATATAATAATATATAAGTATTAAATATATATTTTGAAAGTACCTGTAATTCACGAACGTCTATTTATTTTCGAATTTCATTCGATTGCGTAGCGCCCAGTTGTCCCGGCGCCGAATCGTCATAGACCCGGTGGGTACTTACCTACGCGTAGGCCGATACGAGCACCCGATGTAACACATGGCTTCCTACCAAGCTGTTATAAATTAGTTTTGTAACAATGTAGGTATGTATGTATCTATTGTGTAGATACTTAGTTACCAACATACTATTATTCTATTTTTTCTTACATACGATATAATATTCTTGTATGAAGCCGTGCACTTGCGTGTGATATGTTTAATTGGGTAAGGTCAGAATGAACAGGTATCTTTCTTAAGTGTAATTAAATACATATACAAAAATGAATACGAACTATTTTATTATGAGGTATATCACGTCTGTAGGACGGAAATAAACTGTTTTGACCAAAGATGTTGAAATTCTCCTTCTATATAGATAGCGCCTAAATGTATAAAGATAACTTGCAGATAACTTTACACAACTGCTATGACATTTATTTGCCAATTTGCAGGACGTAAAAAAAGACAATCCGTTACGACGAGTAGATGATTAGCTAATAGTAATAACACTTTTATTGTTTAGTAGAAAAATCCGATGAAAATTGTTTAAAACCTTTTATAACTGCACTTGAGTAAGTAATGACAATGAACATAAATTATTGTCCCCCATATTGCACGAATAAAAAAATCGTAATGGCAATTGAGGGACCGGAAACCGTGGTTTCAAATCTTGAGAACCTGAACCAGATTTAGAGCACATCAAAATATCGTATATCCGTACGTTTTTCTTATCTCGTATACTTATTTGTCCGGTGGTTCTTTGTCCGGTACAAATCTTGCAATCGATTTTTAACTAACTTCCCGACTAGCTAGACATTTGAAACTTTTAGAATATATCAAAACACGATGCCAATGCATTCTTTTAACATTCGACACCATTATCGGTTGCTAGGGGTCTGGGGTCCTAGCAACTAAATTAATAATATATACGTGCGTTACTATGGAAATCAATATGACATGTCAAAATGACATTTCAGTATTATTTCTATCAAGTACAAATTTTTTTGATCGTTTAAGCTAGTCAAGTCAAGTTCATATGATTCAACAGAAAATTTGAAAACGTTATATATAAAAAGTTCTTTTTCTCTTGTTATTATTTATAATTCTCATCATTTCAGCCAAATATTTAAAAAAAAAAAAATGCAATGCCTTTATACTTAGTACCTACGTATACCATTAGTTTTTTGTACTAATACGAATAGGTACTAACAAATTGTGATATTATCCACGTGGTCATGATATATTAAAAAAATAAGCAGAATCAACATAATCTAACTGCAATTGATAACTATAAACGGAAAACATTAAACCAAAATGCGTGAAGACGATTTGTAAAAATCGTTACAGGAATGCGATATTTTCGAACATAGTTGCCAGTACCTAAAATCAATTCATTATTTTAATTGCACTCTAAAACATCACCTTTTTAAAAAAGTCAATTAAATTTGATGTGTGATACCGATACCAGGTAAGGATTGCGATACCGGTACTCCAGTATTTATCAATACCGGTTTTAAAAATCCAAAATACCGGGATTTTCGGTATTCAGAAAGTACCTACACTCGTTTACGTTTTTGAAAATGAATTATAAGTTATGTGCTGCTAAAATGCAAATATATTGAGTGAATCCAACAGAGGTGAAAAAAAATAAAACAAATATCATCAAATATATTTACATAAGTAATTGAATACGAACAGAAGAAGATATAATAGAAGAAGATAGTTGTACTAATTCATAAACCTTCGCGGGCGTGCGTACAAAACCTCACCAAAATTTCATAGCAATCGGATAAATGGTATAAGAACCATACGAATAAAAAAATATGAGTGAAGAAAAAGATTTTTGTACTAATTCAGAACCTTTGCGGGTATGCACACAACAACTCACCAAAGTTTCACCGCAATCGGATGAATGGTATAGGAATCATACGAATAAAAGAAGATAGAATGAAGAAGAAGATGGCTAATTCAGGAATCTCGGCGGGTGTGCACACAAAAATTCACAAAAGTTTCATCGTAATTGGATGAATGTTATAGGAACGCATACGGGACAGACAGACAGACAGACAAACAAACATTATTTTTTTATATATAGATGTATTTAGACTAAGTAGATATATTATAAAGCATGCATATTTATTAATTATATTATTTTAAATTTTAGAATACTAATTTCCCAAATTTGTTTTAAAATTTTGACTTCAACATTATAGCGATTGTACAGGTTAAATGAAAGTATAAATAATTATTGTTAAGTACTTTACTTATTAAATGGGTATTTATCTAGTTAGTATTGGTAATATCTCAAATGTCCCATTTTATATGATTTCCGATTCATGAAGGTTCTACCCTAAATTGCAAACGGTAAAATTAAACGTAAAAGGGTACATTTTATAATATTTAAGGGTACATAATATGTTATTTAAACATATTATCATCCACTAATTCGAATTGGTTTGTTGTAATGATGCTAGCATACACGTTTTCTCCAAAGCAGAAAAATACAGTGCAAATCGCCATCACAATTATTATGAATATATTTCATATACGTTTCCAAAAATCTTTTATCGCAAAAATCTTCTAGAACACATATCGTTACATACTAGACACAAAATAAAGTACTTACCGTCCACTAGTTATATAAAAAATAAAGTGATTAATAGGTATTTCTATAACCAGGGAACACAAAATTAATGGTTGCCTACGAGGTGCTACGGATCTCGAATGTGGGAAAATATTGGATAAACTTAAACGCCTATATTATTATTCAATAGTTGCCTCAGTATCATAATGCATTAAAGCTTATCACGTAAATGTATCGTACATTCAATATTTAAGGACTGTCGGCACGCTTTGTATTACTTGGATAATATGGCCTGACCATCATAAAGTAGCCTATTTCAAAACCTTAGTCCATGGCAATGGCTTTTGCATGTATATTTTATTAAACCGTTCTGTGGATAGAACAGTGAAAAACGTGAGCATCTCCCAACTAAAACGAAGCTTGCAATTTGACAATTTTTTTTTAATTGTAAGTTTATCTTTGACTTTAAATAAAACATTTTTTTGTTTTTAGTGTTTTTAAAATGTTTTTTTTGTTCAAAAAAAAATGTAGATTATTAAAAAAAATGTCTCAAGTTGCATGTTTCGTATTTTTCAAATAAAACAATTGTTTGTTTTTAAAATGTAGATTATTAAAAAAAAGTCTCATGTTGCAAGTTTCTTATTTCTGCCCTAGGTACTCCTGCGCATCTATTATATACACAAGACTGCTGTCGGCCTCTATCTGCGGCTATCGAGGGTAATTTTTCATATTGTTGTATTGAAATATTATAGTTTTACCACGTTTTTATTAGCTCGTATTCTTGTTTATCCAGTACATTTTTTTTCTTGTTTGTCCAAGTTTGTATTGGACGATTGAAGATTTTTAACTAACTTCCCGACTGGTTAGACATTTGAAACTTTTAGAATACATCAGAACACGACGACAATGCATTTTTTTAATACTTTTTGCCATCTTAAAGCAGAATTTAATTCATTTTCAGTTAATTCTGTTTTCTAAGGGGGTCCTTGCAATTAAATTATTAATATATACGTGCGTTACTATGGAAATCAATATGAAATTTCAAAATGACATTTCAGTATTCTATAATTATTCAGTATTTTTATCACGTACAAAAAAAGTATTTATTAATACATAGAATCGTCAAGTTTATGTGATTAAACAGAAAATTAAAAAACGTGGTAAGTATATAAAAAGTTCTTTTTCTTGTAATTATTTACGATAAGTTAGTTTTAATTACTAGGGAGCGGATTTATATGAAACAAAAAACATGATTACATGCATACACATATGCACTTAAAATCATTGAAATATGCACTAAATCCAAAGAAATATGCAGTTAAAAATTTACATTTTTATGGATAAATATTGGAAATACCCACTTCACCCAATATTACCGATAAAAAATTGAAAAACAAATTAATAATCTTAAGCAATATAATACAATAACAAAAAAACACAAATAATCAATATAAAGTTGATCAAATACAATTTTTAAAATAGTTTGTTTACAAGTAGGTAGGTACAAATAATTCAACAAGAAATGCAAAAAGTAAATGCAAACTATGGAAACTAAGCACAACTTAAAAAAACAAAAACAACACACTTAACTATTCCCAAATACTATTTGCTGTTTTTTTGTCCGAAAAAATAAGTTACAATATTTTTTTCAATATTCTCTGGCATTACATTTTCCGCATATCTGTCAGTATTTTGTTTATATGCGGAAAATGATCTCTCAACGTCCACAGGGGTGATAGCGCAAATTTTAAATAAAGGTGCCCGAGTTGACTTCACTTTTTCTGATAAATTAATGAAATGCTCGGGGATGCCATTACAAATGCAAATGCATCTACCTGATTTAGTTATGTTTCGATAAAATTATAAATTTAAAAGCCCTAAAATATGCATTTATTAATGAAACATGCACTAATATCGTAAATATGCTCTAACGTCTCAAATATGCATTTATATGCACAATAAAATATTATTTTTGGATTCTGCGTCTTTCGAAACGGATTTCTGTGCGACTCCCATAGCTGTGCATACACCCTAACAAAACATGCACTAGCATATAAATCCGGGCCCTAGTAATTACAATAAGTGCTATGTTTTCACAGCACCTCTCTTGGCTGTGCTACCTTTTAGAGCGAGATAGACAGTTGTGACTATTTAGCTTTAGACGGCTAACTTATTGTAACAATTATAATACTTAAATACAAAAATATGATAAACTACTCGCGATAACTACCGATAGCGGCCGATAGCTGTCTTGTTTATAGAATAGATGCGCTGTTGGGCAACGTACTCACCTTAATGAATGCACGATAAAGGATTTTACATAAATACGTCGTTGTTGTCATCAACTGGTTCGATCTAATACTGGATGAGTTACTTTCCCCACCCGCTCAGTTACTTCTACTCTTATTGGTCCTTAGCCCTTCGCCGTCACATAGATACTTTTGCCAAACTTGACTTTTTAAGACGGCATTATGATTGTGGCTCTATGCGATGTACAAACAACCCTTTTCAAAGGTTAAGCCGGCGTTCCATTGGCACGCAAGTCAGACGATTTACAGTTTTCGGACTTTTTTTTCGCGTGGAGCACCCCATACCTGCGGACTTTTTAATCCGCAGACCAGGCTCGTTGGATTTCAAACATGTTTGATATTTTTGCCAGACTTCGTCAGTCGATCACTATGCAAATTCGATTTGACATTAATACGCTATCATTCGGACCGAAAAAAAATCTGTAATTGTTTTAAACATTTTCATTGATTAATTTGTTAATTTGTACATTAGAAAATGAGAGATTTACCAATTATTTTTTTATTTGTGTTTATGAAATTCATAAAAGAAATCGTAAAACTTTTGTTGTTTTCACTGCTATATTATTTTATGCAAGTCTACATATAAATAACACAAACTTATAGCATTATCGGAAGACCTTTTTTATTCGTTCGTTGATCAGTAGCAGAGCATAGACAAATCGGATGATTTATTGTCCTCGGACTTTTGGCTCGCCAATGGAGCGCTGGCATTAGTATATCTTACAAAATTATCAAAGTTAATATGTCAATAATACATACGCGATAAGGATAAGATATACCTACGTAGGTAAATGAGAATTTCTAGGTAAGTATTTTTACAGCGCTCGAAATGGAAAATTTTACGAACCGGAGCGCTTGATTATTTTTACATAGTTATCTAAATATTATACTTAAGTATGTATATTTATAAAAATGATTGTGTTGGATTTTTTTGTAATATAGCCTAGGCCCTAGATATTTAGCTCAAACAGTCAACTTCTTTTCCACGACACAAAGCGATAATTGTGGGGATTTCATAAACCGGAACGACGCTCCGGTCCATTTCGAGCCCTGGTATTTTAGGCATGTAATAATATTATTCCGAAGTAGGTAACTTGTAACGGTTCGTTTATTGTTCGCTTCACAAGCTGCCGCCATGAAATAATAATATGGCTTCTACCTATTATTAGCTTACTGTATGTAATCTTTCGATGCCTCGAATAGGTAATATCTAAACAAATATAGGTACCTGCATACTGTATACCTACATCCTACATAAATATTTAAAAGCATTCTTATTTACTAATGTAGGCATATAACTTCAATAGTAAAATAATAAAATGACATCATTCATTTCAGTTGTAATAATAACATTGATTTGTTTTATAGCTCATGTATTATGCAGATTTTCTAAATAATTATCAGAGTGCAGCCTCACCTTCCCACATATATTTGGTTTATTTTAGTTTATTTTTTATACAATTTATCTACTATCATAAATAAGTAGTGGTAATTCGTATATCTATATAACTCTAGAGCAGTGATATTGAAATGTGATCGTCGTGATTTTTTGTTTGGTAAAGAGCCATTTTGAAATAATTGTTTGTAACTAAATATTATATAGGGCGAAAGAGGAAGATGCTATTACTGTCAATCATTCTAAAATGGACTAAATGATATTAAATTTTCATTGATATTGTCTGATTCTCGCATAATGGCTGGCTGATCATTAATAATATTTATTTTAAAATTTTATTGATTGAGATTTTTTTTAAATAAAATATAAAATAATTCTACTGACATGAAGATCTAAAATATATCGGTTGTACTTTAAAAAAATTAGAAGTTATACTTGTTTGGCGTAACAAAACAAAAACAAAACTTGTGATAAACTAGATTCTTTGACTAGCTCTTAATTATCTTGTTAAATTACACACTCAAGAAAAAGGACCACTTATTGGAACGCCGTTGGTTTATTTCTATACACTTTAACTTATATTACTAAATTATATAATTATTTATCGTTGTTTTTATTTTTAAAGTAACAACTGCCACTATGACGTTTAATAGTTTGTTTACGTAAGGCATTGCAAATGGCCGACAATAATAAATTCGCTGCCTAGGCAACGGAACAATTCTAAACTATAATATTATACTGTATAATCGTCACGATCGGAGTATCATACTGTGGCGTAATGGTAGTGCGTTCGGCTGATAACCGAACAATCGGTGGTTCGAATCCAATCGAGTGCGTTTATTTCTGTGTAAAAAAATAAATTATGTGTTACATGTCACGCCAAAAATACACTCTGATCTGATTTTCCAAACGCGGAAAATCACGCGATTGAAAAAAGAAGAAAAGAAGAATAAACAAGAAATAACATTTCTAATTAAAACGGCGCGTTATCCATTTTTACAAAAAAGGTGTTTTGGCACGTCACCATAGAAAGGTTCGCCGTCGCTGTATTATCATTTAGTCTATATGTATATGAAAGTCCAGCTTAAAGAGGTTACGATGGCAACTGTTCTTTTTGTATTTCAGAATATTTTCTCTTCTAATACATAGGTATATCTTTTCTTCCAGTTATCGAGCTTTACACGTATTTTTATAAATATGGTTACAAAATCGAAGAAACAGAAAAATAGTATACGATATCGGTAAAAAAATATTTCAAATGCATTATTAAATATGATATCTACATACAGCTTGGTTGAAATTCACACTTTAATTAATGTCAGATTCATACTTACCTACCTTATTCGTGTTTTTACAGTACCTACCTAAGTTGTGTTAAAATTTCAAGATTTAAAATAAATGCAAAAAATAACAATAAACCTGTAATTAAAAACTTGATATTGTAAATATTATTTTAAGTATGTATACTTAATGTTCATTTGCTAAATTTAACAGTAATTTTATTTAAAAACACATTCGTTACTTTGACCAAATATTATATTATCCACGTGCCTAAAAAACTACTAATTACTAAATTAGATAATAGTCAATATTGTTTGTAGTACTTACATATTTTATTATTATATACTCATTTAGATTCATCTATTTTTTACATACACATATATATAAGGATACCTAAGTTCATAATATTATCTATTGCAATAATTTGTTTTCGTCGAATCATATTTTAATGTATTGTAGGAACGGTTCTATAAATATTCTTAGTTAATTTCATTTATAATAAATTAATGTATTTTGTAATTAAACACTTTTTTGGGACTCATTTTTGTGGGTTGTTTGTATTTTTTAAATATTTTTTATCATGTTAAAAAATACTTACCTATCAGGAAACATTACAACTGCCGATGAGTCCCAATGAGAGTAGGGTAGTGCAACAATCACTAACACCTAGACTATGAGAAAATCACATATATATATATATATATATATTGTGACCTCACCGAGTCGAACCCGGAGCCCCCAAATGAAAGGTCAGCGCATTACACTACGCAGTGGACTACAAGAACCACAATGTAGATATTGATGTTTAGCCGATTATATTGTGACTTTTTATATGACTAGTTCTGTGGTTTTTTTTTTCGCTTTTCTACTTAACCATTTAACTCGACAGTGATTAATATATTTATTTATTTAAAAAAAATATTTATCAGATATTGCAAATTATTGATTGAAAGTGTTCACAACGTGACATTTAAAAAATGTAAAAATGAGTACATGACACGCTGGAAGAGACAAGACATAGATGAGTAATATTTTCTTCGCGAGGGTCAAATTAAATACCTAAATCTTTTTAGGTTATTCCCATTTAGGTATATACTTACCACTTTATTTTTCCTATTATTTATCCAAATCGACTATTTTACACAACAATAAAATCTTATTCCTAGTTGGACATAATAAAAAATGTTAAAAACAATATTTAAATTTAAAAAAACGCAATGAAGAGTTGATTCAAAAATCATAATTAAAAAAAAAAAAAAAAACGTACACGGATCTCTTAGTACACCGAATGAGCTATTACAGTGATTAAAGAATCCTTGCTGGGTTTCATAAAATCACCACTATTAAAAGCTGAAGGGAATAAAAGGTTTTCTTGATATTCATAAAATAAGAAAACATAAGTTTCACTCGGCATTTTCTGTTTTGTTCTTGTTGGACTTCCCAATATAATTTCTATAAGGAAATGAATCAAAGAAAGTTGTATTAGTTAAGATATTAATGTATTGTTCCGTAAAATTGTCGGTTTCGCGTACCTTACCTATGTAGTGCAGGTTGACAGCGCGTTTAAGGGAGACCGTAATGCCCTCTGCGGGTAAGTGAATTTATTATATTATATTGATATTTTTCATAATCAATAATCAACATGTATAAAAAATTACTTTCAAACTAAAAACAAACTATACTTAAGTATACTTTAAATGTTTTTTGGAAGTCGGATTTTTATTAATACCTATATCATATTGTATAAATAATAATACCTATGTAAAGGTAAATGGGTACTGTTCGGTTATCAGGAATACAGCGGAAAACACATTTTGAAAATAGCCGATAAACTGGATTATTTGTTAGGTTAACCTAACCTAACCTAACCCGACCTAACCTAACCTAAACTAACCCAAACTAACAAATAATCCAGTATATCGGGTATTTTCAAAATGTATTTTCCGCTGTATTCCTGATAACCGAACAGTACCGGTAAATGTAGGTAATAGGTGACAAAACGAATTTTGAAAAATTAGTAGTTTAACTTGAAATCCTTTTTATTTATGTCGATTCGAGGTTTGTAATTGTGACCGCAGCAAAGATCGACTAGGCAATGATAAAGACACTTTAATAATGATAAAAACAACTAGGTAAACATAAAAACTTACACATTTTTATTTTTTGTAAAAATTGATAATTTAAAAATTTAAAAAAGAATAAGTACAAGTACTTATGTTAAAACTATAGAATTTTCAAAAAACATTCAACGTTATAAACATAAATATCGTTCATCCAAAAAAACGTAGGTACATTTTGTATAGTTTTTTTCAATGTGTAAGTTTATTTAATATATATAATACCTACGCGTGTATTGATTATTTAAAAGTACCTACTCTCTACCTAACTCTACGACAGCGTACGCTTTTCCTAACCCACGGCGCTGCCATCTGAAGATACAGCACAGTAGTAATTAAACCTAAATGTTCGACTGTAAATCGAAATGTTAGTATTGTCGTGTTAAATAATAGGTACATAACGAACTACATAAACAGAAAGTATATATTTTCGTAAATCTGAGCCTGGGAATGTAGCTCAGTCGTAAAGAATTCGACTATAGATTGAAAGACTAGTGTGGTGGTTGAAGTCCATCCGGGCGATTGACGCATTTTCGTTACATACTAGTTGGATTCATGCGATTTATTATTTGCGAAACAATATATTTTTTTAAAACGTTTGTGTCTCTATTATTCTTTGGTAAACCTGACACGAAGATATCTTTTCAAGCCAGTGTTTCGCTTGCTTGAGCCCCCCACTTGGAACCAAGTCATTACAGACCCAAAGGAGAAGATGGTAGAAACTGCCCGCCTTCTGTATATTAAACAAAAAAATATAAAATTATTTGTTTAAACTCGGTGATGAGGCGATCACCTCATATACCTACCTTACGGAAAACTGTCACTATTAGTTAGACAATCGAATTAACTAACTGAGTAAATGCTAACGTGAAATGGAAAGGAAATTAGCCACAGATAGATAAATCAAAATATGACGGAGTGAATGTACAGTCTTTTATAATACAATGAAATTGAATGAAGCCGACTTTTGAAAATATCCACAGTTAGTTAACAACACAACAAAAATATCGTGGTTACCCTGTAACAAACCGTCCTCTCACTCCGGACGAATACGGTGTAGAATTTTGAGAGCGAAGGGATTGAATATTTTTGATGTGGGGACGGAGGATAATTTCAATATGAACGTCGTAAATCTAGCACAATAGAAATTACTAAGTTGGTTTAAAATTAAAATAAATGTAGCTCGTGGCGTAGAGCGTTGGAACAATCTGTCATTTTTCTTGCATTAAGTACCTATACAACGCGTGTACGGAATAGTAGGATCGATTAATAACGCGTTTTACTGAATCTAGAAAACACTGTTCAGATGAGAGGAGTGAACTTTATGGAATCATTCATGGTATGTGGTAGGCCCAAAATAATGGTGAATCGACTATACGGGCGACAGCGGGACTTGAAATGCGTACATATTTGTGCACTTGTAGATAGACAATATTACTATGACGTGTTCACTGTATAACTATGATTATGTTTAACAATAATAATTTCTTGAATGTTTAAAATTAGTCATATCCTACATGATATCTAATTCGGTATTGTGATGGCAAACGATTATAACTGCTGTTTACACAATTTTACGGGAGAGCAAAAACACAGTTTTGAAATCAGTCTGACAAGAATAATTAGTTTATAAGATATTTTGAAGTATTGTATATCAAAATAAGCGAAATTAGCATCCCAACACACACCTCATTCCTTTAAAAAAAAGTTTCATTTATCTTGCATTTTACGCAGATATATCTATTTGCCATATCAATCTTTTTCACATTTGTTCAAATGTAGATATCTTTTAACGTGACGTTGCTGATCTAATATTTTGCCGCATCCAAGAATGTACAATTTGAAACATATTATAGAAGAAAACTAAAAATGTGAAAAACAGCAGTTATATGTACTCTATACTATAATTTCGAAAATATATTTGTTTGTACCGTCGTGTCGGTTTTTCTTTATACAAATCCACACGCGCAATCTGATTTCGACAAAATGGGGGTCTCGAATTTCAAATTTAACCCGTTGCACCCCAGGGACAGTTTTACGGTTTTTGCGGAAAATGCCGCCGCGCACAGGGAAGGGCCTTAAAACGCGGAATTTAATGCTGCAACCTCCATTTTTTATTGAAACTGTCGCTAGAATGTGTACATTTTAAAAATATTGGCGTTTATTTCAGCTCGATCGGAGGTCAAATGGCAAAGTTAGATGCAAATAATTGTGTTATTAGAATCGCTAATCGGCAGGGAGCCAACAGAGCCATCACGGCGTGGGCGACGCAGTGCTGCTGTATTAGATCGGAATGCTACACTCACGGACAATTGTATGTAGCGGCATCAAGAGTGGGGAGTAGTAAAAATCTATATATTTTGGCACCAAATGGAAAAGCCACAAATATTGTATATCGAAAAGCCCTGGAATAATGGATTGAATATTTATATTATGGATGGATATTTATATTATATAGAAAAGCCTTAAAATATTAAATTGAATATGTAGGTACTAATTTTTAAGTTTTTAAATTTTTAAATGCAATACATGTACAAAAATATACTAATATTATGTTAAATAAAAATCTCTAATATTATATTTTTTTACTTTTTTAAATGCAATCCTTTGCACCCTACGTGTTAAATTTAGAGTTTTTATTTTCAAATATTAAGTCATTCCACTCCTGGGCAGCGCCGGATGATACTGCTAGTTGATAATATATTGTCAAAATGTTGTATCTATCTCTCTGATTTCAAATGGCACTTTTGTCGACTGGTGTATCTCCTATATGCAATATGTAATTTATTTGAAAGCAATAATTGCAACACAGCGCTGATCAAAAAGCTGCCCCCGTAATCCAGTGCGTAAGACGCAGGATTTTTTTCCGGAGTCTGGAGGCTCCGGGTTCGACTCGGTGATGAAGCAATTATTTATGTGATTTTATCAAAGCTTGAGTATTTGTGTTTGTTTGTCTTCTATTACTAAGTAAACTATTATTTCAGTATACTACTGTAATTGGGATTTTTATTATATTTTGTTTTTTATGAGCTATCGTGACAATCCTAAGCAAACTGGATAGATACTTTTTCAATGTTTTACAGAATTAACGAATATTTATTGTTAACTCTTCCCCCAATCCCTGTGCAGTATTAATCTTGATGAAATAAAGAACCTTGAAATATAAAGTAGAAGAGAGGTACAACCACGAACTGTGTAGATGTAATAATGCCGTCACATGTAGGTAACTACTTAAATAAACATAGAAAGTAAAATGACTCCTTTGGGCTGACAATGTCTCAAAGATGGAAAACACACAACCACTCGGGCCACCAGAGCGGAAAAGACTTTTAAGTGACTTAAAGCGAAGTGGTTGAGCTAAGTAGAAAGTAACACAGCATCTAGAGGGCTGATGGCCAATACCCTGAAGGAAGCTTTCCTCAAATGATGACTTTAAGTGGCGGCGACCAAGAGCCACGTTGCATCGTGGTGTCAATAACAAATTGTCTGAAGCAGGCAGGAATAGAGATGCACTTTTTGATTTAGACCTTGATGTAATAAAAGAATCAAAGTAATAAACGGTGACAAATATAAATAATTAATGTCTTACAGATCCAGGGGTTGCATTGATAAAATCTTCTTCGTCTTGACCTCCGGCGAAGTCAAACTGGTGAAGGCAAATCTAGGATGATCTGTCTTGAATCTGGAGTTCGATGATGATGATTATGGATTAGTCAGTACTTACACTTATCCTACCTTATATGTTTATATACGTATATTAAATTTACATTTTAATCTAGTTGTAACATATATCCAGACGTTCAGTAATTATGAGGCATTTCTTCCGTGGAAAACTACAAAGAAAATGGCCATAATTTACAATTTGGAAAAAATATTTCTCATTTTATACAAATCTACAAAATAAACATCAGAATCACCAGTCAAATAATTTCCCAGGGTTTTTGCAAGGCAGCCTCACAGGCCCTGGTCAAATTCAAATTTACAATGCCCGATGCGGGAAGATGAATAATTTCCAATACGGCATTTTCTCAACCGTCATATTCCTCTGAATTAGCATCAAGTAGAATAGTTTGTTTCTTGCCAAAGTCGTTCTTGTCTTGTCAAACCTCGATAGTAAACGTGGAGTATTAATTATAAAAGTATACCTACATGAAAAAATCAGCCATGTCCACATTTAGGTATTATTGATTTTTTTGTGAATTGCTGAAGAACTACTGCTTTCTAACATGTGCAGACAGATTATAAAATGTGGAGTTTATTAATTTTAAATATTCTTTACTCGAAATAATATAAACTTTCACCCTTGTGACTGTGTATTTGATAAAACAAAAAGCTGTTTTTCTCCTATTCATCTATTATGGATTTGGCTGATTTTGAAATCTAGCGACACAATTACTCTTATTATTAAACGATACTCTTCAAAATAAGTTTTTGTTATCAAATAAAAAGTTCCTATGCAAAAGATTCCTTATGTATATATTAAATAATATATAAATATATTAGGATAATTCTGGGATGAACCGTATGCATAGCATATATTATTATGTACCGCATTTATGATATTTTATTACTGGCACTCAGTTAAAAACAAAATTAAATAATTGGCAAAAGCATTTGTACCAGGTATTTAATCAATTATTAATGGTTTACGAAAACGTTGACTAGGTTGTAAGGGTTGATTTTCTTATTTTTAGTCACTGTTAATTTACTGCCCTGTTAACGTGATTACGTTAAATCGAGAGTCATCCGTATTTACTAACTTGTTTAATTAATATCGTATTTTTCTTATTGTTTCTTATGTATCATCTATACGTATTACATAATTTATAACGTCAAATAACTATATTTATTGCTACCGCCCGTTTTTAATAAATTTAATACTGTATTTTAAAATCCATCATGACTGTACGTAATAATAATTATTATAATATTGCATTTTATTAAAAAAAAAACCCAGCTTTAATGCACGAATAAAACAGTAAACAAAATACGCAAAATGAATTACACATCCGTACCTACCTCCTTGGAACGTTTACATTTTGATAAACTTGTATTATTTTATTTTAAAAGTTAGTTATAAAAGAAATAACATGAAATAATAATTTATGCAATATGTACCTACTTATTACATTCGGAAAAAATATACTTTATCCTTTTTTCATTACTTAATGTCTCTCAACACATCACGTATTTTCAATATTATATTGTAAACATGTATGTAGGTACATAATAGGATATATAATCACACAACTTCCGCGAGTAATAATTATTTCGATGAATACTTTAAGGGTTTTTCTGTATAATAAATACCACGAGTTTTAAAAATATAGTTTATTGGTACAATTAAATTTCGAATGATTTCACCAATTTCATATCCGCGTTACTTAGTTGCGAATATTTTAAGAAAATAAATTATTGTTATGCAAAATTTTTCTCACTTGATGGTAATTAATATTATTTAATTATAGCGAAAATATAATGTTGCCTAGTGAATTTGGCGATCAGCAATTAATCATAGCGATAACTTGATATTTTTTTATATTTATATCTGTCAATAACAGTGCATTAAATAATAATATTATTACAAATAATTTATTATTTCTTCAAAAGTGGAAGCCAGCAATCAAGACGAGTAAAACAATTTAAGAAGCCTTTTATGCTATTAACATAATCACAATAAATGTAGATATACATAGAACATGATACACATATTAAGGTTCAAATACATTATGGTCACGTTATGTCCTGTCATGTGCTGTCACAGTAAGCTGCCGCTTCAGGGTAAAAAATATATAATGCCGTTTTTCTTAATATTTAAAATGTTATCAGACTGATGCTCCCATCCCGCAGCACATTTTGAACCTTTAAACGAACATTGTCACTCATCGTTTCGCAAAATCTGCCGAAATCCTCAGAAAAACAATGAGGCCACCTCACACGTACCGCACTACATCGACACCCGCATGACTCAATTAACACTTTGTTTTGTGACATTATGAACGTTTTTTACCATTTCTACATGCTTATACATTTTCGACTCATGTCAAAATCGCGTGTTCTTCGTCTGTAGTTCTGTTAAAGTTTTTATCTTTTATCTGCAGGTAGGGTTCTGTTCAAAATATTATCTATGGATGCAATATCGCAATTAACTTTAACGTACGCACAGATAGAAAATGTTAAAATTAATTGAAATTACCGTGAATAATAATTCAAAATACTAACACATTAGGTTGGCGCTCTTCACCATTGAATTTATAGAGATAGTGACCATTCAAAATATTCTACGGAATGACGAAACCATAGACTAAATTTGTCGCCGTACCAGCACGTGACAATACGTGACGTGATCATAATATAATTGCAGTATCCACTAAGCACTAAAGTGAAACCTACATCGTACTTAGTTCGTTACACAAGAATGTACTAACGTAAGTCAATCGAGATGGTAGATTAGAATTCCGAGTAACAATGACTTCATTCGTAGATCAAAATAAAGCAGTTTCTACCGCAAAAGAACCAAACTATACAAATTTATTATGTGATAAGATAATAATATATTATGTCCCTACGACAAATTAAATATAGATAACAAATTTACGATACCAGGTAACATTCAACTACGCGTGAAACAATAATATATTTTTATCATACCTACTTCTAGACTAGACGAAGCGCATTTTTTTTTAAATGTGAGTTAGGTATATAATATTATATTTGGCACTTCTTTTTTTTTAAATTAATAATTGAGGGGTTGGATTGAACCCTAAACTAAACGTGCATTTCACTCTTCAAAAATGATGTCTCAATATGACCAATGTATTCTTCCTCTTCTGCTTTCTGTAACAAATTCGTTATCAGAATGATGTCGAAGATGATTTCAATTTTTTGAAGTTATACCTACTTCTTTTGGCGCGTTTGGTAGAGGGTGAAATTGAGAGTTACGAAACACCGTTACGAAAGTGCGACACCATAACAAAGGATTAAACGTCAGAGTGATAGTTGTACTTTAAAAATAAAAACAACGAGAAAGAATTATATAATTTAGTAATATAAGTCAAAGTGTATTGAAATAAACCAGCGGCGCTCTAAAAAGTGGCCCTTTTTCTGAGTGTGTAATTTAACAAGATAGTTAATTAAAATAGAAATAGTAAATAATATTAATACATACGGAATGAAGCAACAAGGTAATTTTAAACCAGCGGCACTCCAATAAGTGGCCCATTTTCTCGAGTGTTTAATTTAAAATTACTCATTTCCTCAATAAAAAAATCATATTATTATAAGTTGTTTGGTAGGTACATAATGTTTAATATGAGAAAATAGGTAGGTATGTATATTTAATGATTAATGGCTAAACCCTAACACCTAGAAAGTTGTCGAGCCGCCACTGCTCTGACTCATACACAAATTGAAAAACAATATGTGCACTTGTTAGACATAGGATTCGAATCTGGGACCTACGAAGGCTATAGGCCGACGTTTAAGCCGCGCGGCCATCGTTTACTATAGAATATTATATCGTCATACAGAATTCCATGATGATTTTAGTCCACTATTTCATGATCAGCGTCTCCCGGGCTCGAAACACTCTTAAATTAAGGCCTTCCCCAGCTACTTCCACTCTTCTCGGTCTCTAATCGTTTACTGCCACGTAGGTACATCCACCAAACTTTATGAGTTCGTCAATCGCAATCTGGCATTATTTTGGTCATTTAGTGCCTCTTGTGTACCACTGTTTGACATCGGTATTTGTCCAGTGATTGTCTACTCGCCAATCAACATACCCAGATCATTATCATATTTCCATCTATTTAGTGGCTTCTATAAAATCGCGAACTATTGTATGCATCCTGATCGATTGGAGTATACTGTGGTCTTTCCGCTTTATGCCCAACGTGTACCTATCCATGCCACGTCGCACTACTTGATATTTTTGGATTAATAAGTAGGTACCTAACTATATATTGGCGTTTATTCTATCAATCACATCAATATGAAACATCGCTTGCTAGCTCATCATCATCATCAGCCGGGGTCGATTCACTGCTGTATGAAGGCTTTCTCTAGCTCCCTCCACTCTTCTTGGTCCCTAGTTCTTTGTTGCCACGTAGGTACGTCCACCATACTTTACGAGTTCGTCTATCCAGCTTGTTTCAGGGCGCCCCTGTGTAGGTTAAGTGCACATTTGGTACCACTATATGACGATGTACCAGTGGCGAAGGGTGGATGTAGGCTGTTAAGATCCGAGATAAATAGTGCACACTGAGCATTGTCAGTCAAGCGTATTTGTTTTCATTGAACTAATACTACAATGTGTAGATGGTGTTTAGGTTTGTTAGTTTTTAAAATTCAATTTAACCCTGCCTAATCCAAGCCATATTGGACAAAATTCGATATAGATAGAAGAATATTTTTTATCGATTATGGTTTGGTTTATGCGGGGCTTAATGAATTTACTAACTAACCGACACCATCTGCAATAAGTATTCTTTTTTCAATGGAATCAAATAAGTATGAGTGAAAAACTGTGCATTATTTCTGTCGGATCGACCATACCTAAACTATTGTGGTTTGATTTAGGCAGGGTGTAATTGAGTTTTAAAAACTAACCAGCACTATCTGCAAATTGTATTATTAGTTCAATGAAAACAAATAAGTATGACTGACAAAGTTTAGTGTGCACTTTTTATGTCGAATCTTAACAGTCTACCTCCCCCCTTCGTCACTGCGATGTACATACAATGAATGATGTCTACCTTGAAAAGTGCTTAAATATCCAAAACTAAGATCTTTATTTTGAGCTTAAAAAATACGCAAATCGCATAAGACCTATTCTATATGACCTTAAATCTAGTGTTTTTCGACAATGCAAACAGCTTTAAAATTCTCAACAAAGCTGGAATATTACACCATATTTACTTAAAACGCAAAATCCTGGTGTAACTATAAGTAAAAAAGCAATAAAATAAATGTAACATACAGTATTTTCAATGATGTCGAAATTTATTATTATCTACCTATCTATATTCATTTTTAGTTGTACCTATGGATTATTTGTTAGTTACCTACGAAAATATAATTTCTTCAATATTTTTAGTATCGTGAAAATAATATCCATAATAATTATGAGTTTCTTTTTGAAATGCTAGTTTTTTGTCTTTATGTGAAAATCTAGCATTTTTTCTGCAAACTAGTTTATTTTCTTTCCCTATATGGCATATTTTGTATGAATGACAGCTTATCTACTTTACGGAACTAGTGAAATAATGATAAAGGCCTGCAACCAACAGTGATTTATTAAGAGTTTAGTAACATTATGATGTTTTAAATCGATAACTAGTACGATTTGACGGTCAAATTAAAGATTTATTACTCTATAAAGTTTAATCTCTGTCACAATAATTATATTTATGAAAATAATATACTATTCATTTAAGTGCAAAATGACGTGATATGTGTTATAAGTATAATAAAACGATGGTAAATAATTAAGATGAAACTATATGGGTAACCTACATCATATTATTACGATGACTAATGCATACTATGACAATACCAAGTACTGGAATTATGTTACGTATTTCGAAATGTATTTTTAATGTGTCCGATTTTTATTATAATGTATAGTAAATAAAAAAAAATGCATTCTTATGCATGTAACGGTGCATAATATGTATATGTAGAAAAACATGACACATGCAAGTAAATAATCTCTATTTGATTTCAATGTCGGACCTGTAAAACGTCTTCCCTTTCACTTGCACCGCTGGGCGAATCTTTTCTGGCATATCGTTCGGTTTGAATTAATTTTGCTTATTTTTTTGTCTAGACTCTACTCGATGTTCCGCGGTGGGGCTAAGTCCTTGCTCCTATAAATAGTTCCCATCGCCTCTTCGGATCATCATTGAGTTAGTGCTTTCAAGTAGATTCACATCTAGTAACAATAACAAGATGCGATTCCTAGTAAGTCAAATCGTAAAACCTTTTATCTAACATTGCGCAAACGTAACAAGCGTTGTAAAATTCCCACAGTAATAGTATTATAATTATTGTTAACATTGCAATAGCTGTGAGAATCGCTTGTACTCTCATTTCTCTCGCCGGTTTTATTATATATTTTAAGTACAAATTTAATAATGATAATAACAATGGCAATGAAAAGTTTAATTATTAATTATTTTTTTAAAATTTCAACTGTTATTCGTTTAACGTTAACGCTTTCCGGTGTATTCATTGGAGTCATATTATTAAACATTACATCTCACAATACAATTTTCATACGTTTGTAAAAAAATATATTGTTTTTTGCATATAATAATGCGACTTTTTTGCAGCTTAAAAGTACTTTAATATTTATCTTTCAGTTAGTTAGGCATACTAATTAATTAGTCTACGTTTTAATACTTTTATGTGACAATATTAAATTGTGTTTCAGTCTGTATTCGCATTGTGCGCCTTGGCCGCAGTTTGCGCCGCCGACAAATTGGATAACACATACCTCCCTCCAAGCAATGCTTTGACCGCTGGTGGAAATGGTGGCTTCTTAGCAGCACCTTCCTTTGGAAATAAGCAAGGTGGAGGATCAGGATTCGGTGGTGGATTCGGATCAGGAAAGGGTGCATCAGGTTTCGGTTCCGGTGGTTCCGGTTCAGGATTCTCTCAAGGCGGTCAAGGAGGATTCGGTAAATCCCAAGGATTCAACCAGGGAGGACACGGTGGACAGGGCGGACATGGTGGACAATCTGGATTCGGAGGAAAGCAAGGAGGATTTGGAGGATCAGGATCCGGTTCATTCGGTAAAACTCAGGGATACAACCAAGGAGGTCAGGGAGGATATGGAGGTCAAGGAGGAGGACAATCTGGATTCGGAGGAAAGCAAAGCGGATTCGGAGGATCAGGTTCTGGTTCAGGATCTTACGGCCAATCACAGGGATATAACCAAGGAGGGCAGGGAGGTCAAGGGGGACACGGTGGTCAATCTGGTTATGGTCAAGGAGGATCATCAGGATTCGGTCAATCCCAGAAATTCCAAACTGGATCAGGATTCGGTGGACAGGGAGGTCATTCTGGATCTGGTTCCGGTGGACATGGAGGTCATTCTGGATCCGGATTTGGACAGGGTGGAAACTCAGGATCGTCTGCAGGATACTCTGCCTCAAATGGATACAAACATGGTGGTGGCAATAGCGGTTATACCGGATCTCAGTCGTTCAACGGCGGATACCAATCAGGATTCTCAGGATCTCAAGGTGGACATGGAGGTGGATCGGGAGCTTACAGCCAAGGAGGACACAAGTCACAAGGACAGGAAATCCCAATCTTAGCCTACACCAATGAAAACAATGGCGATGGCAGCTACAGCTTCAAGTAAGTATTGTTTTTTATCATCACAATAGAGCCAACCAACGGTCGCATTATCCATATAAAGCACATATAAAATACATCCATAGTATTATTACATCGGAATTTGCGTACATCAATAATAGTACCTATATTAACCGAACGAAATTATTTTCATGTAAATAAAAATAAATTAAATACATAATATCTATGCTGGTATCGTAGAATTAGTAGGTATAAAAATAAAGTTCATAAAATCATTTTATAGATCATTTGCAAACCTCAATAATTTAAAAGAATAATAGAAATTTGGAATAATATAAATATATCTATATTATATATTTTTTTAAATATTAATAACCATGCCCTTGCTTTTTCGTACAAGGTTTTTGTTAGTAATTTTGAACAATCACAAACACCCAGACTTTGATAAAAACACATAAATATTGTATATTGACCAGGAATCGAGCCCAGAACTCTCGGGTGGAAGGCAAGCACCTACGCACTGCACCACGAAAGCCGCATATATATTATAGTTATGATCAGGGGTCAATCTTTAAATAAAAATTCAAAAATATTTCAAAATAATATTATCTCCTTCATAACGTGTCGGACAAAACTAAACAAATTCACATGACCTTATTTGTACTTATTCAATTTCTACATCAAAATTAGCGCCAAAACATAAATTAAGTATAGTTAAATAAAAACCGATTTGTTTTTTAATTAACAAAAAAATACTATTATTGTTTTCCTTCGCCATTTGTCAGATGGCATCTAACGATGCCATCTTATAATGGCCAGGCTTATAATGTTGTGGGTCCCGGGTTCAAATCCCGGATCTAGCAAATTCACATGTTTATTTGGACCCAAAGTCTGAACCTAATTTAGGTTGAGCAAGTGGCTCTCTCGTAAATACATACACTCTGTGGATGCCTATATTATGATCTTCTTATAATCAGTAATATGGTTAAAAATGTTTATTTAGCAATGAAAATTGGTGAGCACTTAGGTACGTAACTTATTTCGGCATTCCATGATATGCATTTTAATTGAAATCGCATGCGTTTTAGATTAGCTGATATTTTCATTTTTTTACTCTACTGAAAAAATGGGATATTCGATGAACCCACTTTACCTATCGGTATATTATAGATATAATGTTTACGAATTATAATATATTTAATTTATATAATATATTTAATTCATTTTAGTTATGCCACTGGAAACGGAATCAAAGCTGAAGAGACCGGTCACCAACAGGGAGATTCCCAAGTTGCCCAGGGAGGATTCTCCTTTGTTGCCCCTGATGGTGGAGACTACTCTGTCTCCTACACCGCCGATGAAAATGGATTCCACCCACAAGGAGCTCATCTTCCCACTCCACCCCCAATTCCAGAAGCCATCTTGAAGTCAATTGAGCAGAACGAAAGGGAAGCCGCTAACCCCAACAGGTAAATAATATATTACGTAATTAGAGAGTCATTGTTCATATGTTATTGTTATTTGTCTTTAAATAGTCTTGACTCCGGATATGGATATTTCTGAATGTGAACCGAATGGCTAGCAACCAAACTTTATAAAAGCTTGTTTAAATACCAACATCCATATTTAAGATTTATTAAAAAGATTACGGTTTCCTTACCTTGAAGAATAGATAATTATCCGGCATAATTTTATTATGATAGCATAATCATCGTATTCTTTTAATGCAATATTCGTGACTTGTCACATATCTACTTTTCTTTGAATAATTAAAATCGTTTTGTTTGTAATTAATTATTGCATTTGTTTTGAAGGTAGGTTTTAACTTATAATAAACAATGCAAACGATCACTTAGATAGATAACATGAATTTCACTGGAAAATGATTAATACCTATATATACCTGACGATACTTGATTAAGTAAAGGATACAACTAAAACTAAAGTCACTGTAATGTAATAACAATTCAGAACTACACTATTTATCGAATAACTTAGTTATCGTTTAACAAACTCAAAACCTTATAAATCGTAGATAGGTTCATTATTTTATTTATGTTTCGAAACAACTACCAATAAGCTTCTCCTAAATGTCTAATCTTCTTATAAAATACCCAATATGAATAAATAGATATAAAATATTATAATAGATCTACAAGTACATATTATTATAAATACGTTATTATTTCAATAAAGGTCAACAAACACAACATACCTACTATTTAAACTAGTTTCCTCGAACAGTCACGTTTTACCCAAGTACCCACATAGTTTACATTCATATATAATAGGCTCTACACTTTTTCTTGTAGATTTCTACTTTATTGGCTGGGGGTGATTGATAAAGAGAAAAAATAATTGCGTAGGTAGGTACCTAGTACAGGTACTAGGTACCTATCTAACTATCATCTGTGTAGGTCTACACAGATGATAGCTACTTTTCTAGTAGCTAAATAATATTATGTATGTTTTCAAAACATTGATAATAATATGTCTATTATCTGTAGAATGATTAATTGTTTTACATTACCTAGGTCCTAATAAAGTTATTAAGACGTTATATTTTCATTTTATTTCAGTCAACATTCCGGCGGTGATGACGGTTCATACAGAGGTGAACAACAAAGCTTGACTGGACATGGATCCGGTTCTTATGGGTCCGGTTCAGGTTCTCACGGATCTGGATCAGGTGGTTATGGATCCGGGTCAGGCTCTGGATCAGGTGGTTATGGATCAGGATCAGGCTCTGGATCAGGTGGTTATGGATCAGGATCAGGCTCTGGATCTGGTGGTTATGGATCCGGATCAGGCTCTGGATCTTTCGGATCTGGTTCTCACGGATCTGGATCAGGCTCATTCGGAGGATCTCGTCCCTCTGGATCCGGTTCATTCGGGTCTGGATCAGGTTCTCATGGTTCCGGTTCATTCGGATCTGGATCAGGTTCTCATGGTTCCGGTTCATTCGGATCTGGATCAGGTTCTCATGGTTCCGGTTCATTCGGATCTGGATCAGGTTCTCATGGATCCGGTTCATTCGGATCTGGATCAGGTTCTCACGGATCCGGTTCATTCGGATCTGGGTCAGGTTCTCATGGATCCGGTTCATTCGGATCTGGATCAGGTTCTCACGGTTCCAGTTCGTTCGGATCAGGAGCAGGTTCATATGGATCCGGATCTCGTCCTTCTGGATCCGGTTCGTTCGGATCCAGTTCTCAGGGATCCGGAAAGGGATCTTTCGGTGGCCGTCCCGGAGGATCAGGCTCATTCGATAGTACCGGATATCATTATTAAGACAAGAACGACCGTGAGATGCCATTAATAATAAGACTATGTGCCAGATAAATAAAAAATAACTTGCATGCAGATTTACAACAAATCAAACGGTGCAATATTTAAAAATAAATAATTTATTATTAACAATTAACAAAACACGTTTATTTAATTATAAATGTATTTTTGCAATCCCCCTACCACAATAATAAATAAAATATTTATTATTAATCTATTTTATTAACTTCTTATATTTTCTAAAGTAATTGGATGTTGGCTTTATCAATTATCCTATTGAATGCTTCTGTTCCGAGCACATACTATAGAGTTCGACAAAATATATTTCTTTTATATTATTTTATTATATTATTATTGAATATTTATTTTGCTACTATTTAAAATTAAAACTTGATTGCCAGTATTTTTATTTATAAAATGTATACATAATGTCTTATATGAAATATATATGTGTTTATGAATTTAAGTATTTGCTGTCTTATTTTAAATAACTGTATTTCCTTTTCGCGCCAGCTTTATACTTGAGCATTGTTTTGCAGGACATATTATTATTATGGTGATACCAAAATGATGTGGTGAGGAGTTTTCTTATGAATTCACTTTTAGGGTCATATTTTCGGAAGGTTTATTTGCATTAAAGATGTCACAAGATTGCTTGCGATTTCATTATGTTACAAGTTGCATAAGTTTACGATAAATCTAAATAACTAAATCATAATTTAAATAATAACCAAAAATCATAATTTTGTATACACATAAAATACCAACGTTAGTTAGGCATATAGATTGCTTTTATTAAACTTTTTAAATAATAATTGTTTCCTGTTTAAATGTTTATTCAAAATAACATAGAAATATAGAAATAATTACATTAATATTTATATACCACGTTTTTAAATTTTCTGTTGAATCTTATAAACTATGACAATTCTATGTATTAATAAATATATAATACTGATATGTCATTTTGATATTTCATATTGATTTCTATAGTAACGCACTTATATATTAATAATTTAGTTGCTAGGACCTCCTTAGCAACCAATAATAGTGAGTAGTAAATATTACTTTTAACGATTTTTTCCGAAACATACAAAACAGAATTAACTGAAAATTAATTCAATTCTTCTTAAAGATGGATTAAAAAAAAGCATTCCCATCGTGTTCTGATATATTCTAAAAATTTCAAATGTCTAGCTAGTCGGGAAGTTAGTTAAAAATCTTGGACAAACAAAAAAAATCTGTACGGAACAAACAAGAATACGAGCTAATAAAAACATGGCAAAATAGGTTACATTAGATTTTGTTTTCTAAATGAAACATAATGTACTTATATCTAAACAGGTATTTATTGGTTTGTTATTGTTATTATCTTGGCTTAGACATACACCCTTTATCCATACCATACCTACTTATACAAATAAAGGACGCCATTTATTAAATTATATATTTTTTTTTATTAAAAATCCTTATAAGATGGCAGTCAGAAACCTACACTTAGTGATAAAAAATTATGTGTATTGTCGTAAATTAAGAAATCGTTCTTTTGGAAATCACTAAGATATATTATATTAAGTTAAAAAGGGATTCAACAAACTAATTAAAAGTTTTAATGATTTTTGGATTGATACTGTGTGCTTTTTCTTCTCCTTTCTTTCTCTGTTTTTGGGAATGGTATAGATATAAAGTACGAAACGTCAATGAAGGAGAAAATAAAGCATACGGTATCTGTAATTGTAATACCACAAAGGGTAACATTAAACCGAACCATAGAACTCTCAAGCAATACTGTTATCATATATACGTAATATGCAGCGTTCGAAATGTGCAATTTTAGGAACCGGAGCGCTCGATATTTTTCCGAAAATATTAAAATATTTATGTAAGATTATATGAAAAGAGTGTGTGTACTTAGTAGATTTTTTGTATATACCTGCCAAGATTAGATGGTTTGCTGGGACAGTTTTGTGGCATGCAAGATTTGGGCATAATGTTGTCGGCAAGGTATATGAAAATTGAGTTAAGTTTTCAGTTTCGTATAAACGTTAAAAATTATTTTTAAATAATATGTAAATGATTAATTCATGAAAATAAATGACTAATGCAATTTTTCATTTTTCCACGAGATGCAGCGATAATCTTGAGGAATTCACGAACAGGAGCTGCGCTCCGGTGCATTCCGGTCCATTTCGAGCGCTGGTAATATGGATTGCAATTTAGGATGGAATTGTAAATCCAGAGATTTCGGGATTAGCATTCTCGATCACAATCCTGGAGTCGATTAAAGTATCATTTTTGTTTAGTTTTTGTGCCATTGTAGATACTAGGTACCAAAATATACATAATTTATTAGATTTGGAAACATATTTCCATTATGATTCGGAAGTAGGGAGGAAGATTATATCATAGTTTATTGTGGTTGGGGAGTAAGGGTGAAGATTTATAATAATGAATGCTGTGATCCGCAGAAAATAAATCTCGATTTAAAAAAAAAATCTACAATCTTTATTATAACGATAAAAACCATTATGTCAACTAAAATTGTCTTACATTCGAAGAAAAAAAAATCAATATGGGTATATATTATATACATACATTTAGTGAAATAATTTTGACATAGGTATAAAATTATATAGATTGAAATATGTATTTTCCATAGATTTCAATATAGTTTTTATTCAGAAAACGGCACTATCTTTGAGTTACGTATTTTTATGAATTTCATAAAAATACAATATTTTTTTATCGAAATAACATATAAAAACTAATCCTCGGATTCCGGGATTCCCAAAAATATCAAACCTAGCACATCTATGAAGAACCTTTTTATGCTTACGTGTCAATATACTAAAACAATATTTGTAATAATGAGAGATGTGCCTAAGTACCTAAGAGGAAACAAATATTAATTAAGAACAACATTATAATTGTTTTAGTTTTCATTTCCAATTATTCTCCGCACGAGTGATTTTTCTCCCAAAAATAATTTGCCGTCCAAAATCGATTTTTATTTTTAAGCTTTTCTTATTTAGCAAAAAGTTTACTATTTTGCCTGGTCCATCGTTTTGAACCCTCTTAAAATTCCAAACTATTTACGCCCCGATTGTGGCTCAACCAGGATCCGGGACATGGACTTGTTTTCCTAGAATCTAGATGATCTCACTTGTATATAATTCTCACGGGTGCCAGCAAGATTTTCTCGCATGCCAAAGGTTCTCCATACAGACATACGAGTACGTATGATCAGAAAATGAGATACACCAAAATTTGGTAAAATTTTGGTAATTTGGTACCTATTTAATAAAGTCTCATTTCTTGTGATCCATATTCCTCTTTGACACTTTGAGAAACATTTGTATGAATGGATCATAATAGAATTTTACTCGATGGTTGGATGTTACTACTTGAATTCGTGCCCTGAATCAAGGTTCTTATGTTTTTTAATACAGCAAAATGTGCGATTATCATTATGAATTATTTCACGCGTTACTATAGTACGTATTCTATAGTGCAAAAATGGTGAGCCTTGACCTTCACCAGACTTTAAAATTATGTCACCAGTGGCGGCGGATGGTTTTAAAGGAAAGTTGACAAGATCATAAAATATTTGAAATTATATTAATGACTCGAGTTACCATAAATTGATTTAAAACCGACTTTATGATGTTGTCAACTCCAGTGTGTACGGTAGTTTAGGATACAAAATATAAGTATAATGCCGGGTCCACACTAGCAACATGTCGCGCGACAACCTCGATAAATTTTACGATAATTATCATACTTATCGTAAAATTTAACGAGGCTGTCGCGCGACATGTTGCCAGTGTGGACCCCCGGCATAATGTCCACCACTTTTTAAGATAAGATCTATTTAGCGTTATTTATGTAATCATTTTTCGTAAATGTATTAACAACTGAGTCATATACAAAATACTATCATGATCCCACGACTACGCATGTGTTTTTGTTATGTTTCCTTTTTGTGTACCTACGTAGCGTTATTGATGTCATATCAATGTGTATTAATAAGACTAAATCATATACCTTTTGTGTGAGGTATTTAATTGCTTTAGCTATCTACCTACTCGTGTATGTACATAGCAGTGGCGAAGGGTGGAGGCAAGTTGTTAAGATCCGACATAAATAATTCACACCTAACTTTGTCAGTCAAACTTAATTGATTTCATTGAAGTAAGACTACAATGTGTCGATAGTGTTTGTTGTTTTTTAAATTTCAATTAAACCCTGCTTAATCCAAGCCATAGTAGATAATAGTCAAAAAACATTCGTTTATCTTTTATTATATTTTAGATATTTTATAGATGGAAGAATATTTTTTATCGATTATGGTTTGGTTTGGGCGGGGATTAATGAAATTTAAAAAACTAATCTACACTATCAGTGTAATATGACGTATGCTTAACTCAACAAAAATAAAGAAGTATGGCTGAAACAATGTGCAATTTTTTTTCAGATCGCCATAGCATTCCTAAACTAGTATGACTTGATTTAAGCAAGGTCTAATTATTGAATTTTCGAAACTAACCAACTCATTCTGCAAATTATTTTATTCTTAGTTCAATGCAAACAAATAAGTACGATTTACAAAGTGTCGTGTTCACTATTTATGTCGAATCTTAACAACCTACCTCCACCCCTCGCCTTTGGTATCTACTTAAATATAGGTATGTATATTTATTAAAATAAAAATGTCGATTTAAAAAATAGAGTTTGGAAAATAATACACAAATAACCGCGATGATTTTATAATAATATTATGTATGCCTAAATAGTTATTATAACAATAATTTTAACTGGCACCCACTTGCTCTTCGAATTATTCTGAAAAGTTATTCTGAAATCACCTTTCATAATAATAGTATAAGAAACCTGATAAATCACTCAATGATGTGATTTTTAACACAACACAAGAAAATTTTAAATGGGTGAGTTGGTTACTACATTGTATCTACGTATTATTGAAGTACGCTTAAAATATAATCATGTTTAAATCCAAAGGGATACAATTACCTTGTACCAACATATAAATACATCAATTAAATCAAGCTGATAGTGAGTATACAATATATATATAATTATATATATTTCAAATGGATAATATCATCCAGTATGGATCTACTAGAAATCGTTGTTATTCACTGCGTCCAATGCAACTGGTGCGTTGCCCATCAGGTGGCCATTAGATATAATTAGCGTGTTATTTAAATGTGGTAATTAAATAATAATTAAAAGGTCAGCAGCGAATTGGTACACGTTGAAAATCCGGATGTGAATTTGACAGGCGCTCTTTGCATCCATGGGGTTGCTGCCAAAAGTTGGTAAGTCGATAATTTAAGTATTTTAAGTTAACAACGGATTATATGTCTATATTTAAATATTTACGCTAGAAAAAAAGGTCATATTATATGTAAGAATAGATTATAGAACATGCACATAAATCACAAATAAATTAGCATTATTCCTGATTTTAGCTGGCATGTCAAACTTTCAAATTGCAATCCCTAACTTTTGGCATTGTCATTGGCCAAAAGTTGGTAGATGTCGAAATCATGTTATAGAGTAATTATTATAAATTGAAGTTTGACATCCCCTCATTAGACATCGGATGACCTCGATTTTTTCTTCTAGCATACATATTTCTATAATATAGACACATAATCCGTTGTTAACTCTAAATGCCTAAATTATCTACTTACCAACTTTTGGCAGCCACCCCACGATATGGAAGTGTAGTAACCAATTTTGTTTAACTTAATTTATCTAAAAAAACTAATAGAACGTAACTATGAGAATTATAATAACACAGGTACAAATCAAAATCTTTAAAAATGTATAGGTATTAAACTCAGAACAAGATTTCAGCGAAAAAAATTCACGTCCACGGAATCCACTAAGACGCAGTTCTGCAGGTCTGTAATATTGAAAGATGTCTATACAATAGATATACCTACCTACATTTAGAATATGGCATATGTTATTCTCAAATAAGTTAATCAATTAGTATCGTCCCATAGTGTTTTATATTTTAATGTTATACTATTTTATCGATAAATAAAATTATTGGTTAATAATGAATAGTTTGATAGAAAATGGAAATGAAAGAGAATTAATAAATGGTTCATTTTGGTTTACTATCGGAATCTGTGATACTTCGACAAAGCTTAATGCTTCAATGACTAGTCGATAGAGTACCAGTTCTAAACAGAAAATGAAAATAAATTATTATGTCATGTAGGTACATAAAATAATACTATTCAATAAAAGTAGGTATCTACATTGCAACAAAAATGTTTTTGTTTTAATTCTAATGTGATTAATTATTAACAAAATATTTCATTTATTTATTACAGATGTTGTTTATAATAGAATATTACTGTAATTAGGTACTATAATTATTTTATTGCCATCGATTATTATAAAAATGGTTTGAGTATCTACTAAATTCTAATTATTATTTAGATAAATTCGATAACATCTTTTCAGCAAAAAAAAGATCAGCAACATCGATCAAAGTAAGCAGGTGTGCAGTAATAATGTGTAATAAGAATACTAACAAACATAATAAATTACAGACAATTTTGACTATCCAAATAACTAACAATAGATTGCGATATTACTCAGCATTTCGGAGATATACTTAGGTAAGTAGGTACTTACACAACTAGATGTAATAGCATCTCTAAAAAATACATACCTACACATAAGTAAGTGCAATTGCATATTACCCATATAATTATATTCTATTCCATGGATTTCAATTTATTTGTCCACCTTTTCTCATTTCAAAGTAGATGGGAAGTGGTAGAAATAAGGAATAAAAGAATACCACAAACCATAACCATGGTTCAAATCATGTTAATTCCATTAATCTGATATATTATGTACCTCTCATTTTGTATTTCTTGCTACTAAAATACAAAAGTTGGAATTTAACACAATAATAATCATTGGAGTATTTTAAATAATCAATATCTATCGAAAAACATTACTATGATTTTTTATTCCAAGATGTATCGTATGTGAATCATTGAACACACTATTTTTTGTGATTATTCTTTTCATTGCAATTTCGTTTGATAAATCCTTTAGCTAGAAAATTTGTAATGAGATTTTTAATTTAAAAATATTGATTTTTACAAAAATAAAGATTTACTTATTTAATTTGAAAAGTTTTTTATTTACTTACCTATATTATATTATATCAAATCAAGCTTCGGTAAGGCCACACAGATTCAAAATAATAATAATAATGTCGAAATTTAATGTTATTTCTGTGGCAGTTGACAATATACTCCTTTTAGCGAAAAAAACCGTTATAAAATTTTGAATTAAATAGGTACTTACTAACGATGCCGTTATATAACGATTCAGTAACATCTTCTCAATAACTATGTTCTATAATCTGTACAAAGTACGACAATCGGAAAACCGTTATTTTTTCCGGAACGAAAACCGGAACCGAAACGATATACTTACCTATATTTTTTTTAGTTGAGCGGGAACGAAAAAAATAACGGTTCGAAGCCCTGCTTGCATGTTTTATGTCTAGCTTTGTTAAGTCGGTTTCCGAAAAAATCGCAAAATATCGGTATTGAATCGAAAGAAAGTGTGCAAAGAGAGTGCCGATGTCAAAATATTGAATTATCGGTCAACTAGTATCATATACAATATGTTGACACCCCAAGCGCATGTGTCCGCCCTTGCAATAAAATTGTCCATGGCGAGCAATTAATATTCCAGTAGGTATAGCCAAAAAATGTGAAGAATTGCCAAAGTATTAAAATCATTGCAATAAAATAATCAGTACGTACTTATACATTTTTAGTAGTTATATTAAACAAGTAGGTATATTGAATGACAAGATGCAATAACACACCCAATGAAAATCGTCAGTCATATTTTTGCAATAACTTTATATGCACCTAAATAAACGAATACAAGTAAGTAATTATTTGGTACATAAAATTAATGTGAATCGATGTCGATGCGAAACAGAGATAATCGAGAGTAATTTTTGTCTTTTCATAAGTAGCTAATCGGCAATGACGAAACGAAGTGGAAAGAGTTAAAAAAGCCCTTCAGACAGCAGTGAAGCAACTCAGTCTCATGATGATACTGTATGATTAGCAATGAATATTAAAAAAAAAAACAAATAATGGATACAGGAATATATAATACCTATACATATTTAGGTACCTACACCTACCTAATAACAGATGAACGATGTTGGAAAATACCCAGGGGTCGAAATGAATCGGAACGCACCGGAGCGCCGTTCCGTTTCCTGAAATCGGTAAAATTATCGCTCCGTCTCGTGGAAAAAATAATTTGACCGTGTGAGCTAGATAGGTCATATAATAAAAAATCTAACACATTTATTTTTGTAAAATACTCAAAAAAATTAAAAACAACGAGTACCTAGGTTAATATCTTCAGAAAATAGTTGAGCGCTCCGGTTCGTTAACTTTTCCATTTCGAGCGCTGAAAATACCTTATTATATTATTATAAAGATAAAGCCTAAATATGAAAGTGAATTTGAAGGAAAGGTTACTGAGAGCGATGATAAAATTCGCTACCAATAATTTTGCTTTGGTGATTCACCTGCAGCAAGTTATACACATATTGTGCTTAGGGATTTATTCACCTGGCTTTTCATGCAATGAATCGTCTTTAAGTTTGATGATCACATACATATGATCATTCGTAAAATAGTACATGCGTAGGTACCTACTTCACCAAAACGAAACGTCAAAATACGTCGCCATTTTTTTTACAAATAATACTGCCAAAATTGCCAGAACTCCAAAGTTTAAACATTATATTAATTCCTTAGAAGAAAAGTGTTTTTCCATATTACTAAATTAATACTGCTAAATACACAAACACCGTTTCTCAATATTGACCATGTTCACTTCCTCTAATGTTAATAGTACCTATGTATTAAACATAATTTATGATGTTAAAAATAAAATAAGCAAATTTCAAAATACGTAACGACTATATTTTTATATTTAGATATAATATAATCATTTGTGCCCCCCCCCCCCCAATTATGATTATGACTGTCTAAAACAGTGGTCTCCAAACTCAATAATGATGTGAGCTACTTTCAGAAATTGAAATTGTCTGGCGAGCTACTTATACATATTCCTCCTATATATTTTTTTATCATCGTTCTTTGTCATACCATACATAATATTATTATATTACTTAAAATTAATAAATAAGGACATCAAACTTCTAATAAAACATAAAATTCGTATACATTTTAATTATTTATTTATAAACTAAATAATAGTTGAAAAATATTTTGAAATACGTGTGAGTAAAAGTAAAAATAATTATTTGTGAAAAGAATGGCATTCAATTTCCTCCACAATTTTTTCAATATACCTTGTCACTCAAATCCGAATGCAATTATCAAGATGTACATATATGAGTATGTTTCTATATTTACTTTTAAAAACCTTCGTAGTGGAAAACGTTGATTCACATAAAGTAGGTAGAACAAAACAATGCCTTCATTTTAAGTGCAAATCGAACTAAAATTGGATAGGTACTTTTCTGTTGGGACGAGAGGCCATACAGATTCTACAGTTGAGGCAACACTTTTAAGCGACACATCTCATTGAAATTCTGTCAATTTCATTTCTGATGAAGGGCCATCTTCTTAAAAATTTTCGACGATACAGCTGGATAGTTTTTCATTTCGGAGTCCAATAATAAAATTTGAGAGGCAAATTTATAAACGATAAAATATCCTACGCGAACTACCGAAAATGCCGCCGCGAGCGACCGTTTGACGATCACTGGTCTAAAATATTGTTGCATTCAAATTGACAACATCCTAAACCCAACTACTCATAAAGGTATAGAAAATAAATTACATTCTGATAATCGGTCACCTTTTCTGTGTGTGCACGTCTTTAGAATACAAAAATGCTCATATGACTCCATCTACGTATTTTTCCAAAGTCTGCATATTATTAAATAATGGCGACTAGTATGATGATGGTCTTGATGATGCACTTTCAATTTCAACCTATTTCGGACCGATCTAATTAGTTGGGCGTGCATAACTAATGTGTGTGAAATACTCACGTTCATCTGAATGCAGGTCACGATTTCAGAAAAATGGCTCAAACAATATTCTAAAAAACGGCGTTTAGTTGGTATATAATCTTTTTTTGCTAAATACTTTAAAAATGAAAGTGTTACGTTCGAGCCAGTGTTTATTTACCAGAGGGTTAATGCGGGTTTAGACCAGGGCTGTCAAAGGGCGCGAAAAACAAAATCTACTCAGCTTTTGTCAAAATCAATAATTAACGTCACTTATTGCAATGTCACCAAATACCGAATCGGTAAATTACTTATTAAATAAAAAGCAACAATTTATTTAAAAAATTGTTTCAATAATATTGTAAATATATGATAATATTACAGTGAGTTGAAAAGAACTTTATACAGTACCATAGCACACTTTAATTTTTGTCGTGTGAACGCATACATAGAATCTGAGTACAAAACTCTCATCATTTTGGATTTAAAAACAATTTCAATCAAGTACTCTAAGTAGATACGTATTAAGGCGAAGAGTAACGTTTTTGGCAAAGCCTTAATGTCATACATTATACAGATAACTTTCATTTTGAATAATCAATATGCATCCGACAAAACCAAAATATGGATTTTATTTTTTCTAAGTTGAAAGTAAACAGACCAATTAAAAAAAACTATATAAAATGCGTGTGATTTTTAATTGTTTTTCTATTAATAGAAACATCGTATTCTATGAATATTTATATTATCATTAAAATGTAGTTTGATAAGTTCTTTAAAGTGTCACAAAACAATTTTGGAAAACCTTTTTACTACTTTACATGACGTAATAAAAATAGATTAAATAAATAAAAAAATTCAAATTCACTCGCAGAAGCGTAATGCGTATAACATTAATAGGACCCAATATTTAACAGCAAGTAGGTATCTATAATATCGTTACCATATTTTTAACGTAACGTAAGATGATTTATAACTTCCAAAAATCATACAAAAACTTAATGACTTGCAGAAACTGATAAATTAAAATGATACAACATATTTATTGCAATTAAACATTCCCCGGCTAATGCGAATATATTTATATTTTAAAAATACAATACGATGGAAAAAAAAACAAATAAGATTAAAACAAATCATTTACCATCGAAGTAGTTACTATAACGGAGTTAACCACAAATTAATATTTAATTGTCGACATAATGAGTTTATGAAAAAAGAGACCGCATAAATTTATTGAAAAACTTTAGGCAGGTACTATTTATTCATATACAAAAAAAATATATGATGGTTTTCAATAACATTTCATTCGGTTTTGTTTAATAATAATTATGCTAAATTATCACAATGTAACAGCGCAAGCAATGACAAAATAAATTACTTAAACAGTGCAAAATATTATCAGACATAGCAATAAATATTTAGGAAACTATCAAATTTTAAATGTATCAAAAGCTATTAATTTACTAACTAATTACAATATAAAACGGTTAGACTACATTTAACAATAATTCAATTATTTAAATTTAAATAAACTGAATTTAATTAATCTACGACAATTTATACTTTACATAAGTATCAATATTTGATATAATTTAAACAATAAACGCATTGTGAGGCACTTAATAAATATAATGTAATTCAGAAGAAAGCCATGTATAATCTTTTCTTTTTTTCAATTCAAAATAGTTAATTGAATGGTACAGGTATATAATATAATATATAATGCAAACAATAATGTCAGTGTATCAACAATTAAAATAATTAAATAAACGCAGATTGCAAAAAAAATGAATTAGGGTAGTTAGTATTCATTCAATAATGAATTAAGAATGACTGATGAAATGCATTTTCCCCGATGATGAACCGCAATGCGATCATTCCCTTTCACTGAGATCACTGCACTGAATTAAAATTTCGCGGCATACCTACGTATCTATCACAGGAGTTATTCCGATCAATAATGCTGCTATTTTGTTTACGATTTTTTTAAATTTGAAATACCGCAGTGGGAGAGAAATGCTGTCAGTATAAATACTCCTCACCGCATCATCAAGTCATCATTCAGTCAACAGTTACATATAGATTAACATTATCTAGTTAAAAATAACATAGAAAATGCGATCTCTAGTAAGTAACTAGTTTAAATTTAATACATTGCGTGCATGTATACTTATTTTACAGTTTCTCACAGTTAGACATATTGATATTGCACCACGATTCTCAAAGTTTAAAAAAAACATATAAATCGCAATATTACATAGATACAATATAGTGAAATGTAAAAGGTCATGTGTATATTATTTTGTAATCGTTCATTTGCTCCAATTTCAAGTGTTTTTTTTTCATTTAAATTAAAAGTGGCGTCGAACTAGGTACCTAATTACTTAAAAATTTAAATTAAAATATGCTCCCTAAATTTCAAAGTTGCCTAAAATTCAAAGAACGTTTTCAAGTTTTTTTTTACTTCATCTGTCAACACCGCCACCAAGTTACTTTGATATATTTATTTATTATTCAAATAATATTTTTTCAAATTAATTTTATTTACATAAAATTATATGTACCTAGTGAACATGACAAATTCAAATAAACATAATATAATTAAGTGTGTATGTATGTAGATTAAATAATAAATACGAGATACACAACAATAATAATCGTACATATGAAAATAATTTGACAATTTAAATTAAAACAGACAGCATTTAAATAATTAATAAAATAACGAAACTATAATTTATCCTTTATTTAAATTAAGAGTCATTATAAACTAAAACCATTTTTATTATCATTGTTTTTTCATTAATATTTTGGATATAAAACAATTAATTTTAATTATGTTAGTTGTTACATTTTTTTTTTACTATTTTCACAATTCTATTTTTTTAATATTTCATAATATTGTCTTCTTTTTTATGGGACCTCATGACTAAGAATCTCGAAATACGTGGTTTCTATCGCAGGAATAATACAAAAATAATAAAAAAAAAATTGATACAATTAACTAAATAAACTAAGTCGATAAATGTGCCACTGTCTATGTTCATTGAGAAATTACGAATGGTTATTACGTATTACGCTATTAAGAAAAAATTGATAATTCGTAACTATGTCATGAATCTCATGATTGAAATGTCTAGAAGGAAATTTCAGACATCACGTACATCGGTTAATTATTATTGAGCCAAACCTGTCATTATCTTTATGAAATAAATTGAATGAAAAAAATACTTACACAAATTTTAATATGCAAGAAAAAAAATATTACATTTAATTTTCATGTATAACTTAACCCTAACCCTAACCAGCTTTCTTTGATTATTATAAATTTTCAATAATTAAAACTGATAGCTGGTACAATTTGATGGGTAATCAATAATTTCGATAATTAATTTGAAAAGTTTTATTTAAATGAAAAAAATGATTTAATTGTAAAACACTATTTCCACAGAATCTTATATTATAATACTTATTATGGATAATAGGAATAAGTATTGATTACATATTTTTACCAGTCGTATCTTAAATTCTTAAATATTAAGTACAACATTTTTTTAGAAATATACCTACATAATTAATATTTTTCTTACAGACTTTTATTGCTTTGTGCACGGTGGTGGCAATTTGTGCCGGTGACAAACTGGAAAATACTTACCTTCCTCCCAACAGTGCTCAAACTGCCGGTGGTAATGGAGCATTCTTAGCAGCACCTTCCTTCGGGAACAAGCAAGGAGGAGGGTTCTCTGGAAACGGTCAGTCTGGCCAATACAACCAAGGAGGACACGGAGGACATGGAGGACAAGGAGGAAACGGTGGAAATCATGGAGGTTTCGGAGGACATGGGGGACATGGTGGACAATCTGGATTCGGTGGAAACCAAGGAGGATCTGGAGGCTCAGGATCCGGTTCATTCGGTAAATCTCAAGGATACAACCAAGGTGGCCAAGGAGGACATGGAGGTCAAGGAGGATATGGTGGAAACCAGGGAGGATCTGGAAAAGGATACAACCAAGGAGGTTTCGGAGGATCAGGCTCTGGATCAGGATCATTCGGTAAATCTCAAGGATACAACCAGGGTGGCCAGGGAGGACATGGAGGACAAGGAGGAAATGGTGGACAAACTGGATTCGGTGGAAATCAAGGTGGTCACTCTGGATCCGGTTTCGGACAGGGTGGAAACTCTGGATCTGGATATTCTGGATCAAATGGATACAACCATGGTGGAAACAGTGGTAATTCTGGACCCTCAGGATCTCAAGGCGCCTACAACCAAGGTGGACATGGAGGCGCTTCAGGAGCTTACAGCCAAGGAGGATTCAAGTCCCAGGGACAAGATATTCCAATTCTTACATACAACAATGAAAACAACGGAGATGGAAGCTACCACTTCAAGTAAGAATATTTCATTCAACAATACTTACCCACTCTTTTAATTATTTTTTTTCATCAACGTGTTTTTAAACTGAGTATTTTTCATTTACCTACTAATATAAGATACCCTATATTATGTACCTAATTAATTGATGAGAATGAGAGTCCTTTCTTCTGATATTTTTAAACAATTACAAACAGTTTAATAAGTGAGAAATTGTATATTCCAGAATAGATTATGTACATACGTTAATCACCATTTATTGACGACTACCCCCTCCCTCCGCCCTATACAATATTTAATGCGCCGTAAAATAACTTGACGCCACCTACAAAATCATTGCAAACACGCGCGAATTTATATTTACTCTTAAGAGTGCTAATTATTGGTCTGACTATTTTTTTGTATTTCAGCTATGAAACCGGAAATGGCATCAAGGCTGAAGAGAGCGGTCACCTCCAGGGAGATGCCCAAGTTGCCCAAGGCGGTTTCTCCTTTGTCGCACCCGATGGCGGAGAATACTCAATCACTTACACTGCTGATGAAAACGGATTCCACGCAGAAGGAGCCCATCTTCCCACACCACCCCCAATCCCAGAAGCTATTTTGAAGTCCATTGAGCAAAACGCAAGGGAAGCTGCTGACCCCAACAGGTCAGACCAATTATTTTTATTGCGCCATTTAATGTGTTTTGCGTAGTTTTAAAATGTGTCTTGATCCAGGATATTAACGTTTACTGTGTTGTCACTTCTCTCGTATAGATAATCTCCCACTGAACAAAGGTTGAACAATAGCATGCATAGCTTCTCAAACATTTTGTACTACAGTCGCACTCAGTTATTACGATCACGGATATAGCGAGATCTCGGATGTAACGGGGAAACATTCGTTGACATTTTAGTTTATGATATTCTCCATACATTTGTTCACTTTTATAACGAGCTACTTATTGGATGCACCGAGCTAAAATATGGTCAAATTTTTTCTTAATACTGTTAATGTGTCGATTTCGAAACATTTCGACCCTAAGCAATAAAATCCGACCGGACAGGATGCCGCCGGAATCGGATTATGTTTATGACACTAGTTAAGTGTCTAAGTACCTACCTAATTGGTGTTTTCACCGACAATTTTGAAAAAGTATACACGCATATGGTTGAAATTGCATGTAAACAATCCCAAGGTTTGTGAAGTCGCTAGATACCTACCAGCGTTCATTACAATAAACATCATCTTTTGTAGTTTATGAATGCCATGCTTGTTTCGGGGAAAAATTCTAATTGTGTATTTTTGTTTGAATTGCGACTTTTTGTGTTTGTGACCAGTCATTTAAAAATACCTATTCTCTGATATAACGAGTAACGCTTATTACGAGCAAATTCAGTCGGTCCCATCTTCGTTTTAATAACCACGTTCGACTGTATATAAAACAAATTATCGCGGCCCATCAACTTGAATGTGAATAGAGATAGTTATTTATTTTAGTATAATAAAATATACCCATGCATGGCATCAGTTCATCATGCAAGAGAAGATAGGAAGTAAAGGGACCGGAAAAAGCACATTTCTTGGCTGAAGAATATGAGGTTTTACTAAAGCTGTAGTGAATAGAATATAAATTATCAAGAACCATTTTATTATATTTTAAATATATTAAATAAGAATACTTAAGCCTAGGAAAAACTGAAACGAAACAATCATTCGATCCAAAAACGATTCAGAACCAATTATAATAATGATATATTGGTATTATTTTTTATACGATTGTTATAAGTATATTAAATGTTTATGGTATTAATATACATAATCTGATCTCAGTTACCATGTTCTTCAGTTACTGTCTAAAATAATATGCCTGGAATCACCATTTTTCATTAAATTTCTCTATTTCCACTCCCGAATACGGATGGGTTGAGCGAACGACTGACAACCAACTGTACTGTAAAAATATATTTAAATACGATATATAATAATATGCATAACGAAATATTGTATTATTTGTGTTTTAATTGTTTTAGACAACACTCAGCTGATGGCGATGATGGTTCATACAGGGAGGATTACACCTCATCCGGTCCATCAGGATCCGGCTCATTCGGATCCCACTCTGGATCAGGTCCCTCCGGATCCCACTCTGGATCAGGACCCTCCGGATCAGGATCATTCGATAACTCCGGATACCATTATTAAAGATTATCGAAAAAGTATGCCATTTATATTTAATGAATGTCCAATGTGCCAAACAAATGAATAACAAGCAAACCGAAACAAACGGAATTCAATTGTGCAATAAATTATAATATATGTATTTAATTATAATAAGTAAGTTAAAGTCATATTTTTATATCGAAATATCTTTATTATTTATGTATCTTTTTATTTTTTTATGACTGATGAATATTTATTTTTCTAATCCATAAAAAACAATCTGAAATATATTTTCTTATAATATACAGAATCCTAAATTTACACTAAAATAATATTTAGGTATATATTTTTACCTACCACTATTATCATACAATAGTCAACATAATATACATATTGTGAAATATGAATTATTTATTACCTACCTATTGTAATTCCTCACTGAATGTTTTTACCAGTTTTATTATTTTTGTTTAATTTATCTGACTTTATATTACTGTACCTATTTGTACCTATGTCTTATAGTATTTAAGATATAACTAAATTTATCAATAAATTATTTTTTTAGAATATTTCTGGCTTTATAATTTCTTCAAACTATACCTATAAAATAAAGAATATACTTTTATCTACCTAAGTCATGGCCCCCTTTGTGGGCTCTAGCCTAGGGAGCCGAGCTTAGGGAGGGCCCGGCGTGGTGGGTAGAACAGTTAAGTGAGATAAGCGTACGTCACAAATTTCCTCTAACTCTAAAAAAGTCTTTATAGACAACTTATTAAAACTTATTAAAAACTATTTATTAACAATTTAAAATATGTGACAACGATGAAATTTGGTGTGATACGATGATTGATATAATTAAATGGTAATTCACGTATAGAGTTTTATTTTATAATTCTTTTTAGTGTGTTTCCTGACTAATAAAAATGACTAATCATCCAATATGACGATGGCCTCATGTTACTTGGATACCATGAAAGGGGGTTGCGAATACAAATCATCGCTAAAAATACATGGAATACCCTTAATTTTACGTCGAGGAACCCTGGGGTTCCGCAGTATACCATTCGGGGAACACTGCTGTAGAATATCACACCGCCTTTAACCTTAGCGATAGGTAGGGGGGCCCGCCAACAATCCTGGCCTGGGGGGCCACTACAAGTTATGGGGGTCATGACCTAAATACATACCAAGAAAGTAGTTAAAATTTATTAACACTTACTATAAGATGTCTACCTAAGTATACATTGATAACAACAAACAACACATTGCTGGACATTTTAATCAAAGTATATGGCGATAGGAGAAAAATATTTATTTTATATGATGACGAAGCGTTGATAATAATAATCTAAATGGCATTGTCTCCATGTTGTATCTTCGTAAGATGAACAGCAAATATTATGAATATTATAAAGTATAAAATGTTTGGTTTTATTGTATGCAAAAAATAAGTATTAGAGACATCTAGTAAAAGGACCTCTCGTCCGAATGGAGTGAATTTTCATTGCACTTTTATTTAAAGAGAACTTCACCCGTCTTGTATTTCTTCTACAGCCCATATGAAAAGACAATATGTAATGATGATTAGATAAGCAACCAATAATAAACACTTCAGTATTATTATTTAGTTGAAGAATCCTCTAAAATCATTTATATCTCCACTCGTGTTAGTAATATCAAAAAGTGGCAACATTGCTCGAGTTAGAAAATCTAGAATGAAAACATATTGAAAAAAATGAAAACATTTTGAATTCATTCGTTCGGAAAATTAATTCAAAATTCATTGGTAAAAACTTTAGTCAAACAAAACTAGAGGAATTAATCAACATTAACGGCCCACGTTCACCACGTAGGTTAAAATGGAGATTTTATGGTATTTTCAGAGCATAAGTCTGGACATTCCTTAAACGTTGTAGATAATCTATTTATATAATTTTGAACCCTTGTTATCCTTTATATTTATTTTAAACATTTGATGACTGCATAAAGTATTTTTATTACATAAAATAGTATTCTTTTGAACCTCTCGATCGAATCTTTTAGAATATAGTCATATTTCAGTACATCCATGTACACTGTACTGTGCAGTGGTACTTAGATTCTTTAGATGTATTAATTTCTAAACGCATTTATAAAACCATTAGTAAAATTGTTGTTAACATTATATAGTGAAATATTTACGATAGAAAATTATATTCATAATCTCTGTGATCCAAAATTTTACAAGAATTATGCATTTTATTATTCAAAAAATGGGCAAAATTAACACATTTGAAGATAATTTTAAAGATACTGATTATAAACTATGTCTTTGACCATTCAAATGTGACAAAACATCCTACGAATAATGATTGTTTTATAATAATTATTGACCTAAGAATAAGGTAATGAATAAATGAAATCTTATTTAGGTTAGGTCTAGGGATCCCGAGCTATTTTTGATAGGTACCTATAAATCCCGGGATTGATTTTTTATCAATTTTTATGGAACATAAAATAAAAGCGAAAATATAACAGAAAAAATACTTTTAATAAAAAATAACTACATTAGAAATAAACTGAGTTTGATTGAAGTTTGATTTATACCCATATGTAAGTTGATTAATTTTATTTTTTCACATAAATTATTAAAAATGAGAAAGATTGGCAAAAAACAATGCTTCGCACTTTTAACAAAGTAATTCCACCATGATCTCATACGTTTTACGGCAATTTCATATTTGGCTGACTAATTAGATTTATGGAGCGGAAAGGCCATAAATACGCCATGATTATTTGCTTTACTATTTTAAATCTCGCTAATCCATTCATTAAGTCTTTACTCTATCTCTATCAGAAACAGCAATCTCGTATTAAATTCACGATATTATATATATATATATATTTAATATTATTTAGTCCATTAAACTTATGTATTTCCAAGATTTAACGTAGATATACAATATTAATAATAAATGTCTTAAATATTATAAATTATACTAGATTTATTTTTGACCGATTTTATCAATGTTATGTGTAAATATAAATTTTTTCATATTAACAATGAAAAAAAATGCCAATCCCGGGACCAGTCCCGGGATCCCGGGATCGTCAAATTGTAATCCCGAAACCCCGGGATCAGAATTTTGGCTCGGGATTGGATTCCCTAGTTAGGTCCCAATATTTAAGCTCGATTTGATATAAATAAAAAAGGATTTCAAGTTATACACATTTATATTTTCTATAAAAATCGACGTTTTTCAAAATAGATATAAAAAATATTAAAACTATGAATTAGTCAAAAATCTAAACGGTTAAAAATTGAAAACTTAATTAACTAAATTTTAATAATAAATAAAACCATAAAAATTAGGTAATAATAACGTAACCTATGTACCAAATATGTGACAAATTCTTTTTTTTTACAATTGTAAGTTTCTCTTCGACTTAAAAAAAAGATACATATTTATTAATTAATACAGTTGAAATTGTAAATTATCAAAAAGAATTCTCAAATAGCAAGCTTCGTATTTTTCCGCTAGGTTTTCTGTTGGCATATAGGATCCCCCTTTTTATTTTATACAGAAGACTGGAATGCCGTAAAGTAAAATAGCGGGACTGCGTGCTGTCGATATTTAAACCATACGTCTGAAACGATATTTTTTTTTCAAAATGCATCTTATTATATTTTTAAATACACAATCTCCTAATAGACACGCATATATGACAACGTTTTTATTAGCTCGTATTCTTATTTGTCCAGTGGTTGTTTGTCCGGTACAAATCTTGTAATCGATTTTAGCTTACTTCCCGACTAGCCGTATTTGAAACTTTTAGAATATATCAGAACACGATGCCAATGCATTCTTTTAATACTTTTAGCCATCTTTAAATCGAATTGAATTCATTTTCAGTTAATTCTGTTTTGTATGAAAAGTTATTTCGGAAATAATCCGTAATCCAATCCACTATCATTGGTTGCTAAGGAGGTGGTCCTAGCAACTAAATTATTAATATATACGTGCGTTGCTATGGAAATCAAAATGACACGTCAGTATTCTATATTTGTTTGTTTGTTTGTTTGTTTTGTATTTACTTCATATCAAGTACAAGTTTGAGCATATTGAGCATAATAATTAAAACAGAAAATTTAAAAACTTTGTAGGTATATAAAAAGTTCTTTTTATCTTGTAATTATTTATTTTTTTAAATTTTAAAATGGCTTTTTTCAAGTTATCATCATTTATATTTTTATAAAAATCGATATTTTTTAAAATAAATATAAAAAATATTAAAACTATGAATTCGTCAAAAATCTCTTAGGGTCAGCATATAAGACTAAATAAACTAAATTTTAATAATAAATATGACCATAAAATATAATGTAATAATATGATGTGGTCCTGTGACAAATTCACATTTTATAACATATTTTTACAATTGTAAGTTCATCTCTGACTTAAAATTAAAAAAAAATCTTTTTGACGTTTTCAGATACATTATGTATTAATTCATACAGTTGAAATTGTAAATTAACAAAAAAAATTGTCTCAAATTAGAAGCTTCGTATTTTTCCGCTAGGTGCCTCTAGTAGGTAAAGACATCGTCTTAATTTAATTTAATAAAGTCTGTCGGTTTTTTAAAGACATTTTCGAAATATTAACACGATATCTACCGATTTTATTAGTGTATATAAATAAATTTAAAAAAACATAGTTTTCGACAGTCAAGTGGCTACCCTATCCAGTCGCGCACCCGGGGGGGCAAGGGGCCCTGGCACCCCCCAAACATAAAAATTATCAGAAAGATTTTAAACATTGAAATTGAAAGGCAATAAACTATACCTTAGGCTTAGACAAATAAAAGCACGGCAAAAAAAATGATTTGTAATTTTCCAGCACCCATTTTAGAAAAATGTCTTAGATTTCAATTTCTAACACAAAATTTCGAAACACTAATGTCGGGTTTTTTTAGAAACTCAATCCCTAATGGAACTGTCAAAAAATTCTCGGTGTCCATCCGAATTCCGGAGTGGTGTAGGTCATGGCTGGGGAGGGCTAACAGGGCTCTAGCCTGGGGCCCCGGGCTGTTAGGGGCCCGGCGTTTGGGGTTCACCAGATAAGTGAGATAAACACACAAATTAGCTTTAATAGTAAAAAAAGTCGCCTGCGGCGCTATTATACTTCATGGCCATGAAAATTTTAAATTATTTAATTGTGCAATATATTTTCTGATTATTATGTGTCAATACTCGACAGCTCCATTATTAAAGTAGATGTATTAAAAATCGCCAATAATTCAGTGTATAAGTACCCTGAATTTGAACTAAACCACAATTTGAAAAACGTTAATGTAGTGTTTCACACTGCCTTTACTCTTGGCGGTAGGTAGGGGACCAGCCAAATATCCTAGCCTGAGGGCCCGTTTCAGGATGTGGGGGGCCATGGTGTAGGTACACCGAGTGCAATAGACAAAATACCGATAAACGAGAAATTAGGCTGTGTTGTGTTGAGTAGGTTTGTGTATAAGTTAAATGCAATAATACTTTTTTGTCCATTTTCAATTAATATTTTTGGAACCTCAATATTAAAAAACCAAAAATTTACGATAAACATTCGGCAAAAAGAACGACTACACCCACTACAGTCGGTGGTGATGTAATTCAAAATAACATTTTTTTAGTGGAATTCGGCATAAATATTGTAGCTCTCTAGACCAAGCGGGTAGCACAGCCGATAGTATTTGAGTAATGTTTTAGCATACTAGGCGCACATGTCCAGCATAGTCGCTGTTAGTCACTTCCAATCCGCCAGTCGCTGAGGACACGCTCAACAGTTACCGCCACTATGCTTCCAATTTAGTAAAAACTAGGAGAAACTCTACAAATTTGCAGCCGTGTATTGTGAAAATATGTAAAAAAAATAATTATATGAAGAAGAAAAATAGCCTATGGGACTAATTTACTTTCTCCTCTTTGCCCCCTCCTCCATATTAAATCCTGGGTGCGCCACTGACCCCATCCATTCTTTAGATAAGTTTGTAGGTCTGTAGTCTGTACTTTATTACTTTTTCAAAAAATGACGAATAACTTCATCTATCGATTATTATTTGAAGCTTTAAGTAGAGTTATGCACCATACTACAGAATCGGTTGATAACCAAGGTAATAATATACAAAAACATATTGTAGTGATGGTTACCTACGAAAGATGCTGCTATAAGCAAGGTGTTTTAATAATATCGTTTCCCAACTGAATTTGGAATTTAAATTACTATTTCATCCAAAAACTATAAATTAAGTTTAATGATTTAGAAAAATCAATGTTTACAAAAATAAATACAAATACATTAAACTAATAAACATTACCATAAAATAATATTATGTACTTACACACTTTTATATATTTTTTTAATTGTAAAAAAATCTTTCAAACATAATTTTTCTTTTTTTTTTGATATTTGTATTGATTAATTAAAACACAATAACATACAATGTACTGATAAAATATGATTTTTAATGCATATTTTATACTGTTTTTCTTTAAATTGTAAGCACTATGCCCCCCCTTAATTTTGCAAAAAAAAAATGTATTACTTACCTATGAATATTTCTGGATGAACTCTCACTTGGAGGCTCTGTTATGATGCTCACTTGAAGGCAACTTGTACAGATCGTAATAATATTATGTTAGTTATAATAGAGTTATTGACTTTAAACCTAATTAATACCTTCAATTATTGTCCACTCACCACGATATGTAGACTCTGTTATCATTTCATCAGTTTAGTGACATTGTTTACTCTTGTCTGCCTCCTTCCAGTGCATAATAAATTATTAATAAACTATTTCGTCTCTGTTCTGGCAGAACACACTAACTGGAGAATACTAGTTTTGAGTAATTTGACTTTGAAGTTGTTGAAATGTTTTAAATGGTCTATCATGTGAGTTTATTAAGTAATCGTGAAAAGGATGACTTTAAAATAAAGACTGTTTATTTATTAAGAAGGTTTCCAGACGGTAAAGTTTGAAATAAGGAACATTTTGGTATAACTAACTCAATATGTAATTTTTTCGAATTAGTGTCTTCTGCCAGAACAGTGACGATTTGTTAACTCATTCTTTACATTTATCCAATATATCATACTCTTAGGACTTGGACGCACAGGCACTGTAGTTGTAGCGCATCGACACAGGTCTTACCTGATTCCAAATGCATCCAATTAGAATCTCCAGTTGGATAAAAAAATCCAATTTGAAATCACTGTCATGTATTGTGGTGTTTATTTGTGTAAAAATAAAACATAGGTGCAATTTTTAAACAGGAACATACGTTTATTCGAAATGAGTAGAATACAAAATGGTTTGAAGTGATCACCAGGAGTGTTGTTCAACCAGCCTTGGCAGAAACACATACAAATAAATTACATTTGTGCCTCAGCAAAATTCACAATTTGCCAAAAATCACTCATCCCACCATGTTCCCGAGATGGGGTCCCACTCATTCCCACAATTATATATTACATACTATTTTAATATTATAATAATTAGCAACATCTATATTAATATTCTTAATGGATAATGCCAATTCCACAGTAGAATATGGAATATATATATATTAAGGAATGATAAATTTAATGAAAAAAAGTGTTTTTCGAACCCACTATCCTGTGAAATCGCGAAGGAAGGTAAGATTCAAAAATACACCTTTGAAACACAAAGCGAGAAAATATTAAACTAGATAATATAGAACAGTAATATATTAAGATCTAATTTACACATGAAAAGTAATTTTAGAGAATAAATTTAATGATGATTAATGTGAAATTAGACATGTCCATCATTGACCTCAGAATCGACTCAGTTTTACAATATAGAGCTATTTCCGTTGCTCCAGCACCCAGTGTCGTCCCGTGAGGATAGGCAGGTCATGCAATACATAGGGGAGGCATATTATAAATGGCTGCGAATGATTACGAATTATGAATAAAGACAGTAGACATGTAAGGGATTGTGCGTGGACTTTTACGGTGCGATTACTTGCACGGTCTTTACCTCGTGAAAGCCTGTGCGCTCCGGGATGTACGTAGAAATGCCTACATGTAAAGTCCGCTTACGTTAATTTAAAGATTTTTGTTGCATTTGTCTATTTATGTTAGCCAACAATTAAAAAAAAAATAGTTACCCAACGAATTTGCGGATAATTTGAAACCAAAAATGAAAGGGGATGACATTCTTAGTCTGCCTATAGGCAGCACTTTGCCTAGGGATGTCATTGCCACGGGTGATTTCACGATGAGAGTGAATAAAATCCAACTCTCAGGCATCATCCGATGATATGCCCAAGTAGGTAACTAACGACATCCAGTAGAGATATTACTTCTCAAAACAAAAACAAAAAATCAAGACTTTTGAGTTATTAACATTATAATATTTTAGGCAAAAAAAAGTTAATTTGTTCCAAGAATATTCCAGGAATGTCACAAGACCACTGACAAGTAAAGGATACTTAAATGAATCCAATAAGTGACCTGATTATTTCTATAAAAATTTAGTTGAATTTACATGTCCATATTTAATCACTCCCTCTGCATGGGGGTCTAGAACGATTTGGCACCGGGACAACTGGACGCCACGCAATTCGAAAATAAATAGACGTTAGGTACTTATAGGTACTTTTAAAAAAAATATTTAATATTATTATTTAATATTAAATTATTATATTATGATTTAATAATTGGTAAGAATTTAAATATGCACACGTCAATAATGATTTAATCGTGCATATGTTTAAGTTCCAATGAAAAAAGAGTTCTTTATTTTTATATAAAGCCTTAGGCATGGTAATTCTCAGTCCGCAATAAAAAAAACATTATGTTAAGCGTAAGATGAATTAAAACTACTAAGTAGTAGATATAAACTGATTAAAATTCCTCGTCTACGTTCTGTATACGTGTCTACGACAAAGCGGCGTCCAATTGTCCTGGCGTCCAGTTGTCCCATTCCCTGTATAGTGCTCAATAATGATTTAATACTTTATTATTTTTTTAGATGATTTTTTCGATTTGATCAAATTAATTTCTATAGATTTACAAATAATTTTTAAACAATTTTTTACCTTCGTATTATGGTTAACAACCATTCTTTTTGCCTATAATTCAAATAGTGGCTTCTACAATGACTAACATAATAACCATCATAAAATGAAGAAACTCAGATGCATCGCTGTTAAAAATGTCGGTGATCATACAAGAAACGAAGATTACTGAGAAATTTGCAAAGTCGAGAATGTATGTGGTCAGATGAGGAAGACAAACAAAAAAAATTTAGAGTACACACGTGTGTAAAGGATGGGAGTAAGATTCTATACATTGTGATGTTGCGGTAGGTCGGTAGATTCGTTGAAAATATGGAATGATTACTGGAAGTCAATTACCAGAAACCTGAATAGAAACAGACTCAGTAAGATAAAGATACTGCTTTTACGTGGATTCCTGACTATATTCTATTTTGACTGAATATTTATCTCGCTTTATCTTTCAAACGTAGGCAATTTAAAAAATTTAATGCAGCAAACATCAAAGAGCTTATAAACTTAACATTAAAATTATTTGTGTACATTGGACAGCTCTATGAAGGCCCAAACGGGAACATAATAAAGCGAATTTGACAACAAAATATTACATCTATAGAGCCTTACATACTAAAAAATTAAAATGCGCATCGTTCTATACAAAAATCTCAACTTGTTATTGTATGTAGTTATATATTTTTTTTTATAAGTTCTACTAATAAATAACACATTCAGAATATCAACACTTTTAATGATGAAATTCTTTTTATGAAGAACAAATATTTTCTATTCACAGTTAGATTTATATAAGAATTACGTAAAAATGTGAACTATGTTTGTATGTTTATGCTAGAATTCAATTAAATATTTTTTTTGCTTAAAGCAATTTTCATTTTGAATATCCAATAGTTGGTAATCCAATGGAGACTTTAAAAGCCTTGAAATAATTTTTCAATTTATGATCGTACAATAACCAAGAGAAATTGCATGGCCCTTCTAGTAGCTGAATAATTAATTATCATGTATTTACACTTTAATTTATAACATTTTGACTAAGCATGAAATTTGCGTACAACTCCACAGATGAGAACCAGTTCTATTTTAAAATCAGTGACGAGTAAGTAGAATATATTATATTTATTTATATATTATATTATGTAGAAAATATGAAGCCTATATTTCCAATCTCCGCTAAATCCACAATAGACTGAATCAAAAATATTTTACTTCGTTGTTTAATTTTTTTTTTTTGTATAATTAAAACTTAATATTTTTATCGTACTTTTAGTGTAATTTTTTTTATGAAATATTCAAAATTAATTGTTATAAAAGATATCTATTATGAATCTGTAGAAAATGTTGTATTGAACATATTTTATCTATATGGATTAGTGGAGTTTTTAAATCTAAGCTTCATATACATATTATGCATTGAAATCTTTGAGAATAAAATAATGTCTAGTATCATCATCCCATAGATCTGAAAATGTTCAATCTAAGGTCACTTTCTCAAAAATATACTATATCAGGGAATATTTAATTAAAAAATTTACATTTATATTGGGTTTACACTAGTATAGCCCCTAGCTGAGACCAGATGGCATATCTACCCTCGGTAATGCTCTCTAGAGCCAGTCTTAGTATAATACTTTGACACATTATGCATATTGTGAATAAATTTGGGATACTAAACAAAATTTGGTAATAAATGCTTTCAACATTGTAAATATCTGAACAATTCTCTTAACACCTAATATTAGATGAATCTAGCACGACTCGCGTCGGCCATAATGTCAATCACAGGGTCAGAACAGCACTCCGAGTGAATAATTCTCCAAGCGTATTCCAATGCCAGACAGAGCTAAGTAACAATTCAAGTCATCGAACAAAAAAGGATCATAATGACAATTGAACAAAAAAACAATAGAAAACAAAATGTATGTCCTACTCCAAATTCGGTAAGATATAATTTTTTTTTAATTGATTATAAACACATGATTTCAACATAACACCTCAGAAAAAAAAAATAAAAAAATATAATGCCAGACAGAACGCAAACCTGCATACTGTATACCAATTTAGACACCAGCATCCTACCTAATTACGATGCTGTTAACTGACGATTTTGGCTACCGGCTTTTATGGTTTGAATCAAACTACAAATAACAGGTACCAACGTCAGGATCTCTCCAAATTTTAGTCTTAACATACTTGCGCTTTTTGATAATTTAATAATGAATAAAAAAAGTGGTTAATTATTGGATTATGACTTTTTAAATTTTTAAAAATATTTAAATAAATAATTTAAACTTATCAAAAAAAATCTATGCTAAAACTACCTTTAACTGAGTAGGTACGTTTGACCAAACACATTATAACAATATAGTAAAACATCTAGAAAACATGGTTTTTTTAAGATAAAAGAAATATTAATTCATTTACATACATGCTACAAAAAATGACATTTAGATCCTTTTTCGTTGCAAGGCTTCAATTTTATACTATCCTCGCGTTTAGCTTACAAGAAGACATAGTTTTACTATTAATAAATTGTTCATTCACAATCACAGATCAATTTCAGTATGGATAGTACATTATTTTTGATATTCCATAGAGAAGATTCAAAAACTTACCCAATGTGAAAAAGACCTTCTAACTTAAATGGTAACACTAATACATGGGAACACATATAACTGTGGTTTTATTTATCATCCAGTTGAGTCGCTTTCCTGGATCATCTCATCGAATAACATCGCACTCAAAGAGTAACGAAATGGGGGGGTTGTTACGTGATAACTCCTCCAATCTGGCAGTAGAAATTTTCAGACCGCATGTTCCAAATAACTATAATATACAATAATAGTGGTTCTTACATTAAACAGACAGTGTGCATACTACTTTATAGTTTTACAGGAGTGTTGGCTACCATATTCAAATATTATCAAAGACTTACTTTAATATGCCATACAAAAATTTGGAAAGTGACATTGGCACATATTGTTTTTTTTTTTAATTATTTGTATCTATTTACTTTCCCTTAAAGGAACAATCATAAACTTAATGACTTGGAAGCATGTATCTCATCTAAGTTATAAATACAAACATCACATTTAAATATTTATGACATTAATATTACAATATGTATAACTATTTTATTGGTTCATTACACATTATTTACAATTTAAAAAACGGGTTTCCATTACTCCTATGCAACGTAGAAATCCATTCGACATACCAAAGTAACAGGAGAATTTAAGTAGGTATGCAATAACTCACAGTCATTTTTCACTATGTAGATACAATATTTAAAATTATTTTTTACAAAAGTACAAAAAATTTACCTAAATACAAGGATTAATCTGAAACTATGAAACAATAATTAGGATGACATAATAATTCTAAATCAACACTATCCAATATTAATTCAGAGTTTCACAAGTGTAAAATAATATATTATCTCATTCTCATAACAAAAACTCAATGTACACCCGATCCTCTTTTTGCACAGCTTTTTTTTTGCATGGTTTCGAAATAACATGGTTTAAAAAAAGTAGTGATTATTTTTTATTTACACTGATTTTTTTGCTTTAACACAGTTTAAAAAAACTAAAAAGAAAAAAAATATGTATGTATATACATATTTATCAAAAAATTGCATTGCAATGGACCACATGCCACTGGTGCATACATATGTTGTCACCTGATGCCGCCTAGATATGCATACGTACATACATGGCGCCACTAGTTGGTCACTTCAGGTTCGATACGAGAGATGCGACGCGTGCTTCGGCGTCAGCGTCATTAAATTATCAGAGAGTAAATTTTCGCGTTTATTGTCAAGTAGCGACACTGAATGAATATATTTCTCTCTCTGCTAAATTTAATTTAAATCGAAAACTATGTATTTTTATGTATAAATAATAGATAAATTCGATTTATTTTTAAGTTCAAGAATTTCGTATTTTGAGTTAGTAATGCAACCTATCTACCATTTTTGTATGGGCACCTTATCTTTTTTTACACGGTTTTGTTTTGCATGGTAGACTTTGGAATGTATCCCCCTTACAAAAAGAGGATCTTGTGTATATTCGAAAATATTATGAAAATTCATTATAATTATATTTATATGATATATACATGAATAAATAAATGTTTATAATAATATTCTATTAGTATATTTTACTTATTAACATATCAGTCAAGAACTAAAGTCTTCTTTGCAAAAGAACCTTAGCTGTGTACTTAAGAATGCAATTGAGAACAAGCTGTTATCAAGAATCTATTCAATAAATTTAATTATGATTCCCCCAAAACAAATTTAAAAAATATAATTATGCATTTAAATAAGTACGTAGATATATTTAAAATAGGCAGTATCTTTTACAATTCAGTTCTGCAATTTACAATAGTTTACTGTGGTATCACGGAGTGACTACAATACTTTTACTTTCAAATATATAAAACTGGGATATCTACCAAAATAGCTGTTTTTGAATTAGCAGTTATTGGGTAATTTATGAATTTATAATATAAAATATATTAAATCTTACAGATTGGTTTATTAGTTGACTGCTATTTCGTTTGTCACACCATTATCAACAAAACTACAGATAATCTTGATAATAATGAGGTAAAGAGAAATGAATATAAACTATTATATTAAACCATTATGTATATTTTAAATATCTAATATAATTTATATTATTATTTTGTTATGGAATCACTAAAGAATCACCTTGGTGTGAAATAAAAATAATATAATGATAGGCCAAGTGAATAAAAATTAATAGGTAAGTATTTAATTTTATTTGATAATTTCACTTATGTTAAGCAACCATAAGTATTTACTGAAAAAATAACAAAAAAAGTATGTAAATGCTTATACACACATAACCCAATTTGAAGAATGTATATAAAAAACATATATGCCAGTCACAAATTGTCTTAAAATTAAAAATTTGTTGCATATCTCTGATAAAATATATAGTTCATAAGATGAAATTTTATATAGATATATATTAATATATTTTTTTTATATAGAATTTGATTATCTACCTACCTAATAAATAAAATCTGTAAATCTGTGATATATCACACCTGTGAATATTATGCGATATTGGATAGTGTCGATTTAAAACGCAGGATGAGGGATGAAAATGATGTCTTAAAACATATAAGATGTAGCCAACACTCGCCAAATGAAGCTCTTATAAAATAACATGGCTTAACAACCCAAACAATATTAAGTCACATTGTTTTCGCTGTTTCGCAAACTAATCCTAAACACTGACAAGTATAACAATAAAATAAAGCACGAGAAAATGGCGATAAAATAACATATGGCATTTAATACATGTATTTCAGATTGTGACTAACCTTCACATGTCTTTGATTCCCCTGTCATAGGTTCACTGCCCACTACGACAGCCAAGCGCAACCACAAATCACAAGAAGTACCAGTATAGGTTAACAATTCCTGGGCAGTACAAGCATGAGAACATTTCCGCGATTAAAAGAACTGTAATATCGCTGTGTCTGAAACGTCCATAAAAATTGTCACCTTTACTATTTTATATACAGCGATTTGTGGTTGCGCCTAGTCATCGTTAGGGGCTAACCTTAAGGGCCGACAAGTTTCTCCATACAATCTATCATATTATAAGTAAGTTTAAAAACAAGTTTCGATAATAAAATTATTATTAATTTGACAAATAAATTAAGGACAGTGAAACGTATAAAAGACAATATTTTTATGCCATTTTTGAGTCCTTAAATAAAAAAAATCATGTGCAATTTGGTCAGATACTATCAAGAAACTTTCATTATTCAATTTACAAACAGTAAAACATAACCTTATTCGCTCGGAGATTGCCAGTATTTTAAATGGTAGAAGTACTCTCTCTGCGACAATAATTATATACAGGAATATCTATTATTCAAACAGATCGTAAAATTATAAGATAATAAAACAACTGAATACTGACCCTACATTTAGAATACTGAACATATATAATATACTAACTGACATAATAAAATAATACATACCTAGTTTTTAAATAAATAAGAGCTGTGAGAGGTTTGCAAACTATCAATTGTACAAATTACCATTGTTATTATCATTAAAGATTGCTTTTCGAAAAGTCAAACCCATGAATCATTATTACGAAATCTGATATACTTTCCCCACAATGTGACAATAATTATTACAAAACCACAAAAGTACAATTTTACAGGACGAAACACTACAAATATATCAATCTTTAATCAAATCAGCAGACATCTTTTTCAAAATATCTAACAGTAATAAATATATTTTGTCACTAAATAATATTTTTGTATATTTTTTGAAGATTCTAAAATATCCCTTACAACAAACTGTATAAATAATATTTAAATATTTGGCATTTTATTATTATTCATAAAAACAAACACTTCAATAATTAAAATAATAATATCTGACCAATTGAACATTTTTTAAAGCACGGAAATTATATAACATTGAATATCTTAAATTAAGCTTTTTTTAGAAGAAATGTAAAAATTTCGCACCTAGAGACACAAAACATTAAAAATTACCACAGTACAATAAAAAAATTTGGCACATGAAGTCACAATAATGAATTATTCATTCAATATTTAATCAAAACATCTTGAAGGTCAGGATATTAGTTGATTTGAAGTATATTTAATTAATTTTTTAAAAATGGATATAAATGCAAACAAAAATATTTTGAATGGAATAGAGCAGCGTACCCTCAATATCCATATTCGATTATTATACAATCTATTGTACATACCATAAATATTTATTTAATCTTGATAATATATTTAATTTACCATCAATAATTTATTTATTACATAAACCACCTTGAGACATAAAACTTTACCCTTCTTTACAGTTTTTTCCCAAATACTACTGACTCTTTGTTTTTCGATAAACTTAAAATTATTGGAAAATATTATTGATCACCGATATTTTGAGAATACAATGTTCTCCACATTCCAAAATTTTATCCATAATACATGGTATAATAGTTTTAATGTTTTGGTCTGTTAAAAGTGCGCTGTTTTGACAGGTACCAAAAATAGATGTCAGCATTATTCAAGTTTTTGTTTAACAATTATGTAAATTATTTTTACAAAATGCACATTTTACTCATAAACGTACAGTTGTAAATAACTTGATAAGCTACATCAGAATATATCGGTGACTGGTGGAAACAATTTAGCGCTTTGACTTCCCTTGATTAATTTCAAGGTTTTTTCTCGTCAGCAGTGCTTTTTTCTGGCGAAGTAGAGTCGAGGCCTTTTCCTTTTGTTTGGCGAATAGATATTTTGGTTGTGTCAAACACCGCTGGGGCACCGTTGATGACGGGCGAGCGGTGTTGTTGGATCTCTCAAACATGCCGTTTCATGTGGAGGGCCAGATGGTCGGAGCGGGAAAAGCACCGGTCGCAGTTGCGGCATTTGAACGGCTTGGCCCCCGTATGCTTGCGATAATGCCGGGTCAACTCGTCAGACCTGGCGAACCGCCACTCGCACCCGTCCCACGAGCACTTGTATGGCTTTTCCCCTGAAACATTTATTTAGAAAATTAATGCATTGAAAAACCGTATAAACTCAAAAAGGACCCAATGAATAAAACAGTCAAACATTCACTGATAAATATCAAGTATCACCAGAAACAATTCATTAACAATCATTTCGCATTGCGCAAAGATTAGGTAATTTAAATAAATTCAGATTCATTATTTCAACAGCAATACAAACATTTAGAGAACTCAAGAAATAAAAACACGGATACCTATTAGTTTACGTACGCTACATTATCTGTGTACCTACATACCCAAGATGAGATTGATATAAGAAAAATGTAGGTACTTTATTATTATTATATTAAGTCATACTTATCCATGACCTATGCCCTACAAAATGTTATTTTATTTTAATCAAATCCATTTACAATTCACATTCTTCCTCTTCCTTGATGCATAATTAAGGTGTTTTAAATTAAAAAAATAAATAAATACCTAATATCACTGTTTTTTTAAGTTGTAATTTTATTAAAACTTACTAAAAATAAAGAAAATAAATTCCAATTAAATAAATATAGTCACTTGTCGGCAAATACGTATCCACCTAATTACTTATAAGACGTATAGATAGGTACTTACTTATGATGAGAAATTGGAATTACTTTCATTATTAATAATCAAAATCCAAAACCTGGTAATTGATAATCGTAAGGGTTGATCTTGATCTCGAGAAATCCACGTTGTTGTGTATGTATTGGGCGAGTCGATAGAAAATAAAAAAAAACATTTTTATAACAATGTTTTACAATCTTCACCTAACCTTAGATAATTAGGATGTATTGGCATGTCCATTCTCACAAGCTATTTATCGAAAGGTTTGTGTATTGTAGGTAGTAAATTAATAGTTATAACTTATAACAACAATAGGCAGTAGGACTAGTAGGTACAGCAATCAACTTTCAATATGAAATAATATTGTGTCATCAACGATTTAATTTATTTTAATGACCGCCAAAGGCAGAGATCGTAAAATATCCCGAAAAGAAGGGAAGATAATGTTATTTACTTATCGCTTGCGAATGAAGCGAATGAAAATATTGTAAGCTTTTGCGTATATACCAGTGGCATAGATGCTGTGGATGCGGCGCATGTCTCAAAAATTCCAAAATATTCATATTACAATAGTATAAGTATCCACAAAACCAATAAATAAATTCAATGACATACTAAATGTCAGGTACCGCTCCCTATAAGAGCAAATTTAGTGTTATATGGGACTTGTTATTTGGCAGTATTTTCCCAGTTCCCCATTATTTTTTATTGTAGGGTTGTCAACGTATATTTTACATTAAGAATTAATGACAGCACTGATACATATTTTATTCTGAAAATCTGTCATTCAGTAGAAATAATGTAGGTAGGTATTTCAAAATTAGAACATAATAAATAAATTCTAGGTACTTATAGATACCTCAAAATGCCCATAATAATTTCAATATAGGCTTATGCTTTTTAAGAATATGCCCAATCTCAAAAGACACCGCACGCCAATGGTAGATACTTATGTATTTTTTTTAAGTAAATTTATCTTCTTCGTACTAAAATTATCAAATAGGTAGTTAAAGTCAAGCAAACATTTTTATTCATATTAAGTTAGATAGGTATATTTGCTATTAACGTTTCAATGGTAGGATTAGATATTTTGTTCCTTAATATGTAGAGCACTAAATTATGAAATACGTAAACGCTATATGAAATCTTATAGAAACTAAAAAGGTTAAATAATAATGTATCAATCATATTCGCGTGCATCATATTAGCAAAATGTAAAAAAATATTGTAATCGAAAAGTGTGATAAATAACAATAAATGAAAACTAATTTTAGCGAATCTTTTGACAGTATGTAAGTAAATTATGTATATAATTCGGTCGTTAGTATTGTTGGCTTATGATAGTATTTGTGACAAGGCAAATATTACACTTTCACAATACAATAGTAAATATTTAATGATGACGAATAAAAAAGTCGCATAAAAAATACAAGCCAACGAGTCAAAAACTGTATTCTTATTTACTGTAAATTATGTTTTTAACGTACCGGTATGCGTCCGTTGGTGCGCTTTGAGGTGGGAGCTTTTTGTGTAGACCTTTTTGCAGCCTGGAAACTGGCACTTGTGTATCCGCCTCTTGGAGTCCGGTGACTCCAGCCTCGCGTGATGGTTAGCGGTGGGCTGCGCGGGCAACGTGGGTGGTGCTGGCGCCGTATATCCCTGAGTGGTAGATATGATCCTCGTGATACCGGGAGCATTCCTCGCAGCCGTGCGGACAATAGGACCTCTCGGTGACTGCTGGCGAGCTGTAGGGAGCGTGTCGTAGTCCGGACTGGATGGTGGCGTGAGGGTCGGTGCTACCAGTCTAACAGACAACGATCCACGGTCTTCGTATGAGTCTGTATCCTCATCATCAGAAGGTTCTCGATTCAGTAATAAGTCGTAGCTCACTGGAAGATCCCATAAGTCGGCTGGGGAACTGGCCGAGCTTGTACTCAAATTATCTACTCCCTGAATCATCATTGGGTCTGGCTCCAGTTTCCAAGACACTGTCGGGACTGGTGCCGTAAACATGTTCCATGGGCTGTCCATCTCTTTAGGTAGCTTCTTCGTCGGGTGGATGCGGGGTTCTTCCTTCAAGTATCGCTCCATTTCGTAGCAGTTCTGAAACAACCACATCATATCGTATGAGATTTTGATTTTGCACGCACGGGTGCGCTCAGAATATTATTAAATAAGTACATATTCATAATTATATACAATACATCATATCAATTGATTGAATCATTCATTCTTATAACCTCAACATAATATCTATTATGTATTAAACATCGCATTATTTATCATCAATCATCGTCAAACTTATCACGCATGCGCGGTTAAAAATATAAAAAAATAGCTATAAAAGCTTGCATCTAGTCGTGAAACGATCTGTAATACGCCACTGAAACTAATCGCAGTTTATCATCGTTATTTTCGCGCTGGGACAAAATAATTTATTCAATTGGAATTCTTTAATTTTGAGTGCAAGCATAGAGTTTTTTTAAATCGTGTTTTGTAATGTTATGTATGATTTAATCAATGAAAAAATGAGCGAGAAACGACCTGACCATGAAATTCCCGAAGATACTTATTTCCATAAAACTCTAAATATGACTGCTAAACAAATTTACACTCTTTTATAGACAGTTGAATATTATATAATATGATGATATAGTTAATAGTAAGTGTACAAAGTAACAATGTACTTAGATTAAACGAAAATTTAAAAAAAAATCAAAAGTTTTTATTCACAGAAATATATTTAATTTTCGAAAGAATCATTTTTATGCTCTATTTATTGGGTGTTTTCTACACAAAAAATGTTCTCGAACTGCGGCATTATTTTTCATTACACCGCAGCAAAAGTGACCCTATTATAGATATCACATAATTTACTTGTAAAGTTTCGCAGCAAATAATAGCGACATAATATTATATTTAAAGGAATAAATAAGAAATCGCGCAACAAAGTAGGTACCTAAGATGGAAAACGTATTGGCAAAGCACATCCAGTGTTTGATAAGTAATAAGTATAATATATACATTAGGTATATAGAAAAATCATAACGTATTTTTAGCATGACTAATATGAGATGATAAAGTGTATCATTGTGCACACATATGCAAAAATAGAGAATATAAAATTCTTACTAGGTATAATTTATCATATAAAATGTTAGTCAGTGGTATATGCCAATAAACTTTCCTTGTTACTAGAACCTACATAAGTAGATAATAATATCGAATAGCTATGGAAATTATAATTAATGACATAACAGATAATATTATTTTATATTTATATACACAAATTAAAATGGAATTTAAAATAAGCCCAATTTATTTTATTCGAAAGTATTATTCTGAAAAAGTCATGTTTTATTAAAATTTTCGACATTGATATAAATCCAATATCAATAATATTGTGCGAGAAACGAAATAATAAAACACAAAATTAAAATTGTTAAATAATATTATTATCTAGGTATTATGTAGATATGTTTAGGTATTCAGTATTTTAAAATGCATTAAATTCGCAAAATACGTCGCATTCGCCATTAAACAAAAACAGTAAAAATAAACCCTAAGAATATAATTTAATCTCGTCATAACTTGTTGTCTTCCTATCGAATATTTCCCATATTAATGTGGTCCATTTTATTAGTAATGTGATGACAGTTCAGGGGTCAACGAAGCTCACCCTTGTTAATTCAATCTTGATCCGTTGACCCTTACGTCCCAAGAAAATAAGATTCGATTAACATCGCTATATTTGTCAAGTGAAACCAAGCCCACGACATCCTTTAAAAAATAACTGTCGTCGTAAGGTACTGATGTAAGATCATTTTCAATTAAAAAATATGTAGAGAACGGCTAAGTATGCTAAATTTGATTCGATACGCGCTGTAACTACATAATAAGCCTATATAATAGTCAAACTAATATGCATTGTTATAAATATAAATTGAATGCAATTTCTTCACAGATTCGTACATCCTTTCTGTTGACAAAAAATGACGTGTAAGTAAGTAAGTAAGTTTAGTAGCATAACGCTATAATTATCTAATATAGGTACACGAAATTTCAATCGTTTTATGTCATATTCTATTAAATCTTATGTGAACCTTAACTTAAAGAAACACGCAATTAATTAGTAATAAAAATAAGACTAGTGTGATACAATGTTTTTCAACTTATACGCGGTGTAAATGAGAATTCTGCCATTCTATATAAATCTACAATATCTTAGAAATCGAGAGCATCAGTTGTTTGTCCTCCCAAGGCGTGAAACTAACTTGCCATTGGTAATACCAATTGGGAAGGCAATAAAACCAAAAAATCGATTCGGTTTTTGATATAAATTCCACTTGCGTGAGATGAATTTAGGTGGATGTTGTTTAATAAATTCCTTTTAGATCATTTACTCTGTCTTATCTAAATCTAATATGTACTACATATGTTTCTGAAGTTTTAAAACAATGTTTAATTAAGTAGCTATAACATTTATTTTATTATGTCGACAATCAACACTTATTTTCAATGCAAACAAACTTTTACGCGTCACAGATGCAAATAAAAATAATATTAGTTACATTATAATCCAAGTTCGATAAATGCTGCATGTAATTAATATAACTGCGCTATAAACTCTGCTGAAATTAGGTAATGTAGGTACATAATATACGTATATTATGTACTTACTGGATAGGATTGAAAAACGTGACATAATGAGCATTTTTTTTACCTTAATTTACAATTAAGGTGCTCGGGAACGTCTGCCTTACTTGATAATGCGAGAAAACTTCTCGTGCCGCTTGTTTGAAGGATTTTTCCACCATTTTAGAGCTTGCCAGATTAAAGGTTTAATCGAATCCACAGAAGTCTCGGCACGAACCGAAGAGGGTACAAACTTTTCTCAGAGTACGAGGGAACAAAATCTCCTGGAAACCATCATAATAACTTTTTCTTTCGATCATTATAAACGTCGAGCTTCTTTTAATATTGCGGTAAGTATTGCGTTTTATTAATATCGTAGCAGTGAGGTAGAATACCTTCTGCGTTGGGGTATTCGACCATTCGACTGCTTCTCAATCTGTAAGTCGCGGGTGCCAATTCTTCCCTATAACAAATTTCCACTGTCTGTGCTTTGAGACAACCAAGCAATAGATGATTGGGAATATTAGGATATTTATTTAGCTAATAATTTATTAAATATAGTATAAAATTTAGTTTATTTAAAGTTGTAAGTATTATAGATCTTACTCGTGCTGTTGGTAAATAATGTATTTTTTATAACCTTGCCGTATCTATACGGGGACTAAAAATACATGAAGTTAAAATTTCTAAGAATCCAATACTTCGCTTATTGACTAATTGACTATTGGCTAATACTGACTGAATTTGAAGACCATGACAAAAAATTAAAAAATAAACCATAAATCACATACCTACTTTCTTAAAACCATTATTAGTACCTACTAATGCCTCTATTTGAGTGGTTATATCACGTTCCCCTTTGGTATTAGTTTTAGGGACTTGGTTATTTTTTGAGTAATATTATTTTATACTCCGTTTATGAAAAATACACATCTTTTATAGATTTCGATATATGTAATAATTTCATGTAGGCACCTATGGTAGTTTTGAGGCCCCCTTTTGATTCTTTTAACGAATCCATTACCTCATCTGCGTCAAATAAAATCGCCACTAAGTAGTTTAAATCAGAAATACTATCACATAATAAAGAATTTAAATAAATATTGAAATCCATTTTAAATGTTTAAAAAAAATATTAACACATTGTAAATACACCCTGTCATAGATGGGGCTGATTCATTGTCCATTATCGACTAAATATAGTACCTATATGATTAATAACGGCAGTTTTATTCAATTCTGAATAATGTCATGACTCATGTGTTAATTATAAATACCTAAATATTGATATAAGTCAGTTTATTTAAAGCTCACATATAATACCATCAAATAACAAGGATATTCTGTTAAATTCATTGAAAACTACGTAATGATTTAATAAAAAAAAACCCCTGGTGAAAGCTATGAACAAAATATTTAGATATAATATTATACCAATTTGTATTTTACGCAATTTAGTTTTTTTCAGGCACTTTAGGAAATAGCTTCTAAAAAAATGACTGTCGCATACAGTCATAAATGTCGTACCAATTGAAGATACGCAAGACGTTTTTACAAAAATACTTATATATAATATTTAGGTATCTACGCTCTTTCACGTTTACGACTGAAGATGTTGCATTATGGTGAGTCGAACAACAAACCTACATTTTTCTCATCTGACAAAGATGAGACGCGATCATTAAAATATAACAAATGGCAAAATAGGATTTCCGATGGTTGTAAAGCTATCTTACAATAGATATCTACTGGGCTTAGTGGTTATGGGTTATCTTAGTTAAGCACTCGAAATGGAAAATTTTACGAAGCGGAGCGTTCGATAAATTTACGAAAATATTAACATACTTAGTTATCTAATGTTATATGTATTTTATAAAAAATAAGAGTGTTAGATTTTTTAAGTTATAGTTCTTTTTTTGTTATATGGCCTATCTAGCTCAGACAGTCGAATTATTTTTTTCACAAGACGAAGCGAAAAGTTTGGTGATTTTATGAACTGGAATGGCGATCCGGTGCGCCCCGGTCCATTTCGAGCCCTTTCTTAGTATGATTTAACATATTACTATAAACTATATATAGAGAAAACAGCTATAGGAACATATTATGTGACTTTGTGGCTAAGGGTGGAGATCCGACATGTTTTTTTTTTAATTTCCAGATAGTGTTTGGTTAATGTTGGTTAGTTTTTAAAATTCAATTAAATCCTTCCTAAACCAAACCATAATAGTTTTAGTATGCTGTGGGTGATGCAACAAAAATAGTGCACACTTTTTAGTCATACTTATTTGTCTTTGTTGAATTAAGAAAACAAATTATTATATATTATTATGGTAGGTATTGCTAATTTTTTTTTTAAATTCATTAAGCCCTGTCTAACTAAATCATAAAAGATAAAAAATATTATTCTATTTATAAAATATCCAAAATTATGTATGATTTAATTGCGTAATTTTAGATATTTTTATAGATAAAAGAATATTTTTTGACTATTATCTATTATGGCTTGATTTACGCGGGGTTTAATTGAATTTTAAAAACTAACCAACACCAAATGCAAATTGTAGTTTTAGTTCAACGAAAACTAATATGTATGACTGACAAACTATAGTGTGCAATATTTATATTGGATCTTATCGGGTAGGCACCCTTCGCCAGTGATGTGACATAATAATATTATTTAAATGATTTTGGCAAAAGAATGGCGGCACATAAATAACTTACATACTTATTTACTTACTTATTATAATTTATTCAGAAGTCATAAAATAAAACAGCTATTCTCTAAGATTGATGTTTAACTTACTAAATGAAAAATCTATAAGTATTAAAATATATCGTCAACTCAATACTACAACTAGATAACTCTGATTTGGTCTTTGTTGGGAAAATTAAATTTAAACTTTACATGATTGACATAAATGTAGGATATAATTAGTATTTAAAATAGAAATGGAAAACTGCTTGTCTAATTGGGTTAATGTTCAATTTTATGAAAAATTATTGTAGATATATTATTATGGTTTTAAAGTTATCTTATATTTTTAAACAAAACTTAATACAGATCCCATTAACTTCTGACTTGCCTAGTTTGATCATTTTGTAGAGAAGAAAATGTGGAATAATATTCAATAACGACAGTAACTATCTCAAAAACAGTGAAAATCAAAAGCTGTTTCATATTAATAATTATTCTTATCCCTATGTAGGAAATATATTACGGAGGTTTATACGCACATTACTCCGTTTTAGCACTATGTAAAATTAATATTCGTTTTAATGTTTCGGGGAAAAACTACGTATGTTTAATTTTAATGCATATTGTTCAATATTTCACTAAGTTTATCACATACGTATCTCGTTAAACAATGAGCTATATTTTTGAATTACGGTTTTCTTAGAAAATATCTGTCGTTAACATGCAATTGGATGACAATGCACTAAAACGCAAGTAGGTTTAAACATTAAGTATTGTTCTCGTGAATTTATAGTACCTAATTTACGCATTGTATTTGGAAACAAAACGTGTATGTGTAATCAGTAAGTAGGTATAATGTGTATAATATGAAAAACAGGTTGGTAGTGTTGATACATCTACAGTAGGTACAGATCACAAAAACCAATTTTGAAATTTAGTACAAACTACCCCCAAGTCATACCTATACGGTGAGAAAATTCTGTTTCACATTATATTTCGTTCCTTCAATGTGCCCCAAAATTATACTTTTTCCTCAAGTTAAATATGTTCATAGATTCTGGTAAAATATTGTCGCATGAAAATAATAAATTGGTAAGTGTTTATTATTAAAAAAACAAATTGTCATAATAATATTATATTGGTAGATACTCTCATCTGTTCATAAAACTAAAAAATATCATATTATTTAATTCAAAGACTATCTTTCATTGTTTCTGTGATAAATTAGGAATGAGGATCAACATCAATTATCTCAATAATCCTACAGACCATTTATTATTTCATTTCAAAAAGGTACTGACAAGCCACCCCTTGGCTCCGAACGAATACGCCGGGAAGATGTGGAATGTTTTTATGTAAGAGGGGAGGGGGTTGTGTCAGGTTAACAGATATTTTTAAAATCTGACGTACCTGTCTGGTATAATATAATGGTTATAATTAAACAATGCCGTCATATAATAATGGTATTTATAAATGATTACAATAAGAGTAGCTAAAAATATATCCCGCAATGTTTGTCACTGAGGAAAAAATAAGCATTCAAATATCAACACGATCGTCACCCTCTTCTTAACAATGCATCGTCACTTGGCCAATTAAAATAAAATTGTCGGTGATTCAGTCAGATGGAATGATTCTTTTATATTATTATTATTGCATTAATAAAACCACGTTGTTGATGACGATGAGCCAACCATGTCAGAATTTCACCTCTGTGAACTTCATCATGTGCCTACATTTTTATTTTTACACTTAAGAGCACTAATATTTCCAAATGAAAATGAATAACACACGTTTTTATTAAAACGGAGTTGTAATCATAAAATAGATTGATACGATAGAAATATGAAAGCCATAGATAATGCATCTCTAATGAATCAATCGCGATCTCGAGAATCTCGAGAATTCGACATTACCTACTATGAAATTATCTAGATTATTCTTGTTTTAACTTTTTCAGTCATATTCTTTAAATTCTGGTTGTGCACTTTTTCACCCAACAATTTCTCGATTTCTCGACAATCACATTGACATATCTCGAAATTTCTGAAAATTAATTTCTTGATATTGAGATTGGCCTTTTCTGATTATTTCTCGAGAGTTCTCGAGGTGGGATTTCTCGACCACAACCTTTATTTGGAACGTAACACAGAAGACCACGAACCGTACGCATTGTGCAGTGACCCTCTGGCGTGTAAAACGTGAGAGAGACAACCAATGACCGAGGATGATTCTATTCAATATACAGGAATGGAAAACGACGACCGGGAGACCTAGACTTGGTTGATTTGATCATGTGAAAAGGGAGACAGCATCCCTGAAACTATAACAGGAGAGGAAGCTTGCAGCAGATAGGGAGGAGTGCAGACTTTACACAATTAGGTTTTTATATACTTGATTATCTTCGGTATCAAATAATTGAATACACTACCCAAACAATTTGTCAAATAATATTATATTGACTAATTATGGAAGTAAAGACGTCTCATAATATTCGTAATTATAATTATTATTTACCGCGTGATAATTGGATGTCATTGAGGGTGAATTATTTTAAGAAACACTGGGGTAGACGGAGTCCCAACAACAACAATTATAAAGCAAATGGATCTATTCTAATTGGTGAATTAATATTTTAATTGTCGAATCAAAAGTGAAAGTACAATTAATTTTCGAGGACTTTTTACAATTATGCAATAATGCTACTAAATTATTATTGAAGGACAGAATTTTCAATTTATCAACAAGCAATGTCACACAACAAAATATATGACCTTCACAGAAAATCTGTCATTGTTTTTCGTTCACCATTTAGGGATGAATTAGCGGTATGGACGTACGTAATGGGTACAGGTGACTCAGGTCCAAATAAAATTATTGTTAATGTTATCGAATACATTGAAAATATATATTTGAGATTTATAAAATTTGTATAATACAGTACCTACAAATCGATAGGTTCATCCGTCAACAGACAATTTAAATTAAAAGGAAGATAAATTTAACAAAAAATATTTAGGTACTTAGAGATTCTCTTAGCTCTTCATTCCTAAAAATAAATCAGTCAAATTCAATCCGGATTTCCGAATCTATTTTTTATTATCGTAAAAATTCTCAAATTCTAGAGGAATGATGATTTCTCGAGAAAGGATATTCTCAAAATTTCCGAAAGAATCTCTTCGTGGAACGAAAATCAACTTTTCTGATTATTTCTCAAGACGACAAATCTCGATCGCAATCTCTATTCTCTAAATATATCTCACTAGTAATTTCATCTAAAACATTTAGGTGAATACCTACTAATCTAGCAATTTTTTAATTAACCAAACATTATAATTATTTTTTAAATGTATAAAATATCAATAAATGTTGAAGACCTTCAGTGAACTATAACTACTTTCTACTTAAATATTCCACAAAAAGACAACCAACCACACAATATGACGATTGTTTCTAGAAAACTTTATTTAAAATCTCAGCACTATCCTAGTTTATTATAGCATCAAAACAAACCTCAATATCTAGAAATAAAAACCGTGTATAAAAGCAATATTATTCCAATATACCTAAAATAGGATACTGCCCTTTAGCATTTTTTAAAAGATTGACAATGTATTATTAATGTTTAGAATAATCTATTTACATAGGTACCTACTACTCTAATGATTATTAGTAAATTTGAATGTTAGAAAATTCCCATTTCTGTGCACACGGTTTGACAAAATGCTATAGCGTTCGCTAATTTTAACATTAATTTAAACCTTTGTTGTTCAATGTAGCAAATTCTGAGTGAAACTACCTTATACGAAATCGCCCATTCTAAAGCTTTATTAAGCAATTAATTGGTCAATTACGCTAATTAAACAATACATTCCTACCTATGTACTACATATCTCACGCAGGATGCGTATTCTTACGTGAGCGGCGCTTTGGTACACTAATTAGATATCGGTTGTATGCGACAAATATGTTACCATTTTAACACTTGGGATCGCATACGCTTGCTGAATTTAAACACTTCAGACTTTGGTGGGTGTCACAAATAGAATGAAGATAATTAAACAATTATTGTAGATAACCGCATTGTTTATGGAATATCCGTGTTATTTCGGAGCAATAAAAATAACGGAAACGTGTTACCGTGTTAATTATTTTGAATAACAAAAGCATTATTGGGGCTGTTAAATAAAATGGTATTCTGAGGTTTAAATATAATGGAGCGTTATTTACTTTGTTGGGACGGGGGAAAAAACGAGGCGTATAAATACAAAGAAAAGGCTCGGTCAATATAAAATAGTTATTTAATTGTTTGTATATTTTATTTAAAAAGTGTGTTAGACTTTTTGTTATATGGGCTATCTAGCTCAAATGGTCAAAATATTTTTTCCACGAGACGAAGCGATAATTTTGAAGATTTCATGCACCGGAACGGCGCTGTGATGCGTACTTGTTGATTTCGAGCCCTGGACACATAGGATTTGAAGATGTCCAGAAAAATATTTGAAAGGCGGCGGTAAACGGATTGCCAGAAGTTTATGAATGGGGACAAGACCTACCAAGAGTTATACGCGTTGCAAAGACAATACTGTCAGACTTACGAAAAACTGATAATACAATAGTGGATTAATAATAATTACCGTTTGAAATTTTGTGGTTTAGGAAATTCGCCTGTTCTTGTGTGTCTAGGTATCCAATAATATAATATTTGCAGTTATTGGTAACCGACAATGTTCAATAATATTTCGTGTGGGACTGTTCGAGGGACTCGTCGATAGTCAGAAGATATTATTGCGTCAACCGATGTGCGAGGGAAATAAACAAACGCTCAATATGTATGTAGATACTTCAAACTCTTCGCCTGAAGCTTTCGACAATCCACACACTATTAAATTTAATACAACTGGAATAGAGGCAAATCGTATCGCACGAAATATGTCGAAATTCTCCAACATGTATTTACACACCACCCCCACTCAACACATCATTAAATGAAGCCGACATTATATTATATTATTATGTATTAGGTGCTGTTTACCTGATACACCAAATAGTCTTATTTGGAAAAGCAATAGTTGAACGTAAAATTAATTTTGAATGAATCGAGTAATATTATATTGAATTCTACTACATATGGATAATAATAGTAATATAATGAATGGCCAACTTACAGAAAGCGGATTATAATCAACGATATTGGAGAAGGTATATTTTATATATTCGTAAAATTTATCATTTCCACCACTGATAGCGTTAACACAATTTATATTACCTTCAATTTATGTTATAATGTAATTTCTCTCATTGAATTTTTTTCATTTTTTCATAAATTTGATTCAATTCAACTCATTGATTTATCTGACGTTTACGTGATAGATCTCCATTGGTTTTGAAACAAAGTTATTTTAGTAACAAGAAAAACGTTGTTTCATAAACATTATTCTCATAATAACTTAGAAGAAGGACAGATTCTTTTCTCATTGCGACGACGACGAAATCACTTTGCAATGGTGTTAGTGTCATTTGAAAGTAAGGATGCCAACACCTAAATGAGTCGCCTCCACTGCCAGAAGAATCTGACACCATTCTACTAAACAACATCGCACTAAAACATGAGTAACTATTTAAGTTTTAAGTGAATTACATTTACACATCATTGCATGATTAATTACTCAATTTTCACTTTCACTTCGTGCATTAGTACTCGCTTAGATAATAAATATTGTTTTTTTAATCATTGAAATTTCAAAATATAAAAAAAAAATAAGCAACAGTCTATTTGTGATATTATCAGCTTAGGTACGGTTTGAGAAAACAATATACACCTACAAAATAAAATATCGTTACTGTAGAGCATTTTTTTTCTTCGGGCCAAATACATATATTTGTAAAGTAACGCGGGCCGCATGACGACTGGTGTGACGAAAAAAATCATGAAACCCCCCCTTTTTTACAAAACATTTTTGAGATTTTAAAAATTATGCAGTTTTTTTTCACTTCTTGAACATCTTGATACTTGAGGGTTACGACAATAATAATTGACCTGTACAGTGACGATATGCAGGTATTTATAATAGTAGGTACGTATTAGTAATACCCTATTATACTAATTATGATCATGTAAAATAGCTTTAAATTAATAAAAACAAATAACGAAAGACATTTTTTGAAATATTGAAAAATTAAGTACCTGGGTGTGGTAGGTTTTCAATTTGATATTGCAGAAATAAGTTACTTTCTTATATAATTATTTCAAAACCAAAATTCACTATTTACGCAATTTTGTTGTTGAAAAATATTGCTTAAATACTGATTGTTTACGAAAAAACTTCATTTCAACTTCTCCCGAGTTTATTAAAATTCGGCTGTCCAAAACAGATTTTCTTTTAATAATGGTTTGATGTTTTTTTTTCGATAAAGTTTCACGGTGAGTTGAAGTTTTTACATCAATGTCTAAATAAAATTAAGATTTACCTTCTACTCCAGACGTATATGTAGGTAGGTACTGAAGAACTATCCGTGAACTTTTCCACGTTGCTAAAAACGCGCAGTAAAGAAGCTCTAACGTAATATTTTTTCGGTTTGTAATTAAATTATTTACACAACCCATATATAAACATTATTATACTGATACATTTATTTTATTATTATTTTGTTAATCGCCCATGAAACTTTATCAACACAGTATATATACAACCTACTATATTATCTTCTTTGTTTACGTGTTTTTCGGTGTTGAAAAGATCGCCACTTCTTTTAAATGTCATAATTATGAGTCTCCGACAATCCCCGATGATTTCATTTTTCAAAATTATTGTTTATCGTAATGACTATATTACCAAAAAACTTCAGAACTCTCTAAAGATATATTTTATATAGCCGATATTTAGTCTAGGATGATTCGACGCCGGGACAACTGGGCGCCACGCAATGGCATAACATTCGAAAATAGATAGACGTTCCTGAATTATATGTACCTACTTTTAAAATATGTATTTAATACTTGGTGAAAATTTAAATATGCACACGTAAATAATGATTTAATTGTGTATATGTTAAAGTTCCAAAGCCTCAGGGATGCTAATTTTCAATCCGCAATAAAAGCATTATATTAGGAGCAAAATGAATTAAAACTACTAATTAGTAGATAGAAACTTATTAAAATTCCTCGTCTACTTTCTGTATACAATCGTAACGAACGTCTATTTATTTCATTCCGACAGTATGGCGCCCAATTATCCTGGCGCCCAGTTGTCCCATTCCCAATATTTGATGTGTCTTTCTTTCGGGACGGAAAAACTCGTCCTTTTTGATGTTCACGTAATTCCTTTTAGTTTTATTACGGAATTGTGATTACTTCATATATAAATTTTAATCTATAAAATCTGTTATGTTTTTATTACGTATGTTGAAGAAATAAAACAGAGAATAATATCCAATGCAAAAAGTCATACTTGTCCATAGATATTATAAATATGTCCACAGAAAATCAAAGATTCATCTTACGACTTATACGCACAGTGATAGCATATGGAGTCGTGATTCATGGACACTAACGGTGAAACCAGCTGAACTAATTGACAATTGAGGGGAAGATTATACGGCAAATTGTCCTGACACATGAGCGAGGGTGTAATTGCAACAGAAATTGAAAATGTCTACCTTCATAAAACTCATGTGGCCAACAGGGCAGGAATGGCACATGCATATTTAAAAAAAAATACCAGTAGGAGTTGTAAACCAAGAATGTAGGCACCTAGTAAGAAGAAGATCGCGCCGGTGTTAAGACGTCAAGGTTCGAGTTAAACCATAGGTCAATCGGAAGAAGTCTTTATTGATTATTTTAATTTTTAAATTTGTCATAAAGGGGTATGAATTATCTACTTTAGATATGTACGAGTACATAGAAACCGAATCAATAATTTATATTTAAATAATAAATGATTAAGTAACGTTTATTCGGTATGAAATCAGCAATACATAATACTGGCAAATCTGAATATTTTGTACCACTTCAATCAGTGAAAAAAAACTTGATTTTCAGCGATTATCTAAAGTTTACTTTAACTCGTAAAATAGTTTAAATACTAGAACTGTCTAAACCTAAACACAATATCAACATTTATTCATTATTTCATACGTCAATAATGAATATACAAGGTGAGAAATTAGTACAGCAATTAGATACTATTCGAGACGTGATAAAATTGAGTATTATTAGCACCGGACTTTTTGTAATTTACAATAGTTCAATGGGCAGTCTTTATAAGAATATTATTTTGAATAGGAATTCCATTGGCGTGCATTTTTAAAGCAAGTATTAATAGACAATATTGAAAAGTTTTTAAATAACAACTGTCAGAATTTTAAATGAATGGTAAGTATTTATTTCAAAGTATCGGTATAAGCCCGCCAGTTTTAATGTTGAATGTAAAATAATGGTACAGCAAGAAATAATATTCAAAAATCAGTAGTAAAAATAAATAATCATTATTTAAATGACATGGGCCAATAGATAAAATCAATATCCATTATTATTTTGATAGTATGAAAAGTAAAAAACATTCAATGGGGCGCACGGCATTTTAGGGTTACCATTATCGCATATAAAGTATATTAGTCTATGCATTCATGAATATCGGTAAGAACAAACTATTTATGATTATATTATTATTAAAAGAAGATCAAATAAGAAGTCGCAGAGGTGCAGAAAAAAGAGCTAGATGGACATTTCACAGAATAAATGCGAATAACCTCAAAGATTAAATTAATAATTGATCAAAAATATAGGTTCTCTAGGTAGGTACTACAAATATTACAGAAATCATTTTTTTAAACTAAGTACATTTTTATTACCTATTATTGTCTAATTTTATAAAAAAAAATGAATCTCAGTTTGGATACAACAATAATTAATAGTATGATATTAAATTTATCTCAATTAAAATTGTATGCTAAATTAATTAGTTAGGGTTCGTGGATTTTTTATATTTTACATGTTTTTTACTCATCACTACAAAAAAGGTTTTTTTCAACGTCTTTTAAAATTACTAATTTAAGTAAGTATCCTAAATATTTATATAATATGTATATTATTATTTTTACTATTAGTGTAAATGCCGAATCAGATAATAATTTAATATTGTTAATTTATTACAGCATGTAATGTAAACAAGACCGTGAAACGTATTGCCATTGGCGAGCCAAAAGTCCGAGGACAATAATTAATAAGTCGACTCGTCCGATTTGTCTATGCTCTGATACTGATCAACGAACGAACAAAAAAATCGAGCTGTCAAAAGTTGCGATTATCGGAATGTTTTCCGATAATCCTAAAATGTTGTGTTATTTATATGTAGACTTGCATAAAATAATATAACAGTAAAAACAACACATATTTTATGTTTTCTTTTATGAATTTCATAAACGTTTTTAGTAATAGGTTGTACGTAATTGAAGGAAAAGATTTTTATGTTATCGTTTGACTGGGTGTGTATTCTAGATTATCATTTTCAATCATTCACATTGATCGACATCGGTCGTCTTTAGTAATAGGTTGTATGTAGTTGATATATCATTGAAGAAAACGTCTTATTCTGTCATATGTTTGTTACAATTGATTATTATTGTGAATTTTTGAACACAAGAAATACATTTATTGTAAATAACTGAAGTCTGTCTTATTATTTAATTCTGGTACTGAAAATAATATGTAATAAGCACTATACAAGTCTGAAGTATGTCTTGTTATTATTGCAAAGTTGAAAATGTATATAATAGACACTACAATTTATTTAACTCCGCGATGAAGTAGAGATTAAGGGTTTGAATCTCATAAGGTAAGGTTACATATATCTTTGAAGTGCGCTTAGATCAAGAGTGTATGCCTAACAGCTACCTACAACTGGTGGTTCGGAAGGTGCAGTTAAGTTAAGTTACAGCTGATAGTTAAAATGAAATAGTATCTTAAAGGCACTAGAAGCTTGCTCAGGAGACTCGCATTGCATCATTGAGCCATTTTATAGATACACAAATGCTGCTACACTAAATGGGCGTAAGGGATGAAATAATAGGGAAATACCATTCTAATAGTACAATCTGTTCTGGAGAGCCAGATAGAAAGAACAATACTATCCTACTAAATTTAACATAATAAGGAAGCTACTAAATAAGTTATTTCTGTAAAAGAAAAAATCTGTCCAAAATAGATTTTATACTGACAAATTGATATTTATACTTACCATTAATTATTTAAATAATTCCCGGAAATTGTTTAAATAATTCCCTATCATAATTTAAATACTTCCATTGTTATATTATAATACTTACCAATAATCATTTTTTACTTGCTGTTCATATTAAATAGTTCCCACCTTTTTAATAAAATACTTGCTCGATTTTTTATTAAAATACTTGCTGTTAATGCATATATATACTTACCAAATAATTTGAAGCCAATTCCATTACCGCTATTCTGAAATCGGGGATCCCGGTATTAATCGATACCGAAATACCGGTTTTGAAAAATCCAAAACACCGATTTCAGTAGTAAAAAAAAATAAAGAAATTGAATAAAATCTAAATCTGAAATATTTGAATCATTCAACAAAAGTGTAATATTATTAAAAATTTCACTGTGTGTATATTCATTTTGGTTGGAAAACCTCTCAAATTTTTTTCATTCCATACGTAAAGTGAACGGGACTGAGAACAAAATATATGGTAGGTACCTACCGTGAAAGAATTTTTTTGATATTATATTATTTTCAACGAATTCTCTGTTGAATTATTAATCAATTCAATTCAATTCATTTATTTTACATATTGTGGACATTACAAATCATAAGTTTAAGACGTTCACAACATGACATTTAGAAACAACGAAATATTATTAAAACAATATTAGGTACATAACAAAAGAGATAGATCAGTATTAAGTTATTCAACAGTATAAATGTGTAAATACAAAAAATTATATAGGTACAAGGAAGTACACCGGATGAGTTAAGCAGACCCTATTTTAAGAATTTATAAAATAACGTCCACCTATACTCATCCTCACGCAGATGGAATATATCAACATCCGAAGCGATTTGGTTGAACAGAGTTATTGGCCTCCCCAATTGGCATCACCAATGGCAGGTCTGGCAATCTCGGTATTGGTACCGGTATTCAATATGAAATATCGAAATACCGACATTAATGTTTTTATTCAATATTCCTATCCCTAATTTTTAAGAATTCAATATGAAAAAGGTTATACATATTTATAAATACTATAATTTTATACGTTTATATCACTCTTGTAAATCTTAAATAATCGAAGACAAAAATAGTAAGTAGGTATGTTAATTTAATTTTATGAAATAATAATAGATAAGATTTTAACTCCTTATATAACTGATTACTTTATACTTCATAAAAAGTAGACATGAATTTCAAAAATATGTCTGGGAATTTTGAGCCTAGATTAATAATAATTATTCTATGTATATCTAACAGTACGAACCCCAAAATATTCACGAATGCATCAAGAAACATAACGCCACACGTCGTAATAGTTATTACTATATATATATAGGTACCTACAATACATATTTACATGAATTTTCTTTTTGTGTGGATTAAATAATAAGAACCGGCATATATTAAGTAGTACCTACATATTTTCGTTGCTTGGCGGAAAGAGGTGTGGTAAATATTTATGAGGTAGTCCATTAAAAAGCTTCCTAAATATACGAAACGGTGTGTCATTTACGGCGAGTGATGGTATTGTATACCGATAATGATTGTTTATTGTATATAAAAGACCGAAGAATTACGAGCTTATGGCAAACAATCCCAAAATATATCGATTTTAACATTATACGCTACCTATCTGATAATGGAAAGCTCGGAGGACTTCTCAAATTAAAGCATAATAAACACCACAGGTAAATAATAATTCATCAGGATAAACTTTAGCTTTATATTATATAATTTACTTATGATTAGCCTAGTATATAAAAATTACAATCTGTCACTTAAATTATACCTATCTACCACTCCAAAACTTCAAGACAATATATAAATATATTATATATATTGTTGTGGTAACATGATTTTTTACATTCAGCCATAATGGTAGAGTAGGTACATGTGCCATTTATGTTTTATTCATCAAATTTTATATATTAAGTATTTAATAAATGACAATGTACCTATAAATAATTTATATATTATTGTTCACATGTCAGTACATATTATAACTTACTAAGTATATTTACATAATTCATTTGTCACTCATAAAAATGTACCTAGCTATTAATTGAACTATCGGCGTTCACGTGCCAAAACTATATTATTTTTAAATAATATCCCTCATTTTTTAAGTTATCAGCACTAATAAGTGTCGAGCCACACCGGGCGACTCTGGTAACTTCGGGCGATTTACTCGGGCGACCAGGAGATGCAGCCAAAAATAATAATAATAATGAATGTAGGTACACGCAAGCATGCAAAAATACGTTCTATCCGCGGCGTGGCTGCCGGCGACTGGTCGCCCGACTTTATTGCTTGAGCGACTACTGGGCGACCAGGGGCCCGATTTCCTAACTATCGTACACGAGACGATAGTTAGGAAATCGGGCCCCAGGTGTGGCTCGGCTCTAACTGATCGAGTGTAGATTGTTCTGGGGTGGTTTCATAGACCGGAACGCTGTCACATCAATAACTCAAAAATTGTTGAATTAACTACTTACTTAAAACTTTGTGTTAAAATAAAGTTATGTAGGTACATATTAACTGAACAAGTGGACTACATTAGATTATTTAACAGAATGAAAATATTCATATTCTACTTATACATTATCAATTGGTAAATGTTAGGTACAGTAAGATTAACCTTCAATAGTTCACCGTTTCCGGTTTCCAATATACTTATAGTGTTAGTGTAGGTAGTTTTTTGGGGAACCTACAATCTTTTGAGCCTATTTCAATTAAGTAGACAACGATACGAATAAGTTCTCGAGACACCGTTGCCTAAATTAAAACTTCTAACCAAACTAAAATCCAAGAGAGAAAATAACATTATAAGACATCCAATGCAAAAAAAAACAAAAGCAAACCCACAAATACTTCACCAAATAATATACGCTACGAAGTAGACATTCAATAAAATCAGTCACTATTTTTGTATGAAAAAACGTACGCCACTGTTAATCTGATCAATTTGACCGTACCATCCTGGTAATATAATTAACAATGTTCCACATAGGTACATAGCGTTCCTAAGCGACCCCTCAAATCAAAAAAGGCAAATGTAGGAGCTTTAGTGGATTAGTGGTAGTTGATATTCTTTTTGTTTTTTGTCGATCGAACGCCGTGAAAATACTGTGCCCGGCCGGTAGTAGGGGAGTTAATTTCTGGGGAGTTCATTTTTTTTCAAACAATTCAAATTATTTTATGTAAATAAGTAACTTCAATGGTTTGAACCTGTTTCGTTTCACAACCCCCTTTGCTGTAAGATTGTTTCACGGCATCCTAAAAATGTACTATCTGAGGTAGACAGAAAATTCGGAGTGAGATTCGCTTCTTTTTGTTTTAACTTTTTCCAGCCCAAATCGAAAGTTACTTTATCAGGAAAAACAAGTAAGGAGGATAAAGTAAAGGTTGTTTGTTTACAAGTTGTATTCGACTAAACAAAATAATCACCAAAGTAAGTATGCAGATATATCGTTGTAATAGTTTACACGTCATTTACTTATTACTAAAATTATTAATTATCGTCTGCATTTTTTTATTGCGGCGCACATTTGGCTACAGCGAAAGTAACGCTCCTTTCACATTATCCGGTTTTGACCGTACGGCAAAAAATCTAACGGCGACATTCTTTAAGTGGCCATTTTCACATTACACGGCGACGGTTAAAAACTGAAACGGCGCCGTATAGCAGCCATCCATTTCCACTGTATTCATAGCGCCCGGACGGCTACTGATGACTCAGTTGGTGTACGTAACCTAATGCACGCTTTCACATTAGACGGTTTTAAATCGACAACACTCAACCACAAACTGAGCTTGTAACGGGAAAAAAACTGTGCATAAACCGTATAGTGTGAAAAGAGCGTGAACGTGTCGCCGATTTGGATTTTTACCCTTTGATTTATTCCGTACGGTTAAAACCGTATAGTGGTAAATAAGGGTAACACAATAATAATGTTATCAATGATTACTTGTCTTATATTGTCTCGACAGATATTAATAAAACGTAAGTATTTCGTATTACTAAAATATCTTAAATTCTGACTTACACGAATATCATATTATAAACAACATACTATCAAATATTAGATTTAACCTTCCTAATTAAACCGTCGATAAAATACGCAAACATTTACGACCGGGAAACTTCGTAGCATCGATACCAAAGACAAAACTTTCCCAAATAACTCTGTGACTTTTGTAGTGAAGTTTGGCACAGAATTTTTTGCACCTAGTTATACTTTATACGCTGATACCTATATCAAGTATGCATAGGTAAGAGACATCGAGAGTCCGGTAGACTCACTAACGTTAGAGCAATCTGCTCAATTTTTTATGAAGCGTAGGAGTAGGGGTTAGGGGAGGGAATGAGGGAGTAATTTCGGAAAGTAAACAATCTCATTCCATCTAAAAAAAAGTCCCCTCGGAGAGGAGGGTCGCTTCCGGTGACCAAATCGGGGTGTTTTTTTTTTAATGTCCGGTGATATTTTATAAATCGAATAGGCAGACGAATTGAGTTCAAAATGACTTTCCGATTATTGACGTTCGCATTTTTACCATTTTGATATAGGTATAATATGTCATACCTACGTTTATATTAATTTCTTTTTAAATTAGGTAGATATTACGTTCAATGCATTGCAATACCTACTTAGGCAATTATAACATGGTTACATATTAGATGAGGTAACAATACTTGGTAGAATTACATTTTTCAATAGTGTAATAATAATAATATTTGATGCCGAGGATTAAACTAATACAAGTGCACCGGTAACGAAGTTGGCTAAATCGATTTTTTTTAATGCGACTGTTTCACACTATAAATTTATTATTGTTATTTATGTATTTTAATAATATTTTTAGCGTTCAAAGTAAGAAAGGTCAAATTGTTCAAATGATGTACGATTGCAAGGAAAAATATTAACGACATTGTATACAACAACCGACATTTATATGACATCGTGTTTTCCTATATTCTATCATACAAAGAAGTTAGTTACATGTTTGAATCCTGTTTCATATTATGCACCTATTATATTGATTGTATATCATATCAGCTTACTATTTGCTTACTATTATTTACTTACTTAGGGGAGAGTGGGTATGGCACAATTTTATTAAAAGTAGAAAATAAATATGTCCTTAATAGAATTTATTCGAAATAATTACATGATTATTATACTAATACCTTACACAACTTAACTAAATAATTTTATTTAAGTTATCATGTGTATTAAAAGACATTTTGGTAGCATGTTGACATTGTCCCATTCCTCTCCATAATGGGGTGGTATGGGACAGCTATGTAGGAGGTATGGGACATACTATGAAATGTAAACTGATTTAATTAACTTCACCAAAACGATCAAATCTTATTTCAAACGCATATATTTCTTTCATTCTTTATGTACCACCATGTTTTTGAGGTGGTGCAACACAAAAACTGCATCACTCGGTGCTACCAAAGAATGATCTTCCTGAATTGGAAAACTAAAATCTTCGAAGCCAACCCTCTTTCTCAGAAAATTCACACTTCAAAATTCCTTGTGTCGTGATATTTCCTCAATCTGACCTACATAATGAATAATTTTCTTTTTGCCTTCAAATTTCTTGGTATGGGACATGTCCCAAACCTCCTGCATTGAATTGTCCCAAACCATCTGCATACAGATTAAATGACAAAAGTCACAGGTTTAAATAATCCGCTTATAGGTCATGTAAACACAATCTGTAAATATATGAGGCATCATCATAGTTTTCAATAAAATTTATAAAATAATTTTACCTTTACTCAGCAGTCTCCCAGATGGATAAATTATTCACGTCAAATTTTACTTTTTATGCACAAAAACAAAGAGTAATGTTTATTTCGGCAACACTTACAAAACGTCTACTACTCTACTATAACTGATTTTTACACCATGCGGACAACAGCGACATCGTTTGACAAACATAAGAAGTTATAAAAGGCACCAAATTCAAAGTTATAGGTACTGTCTCATTCCGCCTGCGTCCCATACCTCCCCACTCACCCCTACTTATTATGTTACTATGTTACGTCAATTATTATGCAAAATTCTGAATTTAATAAATGATTTTGTCGTTTCCAACTTTATCAAAATAATTATTCATCATTGAATATTTTTTTCTTACGGAATAGAGACTACAATCCCGGACAAAATATCCGATCCCGGGATAGCGGGATTAGCATATTTTCTTTTTAATCCGAACATTAAACATAAACTCTTCTAAGAGTATGTACGAGTATCTACGTAATATAAATAGAAAATTCCCATTCAATTAAAAACTTTAATCTTATGATCTAAAGCTAGTTTGTGAAAATACTTACTTTTTTATATTAATTATTGTCAATTCAGTAATTCCAATTAAATTAAGATATGTCTACTTATACATTTATAATATTTATGAAATCGTTTATATGAAGTTATTTTTGGCAAAAATATAAATTGTAATCCAGCAATTTCAGCATTTTTGATCTCAGTATTTCTAAATCATGAAATTGAGAGAAATTCCAGGATCGTAAACTCCATACCCTGTAAGTGATTTGATAATATTGATTGTTATAGAATTCATTTAAAATGACAAATGCAGATTGTTATCTACTGAATAAAAATAATATTATTATTAACTATTGTATAACATGGTTACCCTAATCAGGTTCCAGTAATAAATTCGCAATGTATGTACACAGAGAGCCGAGCCTCTAATCGATTGTAGAGGGTCACGAAAATATGAAAATATGGTAATATGGAAATTTTCCACTGTGTAGCGAAAGATTGCAGAAGGATAGAGTAATTTATCACAGCGCGAGAAAACTTTTGCGAGAAATAGCAGTCTGGTTGTGCGATTTTAATTTCGTCGCCATATTTAAGAAAACGGCGCGCGTGCTCGCCAATAATAATTAAGTACCTAAAGTGATACTCGGAGATATAATTATTATAAGAAAACGTGCTTATAACCACTCGTCGTCATTTACATGCCTTTATGTTTATAATATAACATTTAGTATATCACTGGGTCTATTCTAAAGTGATAAATATTATCAAACTTAGGGTAGGTTTGTATCAAAGTATTAGCACTTATTGTAACAATTAAAATAAGATGTTTGTAATTATTGCAATAAACGCTATATTTTAACAGCAGCAAGATAGGTGCTTAATTGTTACAATAAGTGCTAATACTTTGATACAAACCTACCCTAAGTTTGATAATATTTATCACTTTAGCGGTCGATAAGTATTGAATAGACCCACATGAATACTTTTTTCTGTATTTCATTATGTACTTAGTACATGATTAGTGTTACATGATATTATCATGTTTGATCCTAAGCGGTCATATGGGCATATATAACATGGAGATTATATTAATAAACTTCGAGGAATAACCGTTAGTTATTCACTTTACTCATTTGTTACCATGACTGGATCAAACACATTTTAAAAAATAACATAATTTTTTCGTGATCAGCCGCGGGGTTAAGTTAGCGAGCAACCATGGCTTCAGAGAACTGATAGCCACTCTAACAATCATGACACTGTGAATCTCCCATTACAATGTACTTAATTTAATATTAATACTATCGACCGAAGGTACTTAATGGAATTTGAATTTAAATTCAAACGGATTTAAGTTTTGTACTATTCCATTTGAGTCGTTTTTTCGACCCGGGTTTCGCCTTTCGGCATCTTCAGGCACTATGTGCACCGACGAAAAATATTGTGTATTTACCTTTTGGTTTACTAAATTTAAATTATTAAAGCTGTCTTAATGTTATCTTCAACATTAGGTAAGTACGTGAAATTCTTGTTAAAAAATTACCTACCTATACATAATATATTATTATATATACAGGTAGATACTTTCTGACAAATACTTTTACGTAATACATTTCCAAATCTTCAAAAGATCGTATAAGCATATCTCCCTACAGTACCATCCTGCAATATTATGAATATACTAAATACTCTGCTCATTTCCATGGCGATGTTATCACTCAAGGAAACCAAACGAGGTTCTCCATTGGAAACCTGAAAACCCAGACATATTATAACACTCCCAGGAATGCATAAACCCTTTCCGTTTTCCAACTGAATAACGTCACGATTTCGGGGTAATAAAATAATATTAAACACGTAGAAAATTAACCAGGACATGAAAAAAGCACTGAACTTTTTTTAACCCGGGTTTGGGGTAAAACAATATTATGTTAGTAGGGTGCCTGGTGTCAACCCTTACACGGGTGGTAATTGAAGTGATAGAGAAACTGGCTAAGTTCATTTGCAATTTACATAATATCTTAACGTACACAATGCGATACGATGAACGACTAGACCGCAAAAAAATAATATCGTGTACAGACAGGCCAAGTAGCGTAACCTTCCAATATCAGTATGTTCAGGAAGTTAAAAAAAATGTGGGCATTAGATTTACGTATTATTTTATATTTATAGTATTGTATTACAAATTGAGTGGCTTACTCTGTACCTACTTGCCCTGTAGCTTACGTTTATAGAGGGTCACAGCATTTGGCTGGAATATTTTTTGTCAAGTTAGAAATGGCTTAAAAAATAGTTTTGAATTATTTTAATACGAAATATTTTTTTTGGGATTTATGAAAATGGTCAGTTCGTGTAAGAGTATGCAATAAGTCTACTATTACCATCAGAATGTCACTTTGGTGAAAAATGAGGGAAACGCTACTTGACCTGTACAGTGACGATAATACATAACTACATAATATTGTGTAACATATTCTACAAAATAGAATCTAATACATTTAAAAGATTTATCCATTACCATTACACAGAAATGGAGACAATCATTTATAATAAAGCATTGATAAAATGAACGAAGTACCTACACGCAAAATTAATTAATAAGGTACCTACAATATTTTACAATAATTTGGCGTCCCTTATACCTACTATCTTAGGCGTAGTTTTAAGATAACAATTTCTTTTCGACCATGTCCGATCCTAATAAGATCATATGGGCCTCCACAGAGTGGAGGTTTGTATTAACAGATTTTGTTTTTACGAGAAATGGAAGTCACCCACTAGCTCAACCTATTAGGTCCATACTCTGACTGACACACAAATTGAAAAACAATATGCGTACTTGTCAGATCCAGGATTCGAACCTGGGACCCACGACACTATAGGTCAGCGCTTAAGCCTCGTGGCCATCATGGCTGTATCATAAGATCACATTACAAGGAGATTAAGAGCAAAAATACATTAAAACCATCTATGAATCAAATATAAATCTTAAAAGTCTGCAATCAAAAATGTATGTACCTAGCCAAGTGTTTATACCCCTTGACAACGAGTGAAAGATTATAAATAATATTAAGTTTTAACTGTTAAATCTATTTTTACAGGATCCTCCATAGATTATTTTAGTAGGTACTTTAAATTCAAGCAATAGAGTTAGTGGTGTTGATAGCTGTTTCGCCATAATATACAGACACTATATTTCAGAGGATCGTGTTGTAATCAACAGACTGCGAACTATGGTAGGACACACTCAAGATTTCCATTTAATGTTATTTTTATTGTTATATTAGTAAAAATAATAATATATTCATTGTCATGTTTTCCTTTCCGTTTTTTAGTCATATTTACACGATATAATAATATATTCCTCCGACGCCAACACAAAACAAATTGTCGTGCTCACATCTCGACTGCCGCTCTCCGATTGGCGACGAGTGCGAAATTTCGTCCCACCTATTAATTGTTGAAAATTATTTGCCGTTTCACTTATGTATGCTCTTAATAATGTGACAGTATTAAGTAGTTTTTATTACCTACCGTACAGATTATTTAATGATTTTAGTATAGTGATAGTGGTAATAAAAGTAACAATTTACAAGTATTTTAATCATGAGTGGTTTAAATTAAAGTGTCGAACGAAACTATCATCTACGGACCCTTACAAAATTATTCATTCCAGTAACTTGATCCATAGGTTATAGGCCAGTGGAACTATGGCCTGCGGCATGCATGCAACCCGCTATGTATTTTTAATGGTCCCAACCGCAAGCTACAAATGTCTAAATGAGTTGTATAGAGAATATAAACCAGAGCTATCCAGAATTCAATTTGTGTAACTGTCAATAATAAAAATATGTATATTCTACAATATAATAAAATATTCTTATGACGTATGATTTAAATGGAATTTATCTATTTGTTTTTAAATTTTACCTAAACGATTATAATAACCCACAGTGTAGGTATGTTTAATTATAAATACGTTTACAGAATGCAATTTAATAAATTAATTCAGTTTATTTTTTAGTAATACAATAACGAGAATGTGGGATTTATTTATAGGTATTTACAATTTATTCATAATATCGTTTTTAATAACACGCTGTACTGATTTGTTTGTATTAGTATTGAATATTGTTAAAATACGTATGTAAGTAAGTACTAACATTGTTTGCGTAGTAACGTGTAAGGGGGGACATGCTCGTCGAAGGTCAAAATTGAGTTTTTATTGTATTTTCAAACCATGATCCTGGACACTCCTTAAACGTTGTAGATAATCTATTTATATAATTTTGAAGCCTTATTATCCTTTATAGTTATTTTAAACATTTGATGACTGCATAAAGTATTTTTGTTACATAAAATAGTATTCTTTTAAACCTCTCGCTCTAATGTTTTAGAATATAGTCATATTTCGGTACATAACTGTGCAGTGGTGTTAAGATTTTTTACATTTATTAATTTTTAAACGCATTTATAAAACCATTAGTATAATTTATTACGAGATAATTTTTGTAAAATATTCACGATAAAAAATTATATTGATAATCACTGTGATCCCAAATTTGACAAGAATTAGGCATTTTATTATTCAAAAAATCGGCAAGATTAACACATTTGAAGATGATTCTAAAGATATTTATTATAAGCTATGTCTTTGAACATTCAAGTGTGATAAATATCATATGAATAATGATTGCCTTATAATAATTATTGACCTAAGAATAAGGTAGTGTTTTTTTGAAATACGCCATTTCTTTTGTCATTCCCCAGTGGTTAAGCTACAACATACGGCCGTAGCCATAAATTGACAAACTATAATTAAAGTAGGGAGTAAAATTATGTTAACGCGCGTGTTTGAACATGTACCTAACCGATTTTTTTTTTAATTTTTTTTTAAACGGTACATGTTCAAACACGCGCGTCAATATCATTTTACTCCCTACTTTAAGTATAGTTTGTCAATTTATGGCTACAGCCGTATGTTGTAGCTTAACCACTGGGGAATGACAAAAGAAATGGCGTATTTCAAAAAAACACTACCTTATTCTTAGGTCAATAATTATTATAAAGCAATCATTATTCATATGATATTTATCACACTTGAATGTTCAAAGACATAGCTTATAATAAATATCTTTAGAATCATCTTCAAATGTGTTAATCTTGCCGATTTTTTGAATAATAAAATGCCTAATTCTTGTCAAATTTGGGATCACAGTGATTATCAATATAATTTTTTATCGTGAATATTTTACAAAAATTATCTCGTAATAAATTATACTAATGGTTTTATAAATGCGTTTAAAAATTAATAAATGTAAAAAATCTTAACACCATTGCACAGTTATGTACCGAAATATGACTATATTCTGAAACATTAGAGCGAGAGGTTTAAAAGAATACTATTTTATGTAATAAAAATACTTCATGCAGTCATCAAATGTTTAAAATAACTATAAAGAATAATAAGGCTTCAAAATTATATAAATAGATTATCTACAACGTTTAAGAAGTGTCCAGAATCATGGTTTGAAAATACAATAAAAACTCAATTTCGACCTACGACGAGCACGTGGGCCGTTAACAAATAATTCTATATTTATTCGTGTATTCATCATTCCCAATTTAAATAATTTATATATTCAATTTATGTATTTTTTTAAATATAGTACCTACCTACCTAATGGTGCATTTTATGAAACTGTTGAATGTTGATGTTCCAATGAAAAGGGATCGGTTCAATAATTATAATAATTAGATTAGTAGTTAATCACTCAATTACACCAATAACCTCACAAAAAATAACTTACAATAACTTACTCAACACAATATTATATAGTAAAGTATATAGATAAGATATACCTAATACTTATGATTGTTTGTCTGATGTCCATTTATTTATTCAGCGATCTTAATTAAAAACTTTTCTAATACTTAGGTATACCTTATCAAAATAATTAACAAAGTAGATTTTAAGAATTATCGTGTTCAAAAATATATCGACCTGACTGATGATTATGCTGATAACAATTTTATATACCGTATGCACATTTTTCATTAAATTCAACTACGGCCAAACCAAGTATTATTAAATTGTAATTATTGTTATAAATATGATTTTTTTTGTTATAAAATCCACGATTTCGTGCGAATTGTAAAATTTCAGCGATCAAAACAAAGCGTGGCAATAATGACGCAATTAAAAAAAATATGGTTGGAGTATTCTTGCATAACTCATTAGTCAAGTATAATTAGTTTCTACTGGTATGTCGTTTGCCAAGGTCGCTGCATCTATTGTGCATTCGTCAATTGTTCCTCAAGCATCCATTGTTCAATGGTGACGTTTCTGTGGTGATAAGTTTTATTGTTAATGATGAAAAGAACAAGTTTATGCTGAAAGTAACCCACTCACAATTTAAAAATGTCTGTAGAATACGCACGGTGATGGTGAAACTTAAGAAACGGATGAAGCCAAATTTTAATTCATTGTGTACTTTATTTAAGAATTCACTTGTTGCAATAATGCAATATCTATTTTGAAGTATTCAATTGGCATTTTTTTTTTAAATAAAGTTATAACTAAAATACAAAAATTACGTAAATCATCGATTGCAATTATGTATTATTAACATCTAGCAAATACTCCATAAATCACAGTCTACGTCATTCAAACCGTACCGATGTGCGATTTATATGTTAGCCACTCTCTCGACTGACTGATACTGCAGTGTGATACGGATGGAGCGCAATTCACTGTTATACGCACGGTTAAAATGGTACCACGATATATTTGAAAAATCTGAAAACAAGGAAAAATTTATCGAAGAAGAATAAAAAATATGCATTCGCTACCAGAAACACGATGAAAAATATAATCTGAACAACTCAATTGTAATTTTTAAACCTTTTTAATAGATTTCTTAAAAACTACTTTTTCATTCTTTCTTCCGGAAAAACTGGTCGGCACGTCAGATAGTCAAAAAAATATTATTTGGGAAATTTTGGCACGCGTACGTAAAAATGTTCGCCAAACCTGATCTAGATGATCGTTCTTTATTTTATATTTACATTACTTTTTCTTTTCTTTCGACCATGTCCGATCCTAATAGGATCATATGGGCCTCCACAGAGTGGAGGTTTGTATTAACAGATTTTATTTTTACGAGAAATGGATGTCAGCCACTTTCTCAACCTATTAGGTCCATACTCTGACTCATACACAAATTGAAAAACAATATGTGTACTTGCCAAACCCAGGATTCGAACCTGGGACCCTCGACTCTATAGGCCGGAATTTAAGCCACGCGGCCATTGTGGGTGTATTATTACAGTACATTACAGTACACTCCATATATCAGGGGATGTTTTAGCAGATAAGTTTAACATAATTAAAATTATTAATTGAACTGGCGTTTACGTGGTAAAACTCCATTATATGGAACAAAATTATTACCTACTATGTCTACTACATTTAAGTAACATATTGTGGCAGTGATTTCGTTCTACAAACCCATCGTCAAAATGTTTGAATCATCTTATATGATTTATTCTGATAAGTTTATAATGCGAAAAAGTTGTCGACATAATTAAATTACTCAAATATCAAAGAATTGCCAACACCTCAAAATAATTGTAATTGATATTACCAGTTTCTTTGGGTAACCTTGTGTTATATTAGTTACAAATGTGAGCTAGATGCTTCCTGCTTGAATAGGATCAAATTGTTTATAATCCAATAAAAAGTTTGTTTTTCGCTTCTCAGAGGTAGGAATGTCATTATTGTTTTTACATAAATATAAACATCCTCTTAATTAAGTGAGTCTTTATTAAACAATGATAAACACAGTAACATACCCACCAACTTACATAAAAAGACGAATTGAAAAGCATACTTGATTCGATGAGATGTGAGTAAAATTCACCACCACAGTGCTATTTTGTTGTATAAAAAAAAATCTATTTTCTGCTGCGTTATTATAAATAATATTTATAAAAACTCCTCAAATCTCATATTTTACACGAAAATGATTTAACCTTTTGCTGTTTGAGTACAATAATATAACATATGTATTGAAAAAAAAATATTTTATTTAATACACAAAGAGTTTCCGCTTTCCGCAAATTTCTACGTCTTCCATAGTACCTATCTGAGTTATTTAAAAAGCACGGCAGTCAGAATATAATACTCGTATGAGAGTAAATAATAAATTGAAAATACGTTTTCTCAAAATGCAAAGGATTCCGTTGTGAAGTAAATATCTATACACCTAGCTATTTACTCGGTTTATGTTTCGTTCATTTAGCATTAAATATATCACCTAAATGCACTAGGACTAGAGAATATCATAGGAATGTTACCTTCCATAAAGATTTTTTTAAACGAAATAATATCATTTATAATGCCCTCGTGGTCCAGTGCGTAAGGCACAGGTCTTCCTACTCAAGATTGAGCCGGTATTTATAGTACACCCGATCCGCTTTTTGCACGGTTTCTAAATACTTAACACGGTTTAAAAAAAGTACTGATTATTTTTTATTTACACTGATTTTTTTGGTTTAACACGGTTTAAAAAAACTAAAAATAATAAAAATACGTATGTATGTAACTACTTACATAATATCGAGGGTATACTGACAGAAAGCATTAACTCATTAAAACAAGTTCCGAGATAATCGCAAAAAGGACTTTAATTTTTTTTTCAAAGCGTTCACATTTTTTTTATGATTTAAAAACATTTTTTCTACATTATAAAGACTAACCTTTATGGCAAACACAATATGCGACATGTTATAAGTCCTGTATTTTGTATACGCAGAACGCATTAGGTCAATATCATGCTTTCTATCAGAATAAAAAAATAACAATATGATTTAATAATGTTTCTATTTTCTCACCATTATATCCTATGCCTTTGTGCGTTTTACCAGAACGTACAGCGTAAAATTGTATACATTTTGGCATTTAAAACAAAAAAACAGCAAAAACTGAAATAATGCGTTCTGTCAGTATACCCTCGATATGTTGTCACCGGATGCCGCCCAGATATATATACGTACATACATGGCGCCACTAGTCAGTCACTTCGGGTTCGATACGAGAGATTTTTCGCCAGCGAAAAACAGCAGTAAACGGGCACGTTTATTGTCAAGTAGCCACACTTAATGGACATATTTTTCTATGCTAAATTTAATTTAAATCGAAAACTATGTATTTTTATGTGTAAGTAAATAATAAATAAATTCGATTTATTTTTGAGTTCAAGAATTTCGTATTTTGAGTCGATTTTAAATAATGGAACCTATCTATCATTTTTGTATGGGCACTTTATCTTTTTTTACACAATAGTCTTTGGTACGTATCCCCCTGCAAAAAGAGGATCGGGTGTTCTTACATAAACCAACGTGTCCAAGTTTAATTTAAGTTCTTTTTGCTGTACTTACATTTTTACGCGCGACAGAGAAAATCCCGCCGGTTTGTAACACAAAAGCTAGAACTCTAGAACAGCGAAACGGACGGAAAATCTCGTACCGAATAAGGGATTGCAATACCGGTTTTCCAATATATATATATATATGTATATTGAAATACCGGCATTAAAAATCAGACAATACCGATACTATCGGTATTAAAAGTTGAAACAAAATTTATTAATTGGTTAACATAAAAGGTTTAACAGGACTGTATTTTTTTTCGGTATACGCGATGTCTAGTTTACTTCCGTTGCCTTTGGGTGTAATGGGTGAACAGCAATGACACGTGCAGATTTTCGAAATACATTTTCATTATAGGTTGTTACTTCCTAATTTTTAAATTTATCCTAGTGCTGTCTTGGGTATTTTACCACGTTTTTTTAGCTCGTATTCTTGTTTGTCCGGTACAGATTTTTTATTGAACAGTACAATTTTTTTCTTTATCCAAGATTTTTAACTAACTTCCCAACTAGCTAGACATTTGAAACTTTTAGAATATATCAGAACACGACAATCCATTCTTTTAATACTTTTGGCCATCTTTAAGCAGAATTGAATTCATTTTCAGTTAATTCTGTTTTGTATGTTTCGGAAAAAAATCGTTAAAAGTATTATTTACTATTCACTATTATTGGTTGATAAGTGGGTCCTAGCAACTAAATTATTAATAAATATACATGCGTTACTATGGAAATCAATATAAAATGTCAAAATGACATTTCTGTATTCTGTAATATTTATTCAGTATTTCTATCAAGTACAATAAAAAGTTTTTATTAATACATGGAATTGACAAATTTATATGATTTAACAGAAAATTTTAAAACGTGGTATATAAAAAGATGTTTTTATCTTGTAATTATTTAGATGTAGGTAGGTATCTGAAATCGCGGTAAAATACTATTCGTTTGCATAATCATAAGTAACCTCAGCCCTAGTGGCGAATGTCGTATGTGCCTATTTTTTATGTTTATCTATTAAAGAGTAGTTTTTACAGTAATGGAAAAATATAATTTTGTTTAACAAAAAAGTGAGCAACATTGTGTATAGTTTAATCCTAACGGGATATAAGTAAAGGTATTGCTGTAAAAGGTGTAAAAAGGAATTACCAGCTGGCCACATACATATTATCGAAGAACACTTCTTCATAATATAAGTTGATTGAAAGATTATTCGAAGAAGAAAATGCCAATAGTTCAACTACTAGGTATCTGTAAACATCAGCAATATCATAACTTACATTACCTATTTTTGAAGTTTTATATGTATGTACCTCATGGCCCCCACAAAGGGGGGCTGACAGGGCTCTAGCCTGAGGGCCCGGGCTCAGGAAGGGCCCGGCGTGGCAAATCGACTTGATAAGTGATTTAAACACACATCAAAAATTCTCTCAAATAGTAAAAAAAGTCGCCTGCGGCGCTATTTATCTTAAATATTAGTATCATTTAAAATTGTGTGGTTGTACGATACAATGTTTGATTGTGTATCGGTACACGACAACTCCATAATTCAAATAGATGAATACAAAAAACACTAAATATAGGTACACATTAATTTTACCGCGTACACCATTTGGAAAACGCTACTGTAGAGCGTCACACTGCCTTTATCTTTAGCGATAGGTAGGGGCCCGCTTCAGGATGTGGGGGCCATTATGTACCTATTTAGATAGTCTTGCTATAAAATATTAATATTTTAAAGATATTTATTTATATTGGTAGATGTTGTTTTTTCCATATATTTTTCGAATACCGTTTTTAATACCGGTATTGGTATTTTCATTCGGTATTGCAATCCCTAGCCCGAATAATGTCGGAAGTTCACCACAAGTCTGCATGCAATGTACCTAATTCACGTTGCTGTCCAGTGAATTACGCATTCATACGCTAGAAAAACTACACTTCGCCATGTGAAATTTAATAATATTACGTAAGTATAATGTTGTGTTGCTTGAAATTAGCTACATCACTGTCAATATAGAATCGCGAAAGAAAACTTGTGAACTTCTTAAAACTAACGCAACTCATAAAAATGACCGAGATATACAAACCCAAAACTTTCATTTAAATTATGTTATAGAAAACTGATTACATAATACATACTAGGTATAATTTTTTAAAGTTTCCTTTTGAAACGGTTTTAATAAAATCAATAATATTTAACGTCCACAACGATTTCTATTTTCAATTAATCACTACTTCCGAATATAGGCCGAGCCAATACCCGCCCATGCGACATACCTAATATAAGAATATTCATATTGCTATATTTGGGCATTCGACCTATCACTGTGGATAATTTATTTGACCAGACTTGGGCTCATTCGTTTTGCAGGAATATAATATTTTGTTAGGTATGATGTGTGTATAATTTGCACAGTGGGATAACCTCTCTTCCTGGAAATCTGGTACAAAACAAAATAAATTATACATTTTCGTCTTGTTTAAATTGTTTATAAATTATTGAACCACCTTAATATTTTAAAATACCTACCTATAAAATGTTTGCCACTTTCACAGTTGTTTGTCTGTCAAGTCTGTCCTGCACTCAATTGGACCGGTCGGCCATTGTGACTTGATATATATGAGGGAAAATTTCTCAGTCTTTAAAAAAAATTCGGCATTTTACGGCGTGCGAGAAGGTTTTTTCTCATCGAGAATTGACCGTAATACATTGTATCGAAGTAGGATTCAAGCACACTAGTGCACGCCAACCATGGTCTTAGGAAGTTGCTGGGACACAAGAGCGCCTAACGTTCGTTACGATACAGTAGACGCCTGCATAACGTGTGTGTAGACGTGGCGGATGGTGGAGAGAAAAGCAAGTTTTTTTACCATATTTATAAATTTTTGAGTTTTCACCGCGTGTTCTTTCTTTCATCGACATTTCGGGCTCGTTTACATACTGCACTTCATCATAACACATCTCTTGCGAATGGCCTTCACAACGAGTTCGAAACGTCGAGGAAAGAAGGAATAAATATGTGCGGTGAAAATCTAAAAATCTACAAATATCTATTACATTATTATAGATTACTAAAAAAATCCTCACAATAAATATTTAAATTCTACAAAATTAGTCTTTTAAACTATATGTATTGCAGTTTTACCACCAGTACTGATATTATTATAATGATATTACTTACAACTTACTACAGATAGACTAAAAATATAAAATGCTCGGTGTTTAATAAATAGAATTCTTCATAAAAGAATCCAAAAATTGTTGTGATGAGAAATCTAGTGATGGAAAAACTTTTCTTTTCGACCGTGAAATTTAAAGATAAGTAACAACTTTCAAACATAACATTGCGAGGAAAGTACCGGTAACTATAAACACCCCCAAACATTTACGACCGACTTTTTATAATAATATTATTCCGAGACTTTGTATTTATAGGTGTTTAGCGAAAATGTCAACAAAACCAAAATAAAAATAGTTCCGCGGACTAAAATAAAAACAGTCCCTCTGTAGTTTCCCCGAAATAGAGCCCCTTCATCTCTGTGCGTTTGGATTTCCCGGGACATGGCCGCCTTGCGTAGAGGCGGCGACCGCAAGGCGAGCCCAAATCGATCTAGCGGGCCCACCACCCCAAACCACCCCTGCCAATCTCACGCGCCACCCAACCACCCTACACATATTACCGTCAGTGGCGTGTCTACTAAAAACTCGATTAGCCCTTTTAAACGGTGATTAGATTTAAATTAAAGCAGTGACAATTTTCTGGACATGTTCTAGATTCTAGAACATGTTGAACTTTTAAATTAAAATATGCCGGTTTTCCTTTGTTACCAAGATTTTTATATATGTTTGTATGCTGGGCTAGATTAACCGGCAGTAGAAGGGTTCTCACTAATAAATTGGTATAATAAAAATAATACTTGCGGCAAACGTCGCTTACAATTAAGTTAGCAATGTGGTTTACCTTAATTGATTATAGCCGATCGCATTTCGATGTGTGGAATTTGAAGTAAGTATCTCAGATAAAACGCACCTAATTAATAAAAATATTAATTCGTACGATTCATAGATTGATCAATAGATTTGTGGTGGTCATCACTGTGGGAGTCATGGTGTGGTGGATGAAGAAGTTGAGATTTGGTGGTTGCTCCAATGGATGGAGGAGCGAATTTTATTTGCAGCGTAAACGATTGGTAGGTACAAGAGTATAATACAGTTTAGTTATGTTACAATACTAAACTTATGATACTGTTCCGAGGTCCGAATCTAGGTGGAATGAGATGTTGTGCGGAGCGAGACTGAGATACTAACAGACCGGGTACTTCAATGAATTATAATCCACTATTTATTGACGTACCTACTCACAATCAAAATAATATCTTAAAAAGAATATTTAGGAAACAATTATTATAATTGAGTAGCCACTGTGTGAAAAATGGATATCGTGGAAATTATCATGGCAGTCAGCTATTTATTGAGTTTTCCATAATTGAACAGTACGGGAAATGGATATTTAATATCGCCGTTCAATATGCTGACACGGATTGAGTTGTTTATCCCCATAGATGAATATCTAGGGCACTCACCCGGATAGTGAAATATCGACTGCTTAACCTTCAAACCAGCTAAATGCACTTTTTACCAAAGATGAGATTTTGATGGCATTTTGTTATAACGCATGTTTTATATTCTCACACAAAATTTCAAACTCTTAAACCTAAAAATAAATGCGTTATCGTTCTTAGCACAAAACAGATAATTTTCCAATATCATAAATTGAACAACTGCACTCTTTATATAATTTTTCTATATAATATATAAAATGGGAAGCTAAAATAGTGTATTAATTCATAGTGTAGTTTATTTGTAAAAAAAGAATCCAAGGGTATTTTTGGATTTGTTAAAATTCCGCTCGATTGTTAAATTATCAAGTTTTTTCTCCTTCCTGAAAAATTTGCCCAAATGGAGTTAGCCGGTTTGCGGATTAAGCAGTCGAATGTGAGTTTGAGTCCCGATCGGTGTAACTTTTTTTCTAATAATCATGTGACTTTCTGAGATGTTTCAAATTATGTATTTTCTATACTTAATAAAGATTATAATATCATTCTTAAAATTGTGTTTAGGGCAAAATAATAAAAATACTCTGTTACAAACCGATCGTCATAATATTATAATGTAGTCATGCTATGGTATTACAACCGAAATAATTATCGACTTAAAAAAAACCATGCAGTAAATTCAATATAATTCATAATATTATCATTTAAAATACATGAAATTCTATCAAGTAAATGCTAACTCATTTAACAACTAAATATTTTTCAAAATAGGGACATACCTAAATATATGAATTTCCGAACAACATTTTCATGAAATACGACCAGTAAAATGACTTGGTATTATAGCCTATTATCCCGGATATTGATTATTCATGATCAAATATTTTAAGCGATTTGCATATTTTTTACATATCTGCAATTCACGGTCATTTTGTGTTCTATTTTTTTGTAACCAGGATATCAAAGTGGCAAATAGCACTCATTAGGTACTAATACGTTATTGAATTTACGTACCCAAATGTGGAAACTAGTGTTCTACATTTCGTTCTCTAGATTCCATATAATGTACTTATATATAATGGCCTTGTGCCAAACGAAGCTGGAATTAATTAATAGAAAACGCAAAATTCAAGAATGAAAGTGAAAATACACGTTCAAACGCTTTTTCTTTTTATAATTAATATTATTGATTTACGTTGCTTTAATGTATTAAATTTCGAAATAATTAGGGGTTGTGTACTGTAGTGATCCCCTACGTGCCACTGCCACGCTTTAGCACTCCTCTCATCTCCCTCCCGAAATCCTCGTCGGCGGCTTGAACGAAAGGGGGATGAAAGAAGCCTCAGCTTTCAGATGGGTAGGTACTACGTAGTATCAACCCCTGAGGCGCAATATCCCTTGCCCCCCTCAGGCTTCGAATTGCGGACGCACTCGCCTATCATCTCGCACCTTTGACTACAATATGATAGTAGTAATAATAACACTTCTCTATAGCAGTGATCCACAATAATTGGAGGAATTGAGACATAAAGATAATTAGTAGGTGTGTTAATTATCGTTTTCAGATTACGACTGTAATGAAGGTAATCACATGGGAGTTATGTTAATAAATTTTAAATATTCAAAACGAAAATGTGCACTTGTTCGTACTGTGCTCTCACACCCTCATTATAGTTTAGTTAGTATGTAGCTATATTATAATATAAGAAATAAGCTTTTCAGAGTGTTGCAATATTGACAGTTATTTCGACCTATTAATCCATTATCATAAATTCAGACACTACCCATAGTGTAGGTAGATACTTATATTTATTGAACGTCCTATAAAAAGATAATGTTTACATATTAATTTATAAGTAAATCAATTAAAATTAAATTTTAACAAGAGACTAAAGTACCTAGTGTAATTATGTCCTTTTTTAATTTAGATTTTTATTAACATTTTATAGTAGATGTGCCAACTCAAAATGTATGGTACTTCATAATATTATTTAATGAGACCGCTTAACCCGTTATATTAAAATTAAATTGTTTGCACCCTTATTCTCCAAAAACACATACATAAACATATTAATAAGCATTATCCTGGAAAATATGTCCGATTTATTAGTTATCATATCACCTGTACGCAGAAAAATATGAATGTTTAGAATGCGAATGTTTAACAAAAATTAACATATCAAATCTTAGATAACTTTAAGCTGATAATTGTATTTTAATATTATTATAATGAAATTACGTATAAATTGTGATGATCCCCGTACGACGCCGTAAATCTATTTATAATTAGTATAATCATTTTAATTTTAATTTATTTATACACGAATCTGGCACGAGTGGCACGCGTCCCGCGCAATGCCGATCACTATTACATAGATTACGTAATAGTACGGTTTATTAAATTGGTTGCTGCACGATCACTATTTCTCAAATTTTCCGCCGATTTCAGAAAATTCTTACAAATAACGCTATCCAAAGTACTTAAGCCTAGTTTAGCCAATATAAGAGCAGACACAATTTATTAGGTACCCATTTTTTTCCGGATTAGATGAAAAAAAACAAATATCAATTGAAATTCATACATAATAATCAGCGCACGTGGATAACGGAACTGCGAATTTTTCTGAGAATTTAATAATATCAGTAAATAAATATTGAAAGATGAAAGAAAGGCTCGTAAGGTGAGGACCGTGTCCGGAAATTTGTACGTATGCAGTTCACCGTATCACACTAACTTCACTGTGAATTAATGTGGTATCGGAAATATTATATGGTCATATATTAAAGACCGTCCAACCACTTTGGATCTGTATAGTACCTACTTACTGAGATAAAACTCATGTCTAAATAAACACGGTTCTTGTCAGCCAACACGTTCACTGCTGACCAGTTAATAAATAATTAATTAGCACATTTAATTGTCATGCTAATAGTATCTTATGGCTATCTAATGGCCACGCGCCTAGCACGTCTTTAGCGTCGAAAGCCTTTTTAACAAATTTAAAAAATAGCCGATATACTGGATTATTTGTTAGGTTAGGTTAAGTTAATATAGGTTATGTTTTCATTCTTGAATTCGTGAATTTTGCCAAAATCAGCTATGAAAATTGAATTAATGTTCATACATAATAAAATAAAATTGGAGAACGTATAGTATACGGTCATCTCTTTCCGATAGAAAGCTGACGGCAAACTGTGCTACGGTGAAATGTTATACGTACAATTTACATGTAACCATTGAGGACAGTGTTGCCAACCGTACTTGAAGTACCGAAGATTAAACGAATTACAAATGAAAAATAACTAAAAAAAAATATGAAAAGATATAAACATTTTTTTTCGATCATTAAATTTGTATAATAATGTGTAATATTTATTTAATGTTATGTCCTCAACCAATTTGGATTAAGTATAAAAAAATAGTTTTTTATTTTCTGGCCCTGTTTTAATTAAGGGCTTTAGATTTTTAGACTGTCTGCAACTGACCGTCGATTTCCTAGTATATGTCGAAAAAATGATCGATATAATATTATGTAGTACCTATGGACAAAAGAAAATCTGATTTACAAAAAATGCGCCACATGGCGTCACCAGCGTGTGAAAAGTATAGGTATTTTCGCCACATGTCGGCAGTCAAACGGTTTTATATCCGAGATTTGAAAGTTTTTACCTCTATATTCGACACTAGTGATTTTTTGTCCGATTCCTGTTATATGAAAAATATAATATTAAACGAAAACCTTCCGAATGGTATATATTCCACAGTATGTATGTCAGTGGCGAAGGGTGGAGGTAGGCTGTTAAGAACCGACATAAATAGTGTACACTAAACTTTGTCATATATATTTGTTTTCATTGAATTAATACTACAATGTGTAGTTTGTATTTTTGTAAGTTTTTGAAAGTCAATCAACCCCTACCTAATCCAAGCCATAGTAGAGGATTGTCAAAAAATATTCATTTATTTATAAAATATCTAGAATGATCCATTAAATTAAACAATAAGAATTTAAAAAAAACAACACCACCTTAATATAATATACCAAGTCTTAATTCGACGAAATCAAATAAGTATGAATAAAAAAGTGTGCATTATTTTTGTCACGGGATAGCCCATAGCATACCTTAACTATCGTGGTTTAGTTTATGCAGGGCTTATGGCTATGATTTTTTTTAAACTAATGTTCAATGAAAATAAATATGAGTGACAAAGTTTAGGTAGTGTGTACTACTTATGGCGAATCTTAACAGCCTACCTTCATCCCTCGCCACTGATGCATGTCATAATAATATATAGTATTCATTATCCAACGCTCTCCTATTGAACGAGAAAACAAATGGACGTTTAACAACCCGCTTAATTGAAAATCGCATCGAACCGGTTGTGTGCTTACCGGTATAAAAACAGCAATAGCAGACTTCTATAGAAAACCGAATAAAAAAAAACAGAAAACGCTAAATACCTAAGTACCAGACAAAAAGATATCACTGTGTGATTAACATAACGAACAGAAGTTGCATCCCCAATACATAATGTCAAACTTAAGAAAAGCATGCGGCATCTGTTAAAATATTCATGTCAGTACATATATCATAATAATATATAACATAACATAAGGAACTATTTCTAGTGTTAATGATTAAAGAGAACATTGATGTTCGTACCGTGGTTCTCAACTGTGAACACGCTGTTCATGTGAACTATATTGTAACCGATTGAATAAAATAAAACCAAGAACATTTTAACTTTTAAAGTGTCTTAATTCATATAAATACTTGAACCTGTCCCGACTCTCGACTACTAAATCGAACCAGTTTAATTTTAAGTTTGTACTATCAGGAGTTCTAAAATATTACCATCCGAGCTAGCCCAATAGAATTCAAGTCAATTTCTACGAAAGACAAAACTAAATAAGATAATATTAATAATATCGGCCGAGAGTACTTGTACGTGAAATTTTAATTTAAAATCTAATAGATTTAAATTTTGTACTGTTAAATTTGAGTAATTTTTTGCGACTCGAATTTCGCCTTTCGTTATCTTCAAGCAGGTATATGCGTACTCTGAGTGCGAACCTTAAATCCATCATAATTGAAATAATATAATATTCTTGAAGTCTGTGTACGATAATCAATTCTGCCACTATTTTGTGGTGTCACTAGTAAAGTAAACGGCCGATTTTCGCCACCCAATGTTAAGCGCCAGTAAATTATGAAAAAGCAACGTGGTTACAATCAGTTCGGGTAACAAACACATAATAACATCGTATCAGATGTAAAATACATTTAGTGCAATGTTAACTTATTTTTTACCTTCGAAGTCATAGGTAATTTAATTGATAGACATAAATTGAGTCGCAACAGCTGTAATTTTCTTTCAGTTCTTTATTGAAACAACAAAATATCAAAACCTTTTTAATAGATTCGTGGTACCTACCTAAGTATACTAAGTCTAATGCGCGATATTTAAATAGTTTTTTGTATACTTCGTAAGCATTAACAATAAGTAGAAAAACGCCAAATATGAGTTTCAGTCATATTTTCAAAACTAATATTATGAAAGAAGAAAGATCCTGAAAGAAGCTGAAAAACTCCTAATATAAAAAAGCGTGAACTCAAAGTTTATTAAAACAAAAATAGTGTAAAGTTACTAACCCATTTATAAAGCGTTGATTAACAAGCTAATTAAAGAAACACATAGCAGAGTAGGTATATAATATACCTCCACCTATGGCGAGGTGTGGAGGTAGGTTATTAAGATTCGAGATAAATAGTTCACACTAAACTTTGTCAGTCATACTTATTTGTTTTTCGTTGAATTAAGAATGTCATATTACTGATAGAGTTGGTAATTTTTTTTAAATTCATTAAACCTGCTTAAACCAAACCATCATCGATAAAAAATATTCGTTTAGTTATCTATAACATATCTAAAATTCTGTATGGTTTAACGGCATAGATTTAGATATTTTATAGATAAACGAATATTTTTAGACTATTATATACATACTATGACTGGATTAGGCAGGAGTTAATTGAAGTCTTGTCGTCTTAGTTCAATGAAAACAAATACGTTTGACTGACATAGTTTAGTGTGCACTATTAATGTCGCGTAAACAGCTTACTTTCAAACCTCGCCACTGGCATCCCCAGATCTGAAGTCATATTGTCGAGAAATGACTGTTGGCCATTTGACCAAAAAAACAACACAGCACGACCATGGAATCCGCACTAACGGTTTCAGCGACGCGGCCTTTACCAATTACTCCACAGTGGGCTTAACTATGTATAAATATAGAAAGTCTTAGTATTGTATTATAACTGACGGACGCTGTTCCCTATCAATCGCAGCGGATTGATACCGGATTTGGCCATCTCAACTGTATTCTCAGTACGTTTCGTAATGATGTTATTGTCAAACTTATTCCCTATTATAAAGGATTCGTTTTGTCGAAGAGGATTTTGAATTGTATTATATGCGCGTTGTGAGTAATATTATGTTGTGGCGAAAGAAATCTTTGAAGTGGTATTACACGAAGTAAAGGGGTTTTTATGGAGAATGTCGTCGGTGGAAAATTGAATAGAATAAAAGAGAGAAATTGCAAAAGGAAAGGAAATTTTCGAAGAAAGTATGAAATTCAAGCTCATGGCGTAACGAATTGAATATACAAATGTGTATATAGATTTATTTTTTATCGGATACTATGGGCTTTAATATTTCGCATCTCCGATGTCAAAATATAACAAGAAATAAACACGTCTTGGAATTTTTGTTGTATTTGCAAAATACAATAAGGAAATATAATTTAAAACTGCTGAGTTTCGTTTAAAAGCATAAAAGTGACACTAGAATGATTATAGAAAATCAACATATAACTGCTTTATATGAAAATATATAAGAACTTTATGTAGGTACAACATATGAGTATATCCCATGGATATGGTACATAGATTAATATCGTTATAATAATTTGAATATTTTAACATGATTTTACTTCGTTCAAACACTAAAACATTTAATAAACTTAATACTCAATATATTTCATGGGATATTAATAAATGATCATTAGAGAACAATACCACTTTCACAGAATGTATAATGATATTGATGTAAAATTTACAAATACATAATTATTTAACATAGTAATCGATTTACCCAATTTGGTCATCGGTTCACTCTAAAGTCAATATTCAGCACCTCAATAATAATTATACCAATGAGTTAGGATTGAAAACACGAGGGTTTAGGTGAATTTACTGTACATATTATGTACTGCAATTGCAGTACGATTTTAATATTATTAATGTATTGGTAACTATCTATAGAAAATGTAATAATGTGTCATCTTAAATAAATGAAAATGGCGGCCTACTGTTAATATTTTACTTTGACTACTTATTTAAGTACCTACATAATCTGTCGCGATTTTAATAATCTTATAATACCAATGGAAAGGGTTATTATCTCTGTGTGACCTTGAAAAATTTGGGAATAAATCTCTAAGTAAATACAATGTTTGTTGTAAATTAATCTCTAGTGCAAAATAATTTGTAATGCATTAAATTAAAAGCCTTAGTAGGTATCGAAACATTTCAGGATCCATCTTAATAGAATAACGTTATCTTCAACGTCTTTAAATTATACACAGTTTGTGTGGGTAATCTACATTAATTAGATATATAGGTACTAAAATATGAAATGTCACAAAAAATACTAAGGTCCATAATCAAAATATTAAACATACATTTTTGAATGACACAAAATTGCTGAGTACGAACGGTATCTATTACGTCAGAAAAGACCTATAATTATACTTAATATAGAAATGTACGTTTTGTAAAGATTTGCATGATTGTCAGAAAATACCGTAACAGCACTGCAACAGTATAATACTGGTGGTGCGATTTGTTTTATTTGTATACAAACTTATTTACATTATTAAGTATTCGGCTTATAGTATAGGCATGCCTCTTTCTGCCATCTTAGCATTGTAAGCTCCCCAAGGAAGCGAAACATTCCTGATGAGACTTGGCAGAATGTCGATGTTTGTTTATCTTGGGAATTATAGAGGATTTGATGGAGTACCTATAGGTATATACTAATATAATCCAAGACCCACTTTTAAATTAGTTGTTACAATAAAAGCATTGATTATCATTCTGTCAAGTCTTCTATCAACAATGTTGCCATCTTTTTTCTATACTTATTATTTTCTTTTATTTTGTTAACTGTCAATTCATGGTGGAACTGCATTGTATTGTTGTTTTTATTTAATAAAACGCAATTTTTTTTTTTGTAGTACTTATTCCATTTTTAATCAATAGATTAAGGCCGGTTTCGTCCGCCTTGTTGAAAGAGTTGAAAATGTCCCTCTAAGGCGGACGAAACCGGTCCTAATCTATTGATTAAAAGTGGAATAAGTACTACAAAAAAAATGCGTTTTATTAAATAAAAACAACAATATACTTACTATAGTAGGTACTAAGTATTGTTGTTTGATTTAATGAAACGCATTTTTTTTGTAGTACTTATTCCATTTTAATAAATAAATTTGTACCGGTTTCGTCCGCCTCAGATGGACAACTGTTGATCAAACAACCTACTACAAAACAAAATACGTTTTATTAAATCAAACAACAATACAATGCAGTTCCACCATGAATTGACAGTTAACAAAATAAAAGAAATAGTACTAAGAAAAAAACATAGTAAGTACCGATTTCTGAAACAAACTATGGTATAATAAAACTTTTTTATTGCCTATTCAATCCTTCCAAATTGTAGTATTTTAGTACATATATCTTAAAAATATACTAGGTATTTTTACTAGTGGTGACCAAATGTACTATAATTATAGTAGGTAAGTACGGTTGACAACGCTGATCAAACCTCCATGCATTATATTATTATATTGGCTGAATGCCGTCTAACACCAATAAAAATTATGTACGCGTCAAACCTACGTATGCGAATTTTGTTAAAACCCATCGATGATACGTACCCGCTGAAGACATATTTACAACACAATTTACAGTATTTTAAAATTAACGTCAATGTTACATATGCAGTTGATATTTTATAAATATGGATGCCCGATGCGCTGACAGGTTTAGAGACCTCCGTGCAAAAATGATATATACGCGAGAAATCTAAATTATTTTGTATTGAAAATACACTTAATGTATGTTGCCAGATTTTTTTTATTTATTATCAATTTTCTACAGTAAAAACCGTGCATATTGTTAGGATTTTGGTACGATCTGATGAAGCGACCGCCTCACCTGCTTCACGTTCACAATATGTAATTTATTATTAATTAAAACCGTTATATTACATAGTGTGTACATATCTTAATAAAAAATTAGGAAATACAACTATGGAAGAAATAATGGGAACTGAAATACCTAAAGGATGTAAAGAAACTGGTAACTGATCTCGAGTGTGGAAGAAGATGAGATAAACTTAAATAGGTGTAAAGAATACTCTTGTACTCAGTTTTGACAACTGCTCTCATTTTATGCACTGACGCTCATTCAATATTGCTGCAGTTGAAGGTTACAACACACACTATTGCACGTCTATAATGTGTGGTTCATTTTCATAGAACACTTACACATTCAAAATCCTGCGTCAAAATGTAGTGTATTGGGGAATAGCCTATTGGAATTATATTTATTAAGGCTATACCTACCTCAGTTGAGGCATGGTCTAAAAAGATCGTGGCTAGGAGATGCGCGGATTGCGGGTCGCGGGTGCAAATGAAGCATGCCGAACGAAATATAATCTGTCATATAAATCCAAAATGCCTCTATTCAATGTTCTGTTTATTGTTCTATTAGTAACAATAATAATATATTCATTGACATGTTTTCTTTTTAAAGTAAATGGGCAACGTTTTTAGTCGTCTTTACACGATTGAAGAATTAATACCTCCGTCGCCATCACGAAACAAATTGACGTATTCACACCTCGACGTTTGGTCTCCGACTGACAGCGAGTCCAAAATTTCGTCGTATTTTGAGTAAAGAGTGGAAAAAACCATATCCTTCAATTAAAAGGTTCTCTATAAAAGGGGAAGGTATATATAGAACAATATTATATGCGCACGTTTCTACACTTCTTTAGTTCTCACCTAGAGACTAACGCACCTATGAGGCTTCTTATTAAATGATTATTAGTAATAACTGTTGAATCTAAAAACTATTAAAATATTTATAAAAGTTCTTTTGAATAACTACAACCCTTATGGAAATGACTCTAAGATCATTACTATGCAGATTGTTATTTAAGAACCCCCTTTAGAATAAGGGTGACATCACAGAACATCTTTCGAGTCACAAAACAAAGCATTATTGGACATTGTGTTATTCAGCAATAATTAGAGTCTACGATATAGCATACCTGCACGGCGTAGACAGGCGTCTTAAATATTAAATTCGGCGTGGCTTATTATTTGTGTAGCTACAGTAAATTGGTTGGTATTAAAACATCAACTAGATAAATAGGGCAAAGATATGTAGATACTGTTTATTATATATATATATATTATATTATCTTCGTTGCATACAATGTGTTACAGAAAATAATTACAAGATAAAAAGAACTTTTTATATACCTCCCACGTTTTTAAATTTTCTGTTGAATCATATTATAAACTTGACAATTCTATGTATTAATAAAAACTTTTTATTGTACTTGATAGAAATACTGAATAAATATAGAATACAGAAATGTCATTTTGACATTTCGTATTGATTTCCATAATAACGCACGTATATATTAATAATTTAGTTGCTAGGACCCCCTTAGCAACCAACAATAATAACTTTCCATATAAAACAGAATTAACTGAAAATGAATTCAATTCTGCTTAAAATGGCTAAAAGTATTAAAAAAATGCATTGTCGTCGTGTTCTGATATTTATTCTAAAAGTTTCAAATGTCTAGCTAGTCGGGAAGTTAGTAAAATCTTCAATCGTCATATACAAATCTTGGACAAACAAGAAAAAATATGTACTGGACACACAAGAAAAAAATAGTACTGGACAAGCAAGAATACGAGCTAATAAAACGTCGTAAAATAGTCTGATATGGATTGGAGGTATTGAAAATATACACAATATACTAACTTCTTCCAAGAGACATTTATATACCTATACAAAAATAGATATGGTGCCTAAGCAATGTAGGTACACATAGGTTAGTAATATGTCGACAGATTTTTTTAGAGAGATTAAAGGACTTTGATCTCCAGATGCAAAACTGATTTTAGGTCCAATAGTAACCGAAATCAATTCAAATGTTTAGCTTGCCATTGTTTCCTTCTTTTTAGGTATATACGGCAAGACAAGGATTCCACTCATCATTTTGGTATCCATTCACCATGTCTTTAGTTCACGTTTAACATACATGAACGTTTAACATACATATTGTCAAACACGTAGAAACATAATGAGAATCTTGACATGCTATGTTTTTTCAGTCCTTTTTTGTGGACGAAGGAATAGGAAGCATGGATCCTCATATTAAGTGTAGGTACACAATTAAAAAAAATAGTTTTTAGACAAGTTATGCACATGTCGATTATAAAAAAGGCTAAAGAAATCAGGGATTCGAACCGGAAAAACCGTTATTTTTGTCGGAACGAAAACCGGGACCGAACCGAAAAAAAAATCGGTTTTATCGGTTTTGTGCCTAAATGTTCAAACACGCGCGCTAACATGATTTTAGTGTCTCACTCCCACTTCAGTTGTCGTAGGCGCAGTACGTCTTATGATAAAATATATTTTGTTACTTGAACCGGAAGGAAAACTTAAGGAAAAAAAATAATGGTTCGGACCCCTGAAAGAAATAACCAGAAAAAGCTAGCATACTTTGTGACCTAGAGATGCAACAAACATCCCGAGAACTATCAACCTATGCATCGTATTTTCCAATTTTAGATTTCCCGGTAAACAATGCCCCGTTAGATGAAAAACATATTATTATTATTTGAGTCACCTCGGCACTCTTTCCTTGCACACAGAAGTGAGTGAAATAATCCGCACAATTGGTATTTTCATTTCAGCGTATTAAAGAGAATTCGAAATACTCGATCATATAAACGTCCTCGGTATTGGTATAGTAGAGTAATTGAATGGTTTGCCCTGCATTTCTAAGAATTTATCGTTGGACTGAGTTTCAGAGTGAAGTAAATACGCCAGTTATGTCGAATAAAATTTCATTATTTCTATTGATATATCGGTCAGGAAAGAAAAGAAAACATAGGTACCTATCGAACAAAGCGAAATTTGTACTGCAGTTATGGTTCTATGCGATTATATTCAAGTCCATAAACGTAGTATGCATGCTTTAAAAGTTTAAAGCCTAATTATTTATCAAGTTTTTTTCATTTCCACTAGATTACGTTGATGATCATTTCACCTTGGTCCAAGAATTGAAAAAAATGCAATGATAAGTATGATGACGTGAGATTATAATCGTGAGGTAATGATATACTGATGATATCGATATGATCAAGAGATTACTTATATGAATCAACTGAGCGACTTGATTCGAGTGGAATAACGGATGTACTATGTCGAGTGAAGAACTCGTGACAATAGCAGTACCTACGTCTCGTGACGGACTCGATGAGTGGAGTGTTAGTACTTAGATTGTTCTATCATTTATATTAAATGCAGTGAATATAATATATTGCCGTAATTATCAATCAATACAGACACTACTGGTCTAGTTATGTTTGAGGAAACGCTTACAATGATTTGAGTTTCCCCATCTCCACCCGCAACACGGTGGAAGATAGAATCTCAAGAACTCAATTATATTTTTTGAACATTTTCCATAGACTTCTCGAAAAGCATTATTCTTCGGCACGTCAGACAGTCGAAAAATAATATTTTGGAATATTTGGCACGCACAAGTAAAAAGGTTCGCTAACCCTAATATAATCGGTCTCAGTATCCAACTACTAGGTACCTCCTATTTGTAATTATTACAAGTAAAATAGTGTAACATGACAACGTCTAAATTCCGTAACCAATGAGATAGGTAGGTACTACATAAATAAGTCTATACCAACTTCATCAATTTGCAAATCTAGGAAATTAAAAATATATATATATCGAGTAACTAAGAAGCATTAAATCGTGACAAACATTATATTAATTATTAAGAATCATGGCAATATTTTAAAGAAATACCTATCTAATTCCTACGTATTTTATATCAGTTATCTAGATGTAGGTACCTACATATAGGCATGTCGTATTTTCGTGTGTTAATTCGAGTGACAGTAATACATTTTGTAGATAACAGATAATAATAAATTGCTAGAATGAAATTCATTTTTTTTATAAAATCCCTAGAAATTTCAGAATATGATAAATTGACTAGTCGTAAGTTATATAAAAAAAAACTATTGAGTTTACTGAAAAATATATATTTTTTGTAATGCTTAGTAATAGAAACTTGATATTACATACCAAGTCATGTGAGTGAATAATATTAATATAAACGTAAGTATGTTTTTTTTATAAAGTACACAGACGATACGATATATTACGGGGCATTAAACTATTTTCGATAACAATACATGAAACACAATTCGGACGGATAAACGATTTTTGTATTTTTTTTTTTTTGATCATGTCCGATCCTGAGAAGATCATAATTTATAAGGTTGTTTTAACAAATTTTTATTTTTACGAGAAATAGATGTTAGCCACTTGCTCAACTTATTAGTATCATACGTACTCTGAATCCAAACACACATCGAAAAACAATATGTATGTGTGTGCAATTTGCCAGATGCAGGATTCAAACCTGGTACTCTCGATATTCATTGTGGGTAGGTATTCAATATACATAATAAATTAATTTTGCACTAAAATATTAGCATTGTTTTTTTTGTATTAGGTACTACTACTAGCTTACTTACCACTAGCTTCATAATATTGTATTTTACCCAAGAAAATAAAACTAGGTAGGTACTTATATGTAATTAAAAGACGGATACATAGAATAAATTAAATTATTTAGGTATCTACTCATATATCTACTTATACCTGGTTATTGATAATTGCGTTAAATTATTAGTAATTCTATGTTAATTGATAAGAATAAAAATTTATACATTCAAAAATATGAATTCTTTTGTATGGGGATATTTAATATTCGATTTACAAACATATAGATACTAAAATTGTATTCACAGCTTTATTTCAATATAATATATGACTTATATTAAGTTTCTTACTATCATCCGTGATTGGTGTTACTATAAATAATAAACATTTAATCGCCAGTAAGTGTAATAAAATTACATATCATTATGTAAGTTAATCCTATCACTTTTTCTCCAACTCAAGTATATATTGCAGACGATAGACGTTATTGTAAACAGTGGAAGCCGGAATAATCAATTATGTAAATTTCGTTTGGGTTTCCAACCGTATGGTGAAAGCTCGGAGGGCTGACTTCGACGAGATCTTCGCTTCAGGGTTTCCTTACCACCGCGAGTTGCCCGTCTGTACCTAGTATAGGTACACGCAAACAACAGAGGTTTCGAGCTCAAATAGGTACTTGGTATCAGCGAAGCCTGTGCTAATAACTTTAGCTGAAAATATTTGACTGCGTAAAGCCGTAAAAAGTTTTTTTTGTAAACTCACATTAAAACTACATAGTCTACATAGGTACTTATCCCAAAGAGATAGGTATATTAATATTAAAACACTTTAACCGATTAAAAAGTGCTATAATAATGTATTCCATGCTAATTTGATATATGTACTGTTAGAGCATTCTTATTTCTTCTTATTTGACTGACCGAAATTCCAGAAAAAATCACAATAAGATTAATGAATTTTAATTTGGGAAAAATGTGTAGGTAATTTTTACATAGACTAATTTGAACCAATTGAACGTAAGTGTCATACTAATACTACATATTGGAACAGATTCAGCAGCGAATGGATATCAACCATTATTCTTATATTATTAAAACCTTCACAGGAGACGACTAAAATTCATACTGAATTGTAAAAAAATGTAAGTACAGTGACATCGATGCCAAAAAGGACATTAAGTTACTATTTCGTTCATTTCACGGTGAATACTGGTAAATAGGTACATATATTATACCTAATGTATTTCAAATAACTGTGCGCCTGTTTTAAAAGATTGTTTTGATTGTTTACCCTACCAGAATGGGGGATTTTCTCATAAAGCTCCTAGAATCAACACAAAAAAGTTTTTACTGTGCAATAGATACACAGTTAATGAATTTTTTTAATATGCCTACATATAATTAATTCATATTTCGAAATGCAGATTAGATGATTTTAACAATATTAAAATAGTAATAAGTTTGGTTTCAAAGCCCAGGATTTGGAAACAAATTTATCAATCTGAATTATTGAAAATAATATGTACTTTTACTTTTCCGTAGTTAAACAAATTTATCAATCTGAATTATTACAAATAATACGTACTGTTACTTTTCCGTAGTTGGCGCCCATATTCTTTTATAATAGTTTTTGCTAACGGGACTGTGGGACTTTGTTGTATTTGTTTATAATAGTTTCGCCTATTAAGTCGCTTAGTCGAACATCCAAAATATTCCACGCAGGTAACTATGCCATTTCTGGAATATCGTGGTGTGCATAAGTGTGGAGAGACCATGGAAAGGACTTTCCCGTGATGGTGACGGTTTAGTGGTAAAGAGACGTTATGTTCATATCAAAATTATTCGAATAAGTTTCAGTGACTATGGCACATTCCAAATATTTCACGCAACTATGTTATCTCCAGAATAGTGCGGTAAGTACAAAATGCCTGGCATTCGAGCAGTGTGCCGACGTCTACATTGTGTGGTAAAATGCCGACCTTCATGGTTACAACGGCGCTACGCTCTCAAAATTGTTCCTAAAATCTGCCCCGAGCCTTGCTGAAGTTGGCAGATCGATTTTTACTGTGTATCCTTCTGCCGTTCGCTCTTACCAGAATGTGCGAAGCCAAAGGACTGTACCTACATACATATTATATTATAATACAATGTACCTACGCTTTTATCATAGTACGTTAAGGGTAGATATATAATATAGGCTGTAGAACGAAATGTCTATTTACACAAACAATTGGTGGATTTATGTACGTCGATAGATATCTTATTATCATAACCGTAATCTATTATTTTATAATTTATATAACTAGATACCTACTTACCATAATACTTCCATAATTAAAATTAAACGAGAATTCATACTATTTGGAAATTAAAATATGAGTAAAATAGCAATATTTGACCATTAGGTACATTTATAAATAAAGTAACAGTAAAATATTACTGTGTTAATAATAAAATAATTCACTATTATGCTATAAAAGGTTACACGTTATTTATTATACCATTTCTTACCATTAATGTGATGAGAACAAGAAAAACAGTAAGTATGTAAATCATTTTTGACTGTATGATATATTATCTACCTTCTGTAGAAGTCAGTTGCTAATATTTTACATGACAAACTGGCACACGTTATGTATATGATGTTTTGAAGAACGTAAAGCGAGTTTTATTTCTCGTAGCGCGTAGCTCGTCTACGAATACTGCTTATTTATAAGGAGGCTGGGACCTATGAAAAAAGTCAGACTCACAGCTAAGGGTGAAGACGTCCCCTTTTTTAAAACAGTGTTTATGTGTAAGTATACAATTCTTCGCCGGACGCGATTCCATTGCACTTAGGTACTGTTTGCCGCATGCCTATTGGGAAATGATTCTCTCTTACACACCCATTATTAAAAATTAACAATAATTAGGGTGGATATAAGCTGGCTATCTTAAATACATATTGCATTCACGTGGTTAAGTAAAAAAATGGGTACAGTTTTACGATGCAATGTTGCATTTTATATCCCGTTCACGTAGGTTAAGTACAAACAACTACTTGCTAATGTATAAAGATGAGAGGGTATAGTTATTTTTCATTACGAAGGCTCACCGAATGAACACTGTTTTCGGAAGAATACACTGTAGAACAAAACCTAGTGTACGCTGCGTTTGCGTTATGTATTTTGGTCAATATCACTACCACCGGAAAATACTACACTATCAGAAAAGTCTCCGAGAAGTAAATATAGTTACCTACTGTGTGTAGGTGGCTAACTACTTTTATTGTAATTAATTTTTTTGGTGTAGCATAAAAAAATTACCACAGAAGAAAAATTACCTTTAACAACAAATTCATAAAAGAAAGCATTACTTCAAATGTCAGTTTGTCCACTTAACTTTAACTGAGCATTAATTACGTAATAATAGTATTTATGTATTACCTCTCAAATCTAATAAAATCTAAAACGAAAATATTTGATAAAATGAGAAAAGGATAGCTTGGATATGGTTCATAATTATTTTTTTTAAAACTACTTTTACTGACTATTTTTAGTACCTACCTAAATACTTTAAAAATAGGTTTTTATACATACATACTTATTCTGAACATTTTAATAATAAACAATAATAAATGTAACTACATCGAATGATACACAATACAAGTTTTGGGCATTTATGTTTATATTTTTTTCTGTAAGTAGTGTAGGTAGGTACCTACTTAGGTACTTACATATGAGAACTGTAAGTACAACTGTTTTATATTTATTACTTATTTAGATACAAACGGTAAATCTACCCTTTACCTGTTATTTATAATTCATTTGGCCCAGTGGTAAGAATAAATCGGCATTTACTTTTTTAAAAAAAAAGTAAGAATAACCTCATATTTTTATTAACTATGTCTATTATCTGAGGCAGAACATTCAGTGGTGCGTTTTGGATTTTGGGGAGAAGGGTGAAGCTAGAAAGCACAGAAAAGAGAAACGAAGGGAATACCGAATCGAAATAACAAAATCGAATTTGAAAGTCCCAAAATTGCCGTCTCTGCCCACTTTGATGAAGCGGCGACTCAAATTCTATTATATAATATACCAACGACCTACCTACCTATATTAAGTGCCAAAGATTTTATTTATTACTTCGGCAAAACGGAATGTATAGCGTAACAATTTGTCGAAAAGAGCCGTCTGGCAGAAAACACCGACTTCAAGTTTTATTACAACTAATCCTATTGAAAATACTTATACCTACATCATCCTTGATAGGTACCTATATAATATACATCAGCTTAATTGTTTTTGTTTTAATTTTGGTATTATAAGTTCGAGTTATAACGGCTGAACTTATATTTTAATAGACTACATCACAAAACTTAAGAAAACTCTATTACCAGTAGGTACCTAATTCTAATAGATACTTAGGTAGGTACTAGATTGGTACTACGTTCCGGCTTTTTCGAAATAGTTTTTAAAAGCTACACTAATTAATGTCTTTTTAAACTTACTACACTTAGACAATTAATATCATCATTTTTTATATCACTTGGTATTTATTAAGTATAGAAAAGAATATTTAAGTAGACAATATTGAAAGTGGATATAGGTACCTACATATTCCATATAATTTAATAACGGTCAAGACCAGTTTCATCCGCTTAAAATATTTTCAAAACATGAAACCGGTTCTGATCGTAATTGAATTAGATAAGTATGTATAATGAGTAGATACCGCATAAGTTTATGTGAGAGTGTCTTTCCATTAAGGTGACGCATCAGTGAAACGGCAAATAATTTTCAACTGTAGGCGCGACGAAATTTTGGACTCGCTCGCATTCAGTGAGAGAACGTCGAGCTAGAAACACGTCATTTTGCTTCGTGATGGCAACGGGCCAATTAATTCTTAAATCGTGTAAATATGACTAAAAACGTTACCCATTTACTTTAAAAAGAAAACATGTCAATGAATATATTATTATTGTTACTAATAGAACAATAAACAGAACATAAAATGGACGTATGTTGGATTTATATGACAAATAATATTTCGTTTGACAGGCGTCATTTGCACCCGCGACCCGCAATCCGCGCATCGCCTAGCAACGATCTTTTTAGACCGTGCCTCAACTGATGTACGGCCTTAAGAATTAACAGTTAACGACGAGAAGCCAGGGTGGCTTTCAGGGTCCCTGAGTTAATACATAGATATTGGGAGCCCCAGAAAGAATAATCATTAAAAAAGCTTACTATTGATGAAAATATTGCAGTATGCTTTTGCACGTCTTCAAACTAAGAATATTTTGGCTGGTGCGTGATAATTAAATTTGAGGGTATTGGGCAAGATTCAACATAAATACTACCAGCACACTAAACTTTATCAGTCATATTTATTTGTTTTCGTTGAACCAAGAATACAATAATTTGCAGATGGTACTGGTTAGTTTCTAAAATTCAATTAAACCCTGCCTATACCAAACTATAATAGTTGAGGTATGATATGGGTGATCCGACAAAAATAGTGCACACTTCTTCAGTCATAGGTACTTATTTGTTTTCGTTGAATTAAGTAAGAATAAGAACCTATTAGAGATAGTATTATAGTTTTTTTTATTCAGCTGTCGCCCTGTCTAACTAAACCATAACCGATTAAAAATATTCTTCAGTTTATATAATATCTAAAATTTTCTATGGTTTAATGACATAACTCTAGATATTTTACAAATAAACGAATATTTTTTCACTATTATCTACTTTGCCAAAAGGTTAGGCAGGGTTTAATTGAATTTGAAAAACTAATAAACACTATCTACACATCGTAGTCTTTTGTTCAATGAAAACAAATACGTTTGACTGACAAAATTTAGTGTGCACTATTTATGTCAGATCTCAACAACCTACTTCCACGCTTCGACCAAGCAGAAATCATAATCATAATGACCTAGATATATTCAATAAGTAGGTATATAAAATTATATAAATCTCATGAGATTTATAATAGGTACCACCATGGCCCCCATAAAGGGGGGCTGACAGGGCTCTAGCCTGGGGGCCCGGCGTGGCGAATCGATCAGATAAGTGATTTAAACACACATCACAAATTCTCTCGAATAGTAAAAAAAAGTCGCCTGCGGTGGTATTTATCTTCAATATTATTATTATTTAAACGTATGTGGTTGTACGATACCATTTTTAATTGTCTATCGATACTCGACAACGCCATAATTCAAATAGATGAATTCAAATATACAAAACATACTAAATATACACATTAATTTTTATTTTTTATTAAATTTACCGCGTACACCATTTGGAAAACGCTACTGTAGACCGTCACACTGCCTTTATCTTTAGCGATAGGTAGGGGTCCCGTAAAATATCCTAGCCTGGGGGCCCGCTTCAGGATGTGGGGGCCATGGGTACCACACAAAAAGGGCATAATATTAATTTCCAGCAATATCACTAATATGATAGATTTATTGTGAATAATTAATATTAACTGATGCCACGCGAAGGGTTATTAGATATATATGTAATGAAGTCAAAATACATGTTAATAGCTCGGAGATGTTTATGTGATTATGAAATGTAATATCTCGTTGGAGTTTCCCGTAATATTATGTTCAACTGGAGTTGGGCGCAAAGTAGCAATTTATGCATAGGTACCTAAGTATATCGTTTTGCAGAGAATAATAAGACATATTAATAACTTCGAGAGAGCAACGACCGTTTAACTCTACTTATTTCTATGGTGTAATGCCATTATGGGTTACGTGTAAAATTGTACGTAAAAAATTTCTCCGTGGCATAGTTTGCCGTGAGCTTTCGAATCGGAAAGAAATGACCGTTAATTAACATTAATTCAACTTTCATAGCTGATTTTAGCAAAATTCCTGAATTCAAGAATGAAAACCTAACCTAACCCAACAAGTAATCCAGTCTATCTTCATTTTATGTCAGTACTATACGGCCCAAAGAGGTTAGACCGTCTTTAATATACGGTCATATATTTCCGATACAATATTTCGCGGTGAAGTGTGATATGGCGAACTGCATACGTACAAGTTTACGGACATAGCCATTAAGTACTACGTTCTACGATGAAGAAAACTCTATGCAGACAAAGCATTACGAGCTTTCTGAAAACGGATTACACTGCTACTATGTCAGATGATAATAACTCTTTCCTGATGTATCAGTAATTATATTTCATACTTAAAAACAACAAACATAATATTATATTGTTCATGTAAAAATTAATGATCTATTTTTAAATACTAAAATGTAATTCTACCGAGTAAATAAAGGCTATTATATTATGTAAAAAACGATTCTGCATATTATTATACACAATATAGAATTTAATGTTCTATTTTTAAATACTAAAATGGAATTATACCGAATAAAATAAAGTCTATTATAAATTTTATAAAAAAGATTCTGTGCAGTACGTATGTACTTAAATACTAACTGAATTAGGCCGTGTCAAGATATTCTGAGTTATCCCACATTGTGTCGTTTGTTGATAATAAATACAGCCGCAGAAGAGTGTCTGTGTCGTAGTTTGCACAGTCATACCCCAAACCGTTGTTACAATGACGATCTACGTGATACAGGTCTGAGATAGCAAAAGTGCGGTATGAACTGATTAAAACGGGGGCAACCTATGCTTTGCTGCTGGACTGTGACAGAAAGAAGTAACCAATTATCATTTTATTAACTAGATGGTAGAAAATAATAATTTGAATGGTAGTCAATCTTAAAAGCGACATGACAAAGATCACGCAATTCGCTCATAATACAAATTTAGCTATTGCTTGACTCGTGAAGTAAAGTGATGCATGTGAAAAACACAAATTTCTCAGTGGCAGCGAAAAACATAACCCTGACATATATTTCGTTCTTCGAATTTTGGACAGGTACACACTCATTGCTTCAATTTTATTATTGAAGCCTCCTTCCTCCTCAATAATTGTCTATGTTACATTTGGGCATTTCGATATGATCAAATAAAACTATTTTGTTGAGAAGAAATAATTATTTACAATAAACAGGCGTCTCCCGAATTCCTTATCACTTATTTTTATTCCTCTTACAATTTTCCATGTGAATTTTTCTCTGTGAAGTCTTTTCTCTGTCCTCCATTTTGCAGATGCATAGATCATTATTGTAGGTAGGTCAACATAACGGATCAAAAACAGGTGACTTAATGTAGCTAGATCAATAAAATAAATATGCCAAAACAGTGGCAATGTGATATAGATCATTGTTGCACATTTAGTTAAAAACTGCCAAAATGGAACATAATATATAATTATTGAGGGGAGGCTCAATCTGTTAATGAGTATGCTTTTGTAAAATAAGCGACTTTAAAATCAAAACTCTATACTTACGAGAATCAAAGGTAAGTAAGTTTTGGACAACTTTATTTGTGAATTGATTTCGTAAAATTTACGTAATAGTAAAAATGGTTTATCTTGGACATATTTTGCTGGCTAAAAATAACCATGTTCTATAGGGCATATAGACGTAGTAATAACCCAATGCTTACGGGCCCTTTTAATTAATTTTGTAATTAACGTGTTAATTTGCATTTGAAAAGTCATTAGCAAAAACACAATTTTGTGCGGCCCGTAAACATTGGGTTAATGTACGTGCGGTAAGCTGGTAGAAGATTTCACCCTGGATAATAATATTCGAGAGTAGACTAGAATTAAATGAATTGAAGAATTATTCAATATAAAACAGGACAGAGATGACATCGCCAACATGACATGCCACAAAAAGAATAAACCGTACCTACATTTTCATTACGAACACAAATATAACTTGTTGACGGAAACATAACAATTGCATTTTTCACTTACATCACCCCGTCTCCCGAGTCTAAATATTATTACATCTCAGACTCCGGTAAAACAATAACCAAGCAGGAGACAGTTAGTACGACAGATGCATTTGCATAGTGAATTTCCACAGAAATACTATTCCCGGAAACATGTTTCTCAATATAATAATTTCAAACTAATGAATGACTTTCATATTTCTAAGCCTCGCTGGAAGTAATCAATTACCTACTATATTAAATACAAGTTACAATTCCTGTATGTACCTACCTACTTACTTATATATTATTATAATATGCTCTGCGTATTATGTAGTTCGTCACTTATCGAGGGACCACTTTATACGCTAAGTAAAGTCCTTTTTTATATAATTTCCAATTACGACATCATTTAGATTATACTTATCTGTACTCAAAATTTTTCCATTGCTACTTCATTAGCAATAAATGTTAGTAAGTATGATTGAAATAGAATATCTCCTTCTATATCTATGAAAGTAGCAATAATAAATAATTATTACTGTTTCTTTGTATCATTTATCGAAAGAACATTAATGAATTTGTGGAATAAAACTCAATTAGTTCACATATTAATTTTAAATGAAATTCTACTGCGTATGTTACGTACTTACATAAATATCCTAAATGCTGGCTCCATCAACACTTTTTGATCGGCCTTAGGCATAAAGCCCACCAAGACAGACAAGCGGGCGCAGTCGGCGTGAGAAGCGTATATTCATAACCATAATCACACGCCTCTTGCCGCGCATTACCCTTCACCTATGTAATAAGCGGCCCAAGAAGCACAAAATAATTATTATTACAGCGTCCTCATAACAAAGCAATAAAAATATTATATTATTTCGGAGCTTGTAATTAATATTCACGACGACATTATTCTACCAGCGAAATATAGGACACGCAATAAAATTAAACAATGAGTTCTCTGTTATTAAATAATGGCTTCTCGCCCGTCGATCGACGACGCTTCCAGAGCTCAATGCTCATTGATCAATGAGCAAATTTGCTCGCCGCGTTCAATGAATGGACTATGTTGTATTTTCGTTCATTCATATCGCCGAGAAGCCAAAAAACGATGACTCATGGGGCGGGCGCGCATAATGCGTCGTCAAATCCAGTGTGCGCTGGCGTATTTGATTACGTTGTATTTTCGATGATTCACATAGAATATGCGCTTCTCACGCCGACTGCGCACGCTCGTCCGTATTGGTGGGCTTTATGCCTTAGTGTAAATTTAATATTTTTCAGAAATGGTCCATAATATGTTAATGTTATTAAATATGATCGTTGTATTTTCCTATAGCAACGGTGGAGAATATTTAATTTGACCCAGTTGACAAGAATTGAACCCATACTACCAGTATCATTAGAGCACAATTCTACCAACCAGGCGATAGCTTACGGGATTAAATGTATATATACCTACCAGTGGCGAAGGGTGACTTTTGGAAAGAGGTAGGCTTTTTTGGAGTAACCACGCTTGTCAGGTATATTTACGGGAAATAAGAAGATAACCCAATATACTGATGAATAGGTAACACTAAATCGATGAAATTTCAAAAGCTCAATTAGTTTGATATAATTAGTTTATAAATAAGCAATTAGTTTGAATTATGTATTTTCCTAAACATTTATAAACGTAACATACCTACGCTCAAAATATATTACCATCTTTGAAAATATCCGTTGTTGTGTATATTATGTTCCATAACAATTTATAATTTAACCCGTAAAACTAGACATTTTAAAATACTTCTATATTTAAAACACAGACTTTGGTATAAATAACTGATAAATAAAAATCGCGAGATAAATATTTTATATTTTTATTTATATGTGATTGAATCCCATAGAAATTATTTTTTAAATTATCTTATTAATAATTATTATGAATAAATGTGCCCTAGCGATGTAAGCGCAAACTAAACAACTTATGATTTCGGAATAAAAAGCCAGACAGTGATTGGCGCCATGAGACTGAAGTCATACAAAACAGACCTGGAAAAGGGGTCAAATTAATTCATAATATAGTTGAATCCAGGCGGCGCTAGTATGGGTATATGGTTATAAACCTTATTAAATAAAATAAAACTTCTAAATTATGACGATAGATATCTCTCAATTGGGTAGATTTTTCTGTGTCTTTATTGTATTTCTCAAATTAAATAAGTTACTTGAAGATCTATTTTTCTTAGAAGGTAGGCTTTAAATAATCGCCAACTATGGAGCCTTCGCCACTGATATATACTATAATATTATGTTATTTTTTAATATATATATTTTTTAATCACATGTATCTTTTATTGAATTGGTGCGTACCTACGTACTGCTTAACTAGAAGTGGAATCAGTACAGCTAGTTGTTTAATATTATAAAATGTACATATTATATTTAATATTTCCCCCCGTAGTCACCATGTGGCGCCAAAATAAGAATTTTCTATATGCCAATGGCGCCGCGTGTAGTCCATTCAAAAATTATTCTGTAAGCAATGGTAAAATTACCAGTGTGAAATAACAAAACAATATTCTTGGATACTTTCTATGATTATAATTATTATAACATCTTAATTATCGAGGTCGGGAGATTTCAAGATCTTTGGTTCAATTTTATTTTTTGAACTCACAATTTATGTTTTCTAAATAATATTTCAAAACGGACTAATAAACGGAATGTAATTTTTCCACGTTTTAATGGATCGATAAATAGTGTCGAAATTTAGTACTAACGTATGAATCATGTTTTTGTTTAAAACGCATTATGTTTACAATCGATACATTCCAAAATGCACTAAAAGTTAATACGTAAAGTTTCTAAAACACTATGGTACCTACAAAAAGCTATAAAAATTTTAAATCATACATACAGTACAAGTACGTATACCAAAATCACAACTGACAACAGTACGAGTACTTTTGCAATCTTCTCTCTTATTATTAATAATATTTCTCTTCCAGTGAAAACATTGTATAAGTCAGACAAAAAGGAGACGTTTCACGAAAGCGGCTAAAGCCTGTTATGGGCTGTACTGCAGAGGATGCTTGTGAATAACTATTAAATCTAACCAGTGTAATTCAAAACATTCAGTGAATTTTTGAATTCTTTTATCGAAAGAAATGCGGCTTTGAAGCGAACAATTCATAGTTTGACTATATTTATATCCCCAGAGACAATATAATATCGTATAGGTAATACACACACAATAAAGTTAATAAAGTTCCAGAGTGATTGTACGACATCTGTAGAGTATAATAAAATAAAGCCACGTAGATTGTCTACAACTGGCAACATTTTTTTTAGTAAACAAGCATTCAAAGTTACGTATAGGGCACTGAAGGGCCGTACTGGTGCACTGAATTATGCCTAAATAATTATTACTGAATTCAATAATAATTAATTAACATATTTTTAAAAATAACAGCCCTGGTAAATATTGTCGTAGACATCTGGCTCTACTCATGTTAATTAATTCATTCATTTGTAAAACAGGTGCCTTTTCGGTTACATAACACAGACATAATATTATATTGATGTTGTTTTGTATATTTTATGTCAGCATTCATTAATTAGACAATTCCGATCACCAATCATGCAAATTACCACAAGTCAAAGAGTCTGATTAATTGTTGAACCATAGTGTCATAAAATATTAATATTAGATAATTCAAAATTACTGAGTCAAATGAACGTAAATGACAATGTACATGTACAACTTTGAAGGAGAGAAATTTAAAATAGTACCTAATTTTATTGTTTCTGCAGATATTTTTTATTAACAACCCTACACAAAAATAAGTGTATCTTCGTTACGGAATATATCTTGCAGACTCACTTGTACGACTCTTAAGATAGCATACTAAATAACCCAACTGCATTATAACTCATTTTCGTCATGACGTCCCTTACGCGGTTCTTGGTTAATATGACAAAGTTTTTCCCGTAGTATAATCATTCAAGAAACGGTTAATATCAAATGCGGCAGAAAAAGAAGTAGAGTTAAACCATATCTATGATGAATATAATATCCTCTATTAATGCAACTGCTGCTGCAACCTGCAAGCTGAGGTCCAATAGAACATGTCAGAAGGCAAGAAGGATTAGATCACTAGTATCCAGACAATTTGGAACAGTTGGTTTCATTACTGCACTGGCTTCTCATCCTACGACTCCGAGTTCAATTCCCGGTGAAGTCACAGTACATCAATTAAATTATTATTACTGATACTACTACAACCTTAAGCGCTCACGTTTTACTATTTAGTATAGTGGCCGTACCTATCTGTATATATGTGAAAATTGTCGTTTATGTTTTCAATTGGCATTTGATCAATGGGTTAGGCAAAAAAACATGCTTGTATAACATATTATACTACGAGTATGTGGAGACTGGAGGCCCGTGTGCTGCAATTCGGAGTGATAGGAATTTATTTGTATAACATATAGTTGCAGTATAAAAGAAGAAAATATTGAAATCGTAGGCATAACAAATTTATAAAAAATCGTCAGCAGATAACTTCTGTTTGTATATTCTCTAATTAAATTATTGAAGTTATACTTCTTTTGGGGCGAGAGTGAAATTGGGAGCTGCGCGCGCACACCGTTTCGACAGTATGAAAATAGCTGCGAATCAGTCAGCTGTATACAAACGCAAGTTTGATACTAGAATTGTTCCGTTGCTAAGGCAACGAATTTATTATTGTCGGCCGTTTGCAATTCCTTACGTAAACAAACGATTAAACGTCAGTGACATTTGTTACTTTAAACGAGAAATAACATAATTAAGAGCTAGTCCAAGAATCTAGGTTATCACAAGTTTTTTTTGTTTTGTTACGCCAAAGAAGTATAACTTCTAACGCGCGTACATAAGTACAAGCACCGATTTTTATTATTTAAAAAATATCAGTGGTAGGTCATTAAAAATCTTTTAATTATTAATCAGCTACCGATAGGGATTGCGATACCAGTATTTCAAAACCGGTATTCAATTATTTATCGATACCGAAATACCGGTTTCAAAAATCCAAAATATCGGTATTTTCAGTATGAATAAAGCATACCTACACCTCCAAATATATTAACTGAAAACAACAAAAATTAAATAATTTTAAAACAAAAAACTCAAATATACTTAAAGAATTAACATATTATTTCGAAAAAGAAAACATTCATGGCAAATATTTTCAATTATACTCTAACTATTGATCCAACGTTGATAGTCGATACATCCAACAGACGTTGAATTTCAGAGACATTTGTCTGTACCCGGGCTTTTGAAAAAATTAGCAGTTAAACTTAACTAGTTCAGTTCAAACTAACTCAGTTCAACTAAAATATTATGATTTATACATGTTTACAAAGGTCAACATAATAAATGTAGGTTTCCTATAACTTTCCTATAACTTCAAGTTGATAAATAAAATGGGGTTTTAAATAAATTTTGATATTTTAAGTGTACTTCTTTGTTTTTATAATATATTTTGCCGAATACCGGTATTCAATAAGAAATACCGAAATACCGGTATTGATATATTCATTCGGTATTGCAATCCCTAGCTACCGGGTATTCACAAGCAATATCAATGGATACCGCCTAGAAGTAGAAAAAGTAGAAAAATGATCACAAATGGGAGTGTTTGCGACGGCATGGGCTGGCAGTTGGGAACTCAAGTTGAATTTGAAAATCTTTGAAGACGGTATTCTGTCTGGAGAACTTAATTAGTTCCTTTATTTAAATGCCAAATTATTCAACGTAGCGCCACGACGCCGATGCCGACGCTCAGTTCGTTCATTTGACGACGTAGCATGTTACTCGACACTTGAACAGTCATAATAAACCATTTCTAAGATAACTCTGGCATCTGAATTGAAATAATGTATACTTACCACTAGAGTTACCTAGTAAATACGGGTAAAATTATATAGATAGCGTAATATAGTATCACCCAGTGGCGAAGGGTGATTTTTGGAGGGTAGGCTGTGGAGATCAAAGAAAAATAGCACACAAGTCAAAAATAAGACGATACTACGATATTACTACTGATGAATATAGCGTAATATATATCACCCAGCGGCGAAGAGTGACTTTTGGAAAGAGGTAGGCTGTGGAGATCAAAGAAAAGAGCACACTTGTCAGGTATACCCACGGGAAATAAGACGATAATACGATATTACTACTGAGAAATAGGTACACACTAATGTCAACGTCACACTATATCGATGCAATTTAAATAGCACACTGACGATATAGAATTGAACAAATGAATATAAATTATGTATTTTCCTATACCAACAAGTATGATACGCCTAAAATATATATTATCGGTAAATATAGCGGTATCAACAGGTCAATATGACAAACAACTAAACAAATAAATCGGTGAGTGTACATGGGTGTATGTACGCGCGTTAGAAGTTATACTTCTTTGGCATAACAAAACAAAATAAGCCGTTACTTGAGTCTATTAATATTACAGTGGATTAAGTTGATGAAAACGTACGCAATTCATCTGTGTCTCATATAGCACATGATAATTGTAATTTAATTATTGTATTGGACTAAAACTCATCTTTGCCTTACAGCGGTTAATGCATATTATGTCTCCCATTTAAAATGTCAATTAAATCATATTATATTACAACGGTTTCCTATTGAGTATAGACCTATGGTAATATTGTGGCGTTGGAAATGGCTACTATAGAACAACCTTTCTTCAACGTCTTTGAGTTTAGCGAATATCAGTTATTGAAACTATTTTCGTTATTAGCAACAAAGGTCTACAACCAATGTCTAGATCAGTGGTTCTCATGTACGGCCCTGGTTTTTGCTGCGTCCACCAGCGCTTTACTTTAAATAGATATGTACTAAATGTTCAAATGTCTTTTATTAAATGGACTTGTATATAAATAAATTGATCCATTTTTTTAAATAAATAAAATTTAGCTTTATTTTTTTCAATCACAACAAAAGTCAAATTTGGTGCGGCCACCAGACGTTTCCATAGAACTGTCAATTTCAATTGTGCGGACACAGTTAAAATTTCATGTGAGAACCACTGGTCTAGATCGGTACTGATTTTCCCTACTACCCATCTAAGAAGATTGTGTAATTAAAATAAGGACAATCGTAAACTAGAAAGAAGCGTTTGGTATCCAAGATATAAGTAGAAAATCCATTTTCCTTGCCCCAGTGACACTGTCGTCTGCCACGGTTTGAAACATGTAACACTTCGATAATTTAATGGCCACGATTAAATAGGGATGTGTTTGCCTCTAAGCCTACTGAATGTTTGAAAAGGGGTGGTGTTTTGCATTGTGTATTTGATCAAGACCAGAGTAAATGCTCGATGGGTTGAGCGAATTGCAAACAATCCTGCCTTGTAAAAAAAAAAACAACGACCTCCTTTCTGTGACATAATTATATACTCTGCTATCATTAGGATCATACATTTAAAGATAATTTACCTTTTTAATTCGATAATTATCAGTGATTTAAATACTTATTATTGTAGTACGTACCTACTTCTAATTCAAAGTGAAATCCTAGTGCAAGACTGTCAACACTTGAACTGTAGGTGCTCTGTGATATTTTCGGACTCAATCAAAATGGTTAATCGGGCTGGTGAGTCTATGATTAGTTTTGTTAGGTTGTGTACACAGTAATATATACGAGATTTTGGAACCCGGGAATGTACAAGATGAATAAATTTAATAATGTTGAGCGTGACTTCCGGATACTGGGAATTCAAAACTACGTGAACGGTTACCAGGACTGGAGTTCTAGAGGAAGCCAAGATACGCATGGGGCTGTAGTGGCACAAAAAAAGGAATACTTAAACGTAGAATAATTTAATATTATAAAACTAACGTTGAAACTTAAAATTTTACTGAAAAGTGTAGCTTATAAAGGAAATTTGCGAGATAATAATTTTCTGAGTAATGTGCGGAATATAATGATTTTATATATACTTAAGAATATATATAAAGAAGAACACCTAATATTCTCCACATTTATCAATACTTACCCATCATTTATATGGCTCCCTTTTTTGATAATTTGATAATAATACTATCACGGTGGTGATGATTTAAGTAATGTTTTTGAATATAATTACATAATATAATGTCATGATGCAAAGTCAGTACAACCATTAGTATAATTATATATAATATGTATATATATATATTTATATACTAATTTTATAAAATTAGTATATAGAATATAACTATTAGTATAATTATCCAACAACACGTTAAATAGATGTATTGAAAATTTTATGCATATTATTCGACGTTTTCGTAAAACTGAGATATTTAGCATTAAATGTTTACAATTGCTATCAATCCGTGAACCAGAACCGGAATCTTTAAATCGGTTATATATATTGATTGTATATTTTTTAATTGAATTAATATAACATTTTACTGGTTGCTACCAACCATGATGGTTTATTTGTATATAATGTTTAAAGCGATCAGATGGTTTTATATTTAAGCCAGTTTATGTGTAAGTGATCAATTTAGGTGCAGTGTGTAATATAATTAGGTAGGTATAATAAGTCCTTAAAGTTGGGTTGGATACGTCGCGGACGAGTGCGATAATCCAGTGGTAGCCAAGGGATATAGGTAAGACAACAGATAGGCCGCTACGATGTGTAGGTACTGGATTGATAGAGTATTAAGCTTCGTCGGAAATACGTGGTAGCAAAGGGAATGGTACCGAGAAGAGTGGAGAAAGCTTGAGGAAGCCCTAATAGGTACTTGAATTAAATAGGTTAATAATGATTGTGTTGATTTAAGTCACTGGACGAATTGCATAAACAAATGAAATAATTTACTTACATAATTTGTAAGTAAAGACAAAATTAATAATACTTACTGTAATTGATAAGATAAATTCATATTTTACAAAATACTTTCCATTACCATTGTTGATTTGTAGTTATCATCTAAATATCAGCAAATTTGTATAAATACGTAGTTCATATTTAATAATATTATTGTCTAAAACTAAAACTTACTCATTTTGTCCAGGAGGTTTTTGACGTTGGCAGAAACTTCAAAAAAAGCTTTACCTTGTGTTTTATTTGAGAAAATTCCAATCACTCGTTGAAGCACAATTTCACTGGTTTATCAATTTGTATTTACTCACCACTGAATGAGACTAATAATTTGTACCTATGTATCACATATGCTATTATCACTTGCAAACTTCACAGAATTTGACCATGACATCATAGTGCCCTTAATCAACAATAAACAACTTCATAGTATATAAGTATGAAAGTGAAGTAAAACAAAACTGGGCTGAAATGACAAAAAAAACATTCCACGTGGCAAAAGTTACCACGCGTTTATTTATCTATTTGATTCGCGGAAATCACTTTTCGGTTGACACGAAATAGTATATAAACTCGTTTTTTGCACGACTTTGCACTTCACAAAACACTGAAACGTACATGACACATTGTTATATCAGTAAAAAAAATATTTGGCTAGCGAATAAAATTTGCGATATCAATTTCATTGTTGAGCAGGCAAACGCAATTAGGGTGTGGCCATCAATTTTATAAACCTATGTTGATGCAATGAAATGCAATGGAATCTACGCGCTATATGATGGCAATTTTATGATAAAGGTATAGGGTCGAAAATAATCTACTAATAATTTATTTACTGACAAAATTATCAATCAAAAACCGCCATTTTCTGCTGTGCAGTAAATATAATATTATAATAATTATGCTCATCGATCTATTTTTTCCAAATCCGCTTAAGACGAATTATTAATTTTAAGTAAATGAACCATCAATTACTGCAATCGACATTATTTATAGAGTAAATATTTATTTTTTGTTATTAATTCGCTTTAAGTAATGGAAAAGGGAACTTACATGCACATAATATGTATATATTAATTAAATTGTATAATTAGAAATAACATTTTATTTAAATGTTTATTATTTAATAATAATTTATTTATTATATAATTGACCTAGTCATCTAAGTTTCTAAAAAATTGACATGTAAAGTTTCGTCACTATCAATTGATAATATTTTCCATCAGGACTAAACCATTTTCAAAAATTGTTAATTATTTCTAATAACAACATGTCTTTCCATCAATAATTAACAATATAATGTTTAATAATGAAATTAAATTATGTCTTAGTCGAGAATGAATATTAATAATACACATGACTTAAAAATGTAACTTCTTCATAAAAATACATACCTAACTAAGAACAATGTTAAAAATATTCTACCAGGTTCACATAATATTATATCGTATGCTGGGCGATTACTTGGACAATAAAATTATAAGACAAGATTTGAGAATGCAACATTATATATATATATATATAAAACATACCATGCATATACACACTAGAAAAATCTTTTTTTTTTAAATACGACACCCGGCGGGACATGAACCTGTATCTTTTATTATCTACGGGCATCTTAGTTATTTACCTCAAGTTTACATGAAATGCTTATCGAATTGCGTTATAATGTTGGCTATCGGTTTTGGTATATTAAATTAAGGTAGGTATCAATTAATTCCTTAATTACCAACAATTACTAACAATATTATTAGTTTTTGTACTTAGACGTGCTAATAATTTAATAAACTATTTACTAAACTAAATCAATAAATTATTTAATAAATTATTCAACGAATAAGACACAAGATTTGAGAATGTAACATTCTATAATATATTGAATACTTATACATGATTTGAAAATATCTCATACCTACAAATTCACACTAGAAAAAATCATTATTAGCTACCCACTGTTTTAAGTAGTATTTCATAGGTTGATGTACCAGTTGTTCTAATTGAAATAGTAACTAGGTATGTACCTAACTTCCGAGAAAATGATTTGATTGAATTCGTTTTAATTTACGGAAACACTCAAAACCCCTCTCAAAAATCATTGTATTAAAGAATGCAACATTACTGTTTATGTATTACGTGGATAGTGCCACATTTTTATTATAGATTCCCTCCCAAGACCCAATCGGTTTTAAAAGGACCACTGAGTCTCAAGTTAGGCTGATATTATTTACTAATCTCAGATCTTTGAAGTACTTAACTGTAGAACGAATATTAGTTAACTCACATAATTATATTATCTACATACTAGGTAGGTACCTACCAATCACTTAGTCTCATTTAAACTGTGGATAATTCATTATATACAACCATAAAGAAAGAAGCAATATATTCATAATTATTAATAATCCAATTTCACGAAATCGATCAATGGATTTCTTCAAAATGAATTAACTAATAACGAAGCAAAGTTTCACTTGCTTTTTCGAATGTTTATTGAAATTGCAGAAACAAATCCGGCGCGCTGTTTCGCGCGCGGAAAATTATAACAATCAAATACAAGAATAATAAACCCATCTGGACGAACCGACGGGACGTCGTCGACATAGTGAAAAATGTTTTTTACCATGCACAGTTTCCTCTCTGGTGCTACACTTCATTAAAAATAATTGACAACAGTAATAGTTAATGGAAACACATTTTCAATTTCCCGATAAAGTCAGAGGTAACTAACTAGTGTTGAAAGTTTTGAATTTTTTAAATAACCGTGTATCATTTTTTCAATCGACGAGATATGTACCTATCTAGTATCCGAGTCACCTTTCACGCAATAAAAAAGTAATATTAATTAATTATTAAGACCACAGGATACTACACTACATAATACATATCTTACTAGTATAATATCAAGGAGCAACTACTCTATTGCGAGAATAATTATTTTAATAACACTGTTGTAAAATGGATAAAGAATTTCGTAAGCAACTATGCACATTTCTACCAGGACCATATTTACCATTGGGCGAAAATGGGCTGTAGTCCAAGGCCCCCCCAATAGGTAGGGAGGAAATCCTTAAAAAAAATTTGGGACAGAAAAAGCAGTTGCTTCCACGTCAAGATCGACAAAAATTGGTCGGTAGATAAATTAAAATACAATTAAGTATATTGAAATTAATTGCAGCACAATATATTATTAAAGGAACGGCTCTCGACGATATGTCTGAGAAGAATTCTGCAGTTTTATGGACATATTGTCAGGCGCGGACCGGACAACCTGGAGAGACTGGTAGTTTTGGGTAGCCTCCAGGGAAGGCGAAGCAGAGGAAGAGCGTCTGCGTAATGGAGCGACCAAGTGAAAGAGCGGCACCATCCATTCTGCCCTGAGAGAAGCGGAAGATCGAGAAGGATGGAAAGTCTTTGTCGCTCAAAGGATGGCGAAATTTAAATGTGGTCACGATCACGATATTATTCAAGAATATTCGTGTTGCATTCCAGTTGTTATTGTTGCATTTTGACCATGCGCAATAAAAATACTATTAGTTTAGCAGCATACATAGAATAATGGAACAATTCTGTCATTACATTGATAACAATTCCTACGTTACAATTAAATTTAAAACCTTAAATTTTAGGTTTTTTCGGCCCCCGATACGTATTACTGTATATACTGATTTACTGTTTTATTTTCTTATCTATTAATAACTACTGCAATTTTAAAGTACAATACAAAATAAAAATTTCAATAAATATTACATAAAATACTTAATATAATATTAAAAGTTAATATTTATATGCGACGTTTATATTTGCTAAAATACTTAGGTTGATAACGACATTCTGCTGTGCATTCTGCATTTTTACAATTCTCTTTCCACATCTATAGCTTCAAAAGGAAAAATCTTCGTTCATTTATTGTGCTTCGCGGAGTCAACCGCAATAAAAATTGCAGAAATGTGATAATACATATTTATTCAAGAGGAAGGGTGTCAAAAGATTTGAGTTCATACTATGCAGAAATGAAAAACGTTTTCAAATCAGTAACGCTTGGATGATTTCTGCCATTTTGTATTTTCTGCAATTGAATAAATATCTCGGATTTATCTGGATATAAATTCTGCCCATGCAATAAGATTATCCTGAATGTAGCGAAGCTTGGTGCATAGAATTCAATAAAAAATATTTGCTTTGAAAACACGGCTCCAATCCAATACACAAGAAAATAAATTCTACTTCTGTTTTCTTACTACAGAATCAGATTATCCTGAAATGAAAACTGTAACAAATATAATAATATAAGTAAGTATATTATTTATTGAATATACATAATTTTGAAAATACTTCTGAGAAAATATATCACATAGAATAGATAACAAATAGAAAAAAACTTTTTTTGAAAAAGTAAACCCCGCATTAATCGAACCTGCATCTCTCGGGTTTCGCGCCCACCATTATCCTGGAGTAGGGAATCCAACCAAAATCCAGGGATTAGAAAACATAATCCCGAAACCTTCGGGATTGATTTTTTATCAATCACAATCAATTAGTATATTGTGTAAAAAAATATGTTAGTGAAGTGTATGTACCTGCCATGTCACAGAGGGAATCGCCGGATGCTAGCGGATAATAAATAATCATTTTTTGTTGTCATACGCAATCGCAAGATCAGAAAAATATTAAATTCGTTCATTTAACCAGCTAGAACCACTGCCGTTCTGGCACGCGAACGGCGTCTAACCGCCAGTGCCAAAGACGTGCAGGCAGGCACTTGTTTCTACGCCGTTTTTAAGAATGGTATCTTTTTTTAAATAAATAAAAAAAAACTGTTTTACTTTCACATTAATATCTATATCAATACTATTTGTATAAATAATAAAAAATAATATTAGCTGTCGAAAAAAACGCCTGGATTCCCTATGCTGACGTCGGTTAGTAATCAAAGTAGGCACCTACTACTTTGATTTAAAATACAAAAGCCGATCACCAATAGTAGCTCAATTTAGAAAGCGCTCCAAAGAGTATTAAGAGTCATTAGTTAAAATTTGTCGCAATTAAGAATGGTGCCTTTAGCATAGTAGTATATGTGCGTGGGCGCCAAACACGAGATAATAATATGTAGGTTAGATTCCTGCGGGGTGTCTTACTTTTTCAAAAAAAGATTTTTTCCATTGGTTATAGTGTTTATGGGTATGGGTATAGTGTATATAAGTGTTTCGCAAAATTATGTATGTTCGATAATTAGAATGTTACATTCTTAAATCTTGTGAATTATTCCTTAAATAAAAAAATAGCTAATTAAAAATATATTATTTATATTGTGAAGATACAGACAAACAAAAAGTATTTATAGTAGGTGTATATTATACAGATAGGTACAATAAGATTCTACGTATTTCCTTTTTTATGCCTATATCGATATGAATTAGTTACTTGGTATTCTAATGTACTTAACACACAAAGTGTTAACAAACTCTCTTATAAAATAACAGTTATCACATATTGTCAAAATAACGCAAAAATATTAATAAAAACTCGGCGGCTACCGTTAAAGTGTTCCGAAGCATTTGAATTTTCCAGTGGCGTCCGTTTGTAAAAGCTCTTTGTTTTTTTAAAACCCTGGGGAAAACTCAAGTATACAAAAGGCGAAAGAGAGATGGAAAGGCAAAAAAGAATTTTCTAAATAAATCAAAAGCTAGCCCTTTTTTAAGCGACTGCTTGGACATTCCGAGTCGGGATAGGAAAAAAAATGACAGTAAATTGTGGGACCGACTCCACTACATTCCTATTAATATTGGCTATAAAAGGGAAAAGAACGAAATCTTTTTCTACATACGATATGCGGGGTAGTATGTCACTTGCATATTTACAACATTTGATATTTTCATTTATTGTATCATATTAATCACAATTACTTAAATCGGCAATTTTCTTAGTTAAATTAAAAAAAAACCTAATTACCTATTATCAAAAACTAATTGTAAATATTCATTGAAAATCACGTTCTTTGCATATTTATAAATATGCTCACAATGTAGTGACAATAATGTTTCTTTCTACTCATACTTAGGTACATAGTAAGTAATTACCTACATTGTAAGATTTTTTATATGTGGAGGTACCCACCTACGGCCATGTAATGCTACATTTTCTTAGCTAAAATACTAAAAATATAAATAAAGTAGATGTAGGTACCATGGCCCCCACAAAGGGGGGCTGACAGGGCTCTGGGGGGGGGGGGGGGCACATGGCGAGTCTACCTTATAAGTGAGATAAACACAAACACATCACAACTTTCGTGATCGAACTGTCGCTTGCGGCGCTATTTTACTTTAAGAATATTTGATAACATTATATGTGATTGTGTGATGCAAATTTTGATTATTGTATGTCGATGTTTGCAAACTTCACAACTCAAGTAGATTTATTGAAAAATACCTAAAATCGCTAAAAATACACTGAATACCCTTAATTTTAACTGGAACACCATTTGAAAAACGTTTCTGTAGAGCGTCACACTGCTTTTAACCGTAGCAATAGGTAGGGGGGGGGCGAGAGAGATCCTGACCTGGGGGTCCGCTTCAGGATGTGAGGGCCATGGTAGGTACATAATGTTAACACTATGAGTTTCAGGTAAATACTGAATCTATTCAACATCAATAGAATTCACATCTTCAGACCAATAGATAATTTGAAGTTCAGAGATTAGACTATTACCTAATACCTACTAGAGGGGAATTATGAATTTGTTATAGCATATGCGATGTAATGATAGTTTATTTAAATATTGTTAATAATGATGGTTTGGTGAATTTTGCTGCACATCTATGTAGGTAAGTATATAAAAATAAATGACAGTCAGTCCATTCACATACTTATAGAAAAAAATCACATTAAATGTACGCGAAAGGGATCACCAATAATTTACACAAATGAACGACTGTAATAAAATATAAGTAGGTACTTATTTATTTAATAAAACTCTGTTGAAATGTTTGAGGTTTTAGATAAAATTGTTCCCTACAAATGGATCCACGATGCGGAATTACTTGCAGCTAATTTAAACGTTATACGACTAGTCCGTCTTTTGTGCATCACTTTCATATATTCGGACTTCGTCTAGTAGAGATGATTTTCTATAATCCTTTTGTTCTGGATATATTTTAGTGTTTATTTGAGATGGAAAAATATTTGAAAATAATGCTTGTTTAATAATTTCTTACAGCCAATTTTAAAACAATGGCGTGGGGTGAAATATAATATTGAGTGGCAAGCTGTCGTTTTGCAATTTTGAAAGAAAATCAATTGAAAGGAGAATAATGAGTTAGGATTACATTGCCTATTGATAAATTATTTTGAGAAATCGAACGAATCGTTGAAAATAATCAATCTAAGATTTTGCAAATTAGTGTTCAGAATAATTTTGTGGACATATTTATAGCTTTAGTTATTTATCAAATTTTAATGTGACTACAATGCAGTACAAAACTGAGCCGACAATCTTAATCCAATGCGCCAACGCACGATCACAAATATTTTAATATATTTGTATGGATCGGGCTGTTGCGAATGCGTATATTTAGTGACATTTCTCATTAACAGTTGTATTAAATTCCCAACACATTACCAGTTCCATAGTTCACAAGTAATAACAATGTAATGCGCTTACTGAATGTATTAATTTACACATTATCCACACTACCTATCGACATGACATAATATCCTTCATACTGAGTATACAAAATAAACAGAATAATAAATGAATATAACTTATAAGATAATTTACCTATCCTCAATAACAACAAGCTTTCTGTGAAATATTACCATTTATCTACAGATCTATCAACACACGTTCGCGACGGTTATCTTAATGTTTGTCGCAATGAAGTATAATAATTATAAGTTATATATCGCCTGTTCAGACTTGTTTTGTGGCTTGTTTAGTATTTAGTGAGAGGAGGTGGGCGTCGCTACTCGGCCGAAATAATAGAATAAAATGGATCGACTGGACTGGCGATTTTACTAAACTACTCGACTAAATTTGTCTGTTCAGACACGGTTTTTTACCAAATCACTCGCTACTCGACTAAATCACTGGAACAGTCCGATCAGGCTTTTAGACTGAATATTTTTTTGTAAACGCCGCCGGTAAATATGGAGTTGACTGATTACATTCATTTAAATTAAAAACTGCGAGCACGTGTCGCTGAAATTTATTGTTTTGGTGTTAAATATAAAGTGAGTGGTAATAATAATTGTTAGTTATTTTAGTAGAACATATTATAAACTGTGTTGTGTTTAAATTTGGTAGCCGTACTGAGAAGCTACACGATGGTATAACGTTTCATATATAAGTTGATAATAATAAAAGCGAGGTTCTACTGTTTCTAATACGCAAGAAACACGGCTTCATTTTGCAGAAAAATAGGCTCACTCTATATATTATGCTCTCTGATTGTTTCTACCGTATTTTATTTTATTGCATTAATTTATTATATGTATAAGTAAGAATTCACTGTATTTGTGAGTGGTGAGTGCGCATATTAATTACCTGAAGATGCCGAAAATCGAAACACGTGTAGCAAAAAAACGTATCAAATTAAATACTACAAAACGTTAATCAACTAGAACTTTTCGATCTGTTCTTTATTCCGGAATCTGTAGTTACTTTATTTTCGTTGAAGTTTTTTTTAAAACGGAATAAAAAATCCTGCGTATCGAATGACAAGAAAGTAAACTTCTTACGTCAGATTCTGATACGGAGACTTTCAATTGGTAGCTCGCAAAAGCTTTAAAAAGTTCTCAAATCTGATTAGGAAGGAAAATTTCGGATGGAATTGGATGGTCAGGCCATACATTTCTAAGGCACGTGAGATGAAACCGTTTGAAAATCACAGCAATAAAATGGAATGTAATTCAGCATAATAATATTTTGTACAGTAAAATCAAATAGAGATATTTTTGTCAAAATATTATCTATACTTAAATAAAAATTTTAATGCTCGGTTAATTTTATCTGGAGTAAAGATTACTTCATTATTAGATTTAAAGTGAGTTATGTAGTATACGTAAACGTTTTATAACTTTGCACTTTTTCACTTTTTACGACATTGATACGCCTCTTTGCCTGATTACCTCGCATAAAATTAGATCGAACGATATTCGCTTGTATATATAGATATAGGTATATAGTAATAAATAAATACATAGATAATATATGAAAAAAAAACATTTTTAGAATATTATATCATTTTAATCCTAGACCCGGACTGCAAAGTTATGAAGCGTATACTCTACTACAAACTGAACGGTAGTGTAGACAGTCAATAAATGGCGTCGATTGATAAATTATTCTCAATGGATTTGACGTCAAATCAAAATAGTGGGTACCTAATGTATAACAATTGCATTATTACGATAGTATTGCTATGTTATAAATTACCTTAAAACACTGGAAACGCATCAATACATAATTTTAAACAACAAAATAAAGAAACGTCAGCAACATAATATTATGACTATTTTTAAAAAATCATAGAAAAATAATGAGATTTGGTGGAACTTGAACATTAAATTAATATTGCAAGTCAGATTTTTTTTTATTTGTTATGGAAGGTTGTCACGTTTTTTTCTAACGCCGAGTTCCATTGACAATAATTCATTCGTTTAATGTAAAATACATATGAGAAAATTAATACTATCCGTCCGAGGGTGACTACTTAATGGAATTTGAATTTAAGTGCCTGAAGATTCCGAAAGGCGAAACTCCTAGGGTAGCAAAAAAAATACTCAAATGGAATAGTACAAAACTAAATCGATTATTATAATACGTACATACCGAGTAGCAATTCGATAAAATGTTAAGCATGACTTCATTTCCGAATTAGTAATAAGAGAGGTTTTTTTTTTATTTAGTTTCAATATTAAAATCCTCTGCTTTCACTCGGATAATTAAAAACGAATTTACATAAAAATCTTTTGTTAAAAAATATTTAATACTTTTAATGTAGATAGATATAATTAAATTCGGACGCAGCAAGAAGATGATTCGCAAACGATAGCGACTTTTTGAGGTGCCGCATGGTGTCCATACGCTCTACTTTGGGAGTATACACTGACGTAGAGGGTGAAGAAAAAAGGCGGAAAACAAGGGAATAAAATACCACCGCAATAAAAAATTCTATTGTGATCATAATTCTCTACAGAGGTCTGACAATCCTCACCCCTAAGAGAAGGTTCCCAAAAAAGAAAAACACATTAAAAAGTGTGTGCAATATTGAGCTAGGAATGTACATTCTAAATTTATATTAAATAAATAAGATATGTATTATGTACCGACACAAATGTAAGTACTACCTAAGGTAACCTAAGGTATTTAAAGTTCATACATGCGTGATGTACCTAAAGATGACTGTACATACTAGTATATAATTTAAGCGATTGTTGAAATCCTGCACGTTCATTTAGTGCTATGTTACATACCAAAATAGAACGAATACGTGTTCATTTGTATGCGACTTTGATTCACGTTAAAGTTTATGGCATACAATTAAGTTTTTTCACTCATATGTTTTGAGCATATGATTTAACTAGATATGCTCAGTGGCGGGTTTACGGACGTGGAGGCCCGACGCACCGACTGATTTTGAGCCCCGCCAACCCACGACAGAAAAATAAAATCCATAAATCACATCCTTCAACAAAAGTAATCAAAACCAAGGCTGACTGTGATGAGTCTGATGATGACACATAAGTAATAGGACATATTATTAGTTGTTATTTTATTTTGTGTACAAGTAGTACCTACGTATCTGTTTGTGCGGTTGTATTATGGGCTCCTTTGATGCCATTTACATGGATTATGGTATGTTATACACAATTTGTAAAGTTTAAGATTTTAATTTAATTATTTATTTTAATGTATGTCAAGTTTGAACCGTTTCGAGGCCCCCATTTGTGTCTTCTGATGAATCGATTGCGTCATCTGCATCATGAATACCTTGTAGTTATAGTAGGTAGGTATGTGTAGCATAATATTCAACTCAACATTAAGCTGCTGTTATCGGTACGTCATATAGGTACATTTTCAAATTTTTCACGGGCCGCAGTGGGTAAAAATGTTGAAAAATAATAATGTAACATTATACGAGACGAGATATATATACGTGTTATTATTTTAAATGTAATAGTTACAAATCAGCTGCTACTCTAATCACTCTCCACTCTGCATTACGTACATGTAGGTATTTGCACGAGAGAACTTTTTATATAGGAAATTAGAATTTTGTCGTATTCAATGAAAATTTTCGTGATTAGGTACTTGTTATTGTGGGTCACAGCAAATGCCATTCTGCGCCGCGCTTTGTGCATCACTGGCATAAGCCTTCAGGCGTCGTTATAACAAATAAAAGTCAACCGATAATGATGAACTTATTTAGTATGTACCTACTACCTACACAACATTACTTTGGTACAACGCTATCATAACATAACAAATGATACTGACTTAGGTATAAAATCTAATTGAGAAGTTTATAAAATGGATGTAGTAGATACTATACTTAAACAGGCTAGCAAAGTGGTCGAAAATTTAGGAACGTTTCCGACTGGCAGCTGATTAAATTGGTTGATATTTTATTTGAATAGATGCAAAATCGCATTTTGGGGACATTCTTAAAATACTGTGCTCACTAAAATTGTTAACATCGTAAGACAGCAACTCAGCTCGACTTACACATAAAATCCAGGAATATAACAATGAAAATTAGCCGGTTGTTAGCGCGACAACCCATTTCTATAAATATTATTTTATGATGTTATCAACTCTTTCTCTGTATGTACCTACACTGTAGACGACTTAATCAAACATTTGCATCATAGTAAATACCTACCTACCTAGGTACCTACTCGAAAAGATTACAATATTTTTTTTAAGTAGGTAGTATTGAAATTTATAATTTATTAATAAATAACTCATAGAATTCTGTTATTCAGCATTGATGATAAATTATTGTGGCCAATAGACGACACACACATGATGCAATGTAAAAAGAATATAATATTATTATCTCTCTTTATATCGCAGCAGTGGCCAATCAAATGAGCAAAGGATCGGCTGACAGCCTTTGAGTGGACATTTTGTCTGACTAATAGCTGAAAGAGTCACTCGCATGAAGACTTAACATTTCACAGTCACAATGATAATATGGTACATTTCCGCTTAAATATCGCTCAATATAGAATCAATGCAGCTTCGAATTTCCAATTTATCTTATATTTGAAAACTTTTACGAAAATGTTACGTCAGTCCATAGAAAATAAGCCACCAATCAAAAGGAAATACATATTGAACAACATACATCAAATGTGTACAGTTACATATTTATTTACCAGTAGTTCCATTCACCGTAGAGGATGAATACGTGCAATAAAGTTGAGTGGAATAATTGTGAAAATATCCATAGTTTATAAACATTTACGATACGTAGAATGATGTCAGATTATTCTGGCAGTGTAGGCGACTCATTCAGGTGTTAATATCGTTACTTTCAAATGAGACTAACACCGTTCCAAAGTGATTTTGTCGTGGCCGCAATGCCACAAGAATGTGTCCCTCCCTTTACCTATATTATAATGATGAAATAAGTTGAACAAAAAATATTACAGAGGTAGGTACACCACACCTTAAACATCAGGAACGAATAAAATGTTTACATCTTGCCTCAGATAGAACCTTCAACCGTAAGTGTTCTACCGTTTGCCGTAAGTGCAACTTTGCCGTTTACCATACTTTCATATAAGCTATACTTCTAGAAGTCTGACCTTTCAATATATTCTAGCTAATCAATACAAACGGTATGTAGAAAACTTATTAACGCACTATGAAGGTAAATCACTCAAGACTATACATTAATCAACGTTTCACGTATATTGGCTATTAAGTCATTTGTTTTCTATTTTGAGAATATGTAGATATACCATGCGTCCAAATATATCTACATGTTGATTGAAACAGCAATATGTGTACTTCCAAATCACTAAAGACTATAAATTAATCGTCTTTTCGCATATTATATTGGCTAGCCATTTGCTTGCTATTTTAAGAGTAGATATATATGTATACCATGCGTCCAAATGTCTACATATTGATTGAAAAAGCGACATGTGTACTTCGGCCACCCAATGACATCCGAACCTTTACATTTTACACATTGCCTCGCCACCCATCGCGGAGTACAAATTCAAATAAATTTTCATGAAACAACCAAATTACATAAATTTATTTAACATATCTAAGAATAAATAATTATTAGGTAGGTACAAAACACACTTACTATGTATAGTATTTCAATGTGATAAACATTTATTGATTACTGCAAATGAATATATTTTTACATCCGGTACGTAGTTCTTGTGTCAAAGTTATTTTAGTTTTGATCAATTTGTTCTCATATTAATGTGATATTAATAAAACGGTATCGCATACAATGAAGTGTTACGATCGTTTGGCTGTGAAGAGAAATAAAACTACATACTCTCGATATAAAGCATTTCGGATTGATAGTTGGAAACTCAGGCTTGTACTCTCGCGTAGTTGGCAGCTATTGATTCTATACGCGTGCAGTGAATGGAAATATAAATACAAAAAAGCTCCTGGCATAAAGCCATGGGAAAATACAAGTTTTGAAAGTAATACGCTTCGAAGAGTAAACTCGATACCAACGGAGATTTCTGAAAAAATGTACTTTATTTAAGCTTTATCTAAGTCTTTAAAAAGGTAAAAAAGTCCGGAAAAATCTAAACCCAAGACGCAGGCACCAAAGCTGTTAAGAGAAAAGCTTGATATTTTAAGTAGGATCAAAAAAAAGGAGCTGTTTCCTTTAAAACGCATATTATGCCATTCTGTGTGCAAAACTAAGTATTAGAAATATATATATATATTTAATTAACAATAAGGAAAAAGAACGAGCATAACAAGGCAGATAATTGAGTAAATAGTATATGGACACAATATTATCAAAACTTCAATTAAAATTAACCGGATTCAATGTTATATATTTAATTCAACCATTTTGCATTCAAAAAAATTAATAATGTAGCATTGGTTATTGACCACACATAATTCGGAACATCTGATGAACTAGGACAAGCGTCCATCGAATTAAAGCACACTGACCAATACCCGATAGCTGCTGGTTAGAGTCCCTCTTGGCACCATTTTTTTGTAATAGTTTTTAATATGTTTCGAATTATATAGATAAGTTAAATATTTAGGTCAATACAAAGTCACATGTTGTCATTCAATGAAATTCTATGAAAACCTGGCTAATACTTCCTATTCGACCATATCTCAGTTAGAGCATAATAATATATTAATAACTGGTGTTACTGCATCTTCTCAGAGCATGCCAGCATCTTGTAGCTGCACCGTATATACTCTGTGAATGGTATTAATCATTTCTATGCCGCAATTAGTTAATTGATAGTAAATAACATAAGAATTGGTGTAATTAGGGCGTCCAAAGACGCTTTGGGCACTTAACCGGTTAACCGGTTAAGTGCTTAAGCAGCCTTTCAAAACAAGCAAGCTAGGTTGAAATTCACTTGAGGCATCCGCAACGAGTGGCCGAGGCAGGTCCAACGTCGCCTCTTCACCCTAACCGTTACCCCTAAAGTTATGCCACCGCACACCCAGTAAGTATACATCACATACATCTATTCTTGAAGCTCAGTAGGTATTCGCTTGTTGTTGAGGCTGACAAATAAAATAACCTCCCGTAAAATAAATGACAGAAATACTTTGCTTTGTGGATCCGATTAAAAATCTTGGTGATCAATATATTTTTAGGGGTGACTCATGCAATGTAGGTAAGATTGAGATCTAGAAAAAAATCAGCAGGTGCTTTTCCGTAAAAAAATAAGAATAATATATTTTTCTTGATGTTTTGGATTAACCAGGATATTGACTATCAGGGCCAGGGGAATAGGTTTTCTCATCCACCCTGGCTAATATAAAGTCAACTGTACTTATATATTATATAAGCGATAATAAAATAGCAATATAGATAATATGAAGAGATGAAATAAGAGTGGAAAAGCTCAGCCAAAAAAGTAGGATAAGCTTTGATTCTTCCGACTTAACACGACCGTACTGGATTTAATAAATTCAGGCGTTTGTGAATAGTACAACTAGAGAGAAAGGGACAAAAAATGTTTTATACTTCAGGAAACCATTAATGAAAAATAATTTAGGTAATATTTTTTCTTTCACATTATCCGCGATTAAAAAATACGAGGAAAAAGAGATAATAATAACACCTACCTACTGTATTCGCGCGTCATTAAATAAGTAAGGGTAAGTACATGCTTCCGGGTAGAGAGGGGTGTGATGTGAACCTAATCCATTATGTGAATCGACTCGACGAATTACTTCCCCGCATTTATCTTATAACAAGCGCAGTGACTAACAAACTTGTATAAAAAATCATTCAATTTGCAAGTTAACCGACGGAACTTTAGTTAAATTTAACTACTACAAGTTAGAATATATCTACCATCTACCTACCTACCAATATATTTATATGCGAGTTAAATATCTATAACAACTACTTAAATAATTACTTTAGAATGATTATTTTTATTTTTTGTTATGGACAAGAAATTGTGAGAGAAATCATGACTGTTATAATGACTTGACGATTAAATAATTCTCGAGAAGGCTAACATTTTTTCACAAGTAGATACATTTTACGAAAAGTGTGTAAAATTAATTGACTTAAAATTCAGTACTTATAACTGTGTTATATTTTACGTGGAACTAAAACTAGTCTGTACCTAAAGTAATACAATAATTATTATAGTACTACTGGGAATAATATGTTAGCTTTGTATCTGCTCTGAGAGAACGTTATATGATTACTTGGATTTATATGAAGCATTTTATTACTGTTTTTATTGAAATAATTAATTTAAATAAAAAATGTCGCGTTGTAAACACAAACTAAGGCCCGTTTCAGACCGGTGTCGCGCTCGTATATAAGGAGGTCTTTGTATTCGAATAAAGGGGCCATTGTATTATGTTTATGAAAGCCCCAGAGCTAATGAGTCAACGCGTGTCCGGTACACTTTTCCGTCGACCGCTACATTCTCAAGCCGCCGATACACTTGTTTTTATTACCGCAGCCAGTTTTATGTTCTAATTTATAACGCGAAATTATACGTTGACTCATTAGCTCTGGGAGGTTCATAAACATAATACAAAGGCCTTCTATATTATATCGAGCGCGACACCGGTGTCTCGTCTGAAACGGGCTTAAGAGTACCTAGTGTTTACAAAACTGCCATAATATATACCACAGAACAGATAATAAATAGAATACCGATAGGCAATCTTCAATACGCCGCATGGTGAAGCAGGCTTTTGAATGTGTGAGTGTCCTACGAAAATGAAGCACGCATTATGCAATAGTGTGTGTTATACGCCAACATTAAATGAGCGTAAATGGATAAACCGAGAGCAGTTTTTAGTATTCGACGTTAAACGTATTCTTAACACGTGTGTAAGTTTAACCCGAATTCTTCCTTACTCGAGTCGGTTACTTGCTATCGCCTTACCCGTTGTGTATTTCAGTTCCCATTTATCTGAGTTCCCTGATATATACATACAGTGATAAGAGTATGCAAGCGAGTAGTGGACACTTTCTGTAAAAATAGCTGGATCAATTTAAGAGCAAGATTCTGCAGCGGATAAACGGATCCGTGAGTGAGAATGTGGTGTGTGGTGTGAAGAATCGGGTATGGTAACGAGTTTTCTGTATGTACCAGGGTCTTACATTCATAAGTCTGAACTAGAAGGTGCATACCAGAGACACTGTCACCAAAAATGGTCTGAAAGGGAAGGATTTACACGTCATGTATATGTAGCCGCAGTAATATACAATTATTGCTTTCTATTATGCTATAAACGAGTCCGAATGAGAATATTTTAGTGCCACCACTCTTTTAGAATTAAGGCCATTTCATGTGCAGTTTCGTTTGTAATCATTTTCAGAAGCAGCAATGAAAATATGTTACAATCATGCACAACGGTAATCGCAGTAAGAGTGTAGGTATTTAGAAAATGAAAATAAATAATCTCACTGTCATTTATCTTTACTAACATTAAGAGACCTATGTATCCATGTGAAACTCTGCCAAAACAGAGAAATCAGTAGTTGAAATTAATGTATCTAAGAACTAGGGATTGCAATACCGAATGAAAATGTAAATACCGGTTTTTCGGTATTTCTTAATGAATACCGGTATTAATACCAGTATTTCTTAAACATTAAAAAAAACAGAAGTAGGTGCTTAACAATGAATATAGCTATTAAAATCTTTTTAACATATTATTTTATAGCAAAAACCTACATACCTACATTTATTATGTTGACATTTAAAAATATGTATTGAACATAATTGTAGAACTAGTGATATTTCTTGAGTCAGAGGTTGGACCTAATAGGTTGAGCAAGTGGCTGACATCCATTTCTCGTAAAAACAATTTGTCGATACAAACCTCCACTCTGTGGAGGCCCACATGATGTTATTTTATTAGGACCGGACATGATCGAAAGAAAGAAGTGATTTTTTTTACAAATAATTTGAATATATTGGTAATTTTAACTTAAAGCCCACAAAAGTTCATCAAGTGCAAATAACTCCGGCTGCAGGAAAAGCTTCTAAAATTCAAAGCTTGTACAGTCATCAATAGTTATAGAATAATTGAACATTTTTCTCACGGATGTTTTTATTTCGAAATAATATTATGATAATAAATTCATCGCGAGAATTACTTACTTATATAAATATATTTGATGAAATTTGTTTCATTATTTTTTCACCTCTGTTGGATTCACTTAAAATCTTTACATTTTAGCAGCACATTACTTATAATTCATTTTCAAAAACGTAAACGATTGTGATTTCTTAATACTGAAAATTCCGGTAATTTGGATTTTTAAAACCGGTATTTCGGTATTGATGAATACTGGAATACCGGTTTTGAAAAACCGGTATTGCAATCCCTACTAAGAACGAATCGTAATTATTCCATTTTCATACGATACAACAAACTTTTCAAACACTTCAAAGTTACCTGGGTTGAAATCAAGACCCACGCAAATAGCTCCGCTAATTCAGATCCCAGCGCGGCGTGTTCATGGGGAAAAGGTGATGAAGAGCAATACAAGAACCCTTGTCATCGTCTATGACTAGCGTTATCGGTAGAAGATGTTGAATAATAATAATATTACAAATTTCTTTTTTGTCGAAAACTATTGTTACTGATAATACAAAACAATGTAATTTTACATTGGTTTAATTATTTAACAGATATAATGAAGTGATCAAGGTGTCCTAAGTATTAGTTTAATTGATACCCGGTTAGTTAAACGCTCAGTGTAAATAGTAATTAAGAGTAAAGAATTCAATTTAATTATAATCCTTCGTCACGTACAAATTTAGTTCATTACCCGTATATTACAGTTCAAAAAATCGTTAAAACCAAAGCCTTTTAGGCACGAAGTTTAAAGTTGGCATTTTTTTATTTCCAGTAAATGAAACCCGGAGCTGGTGCAAAATATCTACTGCTTCCAACGACTCAAATGAATGAGCTAATGGGGTGGTAACGTTTTGTCTTTTTCGGATCAAATCCAACTAATCGGATTTTCTTCTATTGACAATGTCGAATCACTCCGAGGGTAAGTACATAATGCCTATACATACAATACGATTTAATTAGTTAAATAAGGAATACGCCTTTATTATTAATGAAGTTTGTCGTCGATGGAAGTCTACTGTAGCCAAATTAGTACTATTTGCAAATTTATTTCCATGATTTTGATTCGGTAGATACTATTTTGAATTCGTCAAGTCAAATAATGCTCGAAATTTAACTTTACTAATTTTTATTTGCTTCTCATTTAAAATTAAAAATATTTATGCATTCAAAAAATAATTATTTGAACCCTATAATTTTAAAATTCTTTTAACAAGTGCCTACCATCCAATAGTTTTTCAATACTGGTAGCGATTACAGCCTGTTAGAAGTAAAAAACGATGAACAGAAAATATCAGTAACTAATCAATGTGTTATATTAGATAACGTAACAATGATTTGTTCTGGCGTATAGCTAACATAAACTAAATTATCATTATGATATTATTTTCATTATATTATAATATTACCTACTTTTATTTAAACTTTCTAGTTACGATTACCTATATAGGTACCTACTAATAATTTTATATTAGGTAGGTAGGTACCTATTTAAAGATTTCAATACTTTCTCACGTTGTAATTTGAATGCTTGCGGATGGAGTAGGTATGTAGATACATGATTCATAAAATTGCACAGTTCCTATCAATTGCGTTGTATTAGATAAGCATATTCTAGTATTTAAACGTCAGTGTAAACGTTAGCATTCCATTCATACCTACTTAAATGCAACCTAAGTAGCCATATTTAAAAAAAAGTACCTAATGGCCGCACTATTGATAAAACAATTAAACTAAGTATGTATGTGGTAGGTTACACAGTTTTATTGAGAAAATATGATGAATGGTTTCACTGACAAAATATTGATTTTCAACTCATGAAAATGCCCCATGTAATAACCGAAACCATATACAAATATAACATATAGGGGTAGTTGGAAATTATTTGTTTTGTTGATGCATTATACTTAGGTACTGAATTACTTTCCAATAAGGATTGATAGCAGTGACAGATGATTAGGTACATAGTCACATGAGGCGCACATCACACGAGTTTCACAGGGGCATATGGTCCGCGAAAATATTTAATAGCTACGAAATAAAAAAAGACCAGAGGGACAATAAATGTCCTTGTATGTTTACGTCAGCATTCAAAATACTGTATGTACCTAATCATTTCATTTTGTCAACTTACAAATATTTTTCAGGAATATAATAGTTTTGAGTTACCTAATCGAGATTCGATATTTAATCCAAATACATATATGCTATGTTTATTCCAAAATAATAATAATATAGTTTCCAATGTAGGTACTAGGTATATTATTATTTCTAAATAACAAAATTCTTACGTCCGGGGGTCAAAATGTAGTATTTTACTACGCACATATTTTGTGATAATTTTTAGCAATTAAAAAAGTATTTTTTCCCTCACGTGAACTGTTTTTGTGTTAATAACGGAGTGATGAAATGTGTTACAGTATGGCTTTCTCAGTAAACTCAGTCAAACCATACTCGAGTGCGTGGTGACCTCAGTCTTAGACATCTGCTCCTGAGACATTCCCAGGCATAAACAACTGCTAATGCTTAATATCAAACGGATGGCCTCGTGATAGCTTGATTAAGAACGTGTGGTGCTTTTAAATTAGGCATTTTTACTACAGGACTTCATTATGTACGTATATACCTACTTTACGGCGAGGGTTTATAAGCCACTAAGTAGGTACCTATTTGACTAATTTAGCGTAGTAAGACATTACTCGTTTGTTGTCACCGAATACAGTTTAAAATTTATAATAAAAACATAGGAATATTACACCAAATTAACATTGCAACATTTTGTACATTATATACATACATTTGAGAAATGTTTCAAATTCACATTTTAGACATTTTTTTTTTTTGGTTGGAAGATTTTTTTTGAGTTACAAAACAATATTTTTTTCTTCAATCATTCATTATACTCGTGAAAAATACGGTATAATAGCGTAACATATTTTTCTAAATGCCGGTACATAGGTACTTACTTATAGTTTTTTTCTACCAATTACTTACTGCTCATTAGGTGAGTACCTAACTACATAGGTACTAGCGTTTTTTGACACCGAATACAGCTTTAAATTTTAATAAAAAGAACAATGCTAGAATATTACAACAGATTTAGTCGGAAATGAACATGCATTTAGGTAGGTAGATATATATTGTAGGAATTGTTAATTAAAATAATAAATTCTCCTCCAATCGATTGTTCTCGTGAATACAGTGTGGCTATTTTTATATTGTCAATAGATTTTTTGGTTCTATACGTTTGTCCTGGATACAGCGGAAAATACATTTTGAAAATAACCGATATACTGGATTATTTGTTAGTTTGGGTTAGGTTAGGTTATCCTAATAAATATTCCAGTATATCGACTATTTTCATAATGTGTTTGCCGCTGTATCCAGGATAAACGAATAGTACCGATTTTTCTGTTTACTTCGAATCCAGTCTGGCCTATTTCTGTAAACGGAATACAGCTGGCAACACTAGTGCCGGCACTTTCGTTGCAAAGTTGTAAAATACATTCTCCCGGTTTGGCAATAATAACAAAAAGGAGCAGAGAGCGCGTCGCACAGATCGATGCTTCTACGCACGGAGCAAGAGTAAGCATGCTTTGCTTCCATTTTCGCGAGAATAGGACCGGCGGAAAATGGCGAATCGTTCGAATCGCAGAGCCGAAAGCGCCGTAGCGGGTGGCTGGCCTATCTATCACCCTATACAGAACCGCTTCGCCGATAATTCATTGGATAACATTCATACCCATGTAAATATACATTAGGTAACGAATATCGGCGATGTACCTACCCAATGATACTAACAAAATTTCTAATAATTTTGAATTACATAATTCGGTAGATTGGGTAAATACTAGTCGTTTATCTCGGATACAGCGGTAAACACATTTTTAAAATACCTAGCCGATATACTGGATTATTTGTCAGGATAACCTAACCCAAACTAACCCAAACTAACAAATAATCCAGTATATCGGCTATTTTAAAAAATGTGTTTGACGCTGTATCCTGGATAACCGACTAGTACCTATAATTCATTGGAAAATACAAAAAATAGGGTGTCGAAGGCGGATCGATTTTTTTTAAAATTCAATGCGATGATTCACATACTTATACTAGGTAAAATAATTTCGTTTGCATCGGTGGCTAAACTACTATTGCCATGGTTAGAATATCTCGGAAAAACAAAAAAAGTCTTCTGAATTTAATCACAAGTGGAAAAATTTAATTGGCAGACCAAAAAAGTAAACATTAACGCAAATTGATAAGCATTTCATGTAAGAATTACTAGTTAAATTCGTCGTAATTAAGTAGGCCGCAAGGAGATTAATTAGTTAAAGCCATATAGGTATTAAATTGGCACGAATTCAGTGGTTGCAGGTCCCGTCGGGTGTGGTATTTTTTCTAATGGGTATATTATATATAATATATCTGAGGTATTTTCAAATAATGTATATTTTTAAAAAAAGTTGCAAATTTAAAATGTCTGCTAAGAAAACATCATTAATTTAGGGGTAGTGGAATAATATTTACACTAAGGGCGCCATGAAACGACGAGGTTTTAAAACTACTGACCTGCACGATAGTTCATATTAAATATCAAATTTTGATATCGCTATAAATAGGTAGGCATTAGGGACAAGACTATAACTAGATTGCTTTTTTTGCTTAAAATAATATAAAGTACCTAAATGTGAATATAACCAGTAATTGATAACCAGATTACTAATAAGTACCTACCTAATACGCTCGTATATCACTATATCTATCAATATGACCACGACCATAAATTGTCTGAAACGATTTTAATATCACATTCTTCTATACCTCTACACCGATGACACATTGAATAGTACACATACTTACATAATTCTATGAATTACTTAAAAGTATTATAATTCTAATATGTTTATACCTTAAGCACCCTATATTCCTCTGATAATAAATAATTTATTAATATCATTAAAAGGTTTACAGTAAATATAGGTCTACATATATATGCGTTCTTTGACATTGTGTAATTCTCTAAAAGATAATCGCAAATATTAATGAAAGTTATAGAATACATTGGACGCATAGTTCGAATCTAGTCGTGATTGGTAAACATTTCACCGGTTACTTAATTTGGATGCAGATTCGATATTTTTCGAAAAATGTTTTTTCGAATATGTACGAAAGAAGATACCTACCTACTTTGTTTCTAGGATATTCAAAATGATGTAGTTATTAATGCATGATGTAGGTAAGTATTAATGAGACTAATATCATTGCTGGAAGTAGATATCGACTCAAGAATTTATAAATAACAAGACTAAATTCATGAAAATAAACAAAGCTTCTTAGAATTCAGCTGATATGAAGTCTATACATATATACCTACTTATAAGTATATAGAAACGAAAATGCGGATATAATTGGTACAACAATTCATATTAAATCAATGTTAAATAAACAATGAAACATTTGTATATGAAACATAGGAAGTTTATATATGAAATAAATATATTTAGTAGGTATAATACTTACCTAATAAACATGAAAGTGTAAAATCATCAAGCATATATTAAAATGGATTTACAATAAACTGCTTGACCTAAATTCTTTAATAAATAAACACTTAAGTGCCTGTAATAAATCATCTTATAAATAATATTAGGGAATGCATCTCGGAGATTAATAATGACTGATGTCGTAGCTGCACAATTTATAATATAAATGGTTAGATAATGTGGATGCGAATATATATATATATATATATATATATATATATATACCGACGTGGTATGTATCAATGTAATCAGTAATCACGGCAATATAACCCATGTCATCATAGTCAAAAATATAAATATCGATTACCGGATTAACTAAATTGTGTGCATATGTTAGATTATGAATAATAACAGACAAAACCACACCAAATTATACAAAGATATTTATATATCTTTGGATATATTATGATGGAATAAGATACATCGTTATAATACGTATATGTTTTATGTTATCTTGAATTACATTTTTAATATGTCTGTATGCTAATAGATTGTGTGAATATAATGTATACACAAATCAAAAATAGAAAGCTATAATGTTATTATATATTGTAATGAATCTAAACTTTGACATGAGATTTTGGTAAAGATGTAATGGCGGATTTGGGCGCATGCGCTGTGACTCTGCGATAAACTTCTTGCCAAAAAGGTTTGCCATCTTTAGCAAAGCTTATTTGGGGGTATAGCCCATTTATTTGGGGATTGAAATAATTTTCTGCCATTTATAATGTAGAATGACAAATGTACAGCTTGAAAGCCAAGCCCCATTACCGAAAACGATATAAAATGCATTGCAGCACACATTACATAAATTTAAACATATTTTTGATTTACCACGTGGTCTTAATATGAAATATACCGTATAATGTTTAACGTAAATTTGACTTGACTTGTTATACCTATTATTTGAATTGAAGATATATTTATTAAGTTATTAATTATGTGCTGGAAAACTTTATTAGGAATTTTAAACTATATTTATTGGATAGGTACTTATTAAGGTTTATTGCTAATACTTTTTACTAACAGTGATTAATGTTTAATTATTCATATACCTAACTAATCTTCTGAACCATCAAGTTAAACTAGATATGTACCTACACAATTACCTAAGATGAAATGATTTCTCAAGAATTTCACAATCTAAATGACAGAAATATACCTAGTATCCGCCTAGATATTTTAATTGGCTTTAAAAAATCTCGGCATCAAAGCCAGGTATTAATTGTATAATTTTATTAAATAGTATTCTGGTACCTACTTAGTACTTATGTATATAAATATCTAAATGTTTTCCATTCCCTTATAACTATTTCCAAGCGATATTAATATTTATTCTCGTTGTACCATCATCCTCACATAAGTCGAATGATGTATTTTCAATTAGCCAATTAAAATGTTTCCACAATATGAAAACGTAAACATGCAAATCACAGAGCCACTTATTTCTTTGAAGTCGTATAATTAATAGATGCACTTCCTGTGAAACTCGAACGAAGTATGTAGCACTGATAAAACCTATTGTGTTTATAATTTTATATCATCGAGGACACATTTTTCCCGACAATCGGTTTGAATAGCGATGAGATTGTATATGTTGCATATAGGTATATGTTGTCACTGCAATAAAACTCGAGTTTTCTTTCTCAATAATAAATACTTAACGCTTTCGCTGCTGAAGAGATAATGAGATTTTAATTGCCCCCTTTAAAATGCACGTTAATTACATCGATCGGCCGCCTGGTCATTACGCGCCGTGTGCGTCTTCCGCGTCCAAAGTATTAATATTATTACTGGGCTTTTCATTGAAATTCGTCCAGCGGAACTAGAAATCGTATTTCGTAGAACTGATATAGTGAGAATGTACTTTACGTTAGCTCTTAAGTGTATAATCCGACAATCCGTGAAATATCGATTTAGTGTAGGTATGTATGTGTATATATTAACGTAAGGAGGTTTCACATGGAATAATTGGTTACGTAGATGGCTTTGATCTGCATATCATTATATTATATATTATATATAATATTATAAATATCTAGTACGTATAGCCAAGTGAATATGTACAAATAATGTCATTTATTTAATGCCAATTAGCTATCTAAGGTGCAGTATTTATACGAGTATATTGATTAACGTTATCATGTAAAAGGGCAGTAATGAAAAAAACTTCATTTAAAAAGAAAAATATTTACTTATACACAGTTAATTAATAAATTCGACTAAGGGCGATTGAAAGAAAATAATTTGAATTATGGTAAAAATATTTTGTACTATACCTACTTATTTATATATTATATGTGTATACTGTCATACTTATATAGATTCTTATTAACCTATTGGCCTTGTCAGGTATTATTAATTTATAAAAACATTAGAAGTCGATCATATAGGTACATCATAGGCCTTGTAGTTGAATGCGTACCGATAGCACGGGTTTCTAATCCGGGGATTCGGGTTCGATTTCCGACTAGGTCACAACACATAATGAAATATTCTCAAAGCATGTACGAGTACGAGCATGTCGTATGTTTTGTGATTGCTTCATTGCTACTACCACACTACCAACTGCCATTTGGTAGATATGTAGCCTGTTATATTTTTATTAAAAAATATTATCGTTTATTTTCCTGACAATGCCGAAAAGTGTAGATAGATTATACAAATGTACAATAATGTTAGATATAGATAGTCATTTGAAAACTTAATTTTAGTGTCAAGCCATCTACCTATTGAGAAATAAATTTAAAAAGCGGTAATTAAAAGGAAATTATTACCTACTTATTAACTGACAGATTGAAAATGGAGATTGGATTTAGACACTATTTCCTGAAAGTTTTGTACTTCTGAGAGACTAACTATATGAGTAGGAATTTAACCAATCTATTTGAATCGTGTTAATTTATTAATTCCTTTATAATACATAGTAGATAACAATAGTAGATGAGTACGTTGTGATCGACCAGAAATAGTCAGAAAAGGTGAATCTCAAGAAACAGATTTTCCGAAAATTCGTGAATTCCCATTTTTGGAGAAATCATCAACGTGAATCTTGAAAATTCGAGAAATTCACTGAAGGGAAAAAAAAGGACTAAACCGGAATAAAATTTCATATACACCGGAATGGCACGGCTTTCGCGACATTAAAGGTGAAAAAAATACTAGAGAAAAGCCTAAATAAGGTTCTTCAATTTGATCTCAAACGGATGTCACCAGCAAAAAAATTTGGGCCGGATGAGTTTAAAAAAAAACTAAATAAAGATAAGTAGATATATCTCGAGAATCAATAAACTAATCGCCAATTCTTGTAGACGAAAAAAGTCAAGAAGTCACAAGCTTTAATATTATTATGAATGAATTTAAAAAAAATGCATGATTACAATATAATATAATGAATGCGTTTGTATTGGGATATTTAAGCAAGATTACATTATTTTAATAATTAAATAAGTACCTACCTACAAACTTTTAACTGAGTAGCAATCTTGACTAAACTTATTCATTTTTGTTAATTTAACATGGAAGGTACCTAGTTATGTATTTAATAAAAAAAGTGACTATGAACTTTATCTGTACTGTGGTTTAGGACCAAAATATTCACACGTGCATATCGAAATAAACGATAAATGGTGGCCCAACCCCTTGTAAATTCCAAACAGTAATTGCATGCATCGGGCTTATTAAATATTAACTTGAGAAAATAGTATATAATGAAATGAAACGTTGTACTGAAAATAAACATCAGTCAATAAGTAAAGTTTATTAATAACTGAGCGGGTAGTCACTATGAGGCACTATTGTAACGTACCTACAAACGAATAAAAGCTGTTGATAAATTATATAGGTACTTACGGATTGTTTCAAAAACTATTCCTATTATAAAGGTACGTTACGATTATATACATATTATGTAGTAATATTACAAACAGATTGTTTTCCCAATTTAGTATGCACCTATACCTGATCAGGGACAAAATACACATTACTCTAACAATATTTAAGAAACAATGGTAATGGTGACTCCGGCATATAAAACAAACATCATTTACCAGCACGTACACGATAGGTGTGTTACATTCGCATTTACAGAAAAAGGGTTTGATGCATATTCAGTGAGTAGGTAGGTATATGCCGCGCTATTTATTCGCATATACCTCACCAAATATGTGTCGAGAGCCCTCACTGTAAATGCGCACATACTTATTGGATACACTTCGAAAATCTATTGTCAATCAAATTAATGTCGATAATGCGCTGCAAAATAATAAATACATAAATTAATATTACGAATGATAGCCATATGAAACAAATATAAAATATAATATAGTTATCTATAGCAATACAATAAGTTATAAATTTAATGTACTATTCTAAACGCAATTTTCAAAGACAATGTAGGAATGCGTCCTTCGCAAGCGCATTCGCGTATTTCTGCATATTTTACTTATATATATTATTATGTATTTAATATACTTACCTAGCGAATCTGACTACATATTTGCTTTGCAACAACCGAACATTTCTCGACATTCTTACCTGAAACATAAAAAAAACAAAAATAGTCAGATATTATGTTAGGTACGAGGGTGGGTCAATAATTCCTTAGAAAAAAGCATTAAAACAGTTTTTATTTTTGTATTTTTTTTTTATTTCTCAACATAATCTCCTTGGAGCTCAATACACCTGGTTAGACGTTTCTCAATATTTTTTAAACCGTCAGAAAAATAAGTTTTCGGAAGGTCCTCAAAATAAGCATTTGTCCGATCGATGACTTCTTCATTTGAAAAAAAACGTTGTCCACTTAGCCATTTTTTTAAGTTTGGGAAAAGGAAAAAGTCACTGGGGGCTAAATCTGGCGAATACGGTGGGTGGTCGACCAATTCGAACTTCAATTCTTCAATTTTAGCCATTGATCGTAAACATGTGTGAACACGGGCATTGTCCTGATGAAAGAAGATTTTTTTCCTGTTTAAATGAGGCCGTTTTTCTTCAATTTTGTTTTTTAGCTAGTCCAATAAAGATGCATAATAATCCCCTGTTATTGTTTTTCCTTTTTCCAAATAGTCAACGAAAATAATTTCACGTGCATCCCAAAATACAGTAGCCATAACCTTACCAGCTGATTTTACGGTTTTCGCCTTCTTTGGACATGGTTTGTCTTCGCAATCCACTGCTTTGACTGTTCTTTCGTCTCGGGAGTATAGTGGTGTATCTATGTTTCATCTACAGTCACAAAGCGACGAAAAAATTCATCCGGATTGCGTTGCATGAGCGACAACAGGGCTTTAGAGGCCACCACCCTATTGCGTTTATTGTCGACTGTGAGCAAACCCGGCACCCATCTTGCAGAAATATTTTTCATGCCCAATTTGTCATGTAAAATAAAAAAGACGCTACCTTTTGAGATCCCTGTAACCTCAATTATCTCACTCAACTTTAATCTTCGGTCACTTAACACCATATCGTGGATTTTATTGATCATTTCTGGTGTGGTCACCTCTACAGGACGTCCTGAGCGTGGTTCATCCTTTGTTGATGTACGACCACGTTTAAATTCATTTAACCAGTTATAAATAGTTGCAAGTGAAGGAGCAGATATGCCGTGAACTAAATCCAACTCATTTTTTATTTCCTTTGCTGTTAACCCTTTTATATTAAAATGTTTAATAACAGCTCTAAACTCAATTTTCTCCATTTTCCATTTTTCCATTTTCTAAAAGCAATTTTTTTTTAAATGTACGAGAAACACACAACAACCCGACCGATCTGATTGAAACTTCGCAGCATACTGAATCGGTAGTGCCGCTGCATGAAAACAAACCGCTTACAGTACAATTCGCGCCACCTGTCGGCTTTTCTAAGGACTTATTGACCCACCCTTGTACATTAAAGCTGAAAAATAAAATAATATTTCTCCACAAGAAAATACGTGTCAGAACTGAAGGATATTAGAAACCTATAGGTATATGAAACACCTATATATATATATATATTATATATTTTATAGGTATTAAGTATATACTTAGGCAATATCTGAACTAGGTACAAATTGCGAAGTAAAAGTTTTTATTAATTCTAAAAATTGTAAAATTAACAAAAACTTTATTTCAGAGTATTATTAAAGAGAGCTCTACCCATGGCTAGGGAATCCAATCCCGGGATCCCGAGCTATTTTCGATACCTATGAATCCCGGGATTGATAAACATAATCCCGGGATTTCGGGATTGATTTTTTTATCAATTTTTATGGAAAATATAACAGAAAAAATACTTTTAATACAAAATAACTGCATTAGAAATAAACTGAGTTTGAATGAAGTTTGATGTGTAGGTTGCCAATTCATTTTATTTTTTCACATAGATTATTAAAAATGAGAAAGATTGGTAAAAAAACAATGCTTCGCACTTTTAACAAAGTAATTCCACCATGATATTATACGTTTTACGGCAGTTTCATATTTGGCTGACTAATTAGATTTATGAAGCGGAAAGGCCATAAGTACGCCATGATTATTTGCTTTACTATTTTAAATCTCGCTGATCTATTCATTATGTCTTTACTATCAGAAATAGCAATCTCATATTAAATTCACATTATTTTTTATATTACAATATTATTTACTCCATTAAACTTGTGTATTTCCAAGATTTAACGTATATAATATTAACAATAAATGTCTTAAATAGTATAAATTATACTAGATTTATTTTTGACCGATTTTATCAATGTTATTTGTAAATATAAAAATTTTATATTAACAATGGAAAAAAATCCCAATCCCGGGACCAGTCCCGGGATCCCGGGATTGTCAAATTGTAATCCCGAAATCCCGGGATCAGAATTTTGGCTCGGGATTGGATTCCCTACCCATGGCCCCCACTCTTGAAGCGGACCCCCTAACTATCGCTTATGTTAAGGGCAGTGTGATGTTCTACAGTAGTCTTCCTTAAATGGTGTTACTCTGATCCCTGACGGTAAAATTAAGGCCATTCCGTGTATTTTCAACGATTTTTTTGTATTTCTAAATAAATCCACTTGTTTTATTGAGTTCTCGGCACCCGGCATCTTATTATGAAGCACTGATCACGACCCCTTTTTGTGGTAGCCAAGAAGCCAAGTACCATGTGACCCGTCGCCATATTTGATAAATAGTCATTTTTATTAGTCAGGAAACACAATTATCTTTTAATTATATCAATTATAATATCACATCGCACTGCATCACAAAACCACATACTTAATGATAAAATGTTTTAATGCCGTAGGCGACTTTTTACTACAAAAGCAAATTTCTGGTGTATTGTGCCGGACCCCCAGGCTAGAGCCCTGTGAGCCCCGGCCATGGCTCTACCATGTAACAACGCCAGTTAAATTAATTTACTTAGTAAGTATTATAGATTATTGTAGATACCTATATAAATGTTCGAAGGGTTTTAGATATCTAAAATTTAGTAATTACAATAAATATTAATGACCAAAAGTACATATCAGTATTTTGTATTACAATAATTAATGAGTAACGATCAGAGACACCTATATTAATACTTCAATTATGGTTATTAAACAGTAAAGTTGTCGCAATGGACCGCCTACACATAATATTATGTGCCGTACCAGAGTGTGGAAACCACAGATCTATACAGGCGATTTGTACCTAAGATATAAGGTACCACCTATCGGGAGTAGTATATCATAATTATCAAAGCTGATCAGCAAAATGTATAAACCGTCGGTTGAAAGTCATGCTTCAAATTACCTTTCAAAAAATATTTAAATAAAAAAAACTTTTTTGCACCATTAAATCACATACATACCTAACTATAACGTTAGGTTTTTAAAAATATTTTTTCATCTATTTTAGGTAGGGTTTAATTGAATTTTAAAAACGAACTACAACCATCTGCAATTTGTAAATGAAGTTCAATGAAAAGAAATAAGTATGACTGAAAAAGTGTGCACTATATTTTTAGATTCCACAGCCTACCTCCTTCTAAGAGTCACCCTTTGCCACTGCAATTCGTAGTACATCTAATTGTTCATTACATTTTTTCTTAATACAAATAATTATTTAACTTACTAGTTTAAACACGCAATAGCAGTGATACTCATGTATTTTTAATGTATTTATTCTCAAATTATTAATACAAATATTTGCAATATAAAAATATCAAATCAAAATTATACAAACAGTAGCTCAGTGTAAATTCGAATGGTAACAGTGTAAACGTATATATTGCAATATTGATGCATATTCACGTTTGCAATAGGTATATGAGTAGTCCAAGCCGATTGTAAATATGAAGTAGGTACCTATTTACTAACGACTAAATGAAAATCAAACCGAGCACATACAAACAAACATCCCGTTAAAACAAAACCGCTTTTAACACAAACGACTGCAATCGAATACCATTATCAAACGATCGACAAATGGTGAATAATTCACAGGAAGTTTGGAAAGCACGTTGGCCAAACAAAACTTTCACGGCTTGTCCGCTAGAATGCGTATTCTACAATCCAATCGAGCACTCCCACAGAAAGGCGATCTCCAGAATATATACCTAAGTATTTACCTAATTAATTGTAAAAGACGTTATACAAAACTTTTACCGAATGTATTTGTGCAAGCATAATACACAGTAGGTACTCTGAGATGTACCTACCTACTTGTTAGATAAAAACGTCTTAGGGCTAAAACACACGGCGCTCCAAAATTATGCGGATTGTACCAGATATGATTAGATTCGGCAATTGCAGTGCCACGTGTTTGTTTCCTTTCATGCTTATTAGAGTTATATTCATCTTGGTATCAGTGGCTCTTATGAAAGAAAATCACGTAAAATCACGTAAAATCACAAATTACAAAATACAGATGGTAGTATTTTTATTTTTTTATTTACAAATACTGCATTCAACGATACCAACGCACAAAAGGTTAATATATTTTTTAAATAACATTCTGTAATCTCTATCATATGTCAATAATATAAATAGTACCTACGTACTATCCCCGCTATTATAGTAATTGATTTATCATTGATTAGGTATAACTAAGAGTATATATAATATATATATACCTACCATAAGCCACCATATTGTCTACTCTACTAAATTATAATCTGCTACTTTGAAAACCTAATTGTCATCCAACGATATGAAAAATAAATTTAAAGATAAAGGAAATTCGAATACGGAATTTTATTTATATTAGTGAATTTTTAAAAGTACCTGTATACCTACTCTAACTGCATTAAAAGCAGTAGGTATACATTGAATAAATAATTGTGGGTACGTATAATTAATACAGCTAAAATAAAATACTGTCAATATGTAAAATCTAAGGTAGGTTCTTGACCGGATACAATGATCAAACTTTTCAAGTTGGCTAAGTTATACCTTTATCTGCATACATAGTTGTTAATAAAAATTAGGTACTATTTTCAAAATACGTACTTAGCTACATATTATTGGTATCATCCTTTTCTAGTGGATTACACTATAGTATCATATTGACTGCCGGACTGTTCTATGAATAATGCAACTTTATGTGAAACGTAGGTAGGTGTATTTATCACACCTCACATAGGTGTGTAATAAATCCAATGATTCGAAAATTTGTCAACAATAAATAATTTAATTGTTACTGTATTGCATTGTTTTAGTCATGTTACTTTGCAGCAGAATTATTTTTTCTAAGTCAAATGTTGCCACATTCACGGAATTTGAAATAACACCTTAATTATTGTTTTTATTTATATGAGATTTCGTGTTGCTACGTAACCCCTTTCAGACGGGACACCGATGTCTCGCTCGTATATAATAAGGAGGCCTTTGTATTATGTTTATGAACGCCCAGAGCTAATGAGTCAACGCATAATTTTGCGATATAAATTAGAATATAAAACTGGCTGCTGTCATAAAAACATGTGTATCGGCGGCTTGAGAATGTAGCGGCCGACGGAAAAGTGTATCGGACACGCTTTGACTCATTAGCTCGGGGCGTTCATAAACATAACACAAAGGCCCTTTTATTCGAATACAATGGCCTCCTTATTATATACGAGCGCGACACCGGTGTCCCGTCTGAAACGGGCCTTGTATCGCTCGGAATATGATGGGTATGGGTTATGTCCCATTCAACGTAAATATTGATTTTCATATATAAAGTATTTATAAAAAAATAAACAACTTTTGAAAATGATTAATTATAAATTTATTCGTACCTATTCCATAATACATATAATTAAGATCCAATACGGGTTCCGATCCAATAAGAATAAACAGTTAAAAGAACTAATTATATTATTATGTTTATAACATGTAAAACCAGTGGTTACGTTAAAATCTGGTATTGGCGAGCTAGGATAATAATATCTACTCTGTAGTACCTAAGTATATTTAGGTACCTATATCAAATGCATTTTTGTTACGTAACCTTATTTAAATCGGCAGTAGCCATCAGTAATTTTATCGATACACATAAAAATATTGGGAATGCGAATACCGAAGTATTTATCTATTTACTATTAATATCCACAAAAATATAAATCTAAAGTAGGTATAGAACAGTGTAGGTAGATAGATAGTGACGTAATAATATTCTATCTGTTTTTATTTTTTGGTATAGGTAGCTACCTTCTTATTTTTTGTATATAAAGTTCTCTATGTGACGCAATCAAAATAAACAGGTACTTAGGTAATAATGGAGCAAACCAAGCAGATATTCAAGCGCTCTAGCTGAAGTAGATAAAGCTATGTAGCAGGTCAGTGTGAGAAATTTTCTGCCGTAAAACTCACTTCCGGTCTTTCTTTGCTATACGCCTCAGTGGAAAAGCGAATACACAATGAACAGCCAAGTGTTGAATTAGGCAAGGTTGACCCTACTGAGACAAACCGCTGATTTTAGCGGTGAATAGTGTTTTTAGAACAGGCATAAAAATGCTGCTTTTCACTGGCAGTACGAATCGATTGCAAAATAGGTAAAAAAATATTATTTCAAGAGAATAAAGGCACCATAGTACCTAATCTAGTCTAGCGAATATAATTTATTGTTTGGTAATTCTATAGAAAATAATTAAAGGAAACTTTGCGTCTACAATCACTGTTAATTTTATTTATAAACATTTTTAAACATCATCGAACTAAATGTAAATAATTATTATATTTACATATTATTATCTACTGAACGGAGCAACACGAAAAAATATGGGTCTAAATCTATATAATAATCAATCGCTTTGTATGTGAAACCTGTATCCTAACGGAGAAACAAGCGAATGAAAAAAACAAAATTCTATGAAAGAATTATTTGGACTAAGTTATCGCATCTGCACGAATGCAAGGTTCTTCGAACAATATAATCCCATGGTACTTAGTGTCTTGGGGGCGCGAAGACTCAGTTGGGCTGGTCACGGTGTTAGATGCAATGGATCTAGAGCTCTCGTCCATTTGGCCGTCCAAAGAGATAGACGGAACACGTCAAGAAGAACGCGGAGATTGTGACATACTGAAGAGAGTCAGGGCTCGGGATAGAAAAACCTAGAAGACAGTTGTACGTGAATGGGCTATAGCGCTAACGTGACTAAGTAAGTAAACGGAGCATATTATTATGACGGCACTATATTTAGAACATCTATGCGGCACACATTCAAACATTACAATCACCCGGTTATAGTAACTACTATTCTAGTAGGTACTTGATTGATTGTTAATAATTTAATTTTTGTAAGCCGTTATGCTTTGAAATTAAATCATCATTGGTAACATCATCATTAACCGGGGTCAAACCACTGCTGGGTGAAGACCTCTGTCAACTCATTCCACTTTTCTCGGTCACTTGTTCTTCATCCACCGAACTTTATGGATTCGTCTATCCAGCGGGTTTAAATGGGTTCTTGTGGTCGTTTAGTGGTCCTTTCTTAAATACCACTATATGACGGCAATTATCCAGTGGTTATCCACTCGCTGAGAGACATGCAATTGCAATTGCATTTGCTTGGCGACCTCTACCGCATCGCGTACCCTTGTCTACCTCCTTAACCATTGGTTCCTATTGTGATCTTGTCCAACCTGCGTCCTTCCATGCCACGTTGCCATACTTGTAATTTTTGGATTTATCTTACATTACCGAGCCATGTTTCACAAGTATACGTGAGCACTGGTACAACACATTAATTATTGATACTGCACACATTGATATTACACGCTTAAAACACAATAGGAGGTTACTTTTAAAAACGTTCACCAATCAGACAACCAAATCCACTCCATGTCGGTTTCGTTCTACATAATAAATACTTAAAATATATTATTGTCACCAGTTATCATATTATGTTTGTAGCTTTGATCTGTCTTCAGTAGGCATCGCTATATTAATATGATCAATCACCCCAAGTCTTTCTTCGTCACCCAAGATATAATATAACATGGTTAGGTAGGTATACCAAATATTTAGATAATAGTCTTAAACATCTCGATCAACACAAAAACTAATAAAACGCAATGGATTTGAAACAAAGTTATTTCTGTTAATTTTACTTTAATTGAGTTATTTACATTGACAGCTGTTTCGGGCTATAAACCTAATTATAAACAAAAACCTTTACGCCAATGCAATCAATAATTAATCGCACCTTAGTAAGATATGGAGTTATAAATTAAAATGTTAGATAAACATAAAATGAAGTAGATACAATTAATTTACTGTGTGAGAATTCACGTTATTATTTAAAAAAAAAAAATCATATATATACTTATGTCAAAGTAACACGGAAACAGTTTTCGTAAGTCCTCTACTCTAGTTCTTTAATATCCGGAAACGGATTGTTACTTGAAATCTTATCAAATGAATCGTCCTGTAATTCCTATAATGATCCCTAGTCAAAAGTTAAATTATTATTCTAAATTATTTCAATGTCAAGTAGGACGTAAGAATCTCAAACAGAAGATAGCAGAGTTGAATCACTTTCCGCAGTTTTCAACAAGTTTTGTTTCGGAAGATAAAGTTTCTCGCAGTGCTATAACTAAAGGTTAAAACTTATCCGTTTAATTTATCCCCTTATTTCCCTTATAAGATATAAGTAATTTCTTAACTCAAAAGATTATTTTAGGTAGGTACTATCGCCCTTTACTGTAATTAACATAAGGATTCTACGATACGTAGGTACTATAGAAAGTAATTACGTGAGTACCTACTATCTTTTTTTTATTATTTTTTGCAAGAAATATTCTCTCTAATCCAGTCGTTAACATTATAATAATATTATCTAGGCCGAAGTGTTTCTCAAACTGTCCAACCGAAAGATTTGAAGTGGTACCCACCCATTTTTTTATATAAAACAATTACAAGATAATTTTTTTAACAACTTTTTTAAATTTTCTGTTGAATTATTTATTATGCTCAATATGCTCAATTTTTACTTGATATGAAGTAAATAAAAAACAAACAAACAATTAATATAGAATAGGTAGGTACTGAAATGTCATTTTGACATTTAATTTTGATTTCCATAGTAACGCACCTAAATATTAATAATTTAGTTGGCTAGGACCACCCCCTTAGCAACCAATATTAGTGGATCGGATTACGGATTTCTTCCGAAATAACTTTTCATACAAAACAGAATTAACTGAAAATGAATTCAATTCTAATTAAAGATGGCTAAAAGTATTAAAAGAATGCATTGGCATCGTGTTCTGATATATTCTAAAAGTTTCAAATGTCTAGCTAGTCGGGAAGTTAGTTAAAAATCGATTGCAAGATTTGTACTGGACAAACAAGAATACGAGCTAATAAAAACGTTGTAAAATATTATTTGTTTTATTGTATGCACGCCTGAACATCAAAACAATAAGAAACAAATTCAAGTATTAAATTAAAACCCCAATTAGTCTTAACATCACAAATATCGAACTAGTCATCGCTGCGGTAATATCTTCTTCTTCGTCTACTTATTGTGCCATCCCCAAGCGGAGGTCGGCCACCATCAGGGAGATCTTAACTTAGTCATCTGCTACCCAGAAAAGTTCAGTGGAGCTGCACTCGTACCAATCACAGAGGTTCTTAAAATTCGTTTACCGTTGATCTTTCCTCGGATGACAAGTTGGGAAATGCTGTACTGTTGTCCACTCTTATAATGTGACCGAGATAATGTAGATTTTCTGGTTTTGACACTAATAATTTGAGAAACCAGTGACAAATTTAAAATATTTTTTTAAGCTAATATCTATTGTTTACGACAGTTTTAACCACAATAAATTATACGTCATATTGTGTAACTCTGAAGAGGTACGAAATATCATAATCATTTTAATCAATACTAGATAAAACTTATGTCTCTAAAAAGGTACGAACATGTTGCACGTTTGAGAAACACTGATTTAAAAGGAATAGATGATAAAAACTGTGTAGTCTTTCGCTCGCATTTTAAATAATTATAAGTTCGTAAAGTTAAAGTTCACGAAGAAAAAATGCAGACATTGGATAGAAAGATTTTTATTTTGTTATGTTTTGAGATACTTTGCGAATTATTCATTAATTTATATTCGTATTTTTTTACCTTCTATAAATTTGGAATCGCTAAATTAATTTAGAAAATAATATTGGGAGGGGGAATCTCGTAAATGGATATTTAATCTCGAATCGTCGAACGAAGAAAATTCGCTTTTCCACGAAATCAGATCCAATTTTTAATATGTGATTGAAACTGAAAACATAATCATTTATCTTTCATAATATGTAATATATGTATATATGATAAGTAGGTAGTCGATAGCTACCTACGTGATATTTAAATTACACAATTTTCAAACAGATGTACAGAATCTAGAATCATTGATCATTAACAATAAAAAAATAATTTAAATATAAATAACGTCATACATAATTTGAAAACTGCTCATGCATATACATACGCACTACAAAAAATCCATTTTAGAAAAAATACGACATCCGACGGGATTTGAAACTGTAACCTGCGGATTCGCATCATTGTGCTTTTCAAATTAAGTTACGGGCATCATAAGTACTTGATTACGACAATTTTAACTATTATATCTTACATGAAAAATGCTTATTAAATTGCATTAATAGTGTTGGCTATCGGTTTTTGTAAATTAAATAAAGGTAGGTATCAATTAAATGCCTCAATCAATAACTGACGTCGCGCATCACGTATTTGGTTTTTATACCATAGGGTACGTAGATACTTGTGTAAATGCATGAGGTATTTTCAAATTATGTATGTTCAATATATGGAATATTACATTGTCAAATCTAATGAATTATTCGTTTAATAAAAGAAGTAGTTTGTTAAATATAAAGAAATAATAATTTATCTTTAATTAACATTTTATGGCCATGTATTATAATTATATTATTATTTTTATAATTCTAACTGAACTAACGTTTCCTCTGAAATATATGTGAAGTTTATTTTAAAGGAAACGATACATGATTGTTCTGACGGTAACCGGATAAAACAGAACACGATATAAAATAACAAAGAGTAAACAGATCATGAAGAAATAGAACGGTGACAAAACTGTCCATGAAAAAACAGAACAGTGAAATAGTTAAATTAAAAGTTATTCTGTTATATTTGTATCTGTAGAAGTAACAGTAAGTAGATAGTACCTGATTTGGCATCTTATTTCCGAAATAAAAAGTTACAGGTTAGGTGGGACAAAGTAAAGTACCATATTCGATTCTAATCGGAGTATATTTATAGGCCTCCATAAAGTAGAGTTTTATCAACAGTATTTTTAAGAAGTAGTTGTTAACCATTAGCCGTTAGTCATTCTGTTACTGTTTTCGTCGACTTATCATTTATTTAGGGATGAAAACATAAAAATTTCCTTATCGTCCCATAAGACATTATACATAATGGTATTATAATTAAATTGGTAGGTTTTCTGCACAATGATATCTTTTCGTGTGACATAGGTACCTACAATAAAACATTCTATAAAATGGAACATTCGAAATTCTGTAAAGTGGAATATTAAACAATCTATAAAATCTATATAAAAATAACTTGTTACGGAATAATATTACATAATATTCATTTCAATTAAAACTATCTTAGTTGTCTTCAAATTTTTGAATTAGATGACTAAAATAACCCAGTTTGCATCTCTATTCAGATACTTAATATATAATTATTTATCAATTTTTAAATCTGTGTAAACTTAGAGGCGAGGCACCTCTCATAATTTTAGCACAGTATCTTATAAGCAATATTGAGATACGAAGAGCTGAAATAATAAATTTTCTTAAAAAGACTACGCTACCACATCTTGAGTGGTAGTGTAGTTTTAAGCATCTAATTAACAAGCATTCAAAATGCTCGTTGGAAAAATTGCTAAAAGTATAGTGTTTTAATTATCAATAGGTATTACAACTGAACTGTGTAGATATTGTCCGAATGATTAGCAACTAAGTCCCCCTAACCCCTTTATCCTTAGCAATAGAATCTATTTGTTACGTACCTACTTAGGCAGAAATATTCCGGAAATGTTTTATATCTATCCCTATCCCCAGCACAGTGAGTAAATTTATGGAAATCCTTCGGTATAGAAACAGTTTACTTCGCAAGTTGGTATATCATACGACAAGAGAATTGGATTTTAAGTTAGCGTCTCTCTTTGAATAATATGACAAAATTCGTTTTTGTCTCCGAGGAATATTCTTCAAAGCCTGCCTAAAGTGAACCGAAGTCGGCCCCTTTTACACTAAGTAACTAAATTGCTGTAGGATTCGTATTATTTTTGTCTGTGATACTTCAAAAGTTTAATATAGCATCTTCATTTGAAACTTTGTTATTATTCATATCACCTTCAGAGCAATTGCATATACATATTACACACCTACACACGTATAGATCTACCATAATATATTATACACATTTAACGTTATTTATTTTGGGCTTCTTGAGTGTATAACGTAATTAAGAACATACATATGCCAAAACCTTTGAATGGTGATGGGCAGAAAAACATAATACCTCACAGGACAGGATACCCGCGAATGCGATATTCTATTGGTAATCAAGGGATATAAGACCGCCATAACGAATCCTGGAGGACGCCTTCATTTAGCAGTAGATTGAAACAGGCTTATAATGATAATTTTGAATCACGTTGATATAATATCTACGTATATATACGCCTACAGTATTTACAATATTTAGGTACATAATATAATATTACTGATATGATCATATTAAAACTAAGTTCTTACCTATATATAAACGCCACATACGTTTTAGTCACAATACGTATTTTCAGTGGCGGCTCGACGACTTTCTAGGTGGTGGGGTTTAGCCATTAATTATTAAATATACATGCCTACCTACTTTCTCATACTATACATTATGTACCAAGCTACTTATAATAATAAATGCTTTTATGAACGAAGAAATTAGTAATTTTCCAGAATAAAGAATATAGATTTGTACCGCGGCGAAGGGATGGGACTGAGGGACTGGGATCAGCGAAAAATAGACGCCATAACTTTCTTAATTTGTACATAGGTGTCACCGTGAAATAATGCGTATTTAATTTAATTAATTCTTTATTACCACGTAATCATCATTATGTTATTACATAATTTACAATCATTTGATTTACAATTATTTATTGTATGATAATAATAATAAATATCTCTATAAAATTGCGACGGATTTAGATGGATGAAATAAATTAAAAAGTTCATTTAATGATGCAATTAAGTAGGTATATTATGACAATGATAAAAATGTCAAACGTGTATTTTTGAGATAATAACGATGTGGGGACGGTCCCTACGAGCCCTTAAGGTAGGCCGCCCCTGCGTATTTTTACAAGAATAAAAGTAGAGTAGGTGACAGGAGCAAATCGGGCGCCATGACAACTATCAGATACAAGAGAACGTTGTCACTCTTGTCAAAATTGGTGAAAGGAGAGAAGTTATACGAAAGCGACATGAAAAAAACGAAATATTATATTGTTAGTATTCTTGTACTAAAACGCAATCCAGAGGTATAGTATTCACGATCTCGTGCCCCAAAATCCAATTATTGAGAAAAGGTGCTTGTTATTTTTTCCACAAGACAGCGGAACGGCGCTCCAGTGTGCTCCTGCCCATTTCGAGCCCTGGGTTGTACGTAGAATAATTATGGATTTTTCAATCCTACTTTCCTTTGCTCGGTTATGCCGGTAACAACACCCTACTCCAATCTCTCTCCTGACATTCAAGCGATAAAGAGAAAATGAACACGTAAGTCCTTCAAATATCGAGACAATAGGTATATATTTTGTATCTCGTGAGGGTACATCCCCCACCCATTGAACCACGTGTGCGGACTAATTAGAAATTATTTCTCCGGGTGCCGAAGAAAGGTCAACAATGAAATATTTGGTAGATATGTTAGAGATCTAAGCTTTTATATTATAGAAAAGATATGTATGTCATTCTGATTGTCTATCTTTTTAAATCATTATAATACGATAACATATAATGTTTCTGTGAGTAGTATTATTTCAAAGGTTTTTGTTCTAAAATAATGTCATATTTCGATTCATAAGATTGCCGTGGTTATAGCATTTTCCCAAAGTAATTCTTTAATCAACACGATCAGTACCTAGACATCTAATTTACCTGTTTTCTTAATGTTACAGAAATATATATAAAAATATCGGTACTTATCGTAAAACTTTGTATTGGTATTTGCAATTGTCTCGTAATTTGAGGATAATTGCAACATTCAGCAATTTGCATTTGTCATGATATAGGTATACTATAACTATAACATCTTCTTGGCTACGTATTAAAACTGTGAACTAACATGCTCCTCCCATTTTTAACCACACTTCCATTATAAACTGCCAAGCTCCTCCCATTTAGTCGGCAACAGCGCCTTCCTTCATGTAGCCAAGAAGATGTTGTCGTACAATACATACATAGAGATATTTATAAAGGTTTAATATAGTGTTATTTGAATGATGGTTCATTCAAATTCAATAAATGTGCCAATCATTCCGATGATTAGTAAATTGGTAACATTACCATCAATAGATGTAGAATTTTAACGATAGGTTGTTGACTTTGAGCGTGTTGTCAAATAATGTTTACAAAGGGTTAGTAATCAACGGAGGTTCCTCGGGGTAAGTCCCTCCCTACATATAATCCGGAGTGAAGAGTTTGGTAATTTTATTGTCACGTGTCACAGGGTGTGGAAGGGCTTATTTTGCTGTCCCCGCGTGTCTCGTTGACCCTCATTTTGTCCCTGCAGACTCACAAAACTCGCAGCGTACGGAAACCAGAATCATACCGCCATACTAGAAATGGGGATTGTTAAATTCACAGCTGTTCACGATCAAGCGTTGCCAACTTAGCGTTTTTCTTGCCAGCTTTACTATATTCACCACCTACCTAATCATTTAGCATACAAAAATCGCATCTGGCATGTGGCGTTAAATCCAACATTTTTCGATGTTGAAACTAGCATCAAAGTTTTCATAAAAACACGTTTAATATCTACTTTCGTTTATACGTAAAATTTGAAAGTAGGAGTATATATTTTTAATACTGCTACAAGGAATTGAATTGCATACTTAAACACTCATATTAATGTTTTAAGTAAGTATCACCTACTTCTATACATATACAAGAAAAAATGTATTTTTTTCGGACAGAATTAAAACAAAGATCACAGTTGTAAAATTTAAAAATTAACTTGGCGAGTTTTAACCGGTAGACCTAACAAAAGATATAAGTATATAGTTCTCAAAGATTTTCCAAGGAGGATAAATTTAATGATGGTTGAAATTTTTTCTTTTAAGAATTCTATCATTTATTCACCCGAATGGCTTCTTTTCCTTACCCCCCCCCCCCCCCCCCCACCCGTCTCTGGCATATTTTTATCAAAGAGAGTTGACAATACTGTTTGTCAATATTTAATTACAGAGTAAATGGATTTTGTTTTTACTTACGACCTTACGTTTTCTAAGTTATCCCTTATGTAATTCACATAAATATTACCAACATTATAAAAATTGTTTAGTTAATATATTGCTACATGAAAAAAAATAGTGAGATAAAGTGAATTAATCGATTTTTAGATAAATAACCCAACGATTGCTGAAAACTATACATACATAATAAATTGCTGAGATAAAATTGTGATACCCAATTTAAAAGAAAAATGCCAATGTAGCATTTATTTAAAAAATATCCTGTAATTTCAAATCAACAGTGGGATAACTGAAATAACCCATTGTTAATATTGTTATACAACAAATAATCCTACTATTACCTATCATCTTTTATAGACCGCTAAAAAAACAGAAGAAACATATTATATTTTACAGAACAGTTTAATAAAAATTAATATAAATGTAAAAACAATCGCTGTGGACCAAACTTCTTAAGCAGAGTAAGCCAGTTCACATTACTTTTGTGTTTCCTGATATATTTAAAGATTTGATTTAAATGAAAAAAAAATATCTCTAACTAACTAAATTATCTCTATCTCTGCTAAAAAATTAGCTAAATTATCTCGAAACTAGTAATTTTGACATGCTTTCAAGTAGCGATATGTATATTATTGATACAATAGTTAAAAGGATGTTTTGTTTTATTCGTTAGGAATTTGCTACGTGGATATATTGTGTCCTGCAATGCTACGATAGTTTGCATCTAGTTTACTGAAGTTACCGAATAAGGATAATGTCAGTAGTATTAAATCGAAATAAACAAATTCCGACTGGAGGAATTAATAATGTAGGTATAGTTTGAAGTGAGTTATTCGAGTATTGGATGTTCGTACATTAATAGCCTTATGGCGTGGCGTGCCCACACGACACAGGCTTAGCAATAAGTTTTCTTATTTGACAGTGGGCGCGAAAAAACAATGCCAACTCAACTCGAAAGCACAAAATGGCGACAGTGCAGGGATCGAAAACTAAATTTAGTCTGAATAATTTATAAGTATCGTAAGTTGAATATTTCGAGATAATAATATATAGTAATTGCAGTTTTTATCATAATATAGAATTAAATGTAAGCACATAAAAAAGTGCTAGGAGATGACCGGTTTAATTAATATTTAATTTTTAATATCAAAAGTTTTTTTTAACAATTCGGAATAATAATGCTAAAACTTTCGTTTATTCTCTTTATTTTGCAAATTAAATTATAGTGAACTATTTAATCTAATGTTTCGCTGCAAATACCACATGGAACCAAAAAGGTCCTAATTTTTTTTGAAAATAAATATTTCAACGAGATTTTATGTGCTTTTATTAAAACACATATCGTGGAGCACAATATCGTTAAAACGTTTTGATGGGAGTTGTTGCTCAAAATGTATGTAAAGTTAAAAAAATATCTCATCAAACAATTAAGTATGCAAAATATTTTAAATCTACAAAAAAAAAGCAATTTTATGAAAAATATATGAAAATGCATTGGTATATAATCGTTTACCACCGTCTAACACTAACAGATGGTATTCGCCACAGTTAGGTCGTATTAATACAGCTTCGATTGATAATCAGAAAAGTTTCGCTTCCCCTGATATGAGGAATATCCCGGGAATGTAATAAATGCCACATAAGTTGACAAAGGTGTCCTCGTCCAAAGACCTTAACGACCGGATAGAGCATCCAGCTAGCTCCCTTGCATAAGAAATACTTAATAGTAAAAAATAAAATATATTAAAAACCATTGTGAACTTTTCTGTTTCAGTGAATTACAATTTCTGCGTGGAAAATCAGTGCTCTTTGCTCCGGGATTTATATTTGTATGTTACTCGATTTACGCAAAGTATTTAATGTCTACTTATTTTGTTTCATTTATTTCATCATTTGTAGTACTTATTGGATTACACATAGTATGTACTTAACTGAATAAACAATATGAAAGAAAACTTTGTGTCTTTGGAAGGAAGCTAATGAAAACGATCTACGGTGCCGCTGCACGAGGAAGTAGCATCCAAGAACTAAATATTAATTAATACATGTTTTACAGCAACCCTCATGATGTATCTAACGTGACAATGGTACAACACCGTCGGGCAAGTTAAAACCAACGGATATAAGACAGCCAAAGACGCCATAAGCTTCTCTTCTATAGACCAGAAGAAAACAGAGTGTCTGGAAATATATAGGTAATACAGCAGTTTGACTATGTAGTATCAAGTTGGTCCGTTTTTTCATCGCTCAACCTTTACTTAGAAAAAGAACAAATACATATTTCTCATTTAAGATAAATCATTTATTAGGATTCACCAGGAGCAATAATTAATATTGTCGTAATTACCATATTGTTTTCCTAAGTAGCCTTCTGGCTTAGATACAATTTAATCAATATAGGTCGTCACTAGCCAACCGTATTAATTTGAGGTTAAAAGTCTGATTATATTAGAAGCTAGATACAAATTTATTAATTATTCCAGACGCTACGAATACATAATGTATACTTATATTATATAGAAATGATATAAACCAATGCCGACAGAAAATGTTAATATTTACCCCACTTAAGTCAGGATCATATTATATTATTAAAACAGTGTCTCGTATTATTTTGTTGAATTTAACAAGGTTTAACTTACTAAGAAGATCATTATTCTGTTTGAGCAAATAAGGCAGAAATATTTTCCAGGTCATTATTTTTTTCATGTAAAATATTACCCGTTCTATATATTTTTATCCATATTATGATGACAGAGTTCACTTACCCCACGTTAAGGGTAGTTAATGAACTTCGCTTGTTTCGAAGACCGTGATTTATAGTATCGTATAGTATCCTAGTTTGCTTTGATAAAAGTAAGTATATGTAGGTATATACCTAATAAAAAAACGTGACGTGTCATTTTTATCGATACGTGGTGATTATACTCGTTGATAATACTCGTAGATATTAACGCCTAATTAAGTTTATTGGAAACTTGACATTAAAAATCACATTTTAACACACTATTTTTCAATGCAAACATCTTATGGTTCAACATACAAAATATGGTTCTTTTGAAATATACCTACATAAGGAAATAAAAATAGTAAGTAAATATTGTTTCAAATTGGGTTCTAGGTGGAATTTGAATTTAAATTCTAATTCATTTAAGGTCACTCAACTGGAATAGCCAGTGAACTCAGAAATAATGGGAACTGAAATACCCAACGGGTAAGGAGAAGCAGGTAACCGATCGTGAGTAAGGAAGAATATGGGATAAATTTAATCATGTGTCAAGGATACGTCTTACGTCGAATACTGACAAATGGTCTCGATTTATTCATTGACGCTCATTTAATATTGGTGTATTACACACACTATTGCACATCTATAATGCGTGGTTCATTTTCGTAGGACACACAGATTCAAAACCCTGCGTCAAACTTTACTGTATTGGATACTTATAGCATATCGGAATTCTATTTATTATCTGTTCTGTGAGAATAGCACAAAACTTAAATCAATTAAAATATTGTCTCAAGTATGCATGTGTTTATATTATATTCAATTTTTACATGTGTCTTTATAAATTATGGAAATCGAAGTTTACGTCAAAATATCGCAAAATTTATAGCAATAATTCTCTCATTTTAAAGGTAAATACATACATGAAATTATAAAGTTAGATAGATAATATTTTGAGAATATTTACACCTGATGTTTAAATTGCACTACTTTTATCATTTTCGTCAGTGACGTCGGTGAATTAGAGACGCTAGACGTCAATATATACCCATTTTTTTTGTTCAAGCATTTTACTGCAAATTTAATAGTAAAATTACAAAACTTTATGCTTGCACTTGAAAAATAAATCAATCAAATGAATATTCGTTTACACTTTTACAGCACACGAAAAATTAAGATTTAAGTAACCATTATAATATTGTGTCGTGTATTTATTTCAACTGCTTAATGTTTTGGCCGTTGTTGGATCACTGCGGATCATTTCGCGACTAGTATTAATAGACTGAACACAACAATTTGAGATGAAGCGGAATCGATTTCAAAATAGTGTTTTTGTAAAAAAATTAAAAATTTTCTTATTCCGTTGTTTTTATTATGTGTAGGTAATCTTAATTAGAAATACTGACCAATAATTTCATACCATTCACAGGTACACATATATACCTACCAACTAGGGAATCCAATCCCGGGATCCCGAACAATTTTCGATACCTATCTATGAATCCCGGGATTAGTAAATATAATCCCGACAGTTTCGGGATTGATTTTTTATCATTCAAAATCAAATTGGTATGAGTACAAAATCATTATTTTAGTTTTGTGTATATACCTGCACATGTTTCAGGGGGAATTGGGGGATGCTCACGGATAATAAATAACCATTTTTTGCTGCCATACGCAATCGTAACTATCGTATCGTAAGTAAATCAGAAAATAATAAATCCGTTTATTATAGTTAGATGCCACCGACGTGCTGGCACGCGAACAGCGTCTGACCGCCAGTGACACGGACGTGCAGGCATGCACTTGTTTCTACGCCGAATTATATGAATGTATGTTTTAATTTTCTCATTGAATTTAACACAAAAACATCCAAGCAATTGTTATGCCGGGTCCACATTGGCAACATGTCACCGGCAACCTCGTTAAATTTTACGATAATTATCATACTTATCGTAAAATTTAACGAGGTTGCCGGCGACATGTTGCCAGTGTGGACCCGGCATTAGTATCTCGGAATGTTTGTGGATTTTATTATGTATTGTCTTCATTGTCAACACGATGTTATTTTTTTAATTTTAATTGAACTTGTATTTGTATTTGTTATCTGTTCATACATAAATAAAACTGATTATTGAACATTATATAATTTTAGAAAAACACTAACTGAGAGAGTATATCACAACCAATAGAAAAAACTTTTTTGAAAAAAGTAAGCCAACCGGTCGGGAATCGAACCCGGCATCTCCAACGGGTAAACGCCCTAAACTCGTCGCATTCAACCATTATGCTACGGAAGACATACTAATGACGACAATATTTAAGCTATTGGCTATTAAATACCTACCACTCAGCGCTCTTCGAAATCATGTTACTTCGGCAATCGATTTTTGTTTATTAAATCAAAGTAGGTAGCTATTTTACTATTACAAATGATTACTAACCGACGTCTAGGAATTTCTCCAATATTTTTTAAGCAACTTCTTGTACTTGCTAATAATTTTTAATTAACTATTTCTTTTATTCAAACGAATAATTCACAAGATTTAAGAATATATCATTCTGATTATTGAACATTATATAATTTTAGAAAAACACTAACTGAGAGAGTACCTATATCACAACCAATAGAAAAAACTTTTTTGAAAAAAAGTAAGCCAACCGGTCGGGAATCGAGCCCGGCATCTCCAACGGGTAAACGCCCCAAACTCGTCGCATTCAACCATTATGCTACGGAAGACATACTAATGACGACAATATTTAAGCTATTGGCTATTAAATACCTAACTAAAAGAAATAGTTAATTAAAAATAAATAAAACTGTTTTACTTTCACACTATTAGTTACATTACAATATTATTTACCCATTAAACCTATGTATTTCCAAGATTGAACGTACACAATGTTAACAATAAAATATGTCTTAAATAATATAAATAATACTAAATATTTTTGACCGATTTATCAATGCTATTTGTACATATATAACAATTTAATATTAACTATCGAAAAAAATGACAATCCCGGGATCGTCAAATTGTAATCCCGGGATCAAAAATTTTGCTCGGGATTGGATTCCCTAGTACCAACATAATATGGTACCTACTACGAGACAAAAATTAACAGCACTCTCAATAATTGTTTCAACGCTGGCAAACAATATTGCCGTACCCATTGTTCCACTGAAGAATGATTTTAGTTGACACTCGACTATCTTTCTTCAAACATTATTAAAAAAAGTCTTGTCGATTAAAAGTAGATTTTATTTGAGTATGTCCTAAATTCAAAAATTTTACTACATATTAATATAATATCAGTAGCACCCGGCGCTACCCGGGAGTGGAATGGTTTAATATTTTAAAATAAAAATTCTAAATTTAATTCATAGAGTGCAAAGGATTGAATTTAAAAAAAGTAAAAAAATAATAATATTAGAGATTTTTATTTTTAACATAATAAGTATACTAGTATATTTTTGTACATTTCTTGCATTTAAATATCTTATAAAAGTAGTTAGTACATATTCAATTTATTGTTGTAAAACTGTCCCTTGGTGCGACGGGTTATCAGAAATTCGAGACCCCGACCACGCACTCCGGCTCGTCGGCCTCCGTCTACTCTCCAAATTTTACAAAAAGCTTAGTTATAGCACGGAAACGCGATGGCAATGTTTACGTCAAATCATCAGATCATTTATTTATGCAATCTGTCAGAGCTGAAAATTGCACCTAGGGTGAGTCTCGCTGAGCCTCGCTCCGCGCCTGCGATTAGCGGTTCTAATAACACAATTATTTACATCTTACTTTGCCATTTGACCTTCGATCGAGCTGAAATAAATGCCAATATATTTTAAATGTACACATTCTAGCGACATTTTCAATAAAAATGGGGGTTGCAGCATTAACTTCCGCGTTTCAAGGCCCTGTACGCGGCGCCCTTTTTTCATAAAAACAGTAAAACTGTCCCCGGGGTGTAACGATATGAAGATTTTGAGATAATCCATCAACAATATTTATGAATGTCAATAAAAGAGGAAGAAATAATACTAGTATTGTCAACATATTTTTATTTTTTAATTGGAAAGCATACTGGTGCAAATCCAGCAGATACGGGTTCAAGTCCCGTTGGGTGTCGTATTTTTTCAACAAAATGATTTTTTTTAGTGTGTATATGCATGAGATGTCTTCAAATTATATATATATCCAATATACATTTACTCATTTATAATGTACCTATTATATCTCTTATTAGGATAACTAGTTATAAAACTTAATACGAATTAAAATTTCGTTTTAGATACGACGTACACAAAATCATTCGATTCTGACCTGTATATCGAACACAAAAACTGAGCATCCTGTTTCATATGAAACTAAAAATAAATCAATAAAAATGTATTTATAGCGATGTTTGTCGGGAACAAATCTCTTTTACTGACACTCGTAGTGGAAAAACATCGATCAATTCGCTTGAGAATTTTTATACAAACAATTTTACGGTACGATTCGCTTTACGAATAACAATTTAAGATATGAGTGTATATTACGATATGTTACCGTTTGATGTACAAAACGTTCAACGTTGGATTAAGGATTTAGTTTAATACACATAAGGACATAAGGCTACTTAAGGAATGCAAATAAACAGAGAAATTTCCATTAAAGGCATATCTAACGACCAACAAGTTAATATAATATAATCTCGAAATCATAACAGCCTGCTGCTTTTTATTGCTAATGGCAATATTCGATATCTTTTGTTCACTTTTTACAGATGTTTGATTTTTTTTGTGAAAATGAATAATATTCAGCAGTGCTCCATGATTACATATTTTTTTATCAAAGTCAAAAATTTCCCTTATAAACCACATACAATAATGTCAATAATAGTGTCGAATATACCCCACGGTGTACGGCGAGTGATTACTGACACAAAAAATACATTATATTTAATATAAATTCTGAGAAGAAAAAAACAACTCGTGGTATATTATATAAAATGTTTTTCTAAGGGTTTTATATAAACCGCGATCATTCATGCCAGCTTTAAGGGCTACATGTTAAGTTTATTACTTCGTATATGTAATGAGGTTTATTCGTCAACTGTCCGAAGAAACCGGATATCCACGTATATAAATGACTATACCATATTATGAAAAGACTGGAGAAGCAGGGCATAATAATATTATATTATGTTAGTTATGTTGACTTATTCGATTCTAGACTTCGCATTTTAAATTTCAGTAAATTAGAGTATCAGATAAACCGGTAGCAAATTGGTAAAGGAAAATCATGGACGAAGTAAGTACGAAAATCTATTTTTATTTCAATTGCATAGGAAGGTACACCAGATTTATAGAAGTAGATGAGAAAATGTATTCTCCGATAACCGATAATTCTCTGGTAACAGATATTATCAATGAAAATATTCCAAACTATTACATACTTACTTACTTATTATACTACTTACCTAAATATTCGTATGTAAGTTCAATACACCTATTATTTTATTTCATTGCAACTTGCAACGTTTACAGAACAATTTCGTAGTCAGAAAAAGAGTCACACGAAATATATGACAATAATAGTGGAGCACGCATCAACTTTCATTATTACAAACACCAAATTCAATAAGTCAAGTGGATAAAATTTATTTTCAACAATATACATAATATCTATCCCACTTAGATAACGCGATTTTAACAATTTTTCGAAGTGCAAAACGATAAATGAGATTAATATTTTCTTTTATTCTATTATTTCATTACGGTCAAAAGACGATGCGAAATCGAGAGTTAGCTGTATAATCATGACGTTTTTTTATAAAATAACTATTAATAACCATGTCATTGCCTTTTCGTTTCTACAAGGTGGTTGTTAGTAATTTTGAACAATCACAAACAACCAGGCTTCAAGAAAATCACATTAATATATTGTGTCCTCACAGAGCTCCCGGATGAAAGGCCAGCGCATTACGAACTGCACCACAAAAGCCGCTTAATCATGGCGTTAGACTATGAAGACGATTACAGCTATGCCCATTTTTTGTTTTCGTCCCGTATGTAGGTACCTACTAGGAACTTAAAAACGTTGTGGTGAAGAAAATGTGATTGGTAGATATCTATTATTTCATAATGTAACATGACGTAAAAAAAAACTATTTAAAATGACATAGTTTTACATAGTTTTTTTTCTCAGTGGTTAACTGCTAAAAGGGTCATAGTATAAAGATGTGTCAAATTGCTAGTAGTTATGGAAATATAACTGTTTGAAACTGGTGTGTTTATCTCCGATGCACACGTAGCTCTCTGTAAATCAGGTGAACAGTACGCAATTTTAACATTATGCGATTTGATATTTGTATGTGAATTCAAGAACCTAATATGCTGAAAATTATGGTGATACCCATTTACGATTTTTGTAATGAAGGTACGGTCACTGCATAAAGCTTCGATGGTTTCCTAAAAGCTGAATGTCTCACTGGATTCAATAGTGTTTATTTAGCTACCAGCGTTTATAACAAATTTCGGGAAAATGTGAATAGGTAATGCTAAGACAAGAATGGTTAGTTCGCACGATGGATAGTGTTATCCACAGAACAGATTTCATTGATGTAGAATGTAGATTGTAGAAGGTCAAGACGACCCCAGAAAAACATCGCGCTGATGTACGGTATCGAATGGTGGTACATTATGAAAACTAAAGAATATATTGGGTAATATGACTTTGTGGGTAAAGCGGAGATACGTCAGAGTATCGTGTAACCATTGATATACTACTAAATGAGCAGTTCCCATACAAGTGTCATTTTATAAATGTACCACAAAAGATATAACGAATATCGTCTTATAATATTTCCTTGTAGGTATAATGCGTTAAGACCGTTAACATGGATTCCCGAATTTCACCCGTATTGCCCTGGCTGTAAAACTAAATTTGCGTTCTTGGAATAGTGAACCTAAGGGTGGCTGCAACGCAAAACAGACAGAGCAAGTCGTCATGCGCTGACTATTAGTTAGAGTAAGATGCAAGCTAGACCGGGCTTACTCAGTAAGTTTTAACAAAGGCCGAGTCGCTGAAAATCGGGCGTCATTTTAAGAAGCATATGATTCATCCAGTAGTATATCAATGCGTGTAACCTCTAATCACATCGACGGAGAAGCAGCGACGTTGAACCAGGCTTGGTCGCGTGCTAGTGTTTTAACCTGTCTTGCCTGTCTTCCACCTAATCGGATTCCGGCGTTCTGGAAGGCCGCTAAATACCATCCGCATGGTGTATATGGGATGCTGGGATGACCTGGGAAGAAGTAAGGTGACTGTGAAGCTACAGGTACCTACTCTTGGAGGAGTCCATATGCTAAAACTAAGGAGCAGAAATTAATTAAGAAGAAGTAAACTATATACCTACTAACAGATAATTTCAGAGGGATGGAGCGGACCCTTTTTTTAGTTTCTCCACTCCAGCTCCGCTCCGGGTAAAAAGTTATAATAAGTATACCTACATACAAATGTTAAAATTTTAAAAAAATAAATAGTTTTAAAACTAAGTTCTACTAATTCTACTAAACAAAATATCTGCGAACTTATTAACGTGGTGTTTCCAAAGTATCAAAAAAGTGGAGTTATTTATCACTTGGCAATTTTGCTGTGACTTCAATAATTTCAGTGTTGCAAATTAGTGTCAAATATAATATTTTCATTGGATTTTAGGACGAAATTTCAATATTAATAAAATAAACATCCGGAGCAGTCGAGCACTACAAATTTTCGGTGCTCCGGCTCCGCTCCAATGCTCTGGATAATTTAACCAGTTAATAAATAAACAATAGGTCATATTGTGCTGTTCTTATATACCTCTCATAATTGCTTCTTACATACCAGTATCAAACAGCTGAATCTATCTCTATAAATAGGTATCGACAATTTTTTACACAGCTGATATGATAAATTGATATTTTTTACTATATTAATCCTGAAATACTTTGTTTTATTACGTAAGTAAAACATATTTTTAGACAGTGGCGTAAAATAATGCAATTTTTCTTCGTGCAGCCAACACAAAATCAACATGGCTATTATTCTGTAAAAAATCTTTATTTAGCATAATTACTGTTGCAATAATATATGTTGTGAAGGCTGCAGAAGCATAAATACCTACATTCATAAGTAAGTGTGCACGTAAATGGTCCCACCAAGATGTTATTCTAATAGCTCGCTGTCCAATAAAAATGACATGGCCTTGTATATAATATAAGTAGTTAGCACAACGGGCAAACTCATTTAGCACGAATTAATTTGTGAAAATTGCTCTCAAATTGAAGAAATCACATAAATCTTATTATATGACAACAATGTAGTATCTAATATAGTTTGAGACTTTATTATTTGCAACTTTATAAAACAACATCATTGTACTACAGTAAGAATAGAGAATAGATTTGGTTTTTTCAAAAACATTTTTTAATGTTTTAGCATTTTATGTGCTACATAATCTTAAAAAATGACGTGCTTTTTAATGAGGGGAGTGTTTTTCGGACAGGGCCGGCTGACTCCCGTGGGTTGAGTCTGAGTAGCTACTAGCTACATAAAATGTTTATAAGGGAAGTCTTTGAAAATCGATGGATGTTAGGAGAAAGAGGTTGACAAAGAAGACATTTTGGCTAGAGCCGAGGCATTCAGGCGAAGAAAGCGGAAAGATTACGCGTATATGGAACAAATACATAAGATGTATGTACTCACTTATAATATATCATAGGTCTTAGTGTTATATTAAGTATACCTACCCTCCTTCTATTGCCGTTAAAAACCCTTGTACAAACCGCTAGATATATTTACAATATTTTACTAAACGCTACTCAAGAATGAAAAGGTACTAGGTACGTACCATTTAAATTTACAGATAGGTATCAGATCTCGACTCACTAGTATCAGCGGTGGCAAACCGAAATAACTCAACTTAATTGTTAATTTTAAAGAAACAGACGATAATATGTAGCACTTGCCAAAACTCGGATTCTCAGACGTAAAAAATGGGACGAAAAGCTTAAATAAAAAAAGCATTTGACTTGCTTATAGGCAGAAATTTATTTGGGAAGAAAACTGTTGAAACAGATAAAAGTTATCTGCCAGGACCAGCCAAAAATATGTTAAAATGGAAAGCACTTGTGCAAACAAAATAGAAAAATCGTAATCATAAAAAGGTTCGCCGCCTCTGCACTAGGACAAATTTATAAGTACCTATCTTACAATTCAAAGCAAAGGGGGGTAATGAAAGCTGACATGATTAATTTGATCACGTACTTAAAACATTTATTTATAGAGTACCTACCTACTTAATCGAAATATACATCGTACCTACCTACCTAATACCTAATATTTTTTTGAATAAGTATTTTAATATGGCAAAAAAGACATACTTACCAATTATCTACAAACAAAACTGTCAAAAAGTATAACTTATTATTATCTAACAGCACCATAAGTATTATTGAAACAGCCTGTAGCTACTTACAAGCTATTAGGTAGCATTGATTTAAATTTATCTTCATTTGTTACATATACCTAAGATATTACGGTAGGTATATATACCTCCGTTTCCACCCCATAACACCTCTTTCAACACTTCTATTCCGGTCAATAGGACATTATTTATATTGCGGCACCCCCGGTTTGAAACCATTCAGTTAATAATATATTATATTAGGTACTTATGTATTATATCATGCCTAACACATTTAATATTGGTACTTACCTAGATATTATAAGTACCATACGCATTGATTTATAAGTAGGTATGTTAACATATTAGGTACCTACATATAATATTGGACTATCTCGTAAGTAATTTAACTAAAACGTTAATATGTGTAGGTACTACAAAAATGTACGTAAATAAACTCATTTAAATAAATAAAAGTAGGTAGGTACTTATTTTCCCGATAAATACCTACCGCATCTTATTCTGCTGTATTTACATTACCTTTGGGTCTATTCTATACTTTTCGACCGCTAAAGTGATAAAGTGATAGATATTATCAAACTTGGGGTAGGTTTGTATTAAAGTATTAGCACTTATTGTAACAATGACAATAAGTTGGTTGTAATACTTGTAATTGTTGCAATAACTGCTATATTTTAACAGCAGCAAGAGAGGTGCTGTTAAAATGTAGCGCTTATTGCAACAATTACAAGCGACGTATTGTAATTGTTGCAATAAGTGCTAATACTTTGATACAAACCTACCCTAAGTTTGAAAATATATATCACTTTATCACTTTAGCGGTCGATAAGTACAGAATAGACCCACTTATCATCTAATCAGGGCTCGAAATGGACCAGAGCGCACCGGAGCCCCGTTCCTGTCCGTGAAATCGGTAAAATTATCGCTCCGTCTCGTGGAAAAAATAATTTGAGCGTCTGAGCTAGATAGGCCATATGTTAGAAAATCTAATACACTTATTTTTATAAAGTAGGTACGCATTTCGAGCGCTGCCTATGTTTATTAGCTACATACCTTATGCTTATATTTTCAAAAAAATGTTATTATAACGACACAAAATTAATACAAGGTGGATAAAAAAATACACAATTAAATTATTTCTCACCATTTTTTCCCCAATCAATATATTAGTGCCGTTTAAGATAAGTAGGTATAAATAATATACAAGTAAGTTTACTTAGAGAATAAATGGTATATGTAGCATCATTATATCATTAGGGATTGTCCTTTATCCGTCAATATATAAGAGAGTTGGTATTATAGGTATTAGCGACAGAATGGGGATACCTATAAATAAACGGAACCAAACTTTGACGCGTGCCTACCATCGATCACGGAAAATGAATTGATCACATTATGACGAGTAAATACACTAAAGCGCTATACAATTTCTAAGCACAGAGCGATTGGTTTACAAACATTAATAAAAAGTAAATACGTAAGTATACGAGTATAATACAATATCTGCTATGTTCCCTACTACTACACACGGACATGAATTCTGGCAAAAGTAAGTAAATTGGTACATAACATTATATTGTTGCAATTAAAACAGATTTGATGGCGGCAATCGTCATTGCTGGTAATATTCGTAGTCCAATAATACGGGCGAAAATTTTAAATTATCTGCTTTCCAAAATCTAAATATAAACGTTAACGTAGGTATCTACCTACCTAAAGTTATACACAGCACATATTTATGCTGAAAGCCACAAAAAATACAATTGAGTAGGTACCTACATCAATATTTTATTACGTCGTTTTGTTTGTGTGTTTTGACATAATGTTTTCAGCAGTGATTCCCTTTCATTTATCATTAATAACCAGCTGTCATTCGAATTGACTATCATGATTCATGACAAAAAAAAATATTATAGAAACTATAAAAACAGTTTTCATGCAGGTGGGTACTTTGGTACCAGATCTATATTATTACTATCTGAAGTACCCGGCTTTGCCCAGGGTCGCTTCGTGGATACATTTATATTAAATCTCTCTATTATTAGAATATCTGTGTAATACAATATGACATTGTGAAAATAATTCTAATAGGAGTAAAGGTCAAACAAAAGAACACCAAATTAAAATCGAATCCAAAATATGCAAACGTTATAAATAGTAAGTATTAATATGAAGTAAAAAATTCAAAATTGGATGGAACAAACAAACATACTTTATATTTTATATAATAGTAATTCAGAAACCTTTGCCGGTGTGCACACAACAACTCACCAAAGTTTCATCGCAATCAGATGAATGGTATAGGAACCATACGAATAAAAGAAGATATAATGATGAAGAAGAATATATTTTTTCTAAATCAGAAACCTTTGCAGGTGTGCTCACAACAACTCACGAAAGTTACATCGCAATCGGATGAAAGGTATAGGAACCATGCGAATAAAAGAAGATAGAATGAAGAAGAAGAAGGTAGTTTTTCTAACAATTTTATTGAATAGATTACCTAATAGATTACCTCCCCTAGACATAAAATTTCATAACTTTAAACACTATCGCTATAATTAGGTACCTACATACATAAATATTCGACTATGTATATCTACCCAAGTACTATATAAATATACCTAAGTATTAGTGTATAGATAGATAAATCATTATACACCAAACGCACACTATAATCAGGCTGTGACACAAAACTGTAAACAACGATGGTAGTGTTAGTTATTGATCATACTTCGAATGCAATATTGTGAACTCTTCATTTACTGCAAACAGGGTACACCGCATTGCATTCAAAGATAACCAATAGCTAGCACTACCATCGTAATTCGCAATTCAGTGTCACAGCCTGAATATAATCGGCATTAGTGGAACACAGGTACAGCAAAAAACGGCTTGCAGTTGTACCTAGTTGTGTTGTTTGCTAGCATTGAAAAGGACATTGCAGCAAACAATTTCAACACATCCGCAAATCGCCTATGGTCCGGCTCAAAATGTACGGAAGTTAAATATATATATAATATATTGTATATAGTGTTTATAATTATATGTCAAAATACTATATTTTGGAATTACTTCCACGTATCTACTTAAGAAAACCATACGTATACCAGTTAAAATTAACGCTATAATAAAACAAAGATGTGGTTCATGAACCGTTTCTACTCGACTGCTATTCTATAATCATTTTCTAATTCTGCCACAAGTTTCCAAATAAAATATTTGATTAGATAGATAGGTTCTAATCCAACAATTCTTTCCACTTGGATAAATATAAGAATATATCTGGACGATATACCTACTCGTGAAATACACATGCGTAAATCTTCTTAGTGTAGGTATTCTATTTTATATCACAATTCAAGCCAATGTACACAATATGGTCGATGGGAAAACAAGTGGATACTTGTATAATTAAAGAAAGGTTTTGTATCGTATGCAAGCATATATACCTACGTACCGAAAATATCGTAAATATGTATGTGGGGTAACGGGATATGAATAATTATCGTGGGTAGATTGGATACATAACCCACGTGTATTCACTTAATATGTAAGTATAGTAGGTACCCACATATGATTTCGGCGCAAAGTAAACATTTTTATTCAAAAGAATAAAGTCCTAATAAATACAGTGCATTTTTAATCCGCCAAGCCACCAATCACTATATTGTATTTTATGTAAATAAGAAATATTATAATGTCTTATCCACACTGGCAATAAGTTGCTGGCAACTTCATTAAATTTTACGATATTTATCGTAAAATCTAATGAGGTTGCCAGCAACTTGTTGCCAGTGTGGACCCGGCATTAGATATTATTATGCAAGAAGGTAGGTAGAAAAACCTACTACTAATTGGTTAATTATTAAATTTAATCATCAAACAGAATCCATTTTTAAATTTGTTGTAGTAAAGGTATATTTTTTGCACTATTTTATTGTTTTCACAAAATATAGATTATTTTCAGTAGGTATTCTAAATAATAAGTAATAGGTACCTACCTAAAAACAAAATATTATTTAAAAAATAACTTATGTGTGTATACAGATGTCAAAGAGTGAAAAACTGGTTTCATCGCATTAAGTGATTTTTTAAAAATAATATTCGCCCTCTTAAAAGCCCGATTTAAATCCCACATTGTTATTTTATTACAAATGTGGAAAAATAGTATACGTAAAGTACACACTTATTGTACGACAACATCTTCTTGGCTACGTGAAGGAAGGTGCTGTTGCCGACTAAATGGGAGAAGCTTGTTAGTTTATAATGGAAGTGCGGTTACAAATGGGAGGAGCATGTTAGTTCACAGTTTTAACACGTAGCCAAGAAGGTGTTGTCATCACATTTTCATCACCATGTTGTCATCACCATCATATTTTAACAACTACAGAGAACTGCAAGTTTTTAAATAAAATTTCATCCACCCAAAAAAATATAAAGCATAATACAGTGTGTTACTGAAAGGCAACACAATGCAATAAAGGGTTAAGAATAAGTGAATTACATATCTCTAGTGTCAGAATATTAAAAAAAAAACTGCAGTAATAAGTACACTAACAAGAGACCTGAGAGGAGGCATATATTAGAAAAAGATTTTCATTTTTCATCCGTATATTTTTATCATCGCATACAAACTTTGACTATATATTATATCATTATGCGTGTACGTACCAGCATGTATTTATAGGTGGGTCCTACATACTTCCCTAAAAAAATACTCGTTTTGTTATATTATGGCTTTTGATATGATGCAACCATGCCACGGAAGCCTACGTTCCAACTTAACCAATGAATTACTATCCAACGCGACACATGTTCCAAAAGATATTTCATATTATACATAATTTATTCAGTCCCTCAGAGATCTGTTTACATACAACACAAAAAAACAACCATCACCATATATAGTTAGTATGTATATTGTGCCCAATACCTATACATGCATACGTGAGAATAATATGTGCCATACCTATACCACCTGAGTGACGTAACCCACCGGTATTCATTTGTTGGGTGGAATGAGAGTTGTATCATTTCTGTAAACATCAAACGACTTTTTTTTGTTTGATCAAAATGAAGGTACCTAGAGCTTATACAGAGTATGAACAAATTTATAATATACTTATGTAACGATGATCTAAAAATTCCCTGAGGATAGATATTTGGTTAACATGTGCATGCAAGCGGATAATGCTCGATTAAAATGTAAATGTACCTACCTACTATACCTACTTATACAACATATAAATTTTACATAACCACCAATGAACTGATCATTAATATTTATTAAGTACTTAATTATAAAAAAGTTTTTAATTAAGAATGCCTATTTACTAAATAAAATTTTAAATTGCATACCTAATATTGAAGTTATTTATACATACCTAAGTTTTCCAGTTGAGTAAAAAAAACTCCAATGGCAAACAAATTTTACTATGGTTTGAAAAGGGAAGAAGGAAAAAATAATGAAAAGATAGCTCGTGGCGAGGAAAACTACAACCATGAACTATAAAGCATGCAGTGTACAGTGATTCCATCTCTTATCAAAAGTGAAGGTGAGGTGCCACTTTTAGGCAGGACATAATATTATCTAAACGATGAAGGTACACAACCACCGAAGAGGTTACAACTCTTCAATATACTGGAAGGGAAAAGACGGCTTGGTAAAAGTAGAAAGAAACACAACATACCCGAGGCAGACATAGAGAAGTGAGAGATGTTTCTTTGAGGCAACCAAAATCCACATTGAGTTGCAGTGCCGGTGATAATACCTAATTGGTATAATGGGACATAATATCTTTAATAGTATATTATTATGGTGCATGTATATAAATATTCGCTTACCTACATTATTAAATTAAATGCGACAAAATGAAAAGTATGTCCTCACATGAGTCCATACAGTTTAAAAGTTGCTGACGTAATAATAATATGAAAAACTCTGTTGAACTGCGCGTACTATGAAATTCTTATGCGCGACGAAGAATTCCCAATCAAATCCATCGCTAATAATATTATGCACAGTTGAATCTCAATGATTTGTACGATAGCGCAGTGGCGTATTTTTTAAAAAATCACTAAGGGTAACAACCATCGGGCATTCGTCCTTTATTTGGGCATGTGTTCTATAGGTTTATTATATTTTAAAAAAAACCCAGGATTATCCTTAATTTTGAAAATCTTTTACTTTTAACGAAGCAAAAAAAAATCCTGCTCCTTATACCCTATAGAGATTGCCATCTTTTGAGTAAGGGGATTTTAGGTTAGTAAGGAAAATGCACCTATTATTTTTAAGGAAAATCTTTTTAGGTAAGAAAACAGGGTCGAGTCTGCATTACGACTGAATATAAAATATTTAAGTGAACGTTCTGTTGACGACTTGATGGATAATAATGTAATATCTGAAATAATAATAATACTTATCAATATTTAACAATGAAGATTTACATAAAATTTCTTTTTATGTGTTAACCGTTAATTCATCGTGGAAATGCATTATATTATCAATTTAAATAAAACCCAAATTGTATCGTAGGTACTGATTCCTTTTTTGTTAAATCACTAGACCGGAAATGTGAGTGCCATAATTACATAAATGTGTTTGTGAATGTTTTTGTCTCTTTGAATTTGTTTGTTATAAATGTCTGTTTTATTGTATGTTCTCTTAGTTGAAAATATCCCTCTAAGGTGGACGAAACCGGTTCAGTTATTTAATAAAAGTAGAATCAGTGTGTAGCGGTCAACAACCTCGGCCCTTGCCAGCTCAATTAAGACAACGCAGGAATCCGCGAGTCATTCAACTATCATACAATTGCCGCATCTATTATCAGCATATTCTACAGGTGACATACTTCGATTGAGAGTCGACCACCTCGGGCTTTGTCATCGAAACGACTCGAAGTTGCAATGAAGCGACGGTCAGAAAATTTCCCAACAATTGCAAACTACATCAACAATGACTCTCGCAATTTACCGATTATTTATATACATAAATAGCGAGTCATAAATGATAGGTTATCTCGGATCAGACTGAGATTCGGTCTCAGTATCACACCGCACAGTACTCATTTACTCAGCACTACTAATCAAGGCATCAGACCAGCGCATTCTCTCGATATACCTCGCCCGGAAGCATTCTCTCACCGTGCCTGGAACTCACGCATCCCTTCCACCGAGCCTCAGACCGCTCTGCATTATTTATTCTTATAGCACCTGTACCTATACTGTTTAAACTCTCGCTCCTCCATTCATCCGAGCAAGCTCCAACCGTCTCTTTTTTCATCTCAATACCTGTGACCCCGGAGTGGTTCTCGTCCCTTTACAACTAGAACCCTTTTGGGTGCATACGATAAAATTTTCGTTTAATTAAAATTAATATTAATATTACATAAAATTATTACCATTTCTTACAAAGATAAATAGTCAAATCCTACTTTAATTTAAAACTCACTTTCATGTGAGCTTTTTATCACGTGAATTAATTCGAAAGAAAAATAAAAATGTGATAATGGTACGTGGTACCTACCTACATGGCATTTGAAATGCTTTATTAAATACTAATGTCTGCGTTTATCGCGTTAATGCGAGCGTAAAAAATATTGTACAATTGTAAGTAAAAAGGGTATTTTTAATTCATATTTATAATGTGACACCTATTTTTGGACCAAATGAGGATTAAGAGGAAATAATAAAATAATCATTACATTTATTACTCTCCCTGTTTACATTTTGGAAAAATATCGTACGCCAGTGAATATTTTTTTGTTTATCCGAAGCCACGACTTCTGACAGTTAAAATGTTAATTTTATCATATGCCGACCAGGCTTTTTGTTTCTGTATTGAAATTTATAAAAGCGGCAACAAAATATTTTTTTTATGCCCGGTCATGATTTTTTCTGTTCGTTATTTATGCAAATAGGTGCGCATTTTTGAAGAAAGAAATTAAAAGTGTTTCCATTCTAGCAGCTGACGCGTTTTCGCGCAAAAATTATCATTGAGTCGCTGCATATCGATAAGGTTATCCAATATACGAAAAGTATGAATTTCCATAATATAACGACCAATCAAAATTCAATCAATTTATTTAATACTGGGTAATATATTAAAAAATATATATATATAACTACATTAGCTGCATTAACTACATCTATATATATATAACTTCACTAGCATTGTTAACTTTAACAATTATTCCTCTAAAATTAATTGTAGAGGTACTTACACATAATTTTAAGGATTTGTCATATTTTTACGTTTCGATAAAATACTACGCTGATTACTGTGGAATGAAAAAAATACATTAAAAAGAGTATATTATTTTGTATACTTAATTAATTGCAGTTTATCGTCATTTAATTTCAATGGAATAATCATTTAATAAGTAGTACTATCCATTACTTACATAATATTGATAAATACTTTGGCATAAAAATACTAAAATGAGTTAATGGCGAGACGTAACACTGACATAACTATTAACTACCCACATTAAAAATATACCTACATACAGTGAGATTGTATTATTATATACATGCATCTATGAATCTTTAGTTTACAAAAACTTATGAATGATTAATTTAATATGCCTCTGCATTCTTGAACGCCCACAATATCCACACATTCTTTTCGTATATAGCGATAATTACATGATTATGCGACTCTACAAGATGAAATTCACAGTAGGCCGTACCTACGTTAGGTACGTGGGTACGATAATTTGATAAACCAATACACTTTGACCAATATTTTGGTATCTATATTAATTATCCTATTCAAGTATTAGGTACACACTCCGTCTACGCGTGCATGGATTTACAGTGCGAATTATCGCGGCCATAAAAAACAATGCACGTGTAAACACAATATTATCGTGTAAATTGTAAGATTGCATGCATGAATCAAAATTTCAGACGCTTCTGAATGTTCACGCAACAATTGGACCGTACAATATCTCCGCGAGCGCAGTAAAACGATAGTAACGAATCTGCCGGTAAAAAATGAACTATCCGCGCAGACTCATTTTGAGGTTAACCGATTTTCACGACCTGTCAAATAGTATCTACCATAAAATGACTACATCGCGTCTCGTTTACTATTGATAATGATATTAGCAAGACAATCAGCACTTTTACGTGTAAACAGTTATTATCGCGATTGTTTAAAATACACACTATTGGTGCAAATAAATCGATGCACGTGTAGGTACAGACAGGTGCTATTAATTATTTCGTTGGCCACGATATTGATACCAAGTTATTAAATTCTGTACTCTTTCTTTCGGTCCATAGCAATACGCTAGTGTTCATTCGTTCGAACTATTAATGTGTTCACAGATTAGTATCCATAGTCAAAACAAAGTGTAGAACTTAATCATTGTTTTAAGAAAATTGCTTTCTTTGTTTCTCAACAATATTTGGAAGGCCGTTTGCTTATATACTTCATACTATATTATTACATATAGTGTATGACTGTTGGTATTTGGCTAAGCTAAGTAAATGATTTGAGAAGGTGCAAGCTGCAGCAATCTGATTACAGATAGGTAGGTATTCATGGATTCAAAACGTCGTGGTGCCCACGCACTCTACTGATGGAACGAATATTATCAAAGAAATACTCCTTTATAGGTACTTATCATGAATTAATAAAACCTTTCAAACAAAATTAATCAAATTTAACGTTCAACATGTACCTATAATTATATTTATTACTTATATTAAAATAATCCAAATCAAAGCCGTAGTCAAATATTCGATATATTATTTACCATGAACTTGAGATGAACGAAATAATTCAGTTATGTACCTTTTAACGTAATGACGAAATGTCGATAATTAATTAGAATCTGCACTATACGGGGACAATAATACAGTACTCTCTAAGTAATCCGCCACCCAAAAAACCAGACAAGTGTCCAATTAGTGAAAGCGAAATAATTTTCATTTTGAGAAATTTGTACCAGCAAATTACGGTTTTATTTATAATCAAAATCAAGTATTTGCTAAATTATACATATTTATAAACTAAGTTTATTAACTAAATATTAAACAGTAAATCACTTGACACAACCAGTTGTTCAATGAAGCAGATAATCTTGAATGGCTTTGGATTCCTGGCTTTCCCTATGACCAAAAGCTTCAGCTTTTGTGTCCCGGTTGCATTGGACCACGGCATAATTTTATTGTGATGCGGTCCTTGGGTACTGTCCTCCCTGGTACATTAACTTCTTCGCGATGAACGTACGTTTTACGAAGGAGAAGTTTCCAAAAAAAAACACGTCTCATCTCCGTTGCATACCTACTTGTACTCGGCGGACTACTGAATTTGACAATCGAATACCGGCGAATTGTAGAGCTTGATTTTGTGCTTTCAACTAGTAAAAATAACGGCGGATTATAGTAGTTGTCGGATAATCGAGCGGCGGATTACTTAGAGTGTACATATGAACTTCTACAGAGTAGAGGTTACGTAAACAAAAAATACAAGAAAACGTTGATAACCATTCGCCCAAATCGGATAAAGGATGCGAGGATTGAACCCGCTGACAAGGATCCAAAGACAGGCACTCTACCACTACTCCTCCACGATAATATAATATATTATACCTAAGTATACCTCAAACTTTATATTGATATAATCAATTTTAATGTTTACGTCAAAAATTATATATCCCAAGAAAACAATAATTATACGTACGGAATAAATATATACCTACACCTTAAGAAAGTCTATTTACAGATCAGAAAGAGTCTGAAAGCATTTTAATCAATCACATTGCGAAATTACATGTTATATTATTGGCATCTCGATCAATTAGAACTAAACATAAACATATTTTCGTATATTAAATTCGTTCTATTTTTGTTTTAGTGAGTATTGCGAAACATAGCTACGAGGAATATTTTTGTCTATTGAAACACGCTCACACGTTCCTTCATATTATTTTACGCCGAGCACATACCAATATTATAACAGTATCGTGCATTAAAAATACTTCGAATTTCGTAAGTATTTCTATAGATATAATGGATTAAGTATAATGTAATTAAAAAACTATAAATAGAAATTCGATTTGAAGAAAAAATGTAAATTGCAATATTTCGTAGCTTAATAAGAACATCCGTGATTGGTACGATTGCAGCTCCACCGAACTGTACCGGGTAGCAGACGATAGAACAAATGGCATGTCACGATAAGAAGAAGATAAATAATTAACCAATAATGACCATTTGTTAAAAAATCTATGTTGTTTAAAATGGGTTATAAATTTTACGAATTCTTATCACATCGTATCCCATTCAATTAAAACATTTTTTTTTATTCAACATAGTTCACAAGATTTAAGAATCGAACATTATTTTGTTGAACATACATAATTTGAAAACACTTCTGAGAAATATAAATATAGAAAAAACAATTTTGAAAAAGAATGTCCCATTTTTAAATCTTGTGAATTATTCGTTGAATAATAAGAAAATATTTAACTATTAGTACCAAATGAAATTACGTATACTTAACAAAAATTTTGATTGATCCCGACATTAATTACTTTAGGTTACTAATTAAGGTAAGTAATTCAATATTTTGATTTAAAACACAAACGCCGTTTGTCAATAAGTAGATACTAATGTAATTTAGAAAGCCCTTCAGTGAGTATTGTAAAAACACTAAAAACCATCAGTTAACTTTGTCGCAATTAAATAGGACACATATAGCATAATAGTCGGTGGCACATAGATGCAAATTCCGAGGGGCGCAGGTTGGAACCTGCTGGGTGTTGTATTTTTTTCAAAACGATTTGTTATATATTTTAGTAGAGTTTCAAATCAAGTAATATGTAATAAGTATATATTTAATTACTGAATATTCAAAGTATTGATAAAATATACGTATTATTTGAAATTTTTGAAAGTATTTAACTCCTTCACCTTTGGCACAGCACTGGTTAACAGAGCGCAGGCTTTAAAACACCTGTAACTGGCTCTAGTGATGATATCACAATCGACCAAGCGATTGTTGTGTCATACTTACATACACAGCATGGTGTTTGTTATTTACTACAAAATAATACTACGTTTAAAGTATAAACGCTCGTTAGCTCTTGCTAGCTATAGGTATATACTTATTACAGCATATCAAACATCGACAAAACAGCTGAATGACATAATGGCGCATATTTAATGTGTTTACTGCTAAGTAGTAAAATTATTATTTGGGATACACCTAGGTACCTACATCGCTATTTCAAAACATTTCGTCAAAACAAAACTAAGGTTAGCCATTTAATCTTGGAATACCTACCCTTTTATTATATTTAATAAAATATGAATACTTACAGACACACTATATCAAACATTAACTATCATATATTTCATATTTCAGGTAGGTAGGTACTATATTAAGTATCCTAGCGGCTACCCACGTATTTATAGTCAGACGCAGTTATTAATAGATATACCTACCTATGATTTATTTGAAGTGTGATGTAATGATAATAATCCACCGTGGGAATTTTTCAACATGGTGTGAAGTTATAAAGATATTTGACAATTTTGATTTATGTATCTAAAGAAAAATTTGCCATAATTTTGTATTATATAATTTATTTATAACATACTTAATATACTTTTAAGTATTTATCTATTTAGTATCTATTTACCAAAATTATAATAAAGCTCAGTACCTACATATTATTATATCTGTCTAAAAAACTTGACGTAAATTAGTCTTGTAAGGGCGTGAGAATTCTCGAATCTCGACAATCGAAAATAGAAAAATCACAAGTTTTACGAAATAACAAAGAAATATTTGTTAGTTATTGTTAGTACCTGAAATACATCTAGGTATCTATTATCAGCTATTATCTATTATTACTATTAGCAAATGCCCATATTTATTATTTGATTAAGCAGTGATTTTTTTGTTGCATACCCAAATACACTTTTTATTTTTTTTATAAATACCTAATCACTATGCCCTTCATCATTGGCATAATATTTTCTTTCGTTCTACTACAACCAGGAACATTCCATACAAGGAGTAATTAAGTAGCTATAGGTACCACGAAAGTTTAATAAAGTTTTACAGGATATATTATAGGTATATTTAAATACATTCAGTTTTTTTTAAATCAGAGGAAATTTTATTTGTCTTTAGCATAATAAATAAATAAATAAATAAATAGGTACCGAATGAAAGATTTTATTTTAAAGACTAATTTAATCAGAGGTATTATTGTTATGGGAAAACAATAGATAGCGGAGGTTTCAAATATCAGTCAAAGATATCTGAGACGACATTATTGTGCCTCAAGTTTATAAATATAATATTAATATATTTTAACAAACCAAGGATTTTATACATTAATTATGTTTCGCTGATATTTGATAATATGACACCACCATCCGGCAGAAGAGCGTATAGCATTATAAGTAGACACCGGATATCTGGAGTCCTTTTTTTTTTGGGACGGACTCGAATATTACAACATTTTTTAATTAAAAAATGCGTTAATAATTTATGGAACCTATGTTTTTCAGAAAAATAAGTTGTACGATGTAGTAGGTACAATGAAATATGAAATAAATGATATTGATAATATGTGCAAGAGACTTTATCGATACTTAATTATATAGAAACGCTGCTATTAGTAGGTAGATATACTATACTATTTAGAGAAATTAATGAAGCGCTTACGTATAGAGTGGAAAAATTAGTTGTTAATAGTAATATCTATAATATTTAATAATATTCCACTTTTTATATACATACCTATTATTGTAATCAAAGTTTAAAATTTCTACTAAACTACTTTTATTTTCACTATCAAATAACAAATCACACTTGCTCCCATAATGAGAAGGACCTGACAGCTAGTGTATTATTAAAATCGTACCAAATCTGAATGATTTCGTATATTATGTTGATACTACGAAAATATATAATATGAAAACATATTATTATATTATATGGATTTATGGATGGGTAAAATGGGGAATATCGGACCTATGTGGTTAATGAAACCCTTTAGAAAAAGTTTCGTACGAAAGATACTTCAAATCGTACTTTTGTGTTTCAAGCAAGTGGTTGGACATATTGAGATATTCAATTTTAATATATAGGTACCGATGTTGTAATGTTTTTTTTGACATTTTATAGGCCATTTTCAAAAACTTTATATTCATCATGCAAAATATGTAAGTACATGCGTTTTCTGTTAATTGCTACTCCCTAATACTATAAATTATATATCATAGTATTATTTCAATGAAATATATAAACCCGATATAATTATTTATTTCGGAAGTTATCAAAATGATACAATCATAATTAGTCGACATTGATACATTGTGTATATATAGTACCTAATACCATTGATAATAAATTATTTTATCAAGAAAATATTAGATATAAATAGGTATAACACAGTTGCAGTGCCTACCATTTGCCTTAACAAGTTGACCTTGGTTCTAATAGTTCATTGATTTATCCAATCTGGGAGTTCACACATGAAACTATAATTTGATGTTATAGTAATATGGTAGAAAAAACAAAAAAAACTTAACCTGCGCGTTTGTTAACTGATCTACGTATTTTCTTAAAATCCGAGATCACTTCAGTTTTAACGATTATGGATTATAGCTTAAAATTGTTTATTTGTTTTTATTTAGTGAGTAGGTATATTTTGTGATATTTCACATTAGCTGGTTCCATTGTTTACGGGAAATGACGATTTAACGGGCTTACCTATTGAATGTATTAATAGTATGTAATATATTCATTACGAGTTTTTCACAAACACTTCAGATAATCAAAATTTGTTTTTTACTTGATCCTTTACTAATAGGTAAGAAGGTTTTAACAATCTTTTATTATGTCAATGTGCATTTACGATCGGTGAGTGCGCATAGTGCACGAAGAAGCCAGAAGGCCATAAGCCAGAAGGCATAAGCCGGGACGTAAATAATGACTAATAGAATACCTAGTACAAAACATAAATCAATTAGAATTTATTGATTAATATTTTTGCCACTCGTACCCGTTAGATATAGGGACCATTATACCACTTTCCTCTAGAAGGTGTATAAGGTACTTTTAAACACTTTGTACATTTTGCATTTTTGTTTATTGTTATTAAATCTTAGTTGATATTATTCTTTTGACTTATTAACTTAAAAATAACAACAATGGATGAAATATAATATTCCTAAATATTATAATATGTCACATATATAATATTGTGTAAGTATATAATATATAATTATCAAGCCTCGATAGCGAAGGCTGCGTGACTAGCAAATGCACTTACGACCTATGTAAACCTGCCGCTTTGTAATTTTATTCTTGTAAATCCACGGTATTATAGATGGTTGCACTATTATATCTAAAATGTAAACATAAATTTATATGCAATATTGGTATATACTACAGCTGATGATGATACATACTATCGTATGGAAAATAATTCATTTTTAAGTTGTGGGTTTCTTGTACGTATCATGCGACAAAAGCAATAAAATCGTCTTCAAGTTTTTGTCATTGGTCGGGAACCTTTTTTGATACATACACCTACGGCAGGTGAATTTTAAACACAGCAAATTTTTCACAGTTTTGAAGTTACGCTATTTCTTAATGTATATAAACCAGTCATTTAATAAATAAGGACAAATATCACCAACAAGTTAGTTCAAGTAAACAATCGACTCCCACGTCCTCTATACTTAATTGACTTTTTATGCAATAATATGTACCTACCTATATTTTGTACTGTTATTCAATTGAAAATGTCCATTAGGATAAAATCGATTGAATATCAACATTATGGAATAAATGTGGAAAAAGTACGAAAGTACATATTATAAAGTGTTTTAATGAAATATGTATCTAGGTACCAGTCGTTTTATGTGATGAATAGTTCTTTACACTTTATAATATGTAAGTATTTAAATCAAATACATAATATAATCATATATCAGATAATTTCTTTTTAATAACAACATTTAAATATAATGCTAATTATGTCGAATGGTCACCTAATCGGCGCGCCTTTAGCGTACAATGTATTAAATGGGACGGCGGGACTTTTTTTAATGTTACACACCTACAAACTTACCTGTAGAATGGCCAAAAATGGAACTACGAATTACCATAGGACGCCATTTTGAAAATTTCATTCGAATGTCAGATTTTGTCCAGTTACTAGTCTTGATTGGGTAGTTTTCGACAATGGCTCCATTTTTTTTGTAGTACTTATTCCACTTTTAATCAATAAATTAGGACCGGTTTCATCCGCCTCAGAGGGACATTTTCAACTGAATCTTCCCTTGTTCGGTTGAAAATGTCCCTATGATGCGAACGAAACCGGTCCTAATTTATTGATTAAAAGTGGAATAAGTACTACAAAAAAATGCGTTTTTTTAATTAAACAACAATAAATATTAACGTAATACAATCACTAAGTGAAAATCTGAAGTATTACATGGGACGGCGGGACTTTTTTTTAACGTTACACACCTACAAACTTACCTGTAGAATGGCCAAAAATGGAACTACGAACTACCATAGGACGCCATTTTGAAAATTTCATTCGAATGTCAGATTTTGTCCAGTTACGAGTCTTGATTGGGTAGTTTTCGACAATGGCTCCATTTTTTTTGTAGTACTTATTCCACTTTTAATCTATAAATTAGGACCGGTTTCGTCCGCCTCAGAGGGACATTTTCAACTGAATCTTCCCTTGTTCAGTTGAAAATGTCCCTCTGATGCGAACGAAACTGGTCCTAATTTATTGATTAAAAGTGGAATAAGTACTACAAAAAAATGCGTTTTATTAAATTAAACAACAATAAATATTAACGTAATACAATGACTAAGTGAAAATCTGAAGCAATATTATATTGAAAAACCTTTAGAAGAATGCAATTACGGCTTACGCAATACATAATATTATAATAGTAGGTTCAAACGAATATTTTCAGGGATGTCTCGCATCTTCAGATGTACGCCACTGGTATTTTGAAGATGAAATTTCTTACGATCGATTTGATGAAATTCTTCAATGTCAATAGTTTATAATCAAATAGACCAGTTTGGGCAGAGCATCCTCAAAATACTTAAATATCTAAAGAAATAAACAAGTAGGTATGTGACTTTTTTATCGATATGTAGGTACGGTATTGTTGCTTGTAATACTAATAGGTATCAATATGATACATTTAGAACATAAAACGGGTCAGCGGACAAAATCTTCCAATATTTGTATTTATATTAGTGGTAGGTACGCAAAAGCTATTCGATATTTAATTATGAAAAAACATATTCTACACGCATTTTATAAAAATGGTTTACCATTACTTACCTGCAATAAAACAAACCATCAATTTTGTAATGCGATCTTTTTAATTGCATTTTGCGAATTTGAATTCGTTTGTCGTAGCCGCAAGTCGCGTTATAATATTGGCAAGACGATTATCTTAATTACAATAATTACCATCGCACCTGAGCTGCCAGAAAAAACAACTGACAAATTGTAGAAATCCATACTAAGAATCATTTGGGCAAAAGTCTCCTTAGGATATTGGATTCGTCCACCATTTTAATGTGTTTTTTTATGGGTTGACGGTTAAAAACTTGAAAGATCCGGCCTTTAATTATAAGTAAAGGCCGGATCTTTCAGGTTTTTAACCGTCAAGCCATAAAAAAACACATTAAAATGGTGGACGAATCCAATATTCTAAGGAGACTTTTGCCCAAATGATTTTTAGTATGGATTTCTACAATTAGTCAGTTGTTTTTTCTGGCAGCTCAGGTGCGATGGTAATTATTGTAATTAAAATAATCGTCTTGCCAATAGCTAACGCGACGTGCGGGCCACGCCAAACGAATTCAAATTCGCAAACTGTAATTAAAAAGGTCGCATTTCATAATTGATGGTTTGTTTTATTGCAGGTAAGTAATGGTAAACCATTTTTATAAAATGCGTGTAGAATATGTTTTTTCATAATTAAATATCGAATAGCTTTTGCGTACCTACCACTAATATAAGTACAAATATTGAAAGATTTTGTCCGCTAACCCGTTTTATGTTCTAAATGTATCATATTGATACCTATTAGTATTACCAAGCAACAATACCGTACCTACATATCGATAAAAAAATCACATACCTACTTGTTTATTTCTTTAGATATTTAAGTATTTTGAGGATGCTCTGCCCAAACTGGTCTATTTGATTATAAACTATTGACATTGAAGAATTTCATCAAATCGATCGTAAGAAATTTCATCTTCAAAATACCAGTGGCGTACATCTGTAGATGCGAGACATCCCTGAAAATATTAGTTTGAGCCTACTATTATAATATCATGTATTGCGTAAGCCGTAATTGCATTCTTCTAATGGTTTTGCAATATAATATTGCTTCAGATTTTCACTTAGTCATTGTATTACGTTAATATTTATTGTTGTTTAATTTGATAAAACGCATTTTTTTGTAGTACTTATTCCACTTTTAATCAATAAATTAGGACCGGTTTCGTTTGCATCAGAGGGACATTTTCAACTGAACAAGGGAAGATTCAGTTGAAAATGTCCCTCTGAGGCGGACGAAACCGGTCCTAATTTATTGATTAAAAGTGGAATAAGTACTACAAAAAAATGGAGCCATTGTCGAAAACTACCCAATCAAGACTCGTAACTGGACAAAATCTGACATTCGAATGAAATTTTCAAAATGGCGTCCTATGGTAGTTCGTAGTTCCATTTTTGTCTATTCTACAGGTAAGTTTGTAGGTGTGTAACGTTAAAAAAGTCCCGCCGTCCCATTTAATACATTGTACGCTAAAGGCGCGCCGATTAGGTGGCCATTCGACACAATTAGCATTATATTTAAATGTTGTTATTAAAAAGAAATTATCTGATATATGATTATATTATGTATTTGATTTAAATACTTACATATTATAAAGTGTAAAGAACTATTCATCACATAAAACGACTGGTACCTAGATACATATTTCATTAAAACACTTTATAATATGTACTTTCGTACTTTTTCCACATTTATTTCATAATTTTGATATTTAACCGATTTTATCCTAATGGACATTTTCAATTGAATAACATTACAAAAATAGGTAGGTACATATTGCATAAAAAGTCAATTAATTAAGTATAGATAACGTGGGAGTCGTTGTTTACTTGAACTAACTTGTTGGTGATATTTGTCCTTATTTATTAAATGACTGATTTATAATATAGATTATGAAATAGCGTAAATTCATCACTGAAAAATTTTCTGTGTTTAAAATTCACCTACCTCAGATATTAAAAAAGGTTCCCTACCAATGACAAATTTTGAATGTGGTTTTATTGTTTTCAATCGCATGATGAATACAAAAAGTCCACTACTTAAAAATGAATTATTTTCCATACGATAGTATGTATCATCATCAGCTGTAGTATATACCAATATTGTATATAAATTTATGTTTACCGTGGATTTACAAGAATAAAATTACAAAGCAAGGGATAATCTTAAAAAAATAACAATGCAATGTGCTTTTAAAAGAATATTATTAGCAGGTTTACATAGCATTTGATAGTCACGCAGCCTTCACTATCGAGGTTTGATAATTATATATTGTATGTGCCATATTATAATTTTTAGGAATATTATATTTCATCCATTATTGTTATTTTTAAGTTAATAAGTCAAAAGAATAATATCAACTAAGATTTAATAACAATAAACAAAAATGCAAAATGTACAATAACCATCGTAAGTTGTGATAGTTGTGTGACGTCTCAATATAAAGTGATTTTGTGGACAAAAAATCAGTTCAAAAGTGTTTAAAAGTACCTTATATACCTTCTAGAGGAAAACGTGGTATAATGGTCCCTATATCTAACGGGTACGAGTGGCAAAAACATTAATCAATAAATTCTAATTGATTTATGTTTTGTACTAGGTATTCTATTTAAGTCATTATTTACGACCCGGCGTATGCCTTCTTTGTGCACTATGCGCACTCACCGATCGTAAATGCACATTGACATTTAATATAATAGAAGAATGTGAAAACCTTCTTACCTATTAGTAAAGGATCAAGTAAAAAACAAATTTTGATTATCTGAAGTGTTTGTGAAAATCCGTAAGGAATATCTTACATACTATTAATACAGTCAATAAGTAAGCCAGTTAAATCGTCATTTCCCGTAAACAATGGAACCAGCTAATGTGAAATATCACGAAATATACCTACTCACTAAATAAAAAACAAATAAACAATTTTAAGCTATAATCTATAATCGTTAAAACTGAAGTGATGTCGGATTTTAAGAAAATACGTAGATCAGTTAACAAGCGCGCAGGTTAAGTTTTTTTTGTTTTTTCTACCATATTACTATAACATCAAATTATAGTTTCATGTGTGAACTCCCAGATTGGATAAAGCAATGAGCTATTAGGGAAGGTCAACTTGTTAAGAAATGGTAGGCACTGCAACTGTGTTATACCTATTTATATCTAATATTTCTTGATAAAATAATTTATTATCAATGGTATTATGTACTATATATAAACAATGTGTCAATGTCGACTAATTATGATTGTATCATTTAATAGTTCGATTTTAATAATACACTAGCTGTCCGGTCCTTCTCATCATGGGAGCAAGTTTGATTTGTTATTTGATAGTGAAAATAGAAGTAGTTTAGTGGAAATTTTAAACTTTGGTTTCAATAATAGGTATATAAAAAGTGGAATATTATTAAATATTATAGATATTACTATTAACAACTAATTCTTCCACTCTATACGTAAGCGCTTCATTAATTTCTCTAAATAGTATAGTATATCTACTAATAACAGCGTTTCTATATAATTAAGTATCGATAAAGTCTCTTGCACATATTATCAATATCATTTATTTCATATTTCATTGTACCTACTACATCGTACAACTTATTTTTCTGAAAAACATAGGTTCCATAAATTATTAACGCATTTTTTAATTAAAAAATGTTGTAATATTCGAGTCCGTCCCAAAAAAAAAAGGACTCCAGATATCCGGTGTCTAAATTTATAAGTAAAATACATAGATAAATAATTTAAATGTGTACCTACCTATCTATCTATAATCTACAACTCTACACCTACAGGTATCCATTGATTTACATTATTTAATATAAGCCAATTTCAAGTAGGGGTAGATACTTAAAATATACAAAGTAATTAATTCTTATACATAGAAAAGGCATTATTGTAGAATGTAGCAAAGTATGAAAGAGTTACGTACCTGCTTAAATAAAATATTCAAATAATTATAGGGAGGTTGCTCACCCAACAAGTAAAGTGATATTTTTTTACTAGTTTTGTCATATGCACATTTTTACCAACTACTCTATCAAAATTATATAACTATGATGTTGCACTTTGGCACGCTATAGGGCAGGGATTGCGAACCTTTTTACGTACACGTGTCACAATTTCCCAAATATTATTTTTTGACGTGTCTCTGACGTGACAGTTTTTCGAGTAGTACGAGCAGGAAAAACTTTACTATAATACCTACTTAGTTTGGTTCCTTACGCACAAATTGACGTCAATGAGGCATCCTCTCGCTACGGTGGTCTCAAGCATTGTAAAATGATTGTAAATCGATCAAAATCAAAGGTTCGCGACACGGCTTATCCCGCCACCTGGTGAGGTCAGTGCTATAATATTATGTGTGACGCATAAAACCTTAGAACCCATCTATGTATTTTAAACTAAGTATAATGCTTCTTCTTCAAGAGTATCAGCTGCCTGATTTTTTTATACAATGCGATCTGTCCATTTATGCATGAATTTCGTCGCTTCCGTTTGCGCATGGATTGATAAATATTATTGGTAAAAATATTATTTAAAACGAAGAAAATATGCATTTTTTATATTATATAGTACTTATATAATATTTAGGTATTTAAGCATTTATAAAACTTTTTGTAAAAAAAATATCTTTTAAATTATATATCTATTTTTTTTCTCTTCAACACAAAACATTCGCGTGCCATAGGTTCGCATCCTTGCTATAGGGAGATGAAATTATTAATAATCCAACACCATAAATGACTCATTTATATTGCAATTTTAAGTATTGCCATTCTAAACACATTGACATAAATATGATACCACTGACACACCTACTAAAGATTATCGCCTGTGTATTACAAGATGTGACAACCGCGTGTTTGAACATGTACCGTTAATTTTTTTTTTTAAATCGGTTAGGTACATGTTCAAACACGCGCGTTAACATCATTCTACTCCCTACTTTAATTATAGTTTGTCAATTTATGGCTACGGCCGTATGTTGTAGCTTAACCACTGGGGAATGCCAAAAGAAACGGCGTATTTAAAAAAAACACTACCTTATTCTTAGGTCAATAATTATTATAAAGCAATCATTATTCGTACGATATTTATCATCCTTCAATGGTCAAAAACATAGATTATAATTAGTATCTTTAGAATTATCTTCAAATGTGTTAATCTTGCCCATTTTTTGAATAATAAAATGCCTAATTCTTGTCAAATTTGGGATCACAGAGATTATCAATATAATTTTTTATCGTAAATATTTCACTATAATAATGTCAACATAAATTATACTGATGGTTTTATAAATGCGTTTAAAAATTAATAAATGTAAAAAATCTTAACACCACTGCACATTTATGTACTGAAATATGACTATATTCTAAAACATTGGAGCGAGAGGTTTAAAAGAATACTATTTTATGTAATAAAAATACTTTATGCAGTCATCAAATGTTTAAAATAAATATAAAGGATAATAAAGCTTCAAAATTATATACATAGATTATCTACAACGTTTAAGGAATGTCCAGAATCATGCTTTCAATATCGAAAAAAAGCTCCATTTTGACCCACGCTGAGCACGTCAATATTATAGTGCATTTCCACTATGAAATGACAGTTAACACAATAAAATAAATATTTTCTAAGTTTACGTCTACACTATATCCTGTCACCATAGAAGTGAATGAATAAGTTATTTCCCTGGTATAACTATAGCTATAAACATCACGTAGGTATTTAATTAAACCACTAAAGACCATACCTAACAATGTAGCCAATATTTGTGATTTCTAAAAGAAAACACAAGGGATTTAGAATCGAACATTAGATTAAAAGGGATACGATCGACATTGTACCCAATTACGCATTCCCCAGTTAAAACCATCAACTAAAGATGTAACAATAAGGAAACGCATGGCTAAGAATAGGATCTTTTTAGAAAATACCCGGATCGCATGGTGAATTTTAATTACCTATCGTATAATCCAATAATTGCCCAATGTTCAATGATTAATAATTAACATGGATATAGGAAAACATTATAAGTTACACGTCACAACTGTTTGCTTTAAATTAAACTGAACACAACACAATTATTGATTCACAGAATTGAAAATTATACGTCATCTGTATATTTCAATAGTGACACAATTATATTTTATAAACCTGTAATATTTACAGATTTCAAGCAATTTACATTTTTAATAGCAGTATTTTTTGGTATATAAGTAAATAATATAAGTATATATCTTTATATGTTATATCTATATTAAATAGATATTAATAATGCAGTGTTAAGATTTAGTTCCACTTGTTCATAAAGCACCGTGATGACGTGTACGCCATCTTATAGAAATCGGTCTCTAAGGTAAATGTACCAGTGGTCGACATCGTCTCAGTTATTGAAACTTTTGTCTTTGAAAGTTTATAATAATCGTCGTCATAGTCGTTATAAAAATAAGGATTATTTTAATAAAAAGAAGGAACAATTATATTTTTAGGTTTATAACATTTTACCAGTAGCGCCTATATATTGTTTAAAAAGAAAATACTGATGTGTAGCTGCGACAAATTGTAACGATTTGCAGAAAGAGAGCGATATCATAGCTTGGTTTAGTATTGTGAACACCAGGTGTAGCTTTACTTGTTTTTGGTGAATCGTAATAATATTTTAGTATCAAATTTAAGCATGTTGAATACTGGAACTAACATACATTTGAAAATCCAAGTGATCGACACTATTTCATCATTTTTCTTAATATCATTATTTTCTAACACACTTAATAAGTCAGTTTCATTTAACACACCCCCAAAAGCGTTAGAAGAACCGTCCAACAAACTAAAGAAAATATGAACATGACAATGTCAATGAAACTTACACAAAATATGTGTAATGTTAATTATTCTACATGGTAAGTACCTACCTACATCTCGTTATCTCAAAAGTTAAGATAAAACTTCTCTAAAATAGCGTAGGTACCTACTTGTATCAAAAATTCATCACGACTATGTAAAATGGTTAGATAGCATCGGCGTAATGGTGATGTGAAGTGCATTTAAAAGGGCGTGTGGTTGCATCTCACCATTGTCGATCGGTTCTGTCGGATAACCTAATAATAAAATGTAATTACGAATAGGTGAACTGGTCATATAACAGCGATGGAGTGCTGACTTGTGTGGTGAGCTGAAGTGCGGGGCAAGAGGCTAACGGCTCGCTCCAACCGTTGTCTATCGCGTTAAATATTAAAAAAAAATGTCATCTGGTATCTACGCAGGTATTATACCCTATATTAATTAAGAAGTCTTACTAAATTTGCGCCGGAAATGTCTACTATTTATAGTATGAATAAATATTTAAATAGTGCACCTACATAATTATATTATGTACGTTTATGAACGCGTTTATGTTGTTACTTATGTTTGCTAAGTAAACATTGATTTAATAATATTATTCATTCGGAAATATATATTATATTTCCAAAAATAAAAATTATATAAAGTAATACGTGCTACAGCACAATATACACACTAGCCTCATTTGACTTTTAAAATGGAGGCGCCTTATTAATTTTATTGTTTGTATAGTCCGCAGTTAATCACGTATGGCGAATGCTTTTATCCAAGGCCTTACTTCCATTAAATAAATACATACATTTTAATAAACTCTCCGTTTAGGTAGGTACCTACCTCCTATTATAAAACAGTGTTGGGTAGGTATTAATATGTACAGTATAATTATTATTTCTAGGTGTTATGAGATTATATTATGTAAGTATTATGATTATTGATTGATTACATACGAAATAATTATTGAATTTGTAATATAATCTATTTTAATTTTGTCACCTATCTATTTTCCTAAGATACTTAAAGTAAGTATTATAACTACCGATTATTTTTTAAATAATTTTAATCAAGAATCGTAGATAAAGATCTATATTCTATAGGAAAGATAAAAATCATTTTTTTGTCGATTACAATTATTACTAACCTATTCGTTAGTACTCACCTGAAAAATATATTATTCCTTTAAATTGTAGATAAATAATAAGTATTGTCGATGTGTTAAGTTAGATAATACCTAGTTGTATGTGAAATAGGTGCAAAAAGATACCTAAGTATACCAACTATAAAATTGTATATCTACTTAAACTGAGTGTGATATAAAATAGTTGGTGTTGCAGGGATTAGATACATACCTAAAGGCTGTAGGTACATAGTATCCTTCCAATATGTAATATAATACAACACAATTAGAGTAGAACCTCATTACATGCATTTTTTGATGGTCGAACAAAATAATTGATGATCGTAATGACGTTCGATTGAGTAAGCGTGTGTAATACATACTTATGTACCTACGTTTTTAGGTAGTCTGTAAAATTAGACACTATAGCAGCTGTACTGTAGCTCTATGTAGAATATGGGTACGACTAGGACGTGTATATGTTCATGATTGTTACGAAATATCTAGAATTGCATTCTAAACTAGACGGCTTGAGCAACGGTCAACATTCAATACATCCCAAGTATGGCAATGAGTATCGGTACCACAGTAAGTTGTTAGTGCTAAGTACCTACTAGAAAAAACACAATAATACTGGAAAGGTGGGGAGTAGCGCATTGTCGCTATTAACACCGCAAAGCAATATTACATTTATGTCCACAAGAAGCAACGCTACTCTAGGGTAAATTATTAAAAATCAGCAACTAGTGTAGTGCTATATGTATATTATCATCCATACATCATTAATTAATATATTTATTTAAATGATTAACATATCGTCGTTAAGCTGTTTACTTTCGATGCGATAATATTGAAATTTTACAAGAGAGACAAAATTCTGTTTTATTGGCAGAACAATTTAATTTATATAAAAAACAGGTAATCGGAAGCTACTCATCATCAGCATGTTAATACATAGCTCCGATGTGATGATGAGGTATCGCGGTGTTGTTTTTTCTATTCATTTGGGTCAACCGACAGGATCAATATCAGAAAATAATTACAATGAGAATATAGAATAAAATAATAGATATATAATAAATAGTCCCAATAAGAGGACACAAAAAGAATAATAAATGCAAATGAAATTAGATCAAATCGTCACTGTTCCGGCAGAAGACACTAATTCGAAAAAATGACATATTGAGTTAGTTATACCAAAATGTTCCTTATTTCAAACTTTACCGTCTGGAAACCTTCTTAATAAAAATAAACAGTCTTTATTTTAAAGTCATCCTTTTTACGATTACTTAATAAACTCACATGATAGACCATTTCAAACATTTTAACAACTTCAAAGTCAAATTAGTCAAAACTAGTATTCTCCAGATAGTGTGTTCTGCCAGAACGGAGACGAAATATTAAGTACAGTTATACAGAATATATTGGAGAGTTAATGAAAAAGGAAAATAAAAACACATAAGTAGTAATCATAATAAATATTGAAAAACTTCAATATAGAAGACAGGCAATATAAAAAAAATGTTAAACGTTGTTAAATCTTAGGTTTCTATAATTAATATTTTGTTAAATTTTAGTGGTAAGTATATCTACATATAGAACGAACATTGAAGATTTTACTATACATACTATAGGTATATTATTTTTTTAAATGAGAAAAATTGTCACATCGGAGGTTTTAACATCTCAGCGACGATATTATTATAATTTTACAGAAGTACATATTTTTTCAAAATACTTATAATTAATATGTTACCTACAATGTAAATGTAAATAAGTTTCTCAACTATAACATTAATATGATTCCAATATTAAATATTACTTCAGAATTATTACTAATTAACATTTAATAGGGTAAGAAGATTAAAATTCTCTATAAATTACCGCAAACATAACACAAATAGCGCAACAAAAATGTTGCACATAAAACTTCGCAATTGCATGTCAACTCCATTTCCAATTACAGGAAAAGTTTACAGAGTGTTCACTCAATACTTTTAATTTTGTTCTTACGTACACTTTTAAGTAGAAACATTCTCGAGACATATTCCCAATATGCAATACAAAATTTAACTGTCCATGTTTTGAAAATGGTAGGTACAGTTGCATATCGACATTAATTAATATTAATGTTGTAGACCTACCACAATATAAATTGTTTACTAAGGTCGGCGGCGATTTTCTTTGACGCAGATGACGCAATCGATTCATTAGAAAAATTAAAAAGGGGCTAAGAAACAACAAAAACCAGTCATACATTTATTAAAATATAACAAGATCTCAAAAAAACATGTATTTCTCACAACTTGAGTAGGTACCTACCTACCGATAAAATATTCCTGCCAATAACATTAAAATACTTGTAGCCTTGTAGGTACACAAAAAAATAAACTACTACAAATAAACATTAATATAAATATGTGTTATCACTTTCATCTTAGAATTTAGATAATAATTATTTTAAGTTACAGGGTGTGGTTCTAGAAACGGCGTACCTTCATTGATACTACTGCTAGATTGGTACGTTGCGGTTTGGAGTTTGTGGGTTTTGTTTTATTTTTTATCGTGGATGCCTCAAAACCAGTCAGTGCCTCGTTAAGCCCAGCACTGACTAAAGTTTACTTTATCAATGGGGTTTACTTTACAAAGTTTACTTTATCAATCTATAAGGGTCGAAAATTAATAATCCGGCGTATCTTTGAATATCTTTGAGAGCTAAGTCTGAATAATCTGTAGACTTTACCCCAGTCTCTTAGTCCCAGTACGGTAAAGGTAAAAAAATGACAATTTGAGGTGTTTTTGAAAGTTTAGCCCAGCAATATATAGACGTTGTAGGATAAATGTATATGTCATTATTATGCCCCATCGTTTCTCGTCATAAAAACTAATATTTCATTATCATCCAAAATATTTTAATAACATAGCTATAAAGAGGATTATTGAATATGTATAGATATATCTATTAATGAATGTATTGCATTATCATGAAATGTTTAATTTATATTATTATAAAATATGCGATATACGGTATACCTAATAATTACATACCTATACAGTCACTGTACAGTATACACTTTTCCTACAACGTCTAAAGATTGATCAGGCTAAGCTTCCAAAAATACATACTCTAAACTGACATTTTTACCTTTATAATAGGTACTGGCCTACGGGCCTGCAAGTGTTCAAATACAGTAGTAATAAAAACTATCGTGTTATTAATTTTATATATCGATAATTGGTATGTATTATAGATTATAACATAAAGTAAAGTAAACAATTACCAATTAGGTATTATAAGATTATTATCGATCTCAAAATAAACGAACCTCAAAATTCAACGCATGAGTAGGTACCTACCTACAGTAAAAATGCAAGAAATATTTAATACGTTTTGTTATTTTTGTCTGCAATCAATAATAGATTATTGATCGCGGCGATTTTCCGTGAGTTGTGCCCACACGAGAAGACGTTTTGTTAGTAAAATTACTAAGACTAAGTTTTATATTTCTCAACGAACAGCAAAGTAGCAAAGACATCTTCTAACCAGACAGTCACGTCTTCCCAGCACAATTTGCACTTTCATAATTACTGCATTAAGATTTGGATACTTTTAAATATTTAGATGAACGTGTCGTCACAGACATATATATATATATATATTTATATAATATACGTAGATGGAAGCAGAATATTTTAATTAACATAGCCGTAACATATTTATGTCACGTATATTCGGCCATGAAACAATTTCAGACAACAATCGCGAGAAGAACCTTATTAGGAAATACAACTCCGATGCAAAGATGATCACACTATTATGATTCAATAGCTTTTATTTTTTTTTATATGAAGCATTGACTTTTACTTTTATACATCGGTAGTTGTTTTAAAAGAATTCAAATTCGTCTATATCAGTGATTTATTAAATGGGTGCTACAAGACTCAATGTCGACGTTGGAAAGCAATTGGGAGATTTGGGGTGCTCGAAAGGGGCAAATAATACAAATCGACACAGTCAACTTTCATACATTGTAAACTTAAATCACCGTATGCGATTATTGTTAACAAACACTTCCAGTATGTGTAATTTTATGTTTTTTAAGTAGTAAAATATTGTGGTTTTTATGAACAAACGTCCCGTATAAACCACTGCTCACCAATGTGTGTAATTTTGTATAATTCGTTCTACTTTCTACTTTAATAAGAACTAATACTATCACATTTTAAAATAGTCAAATTTCATTTTTAACTGACTCGATGTATGGGGCGGGGTGCTTAATTATGAAATAATATACCTATGCTCCAAAGACAGCTAGAGAAGGTTTGGAAAACTTGACCCATTATAATTTATTAAACCTAAACACAGTCATATAGTTTTAGTTGTAATAATTATAATGATTTAACGTAACCCAATTACTTACAGGTCAACTTGGATTATTAAAATTCCCTATTGCAATTTATGTAAGCTTAGATTTAGATGGCACTGGGACGCCAGTACAAGTGGGCGCCGCACTGTCGAATGAAATAACATTCATTAATTAAATAAATAGACGTTCGTTACGACTTGATACAGAGCGTAGACGAGGAAGTTTAATAAATGTCTATCTACTACTTTATTTTACCGCTTTATATAAAAAGATAAAAAGAACTCACTTGTCGTTGGAACTTAAACATTATTTACATGTTCATATTTAAATTCTCACTAAGTACACATTAAATATATATTTTAAAAGCACTTATAATTCGCGAACGTCTATTTATTTTCGAATTTCATTCAATTACATAGCGCCCAGTTGTTCCGGCGCCGTATCGTGCTAGACCAGTCTTTCTCAAAGTGGGGGCCTGTGGGCGCTGGAGGTTTTCAGGGGGGCAGTAGAAGGCTCAGAGAAAACTAGGGGGCGTTAAGGAAATCTAGAGGGGTGATGGCAGACAAATTATATCTCTAAAAATCTGACGGAATCTAGACACGGCACCATTTGAGATGCGATTTCGAGTCCCAGTTAGATGAACTTATAGAACTGACAACAAACGAAGAATTAAAAATTAAATTCAAGAACGGCTACCAAGAATTTTGGCTGCAGAAGCGAATCTCTTAACTGTAACCCTGGGTTATGATTGGTTGTTGAACGATTTCTGATAGCATTCCCATCGCCAAACCTTCTTTTAATGTTAATAAAAATACTTGAATATGATTAAGTATGGGTTTTATTTCCTCTCACCGTAACAATCTTTGATCTCAGAAACATGATATGGGTCACACCATATCTATCGTATCCATATAATAATGCATGTTTAAAAATTATATTCGCAATAACTGTTTTTTAGATACGCAACAGATGGTAATGTAAAAGGGTAAGTTGAACAATATGGGGGCACTAGATTTTTTTTTAAATCTCAAAGTAGGCGGTGGTCGAAATAAGTTTGAGAGCCTGTGTGCTAGACCATCTATAGTCTAAGGCAGGGATGGCGAACCTATGACCAGCGGGTCAGACACTGACCCACGCAGGCTTTTTAAATGACACATGCGTTGATTTTTATAAACTTATTTTTTTATATCATAAAAGTAAGAACAGACAATCAAAAATATTAAAAACATAAAGTACATAATCTATCTGATGTAGAATTTATAAAAAAATATTTCCAGGTGGACATTGGCTAGCTAATTTTCTATCGTATCACTGCACCTTTGTATGAGGTCGTAAAACGTTGTGCTTCGTCCTTTTGTCGCGAAGCGTGTATGGGCTCATAACAGATAGTTAAAAACTTGACGCGCATATTATATTATATTCGTTGCATCGTAAAACAGGGAGAGATGTACCAGTGCTGAACTAAATGGCAGCCTTATCGTATCCGTCTAGAAGTGTTTAATAATTCAATATTATTAGGTATTATTTTTTATTATTAAAGTTTCTCATCTACCTACATATTAACATGTATGTATATCTAGTACATTAATAAGTAATTTCTTCTCAAATTATTGTGTTCTAAATATAAATATTTTTAGTTGTAGCCCTGTAGGTACTATGTCGGGCGTTAAAAAATAAAAACGAACGTTACAAGTTCCAGACCATATCAAACAGAATGGTTTGATAAATATGGTATGATATAAACAATTTTATCATAATTCAGGACCGAATTCGTCAGATTAAATGAACATTCTTAAATAAATCATTTTGTATCCAAGTGGATAGTAACCAAGTTAAGTAAAGCGACATTAAAGATAAACTTGCGTTTATTTATTTTATTCTACACAATTATTTTAAGCAATCGGTAAATGAAGTTTTGTACTTAAATAATACATTATTCCTATATCGACAAATACTATATATTTTTATAATATATTTTTTAGTATTCGGAGGGGTACAGATAGGGGCGCTGACAGGGCTCTAAGCCTAGAGGCCCGGCATGAACGGTCGACTAGTAAAGTGAGATAAACACACCACAAATCTTCTCTAATAATTTAACTATTTTCTGTTATGGATATATTTTAAAATATGTGACTTGGTGACCCACGAGCTAGTGCTAAAAAAAATAATGAACAAAATTAGACCCACTTCTCAAAAAGGTTCGCCATCCCTGGTCTAAGGCTAGACCAGGTCAGTTACCAATATTGGTTCATAATTTACTTTGCACCTGTGAGATAATAGTATTATGCATGAGGCCAAAATTATTAATGAAGTGTCAATCTACTGACCAGGTATTATAATATGAATTTCACTGTTTCACTTTAGCTAAACATACTATATAAATATACAATATAGTATGTTAAACACACTATTAATTAACTAGCTGTTACATACAATAGAGAGAATGCAATATTATAATTTATAATAATATATACTTCCATAACTTTTTAGTACATAATATAAACTAGAAACGTGATATAAATGAATATTGTGTACATTGCCATTTTGTTTTGGTTACCTTATGTCATGGCCCCCACAAGAGGGGGGCTGAAAGAGCCCTAGCCTGGAGGCACGATATTTAGGGGGGGGGGGGTGGCGTAACGGGTCGTCTTGATAAGTGAGATAAACATTCATCACAAATTTGCTCGAATGGGAGAAAAGTCGCCTGCGACGCTATTTTACTTGACGAGTATTAACATTTTTAAATATCTAGTTATGTGATACTCGTACAATTTTTGATTATTGTATGTTGATAATTATTGACAACTCCATAATTCAAGTGAATTTATTCAATACATAATTAATATTATTAATTGGCTCCACAATCCAGGGTGGATCTTGACAGTAACAATGTTACGATGAGGTTTGTAACATTATATTTTTACGAGAAATGGATGTTAACGATTTGCTCAACCTATTAGGTCCATGCTTTGGATTCAAACACACTATGAACAACAATAAGTACTTATGTGAATTTTACCAGACCCGGAATTTGGACCCAAGACCCTCGACTTACAAAGCGGATACATTACCACTCGGCCATCGCGGGCTAAAAATAATTTTACATGAAACACCATTATAAAAACGCTTATGTAGAGCGTCACAATGCCTTAAAGCTTAGCTATGGACAGGGGGCACGCCAAAAATCCTGGCCTGGGGACCCGCTTCAAGATGTGGGGGCCATGCCTTATGTACTTATAGTTTACCAGTTACCTATTGGTAAAGTTCCGTGATTTTCCATCGAAATAATGGTTGTGCATTTTATAAAAATAAACTTATTTTTGTAATTCTTTCGACCATGTCCGATCCTAACAGGATCATATGGGCCTCCACAGAGTGGAGGTTTGTATTGACAGATTTTGTTTTTACGAGAAATGGATGTCAGCCACTTGCTCAACCTATTAGGTCCATACTCTGACTCATACACAAATTGAAAAAAAATATGTGTACTTGTCAGACCCAGGATTCGAACCTGGGACCCACGACGCAATAGGCCAACGCTTAAGCCGCGCGGCTATTAATCCAATAACTTTTTATCCGGGCATTCGCAAATAAATCTCAGGTCACGCGTTGGAGGTTTGCTATAAATGAGTTCGCCGAGCGAAATGATTTGCATCCAAATTCATGATCAACTTTCTTGTGAAAAGCTACGTCTACATAAAAAAAATATAAAAGGGTGCTTTTATTGAAGAAGAAGATGTTGTATGTTGCTTTATTGTATAATAATGTACTTTTAATATAATGGATATGGTAAGTACATAGAATAGTTTAAATCGTGTTATGAATTACAGATAAATCAACAAATTAATTTTCTTTATGGTCAATCCTTTATGGAAAAACATGATTGTTTAAAGAAATACCAACACGATTATAAGGTATGTTTTATTAAGGTTTTATAATCGATTCGCAATTTTGGAGAAATTGCAACATGTTGCGGTTCCATTTTTTCCGTTTATACATGTATAATATATATATCTATTATTATCAGAGGTGTATATTGTATTTTTACTTTAGGTCAAAAAACGCTAAAATAATTAGAGAAAAGAATATTTTTCATTTCAAAATATTTTAATAAATCTTAATTACTAAGATGAGAAAAATCAAGGACATACACATTTTTCCAACAAAGTCTGCAAACTATCTTGGGCCTAGGCTAGGCAAAGATCGCAAATATTTATATACTTACACAAAATTCTTAATTAAACTCCAGAAGGCTATGGCCGCTTACATTTGGCGACAATATCAAAAATAATGATAAACTTCTTTTTTAGATGAAATGTTTAGGTAAATCAATTAATTTAACCTAAACCAAAGCCTCTCCAAGGTAACAATAAAAATTGTCACCAATAAATAGGTAACAGTTAAGAATATTACGGTAGATAAACTGTCGACAAATAAAAACCATTCGATCCATCATACTTCTGGACAGTTAAATTAAGCTTTCGATCTATTATTAATGCATAACGTCGTCCAATCGTTACATTGTGATTGAAACAGCTGGCTGTACTATGTTTATGTATTTTTTACACATAACACCTACTACCAATGCAAAATATAGACTTCACATACTTCATATAAAATGTAGTTAGGTACCTAAATATAATAGTATTTTAGGTGTAGGTACCTATTTATAGAAATTTGACTGCGTTCAAAATAAAATTGTTATAGGGACAATTTGAATACATTCGCGGCATCTTTGACGATATAAACAGGTAAATAACAATTTCATTTGTGTCATGTTTGTAATTTTTAAAACATCACGTAGGTAATTGTAGTAGACAATGGCTTAAAATGTTTAAAGAAAGTTTTTTTAGAACTCGTTGTCAATATCATTTGGACGTGACTTTTGAGGATCTTTACGATTAGAGTCAGGTAAATCCGACAATTCTCGTGACAATTATAGAGTAGGTAGCACAATGGTATCACACTAAATTTTGTCGTTGAATTTGTATCTACATATCTACAATAATTTAATGAATGATTTGTTTTCATAAAAACTTTTTTGACTGGTAGATAACTACTAAAAATTGAAATTGATATAAAATATGTTTGTATGTACCTACTACATAGATATTTAGGTACTACGAAAGTTTCCATGTCGGGTATGGCTATATTGCTATATATCAAGAAATTCTGACTTAATATAAAATTAAATGTATCTATCTATTAAAAATAAGTAGGTCATAGATACGTAGGTGCAAAAATACTTATGTTATTAAAATGTTTACCCAACAAACATAGAACGTACAAAATATATTAAGTTACTTACAGGTAGTAAAGTAATGCATAATAATTACATATGTTTAAGTATTGTACAACGATTTCCGACTGTAAATGTAATTTGTTAATATTTTTTAATGTATTACGAGGAAGTACATTGGAACATGTATAATATTTTTTACCCAGTCTCTCAAAAGGTTACCGACCACTGATGTAGATAGTGTTTGTTACTTTTTAAAATTCAATTAAATCCCAAATCCAGGTCATATTAGATAATAGTCGAAAAATATTCATTTATTTAATAAATAAGTATCTAAAATTATGCCATTAAACCATACACAATTTTAGATATTTTATAAATAGAAGAATACTTTTATTGTCAATTTGTTGAAGTGAATACTAGACTATAGTACTTATTCACGTACTAACGTATATTTGGTTAAAATATTAATTAATAATTTAAGAAATACATAGGTAGGTAATAAAATATAAAAATATTTGTCGGAAGTTGGATTCGAACCCTTAATAATTTAAGAAATACATATTTGTAATAAATATTGTCAATTTGTTTAGTCTAGTATTCACTTATTAACGTATATTTGTCTTACTAAGGTTAAAAATATAAATCAATAATTTAAGAAATACATAGATATTAGAAATAAAATAAAATATAAAAATATTTGTCGGAAGTTGGATTCGAACCCACGCCAACAGAACATCAATTCAAAATTAGACCGCTTGGCCACCGTGCTTGTCGCGATGATGTGAAAAATTGTACCTAATAAAATAGTAATGGTAACATTTTTGCGTTACACTCGAATTTGTGCACACAATTTTAACATCACGGCGAGCGGTAATACATACTACTTATACATGTTAATATATTACATATCAATACCACTTTATTAGGGATTCTTGAATGTTAGTAGTTAACCTAACATAACCATTTATAGGTAACGTTAAAATCAATTATGGTGAACCAGATTAAGACAACTTAATACAAGAATATTTTTGATTATTTTCTTCTTTTCTTGTTTTGACCATGTCCGATCCTAATAGGATCATAATATGGACCTCCACAGGGTGGAAGTTTGTATTAACAGATTTTTATTTTTATGAGAAATGGTTGCTACCTATTATGTCCATACTCTGACTGCAAACCCAAAATGAAAAACAATATGTAGTAGGTATATTTGCCAGACCCAGAATTCGAACCTGGGACCCACCACATTATAAGCCGAGGCATAAGCCGCTCGGCGATTATGGGCCCTTTAGATTAATATGTACTATGTAGGTATACAAAACATTTGATGGGAACCATATTTCATTCGGAACTGCATACAATATCATAGAATCAACAGATCTTAGAAATAAATATAAGGCTATTGAAATATATCAAATCAATGGTAAATCAATTTAAATTCTCAATATTCCATAATAGTCACGAACCTGGGTCATAAACCACGTGGAATCAACGGAGAAGAGATGAATATAATATGCCGTCTCGCATTTGCTTACCTGTAATATAAGAAAAATACAATTTAATATAAATTGTTAACAATATAAATAGTAGATAGGTAATATGTAGGTACTATGTACATATAACATTCAAATTATATTCAAGTACCTATAATATAAATATAAATAATGATAGCAATGATAGTAATTGCACGATAGAGAGATAATAAATAATAATATACTAACTATGCAAGCCAAAACATTTGGTTAGTTAAACTAGTTGAAACGCCTATCGGGTCAATTTATAATAGTTATCTACTTATTAAATCGGTGCATTAAAAGGAACAAGCACGGGTAGGAACATACAAAATACTTATGTATACCTTATCAAAAAGTCAGGATAGGCTTAGTTAGGTTCTAAACTCGTAGATTGTAGTACTTACATAAAATCCACTGATAAGTTTTTTTATTTATTTATTTGAAAAGGACACGTTGAGGACATAATAAATTATTAATTCAAGACATTCACATTCACAACATAACATTTAGAATATTAAATACAAGTAAATCAACTAGAGAAAAATCAAGTTGACTGAACTTATACATAAAATTATACTATGTCCTTCAAAGGTTGTTATTGCAAACGGAAATGCGCTCGCCGTTAGGTTGGCAACAAACAATGTTAAATAAGGCTATCTTTGGAATCGTCAATGCGACTTTTACAAAGTAATTTTGTACGTCGAAGTTTTATATAATTTATTAAATAATTTATTCCAAAAAATATTATTTATTCATTCAGCGATCACTAATCTATTCATTTCAATAAAATAAATAAGAAATTATTATCTTATTATTACAAATATAATAAACGAATATCTTATAGGTAGATATAGTAGGCTCCTAATTAGTTGATCTAAAAAAGCTTGAAATTATTTTGATTGTTTTTCAATACTACATCATTATGTAGGCATTAAGAACCTACATATTTGCACCCACGCTGGTCAACTGTGTAGAGAGTTCGTCTTTGTATAAATACGAAGCCGTGGCTAGACAAAAATACGCATTTTGTTTTTTTTTTTCAATATTGTCATAATCCAGTGCAAGGACTCAATAGGTTGGGCGAATGGCTAACGACTATTTTGGCAATACAACTTCTAATCTGTAGAGACCCACATATCCGGATAGGGTTGAACGTCATGGTAATTTGGTTAGGTACCTAATTATTAGTGTTACATGACAAAAGTTTTATAACTGTGATAGTACCATGTACCTACCCACCAATCAATACCTATCAATCTTATCTGTATGGTGTATATTTATATAAACTGCACATATATTTAATAACTTGTGTAAACAGTGTGTACCTATGTAGGTACTTACATCGTATAATAATTATTAATGTAATCACCTATGTATTAAGCAACATTGTGGGAAAAGGCAGAACATTGCTGTGAAATTAAAAAAAAAACACTCGTCAGGCAGTCGACCCTGACATAACTTAGGTACTGTAAACTTTATATAGTGACGTTATTTTACTTGTATTACAATGGGAGAGCGATGACCGCCTACTATCTTTAAATAATATGATAATTATTATATAATAATAACAAAATATTCAGCTAATTGCATATAAGTACATAAATACCTACTAAATAACTAGGTGAAGTGCTTATATACAGTATACACTATGCAGAATGTTTATGAAATAGTTGACCATGAAATTTTAGCTAATGACGTAATGAGTAATGAGCAGTGAGAGAGTCGCTGAGAACATCGGACACGTCACTACTATCAATGTCAGTCAATGTAATCGGCACAATTATTTTCAATTGATCTGCACAATTGATGATTCACGACTAAATTGTATGAAAGCTTAACTAGCAGGTAATTTTGTCGTTATGATTGTAGCTTGTAATAATTGAATTAATATAAGTACTATCCATATTACCAATGCTGATAGGTAAATATTAATATAAACAACCCACGTAAATTGTATTGTATCTCGAACAGAAGGTGTTTACGGTTGGGCGAGAAAAAAGGCGCGAATAACGATGATGTCGAAACAGACAAAAAATAATTCGAAATTCAAATTCTCGATCCCTGACCTAAGCAGATTCCGCCACATGGCTAAACCGGCATCTAAATTTAGCTCTCTTGTAATTGTCGATCTCCTTTCTCTTTTCCATTCAATAATGCTTAATTAGCCCCGTCCCGCTTTATTTGATAGCACTGCCGCCACGGCAATGGCATCCGAGCTATGTGCACATTTTGTTAAGAATATTAATTTATCTCGAGCGAGTGGCAGATAAGCGAGATTTGTCACATAGGCGATTTGTTAAGATTATGAATGGCAGACGGGAAAGATTAAGCTCTGACAAATTCTCCCTTTTAATCTATTAACAAAAATACATCCCCCACATACTTTTTCATGATAATTTATTACCAATAAAAGTAAAAATAAAATAGGTACCTACCTACAACATACCGAGGTGTTAAAAAAAACTACAAGCAACAAATAATGGCGATATTTAGTTATAAGTATTATATTGAACGTGATTGTTTGGATTAAAATGTCATTCATATTCAGCGGCCCAAAAGTGAATCAGCAAGATTCAATAAGTGATGAAGTTTAAATATTATTTGGTAATGTAAATAGATTGTAAAAAACCAATAAATTCTTATTTTAAAAAGTTCTCATATAAAGTAGCAATTTGTCGCACTATTCGGAGTCTGATTTACTATTGACTAAAGACTTTGAAAGTTTATGAATATCATCGGTAGAATAATATGAAATAATTAAATTGATATTTCGAATATTATGTGTCGTTTTTGCGTTACGTTAAACAGAAGGTAGGCAAGTGTGCCGCCTTGTCTAAGACCATTAGAAGATAGTACAATTTGAATTCGCACGCTTGGTTAAGGGAAAAGGGGTTTGGGTCGAAATCCCGAAGGCCGGAATCCCGAAGGCCGAAATCCCGAATGCTGAAATCCCGAATGGCCGAAATCCCGAAAGCCGAAATCCCGAATACCAAAATCCCGAACGCTGAAATCCCGAATGGCCGGAATCCTGAAGGCCGAAAACCCGAAAAATAAAAAATACAAACATCAATAATTGCGCAATCTTGAATTGCGCCATTTTTACAAGAAAGACAAAAGCCATTTTTTTCTGGAAATATAAAAAAAAATATAAACCAATTTTTTGCAGGAGAGACAATTTTGTAGAACAAATGGATTTTGTCTCTTTATATTTAAAAAAAGGGGTTTTGTCTATCTTGTAAAAATTGCGCAATCCGAGATTGCGCAATTATTGGTGTTTGTATTTTTTTATTTTTTCGGGATTCCGGCCATTCGGGATTTCAGCGTTTGGGATTTTGGTATTCGGGATTTCGGCTTTCGGGATTTCGGCCTTCGGGATTTCGTCCGGCACCCCCTTAAAAGTAGCGGGCGTTAAAAGTGTTGGCGGAAGGAGATTCTCTTGGTTATGGAATCTCCGCAAGTGGCTCAATGTTCATGGCGTTGATGATCTGATACAAATTCTCCCTCGATATGGATATGTTCTGAAAATGATAGTCAAACTTCGATTTAAAGGCTCCGTGAGAAGAATAGTGGAATACAGCCTTGGTAAATAGGAGAACTGGCAAAGCGTTGAAAAATATAAAAAATCATTTTACTATTTTCGAAAAACATTATGATTTCTATTTTGCTAACACGAAAATTGGTTTGAAACATTTTTCCATCGCTTTCCTTAAATATTGAGGCAATTTTACCGGTAGGGAGTCTCGTTTATAACGAAAAATAAACATTATTATGTGCGCGATAGTAAACAAAATAGGGACCCGTAAACATTTATTATATATTTACAAATAAATGGAAGTGTTTTTTAAATGTCAATTATTGATACAATTAAATATTTATGATAATTATTATTGCAAATATTTAGAAATAAGTACTAAATAATAGATTAATTGAAATTTATTAGATAAACATATAGGCTTACTATTCGAGATACTCGTACTAAACATATCAATCAGTCGTTAAATGTTTAAGATTCAATTAGGATATAGGTACCTTACCTACGTATGACATATTATGTAATATTGTAATAGGTACTGTAATACCGTAGAACGTAGGTAGTTCCTACGTTTTGTTTATGTGTGAGTGCGACCCAGTGTAGTTTATATTATTCATCAGTACCAATTCGATACATCTTCAAAATAAATAATATTCTACTACATTCTCAAAAAACTTTAAAATACACCATTTGGTGGGTCACGAGGTACATATTTATAAAATGTTCACGAAAATATATTAGGTAGATGTAGGTACTGTACTTTACATAACAATTATGTGGGTTGGTACCAATTTTATGGTTCAATTGCAAATTATTATCAAAAATACATTATATCTAATAAAATAAAATTTATATTTAGGTAGGCATGCCATACTTTGTTAATTCACATAATTGAATAACAAGCATTATCCGTAGTTTTCATTAGAATGGTTTTCAATTAAATATTATTATACAGGTATCCCATACGAAAGATCAAATAAGTAGATAGTAGGTATACAATATTTCGATAGAATATTTTATTTTATTTTTGCCATGTGTCTCAATTATTATGGTTGCTACATCATTCAAGAACAATCCAGGGGTGTAGGAATGTACCTACTAATTGGTTTAATTTTGCGTAAACTTGAATTATTTGATTTTATAGAGACGCCCAAAAACAACCATTAAATGGACGTAATTAAACATTATAAAACAGGAAATACACAAAAATATTTCAACTTTCTGTGGTGATTAATAATTTTCTTCAATAGCATAGTGAGTACCTACATTGTAGGAAAGTAAATAATTTAATTTCATAAGTTTTTGAATCTATCCGCATGTACTCTCCAGCAAGAAGATTTAGGCAAAAGCCGGAAGGCGCTGTTGTCGACTAAATGGAAGGAGCTTGTTAGTTCACAGTTTTAACACGTAGCCAAGAAGATGTTGTTCGAGTATACTTAGGTAAGTTATTTTATTACTATAAGTTTGAATCACGATGACTTTAATGTGACCATATTGTTTTCGCAAAATGGTATATTGTGGAATTAATTAAGCATTAATTTAAGCATTTGGGTATAACAGATTGCCAATATAGTATGTACCTACCTACGAGTATTATAAATAAACGCGTATACATTATTAGAACATCGAATAGCGGTCATATTGACGAGATATTTACAGAGGCTATAAGAACAAGTATAAACATTAACTTTAATTCTTTATTTATAAAATGCATACCGGCTCGCCCTCAAATAGGGAAATATTATTAGACAGGTGTGGTAGGTACCAGATAAGGAGTTATTTATGTAAAGCTGTAATAGTTATGTCAAGTAAAGATAAATATTTTTATTCACTTGGCCAGGCAAACTTAATGTCATGTATGCTGTGGTCCACTTATACAGTATTAAAATTAGTAGTGATCTACCCATGGCCCCTATATATTAAAGGGGTCCCCAGGCCAGGATTTTTGACCGCCCCCCCTGCTGATCGCTAAGGTTATAAAGGCAGTGAATGCGACGCTCAACAGTAGCGTGTATGAGGTAAAACCATATATTACCATACTATATACCATATATTTGGCTGAGAGAACTGGTGCGTTATAAATTAACCAAGATATATTTCACTATAACAAATAAATACTCAGATTTTCATTCAACATGAAAATTATAAGTTTTGGTCTTCTCATTGACACTGATTGCAAAGTGTAAGGTAGGCTTAGTAGGGTAGCAGCGTTTTGCAGAGTGGTGCGTGCAGCGTACATGTTAAACAAGTGCACACAATATGCACGCTCCGCATCGCAAACCGGTGCAACTGTGGCATTACACTTAGGGTTGAGACACACGACAACGCAGGCGGCGTCAACTTCAAAACTAGGTTATTCCGAATGTATCCTATTATAATCAATGCATCCAATTGGAACGGTAATACCCGATTCCAATTGTATACATTAGGTATCAAATAATACTTAAGTTGCTATGTTTTCGCCAAGTAGCGCAGGGAGGGATTCACATCTTCTCTACCTTTCACGCCTGCGGCAGGCCGTGTTATGCATTACGATCAAGTGATACAAGAAATTCACAGGGGCTTCTTTTTAGTTATTTTAAAAACGTCTTTCATTTAAACTCGTTAATAAAATAAACATACAAATGATTACATAATGCTTTTCTTTCAAAATTTTAATGAAATTAAATTATTATTGGAACTTGATGTTTACTCTTTTTGGTTTTTGATGCAATCTACTCGTTTGGCATAATATCTCATGTAGACAATACTTCTTAAATTGATTAAAAATATATAGGTACATACGTGAAATTAATTACAATTATATTTTTTAATTAAGGAATTACGCAAAAAAATGAAATAGTTATCAACTATTCACATTATTCATAATAGCTATAAATATCAGTAGCGAAGGTTGGAGATAGGCTATTAAGATCCGCCATAAATAGTGCACATTAAACTTTGTTAGTCATACGTAATTGTTTTTATTAAACTAAGACTACAATTTACAGATGGTGTTGGTTAGTTTTTAAAAATCAATTATTCCCTGCCTAAACCAAAACATAATAGTTTTGGTATATTTTGGGCGATACGACAAAATTGTGGACACTTTTTCATTCATACTTATCTGTTTTTGTTGGTATCTACCTATCTACATATTACAAATATTGTTGGTTCATTTTCTTAAATTCATTAAGCCCTGCGTAAACCAAACTATAATAGATAAAATATATTATTCTATCTATAAAATATCCAAAGTTATGTATGATTTAATTGCATAATTTATATATATATAGGTATTATAGATAAACGAGTATTTTTTGACTATTATCTATTATGGCATGGTTTTAGCAGGGTTTAATTGAATTTTAAAAACTAACCAACACCATCATTCTGTAAATGGTATTCTTATTTCAACGAAAACAAATACGTATGACTGATAAAGTTTAATGTGCACTATTTATGGCGGATCTTCATAGCCTACCTCCACCCTTCGCCCTTGATAAATATTAGATGGGATAAATAAAATTCATGTTAGGTACTAATGAAGCGCCTAGGTTCAAATCCCCCTAAAACGGTTTTTGAAAATTTTTGAGTTAGATATAATTATACCTATTTAGATTGATATTCTTGTAACCTATATGATGTCCAAAGATTGAACTTTAAAAAACGCCAACAGCCGTCAATACGTATGATCAAAAATTAGGGTAAATTTCAAAACCCGCTAAAATGGTTAGGTGTGCTTTTAAAATAGGTACCCCTAAAATGAAAAGCGAAAATACTCTTTAGAAAATGTAATGACACACATTTAATAAATACGAGTTTTTCTCATTTCTCTCAAAACTACCTAAAATCGTTTTTCTTATTTTTCTCAGAACTACCTAAAATTGTTTTAGGGGCTTTTGAAACTAGGAGCTTCAAATACTAGATTTGATAAAAAGATATCAGTTGTTCTCGCTACAATATTTTATACAACAGATGTTTTCTTTTTGAATTAAAAACCACAAATACCTGAGCTAAAAATGAGAACAGATTAAAGCGATTGCATAAAATGTTTATAACTCCAATAAATAACAGCAAACATCATAAACTGTAATACCAAGCGTATTATTTATTAACTGGTGTATCAATCGACCAGTTTTTGTTCGTTCAGAGACAACAAACTGCGTAATATTTAACGTACCAAAGATACCTATTTAGGACAAACTTCTTTTGTAAAGACGGAGCCGAAATACCTACATGAAAGTGAAATTGTAAAAGGGGTTTTTAAAGGTATTATTAGCTGCAATTAATGTCGCATTGCAGATTCTTTTGTAACAAGTTTCACATATAAGCCCGCGCAATGTTAAACCTGTTAGTTTTACACAGTAACAGGTCATGCGTTGCATAGGGGCAGTACATTATAAAGGGCGGCGAATGAAGGAACGAATACAAATATTACAACTTATGAGAGGAGTGGCGGTTTTCCACAAAGCGGACAAGGCGGTCGCTTCATTACAAAGTAGTTTACAAAATAATCGAAAATTGAAAAATCCTGACAACATAACTACTATTCTTGTACCTATTGTAATTAGGGGTTGGAGCGGACCTTTTTTTGAGTTGCTCCGGTCCAGGATCTGCTCCGCTCCGGGTAAAAAGTTTTAATAGGTAAGTAGGTATTACTTATATTATGTATCTATACAAATGTTAAAAAATTAACCTACCTACCTATCCATTCCAAAAATCATAAAACTTAGAAATTCAAATAATTGGGTACACGTTGTGCCAAATTGCTCCGAATATTGATAAATTCCATTTACGTGAGTGACTATAGATATCAAATATTTTTAGGCAAAAACGTCATGTGTACAAAACAGAGAGGTAAGAAGGTGCGGTTGGCATTTATGGTTCTGCGCCTAATTATATTTTATGTATATTATAAATTATAAGCCAAATATGTCAAAAATACCATAATTTTGACTGACTTACTTTTTCTTACAATAGAAAATCGCTTAGCCACTTCTTTGATTTGTGTGAAAAATATATCGTATAAGAACTTGACTGCATTTTTCGTACATCATCATGTTGTACGGTCAAGTGCGCTACCTACCCGCAATACCCCCAAGAATTCATGTCACTATAGCCCCACCCTTCTACCATCAACTATTTAGGTACCAGAGAACACAGACATAATGGTAAGTGAAATATCTAACGGGTGTGTAACAGGCAACCGATCTCTAGAGTGGAATAATATGGGATAAACTTAAACACGTGTCAAATATACGTCATCCTAAGCTTCTCCTTCGTTCTGACAACTGCTCTCTGTTTATGCACTGACGCTCATTCAATATTGGTGTAGGTATTTGAATGTTGCAATACACACTATTGCACGTCTATACCTAATGTGTGTTTCATTTTCGTAAGACACTCACGCATTCAAAGCCCTGCTTTAAAACGTAGTGTATTGGGGTATAGCCTATCTGAATTCAACTTATTAAGAGCATAGTTCAGTGAAACGGCAAATAATTTTCAACTCTATAGTTGACGCACCTATGTGCGACGAAATTTTGGACACGCTGGCAATCGGAGAGCGGAAGTCGAGTTGTGAACACGTCAATTTGTTTCGTGATGGCGACGGGGGTATTTATTCTTAAATCGTGTAAAGATGACTAAAAAACGTTACGCATGTACTTGAAAAAGAAAAGATGTCAATGAATATATTATTATTGTTACAAATAGAACAATAAACAGAACATTAAATGGACGCATGTTGAATTTTTATGAAAAATTATGTTTTGTTCTGCATGCGTCGTTTGCACAATTTTCGCGTCGCGTAGTCACGATCGTTTTAGACCGTGCCCCAGCTGAAGTATAGCCTTAATCTGTTTTTTGTTATTTATCTACAGTCATTGTCATAATAAAATCATATTATTATTACGATAACTAAAAACGATATTAGCAACTAATAATGTCAATGAAAGACAAAAGATCATTTTATTATTATAACACGACTTATTATGAAAGTTGTGCAATCGCATAATAATGGACATAAATGGCACTTGATTTCCTGAACATAAAGGAGCAAATGATGAGACCGGAAAACAGCAAATTGCAAACGGAAATGGAAATGCTATGACTGCAGTTTTCCGCTTTGTCCTTTTTATTCCTTTGTCTGATAGAAATAAATATACATTGTTTCCTAATAATTGTTTTAAAATAATCTCAGTAGTGATTTTAGATAATATGTGGTTTCCCGACGAGCAGATGGGTTTGAAGCAACCGTAGCGAAAATTTACCAAATCCGATAAGGCACCATTGAGTGGTTAACTTAACATAATATTATATTATATACAAGGATTTTGTATGCTTTGATTGATTTTTAACACCATGGTTGTGAAAGATACGTATCATAAGGCCATACTTATCTGATTTTTGGCTCATGAAAAACGGCAACTGTAGAATATAATTTAACATCTGCGCCAGTATTACCTAACTACGTACAGAGTATGTTATCATTATCAAAAACCCAGAGTTTTAAATTCCAGCTGGAGAAATTTCAAATAGTATTGTGTGTGTGCATGTAAAACCCGCGATTTTCATATTTTATATGGGTAAATGGAAAAGGGAAAATCATGGGTAGTACCTAAAGTTTTGTTGGTTATATGATGGAGTTTCTCATATACCTATTCAATAACTGGTTTTCATTCATTAGACCCATTCTCTGGACCCATCAACGTAATTTGGTAGAAATGTTTTGGCTTCAGAAATTCATTCCGCATTCATTGCGTTGGTAGTCCAAATACCATTATTTACCTGCCAACATAGTTGCATTTAAACTGCTACTTACTGATTATGTAATGCTCACTTTGTCCTACTCCTTTTCCCACTCCCTAAAATTCGGTTGAGGGATTGGTCTGTCAATTATCCTACCTAATATTATAACTTATACCAATAAAGATAACAATTTCAACACGTCATAATAATATTTACATGGATCTATTTTACATCAATTTTTTTATTTTTATTTATTATTTTTATTTATTATTTTTATTTATATTTTTATTTATTATTATAGTTATTTATTTTATGTTTACATTAATGTAGGTAGGTATTTATATAATATGTCCGCAAAATAAAAGTTGCCGGTGGAAGATAATATAATAAAAGTAAGATCGGAGACGACTGGGAACTGCTGGGTTGGCCGAAAGATCTAAAAAATGGAAAAATATCGGAACTTCGTAATATCGATTTCTCGAGAATTCTCAAGAAATCCATAAAAAAATCTCGAATTTTCGAGAAAACTGATACATATTGATTTCGATAATAATAGTCGAAACTAAAGAAATGAAGTCTAGAAATCAAATGCTCTACTTATAATAATATAAGTATTATATTAAATTCTCTATTTATTCTTAGCCATAATTTCTTAAATTTGGCAACACCTCCCCCTTGGGCTCTCGAGGGATATTAGATAAATTTCGTTGAAGTTAGTGGTGATGAGCAAGTGTGAAACAAAATATTTTATCTTTGTCATTTAATTTTACTAATTTGGTTATTAACAATGTCGTTTATGGGTAATTTTATTTGTGTTATTTATTTATTTATTTTAATTAGTTGAGACCTAAACCTCTTTGGTTGAGACGGAATTTTACTGGGGTAAGCTTAAAATTTTATCTTTGAATAAGAGGCGGTGAGTCAAAAAAAGATTGGGAAACTATCATCAATCAATCTAAACTAATAAATTACTTATACATAATATATTAATAATATATAAATATAACTGGGGTGATGACGACTGACGATATATGAAAGCATCTGTACCAAAGTAAGATATCTAAATATTTAGGGCAGTAAAAGTAAAAGTAGGGCATAGGTAAGACACACTTTATGACTTTATGAGACATGTTATTAAATTTCACTAACAATAAATTTATTTTAGTATTTCAGTCAGACGGAGTCAGTTTGTTTGTAGATAAATAAAATTATTGTGTTATTAAATTATTAACTTCTTTATTACGCAACTTTGTTCTGTTTCAAATGTGTTATTTTTACTTTTATAGCCTATTTATTAGATGTATATCTCGAAAGATTCATCCGGGAATGTAAAATTGCAATCATAATGTTCAACCGCCGGATTTCATAACCATGAAAACCTGATTTTAGTACCTAAATAAAGCACCGTGCCAAAAAAGAAATAAAACTGAAATATAGAACCAATTATATAGGATAAGTCAAAAAATACGAGTAGCTCAACGTGGCATGGAAAGGTGGACATAACACGAAAAGATCACAATATAATCCGATGGATAAGGAAGCATACAAGAGTACGCGATGTGATCGATGTCGCTAAGCAAATGGAATGGTAATTTACTGGACGTATTGCATGGCGAGTGGACAACCACTGGACAAATGCCAGTCATACAGAGGTACCCAAGAGGCACTAAACGCCCACAGGGACGCCCTAAAAACCGCTGGATAATCTTGTAAAGTTCGTTGGATGTACGGGGCAACGAATAACTATTGACTAAGAGTGGAGGAAGCTATGGGGAGGCATTGGACAGATCCCGTTTGATAACTATGATAGAGCTTTAAATGAATAAACATTTAAAATATTTAAAAACAATCATCTTCATCTAGGTATATTAGATTTCTTGCAAACGACCACAATATGTAATTCTATGTATTTTTATACAAAATATGATTGCCGAGCTGTCCGGCACGTAGAGCCTTTCGTATCAAAATATACATTGGCAGTAGATTGCATATGTTAATTATTTCTCTTGTGCCGGTATTACTATATAAAATTCCTTTAACAAATACATTTTATGAAGAATATTTTATAAAATCTTAAACACGGTAATAGTCTATTTTTTATAAAAAAATTCACGATATTAGGTTTTGAAAAAGATCAATGTATTTGTTTTCGTTAGTTGTTAGAATTTCTCAATGTAACATGATGTAAATTTAAAAAAATTGTCAAAATCAACGATTTTACTTGATGAAAAATATATAAGTGGCCTTCAAAGCGTGATATTGTTATAATCTCACAAGTATTATAAAAAAAAACACGTACATAAGCGACATTTAATCCAATATAAAATATCAGTGTATCTACTAAAATTTCAGTAAACATGGCTACACTAGGTCACTCTTTTGACAATCAAAATGTAAAACGGGAACTAAATTATTGACTGTAGAATGTAGGTAGATGCTATATAAAACTCGCCAGATTACATAAATATAAAAAAAGACACTGAAAATATGTAAACGTTAACTAGATAAATTCCAGTGGTGAAGAGTCGGGGTCAAAAATGAGAAAATATTGAATAAGTTAAATTAATGTGATTCGATTTACAGAAATCTATTTAACTAATTAAAAAAGTTTACGCAATACATTAATATGTGATTAACTAACTGTGGTGTATATATTTAAATACCTAACTTCATACAGTGTCTGCAGAAAATATTAATATATCCATAAAATATGTAATAAAATTGATCTATAAAAAATATAGACGCTATTAAACGTATCTTCGTATAGATTGCCAAGTCTATTTTGAAGAATCGTGACGTCACGCCACGGATTGGCAACTTTTTATCGGATAAAAAAAGAATTAAATATACTTTGAGCAACAACACAAATACACGAAAAAAAGAGTTTACTAAAATAGTACGAATAGTATCGTTTTTTTATTTATATTATATTTATTTATCAAGATTTTTCTTTTTGACATATAAGAGCGCGATGCTCAATCGTCTGTCATAATTACAACAAAATTACAACAAAACACTATCCAGAAAGCCTTTCATAGTTATGATCGAGTTGTCTATGGTCCACCAGATCTGCAATAGCTTCGTTCTGTTTTTCTATTGAAAATATTACCATATATAAAAATTCTCTTTTTCATAATTTAGGTAAATTATTTTGTAATTGTTAAACGATGACAAAAATATGAAAAATATACAAAATAAATTCAATAACTATAAATACACAATTAATATTTAATTAAAATGATTAAATGTCTCCGCAATTAGTGAATAATATAAGTTATTTTTTGACCCATGTTTTTCCCAATACGGTAACACTTGCCGTTGAAATGTCAGATTTTGTCATTTACAATTAATACAAATATGCCATGATGTGAATAATTATATAGAGTGATTAAAACTAATATTACCATGTTGGTGTGTAGGTAACTAAGTACTTATATATTTCAACTACCTATCTATTGGTTTAATATTACATAAATATCTAAATCTGAATAAGAAAAGTTAATTCATAATTCATTGACACTGACATTTCAATTCGATAATCGGTTTTACTAAATTAAGACATGTACAGAATCAAGAAAGTAAAGGAAAATATGTCGTATTAAATGTCACGGATATTTAATAGTTGTTCAATACCCATATTGAGATCAATTGTTAAATGAATTTGAGTGTATTGGCCGTTTTAAAGACACGTAAATGTATTTTGACAGCAGCTGTCAGTGGTAAATGGAAATACAGAAGGGGGGCAAGGGGGCGAGTTCATAACAAAAGTAGTCTATGGTTAAGGATTCCTTATCTCTATAATCTATAGTTAACAGATGGATTTCGGCTATTTACCAATTTTACTGTAAGTTTGTGGTAAGTACGAATTGAGCATTACGCCCTAAGTGTGCATTGGTATTACAAGCGAAAAATAAGTCTGTTATGCTATGAACCATCATTATTTTTATGAACTATCACATAAAATTACAAACATGATTAACAGTATCGTAGTAGATTTTTGGGTTTCTACCGAGTGTCCTTCTTCCTTCTTTACTCGACGTTACAGCAACGTTTACATTCACATACCTACTGACATGACCCGGCTCACGGCTAGCTCAATAATGCTACCGGGCCGTCACTGAGGAGACTAGTGATGAACTAGGAGAGGTGGATCTCCTTTGTAGTATCACAACTTTTGAATTCCCGAATAAAACTCTCAGCTGGTGTGGTGCCGAATTTATTCAGGTACTAGAGTTCACGGTCACACAATAAGGTTAACTGTCATTGTTCCCGTAATTAAATCTCATTAAAGTATCAGCAAACTATTTATTTGTTCACTATAGGATCTCTGTGAAATCTTTCACAAGTTCCCAAAAAGTCACACCTAATTCAGAGAATGTATACGCAGATATTCTTTGGATATTTTTAATTCATGAAATATTTTCCCATAAGAAAGAAAATATAAATTATTCTTTGGTCACACAGTATTAGGTTTATAAAAGAATAGAATTATTTTATTGTTGTTTATAAAGTTTATTTATGTTCACAGTGTATTTACAAATATTTATTTGTGTTTACAGACTTGTTTACAAAAGGTTTGCTTAATGTTTACAAATTTATTTACTAAAATTTGTTTTTATGTTTATGAATTTGTTTACTAAAATTTATTTTATGATTATGTTTACTTAATAAAGTTTCAAAAATTTATTTTATAATCCCGAAAAGATTTGTAAAATTTATTATTACAGACTGAGTTTATTAATTTGTTTTTATAAAACAAATCCGATCGCGTAATTTATCCCGATTACGTCACCTCGTAGGATGAGTAATGAAAAATAAAATTACTCCGCGTGTACGTCACTACCGGCAGATACGTGCTATTCGCGCTGCGTTTTAGCGGCCGACGTCACTACCGACAGATACGTGTTATTCGCGTTACGTTTTGCCCGCCGAAGGGGGACTTACTGGTACGTAGGAATCGCGAATGTACTGAGAACCATGTCTCACAACTTTGCAGTGAGGACTGCTGCTTGCTGAAGATCGCTGGTGAAGAGTGTAGAAACTAATGATTTTACGGGAAAAGTGGTCGCCTTTTATACCCTTCGGATAGAGGTTTAACAGGAAACAGTCCGTAAGGGATAGCAGATGTATATCTTTCTCTCACGGGATAAATTTACGTATATCTCCCGTTCCTGGCAACTTTCTAATAGAGATATCTTCTAATTTAGTCGGGTTAAATTTACTCTACTTTATTTTCGCAAAATTAAGACTTAATAGGGGTGTTTCAAGCACCCTCTAGAACATGTCCCTTAAATGCGCAGTTAGGATGACGTAAGCAAAATAGTTGATTTTATATGATTTTTCGTGTTCAAACGAAGGGGAAAGTTTCTAGCTTTCCAACGAGGTATCGGAATAAGTATTCGGGTACTAAATAAGGGAATGGCAGTCTTTAAATTTAAAATGTCAAAATGAAAGGTTGACACCCACGTACTAGTCCTTTCCACCACTCTTGGCCTTTTTAGGCCAATAGAATTTTACTAAGTTTTAATAAAACTGTTTGGAGCCGCAGAAACTTTCTCATTCGATATTTACTTTTCGGACGAATATTATTACGAGAAAATACTATAATATTATACTTAACATTTCAACTTAAATATATAAATGCTTAATCCTAACAAGATGTTATACACGAGCATTTACTAACTTATTCAATCTTGCATAGTGACTTTTATATAGTAATATGGATGTAACCTTGAATCTATTTTTACCTCGCGAGCCAGCACAGCTGGGCCGTAAATTCTAGTCGGACAGAATTCAGTTAAAGTTCAAGGTCACACGTAAATTTGTATTTTTAGTTGCAGTATTTAATTCTTTTATTTACCCAAGATGCGATTAAGATTTATTATTATTTATGGGTAGAAACCCATCTATGCCAGAATCTTAAGTTTTTCCAATTGTTACTTTTACAATATTCGTTATAGTCAGTAAGTTATAGCATTAACAAAATCTATAATTATAATTACGCGTCTATAAATATAGGTACGCGTTTACAGTATTTTTATAACGGTAGTTAGCTTCTATCTTGTATTGATAAAATTAGTATTAAAATTCTTTATTCACAATTATACAGTATATAAATTTATAAATATTCAATTTTCTTTTTCAATTTTCATACATTTCCATTATTGCTATAAAAGTTATTGAAGCATGTACTTGCTAAATTTTACGTAAACAATCTCTTCCATAACTTATTTTCTAAGTTTAATGGAGATTTCCCGGAAATTTATATTAAAAAATACATCGCGCTGATATTTCACGACGTGACATTTCGAGGTCTGTGGTCACAGCGTTCCAATTACACTGGAGCACTCTTGATTTTCGGAGGCGAAAATTTTTTACGTAAAATTTTATTACATTTACAAAGAAAAGGTTAACAACATACATTTTACTTCCTAATACTAAACGATTACGCTAGTGGTTACCTGTTCATGGTCTTTTTGACCATTTCATTCTTGATTCTTCCATAGTTTAGAACCATGGGACTTATATATCCTGTCTGAACCGCGTCGTGAGGTTGTCGCAAGGCTATTGAGAAGTAGAATTGACTACAAGGCTAGATTTGTATAGTTATGTCGTTAAACCATACTCTGCCACAAACACTAACTGAAGGTCGGCGTTTCTGCTCGTGTCACTACACTACATTTTCATCATAAAACATCTCATATCTTGATAACAGCCTCTGCAACGAGCCCGAAACGTCGAGTAAAGAAGGGCACACGGTGGAAACCCAAAAATCTACTACGATAACAAAAACAACCGTGAAAGCCTCAAATATGATTAACAGTACTTAAATCTTTTCATGAAAACCGAAATAGCTATGGATAACTTATCCACGTACCTACCTGTTTAAACGGTACCTTAAAATTAGTATAAAACCTTTTTCTAAAATGCCTTTTTGGAGCTGTTTCAAAAACAGTAAATAAATACTATTTTTTAATTATCTATTTCTTTTATTCAACGAATAATTCACAAGATTTAAGAGTGTAATTTTGAAAAACACTTCTGAGAAAATATATTATAACCAATAGAAAAAATCTTTTTGAAAAAAGTAAGACAGCCGACAGGAATTTGCTACGAATAATAATTAATGTTGAATAATATATGACAATAGTGGTTAATTTTGTTAGTTAGGTTTTTTTCGTAATTTATTAATTATCGTCATCGGTCATCGCTCAACATTCATAAAACATATCTTCTCAACGGACGGATGAATGCCTTTTTGTAGTACCTAGTGACCAGTTTTTCCATTGATAATCAAAAGTAACAAAGTTTACATCAGTTTTATACGAAGTTAGGGACAGTTGGACGTTAATTTAATTTATATCCTACGTGACGATAATGCAGTGATTCTCAACCTTTTTTTTTTATTTGACGGCACCTTTGACACGTTTTGTAAGACCTAGGGGGCTTCCGAGGGTCTAGAAAGGGCTACATTAGGAATTTAAAATGAACGGCGGGCCGCAAGTAAAATACTATTTAAAGACATCCTACATTATTTATTATCATATTAAAAGAAATTCAATATAAAAAAATAAATGATTTTCTAATAGCCAACAATTTGAGAACATTTTTTTTGTATTTCAGGTGATAATTTTGCAGTAGATATTACTTGTCAATGTTCATCGGTGATACTTGATCTGTTGTTTTTTGATATTCACACTTGAAATTAATGTATGTTGACATATTATGTAGTTTAATCCAAAAATAATCAACATTTTTCGAGCAGAATCTTGAAGTTGTTCGAATGTGTCTGAATTAAGAGTGTTGTAAAATATGCAGATATTTTCTCGGCGATGCAATTCGTATTTATTCAAATTATATTTTTGAAAGGGCGTTAAAGTGTAGAAAACAGTAGTTTTTTTCAAAAATTCTTACGCAAATCTATGATACGATACGCAAAGCGTCCGGATCACCTCCCCCAGGAACAAAATTGTACAAATTATTAAGGGAAATATAGAATCTATTAATTATTCTTCTTCGTCAAAACCTCATGACTGAGGATCGCGACCAGGTTGATTTGGCTATCGTATAACCTTCTCTACGTGTTCCTCGTACTCATCTAGGCGTTCTACTACACGCGAGACCTGTGTCAGTGAAACTCTTGAATTAATGAAATCAACTAAGGCATCAAATTTTTGCTTTAATATTCTGAAACGACATGTCAAAAATACAAGACAGCGCGGACGACACAAATGAACACTAATGATCCTAAAAACTATGACCGTTAGGCCACGTGCATTCGATAACCACTTATGGATGCGAAAGGTCGCAATATAACCCGTAGTTACAGCTGCAGGCCTGGAGCTTATCACTAAACTCAAAAATCTGAGGCTGAGGTTGATGTGATGACAGTGATACTTGCTAAATTTTGTTAATGCAGCCCCCTCCCAGCTGTCTTAAAAATGGAGAATAAATAATTGTAATAGATATTTTCGAAATGGACCCCGCCCCCATAAACCATATTTCTGTGTGAGATCCTGTTTACGACACCTGTTTCGCTCGCATAGTGAAGTAAATAATATGTGCAGGCGATTAATTCATTAGCTTTACTTTGTTTCAGCTTATATGCTATTTATACTCTATCTGACCGGACGATAGAAGGTTTTCCCTATATACCTACCTATATATAATATATATTCATATATATAGGCACTAAAACTAAATGTTCGTAAACTTGGCAATCAATATCGCATCGAAGAAACGTTTGTGCGCTATAACCCCGTTTAATAATAAGCTTAGGAGTGGTGGACTTTCACAGAGGACTTTTATTATCGTTTTGTTGGCTTATAGTTCGACTTGTAAATAAATTATTGTGATTCTGATTTAGTACTATTTATTCTTTTAATGTGAGCCAACAAAGTATATAGATAAGAAATAATGCATTCTGAAAATTTAATAGTGCTCTGAAGCTCAGATTTATATTATTTAACCCAGACAAAATATACAAATGAATCAGATCGATATTCGATATAACATTTTTACACATACATATATGTAAATCTACTCTATTTTAAGTTTCGCTTTCCTTATAATAGGTACGTATATAATTATTATAATCTACTCTAGCTTCAGCGGAAATTTATAACCATACTTCATCAATCACTATTATCTTAGCCTCTTTCGTTCAACTGCTAGATGAAAATAATCTCTTATTTTTTTCTCCACACTTCTCAGTTTATAGTATTTCATAATAATTCTGGTGCCAAATTAACATTTTCGCAAAGGCCGGACCAAATAATTAAATTAAATAAATTAATATTAAATGAATTAAAACAAGTTGCTATTTCTTATTTCATTATACTCATAATTGACACCATAACATTAATATTTACTGAGAAGCAGTGGCGAAGGGTAGAGATAGGCGGTTAAGATCCGGCATAAATAGTACCTACACTAAACTCTGTCAGTCAAATGTATTTGTTTTCATTGAACTAATACTACAATTTGCAAATAGTGTTGGTTAGTTTTTCAAAATCAATTAAGCCCTGCCTAAGCCGAACTATAATAGATTTGGTATGCTATAGGCAATCCGATAAAAATATTGCACACTTTTTCAGTCATAGATACTTATTTGCAGCATTTTTTCGAAATGGAAAAAATTACGAACCGGAGCGCTTCACAGTTTTATGAAGATTTTTACATGGTAAAGTTATCAAAGTTTATGTGTTTTTTTTCATAAAAATAAGTGTGTTAGATTTTCTATTATATGGCCTATCCAGCTCAGCACGAGACGGAGCGATAATTTTACCGATTTCACGAACAGGAACGGCACTCCGGTGCGTTCCGGTCCATTTCGAGCCCTGCTTATTTGTCTTCGTTGAATTAAGAATACGTCATATTATTGATTAAAATTCATTAAGCCTGATTAAACCAAGCCACCATAAGAGCTCAAAAAATTTTCATATATACTCAGGATGTAGGTTGTTATCTTTATAGATAGACAACTATTTTTTGACTATTATCTATTAGTGTGCACTATTTATGTCGGATCTCAACAGCCTACCTCCACCCTTCGCCAGTGGTATTTCATTGTTATTTACTTTTACTAAACTTGATTACCTTCCTCGTAGATTCAGGCGTCGTCTTTTAGGTATTAATATCTTTCAAGTACCTACAACTCACTACTGGGTAATGAGATTTTCCCAGTAATGTAATTCAATCCTACTGCGAAGTATTTACGCCTGTTTATGTCAAACATTTCCCTATCCATTTAGATCAGTGGTGCACAAACGCGGCCCGAAATGGTATTTGTTGCGGTCCAAAATAATAAGTACTTCATCACCAAATTTTCAATTTAATATGATAAAAATCTGTGTTCGATATGTGAACAAATTATGCAGTAGCAACGGTATATAATCTGAATCGTCACTGATAAAAAACCTAATGCTATTTTTTATTATTTAATATGATTATATTTTCACGGGTAGGTCTAGATTTCGATAGATTTTAGAGTCACACCATCTGTGGTGCAGTCTACTTTTAGATAATTTTTTTCAAAACACGCATTTTACTGTTAGTTCTCCAGGAATTTTGTCAGTGCACGACGTTTGTGAATCGATATTAAAAAATCATCGTAAATAATAATAAAAAAACTATTGAAATCGTGTTCTTACTAATTTATCGATTGTCTTAACAGAAAAAATACAGTTCGATTATGAAACATTTGTTTATGTATATAGTGCGTGTATAAAGTTCTTTATGTAGTTTTATTATTTTCTAACAAATTAATCGTGTCTGAACTAATTCTCTACCCATTTATTTATAATGGCAGTAAACATTAAAAAACGAAGAAGAATCGAGAGAAGGACGGACAAGTACTGTTTCATTGAATATAAAAAATCGTATGTTTGATGTATATCTCATCTAGTATAATATATCATTATTTTTTCAGGCCTTTGCGGCCCGTGAATAATTAGAAAATGGATAAATTGGCCCTTCTTTCAAAAAGCTTGTGCACCACTGATTTACCTACACCAATTTCTATCCCAGTTCTTTATGTACAACACAAACTTCTATATTATATTATCATTTCATTCTCATTTAGTGCTAACACCGCGAATGGCGCGTTCGGAGTCGTTGGCCATTAAACATAATTAACGTGTTATTTAAACGTCGTAATTAAAAGGTTAGCAGTGATTGTGTTACGTAATGTATATTACCTTAATTTAATATAAGTACCTACTAAACACGATAGCCGACAATATAACGCAATTCGTTTAACATTTCATGTATCAACAACTAGTTAAAATCGTCGTAATTTAAAAAGATGTCCGTAACTTAATTGTATAAGCATACTGGCGCAAATACAGCTTCATGTCCTGTCGGGTATTGTATTTTTTCTACAAAATGATTTTTTCTAGTGTGTATATGCATGAGATGTTTAAAAAATTATCGTATCTCTCGTATACTTAATAATAGTATGTAGTATAATATACTTGATATACATACTTATAGAAATCTTATGCCACACAATGACGGTAAGAAAATAAAAGATATACTTATTTCTTTTTTGGCGTATTAAAACAGTGGATGAAAAAAATATTAAGTATATCCATTTGCTTATTGTTACACGCGCAACCAAGTGAAGTCGTAAGAAACGCGATGCAAGAAGTGAGTAGATCCATCGGAAATAGAAAAAGTGTCAGGTCCTAGTACGTGCCGGTGGTAACAATATTATTTATTATCTTCATTGTAAGCCTGCGCCAAGGAATCTTTATTTTCAGAGGGCATTTTAATATTTGTTATGCATAACGAGCCCTTGCTGAGAATACCAACATAGCTTACCCGCCCCGCACACGAACTGTATGTATTGTTAGATTTTTAAAACGTATTAGTAAATAAATATAAAATAATTTTATTCGATATTAAATTCTAATATACGAATACTACATTGTAGAGGTGTATTGACTGGATTGTTTGTTGACCATTCATTTAAACCTGGCATGGGTAACCTTTCATAATTCTGGGACCAAATAATTAAATTAAATAAATTAATATAAAATGAATTAAGACAGGTTGCTATTTCATATGTACTTATATAATTAAATAGATTAAAATTAGGTACTACTCGATACATGGCAGTCGAAGTGGTCGGCATCCACCAAAGGACAACAAACGTACCTGTTCAAGATGTGCGCTTCAGATGAGACGACCAAGACCAATACACTGGGTAAGCCAGTTTCTGACCGGCCATGGTGCTTCGCAGCCAAGTTACGCGGTTTTCGTTTGATAGGACATGGGCACGACCATTAAGACGCTGAACATGTCCCCTGGGACTGCCCGCTGATAGGATGCGACCGATCGGACCTGTTTGCCAGGATCTTTTCACAGACGGGCCCGATTGGCTACGTGGTCCATTAAGTGTGGTCTTTTGAATGAATCTAAATTTTAAAAAAAGATGATCTTTTATTTTAATATGTTTTAGTTCGTCCTTTATTTTTTGTAGTTTAACCTTAAAATAAAGCAAGGTATTCAAATTATTTCTTCGTCCGAACAGAGTCATTAAAAGAATACTTTTTATACCTACGTTAAATTACGAAAATAAATTAGCCGAAAGCTATAAAAATAATTTGTGTAGGACTATTTATTGGTCCTAAAACCAACTATGTATATCACAATTTTTCCCCATCTGTTTCTAGACCAGTTAGCACATATCTACACAGTAACTACCTAGTTGGATTATTAAAAAATAATGTACCTAGAAACATAAGTATATCTTTAAGTGCATCTAATTGAAGTTGCTCACATGCGATCTCATTCGGTTATAGATAACTTATTAAATGAACTGGCGTTTATGTGGTAGAACAAGGGTTTTGTAACAAAGTTTTTTGTTAATTCTACGTATACTGAGCATCACCGAAGGGTGGAGGTAGGCTCTTAAAATCCGACATAAATTTGTCAGACAAACGTCCTGGTTATCATTGAACTATTTCATTCATTGAACATTGAACTAAGACTTTTTTTAATGTGTCATTTACGATGGCAGCTCTTTTGGGTTAAAAATCCATCATAGGAACGGTTGACTATAATTTATTGAAGTTGAAGATTCGGACAACCTGTTTCCAATCTCGGACGGTTGTGATAGAGCGAGAGGATATATGTCAGTATCTGTTTCTCTTCTCACTCACAACAGCGGGGTAGTCCTCGTTCATCTTATTTATCCAAGTTTTTTTATGTTTCATTAAAATTAGTTTTTTGGACATATTGTCAGGCGCGGACCGGACAACCTGGAGAGACTGGTAGTTTTGGGTAGCCTCCAGGGAAGGCGAAGCAGAGGAAGAGCGTCTGCGCGATGGAGCGACCAAGTGAAAGGGCTGACTGGGGGCACCATCCATTCTGCCCTGAGAGAAGCGGAAGATCGAGAAGGATGGAAAGTCTTGGTCGCTCAAAGGATGGCGAAATTTAAATGTGGTCACGATCCTCAGCCATGAGTACACGACCAAGAAGAAGAGAAAATTGGATACTGAAATATAGTGGAAATTAAGTCAGCCGCCGCGTGATCGAGGTATACCAATATAACAGTCATTGTCGGCCATTTGCAATACTTCACGTCAAAAAAAATTTGAAATAAATTATTAGTGGTGAAATGTCAGTGAAATGTTAGTGACAATGGTCAATAAATAATAATTTTCACTGTTCAATGGGGATTATTAATTTTCTTTAAATTATCAGTTATTAGGTAACAGTACTTTTAATATGCTTGAGAATGCGCATTATAGCATATTACTACCATATTATGATACCCTGCCACTAAAATACTTGATTTAGTTATGTAGTGCAGATCTTTTATGATAGTTTTATGTCAGGTAACTGAATGCAAGAACTGCGATGGTAAATGACAGTTAAGTCATAAAACGTAAACGTAGATGGATAGAAAGAGTGAGCGCTATCTGCTGAATACAATAAAACATCACTCAATAAAATTATTCCACGATTTGTGGTAGGTTCAACAATGAATATTAAAACTCAATTTGTGGTTTCCGAAGAACCTAAACGATGATAATATGAACAATCAAAAATCATCGACGCATGTGTTTGATGAATAAAACGTGCCTAATAAACCATTTCGTATTGTAACTAAAAGAAGATTGTGCGTAAAGGTTCAAATACATTATGATCACGCTATGTGCTATCACGTGCTGTCACAGTAAGCTGCCGCTACGAGAGAAAGTGTGTAGTGTCGTTTTTCCTGGTATTTAAAATGTTATCAGACTGATGCTCCCATTCCGTAGCACATTTTGAACCTTTAAACAGTTTAAACTTTAAACGAACATTAGTTAGCAAACTCTGCCGAAATCCCAGAACAGGAATGAGGTCACCTCACGCGTACCTCATTGCATCGACACCCGCATGACTTTTTTGATTTGAACGTTTTTTTGTCATTTTCTACGTGCCTACACATTTTCAACTCATGTCAAAATCGCGTGTTCTTTGTTTTTAGTGGTTTTCTATGGATTTCTATTAAATAATTATCTATTATTTATGGTCTGCAGGTTGGGTTCTGTTCAAAATATTATCTATGGATGCAATATCGCAAGTAATGTCAACGTACACACATGTAGAAACTGTTAAAATTAATTGAAATTAGCATCAATAATGAATAATAATTCAAAATAGTAATACTTGAGTTGGCACTCTTCATCATTCAATTTATAGAGATAGTTATCATTCAAAATATTCTGCGGAATGACAAAACCATAGACCAATTTTTTTGCCGTACCAGCATGTGACAGTACCTACGTGATGTGATCATAATGTTTTTGAACCCTTAAGCGTTTAAGGGAACACAATAAGTGAACTATGGTATTCAATTAAAAAAAACAATTCTTGGTTGATTCAGAAGTAGTTAATGCTTTTTTGAATTAAAATATGGCATATATTATCTTTTTTGGATCGTACTAGAATAAGTTTAAGATACCTAGCAGTACCTAAGTATTGATTGTTGGTCTGGTTCTTTACTTTCGAAGGTTTGAGGCAATTTTGAACACCCCAATCGTGGTAACATTCTTAAACTTCCTGATCCCAAATGATTCCTTTCACCGCAACTGAAATTACGATTTAACCACCTTTTCCATTGTCCATCTGTTTAGTCTTGCAGTCAGCCTATCTGCAAGCCTAGAGAGTGTTCGATAAAAAAATGTCAATGAAATGTCATACCGTAATTGAATATAGTAAATATATCCGCGAATGCAATATTATTAAATTATTTTCTTATCTGTGCGGTCACAGATTTAAAAGCTAGTGTGCTGGCCACTACTGCACTCCTTCAGTGTATGCGGTTTTTTAAAGTTACATTCCTATTGCACCATAAACTCAATTTACACACATTGAGTTCATTGATAGAGTATTGGTATAAATACGCAAATCAAAAATACCTAGTTCAGCAAAATACAGAGTAATAATAATAATTACCAGTGACGTCCCACGCGAGTAGGCAGGTCATGCGTTGCTTAGGGGCGGAAAATTATAAAGGGCGGCAAATGAAAGAACAAATACGATGATTACAACTATCAAGCAGTGGCAATGTATAAGCAGTGGTAGACGATGCGGTCGTTTCGTAAGAAAGTACCAACATCTTAGTTTTTTTTTTTAAATCACATAGCGGCCTGCAAATTTGAAACGCCGCAGATATGTACTTGCAACCAGAGCGTTGGAGCGGAGCACTGAGCAGTGGAGCAATTGGGTTTTACCCCGAGCAGGAGCGGAGCCGGAGCACGGAAAAATTGTAGTGCTCCACTGCTCCGGATGTTTTCTAAAATCCATTGAAAATATTAAGTATATTTGAAAAATTGCAACACTGGAAATATCTGCCGAGTGATAAATAACTTCCCATTTTGACAGACGAGGTAGCTGGTAGACAATGAAAGCCGATTTGCTGTCGGTTTTGTTTAATAGAATTAATAATGAAAAGGACGAATAATCCTATACCTTATTACAAAACTACTTATTTTTTTATTGTTTTACATTTGTATACAAATAAAAGTTTTTACCGGGTGAGGAGCAGACCCTGGAGCGGAGCTGGAGCAAATATCATGCCCCGGAGCGGAGCAACTCAAAAAAGGGTTACCTCCAACCTCTGCTTGAAACCACTGTTTGCCAGTGAAAATTCATAGAAATGCTCTAATCCTCAGTAGATATGTATGTACCTATATAGTTTTTTTCCAAGATTTCTGATGCATTTATCTCTTTACGATTATAAAATAGGTAGGTACGTATATACCGAACAACTTTGTATACAATTTGAGATTAAAAATGAAAGGGAACGGTCTGCCCAAGGACGGCACTTTGGCTAGGGACGTCACTGATAATTATTATGCCTAAGTAGCCAAAAATATTTTCAACTACGTAATATTGTAACATACTAATATGTGAGTGTTGGAATGTGATGGAATGACACGTCTCTAGTACCTACATATAATTTTACCACGACAATGACGAGGTAAAATTCCATAAAGTAATATGCACTTATTACATTATTATTACGTAAGTATTTCACAAAGGTTAATTAGCAGTGTAAGTTGAAATTCTACCTACATACATTTTATCGAGTACCTTTATTTGTAGATGTTCTCAAAATTAATGTTGAAATTTCAACATTCTCAGTGTGAAAAATGTGTTTGCTAACGGGGATGAAGTCGACTCCGATCTTGATTAAAAATTATGCGTAATAAGCATTATATAATATTCTACTGTGTTTTACTTATTTATGTTGTATTATAGCCCGTTTACACGTGTATGGATTTACTGCTGACAGTACATATTATCGCGGCCATAACAAGAAAATGCAAGTGTAAACACGTATTATCGTGCAAGTTGCAAGATTGCGTGCATGGAAAAAAAGTCTGTACTGCGGTTCAGGCGTAAAAAATACAAACTACACAGCGCAGAGCATTTTGACGTTTACCAATTTTCACATCAAATAGCACTATACAATTATAACAATGCTTGAAGAATGAGAATGACGAGATAGGCAGCACTTTTGCGTGTAAACAGTTAGTATTGGCGCCAGTAAATCCATGCAAATTTACAGGCGCTATTAGTTTTGAAAGTCGTATTATTTCACTTATCATATCGGTTTCCCTAAATAATAAACAAATAAAGGTTAACACTTATTTATATGTTCACTGCCCGAACCCGTGGCAACCCTGTCATCGCTGTACATGCAATATGGCGAAGACAAGTGTATGTGAAATATTGGCCATAGATTTTAGCCAAGAGCGGGGAAAGCGTCGGCCTTTCCGGTCAACGAACGCTGCATTTTTTTTATATTATCAGAACGTCAACGCAGAGCTGATTCGCCTATTAAAGACATTGTGAAACGTGGGTACATAACAGTTTTCACCGCCGAGGCATTCCTCATTGGATCGTGCATCAAAAATAAAATAACCTTTCATAGGACATAATATGATAATATGCATAATGTGCCGCGGAGGTATTTAACAATGGCGACTAACAGCTTACTTAAACTTAAATAGGTATAATTAAATTTTAAAATAAAATCGTTATTAACATTTTCAAAAAAAAATACAACTGTGGTTACTATGTCATCTGTATTAAGTCATAAACATTGTGAGAGTTGTATAATTATTGATGTTCTGCTGATTAAACCAGTGCTCGAAATCGAAAATTTTATGAACCGGACGATCGATATTTTTGAAATTATACTTCTTTTGGCGCATTTAGAAAAACAGATCAGAGTGTATTTTTGGCGTGTGACGCCGATGTAACGCATTTGGCGTGTGACGGAAGTTGCGCACGCCGATGCAAAATATTTCAATTTTTGCTATATACAGTACCTAATACCCCACCCCCAACGTATACGAACTCTTAGTCACGTGGTTATTTATCCAACACTTCATACCCAGTTCCACCAGAAAAGCACATGACAATTTTATTGCAAGCTTGAAAGAAGGTCTCGGCTCAATTGAATGGTACAAACAAAATATGTTATGTATGTAGGTACTATGGAAAAAAGCATCTGATAGCATGGAGGATCCATGAAATATATATAATCCAATGTTGGAATAGTTATATTTAATCTATGGTTCTTTTTTTACGCAAAAAATGAATGAAATATACTACAGATTTTTTGTGCTTCATTCAATTAGGTATATCATTTCAACTGATCCTACATTCGAATAAGTATTATGTTTCATTGTGTATTAGTGTAAGTATTATTTAATTAAAAAAATAAGAGACGAAAGGTCGAATACTTTAAAATACGTGCGTACATTGAATTTTATGTCGATGTAATGTTAAATAAGTATTTTCGTACACTTTGATATAAACCAGGGGAGGGGGCAAACTTTTTGGATGGAGGGCCAAATTCAATAATTCAACATGAGTGAAATAAGTAAAATACCATTTTTAGATATACACTACTTATTATCACGAAAAATAAACATTACAAAAAAATAATGGGAAGTATGAAACTGTTGTACATTTTTGAACATTTTTTTTAAATTCAGGTGTTAATTTTGTAGTTGATATTCTCAAAACTGCTTCTAAATGGGCATCGGAGATATTTGATCGTAAAGAATTTTTATTAATTCATGATCGAAAATGTTTGTTCACATATACAGGTTGATCTAAAAATAACGAATTTCTTGCATAATCTTTAAGTTGGTCAAATTTGTTTGAATTAAGGGCATTGTAAAATTTGGAGATTTCTTCACGACGATGCAATTCTTTTAAATCAGTGTCACACTGCATATCAATAATCTCAAGTTGTAGCTCTGTCGGTACACTATCAATATCTATTGATCTACATACAATATCTACATCCAGAGCAAGAATACAATCCGAAATTTCTTTCCATTCATTTCCAATCGATGTTCAACGTAGAAAATAGTGGTTACATAGTGTGAGACGAGACGCAAGGAAGACGTACTGAGATAATACATTTACGAAACAACAAATTCTTCAAATTTTAATCTATTGTTAATATTTTTAAAAAAAATATATAAAAAAAGTTATTCGTAATCAGAAGTACAATAATGAATAATGGCGGGCCGCAAAAAAATTCCCGGCGGGCCGCAGTTTGCCCCCCCCTTATATAAACTGTAAAGCCATAAACAGTGATTCTCTGCCGTTTTAGCATCCCTATTCTCTTCCCACTTTGAGAAAAATCAATTTCGTGTCGCGCCTCTAATGATACTTTCACTGTCTTAATGACTAACCTCCTCTACAACTATCGTATAAAATATCTACAGATGATGTTTATGATAAAATGTGTGAACATACTTTATAGTTTAGATAGAGTTAAAAGATTAAAATGGAGCATTCTGTATCGTATACGACAATCGCTAGACGTTGCGACAACTCGGAGTAAACTGGAGATCAGGCTACCAGGTTTTCATTCCAGGGTCGGTTTGGCTTGAGGATATAATAAGAGGATATTATACGAGACAGTTCAGTGGAAAATGGTCGTACCATATTACGATGTAAATTGTAAAGCAAACTATACGGCACTAATAAATATAGGTAGGTGCACGAATAAAACAGGTAAATGAAAACTTCCTTAATTGTCAAAATTCAATAAAATACTAATTTTAAAGATGTATTTTAAAAAAGATTTTGTTACTTAAATAATTTGTCAAAAAATAGATAGGTACCTACGTCATAATATGATCCTGTGAGTGTAATTAATGTTTAAAAGATATCTTATCAATTGTCACGAAATATACGCGTTACTTAATAAATAGATTATAAGTTTAATTTTATATCATATCAGTTACATCAATAGGTAAACATCTCGTATCCGATATAATTAATTGTATGTAAACTGAAACTAAATACGAACCTGTTAAACAGTATCTGTCCAAGCTAATCTTACTATTTACATTACACATATTCGTTAAAAGTATATAATTAAGGAGTGTGCTATATTCTAGTTATATGTACAATTATTGTACGCATATGTACCTAGGTACTAGTGTCAGTGGCCAAGGGTGAAGGTAGGCTGTTATAATCCGACATAAATAGTGCACACTAAACTTTTTCAGTCATATGTATTTATTTTCATTGAAATAAGACTAAAATTTACAGATGGTATTGGTTAGTTAACCTAACCAATACCACTATCTGTAAATTGTAGTTTTAGTTCAATAAAAACAAATGCGTATGACTAACAAAGTTCAATGTGCACTATTTATGGCGGATCTGAACAGCCTACCTCCACCCTTCGCTACTGACTAGTGTTGTAGACCTACATAGATCTTGCCTCAAACGAAGTATAAGTACAATACTAATTTATTTTTTGAAAACTTTTTCCACCTACACAAATGCCCATGCACAACAATTTGTCTGAACGTTCTGTCAGGTAGCAGAAAGTTGCAGACAAGGTGTCCATTACAGGGACGATTTGACATGAGGATATTAGGCTGGGAGATGATGGGGTGGGGTGGGGTGGCACGACTATTCTACATTTTACAATACATTGCAGGTGAACGAACAATCAAAAGTATCAATGGATTCCATTATTACAAGATGTGTCGCTAAGTGCTCAAAGGGGTAATACCTACCATGCCCTAGACCAGTGTCTGCCAAACTTTTTTATTTCACGGCACACTGGTGAATGGGATTTGTTCCGCGGCACACCAAATAATAATGCCTTAAAAAGGGAAATGTACTGTATTAATATGAATAAAGGAAATATCATAGTGTAGGTAACAATTTTTTTTAATATTGTATCAACATTGGTGTGTAACAACATATTATGTACATAATATTTTTATTAGTAAGAAGGATGCAATTGATTTCTAGAATAAATTTTGATAAAACGCGGATCTAAATTAGATAAACAAACACGTAACTCCTCATCTACCATATGTAACCGCTCTCGTTTGTTTGATTTAATTTCCAAGAGCGTTGAAAACCCACATTCGCAAAGATGCGACGATCTAAACGGCAACGGAGATTTAATTGCTGCTGTAATCGAGGATATTGACTCCAAAGCGATATCCAAAATGCTAACAACTCCAAATAAGAAAATGAGGCTTTTTCTTCCTCTGTTTGTGTCAGGTGTGTACTGTCGAACCTTGCGAATGGATTGATGACCCACTGGTACATTTGATAATCAAGTGATGGAAAATACTTGGAAAATGACGCAGAAAGGAGTTCTAATGTCCTCTGCACTTCTGGAAAAATATTAAATGTGTTTGAGGATTCGTCTACACCTGGGAAGCAATCAATCTAAGTTTTTAACTCACACTCACTACCAGGGAACTCAGAAATAATCTTTTCTGTGCTCACTACGCAGCATATATACCAGCGCCACTGTATTCCTGTGTCGCGTCGACCACTATGTACGAACGTGACAAATATTTATTTGAATATTATCAAGATGTTGAACTTATTTCAAATTGAAGAAAATTTAAATGAATAGGCATTATTTAAAATGTTTAAACAGTTTTGAGGCTTCGTCCTTCGCGGCACACCAGAGACTTCTTGCGGCACATAGTTTGGCAGACGCTGCCCTAGAGCCAACAAGGTGATTGCCAAGTCAATCTGAATCATGAGATCTAGAAGAACCTATGGTTTAAAAGTAAAGTTATATAATAAAGTAAAGTTATAAAAGTAAGTTTATATGTGGCGCCTCTGGGAAAAGTGTAAAGTGCAATAAAAGGGCGAATATTTCAATTTTTAGTTTCGTATTATAGTACCTATTAATTCTTTCCTTTTTCGTTTCGGTTATCTTAAATGGAAAATAAAATTTAAAAAATCTGACATGCATACTGATGTTTAATGCCAAAGGAGAAATGAATTCTCCTTTCCACAATACTTACTAAAAAACTGTATTCAGATATCACACAAATTAATAATGCCGAGGAACTTATTATCTTCATTTATTTACCATGCCAAAACAGTAAATACCTACCTACATTACCTGGCATCCCCCAACTGAAGTTAATAATTATACTTGGGTGTAATTAAGAATTTAATTTACGACAGAGTATGACCTTAATCATTTATAATAATTACAAATCAAAGATGTTGACAGAATTCTCATATTAGGTATATACATATTATATTTTTCCTAAAATGAGTTGTTCGTATGTTTACAGTACATTGGTAGTGCTTTTATTTTAGATAAATAAGTAACAAAATATAAATGTCAGTACCTATCAATGTATTAATGTATATTGTGTAGAATGTAGATATTACGTTTAAGTTATAAACTTAGTTGACTCCAAAAAGGCTATTCGATAAAACAACTCGAGGCAATGTGCCAAAAGCGATATTACCCCTTATAATACAATCTCCAATTTATGTGAGTCAACCTGCAAAGGCTGACGAATAATGTGACTTTTAAAAAAGGGTTAACATAATATACATACATACATACACAATGATAAATAAATGGGGGAGTATCTACCTACCTCTTAAAAATACGTGGAATAGTCGATACAATTTTTCCCCTTATACTATGTGTTTTTCCAGTGAGTAGGTAGGAACCTATGTACAATGTAGATAATAATTCGTATACATTTTTGATATGACTGTTTATTTTTATGAAAATGTAAAAACTGTATCCAACGAAAAACATTTTCCAATGAGTGACACCGGGAATTATTATTACGGCAATGTCGTAAAAATGTAAATAAGGAGCATTGTCTGAAAAATCGAAACAAGTAGATACTTTTTTACCATACAGGATAATATATATCTATATATATATAATATATTATAATATAGTCATTTATATTTACAAAGGGGTTGTGACAGAATTGTATTGTAAAACGCTAGGTCGTGAAACAGCTATTAGGTTCCAACCATGGGCATTATGTACTTCAAAGTAATATATTATTTATATATTCATTATATTTATATAAACTATATTTTGAGAATTAATAATATCGACAGACGGTATTTCACTTTTTCTTTACTATTATATATAAATCTGTTTTAGCGACACGTTATGTTTGTCATTTATGGTCATTCTGACTTTACAAAAAGTATGTAAATGTATACAACAATATAACAGACAAACATAAAAGTTTGTTATTGTTACCGAAATTATATTAAATGAGCTCATTTAAATATATTAAAAATAACACTAATTATAAGCATAAAAAAATTGTCTATGTTTGAAAAATTATAAATATTGATTGACTATTTATTGACAATAATTTAATTAAATTGGCATAGGTATATACAATTATTATATGGCATATTAAGGTTACGTTTATTTTATTATGTACGACTGAAAATTACATTTTCATCGAAGATTGTATAGGTACGTTATATAATATATTTGTAACGGATGAGAGAAAACATATTATGTAAATGTGTAGGAGAGAGCAAGAAAAGGAAAAGACGTATTGATGTAAACGCAAAATCTAATTTTGAAAAATAAATTGACATGAAAATAAAGGAATCTTTTATTTTAAACGGGTCGTGAAAGAAAACAAGGATACTCTCATAATAGTTTCATAAATACAATACTAGAATATTGTGTAAGTATATGAAAAGTAAACGACATTACAATTTAAATTGTGACAGATTGACGGAAAGGTAAGGCAGTAAGTAATAAAGTTTAAATATAAATTGGTTTATATTGCAGAACTTAGCCACAAACAACGACATCCCGTGGGTATAGGCAGGCCATGCGTTGCTTAAAGGCGGCATATTTTAAAGGGCGGCAAATGAAGGAACGGACACGAATATTACAACTTTTGAGAGCAGTGGCGGTTTTCCATGAAGAAGACGATGCGCTAGATTCGTTAAACACCTTCGTTTAAAAAATAATAGAAGCATTAAAAATCCTGATAAGAGATAGGTAACTTATCCTATTATTTCTATACCCAACCGTGGTGTATAACTACACAACAAATTTGCATACAATTTAAGACTAAAAAGGAAGAGAATGGCCTGGGAACACAAAAAATATGGGATAAATTTAAACACGTGTTAAGGGGGGACATGCTCGTCGAAGGTCAAAATTGAGTTTTTATTGTATTTTCAAACCATGATCCTGGACACTCCTTAAACGTTGTAGATAATCTATTTATATAATTTTGAAGCCTTATTATCCTTTATAGTTATTTTAAACATTTGATGACTGCATGAAGTATTTTTGTTACATAAAATAGTATTCTTTTAAACCTCTCGCTCTAATGTTTTAGAATATAGTCATATTTCAGTACATAACTGTGCAGTGGTGTTAAGATTTTTTACATTTATTAATTTTTAAACGCATTTATAAAACCATTAGCATAATTTATTACGAGATAATTTTTGTAAAATATTCACGATAAAAAATTATTTTGATAATCTCTGTGATCCCAAATTTGACAAGAATTAGGCATTTTATTATTCAAAAAATCGGCAAGATTAACACATTTGAAGATAATTCTAAAGATACTTATTATAAGCTATGTCTTTGACCATTCAAGTGTGATAAACATCTTATGCATAATGATTGCTTTATAATAATTATTGACCTAAGAATAAGGTAGTGTTTTTTTGAAATACGCCATTTATTTTGTCATTCCCCAGTGGTTAAGCTACAACATACGGCAGTAGCCATAAATTGACAAACTATAATTGAAGTAGGGAGTAAAATGATATTGACGCGCGTGTTTGAACATGTACCGTTTAAAAAAAAATAAAAAATAAATCGGTTAGGTACATGTTCAAACACGCGCGTTAACATAATTTTACTTCCTACTTTAATTATAGTTTGTCATTTTATGGCTACGGCCGTATGTTGTAGCTTAACCACTGGGGAATGACAAAAGAAATGGCGTATTTCAAAAAAACACTACCTTATTCTTAGGTCAATAATTATTATAAAGCAATCATTATTCATATGATGTTTATCACACTTGAATGGTCAAAGACATAGCTTATAATAAATATCTTTAGAATCATCTTCAAATGTGTTAATCTTGCCGATTTTTTGAATAATAAAATGCCTAATTCTTGTCAAATTTGGGATCACAGAGATTAGCAATATAATTTTTTATCGTGAATATTTTACAAAAATTATCTCGTAATAAATTATGCTAATGGTTTATTAAATGCGTTTAAAAATTAATAAATGTAAAAAATCTTAACACCACTGCACAGTTATGTACCGAAATATGACTATATTCTAAAATATTAGAGCGAGAGGTTTAAAAGAATACTATTTTATGTAACAAAAATACTTCATGCAGTCATCAAATGTTTAAAATAACTATAAAGGATAATAAGGCTTCAAAATTCTATAAATAGATCATCTACAACGTTTAAGGAGTGTCCAGGATCATGGTTTGAAAATACAATAAAAACTCAATTTTGACCTTCGACGAGCATGTACCCCCTTAAAGTATATACTATTTTCAATAGTTAATAATATGTAGTTTATTTTGTCGCGTTAATGTTAAGTGATTTCAATCTTTGGGAACAGTCGACGCCAGAGCTCTATGTGGACTGGAACACCGTTTCGGTTCAAAAATCCTCAAAATTATCACTCGTGGAAAAATTAATTTAACCGTCTGGGCTATGTAACAAATCTAGCACTTATTTTCATAAAATACACACAATTAAATAACATTACTATGTTAATATTTTCGTAAAATTATCGAGCGCTCCGGTTTGTATTTTTTTTTCATTTCGGGCCCTAGTCGACGTGGTTTTTTTCACTTTGGTTTTATTGCGGTCAGGCAGTTACCCTGCTTCAGAACTTTGGTCCATGGCGATGGTTTTTACATTTCTATTTAGAAATCTGTTCTGTGGGGATGACATTCTAAGTCTGCCTAGGGGGGGGACTTCGTCTATGGACAGCACTCGCTACATCCAATGTTGACAGGTGGCACTGAACGAATGACGCGGCATTCATTGCTTTGAAGATAATTGACGATAAAGACCAGTAGCGAAGGGTGGAGGTAGGCTGTTCTGATCCGCCATAAATAGTGCACATTGAACTTTGTTAGTTATACGCATTTGTTTTTATTGAACTAAAACTACAATTTACAGGTGGTGTTGGTTAGTTTTAAAAAAATCAATTTAATCCTACCTAAACCAAACCATAATAATTTTTGTATACAACGAAATTGTACACACTTTTTCATTCATACTTATTTGTTTTCGTTGAATTACGAATACATATTACACATATTGTTGGTTATTTTTTTTTAATTCATTAGGCCCTGCCTAAACCAAACTTTTTTTTTTTTTTTTTTAAAACCAAACTACAATAGATAAAAAAATATTATTCTTATAAGATATCCAAAGTTATGTATGATTTAATTGCATAATTTTAGATATTTTATAGATATACGAGTATTTTTTTACTATTATCTATTATGGCTTGGTTTCGCAGCGTTTAATTAAATTTTAAGAACTAACCAATAATACCATCTGTAAATTGTACTCTTATTTCAATGAAAATAAATACGTATTGACAAAGTTTAGTGTATACTATTTATGTCGTATTGTAAGAGCCTAACTCCACCCTTCGACGCTGATAAAGACAATAGGTGTTAAATAGAGGAAGAATCGCAGCCATGAACCTATTTTTACGACGGTAATAGGTCGGCAATACAAATGTCCGAAACTCTTAAATTCTTTAATATATTAATTACTTTAATAATTTAAACATCAAGAACACTAAAAACATCTTTTAACGATATCACTTACGTTCTTTTCAGACAGAATTAATGGCTCGAATTTTTATGAAATAATCGAGATAGCGCTCTAATAGTCGATTCACTTGAGACACTTCAGTTTACTTGAAATGTGTTTGTGATGTTGTGGTAATTTCAAGAACAATGGAGTCGTTAATTGGTATAGTTTTTTTGAACATTCCACGTCTTCAAATCACATAAGAAGTATCTTAATTGACGGTGTAAAACTGTAAAATATATAGTGCGAAAAGTTTACGGTGATGGACAGTGGCTTGGAGAACTAGATCCCCTCCTCTCGCGTTTCAGTATTCATTCCCCTCACCTTGAACGCATTTGACGTTTGTTATAAGTGCGCGGTATCAGCCATTTAGACGTGTTAATAGTGGCAAAAGTTATGAAAAGTGACAGCACGAAGTTTATAAGTCATCTTATCTCCTACCTACTGTGAAGAAGAAAAACGACAAAATAACCTCATTCGGCTCTTCAACAACGTTATCGAAAGAGTTGCCGCGATGACAGCCACAAAACACACTTAAAATTTAATGTTGCCATATAAAATATTTTATCCTAAGTTATTCGGAAACAATGTACTTATAGCATTATTTGAAATTTGTGAAAATATATACCTATTTAAGGAAGTGGGAAATAATATCTTCCAACCCTGGCAATACTCACAATACTTCTAAATCGAAAATTATTTTTAGATGTTTTTATTTGTGTTTCTGCCATTTTAATGAATGAAATAAATGTAAATTTAAAAAAATTATACTTACGTATGGATGATAGAGAATGATCTGAGAGTGTAAGAGTCCAAGGGCCAAGACCCAAGACGTAAGATGTATTGCGCCTATGACAACTGAACAAAAATGACAGTGAAACCGAAACCAAAAAAACTGATATTTTTTCCGGTTTTCGGTTGAGTTCTGGTACGAAGCCGTTGGTACAGAGTGTGTAAAACAATGGTTTTAGAGCAACAATTCACGTCGATAGCTAGTTCAGTTTGTACACTAATTATAAAAACATAATTAATATAATAAGACAAATTGTTTATCGTTAGTACTTCTTAACAATGTGATATTATATTTAAAGTACTTACTATTAATATTAGTTAATTGGCATTAAGATCGAAATAACTATGATATATACCTCACGTACTTATGATCTGACCCTCAAATTTTAATAATAATAACACTCAATTGAAAACATTTGGCAACATCAAATATCCACCATACAACAAAGCCTTCATCCAACAGTGTAGGTACCTATATACTATACATATAATATACTATAGAGAATGAGTGACGTATTAAACAAAATAAACGTGCTGCTCTTGTTTAAGAAGTTCAAAATCTATTCAAAATTTTAATTGTTTTCTTCCGGCTTCCATGCAATGAAGTTTCCACGAGCTGTTCCCACAAAAGGTACAGCTTAATTGAGACGCCTTAAGCAAAACCAAAGTAACTAGTTTTGGTTTCGGCTTGGCTGCTGCATCGACAACAGTAACCCCACGTTGAAATGCCATAGTCGCGGATAACTGTACCAACAGTGTTTCAAACAAGTATTTTTTATAGAATATTATTAATGTTTTTTTCTTTTAAATCAAATATTTGCTTTAAATTTATTTCCAATTTTAAACTAATCTCCAAAAAAACATGATACAAAGCTGATCCAGTGCTAGATAATACAGAGGTCAAAAATGTACAAAATGCACCAAGCGCAGACCTACCTGAAAACCACTAGATAGTTATATCCCGCGTACGTGGCGACATATACGACCGAGATCAATTAAATGAACTTGGAAAAGCTTTTCTTCAGCAGTGGATTGAACTATGCTGATGAAAATAAATAGAAATCTTCACGCAGAATTGATGATAATTATGATAACAAAAGTAAATATTTTTAATTAACTATTTCTTTCATTCGACGAATAATTCACAAGATTTAAGAATGTACCATTCCAATTATTGAACATACATTTTGAAAAACATTTTCTGAGAAAATATATTTATAATAACTAGGGAATCCAATCCCGAGCCAAAATTCTGATCCCGGGATTTCGGGATTACAATTTGACAATCCCGGGATCCCGGGACTGGTCCCGGGATTGGCATTTTTTCCATTGTTTATATAAAATTTTTATATTTACAAATAACATTGATCAAATCGGTCAAAAATAAATCTATAATTTATACTATTTAAGACATTTATTGTTAATAATGTATACGTTCAATCTTGGAAATACACAAGTTTAACGGAGTAAATAATATTGTAATATAAATAATAATGTGAATGTAATAGGAGATTGCTGTTTCTGATAGTAAAAACTTAATGAATGGATTAGCGAGATTTAAAATAGTATAGCAAATAATCATGGCGTACTTATGGCCTTTCCGCTTCATAAATCTAATTAGTCAGCCAAATCTGAAACTGCCGTAAAACGTATGGATATCATGGTGGAATAACTTTGTTAATAGTGCGAAGCATTGTTTTTTTTCCAATCTTTCAATTTTTAATAATTTATAAATATGTTAAGTATAAATAAATTTATAAAGTGTATAAATCACACTTCATTCAAACTAAGTTTATTTCTACTATAGTTATTTTTTATTGAAAGTATTTTTTCTGTTATATTTTCGTTTTTATTTTATTTTCCATAAAAAACCGATTGCCAAAGTAGCTTGATTTAGAAGAGCGCTGATGAGTGGGTATTAAAAGTGGCCAATAGTTAAAATTTGTCGCAATTAGTATGTCACTGCTGCGTAGCATAGAGGTAATGCGCGGATGGGACGTAAACCCGGGGTTCGATTCCCTGCCGGGGTGGCTTACTTTTTTCAAAAAAGATTTTTTCTATTGGTTTTAATATATTTTCTCAGAAAGTGTTTTTCAAAATTATCTATGTTCAAATATTTTTAATATTTCATAAAATCATCTAAGTCAAACGCCATTACCATGCATAATATAAAAGTTAACTCTGGTTGCATCTCTGTACAATTGAAGTTTTTTTAATACGAAATAAAAATTTAATACTTGTTCTACATAATTTTGTTAATAAAATTCATAAAATATGTACTTACTGTAAGTATAATAACAAAAGATTTACCCAGAAGTAAAAAAAAAAGTAACAAATACTAACAAGTTTTACTCTACTACCGTGGTATATAAAAACGCACTCGCTTTTATGCCATAATTAATATACTTAGTATTTTTCTTTTGAAATCATCCTGTCTGATACATAAAACTTACGATGAAACTATTAAAACAGTTTCAAGCGCAGCTGTATTAGGGGTGGTAGGTACCTATCTACTTTAGATTTTCAGTCGTAAAGTTAAGATTTCAGAAAGTTTTATTTTTATTGCCCTGAAGACTATTTGATTACAGTCAAAGGCATTTGCTTTGGTTTATTTACATAAAATTAAACGCCAGATCAAGCCACTTTGACCAAAGAAACTAAATGAAACAATATAGGTCAAATGAAAATATTTTACTATTCATTATGAAGCAGAGAATTACACTGCTAAATTAAGTTGAGTATACGCTTCATAATTTTGTACTCCAGCTCTAGGATGAAAATTTGAAAATAATGTACTTAATTTTATATTCTAAAAATATTTTTTTTACATATATTATGTCCATATCATTGCTAATTTTATGCGTGGTAATCAGGCAAAGAGGCGTATCAGTATAGTAAAGAGTGCAAAAAGGTGCAAAGTTATAAAACGTATACTCTACTCTTCCAGCTGTTTTCACTCTTCTCGGTCCTAGTTTTCGCTACCACGTAAATCCGCCAAACTTGATGAGTTCGTCTATTTTTTACAGACTAAACTGTATGTACCCATAGTCCTGATTGAAATGCCGAACCTATTGATATTTCATCAGCTGGGTGACCGTTACGTACGCTTTCTTGTCCGCGTCTGTTTAGTACATCCGGATAATATTTCCAGGTTATGCATTTTTTATTTGTACACTGACCACCGTCATTGAAAAAGATTTTTTTTATACATTAATCTTGATTGATGGTTGCTTCTCGTGCAAAAAAAAAATCAAGAAAGAGTCCCTATGTTGGTTCGTATTTTTTCACTCACTTGTATGGCACCATAATATTGTAATGAGAACATAAAAATACACAGAGAAACAATTCCTCAGTCACAAAATATAACTCAATCCATATTCCATGCAGGCCCGTTTATATCAACTAAGCGGGTGGCAGAGAGTTTCCCGGGAATGACAAACAGTAGGTACCTGAAGATTTCAACGATATTATTAGTGGTTTGGATTTCTCCGCAGTCACAAAAATTAAGAGGTAGGTATAAGATGTTATGGACAGTATAGGCACGCATGCTATGTACTCGTAATATTAGGTAATCTATTGGGTAACAATATGTAAATTGTAAATTGTCCGTAAAATATTTCACCGCGGCACAGTTCGCCGTGAGCTTTCTTATCGGAAAGAGATGACCGTATACTACTATACGATCTCCAATTTTATTAGATTCAATATGATCACTAGTAATTCAATCTTCATAGCTGATTTTGGCAAAATTCATGAATTCAAGAATGAAAACCTAACCTAACGTAAAAAATAATCCAGTACACCGGCTATTTTCAAAATTTGATTGCTGCTGCTGGCTTCCTGTAAAGTAAACCGACAAGAACCGTGTTTTATTTAAACGTGAATTTTATGTCAGTACCTACTTACTATATGACGCAAAGAGGTTGGACGGTCCTTAATATACGGCCATATATTTCCGATACAACATTTCACGGTAAAGTGTGATACGGCGAATTGCATACGTACAAGTTTCCGGACTGGAATCTATTATACTAAAAAAGGTAAACAGTAAAATATTGTTTTTTTTTTAATAAATTAGAAAGAAATCTGGATATGCGTTTCTAGCTCGAAACCACTGTCAAAATAAATAACTGAAATATCGTAGGAATTCACAACATTGTTTTTAAAACAATTATTGTAATCCATTAAATAATAATTTATAAATAATTGTTGTTGTACCAAAAATATTGGAAAGACTCCTCTGAAACTTGTATAGACATTGACTTCATAATAAGTAACCTAACAATGTAAAAACAAATACTTAATTTTTATTCAATGCGCCTGTAATATTATAATCATATTAGGATACTATTTTATTATCTAATTATATATTTTCATTGGTGGTACCTATCTACAGTTTAAAAACACAGTTATAAGTTGTACATAATAAAATGTTTTAGATAATATGCTTAAAATTGGTAAACGACGGTTATAATGCGTAACGATTTTAGGACTCATTTTCTTGCTCGTTGTAGTATACTCGCCATTTTGGGAAAAGCGATTTGGGAGGACAGTGGAGGGCCAGGGGGGAGGAGGTCGGAAAAACTTGGGATCGTGCTCCGCCAGAGGGTTGTTTAACTCATTTAGGCCCAGTAATACCTTGCGATATCATTGAGTTTGCGAGTGGTTATGACGTACTAAGTGCTTTTTGTCGTGGTTGTAAACCTTGATACATTTCCGATCGGCGATATACAACAATAATTGAGACAGGAACTATCCTGTAAAATGTCAAACGTCGCTTTGTTATCATTGATTTTTTTTTCAGAAGTACTGAAGGATACCCACTCATATATCATCGGTTTTCCCTAAAAAACTACTAATTTCAAAAATCGAATAAAATTGAGTAACATGGTGGCATTACATGTTTTTCTTAAACTATAAATAGATTTCTTTAATATTGCTATGTCAAACAATGCCAAAAAAACTTTGGGCAGAAGAATATTACCAAGATTGTCACAGAGATACGCCTATTTTGGTAGGGTCGTTACGTTAGTAAAACATACAATATGACAAAACCAATCAAATTCTTTTTTTCAAATTGCCTTCCTCGTTTGGTATATTCGCATATTAACAAATTTAGATAACTTGATGATTAGGCTTTTCTATACGTAAGTTAAAGACAGTGTTCAAGTTAGTATTAATAATATTAATACTAATGACTGAAGGTACTTGATGGACTTTGAATTTAAATTTTAATGGATTTCAAGCTCTGTACTATTCCATTTAAGTACTTAAATGGAATAGTACAAAGCTTGATTCCATTAGAATTTAGTGTTAATAATTGTTAAGTTCAAATAATCGTATTATTTTTTTTTAATTATGCTATCTAACTTCTTATGAACGAATGCTACATTATGTACTTAAATTATATGAGCTAGGAAACATGTTGTGTTGGATGGCCTCATTGAATTACCAGGACCTAATACAGTTGCGTTCAAGAAAGTTCAATTAAGTTTTACCGTACAAGCAGTTTTCCATTAAAAATATTTTCCCGCCCAGTATTAAATTGAAAAGTTTATTTTGTCATTACGTTTCATTTCCAAAAGAAGACATACATTTTAAGTAGTCAACCTATGTGACCAACTACAATATAAAAAAGAGTTTTGGAATATGAGTTTGAAATGAGTTTTATTGCTGATGATTAACTATTAATTTTGACGAAAGAAAAATATATTCGCTTGTAACGAACCACCAAGAAACCGGCAAAAATAGTTTGGTATTTATTCATTAAAAAAAACACATTGAAGACATAACAAATTATTAATTCAAGACGTTAACAACATGACATTTAGAATAAAAATCAAATTAGTGGAGACAAAACAAACCAAAGAATTATTTTATAGCAAAGGAAATAAAATATAATTATATCGTTAATATAAGTTCGTTATAAGTGATCAGTAAAAAAGTTTATAGTCGATTTTTTTTTGTTTCACTTTTAATAAAGAAATAAACAAAAAAACAGAAAATAAAAATATATGTGGTAGGTATTTACCTAATATCAACAGAAGAGCGAATATACCTAAGCGTTATTATAGACGGGCGGTACATAATTTATGATGATTGAATTATTCCCCTATCTCCGATATAACAATATAGGTAGGTACCTACTGCAACTGTTCGAATATATTCATATATTATGAAGGATTGTACTAAATTTGTCAAGACTTGAGGGCGGTCCGGACTCCAGTTGACTGTGTACGGGCCTGATTGGTAAACAGTACAATTATCATTACTCTCACGCATGCAAAAGTGCACTGTCTAATACCTACCTACCCTGATTATTACGCACAGTATTAACTCTACTTCAACGTCTATTCTCGTACCTCCAAGCAGGAGATAAAAATACATCGGCACTGAAAGGGCTGGCGGGAGATGGGAGAAGGGAGGTGACTGTGGGTCGGATAGGCATGGACCCAAAAGTGGGAAAAGGAAGAAGATACTTTTCGTCGAGTCAACGCACGAGGGCAGGATTGTAGGGTGGGTGTGGAAGGGAGCAATCGTGCAGCGCGTGCGCACTACTATTGTTTTTTTTCAGCTACACATTTCTCACCCTTGAAGAATGTTCAGGGAATCGTTCGCTCTAAGAGTCTGCGGATGGTGGATTATTTTTTACACTTCTTCGTATCGGATTCTCAATTCACACGCCAGCTTCTGTGGTCTGATCGAGAATGCTGTAGGATTATATTTCGTCTTAAGAGTATATTGCACGCGTATAGTAAAAAAAACAGCTAATTGGGTACCTAATTCAATTTCAATGAAACGATATCTTTACAGAATGGTAAATATACATAATAAAACGTAGGGACAAATGAAATTAATTATTAAACATTCTTAAAAAAAATCATAATGAGAACACGGTTAGAATGTTTTAAAATGTTCTGAGATAATCTACCTAGAAGCAGTGGAAAATTACAATGAAATGAAGAAGAGACTCTTTATTTGAGCGAGCTGCTGAAACTATTATTTTCAAAATACACAGTTATTTGCCAATGCGTCATATTATATAATAAAATACAATGCAAAATTATAAACAGTATAAAATTATAATAAGAGTTTTAATATAATAAAAAATTATAATAAGAGATTTTGATACAAGTCGGTTATGGGGAAGCCAGGCGGGAACCGCGCAAATAGTCATAGCCGATTTTGGGGAAAAAATCATGAATTTAAGAATGAAAACCTAACCTAACCTAACATCCCCATAACCGACTTGTACCTACCGAGATTCATATATATATAGGTACCTATATACTATATATCTATATGTAGACACTGTTTTCTTCCCATATATTTCACGAATACCGGTATTCAATAGGAAATACCGAAATACTGGAATTGGTATTTTCATTCGTTATTACAATCCCTACTGATGGTGCGATATGTAAATAAAAGTCTGTTTCCTCCAATGCCATTAAAATTTGTCTCTGTTGTCAGTGATATTACAAGTTACTGCTATTTAAGTAACATGACATTACAACATTATTGCAGTACTTAATAACTTTTATCAATTTGCACGTAAGTATTGTAGTTTATTTCTAGAATACAAAATCAGTAGTGTGAAGGTATATAATTTCGTACCCAAAACGAAATTCCGCGAAAACCATTGTGCTGATTTCGATGAATGATGGTTTAAAATTTTAAATGAAAACCTGGATCCCAAAATGAGTCCAAAAATACATTAAAAATACAATAAACTTGGATTGGATAATATAGTGTCCCAACAAATCACTTTTACAATTTTTTCATGGTAAAATGTCTACAAGAGTATCGGCCCCTTTACAGAATCCCGTGGGCCTAATACTGCATCTATACGTGTGTAAAAAAAATATACAGTTTGTAATGATTACCGAGTAATAAAAACTTACCCTTTACTATTTGAATGTTGCTTCAATGTCACTTATCGATTTACAGGTATAAGTATAGAGCTCCATTTGTTGACACATACCTGGAAAGATAAATAAAACCATACGTTATTTATTATAAATAATAATTTAAAATGTTTATGAAAAATAAATACACTTTGGTAAACCTATTTGCCTTATCAAGTTATCAAGTCATGTTACTATTTATTCAATATGATTTGAATGGACAAAATAAGTTCTTATAAAAGATAACATTTAATATTTGCCTTCAATAGGCCTAGATTTGTACGTATGCAGTTCGCCGTAACACAGTTCATCGTGAGATGTTCTATCGGAAATAGATGACCGTATAAAATATTGAAATCAATTCCTCACCTAAATAAACCACTTACAAATACATTATAAAAACCACCGGAATACAAGGAAAACACAGAAAAAATAGATACGTAAGTAAATTAGAAAATCAATCATAATATCGTATATTTATATAAAATTCTGGTAGCTTCTCGTATCAAGTCGTAACTATCAAATGTTTGTTTATAATGACAGTGTTATTATCAAACATTTGATGCCAATCAATATCAAATTAAAGTTCTTATTTAATCTAATAAAACTGGAACAGCACTGTAAGCAATGTTCCACGACCAACGGATTTTTTTTATCACAATGGTATACAGGAATTTCTTTCCGGTAAGATAGCTCATGGTAAACTGTGCTACGGCGAAATGCAATACGTATAATGTAGATGTAACCTAGTTATATCATAATCGTTATTATATTTCAAAAATATTCAATACACCTATTTTGACCTTATGCTTATTCCTATTTCAGAATTTCGGTTGCTTTCAAATAAAAAGAAAACGGAAGCAATAAAATTACAGAAGAAAATAAAAACATTGAAACTCTACACTTATCGTACACACAGGAAACATTTGGTTTATTTAATATTGCCCAAAACTAATTTTTCGCATTCAGTCGCCTCTGTTCAAGAATCACCGATTATGGACAGAGATGTGTCCCGATTTTTATAAGAACCAATTCAAGACAGTCCTGAATAAATAGAAAACATCAGAGAAGAATTAAATTACACGACATACCTATAACTTCATCAACGCAGACTAATCAATAAGCACATCAGTTACCCCGAATTATGTTTTACAGCGCGAGTCTACTACAACGTCTGGCCGTCGGGACTTGACCCCTTTATACTAAATGTAAAATACAATAGGCGCGGTATGCCTGCGCGGGGCTTAGAGGGACACAAGTATAGATACATAAAAATGCAACCTTTTATAAGTAACGGATTAAGCATTCCAAACAGGCGTATTGATTTATTAAACTTTAGTGAGAGTTAATTATGTGAATATTATTATATTAATAATTCTTAATATAGGTGAAATTTAACTTGCTTACTGTAACGTCAGTATATTATTATAATGCCACGTATTTTTAAGTAGGTACATATGGATAGATTTTAATAATAAAATTATCACCTTTTTTTCTTATCATGTTGTGAACAACTTATAGTTGTTATCATTAATTTAATAATATTCGGTGATGATAATAAATAATAATGAATTTTAAACTTTCAGTACAATCCACCGAATTTAAAAAAAATAAATAATCGTGGGAAGATTGTTCCACGCCACTTGGCGAGACTACCTATAGAATTTTACAATAATACAATTAGAAGGCAACATTAAACATACTTATATTTTTAATAACAAACAAAATAATGGGTAACTATATATTATAAAGTATCTACATATATTATTGGTTAAATGGCGCTCGAAATGAAAAATGTATATTATACCGGAGCGCTCGATATTCATATTATTAAACTCTAAGAAAAAATATGTAATGTACCTAATTAAATTTAATTGACGAAGCAAAACCAATTTATAATTTTCCACCAACTAAACAGTTCCCGAGAATTTCACGAACCGGAGATGCGTTTGGGTCTCTTTCAATGCATTTAAAACAACCTTTCGACTGCAGCCAACATGTAAGGGCTCAGACACACAACACTACAGTTGTATCGCGTATACATAGGTCTTAATGAATTCTAATTTCATCCGATTAGAATATCCATTTGGGTAAAAAAAAATAGTCGATATCTATTTTGGTTGCAACACAAACAATGATAACTAATAAAGTAATAACCTACTAAACCCATCGCAGTCACACAACAATTGAAACAACATACAATTTTGATGAGCCACGGAGCCACGGAGCCACTCGTGAGGACTACACACATAGGACGACGTTTATATTTTAGTCGACACGTCAGAACGCTGTATGCAGTCGTAAGAACTAGTGGAGGGTTTAGTTCCCCAGAGCCACTAGCACCACTAGGTCGACGTTTCAGACAAATTTAAAGTATGTTATTCAATCTATTAATCCCATGCTTTGGGTCCAAAAAGTCGTTTCAAAACAACATACGAAATTGAATAAAATATTTAATATATTCCGGACCAAATCCGATTAAAAACGTGGTAACTTTTAGCATACCATGGGCACAGTTCGTGTCTTTTTATAAAGAATAAAAATAATAAGTAGCAAAATGATGTGTCGATTCTTTGTATTAATTACCTATCAGTGTTAATGTATAGCAGGCGCGTACACATATTTTTTTATAGAGGGGTCCATTTCAAAAAAATACCATTCCATAATAAGTAATTATTGATTTTTCAAAGACGGCAGGAGGAATTGGGGTAACAAAATCTAACAGGCGGCACTCACATCCACACTTATACCGCCTTCTGTTTATAGCTTCTCGTCACTTAATCTGTAAACCCACGTTCATACAACCCATCCGGATACATTCCCCATACTCAGACACTCCGCATGCTCAGCCTAGTGACACTTGGTCGGCAGCTTTAACTATATGTTCACTTACGAGTTATTGCGACGGTCGCATCAATTATTCGCGGTCAATTATTAGGATAGTCAGTGTCCGTTTGTGTCGTACACGCTATCTGGTCTCTTAGATATACGCCATCAGAGTACTCAGATAGTTGAATCAATTCATTAGTTTCACTGACACTGGATTTGCGTGTCGTCGTATACCGAAAAGCCCTAGGGGGTAGTCCGTTATGAAGGTTGTGTGTTCAGTCAAATAATCTAAATAATCCGGGTCACCATCCTCAGGCATGAGACGAAAGAAGAAGTAATACTGTGTAAGAAATGTGTATGCCTGATGTCATGGCCACCACAAAGGGAGGCTGACAGGGCTCTAGCCTGGGGGCCCGGGCTTAGGAGGGGCCCGGCTTAGCAGGTCAACCAGTTAAGTGAGATAAACACATCGTAAATTTATAAGCTTTAATAGTAAAAAAACCGCCTGCGGCGCTATAAGACGGGTAGAATTTTATTTTATAATTAATGTTAGTGTGTTTCCTAACTAATATAAATGATTATTTATCCAATATGGCGAAGGGTCACAATATGTAACTTGGCTATCACAAAAAAGGGTCGCGTTCAGTGTTTCATAATATGATGCTGAGTGCTGACTTATTCAAGCAAATTTATTTAAAATACCAAAAATCGCTAAAAAAAATACACGGAATACCCTTTATTTTCATTTTCAAATTAAAAAATACACGGAATATCATTTGGGAAACACTACTATATAACATTACACTTCCCTTAACCTTAGCGATAGGTTGGGGGGGGGGGCGTCAAATATCGTAGCCTGGGGGCCCGCTTCAGGGTGTGGGGGCCATGCCTGATGTATAGAAACACTACAATGTTTATTTCTGTATCTATGTACCGATATTCCAACCAAAATCTTTAATTCCTATAGTACCTACCTACTATAACAATGGGAAAGGAATTTAGACAAAATTAATTGTATATTTTAAATCAAATAGAACGAGCGCGAAACAAAATAAATACAGTCTACGCGTGATAAGTTCCAATTATTGAGATTATCAATATGTATTGTTTATTATTAATTGGACAAACGAATAGTTGAAATGGTTTCTCGGTCTGTTTTCATTAGGAAGTTTACGCAGTTGTATAGAAATGTTATTTCCGGACGGTAAATATAATTGCAATCCAATTCCACGAAAAGGAATTCATCTGGCCGGGAGAATGTTTAGTAAAGAAATATCACGTTTATCTGCAATAAAAATGAACGGACGGACGGAAGTGGTTCGGAAAACTTCATAAACCAAGACTAGATGTACATAAGTACTTATTTAATTTTCATTGGTATTTCATTATAAACATAAAACCATTGCAATTGCAGATGCATATTGCTTTTCATTTGCCGAGTTATCAAATGCAATTCAAAAAATACTTTTTCATCTCGGTTGCAGACTAGACAGAGAGAAAAAAACTCACTTTCTCGTTACACTATAAATAAGATACATAACTTACAAATTCCCTATGTATACTCATCTACACATTATAGATAATATAATACCTAGGATATTTCCTACTTATATTTGCCTAAGAATTAAAAATATATTATGTAGGTCCAATTTTCCAAATAATATTTTTCGACTGTCTGACGTGCCATGCAGTTCATTGCGAAATTTTTTTTTTTAAGTTTTCTAAGAAAAAGGTTTTAAAGAATTATCTGTTCCATTGAAAAAAATTACAATTGAGTATTTTTCCTCGTTTCCAAAATTCTGAAAGAGATCGTAGAAGCATTTAAACCACTCTTCTTTCATATTATATTCTCCATCACTAAACGGTTTTTCATTTTTACAGATTATGTTTGAGGCAAAATAACAATCAATTATTATATTTGAATTACTGAGGATAATTATTTTCATAAGGTTTGCTGATTGAATATTTTTATTTTTAATTGCCCGATCCTAAAGACCGACCTATGTAATTGTATATTTACCTATATTAAACGTAATGATTATTATTGAAAAGGATTTGCCTGATATTTTTTATACAATGTAACCTGTCTGATGCGTGAAATTCGTCGTTTCCGTTTGCGCATCGATTAGTAAACATAATACGAAAAACCCAAGAAAATACCCATATCCATGTAGTCATTATTATAGTATTATATATATATATAAGTAAGTACTCACTTATATATTTATTTGTAAAACTTTTTATAAAAAATCATTTTTTCAATATATATAAAATAATAATTTCCTTTCTCTTCAAAATGAAACATTCGCGTGCCATGCAAAATCATCTCGCGAGCCACCAGTGGCACGCGTGCCATAGGTTCGCCATTCCTGATGTAGGTAGTAGGTACCGATTCTGCCCCTTTACACTTTGAAACCACAGGTCTTGTGTAAAAACAGATAATTTTAGTGGGTACTTACTAGGATATGTTACATTACTTTATTACTTACAACGTAATTCCTTTTATATAATATGGTTAGCTATTTATGTAAATGAATTAGTAGACGGAAATTTATCTACACCGTGTATTCCGTGATGTTTCTTCTATGCACATGTACCTAACCTATTTGGGGGTGGGTCAAAGTACAAAGGCCACGTATTATCTACATAATATGTTACTACCGTTAGTACATATAAGTAATGAATGTATGTGTATCATTATATGATAGCTTTATTAAATTAAAAATGCACGCCCGGTCGCGTAAATATATTTTAATTGCTCAGTATCTAAGTCTACAATCTATAGTTACCCCTTCGCAATGTACATTAATAGGGGAAGAAATCAATGACTATAAAGGTACTGAAGCTAAGTAACTACACACACAATATAATATATACTCGGCATATGAACGAATAAGTACAATTTGAAACTACGTTCCCTACTAATAAACAGATAAAAATATGATTTAATGAATACGATTTACTATGCTGACAGCACATCATTAAAACAAATATATAGATAGTTTTGTTACAATAATGTATTAAGTAACAAGCGCCGCCTATTCGTTGCTTGCATTCTTGCTGCTTGTGTTAGGGAGTCATGGCGACTTATAAAGGCTTAAAGCGATAGTATACTGAACTTCAAGAACAATTAGTGTTTCCGCCGGATATTGGCGGTGGTATAATTTTCGGCGTAACGAGGAGATAAGGGAGCGAACCAATCAGCCTCTCATCACGCTGGGAGTAAAGAGGCGACGTTGGACACTTTCCAGCCATTTGCTGCATACAGCTCAAGAGAATTTCAACCTGATTGGATGCGGTGGAGTTTATATGGCGGAGCTATACAAGACTGACGAGCGACAGGGATTCTTGGGGACACCGTGTGGCATCCACATACTTCAACTAAGGACTGGACATGATCGAAGAAGAAGAATCAATCTACTCGGTTGTTTAAAACTACCATGTTCTATTGCACAGTGCAATTCAAAATCCAGGATATCTTACTGATTATCGCAACAGATGAGATAAGACAACAAAACAAATCAACCAATTGACAAGGAGGCAGACAAGACTTCGAGAAGAGGTTGCGAAGCTGTTAAAATGCCAATGGGCGCAATAACAAACAGCTGCACAAATGCAGTCACACAGTGGTACACATGTTACGTTTATAATTCAATATAAAAGTTCTACTGATAAATAAATTTTAACTGTGATTTTAACTAAGTATAAAATAAAATTAAAAAACAAAAACAAATTTAATATAAGTACTTTTAGTTAGCGATAATAATATATTAAATTGCTTTTGCGTAACGTAGCAAACTGGCCAATATTGACAGAGAACTATAAAGACTAGATACTGAAAAAATGTTTGGAGTAAAACGCTGTAAAATTAATTAATTTTGCTTTTAGTCAAATGCCTTATTTCTGATGCGAGTCGTGTGATATAAAATCTTCTATAAATATATGATTTTCTTCCCATATTTAATAAATTTCTCTCTCATTCTTTGTCTATATCAGCGATTTCCAAACTGGGAGGCACGGAGTGTTGCAAAGGGAGGCGCGAAAAGTTGAACACAAACGTAGCCGCAGGTTTGCAATTTGCATTTAGTTTATAAAGTGCCTGGGGGCCCGGGCATCACACACATCACAATTTACTCTAATAGTTTTAAAAAAAGTCGCCTGCGGCGCTACTATGTTTCAGGACTATTAAATACTTTAAATAAGTGGTTATGTGTTGCAATTTGATGTAATACCTATATTTTGATTGCAATACTTAAAATGATAACTCCCGTGTATAATTTAGGAAACACTATTTCAAAGCACCACACCACCCTTAACTACAGCGATAGGTATCCATTTGTCAATGAACGATGATGAGTTTGGATTGACTACTATTGAAAAGGAAAAAAATGATAGAATTATCATGCGATTAATTAATTGAAACAAAAACCCTAGTTCAATTTTGGTTGAACCGAAGTGAAGAATGATACAATACTTTGTGAATAAAAGTAATAGGTAGGTACAAGTTGTAAGTAAAGTACTGCTACCATTGATTCGTAATATCATATTTATCCGAAACGGGATTTTCTGCATTAGCTGCAATGAAATCCAAATATCGATCCCGTTTAGTAGAAAAAGATCACTTTGTGCTGATAAACAAGCACATCCATCGCATGAAAAATAAATTAATTTAAAAATGAATATAATACCTATAAGTAGTAAAATCTTGTTTACTTTTATAATTAAGTTTTTTTTCAGTCTTGTATTACTTTGTACATTTTGGGCTATTTAAAAAGGTGTCTGTCTTATTTAATGAAATAAAGGAGGGGGAGGCACCAAGATTAGATTTTTTTAAAGGGAGGCGTAGTACCATAAAGTTTGGAAACCACTGATCTATATCATATTACTACGTTATGAATTTATGTAACAATGCATTTTGATCTTTCTAAAGCCACAATAATAATTAAGCCAAGTAATTATGGTAAATAATATTAAATATACCTCCTGTCAAGCTATGTACGTTTTATGTTTAATAATTAAATATGTCAAAATTTGACATGGCGTGTTAATTAAAACAATCTCTTACGTGGCAAATAAAGAATGATTTTAAAATTTTCATGAATTACCACCGAAAACATGCTAATCGCATTGAAAGAATACTAGGTATTCATATTATTACCATCACAAAAACCGCAAAAATATACAGAATTTAATAATTTGTCAAAATGTTACATATTTAATTTATTGTCATTTTATTCACAACTATGTTCGTTTTTCGTTAGCGGAATGACAACACAACCACCGACCAACAAACACACTTACATGTACTACCTATATTCATACCGGTCGCGCGCGGCCACTTTTAAAATAGCATTAGCAAAAAAACTTACTCAATAAATTCAATTCTGTAAAGAGATCAGGTGTTCTGAGTGGAGAAAATAAATGGAAAAATGAATAGGTGATATTAAGACAAATTGGAAGAGTATTCTTTTGTAATAAAATATTGATCCAAAAGCACTGCTGTGTAGGTAGGTACATACTTTCAATGCACACCTGTTTCCGTTTTTAACACGTAGGATATTTAAAAATAAAACCAATCATCAGCATTATGGCACATACAATAAATTACTAAAAATATTTTTAAAAAATTGCGACCATTTTTGATGACCACAATAATTTGGGGGTGCTCGGGGAAAAATGTGTCAGAGAAGTTAAGACGGCGAAAATAAATTGGTAACAGGGTTAAATTATTTACAATGTCATCTTCAGCGTCACATTTATGTGTCAACAAGAATTATTGAATGACGAAGTTTATATTATGACAACGTTTTAAAATAATGTTTAACGAAAAGTGATAATTTCAGGATTGTTTCTTTCCGGAATGCAGTGTGGGTGGAATAATTAAGCGTGGTAGAGTTGAACGTTGTTTTTTAAAGATCAAGACAATTATCTATTATCGGATCCCACCATAGGGTAGCATGGCCTGGTACATGCAGTCTGCTTCCCGGAACTACCTAATCTAGGCAGTTAGTTTACTAGGAACAATTCTTATAGCTAATTTGTAAACAAGATAAATACAGTTTAATATTCGTAGTAGATTTTTGGGTGTCCACCGTGTGTCCTTCTTCCTTCATTACTCGACGTTTCGGGCTCGTTGCAGAAGCCATTATCAAGAGATGATATGTTTTATGATGAAAATGTAGTGTAGGTATGTGAATGTAAACGTTGCTCCAAGAATGCCAAAAGGAATCCGATTAGCTAAGAGCAAACGTTGCTCAGAGTAATCTGTCAATCGTTACGACCAGGGATAATGGCTTGAATATTGGATTTTGCTGATAGTGCCGGAAGCCATGACGTTTTTAACCTCTGATAATGGCCTCTGCAACGAGCCCGAAACGTCGAGTAAAGAAGGAAGAAGGACACACGGTGGACACCCAAAAATCTACTACGATAAAAAACAACCGTGAAAGCCTCAAATTATTATATACAGTTTAATTTTGTCTTCGGTTACCTGCATATAATATTTAGATACATTTTTTTATTTCTTTCTTCGATATTTCAGTTATTTATGCTGACAGCTATTGCCGACTGATGAGGTGACAGCCCATTTATGGCGGATCTTAAAGGCGTACTTCCTCCCTTCGCCACTGAAAAAACTATATATCGGACGTACAAGTGACAATCATTTCAAAGAATGGACATTTAATATATATATATACCTTTAGCTGCTGTGAGGCTTTTAAAATTTCCAAGGAAAATATTATCATTTATAATAAGAATAATTTATTGTTGATAAAAAAATATATTATTTATAATCTTTTAATTGATTATGCAACATCAGAATATTATTTTCACACATTGAATAACAACAACACAGTAATAAAAAATACAACCAATTTTAAGTATTTCAGCCCAAGCTTGGTAACAATAATGACTCACTCCACGCGCGTAATTATTTTTATCGTTTTTACTAACAATTGGATGTTTTATAGCGAGGTAGGTATCTGCTTAGATTTACCCATCTATTTAAGTGTAATTTCCGATAAATAAATTATCAAACCTGCAAAAAAGTGTTATTAAATGTGCAAAACAATCAAAATAAAAACCATCTCGATAATGTCGCGTAGGAAGTTCTCAAAATAATTTACCAATTCAAGAATTGTGACGGCAACAAAAATCGTTGTTGGATTTCTCTCGCTGTTGTTATATAACAAGGATATATTATGGTTGTTTAGCATTCAATTAATAATATGAACACTTCTAAACGATTAGTTGGATAAGATTTTTGATGTAATCCGGAGCTTTCATCAAAGTTTCATAAGACGACGCTTAGTAGAAAAGTAAAGATACTTTTTTTTAATAATACTTACTTAGCTTTTTTTAATTTATTTTTTTGTTAAAATGTGCAACCGGATAAATATTCCGGAATTTTGACATACGGGATTCAAACCTTAATCTTTAATCACAATGCTATAATTAAGTAGGTAAGCATGATGAAATATTACCCGTGAAATAAAATTGCAAATAGGTATTATTTTATATACAGATGGATGAAAACATAGAAAGTAACTATGTACCTATGTCATGAGTCACCATCATTATCATCTCACCCATTATTTTCCATCCATTGCTGGACGAAAGAAAGCCTCTCCTACTCTTTTGTCGCCTCGTATTTCCGGTAAACTTGATTATGTCAACGATCCAGCGAACTTTTGGTCACCCATTAAATCTTTCAATATCTCTTGGTGTAATTGCAGGGCTCGAAATGAACCGGTGCGTACCGAAGCACCGTTCCGGTTCATGAAATCGGTAAAATTATTGCTCTAGTCACCGGTGGAAAAAATAATTTGACCGTCCGAGGTAAATAGGCCACATAACAAAGAAAAAAACATTTTTATAAAATATACTTACATGAAATTAGATAACTACTCTCCAAGAAGATTTAGGCAAAAGCCGGAAGACGCTGTTGTCGACTAAATGGGAGGAGCTAGTTAGTTCACAGTTTTAGCACGTAGCCAAGAAGATGTTGTTCGAGTATGGATATGATTCGAGCGCTGTAGAGTAACTGTTCTTCGAGAGATGTGACCTGCCAATATCTACTTAGAGGTTTTGACGCATTATATTATGTCTGCCAATTTTATTTTTTCCCTTACTTACCCATTTTTTATTTTTTTAAATTTATATTTTTTTTTTAACTTTAGGTCATATGTTAACACATTGGTTAAACGCTTTATGCTTCAGGGATAGTGTGAGTGAATTTGGAATAATATGTCAAGTACTTGGGTAGTTATTTTTACCCTTACTTACCCATTTTTTATTTTTTTAAATTTATATTTTTTTAAACTTTAGGTCATATGTTAACACATTGGTTAAACGCTTTATGCTTCAGGGATAGTGTGAGTGAATTTGGAATAATATGTCAAGTACTTGGGTAGTTACATACCATGATATTATTTTATTCACCGGTAATATTAAATTAAAATATTACAAAATATAGAACGAAATAAATGCAGCAAGAGCAAATTATGCAGTAATTCGCATTGGTACATACTAAGTACATATACTTACCTAATTGCGTCAGCGCTCGAAATGGAAAATTTCACGAACCGGATCGTTAAAAATATTCAGAAAATTTTAACACATTTATCTAATTATATATATATATATTTATTATAAAAATAGGTATGTTATATTTTTTTCTATTTGGCCTATCTAGCTCAGATGATCAAAATATTTTTTCCTCGAGACGGAGCGATTATTTTGGGGATTTCATGTACCGGAACGGTGCTCCAGTACGGTCCGGTCAATTTCGAGCCCTGTTGTTTATACAGAAATGCTGAAATTTTGCTTCGTCATCAACTCGAAATTATTAAAATTGTAACTTATAGAATCACTTTTTGATTTTACCATTTACGTTTGTCGAAAATAAATGAACATACTTTATCTAATAAGACGTATTTATTTGAGTTACACGTACCTTTTTGTATTGCCTTTTCCCGGCACTTTCGCCCGATGTTATCAAAAAGATTGATTCAACAATAGAATATTGATTATCTCCGTTCTATTGGTCGCCTTTCTGTTCCAAACTAACACCATTTATCTTACTCCGATTCATCCCCACTTCACCCTTTTCGATCACCAAACAAAATAATAAATAATAATATATAGACATACACCAAACACTGAATGCTCGGATAAATAAAGTTTTTTTTAACGAATCGCCGGAGCATTTTCATAATGTAAACATGTGTAACTATTTATATCTAATTTAGTTACGTTTTAGTGTAGTGTTTTTTTTTTGTCAAAAACGCCGTAATAAAGTTGGAATTATAATTATAATAAAATCTACAATCTCCCCTGGTTGAATACAGTCGGTATGAATTCTAAAAAAATGTATAACATAATAATATACAGATACCGAGAGTATAAAAGTGCATCATTCATGAAACGTGTCTGAATCAACCTTTAGAAAATATTAAACGTTTCCATGCTGCTGTATTTTATGCACTTGCACGGTTTGATAGGAAAATTGATAATTTCAACTACTGGAAAATACGAACGATTCCAATATTCCATCTTTAAAGCTAAAATGCGAAGTAATGGTACCCTATACATATCGTCACATCAATTTATTACAACTAGATAACTTGATTTTAATTGTTTTTGAGATAGTTATTGAATATGATTCTACATTTCCTTCTCTACAAAATGATAAAATTGGAACTGTATTATCATAGTAGATTTTTGGGTTTCCACCGTGTGTCCTTCTTCCTTCTTTACTCGACGTTTCGGGGTCGTTGCAGGGGCCATTATCAAGAGATGATATGTTTTATGATGAAAATATAGTGTAGGTATGTGAATGTAAACGTTGCTCTATGAATGTCAAAAGGAATCCGATTAGCTAAGAGCAAACATTGCTCAGAGTAATCTGTCAATCGTTACGACCAGGGATACCGGCTCGAATATTGGATTTTGCTAATAGTGCCGGAAGCCATGCAGTTTTTAACCGTAATCCTCCCTTATAAATATTTTCAGGGTTTTTATGGATTTGAAATCCATAGAAACCTCTAAAAAAATAAAACTATTAATAATACTGCTGTATCCAATCATTTAAAAATTAATTAAATAATTTATATGTATTGGTTGCTTTCCAATCACGTAAATAAACTGAGTACTCATTTGCTGATTGATCCCTAGAAAATCGTGGTAAATAAATGGTTTTATAACATTATTAATACCAACTGGGTGGTGGGTGGGTATTTCGAACAAAAATGTATTTGTTTTATATGAGGAAATATGCACCTATCAAATAATAAATATCTATCCAATCACTGGAATTTATTTATTCAAACGAAAAATGCTAAGGATCAACAATAGAAAACATTCATTATTATGAATTATTGTTATTTTTACATTTCAAATGAAATAAAAACGTTATTCGAATAATTGAATTCTGCAGATATTTTAAAAATAAAATCCATCATAACGATGGAATTTAACGAACAGAAAAAATGCAGGCAAGTGCTTAAAAGTTTTTCCATTGAAATAAATTCCACATCGAAAAATAATATCCTTTCACAATAACGATGTTTTGATTTTTTTAATAATAGAGTACATACTCTATTCGTCGGGCAATTATTTTATGCAAACGTAAACAATAAAAGGCAGCAGGAACGTTTATATTTATATGCACATAATATAAAAATGGAGTGCATGCTATCTTACTACTTTCGTCATCACCATCTACTATTTGGTATTATCATTCTTTCTTCATAATCATCCGAAGATGATTCAGCGCTATATAAAGACTCCTTCCACTCTTCTGCGTCTCTAGCTCTCCCTACAAATCAAACGGCATTCGTCGGGTTTTAGGATGGTCGTGCATTTTACTTGCATTTGGCCAGCTGTTATTTAATCAACAAACGACATTGAAGTTAATGACCCCACCAAGCCACACCCGGTCTTAATCGGGCGTATCACGGAACCATACGTTTGGTTGAGAAGCATCATTTTTTTATGACTGGGCATGTCTCAAGAACAGTTACCCAAGACAGATCGCTATTCACGCAAATGTGATTTGACTGAATTTACGTGACTTTAGGTTAAGAGTACCTACCCATGGGAGAAATGAGTACCTACGTATAAACAATATTAAAAATTGTAGTAAGTAACAAAAGCTAATACAAAACTGCCGAACATTCTAAATGAAGAGATCTTCACGTCGGCAGTATGACGCCGCATATTTTCTAAATGCAACAAAATTGGCCTTTGTAGCGTCAACAAACGACATGCCGATCTATTACGAACTCCATTGTCTGCTCTATTGCGGTCTTTCCGCGTTATGCCTAACACGAACCATTCGATCAGAGGTTGCGCTATTCTTACATGTTGGATTTCTTTTACATTAAACCCAGCCGCACATAAAAAATCGACTCGACTGGGGTGGGGTATGGTCATAAATTAAAACTGGGAGCAACGTTGCAACTCTCGTTCGCGCGCACATACAAGGCCATACTGGGTCAGTGACGTCGCGCGGCTATCCTAAACGAATTAAAAAGTAACTTCTGCACACGCGTCACATTTGCTATTCTACCCGCGCCCTATGTCGGGTGATATTTGTTACACGCGACAAGCAATGTCTTTCTCTACAAAAAAAAATGGGGCAGTACATTAGGCTACATGTGTATTGTGAATGACAACAAATTCAACATGTTGCAGTCGGACGACATTCTATGTGCCACGGGTTTAGTTTCCGTGTTTCACATTCGTAAATTCTTATTTTGGTTTATGTGATCTATATCTACGCATCTTTTCTAAATTTTCATAATCTCTTAAGCGACCGTCTCGTCTGCTGCGTACGTTAGCACTCGTAGCACAAATTGGTTTTATTCGTTTCATCACAGATTCACTGATAAACAAGTTTATTCTCGTAGTGGGGTATCAGAATTCTTATACATACATACATTCCTATAAAGTATAAAAATAATATACGTAGGTACTACAATTTAGTATGCATTCCATAAAATAAACAGTCTATAGAAGTTATTTTTTCTCTCAAGTAAAGTGTGCACTTATTGGCCTTTTTGAGTTGTAGCCACCCTCCCGCCGTACCGATTGTTATTCATCGGAAAATCTTTTCCGATTTTCCAATTTCAATAAATGTTTCCATTTTCAATAGTCTTTGTTCACAAAGCATTGAATAAATATCTACTCTGTACGGATGTTCAGTTCATTAGCGCAGGAAAGAAAAACTAAGCTAAACGAGCGCACAGCATTTAATCAGTGACCTATCCTACGGCGAAGGCCAATGGCGTACCTACCAAACACATAGTCAATTAATTAATTTATATACCCTGCCTGGTAGTCACCATTGTAGGTATTATTTTGAAAATGTCCAGAGGTTGCGATCGATCTTGAATCTTGTCTCAAGAATTCTCGATAAATTACTTTTTCCAAATTTCGAGAGTTCTCTTTTGTCGAGAAATCATCAACGAGGTTCTCGAGTAATGGAGAAATTGTCACCAGGCTAAGCTTCCGACCGCAACGGGAATTTAAAAAACCGAAGCGAATTTTTCACGAAAGAACACCTTATTTTCCAAAAAAAAATCCCCAAAAAACCTAAATATTTGGCAAAAATATCGTTTTCTTGACAATCTTGAAAAATCTCGAGATATCAAAAAACCAATCTCGCATTCTCGAGAAATCAAATATTCTTAATTTAGAGAATTCTCGAATCTCGAGAAATCAGAAGCTTTAAATTATGTCTAATCCATATGTACACATAATTGAACTGCGGTATAAATCAACAGGTGCAACAAAATATTACGAAAAAAATTTAAGCCAAGAATGTTAACTGCTAGTAAAACATTATATTACGAAAAATGGAAAAATAATACATTTCGTCTTTTCTGTGACCCTGCAACAATATGTAGCCCATGGCTCCTACACCCTCTTCCATCTATGTATATCTAAAGCTGCTGTCTATACTATAGTGTTAGAGTTAGACTATCAAGATCTTCAAAATCTACTCGACACTATTATTCCACTTTGTATGAGGTACACAATAGGTCTAAATCCACATAAATTCATTCTTTCTCTCGTATAGAGGCAGAATACAGCGACAATGGTAATAATAAATGAGCAAGCTTGCGGCAACATTCAGCAACATTGTAGTGCTTGTGTCGAAGATACAGACCATAGTGAATGTGTAGCTCTTCGAACGACATTATTTTATCGTGGGATGATGAATATTGGAGTGGTTGCAGTGATACCTACACCTACCAAATATGATACTTACATTGGAGATGGATAAGTCATTTATTGCCGATAAAAGACATTAGGTACTATATTTAAATTAACACAATAATTAATACCTACCATATACCCACTTAATACTAATATACGTAATAATATTATTTATTTGTCGTTAAACTGTTGGTCTAATATTTATGTGAGGTCGGGTAAATTAATATAATTAATCAGTTGCAAATAATTCAAGCCGTTAATGAAATATTATACCTACATCAAACTAGATGCATATTGCAGAAGTAGAAGACGATTCTCATCTGACGCTTGCGAGCATAGAATTATTGTTATTCTATGTTGCTTTGAGCATACGTAACTATTGTTTGGAATACCTTGGCACGCCATGGCCGGAGCAGAGGGGCAAGAACCAACCCCTAACAGTATAATACTCGTGCAGTGTTATTGTGTGAATCAGCGTTTCCCAAACAGGTATCAATGGAAAATTGTGTTGAGTTTCATGTAAGGAAGTGTTGCATAAAACGTATTAATTAATAATGGTTTAATAATAAATCAGTTAATATAAAGTGTCGTAGGATTAACTATTATAATGGAGTTGTCCTATATAAACGCCAGCTCAATTAATAAGTAAGTAGGTAAGAATCAATTAAAACTAAATAACATTAGTCCCAGTGTTATTCGCCACTGTATCAAAATAGTAATGTATGTATAAATATATTATATATATAGGTACCTAAATATATGAATTATCTTTATCGCGAATCACGCTTCTTTATTACGATAACATTATTATACATAAAAATAAATAAAAGTACCGTAAAGTAGCATGGCAAGGTACATGTCAAGGAAAGATCATTAAATTACCCGATGCATAAGGAAGCAGACAAGAAGAAGCAATGTGTTAGAAAAAGCCAAGCTGAGCAATGGAAAGGGGCGGTACATGTCCGTCGGCGAGTGGATAATCATTGGACAAATGTAATCTAATCATACTCGGTGGATACCAAACATCGTCAGGATCGCCTTAAAGTCGCTGGATCGATTAACAAACACACGAGGAGAACTTTAGCCAGCAGTAGATCGTCCCAGGAAGATATTAATAATAATAGAAAACTACGCGTGGATACGAATGACAGTGTACAACGACTCGTAGCTCATCATTCCGTCAGTAGTTAGGCCCGTTTCAGACAGTCTCCCGGTTTCGGTGCCCCTTCTGAAACGGGCCTTATAGCCAAGCTTAACTATTAATTACTATATTCTCAATTAAAAATAACCACATTAGCGTGTATAATTCGGCTTATGTATGACAATTCAGACAATTAGTGGAGAATCAGACAGAGCTAGAACGATCTGCACTAAAATTGAATCCAGTCTAAATCATGAAACTTTAAATACGCTAAAGGCTTATTTCAATTCCTCTTCCGAAAAATAGTTTTGTAAATAAATGGTTACGATAGTGTAATATTCTTTATATCATTTAAATCAATTTTTGTACCAAGAGTTTTACATTATGTATTAATTATCGGTAAACGGTTTAATATTATTACCGATAATCGGTAATGCTATATCGCTTACGCAATAACATCAATATCATCATGAGTAGTTTTACAGAGGTTTCTCAGCGTATATATATGGGGAAATGGTTGTTAAACATTTGCTACATATACATATATCAGCCGAATCCACACCGACAAAACAACGCATGCTTAAAAGCACCCGTCTGAGTTTATTTCAACAGATTAACCATAACGATTTGTAATAATATATTGTGAGATATAAAAAGTTTGGGAGACGCTGAACTGTATCAATACCGATCGCTGAAGAGTTGGTCATGTCTCGCACAGACTATTGTGAGATTTTTTTTGCTTTGTTTAAAAACAGGAGTTTTTGATGCAAACCGATGAATGTTTTATAAAAAACAAAACAACGGACGATTAGACAAAAGGACGTGGAAACCAAAACAAAACGTTGTGCCATTCTGATTGCTTTCAGAATGATATTATTTTGGATTTGGAAAATAATAAACAAAGTATCCAATGCAGACACAGAGAAGTAAACCGTTATGTACGTACTTACTACACACTACTGAGGGCAAAGTGTAAAAAATCATTTATATGACCTGCGCTAGTATATATTGGTTACGTGTCGTTTTTACTGATTCTTATTTTATTGCTTCAAAAACCATTTATGTAATAATTAGTTACTATTTCACCATAATTAAATAATTTATAATAATCACACAATTGATACCTATTAGATCATATGAACAAATGGACCAATGGTGTTCAAAACAAAACGTTGTGCCATTCTGATTGCTTTCAGAATGATATTATTTTGGATTTGGAAAATAATAAACAAAGTATCCAATGCAGACACAGAGAAGTAAACCGTTATGTACGTACTTACTACACACTACTGAGGGCAAAGTGTAAAAAATCATTTATATGACCTGCGCTAGTATATATTGGTTACGTGTCGTTTTTACTGATTCTTATTTTATTGCTTCAAAAACCATTTATGTAATAATTAGTTACTATTTCACCATAATTAAATAATTTATAATAATCACACAATTGATACCTATTAGATCATATGAACAAATGGACCAATGGTGTTGCGTAAATAACTTTGCATGATATGAAAACCGCAAAAAGACCTTTCGTTTGCCATTCTTATAGTTCATAATATAGGTACCTAATGCATGTCCTTTGATCGATCGCACCATAGGAATTTAATTGTAAAACTGTAAAAAACGTGTACATTCAGTTATAATATAATTTTCATTACGATTGTTGTCAAGGCGAAAAACTAACCATTTTTATTTGTTTAACAGCAGGAGTAAGGGAAAGAGACGATGTGAATCCCATCGGCTCAAACTGAAGCATAGTTTCCTATAATCATCACGCAGTTGGCTCTTTGAGCGGTAGTAGAATATTTATGGCGATCTCTATACAACGTTTCGGAGTATGTTACTGCCACTACTTCGGGTGAAACTTACATGCCTATTTAAAATTAAAATAAATGAATTCTATAACGATTAAAGTACCATAAAAAGACCTTATTTATCTTAAACAATAATAATATAAACTATATAGGTACTTCCATATTCTTATGGAGGATAATTCTAGTTATATTTATTACGTTATATAATAATAATTACTATGCCTAAATACATATGCTATCAACTAAGGTTTAGTAGTAACCGTAATTGAAAGCCGATAAAAACAACATAGAAGTGACTACAACTTTATTTTCATCCCTGATCAACGATAACCCTTCTCAAAAAACGTCACTTAATAAAAAAAAATTACATTCCAATTACATACTTATATTTATAAAAGTCTCGTTGCGGGATGCTAATAATTATAAGTGTTGAAAACTAAGTTTCAAATAAATATAATTCTAAAATCAAAACATAACTTTGTGAGCACATTGACAATCTTCTCTATATTAATTGCACAAAGTTTGTAACAATAATTATTTTAAATATCGTGCTTCACGGAAAATCTCCATACCGTCCGCCAGCAATTTGGGGACGCTGATATGTTGTAGGAAAATTTTCCTCTACATTCTAGACTGGTGGAAAAGTGACAACGGATGGGGGGGGGAGAGAGGGAGGGTCGTTTGACGCGGACCCTACCTACAAACGCCACTAGAATGCCTTTGAACGCTGAATTGTTGGGACGGTTCGTACGTACAAGTACGGTATGTTTTTTTAAAAAAGCTCGTGTAATAAATATTATAACGAAGGCAAATCCTAACGCAAATTACTGGAAATAGCAACACATTTACTCTATTATTCCATAAAGCTTGTGTGTACACATTAATGTTAGTGTACATATTTTCAATATAAATGGCGGAGAATTTTTTTAACTTCAGATTTTTAACAGGTATATATATATTTAATAACGTTTGGGGAAGGATGTACTTTTAAAATTGATCTTTCATAACCATTAATCGACTTTCTTTGACAGATAAGTGAAGTAATAATATTTTTTTTCATTTTCTTTAAAATGGATACTTATATTAATTTAAATAAAATGCAAATTTCATCGTAATGATTCCATTTTTATTAAATATATCTGGACTGATTTCGTCCTCCTTAGACGGACATTTTCAACTGATACTAATGTCCCTCTGCGACGGAAGAAACCGGTTTAGTTACATTTAATAAAATTAGAATCAATACGATATCATTTGCGTTTTATTTAAATTAATAATACAAAATGCAGTTCCACCATGAATAAACAGTCAACACAACAAAAGTTTCTTTAGAGTCTTTTAGAATTTTCCCTGGCCATTATAAGAATTATTAACAATTATTATTACCTACTTATAAAAGGCTTGGATAACTTTGGACGAAAATTGTTTTAAATACGACGGGTAGTTTCGGATTTAATAGCAGCTACCACATTGTTAAAGGTTGTTAAAATCATGATAAAATCAGACATGTAATAAATATAAACAAAGTGACAATATGATATTTTCAGTTTGGCTTTAGTGTTGCTGTTACTTCGTCATCGTAGTTGACAAGCTGCAGCCATATGAATATACAATAATGTACATAATCGTAATCAAATCATATTATGTTTACTGTTGTTTCAGACAAGATAGGTACTTGTGAACGACTTGCAAAAAATAAGCACGAAATCAGTCGTGTAACACCGAATATATTTATATATTTAGTACGTATTAATAATATCTTGCAATTATTATACAATGGTAGATAGTCAATTGTGCTAAGTATTATTACGTATGTGCCTTATGGGCAGCGTACACCTAGTTTACATAAATCATTCGAAGGATGCTTCAAAATGTAGGTACTCACTATTTAAGCCGGCTCTCACATCAAAACTCGTCTCGCTCGCAACGTGTCTAATACGTCGATGTGACGTCATCGTTATTCACAAAACACTTTGCCAAATGGAGCTCCGCAGATTGGTTGAAAGCGACTTTTTAATTTGAAAAAACATTTGGAGGCACATGCAACTATTTTCACCCGACATGCAGCGCAGGTATAAGCCCAAAATGTCGCAATTCGTCATTCATTTTTGCTTGGCGAGTGACGTCATTCTCCTCGCAAGGCCTTGCTATACGCACATAAGAAAGTTGCATGTTGCGCTCAGTTTTGATTTATGACTATTATCCTGGACGTGACGATTTTCAATGTGCGATTGGACAGACGTTATAGAAAAGCCTATAAATAATTAAAATAATAAATTAAAGAAAGTACATAAGTACTATACCTATGTATCTAACAGCAGTGTATTTTCAGTACAAAAAGAACACTTTTCTCAAAACACATTGTAATATATTTTAGTAGTTAAATGTTAATGGAAAAAAAGAAACCATAATGATAAGGGAATAGGCAAGAGTACGCGATGTTATAGAGATCGCTATGCAGATGAAATGGCAAGGGGGGTGGACAACTGCTGGACAAATGCCGCCATACGATGGTATCCAGGGGACACAAGGTACAGTGGATGTACGTGACAGCGAAGAACTAGGGACCGAGATGAGGCCTTCATTCATCGATGGATCGACCGCGGCTGTTATATGCACATATTATTATATTTGTAGGACTTTAGTTGCCGGGTATCAATAAACTATTTTTGTTAAGAGTAAAGCATTCGCGAAATCGCGAAGCGAAAAGTCACTTGTACCTATAACTCTATTGCATTATTATTAATAAAAAAGATATTTATTAAGTTACAATAACGCAACCTGAAAGCAACAATGGAATAAGTCAAAAATACTAGTTTTTAGATAATTAAACATTAATGTTTGTTTCACGCATAGTTAACTATAAGTAAATTTTGTTTTTTTCTGCGGTTTATAATAGATGATAATGGTAAGTTTTTTTATACAACATTATTAGCAATGGGTTATATTCTCACTTATTCCAATGTTGCTTTGAAGTTACAAGACATTTTTAACAAATGCGAAATTGACAGTTTTCTTTTAAATGGGGTAAGTTTTACATTTTTTTTTAATTTCAGTGTTTCATTGTGCAATTGATTGTCACACTAATCTCAAAATCGACTAATGAATGTAATGAATATAAACATAAATATGTCGATAACTTTGAGATACTTTTTATTACAATATTAATAGTATGTAGGTATATACATCTTGTCCTGCCCAAACAGATTTTATGGAATCTGGGTCGAAGCAGTCAGACTGACTTACTTAAAGTATGGTATTTAAGTAGTTTAAGGAGCGCTGTTCTACACTGATGCATTTAACATTATCCAATTAAACTGAGAAACTGCTATCAACGTCGAGATGGAGAGCCGCAGACTCTTGTATTACGCTGCATATTCATATTATTCAGACCTTTCTGCACATGAATTATAATAAATTATAACATTTTAGATAGGAAACGGAAGTTTCGCCACCCCGTTCGTGTTCACATTTTTATTAAACCAAAACAGTATTATGACAGTCACATTAGGATACAGATTCATGCATACAAATGCAATAAATAATACCAATATTCATATTATTTATACCTAATAACTTCTAATAATGTCTTATACTGATAGGGAGACGGAAGCTCCGGGTTATAATAAAATATTATATAGTAATATTCCAATTGGATGGGGAAAAGATATTCTCGTAAAAATAAAAATTCTGTCAAGATATATAATAGGTATATCCGTATTATTATTATGAGGTCCATATTGAGTTCTGCTTCGAGCGGAAATGATGAAAATATACATTTGACTTTCACATTGGTATCTATTTACAGTACTCTCCTATCCAGAAAAACATTCTTTTACAGCGATATTAGGAATATATATCATCATCGTAAGCCCAGAGTCGATTCACTGCTGGACGAAGACTCCCCTATCTCCCTGCACTCTTCTTGGTCGCTAGTTCTTCAGCCATAGAACGTGTTAAGTTTGTATATCCAGCGGGTTTTAGGACATCCCTATGGGCGTACAGTGCCCCTATATGATGGCATGCAACCACTCAAATGGTTGTCCCGTCGCCGAGCAACATGCCCGGTGCATTGTCACTTCTTGGCGACCTATATGTACCTATCTCTCGTCACGTAGTCTTGTCTGTTGCCCTTATTCATTAGTTTCTTTTGTTAATTGTCCTTGTTATGCGCGTAATTTTTGGATTTCTCTTAGATTAAGAGTCCATGTTTCGCACAACATACGTGAACGTTGGTAGAACACTTTACGGTTAGAACAGAGTGGGAGGTCACTTTTGAAGATACTATCCAAGCGCCCAAATGCACTCCAAGCCAATTTGGTTCTGCAAGCAATCTCGTCATACATACAACTATCAATTGAGATTTGTTGTCCAAGATAGACGTAGTTGTTGTCTCGGTTGATTTGAATGCCATTGATACGCATTGCTATTGTTCAGCAAAGCAGTTTATGAAAGCAGAATAATAAAACAAGCAGGCATAAATAATAAAAAATATATTTATTTTCTCAACAATGATATAACAAAGGTTATATTATATAATTATTGACGTAGATTTAGATACATATGTATATAAATAGTAAAAGTTAAATACCTTTCTCTTGCCTAAACGAAGAACGAAAGCCTCCAGAGATTAGAGGTTATAATATAAACCAAGATATTTTCACGAGAACTGCACATTCGCCTCAACCAATAGGTTCTTGCTCTGAATCAAAGAAACATTAAAAAACAGCTTGCCATTATCGCCAGATACGAACACTACGGTTTCAGATAAGGCACTCCAGCATGGAATTAAATATTGTTTCCTTCATCACCCCTGGGTGAATAATATGTTGGTCCACTACAGAACGAAGTTCTATGTTCTCCACTTCCTATGGGCCAGCGGAACTCAAATACTACCCAATGATAATTTAAATTATTTGAATAATATTAGATACTAGTGAAAAATGCGCCGCTTTAAAAAGCATTGAATGTAGCAAGATAGATACACTGCATTTGATTAGATCTTGAGAAAGCATGTGAGTCGATGGGACACCTCCGAGCACCACACACAATATAGATAGGTACATACATTTGGAAGAGTGGCGGGGATACTCACAAGTACCTACTTACGTATATATTATTTATTTAATTTTATTAATTCAAACACAAATAATTACCTATCAAGAGTACTAAATTTGTATTGATATGTTTTCATAAATTGTCTATCACAAGGTGCGTAAGTATAATATGTTACGTAAAAAAACGAATAGAGCTATAGAACAACAGATATATAGCAAAATACATATATTATAATCTCTACCAGATCAGACTCTTGCCAGGAACATAAAAGCATCATACGAGGTCACACATATACCAACTGGCCACGGGGTACTGAGAACTTATCTAAAAAAAATGAGGGACGATGACTGCTATCCATGTGACCGCTACTCATTTTAAAATGTCTGGCATGTCATCAGCGACTTCCCAATAGGTACTAGAAAAACAGCATTGGGCTCTCGGAGCTGTGTAGACAATATAATCAGAAAATTGATTTCCAAACGCATCACGAAATACTAAACAACACAAGAGCCACTACACATATTGAATTATGGCCGAAAGATAATTAGCTGCACAATTAACCAAACATTGTAATCGAGTACATTTTTCAATATTTACCATAAATGGAAATATATAAATAACTCTCTTAACCACTTTGTACGAAAAAGCAATGGCATGGTTTTTTTTTTTAAAAACGTGTAAGTATATGAATACTGACTAATAACTATAGGTAATAATAATAAATATTAGTCGTCGGAACTGTATGCTATGAAGATAGCACGTAGCCAGGAAGGTATAACCATTAGCATCGTACAGTAATACATTTATATTATCATCTCATACGTGAAAATAGTATAATAACTCTTTAGACAGGCCATGTATCTAAGATTGAAAACACAGATCAACCAAGAGGCTTATTGTCAATAAACAGGTAGAAAAATAAATGGTTGAAATATCAAGACTAAGGTACCTACTTGAACTTGGCAAAAAACGATACAGCATCCACGAGGATAAACAAGTGAAGGAATTTTGTAGCTTAAAGTGGAGGCGATAGAAGAATGATTTTTAAAATTTATTTTTACTGTTGTTTTTCTAAAAAATAAAATTTTGTTACCCATGGTATGTGCGGTTTTATACATTTGATGATTTCATGCTAAATATTTTATAAACTTAATTAACAACTGGTTATAATACTTATGTATATTTTATTGCATATCATTATCACAAGACACGTGTTTAAATCTACTACGCTACTATAAAGTTTATTATGGTAGGTACTTATCAACTAAGTTTGGCGCGTTTAGAAATAATGCCATTCATTTCATTTGTAGAAACATATATAAATATAATATTGGATTCTTACAAGAACAAAAAATTAGTTTGCTGAAAACACCAAGTTCACGGTGAGTGGTGAGTATCCCCCTAAACCTCTAAGGAATATTTCTGTTTTGGAGAAGAACATGGAATAGCGTCGGTTGGCGTCGGGTCCCGATCAATATTTCCCAACGTACGCTGCCCGAACGAACGAACTCGACTCATTCTTACTCCTGCTAAACACACATTCCGAGCTTTAGTAGAAACCTTGTACAAACCTATTATTCACAGAGAAATACGCTACTATTATATACTATGAAAGCTCTCTCATTTTACAATTTACGCAAAGAAATGAAGCAGAGTAATGTTCCGTTATTGGTTGGCAAATAATAACACAATTCTACACTATGAGTGCAATGAATGAGACTGATTTCATATACGTTAATGTTGACATTCATAATCAATGTACATATAATAAAAATAATTGCATACTACGAAAGCTCATTCACTTTACCGTTTGCGTATGGAAATGGAGTGGACTAATTTTAATGTCTTCGCTATAAAACAATATTAAAATAATATTATCTCGTCTGCAGTGTTAATGCAATGACTGATTTGTATACATTGGTGATTCACAAACTATTCGTACTTGTATAACGAAAGTTCGTTCGTTTTATATGTAATTATGTAAATATACGTAAAGGCGAATACCTAGATATCTTCCTACGTACATCTAAAAATAAGCACTACCTATATCTATATTATACCGTTATTATTATTATGTAGAAACGTGGCGATATTGGTTAGAAAATAATAACAGACTCGTGGGCGTTTTAATATTAATTTTATATGAATGGGTAGACAAGTAATGTCACACATGTTGAAATTATATTGTCAAATATGTACAAAAATATGTTTTTTTCTCTTAATAATTATATATTAAATACATACGATGTAAAAATAAGATTGATTGAAGTGTTTTCTACAACATATACTAACATATGATTGACTAAACAAATTATTTAACTTCATAGTATTATAAGACAAATAAATGTCTCACTCGTTTTTTTCTCTCCATCTATGTAAATAGGTATGTACTGATTTTCTAAAAAGATATTGTCAGAATGTCATAGAATCTATTTATACACATATTATTATAAAAGAATACATAATATTTATATGTATGATTACGTATATCCAAAATAATTTATTAAATGGATATATATGGATTAGCACATTATTCCGTTCATTAGTGTAGCAGTCGCGTAGACGTTCGTAGCACTTATTTAATTATAAAATTGTCTTACAATTGTATAATTTTGTGTAACACAGAATTATGAAAAACGCTTCAATACAAAACATTATGATGTGTCTAAATATAAATCGTTGACTGCTTTGCTTATATGTGTCATGATTTAAAACATAAAGATGAATTTATGAAATCATAATAAATCTACGTATACCTAATGATTGTATATATTAAACTGTAGATATACTCATAGTTTCAACTACGTGACCCTCTAAGAGTAAATATTTTATTAAGGCCCTAAAAACAACTTTCGGCATATACTTATTCAAATACAAAGTTATTTTAGTAGGTATCTTGAAATTTAATAACTAATTATAACAACAGACACACCATACAGGTACATATACATACGAGGCAAGCATATTTTTATTTCCCATTTTAAAAATAGACATTTAAAAATTTTATAAAATATATATTAAAATGTATTCACGTACATAATATCTCTATATATATAAAAATCTCGTGTCACGATGTTTGTGGTCGAACTCCTCCGAAATGGCTCGACCGATTTTTATGAATTTTTTTATGTATATTTGTTAGGTATGAGAATAGGTCAACAAGTATATTTCATACCGCTAGGTGATTAGGGTATCTCTATCCAGAAAAATTTTCTTTTATTTTTTTGACAATTTTTTATTTGTATTTTTTTTATTATTTGGCATAGAAAAATACCTATAACCCCAAATTTTAACTCTCCTACCCCACCCTCCCATTTTTAATCGCGATTTTATTATTTTTGTATGTACAAATTTAACCGTCGTTCGTATTTCAAACAGAACGAAATCATTTATGTTGTTGAATGACAGATGGCGCTACGTCCGAGAAGAATTTAAGAGAAGCGTCGCGTCATTTTGACATTTTATTCGGCATATCACAACGCAGTGCGTGCAAAATTTTGTACGATTTATATTAATTTATCTATTTTTATGTGCGTGTATTACAGTGCACAATGCCAGCAAGACGCAAGAGGGGCCATTTGAGCCGTCGAACGAATAAAGCAACAAACATGCGAAATAGTAGAGCAGAAAGAACAGACGAAAAAATCCAACAAGAGAACAAAAACGTGCGTGTAAGCATGTCGCAATTGCGTGCATCTCGATCATAAGAGGCACGAGCTGAACGAAATCAACAAAGACAATTGGAACGGAGCCAAGCGCACCGGTTCGTAGTTAACACACGCAGAGCAAATGACCGACAACGCCAACAAGTACATCGAGCATTTACATCCGCTTCGTTCCTTCGTCTCGCATTCGAGTACGAGCCAGATATTGAATATTCCGCTCATCCAAAAGTGCTGATTGGTGCTATGGACAAAGAATGTCCCCATTGTCATGCGCTCAAATTCAAACATGAGTCAGCCAGGATGTGTTGCGCATCAGGAAAAGTGCAACTACCATAAATTGAGATACCACCAGAACCATTGAACGGCTTGCTCATCGGCACGGTTCCAGATTCAAACCTGTTCCTGAAGTCCATCCGCACATTCAATTCATGCTTCCAAATGACTTCGTTCGGAGCAATAGAAATAGTTCACAATACTGCGGCAAATGGTCAACAATTCCATTCTACGTTCAAAATCAAAGGCCAAGTATACCACAAAGTAGGCTCATTGCTGCCAATGCCAAACGAACCACATATTTTTTTACAAATCTACTTCATGGGCGTTGAGGACATCAATCATGTGGATGCACGTTGCGGCTACAATGGCCTCAATTCGCCTATTTCCAGGCGCATCGTCGGCGAACTGGACGCCCTGTTGAATGAGCACAATGAATTATTGAAATTCTTCAAAGCACACATGCACAAATTGCAAAGTGACAATCACGCTATTGTCATTAATCCTGATAAAAACACCAGCTGGAGAGCACGTGCGTCGATTCAATGCACCTGTTGTTGACGACATTGCGGGAATCATGGTTGGCGACCGCACATCGACGCGAGAAATCGTGATTCGAAGAAGAAACAATAATCTGGAGTTCATCGCTGACACACACCGTTCATACGACGCTCTCCAATATCCGCTAATTTTCTGGAAGGGACAAGGCGGATATTGCATAAACATTAAACAACGAGATCCTGTCACAGGTAATTCATTCATTATGAACATCATTAGTCATTTTGAATTGAGAAAATGAATGGTTGATGTTTTTTTGTTTTTATCGGCGGTCATCGTCTACAGCGCTCTATTCATCTTTCTGTCATAGATCCCATCCCCACACACTTACGATACATTCGTTATTTTTTATTTAACAACCAAAATATTCACTAGAAATAATTTATATGGCAGAACAACGTTTGCCGAGTCAGCTAGTAAGTATAATAATAACTATTTGCGTATTCTCAGTCAATTAATAATAAATTAATGTATAATAATATTATTAGAATACAGTTTTGCCGGGTGGTTTTGAATTAGAGATTCTGTGATATATAAGTATACAGCTTCTTTACATTAGAATAATGAAATAATATTTTGGGTATGCATCTCTCTGGATTCTGGGTAGATATGTAAATTTCTCGCAGAGCCAAACTTGTATGAAGCGCATTTGAACGTCGGAATAATATCTTCAAAAGAGACCTCCGATTGTGTCTTAAGCGATAAGTGTTCAACCAACGTGTGATACCAGTGCTCACGTATCTACATATCGTCGTCCCAAAAGAAAAAGGGCACTTGTGCATAAATTGAGTTTTGAGAAAAACGCATTGTAAGTGTTTTTGGAGTGAAAAAAAATCGTGGAGAGGTTATTACTTAATATTTTGAAATGAATTTTGGAACCCATATGACCTAATTACTCAAGATTGAAATGCAATTTTTATTTTTTAAGTCACATGTTACCTTTTTCCTATATGCATTTATGAATAGCTTTATCTTCATTTTATGATTTGCGAGCGTCCACTTTACGCTTATTGTGATCTTCCAAAATATTTATTTCGGCCTCTTTGTCCGCTCCCAACATGTTTTTAAATTTTTTACAAATTTCACAAGTGCCCTTTTTCTGCAACGAAATTATATTTTTTTGTACAAAGGCCCTTACTCACTTTTAAATAATTACACTTGTTACCTTTTTCCTATATTGCTTTTGTATACATTGCACATAGTTACTAAAATCGTGTAGCTACATGTTACCTTTTTCATATACATTAAATGAAGATCAGTTTACAAATACACAAGTAACCTTTATTTTCTTTGCTCAATTGTGAATTCATGGGGTTTGCTTCACAAATGCCGTTTTGCCCATAATGTAGAGAAAAAAATTACGAAGAAAACTGCATTCATAACTCAAAACCGTTAAAATTGCACTGTGCCCTTTTGCTTTTAGGGCGACGATATGTCAACCATGGAGCCATAATGTAAGAAAAATCGTGAAAAAAAAATTACGAGTTGCGCAACGTGGCATGGAAATGTGCATGTCGGGCATAACGCAGAAAGACCACAAAAGAAACCAATGGATAAGGAAACGGACAAGAGTACATAATGTGTACTAAAATGTAAACATAGCTCAACGATTAATCAATCGCTGAACAAATGCCGGCATACAGTGGTACCCAAGTGGCACTAAACGTCCACAAGAACGTACTTAAACCCGGTGGAGAGATGAACTCATTAAGTTTGGTGGATGTCCGTGGCAGCGAAAAATTAGTAACATCTAATGGAGGCCTACATCCAGCAGTGGCTCTACTCCGCTTATGATAATTATAATGAAAATCAAATATTTAATATAGATAAAAGGTGTTTTGAAATATTAAAATACATAATTTGAAATACTATTATCGTCGATTAGATTTATATATATTCAGGTGTTTTATTTGGATATAAAAACCGAAAAGTTATTATTTTATTCTCAATGTCATTAATACTTTTGTGAAAATGATCCCTATTCATTCATCCGTTAAATACGGATTCAAAAAGTATCTTTTAATACAAAAAAAAATATATAAAAAAGCGACAAACTCGTTATAATAGGAAAGTAAATCACCGGTGTAACTGATATTGGATTTTCGGAATATCTTTATTCTTCTTCAAGGTGGGTTTCACTTTGACACGTTGACGCCTACAAGTCTATTTAATGTACATTCATAGAAATATATTTATTAACCTCTTGGTATAAGTAGATACTTTGTATACACTTGGTATTCATTTATATATTAAAGAAATAACAACAGAAACTGGTGGATAATTACGGAAAAGTATTTTTGTTTAATTAGACGGAACCAGGACAATCTGTGGTTAGAGACTGTAACAGGGAATTCGTGGGAATTGAAATACCTAACGGGTGTGGAGAACCAGGCAACCAAAAATCCAAAAATGGAATAAACTTAAACACGTATCAAGAATACGCATGTATTTCGTTCTGACAACTGCTCTCGTTTTATGCACCGATGCTCATTCAATATTGCTGTATAACACACTATTACACGTCTATAATGTATGGTTAATTTTCGTAGAACACTCACACATTCAAAAACCGGCGTCAAAATATAGTGTATTGGAATATAGCCTATCGAAATTCCATATATTAATCTGTTCTGTGGACTGTATTCATAATTCATTAAATTTATATATATGAAATTAAGAATGTTACATTCTTAAATATTTTGAAAACTCGGCCTTGAATAAAAAATATTAGTAAATGCCACGTTAAAACCACAAATTTCAGGGTTTTTTTTATATATATACATATAGGTATATTTCTAACTTCTGTGATCGTTTCAAATTACGCACATATGTGCCTAAATTTTTTATATAACTTGTTATAAAAATACGTTCCAAAATAATTCCTATAAGTTGGTAGGTAAATATTTACTTAGTCATGGTGAATCAGACCCAACATAGCTACTGATTCATTATATGTATTATAACTAAAAAAACATTTTTATAATCCATTTCACCGTTCCAATAATAATTTTAATACAAATGAAATTTATGTGAAGCAATTTTGTAATCGAAATGAGAAAAATAGTATTTCGTATATATAGGTACTGTGCAAGGTGGTAAACGCGTGTAGACACCTTTGGATTGATTGATTCGTATAATATTTTACAAACTGTATAAAAAAAATTGTAAACTTATTGTAGATTTGTGGTGGTTAAATGTATGTGGAAACTTGGCTTGGAGGCCACATGAGAAGAATTTACTTATGCGATAAACTTCCAAAGTTAAGTGCAGCAATAATTCTAATGGATTTAAGTTTTGTACTATTCCATTTGAGTCGTTTTTTGAGACTCGGGTTTCGCCTCTCGGCATCTTCAGGCACTATGCGCACTCACCAATGGTAAATATACACTGACAGTGTGTATAGTACAACACTTAAATCAATTAGAATTTAAATTAGAATTCCATCAAGTACATACCCCTCGGACGATAGTATTAATATTACAGCAATAATGTTGTCAGATTTTTTACACTAAAATAGTTAGGATCTTTATACTTTCTGGTGAAGCGATCGCTGACACCGGTATAGCAAACTGTATTCAAATTCAACTATTCATACAATTTTAATTATATCTAATAAATTATACCTACGACATACAACTGATTGTACAATTTAATTTAATTATCTACCGACAGATTTGGCTGTAGATAAAAAAAATTAAAACATATAAACCGAATTGTTACGCATCCACCGGTAGCGCGATAATCCGGGTGTGTGTTCTTTATAAAAATAAAAAGTTTTTTTATCAAAAAAAGATTGTTTAAAAAAAAATCAGAAATCGTTATGACTCCTTCTAAAGAACTTATCAAACTACATTTTTAATGATACATAAATATTCATAAAATACCGTGTACTATACTACTATAAAAGCGCACAATTTAATATAGTTATAACTAAATTATACTAAAAATATACTATATTATAACTATACTATAACTAATATACTATAACTAAAAAAAAAATCTCTAATGTTTATTTAAAATAACAATTATCAAATCGCAGAGGCATTACCATCACCCGTAAGCAGACGAAAACAGAGATGATTGTTTTTAATTATGTGGAATAATAATTATTATTCTCGATATTCATATAAACAGGAACAATTATTTTATTCTTGTTTATGTTAAGCTTATACTTCATATATCTAAGTAATTAAAAACAGGAAGTACATTCATTTGCAGTAATTGTGAAATAAATTATAGAATGGGGTGAGTAATCTGAAAGGATACCGAGGTTATCTCTTTCTTTATGACCAAAAGTAGGTATATCACAAGTATAGAGTATGTACATACTTTGTATATGTATTTATTTATTTAAAATATAAACATTAACCACATAACACATCATTAATTCAAGACGTTCACAACATAGCATTTAGGATAAGTACAGGTAAATCAAAGCAGTAGAGAAAAATACAAATTAAACAATAAAATAAAATTTTAAAAACAAAATACATGTGTCGCTACATTTCAAAATCAGCCAAGTCCACCTTTAGGTATTTTTTACTTTTTTGTGAATTGCTGAAGAACTGCTGCTTTCTAACATTTCTGCATTATCAAAATTTGGAATTTATTAATTTTAAATATTCTATACTCGAAATAATATAAACTTTTACCCTTGTGACTGTGTATTTGAGAAAACAAAAAACTGTTTTTCTCCTATTTATCTATTATGGACTTGGCTGATTTTGATTTTGAATCTAGCGACACACATAATATTGCATCGCTAAAAGTGTCTACAACTCTAGAGAGTGCATTTGCCAGCCCGCACAGCCCTCGCTATTGGTGCCTGGTGAGTTTATAACTAGGGACGGCAACTCATATGAAAGTATGGTGAGGCAGGCTGGTAATCAAGTTATGGTAGCACTTCAACGTGCGTCACATTGACGTTCAGTTTGCATTGGTAAATCAACGTGGAAGTTTCACCTGAGCTAGGTAATATTCAGTAAAAATGGTTGTGTGTAGTGTGTTAAATTGTAAAAACGACAGTAATGAAAAGAATAAACGCTTAGGAGCCGTGACGTATCACAAATGAGTATATTTAATTAATTTTATACATGTTAAAATAATAATCTAAAATAATCTCGGCTGCATAACGCATGCTTAAATTCGTTCCGAATTACTCTGTTTACATACCATTACACAGCAGTCGTTTTTGTATTGCTCAGGACCACATTTAAGTGAACGCATTGATTATTAATATTATAATTGAATATAAGTAACACATTTTGATTGTATCGTATATTTGAGCATTGTTATATCATTGTATGCGTTGATACTTTGATATTATTCACTGTTAATTCTTCGTGGAATACCAGTACACAAGATTTTTAAAAATTGTAAATAACGTGATATATATTTATTTATTTATTTATTTTGTTTACAATATTAATTGATTATGAGACGTGTTTGTGTTCAGATATTTATAATCCATATACCTACCTATAGAAATGTACGTACTATATATTATATAAGTTAGGAAAGGAAAGTTGTTTATATATTATATATATTGTAGGTATATATATATTATATTGTAGTATAACTTAATTAAACCCCAACTAATTACAAATGTGTAAGTTAAACTTAATTAAGGCTGAATTAATTACAGTGATGGGATATTTGCAAGAATTTAATAATGTTTTTTCTATATCTTTATGTAAACTTTATTTTTGATTAATATAATATGACATAATATATATTATAACCTTTTATAATTTTATTTTATTTAATTACTTTATTGCTATTATTATAATTACTTTATTACTTGTATTACTTTTGAAAGACATATAGAGTAAGTACCTAAATAACCTACCTATCTTTTCATAAATTCCCAACATTCAAATATAATTATACTAAAATCCTAACAGTGTTGTTATTTTAAACCTTCCTTCGCTGAACATTATTATATTATATGAGTACGTAGTAACTACGTAAGGTACTACGGTCAAAGGGCCAACGTAAATCCTCAGTGATGCCCTGCATTTTTTTATCGCGTCGCTTTTTCTCGTAAGTTGTCAGCTGTCGTCGACATGCTTCATTTGGTTGCATGAGTAACCCGCTTCGTTGCCTATCTCTATATTTAGAACATCTATGGTTTATAATCATTAATAAAGATATAGTCGATAACGGTATAAACCCCAAACTAATTCAATGTTTAACAGGAATCTCTAGACGAAACTGTGTCTACTATCCAAGTTTACCCGGGCCGCGCAATGTAAAATTTCCAATATTATTTGGCTTTGATGGAATTCAAAAAACGGATAAAATCCTATTATTTATTTGGACTGACGCTACCGGTTAACCCGTGTGACAGCTAATACGTAGCAGGTGATTGATGCCGCAGGGGATGTGATCGGAACTCGCCTCACACGATGGATTAGCGTAGGAAAAACCCTCCCCTAAAAAATCAAACATGACGCACGACAAGTTTTTTGTACTATTATCATCATTGTTTTATGATTACAGCGACGGCGAAACAAAATATCACTGTCAAATTAAACCGCACCCCTAAGTCAATCATTGTAATAAAAATCTTAGGTATTTTCACTGAATTTGATAAATATTTATACCAGTCCCAAACATAGAACACATTTATATATTGTACAACATAACGAAACACACGTTCATCTAATTTATTTTGTTAATTATTTGATCCAAAGTTCCATCTAACGAGGCAGTAGAAATATTATAACTTTCGCATATTTTTAGGTAGATGCTAAGGTCCGTTTCAGACGGGACACCGGTGTCGCGCTTTTATATAATAAGGAGGCCTGACATTAGCTCTGGGGCATTCATAAACATAATACAAAGGCCTCCTATATTACATACGAACGCGACACCGGTGTCCCGTCTGAAACGGCTGAAAGTGTACGTGTAAGTGACTCATTAGCTCTGGGGCGTTCATAAAAATAATACAAAGGCCTCCTATATTATATCAAACGTGACACCGGTGTCCCGTCTGAAACGGGCCTTAGAGTGCGATTGTTTTCGTACTTACAAACATTTTTCATTTAATTTTATTGGTAAGATATGAAATTTTGTATACTTACATAATATTAAATAATATTAAAGAACATGAAAAGTTTGTTGATAAGGTTATTCGAAATTTATGATCCAGGAAATATGCCAATAATTTGGTTTTATTAATAATTCATGTCACAGTTTAAACATTCTAATGAGAGCTTTTCTCGTAATTGACTTTTGAGTACAAATTGTGTGGTGTGGAACTCCTATTTTCTCATATAATTTTAAATTACAGTGACTGTGCATACCTCCTAATGGTCGACTTTTATTAAAATTAATAATCCGGACCGCTTCTTTTAGCACAGTTTTAAGTATGATTGAAATATTTTTAGTCTCTTCACTTCCTTTGTCAAAATCATATTATTATCTTAAAACACTACCAACACTCATATTGCCTTGCGGAGCGTGTTTTGAAAATGCTAGTTTAAACGTCAGAAAATATATAATATTATGACGAGCGAAAACACATCGAGATGTAGGTACAAATTGTGTCGTACAAATCAATTCATTGAACCGATAATAAAATTAATAATAAACCATTTCTTTTAATTAGGAAAAATTCACAAGATTTGAGATTGTAACATTCCATATCGTCACTGTACATGCCCACTGCCGTAACCCTCGCTTTTCACCAAAGTTACATTTTGATGGTAATGGCCTTTGGCCCTGTCATAAATCCTAAAAAAAATATTTTAAGCCATATTTGTAACTTGACAAAGAATATTCTAGCCAAATGCTGTAACCCTGTCTAAACGTAAGCCACAGGGTAGGTACAGAGTAAGCCACTCAATCTGTAATAAAATAATAAATAAATATTATACAAAATAATAAGTAAATCCAATGCCCACAGTTTTTTCACTTCCTGAACATATTTGAGGGTTACCTATAACAGTGACGATATAATATTGAACATATATAAGTTATTATGGCAATTAATATACCTTGATTTAAAACACAAAAACCGATAGTCCAAAATATCTCATAATTCATGCAGGTTCTACTAGTTTAAATTATCGTAATTAAGTAGGAGGCATGTCGCTTAATTGGTTAGAGCATATTGGCGTGATACCAGTGGATTTACGGGGTAAAATCCCGTCATGCGTCGTATTTTTTCAAATGTGATTTTTTCTAGTAGGTACCTATATATCTAAGGTGTTTTCAAGTTATGTATGTTCAATATATGGAAAATTAATAAATTTATTTATTTCGTATGTTCTAAATTTAAAATGTGTCTTCATATTTTTCAAGTGCAATGAATCGAATACTTCTTTACAAATTCAAGTTAATTTTATATACTTAATTTAATGAACATGACAAATTATCAATTCAAAGCGTTCACGACATGGCGTAAAGTAAGTGTTGACAATTTTCATATGAAAATACAGAGTAATGTGAGTAAATAATAAAATAAGAAAAATAAAATTACATAGAAGCATGCAGGGTGAATTAGGTTGCTAGACCATATCTTGTTAAAACTTATAAAACAACGTCCATCTAAATTCACTCTCACGTAAGTGGAACATATGAATACCCGAAGCAATTTGATTAAACATAGTTATTGGCATTTCTATGATGCCCCCAATTTCTAAGATAATAATTATATTATCAGAGACACACAAGCCAATAAATACTACCAAGAATGGTATAGTTTCCATTTACGCCGCGTATAAGTCGGAAAAAATATGTAGCAAAATAATGATCCCTTCTAAACTTATACACAATGTGCTGCCCTTGTACTTTGTTATAAATCATTATACATTTTGGTCTCACATTATTTTCTTTCAGGTGGTTTTACAATCTTCGGCCATATCCCACCCCTTAGTTGGAGCATATGGACACCACGCGGCGCCTCCTCCTGCCGACCGCAGCTAAATAAATTTTACTTCAAAATTATATTACGAAGCGCACAATGATTTAAGGTTTAAAATTACATCGAAGTCATATTGAATATTAGCTTTGCATGTTTAATTAATTATTCTAAATAATTATTATTAATCGATTAAACGTCAGCGGCAAACAGAGCGGCTAGCCTAGTCCCGTCACAATGCCCACATCGTAATTTGAAAGAATTGAAAACACACACTGTTTTATTTTGCATCCGGTCAATCCGGAAGGCATTGATATTAATATGACTTATCGTTTCAATTCTTTTTATTCTCTTAAACTCTTTCTTTAAGCACTAAGGTGCATGGTTGCTACATCAGTCCCGTGCAGCATCGCTTCGGGACAAGGAAGTGTGGCACTAAAATCTTTTCATTCTGATACGTTTATAGCGTCATGGAAGGCGGCCGTGCACAAACCGCGGCTGCATATACATGGCGGGTGGAAATGGGGAAACTCAAATCATCATTATCGTTTCAATGTGAAGTCAATTGTGTGCTTAAATTTATTTTTAAAATGCCGAAAAATAATAATTATTATTTGACTATTTAATTTGTTATGGTCGATTTTATATATTCACTCCCTTAATAAATTATAATTAGCTACCTACAGACCTGCAAACTTATCTGAAGAATGGGATGGGGGAGCCACTGTCGAACTACCCAATCAAGACTCGTAATTGGACAAAATCTGACATTCGAATGAAATTTTCAAAATGGCGTCTTTTGGTAGATAAAACTATGTATGATTCAATAGCATAACTTTAAATATTTTATAGATATAACAATAGTTTTTATCTAATATCTGTTATGATTTGCTTTAGGCAGGCTTCAATTCAATAAAAACTAGCCAATACTATCTGCAATTTACATTCTTTTTTTTTTCGACCATGTCCGATCCTAATATGATCATATGGGCCTCAACAGAGCAGAGGTTTGTATTAACAGATTTTGTTTTTTACGAGAAATGGATGTCAGCCACTTGCTCAGCCTATTAGGTCCATACCCTGACTCAACACAAATTGAAAAAACAATATGTGTACTTGCCATACACAGGATTCGAACCTGAAAACCACGGCGTGATAGTCCAACGCTTAAGCCGCACGGCCACCGTGGGTTTAAATGAAAATAAATAAGTGTTGCTGACAAAGTTTAATGTGCACTATTTATGTCGGATCATCATAGCCTACTTCCACCCTTCGCCACCGAATTATTGTCACACTATGAATCTTGTTAATGGTATGATCACAAAAATATCTATCGAATACAAAAAACTAACGTTTATTTTAATGAGATGCTGTCCTAAAATAACTACCTAACATGTAAAACCATTAGAATCTTGAATGATATATTTTCAATAAAGAGAGCTGCAAACTTAAGTCTTTGGTATATTCTGATTGTAAATTATTAATTGGTACAATTGGGAAATGGAATTCGATTAAGCAAATGCTATCTCAATCAAAAAGTTAAAAATGTGGCAGAAAATTTTCGAAAATTGCCGTTCGTCGTCCGAAAACTGACATGTGCAGATAATCGTTTTGTTCATGCTGTGTGCAAAACAATCTTCGTGTAGGTACTTACTTTTTAGGCTCGACGAACACGTCTGGGAGCCGGAGTGACGTCATCGCCGAATATATTATTTCCTATTTCATTTCGATGGCCCGCCACCAATACAGTCTCGTCGCGAGCTGATGTCAAAAAAAAGTATTGATACTTTGATAGCTATCGGTACTTTCATTTTGGTGGGGTGTCAATATTTTTGTTCCCAATACAGATCGCAGACAAATTCTTTACATTCATTTTAATACGTATCATAATTATTATTATATCTCTAGATTCTAGACCCACGACTAATACCTCGTTTAAACGTGCACAGATTTACGCTGACAGTACGTATTATCGCGGCCATAACAAGAAAATACACGTGTAAACACGTATATTCGTGCAAGTTACAAGATTGCATGCATGCATCCAAAAAGTTCAGAAGATTAGGAATTTTCACGCGACAATTGGACCGTGCAATATCTGCGCCTGTGCAGTATACCCATAGTAGCGAACATGCCGGTAAAAAAATGAGCTACATTTTGAGGTTAACCGATTTACACGACCTATCAAATAGTACCATAAATTTACAACATCGCTTTTTGCTAACTTTTGAAGAATGAGATTGGCGAGACAGTCAGTACTTTTACTTGTAAACAGTTAAAATCGCGATAGTTTAAAACACACATTACTGGTGCAAGTAAATCCATGCACGTGTAAAGCCGCTATTATCAAGCAAATTGCAAGATTGCATGCATGTATCAAAAAGATTCAGAACCTTCTAAACTTTCACGCAATAATTGGTACTTGCATGGCGGTGCGCATGCGCATAGAACGATAGTGGCGAACCTGCCGGAAGAAATACGAACTACACAGCACAGAATATTTTGACGTCTACCGATTATGTACGAACTTGTCCGAACTCGTCAGAGCCTGTCTGAATCTGACAAATAGCAACATACGATGACAACCATCTCGCTTACACTAGAAGAATGAAGAATTGAAGGACGAATAAACAGTTATTATCGTGATAATTTAAAATACACACTATTGGTGCAACTAAATCCATGCATGTGCGCATGTGCTATTAGATTAGATACAACTATACATACATTTACTACATTCGAAAATAATATTATTATGCGATAGATACTTGATAATATTACCAAGACTTTTCTTTCAGTGCGATAGACACTTTTCCTTTCGTTAAGACACCCCTAGCCGTAGGTACTGGCCACAGCACAGGCGGAGTTGCGCGCGAAAACTAACAAGGTCACGTGACATTCGACGCCTGATTTTTACAGCCAACGCACGTTTTTTACGACACCCCAACAAAAGCGACAATCCCAAAAATAGACCCATAACAAGATATCCGTGTTTGATACTGCACACGTCCCGTATCCTGCCGCATATACTTTATAATTTATATTTATCACAATATTATGCCTGCCATGCGTGTGTACGAAATGCTTTCGAGAGTAAATACAATTATTTATTAGGATGTTATGTGATAATAATAACATTGCCGACAAAGCAAATTTCAATATCAGTAAGGGGCACAAGTGAATTTGGGCAATTGCCAATTAGGCATATTGTGTTCAATAAATAAAATGGCCCATTTTCACAGGTATGTAGGTACCATTTTCCTCAATTTCTTTCCGTGAATATAATTAAAACATACATGTTGTACATAATAATATAATATAACAATAATAATTAAAGTATCTATTAATTGTGTTGCAAACATATATGTAGGTACTTACTTCATAGATTTCCACCGTTTTAATAAGATTAAAACTTACATTTTTTTGTTAGTTTAGTAATTAAATACCAACCTTATAAAAATTAATTTTATTAAATCGTCGATATTAATCTGAATGATTTCGAATTCTCAAATGTAAACATTATCTCAATTAATTAGCAGTTTTTATAACAATGTGGCTCTTAAATGGGTGTCGAGCAGTGGCGAAGGGTGGAGGTAGGCTGTTAATATCCGCCATAAATAGTGCACACTAAACTTTGTCGGTCATACGTATTTGTTTTCATTGAAATAAGACTACAATTTACAGATGGCGTTGGTCAGTTTTTAAAAATCAATGAAACCTTGCCAAAAACCAAGTTGTAATAAATGATAAGTCAAAAAATACTCGTCTATCTATAAAATATCTAAAATTATGCAATTAAATCATACATAACTTTGGATATTTTATAGATAGATTAATATTTTTTATCTATTATAGTTTGGTTTAGGCAGTTTTTAATGAATTTAAAAAACGAAAACCGCCGACGATGTGTGTAATTTGTATTCTTAATCCAACGAAAACAAATAAGTAGGAATGAAAAATTGCACACAATTTTATCGTATCGTCTAAAGTATACCAAAAGTATTATGGTTTGGTGTTTGGTGAGGCACGGTTTAATCGATTTTTAAAAACTATCCAACATCATCTGTAAATTGCAGTCTTAGTTCAATAAAAACAAATACGTATGACTAACATAGTTTAACGTGCACTATTTATGGCGGATCTTAACAGCCTACCTCCATCATTCGCTACTGGTGTCGAGTTAATAAGAAATGTTGTGAAAATCAGTGTGTTAAACTTTAAACAATGCGTTACATCTGAAACGAATACAACGCAAGTGTTAAATCGAATTAACCTTAATAATTTCAACGTCATATTCGGTATTTATACAAAATATTAGTAAAACGGTCTTTAGTTTGTGACAGGATTTGTTTATAAATAAATGCACAGATTGGCGCATCGCTACACCGAGTTTATCACTTTATACACTATAAAGTTCTTTTTCATGCATGTGCATTTAATTCAAATGCAAATAGTATAATTAGTAGATGTCCTACGAAATATTTTTGAATAAAAATACTGCATATTCATAAAATGTCATGTTTAAATATTTGCTTTATAAAAAAATATTAACAAGGAAAGCTTTGACAGAGAATGGGCAACGTTTGAAATGCAAATAAATCTCGCTGAACATAAAATGGTATTTGAAAAGAATTCGCAAGAATTTAATAAAACACACTTGCTAGAATGTTAATATAAATTTATTTAGCCGTAAAGGACTAATCGCATTATCACGACGTGGACGGCGAGATAAGTAATTCCTTCCGTATATTAGATAAATGGAAAGCGAGCGGTGGAAGAATGGTAGAATATCCGCCTGTAAATCCGCATTCGGAAAATACGTAAGTAGTTTTTAAAACAAGTGTTAATCCAAATATCCTGATGCACTAAACTTTGGTGTTTAACTTTAACCAAGGGCGAAGATCACACGCTTGATGTATTCGAGAGATATGATATTATGGCCACATTCTAGAATAAGGCGAATGATGTACCTATACGACAACTTTGAGCTCAAAAACCTCTTTCATGAATATCTTTACATTCGCTAAATTCGATACGACTCCAATGGACGGGCCATGTATAAAGAATGGACAATTGCAAACAATCCAGAAGTATCCAGGATAATGGGTTAGACGGTCGCAGATCGACTGGCAAAGCTTAAACTTTGGTGATTGGACTGTGTCAACAAGGATGCTAAAGCAGCTTAGGAGGAGATAGATGAGGCTAGGACCCGCTCTGGCTTGTTAAGCCACTGATGATAATGATATCAATGTGATACTTAAATGGCCAACAGCCATAATTCTTAAAACCTGTTAGGTTATGTTATTTGAAAACGTGTCACTCAATGGACGAGTTACATAATGTATGCTTCTTAGGTAACAAGTAAGATTTCCGCGGACGAAATCTAGCGAGACAGCTGTGGCGCATATTATTGTTTTTCGATGTTTGAATCGTCTATAACGGTTTTTTGTTTCATTATCCTGATTCTGCTGCTTAAAATGGCTATACAATGCGTAAAACCCTTAATTTCGAAAATAAATAAAATAGTGATTTATACCTATAGATACCTTTATATTTTGCATTTCTATATGAAATTGGTAATCAAACGATCTGAATTTTGTAAAAGGAGAAAAACCTCTGATATAAAAAAGCATCGTAAATCCTGAAACATCTATGAACACAACAAAAAATCTAACTACTACATGCTCAACCTTAACTTTCCATTGAAACTTAGGGCGCAAGATTACTTAGACTGCTTTTAGCATCAATTGTTCCGTGGCGTGTCAGGAATTATCTAGCGATTATTTCCACGTAAGAAAGGAAATCGTTTTATCACGAGGTGTTGTGAAACGTCTGGAAAACACCACCCTTGAATGAAGCGTCCCACCTATCCTGTCATACTTTAAGGAAGCGCTGTTTCTCGCACTACCGAGAAAACAATAAGACAGGGGATTTAATAAACCAAGAGTATATGAACATAATATTTACTTGCAATTCTCTTTGGCGTTTAATTAAATTAACACGATGAATTTATAAGAAACTTACCAAGCGAGTAATAATTATTTGATTATTATTGTAGATGGGACGATTCGAAACGGTACATACCTGAAAAAGAAAAAATAAACACTTGGTTATTTTATTTTAAAAGAATAATAAGTACATTGAATATAATATAATGACTGCAGTAGTGATAGGGTCGTATATTAATAAGTCGATGATAATACTTTATTTACGTAGAAGTTAGTTCTTTCAGTTTCTTCAGTTCAGCAACTGCATTATTGTATTTATATGCAGATATATTCACTGTTTTATGAACGCCACTTATGGCCCCCACAAGGGGAGGGCGGCTAACAGGGCTCTAGCCTAGGAGCCCGGACTCATGGGGGGCCCGGCGTGGCGAGTCGACCAGATAAGTGAGATAAACACACATCACAAATTTGCTCTTATAGTAAAAAAAAAAGTTGCCTGCAGCGCTATTTTCCTTCAATAACGTTATTATTTTAAATTATGTGGTTTTATACGATATGGTTTTTAATTGTGTATCGGTACTCGACAACTCCACAATTCAAATGAATGTATTAGTATACAACAAACACTAAATAAACACATTAATTTAACCTCGTACACCAGTGTTTCCCAAAGTGGGGTACGGGTAGATTTTGGTGGGGGTACGCGCTGCACCGGGCTTTGGCTGCACCTGGTGCAACAATCATTAATACGACATCAATACAACATTCACACTAGAAGGTTTATCGCATGCGGAATAAGAGCAATTGTTGGAATTAGCTTTAGACGGATTCTTGAAAAATAAATACATAGGTATAAGGAGTGTACTTTAACATCATTCTGGTTGCAAATGCAACATGTGTATCCAGTTTTAATAGAGAAAATCCTGAAATACATCTTGCCTTTTCAAACTTCATATCTATGTGAAGTTGCTTTTTCAGCATTTGTAGGCATTAAGTCAAAAAAGGGAACAGGCTTTTGGATGTGGAACCGCAACTCAGATTAAAATTAACAACCAGGTAACCAAAGTATCGACGGCCCCAGGAAAAACCGGTGTAAGTCTAAAATCACAAATGTTCAGGAGAGCGAAAAAACTAAAATATTTACGCTATTAAATTCATCATATAAAATGAGTGAGTTTTTTCTAATCTTATTTAAGTAAATCAGATAGACCATTTTATGGTCTATATTTCTATCAAAATTTAATGGTGATTAATTGATTAACAGCTAAGATAATGACCAAAAATCGTTTTTATTTGGAATAATATTACGCGCTTGATGTTTTGACTCGGTTCAACATGCTTTTGCGCGGACAAAATAGATCACTGACTCCGCACAGCAGACTTATATTCTGGCATAGAACGGTTTTTTACGTCGCGTTTTTCTTACTCTATACGATTTTATTAAACACAACCATAGTTATCGTGCTCTTGTACGGAACAACCATTATAGCGCATTATTTAGCTCGAAATAGGACAGCGTGAATACAAAATAATGACAAAGAGTAAGGAGACATATTGACATACAGTTTTTTTGTACGAAGTTTTTATTACAGAAAAGTATCTAAGTATGATAATTTTTAAAAAATCAAAAAAAAAATGTAAATTATTTTAGTTATTTATATAAATATTGTTAATATGTACAATAAGTAATATAAATTATTCAGGAAAATGGTAATTATGGAAGGATAAGAAATTAAAATATAACGCAAGTAACTACGAGAGAGAAAAAATGTTTATTTTTATACATAATAACACAATTTACATTAAAAATATGGAAAGAACAATCATAATTTTAATAAATATTTTATGTTAATACAAATAAATCACATTTTATTCATTTTATTGGATTATTGATAACACAATTTATATTAAAAATATGGAAAGAACAATCATAATGTCAATAATTATTTTATGCTAATACAAATAAATCACATTTTATTGGATTATTGATAACACAATTTACATTAAAAATATGGAAAGAACAATCGTAATGTTAATAATTATTTTATATTAATACAAATAAATCACATTTTATACATTTTATTGGATTATTGATAACACAATTTATATTAAAAATATGGAAAGAACAATCATATTGTTCATAATTATTTTATGTTAATACAAATAAATCACATTTAATTAATTTTATTGGATTATAATTGATAACACAATTTAAATTAAAAATATGGAAAGAACAATCATAATGTTATTAATTATTTTATGCTAATACAAATATCTCACATTTTATTACTTTTATTGGATAGTTTATACACCAATCGACTATTTTTCCTGCCTTCGAAATATATGTGGAGCCAGTATTGATTGATGTTTTCAAAATATTTTTTTTCCAATTAATTTCTTGTCGTCTTCTCTCTGCACCTTTAGATGGAGAATACGTTGATCGTACATCATTTTCATCATGTGTAGTCGAATTGGGATTATTTGATTTTTCATTTGTCAAGGTATCATTGTCCATTATGATTTATGGAATGGCGATTATGTCATTACAATGCACTGAAGTGGACGGAATCGCAATATCTTGATAATCATTGCGGTATGTTTGTATTGAATCACTTTGCGGTTTCGATATTTCATCCATTAAGTAATCCAAAACTTCAGGAGATGCGCATTTAAAATATTCGTCAATATCTGGAGCACTTGATGTAAACGAAATTATACTGGGACAGTATTCTGAATAGCTAGAATTGTAATCCTTACCTGTCGTATCGTTAGAATCTGTAAAAACAAAATATAAAATTAAAATTTAATACTCCAATGTATATACCCTATGATTAAAAAAGTAGATAACAGAGTGATACCAGTAAAAAACATTCCTAAAGATGAGTTTACAGTACCTAAACTTATAGAATTGCTTATTTTTCAGAAATATTAAAACTTAAATGTTTTCTAACATCTCAATATTTCGTGGTATTCAGAAAATACATAGATCGTCTGCTACATATATAACAAAAAAATAGGTTTTATCAATATAAAACGCAATATAATTCAAATACTTATTCCCCATAATTTACTACCTATGAGGGTTTGTTTCTTCTACTTTGATTGGATAGTGTTATAAAACTTATAAACCAACACAAAATCTTTAAAAAAATAAAATTTTCTATTGAAGCATAAAAAAACGGTTTGTTGTGAAATTATGTCAAATAATATTAAATAAATTGTATTATATTTTAATAAGTGGTTAATATACACACAGTCTCTTCACCAAGAATCGAATAATATTTTAATAGTCTTACGTTGTTATAGTGGTTATATCATATTATGCTTACCTATGACTTCATCGTTGTCAAGGGATTCTTCATTCACCATGTTTTTCACATTGCAGAATACGCCACTTGCTTCATCCAATATACAAGTATAATCTTTAAATCAATACACAAGCACATTAGATACCATGATTTGGTAGATATTCATAAAATATCTCATTTAAATAGTAAAGTAGTTAAATATATAAAAATACAGATAAGTATGAATTACAATGAAGAAATGTACAAAATAAAATTATTTTAGAGGGTTGGCGCAAACCAGCAATCATTGCGTTATGCATTAAATTTATAAATTAATCAACTTAATATTAACATAAGCTAATTGGTTATCAAATAGTATTTTCTTTAAATAGTGGATTTCATTATCTAAGCGTTTCATTATGAACTTTCAAAGAAACAGGGTTTAATATCAATTTTCATTCATATCTAATTCTTTTTTATTTAGGTAATTATACAAAATGTAAACTCTGTCCAATTTTACTAGGATTAAATAGCTAATAACTTTCATAATAATAAAACAATCATAATCAATAAGTAAAAAGTATGTAAATGTATGTACTTACCACTCTCACCACTACTAGATTTTTCAAAATTAATTGATAATTTATTTTGAAGTCCACCCGATGCTAAATGCAATATATGTTTTGCGCGATCAGATATGGTATAAGTACTAATTAAATTTTAAAGAAAATAACGATAATTATAAACCGTTGATCATAACATCATATAAATAATACCAATTAGGTCACTAGTCATAAACACAAAGATTGCATAGGTAGGTACTTAATACTTATTTGTAATTAATGATAAAAATTCTCAGTCGCTAATCAATGGGAAAGTTAAACGAAGAAATTATTCTGTGAACATTTCACCATCTACACGACGTTTTATTTGTTTCATCTTTTCCTAAATTTCTATTATAATAATATATAGGTATAATATAAGGCACCAAGCTCAAAAATTTAAAATTAAAAGAAATTCTTCAATATTTATGTAGAAACGAATAAATGCTTCTTTGACTGCATTTTGTATATTTTTGTTAATGTTTTATTGCGGCCAATAAATGCGTCTCTGTGAAAGCCCGCCTAATCCTTTTAGGACATCCCGCCAAATAAAATTATTTTCCCAGGATACTTAGAAGTGAGTAAATTTAATGATTTTGTCTACGAGACATATTTAAAGTGATAATATAATAACAATACTGGCTACATTGTCATATTTGCAAAAATATTATGTACATGTGCTGTACTTAGGCCCACATTCAATAATTTAATGTTTGAATTTATTTTGATCTTAGCCGAAGTCATAATATTATTATAAAAAGGTAATATTCCCACAAAATTTTATCGATCTTTTGTAAAAACTCACTATTTTGAAGTGTCATAAAAAGGATTACCTATTTAACTTGTTTGTGTCATAAATATCAGTCCAAAATTACTATGTATTCCATTACACAAATAATAAAATTAAGTATCTTCACTAGGTATTTGTTTTCTATTAAATAATGAAAATTGTCAAAATTAGAAATAACATTACCGACTATTTTTGTAGGAATTTGTAATAATTTCAAGAGCAATTTGTTTTATTAGTGTATATTATGTTTTCCTACTAGGATACATGGTGGTATAATACGTATCGAAATTATCGGCAGAGTGCATAAAACGTTTGAACTGAACCTTGTGTTGAGTTTAAATAGCAGGGTGTTTAGTCAACGTGTGTTTCAGTCTCCAATGTAAGCATTCAAATTTTTATGTCTTGTTAATTAATAGAAAATCCGAAAAATTAAGATTCTTACAATCTGTAGCAATAATGACGTATATGTTGACGAACACACACAAATACAGAAAAAGGATCGAATGAATAAATGAGCAATCAAGAGTCTGCGGCGTATTTAGGTATGTCCAACCCTTAAATTGAGATGGGCCGGACATAATATATTGCAGATGAAACGACCGCTGAATGAATGCAATAATCCAGTAGTTTTAGAGGAACGTAAGATAATTAGAATTATAATAATAATGCTATATTGACAAGATATTTAAGTTCGATGAAATCACGTGCCCGTGAAAAATAATTAACCAAAAAGAATGGAGAAAGCGTGAGGAGGCCTTTACCACAGTGAATAGAAACAGGTGATGAAATAATATAGTTTCACAAATTTTAATGCAAATTAATTTGTTTTCTACGAGGAATTTATTTTATATTAAGTAATATAATATTTTCACATTCGGATATAATACTACTGACCAGTTTTTAATTATTAATGCGTATAAATTCTGAAAATATCAATCTTTTTCGAAGATATACAAAAACAAATTACGAGTCTTATGTGATACATCAATATAAAACATGGTGTCTATTCAGATATCCGTGAAAGAGCGTAATAGCAAGTATTATGAGCCTCTTATTCGAAAGAAAGAGCGCACGACACGTTGCTTATTTAGATATGACTATACTTTTCGGAAATTTCTGTGAACACAAATTTAGTCGACGCAATATGTTGATATATTGCACAATCGTCGAAAACCTAGCTAACCCGAATGCTAGAGACCTGAAATTTTTACAGGACATGCACAAAAAATATGATATTATAAAAAGCTAATAAAACTTAATACGCTATTTTCAGACTTATAATGGTTTTTCTAGGGCACGTCGGTATGATGAACTATCGTCACAACATAAACAATTTCATCCTTCTCATTGATTATAATAAATGTTATTTATAATACATATGTATAACTTTTATTTATTTTATTTATATTTCATTAAGAATGAATTTTATTTTTCGTTTATTATTATTTTGTTTATGTAGTGAAAAAAATATAAATTTTAATTGTTATTAAAGTATATACATTTTTTGACGAGGTGTACTCAGTGTTACGAAAATTATAGAAGGGGTACACAGTCGAACATTTGGGAAACACTGGCGTACACAATTTGGAAACGCTACTGTGGAGCATCACAGTGCCTTTATCCTTAGCGATAGGTAGGAGGGGCGCCACAGATCCTAGCCTGGGGGACCGCTTCAGGATGTGGGGGCCATAACGTCACTTACTGGTATTGTTGGCCTAACAACGATTAAACTTTATAAGCCAAGTATCCAATACTAAAACAAAACTGTTATACAATAAGATAAAATACTTACAATACATATGTAGGTACACTACTGATATGATACTATTATGTATAATGGTTATTATATAGAGTTATTGAAATTTTATTATACGACACTGATCTTGTTTTAAAATAAATGTGTGAATAACAGATTAAACAAAAGACGTTTTTTAAGGTGCCGTCAACATATGACGTCACGACATAATCTGATGATTTGTGACGAAGGGGGAGGGGTCAGAGTTAATGTGACGTCATAAAGTAAACAGAAAATAAATAAGGTGTTGTTATGCAGCTTTAAGCCTATCTTTACTTATCAAGTATTAATAAGCATACATAATGAATGGCTGGGAGCAATAGCGGCTGGTCCATTAGGTCAATTGGTCAATGACCCTCCAAAAATAAACATCTTACAATCTATGTAGGTTATAATCTAAGATGTAGGTACAATGTATTATAATAATTATCGGCTAACACGTCAAGGCGAGACGCACACGGACGAACGAACTGTGTGTATAAAATTCAAACAAAATGAATCCGCTCGGTCGCTATAATTTGGGCATTTGGAAATATGCCGGAATAAAATATTTCTACCTATTTCTCTTTCTCTCTCATTTTCCATATGTGAAATGGAGAAAACACACATTTCGCCAGTCTTTTTTTTAATTTGTTTTTACGATGCATAGGCAAGATTTTCGTCATTGTCCCAGAAAGAGATAACAATACATTTTTCAGTGTGTTAAAGGAAACAGGTATAAAACGTTGTTCTGTTATTAATTATTATTGCCTCGCGATTTCATCGAGCATGTATTATATTACCTACTAAGCATGAGCATGTATTATATTACCTACCAAACATGGTTTCAACCGTATTATTTTTTATATTTTTATTATTTCAAACTTCCTATTGTTGTCTGAAAGTTTCATATTATGCAATGTCATTGTTTGTTTTGTAATATTATAGTACTCAACCAAAAATAGCTTTTTAGTTTAGTTTAAATACAACCTTTGACTAAAACGCATCGACTGCATTCATTGTATTAAACAGTTAAACCATTGTATAAAAGTTACCCTTTAAAATGTAATCTGCTATATTAATCGTAAAAGTTACCTTCTAATAAAATCAGTGGAAATATAAAAAGTGTTTATATATACATGATCCCGCCATTTCATAACAGTACACAACACTTTTTCTGATAGTGATAGTTTAATGAAAAAGCTACGGAGTTTTTATTAAATATTTTTGATTGTTTGATGTGAAAATAGACATTTTTTTTAAGGTTAAGTAGGTATCTATCTTTTTAATCTAACTATCTAACAATTTATATCACTTCTTTTATAATGTATAAAAAGCCAATTTGCTATACGTATTTTAAGTGTACAACGAAAAGGCAAATTAAAATAATATAAAACTGACCTACCAAATCATCGAGCATAGAGCCGCCAATGGCTGGGAGTGCATTTGATAAAGATTTTCTTTATCACACCATTGTTCTTATCAATCACTTAAGATTGTCGCGCCCCTTATGATGATGATGATGGTATTATCTATCAAATCGACTGGAATACAATGCATCTTTATCGCTCAAAATATAATAAAAATAGCTTTTAAATTCAGTTCAAATTCAACCATAAAAAAAGGAAGCATTGACTGAATTCAATCACTGTATCAAATCAGGCTGTTAACAAGTTATTGTTTAAAAATGTGACGTAATATAGACAGGGTGTAAACGTTTATGGGACGAAATGTGACAATGAGGGGAGGTTTAAAAAATAGCCAAAATCGTGTGACGTCATATGTGGGCGGCCCGGCCCCTAAACGGGAAAGAAAACAAAAAGCTCGATACGACAATGAACTTAACTTTAATGAAACCTAATACTCAATGAATCTCTTTTTTTTAAATTTCCTTCTCTTTATTAATAATATTATTATTGTCACTTTTTCGCAAGATACGAATCGAATGAAAAATGCCTCATTATATTATGTATTATACTGATACAAAAAGCCCACGCATTATTTACAAATTTTAATACAATTCATTTAAATTAGCACCTTTGTACCTAATTACATGTCTCTGGATACACGGCAGGTGGTCTACAAGTTGTTTACGATGTGTAGAAAGTAAAACAAGTTAACAAGGCGAGTCAAAACGTATTAGTATTTAATTACTGTGGGATTAACATAGAGTAGGTACTAACAATAATTATTAACGAAATTAATTATGCAAAAGCGTGAAAATGTATTATATATACGTAAATAGGATATTATATTATATCTATTCATATTATATTCTAGTTACTTGTACTTATATGTGCCTACTTCATGTTTTACAATATGTGGTGAGTGCGAGTGTGAAACTTGATTGTACTGTAATATAACATGACCGCTGGCACTTCATTGGTGACTGCAGACACTAGACAGTGAGATAAAACGAGTGAATGAATGAATGAATGAATTTATTTCAGCGATTGCCAATCAATACTCATGTGGCTATGAGACCAGGTTAAACATACATGACATTTAGCGTTTTTCTGAGAAAACTTATTATTTTACAACGTTTTTATTAGGTCGTATTCTTATTTGTCCGGTGGTTGTTTGTCCGGTACAAATCTTGCAATCGATTTTTAACCAACTTCCTGACTAGCTAGACATTTGAAACTTTTAGAATATATCAGAACACGATGCCAATGCATTTTTTTAATACTTTAAGTAGAATTGAATTCATTTTTAGTTAATTCTGTTTTGTATGAAAAGTTATTTCGATACCATTATTGGTTGTTAGGGTGTCCATGCAACTAAATTATTAAATAATATATACGTGCGTTACTATGAAAATCAATATGGAATGACATTTCATTATTCAGTATTTCTATCACGTACAATTTTTTTTGATCGTTTAAGCTAGTCAAGTCAAGTTTATATGATTCAACAGAAAATTTAAAAACGTTGTAAGTATATAAAAAGTTATTTTTATCTTGTAATTATTTAAATTATAAAATAGATATTTAATAAATTTAGGTATGGATTATCGATCGGATTAAGCGATAGTAGATACACTAAGAAAGGTGTATTTTTTATTTCGCATGAACCTACACAGTCATATCAAATTATTATTCGTGATCTTATTAAAGTGTATTGTTGTAATATCAGTTATCTCTCCCTTTTATATAAGTACTTGCAAAAAGAGCAGTTACCCAAGACTGAGGTCGCCATGTACTCAAATCTCCTTTGACTGAATTTACATGACTTTAAGTTAAGAGTACCTATGGGAGAGATGAGCACATAGAGGTTATATTAAAAATTGTAGTAAGTAACAAAAGCTAATACAAAACCGCCATCACAAAGCAAATTGACGTGTTCACAGCTCGATTTTCGTTCTCCGATTGGCAGCGAGTCGAGCGAAATTTCGTCGCACCTATTTATTATTTATTATTATTTATTTTATATACCCGAAAATTATTTGCCGTTTCACTGAAGTATGCTCTTAAAAAAAACACTAAAAATCAATTAAAATTTGTATTACTTCGGTAACTACGTGTGTGCAGAATAAAAATTAAAGAGATTGACACAGGCATTATTCGTATCGCAACTAACTTAACAACTAACTAAGTTTTCATATAAATGTAACACTTTTTTGATAAATAAATTTAGCGGCCTTTCACTTTTATGTAAATTTAGAAAGTACCATTTTTTGTCCGTAAAAAAGTTTCTAACTTCGATCGATCGTAATAGGAACTTTTGAAATACACCCTATAAAAAAAATCAGCGACGATTTTTGTCGGGCTTTTAATAGAAACTCTTACTTTTCATAAGAGGAACATTTTTAATTCCACTAGCTGTCTTAAAAAATGTTTTTTTTCGACGAAGCTAAATGACAATAATAAATTTACATATTAATAACTAAGCCATCGCTGTCTCGCGAGTCGAAAGTTTGTAACCACTGCCTTGTTGGCGATTTAAATTATTTGGCCTATTGTGCAGATAGTGCTCAATCTTCCAAGCAAATTCCGTTTAGAAGACATGACCATCCTACCTTGTAATTCACTTGGCGATCTTCCAAAGTATCATTCAGAGGCGTCATATTGTATCTAATCTACCAACTCAGTTTGTGAGACGTCAGGTTAAACTGACTAGGACTATTATACTCGACAAGCGAAAGCAAAAATTAAATTGAGAAGAAAATTGGAAAAGAAAACACAATTTTTTTTAACCTCTTACCTATGGTGTTATAAATTAAGTATTGAAATAGGGTATGAATGAGCCAGTTTGGCATCTTTTTATTTAAACGGAGCGCTCTCCAGAACACTTTCCAACATTTTTCATACATCTTTTACAGATTAAAATATAGGTACTGTATTACAGAAAATAGTGTAGTTATATAATACTTTAAATTAAAAAAAAAAAAAAAATAACATACACATAATTTCTAGATTTACCTAGATGTAAGGCCTTATGCACATTCAAATAAATACAAAAGAAGCAAGTACAATGTTCAATAATCAGGATTTAATTGTACTTACATGTTTAATCATTTTCTTTTAAATCTAATCGTGCACAAGGCCGTGAAACGAACTTCGAAACTTCGATGATAGTAAGTGCTAGTTATTGCTCATACTTCGAATGAAACATGAGTAACTGCGTGTAGAAAATATGTAGGACCTATTGAAATATATCAAAATAAATGGTAATAATTTGAACGAAATGTTCAATCGACAATATTCATTTATTGCGAACAGGTTTCCGCGTTGCATTTGAAGATAATCAATAACTAGTAATTGGCAATTCTGCGATACGGCCTGAACATAGTCGGCTATGGTTGTGATAAACGAGGAAAGTTGAGGAAATTTAATAAAATAATAAACAGTGCCCATGCACTTTTTAATTAAACACAAGTAACACTACACCACTTCATAAAAAATCTCATTCATAAACACGACAAGAGGTGTAGCTCACACCGGTATTTTTAATATGAAAAGCAACATGAGACAAGTCCGCATTAAGTTACGTAAATTGATAGATCCGTACACCATACAGAAATAAAGAAATAGTATGTACCTATATACTTTTGAAGGGAAATTAATTTTTTTCCGAGGTGATACGATACGCGAATTATTAAAATAACTACTGTTTGGAATGCATGCAAAAATAAATTCTGAACCATCCAAGTAAGGTCGGTCGCTAACATTAATTTCCACACCAACTTCATAATCAACAAGTGAATTTGAATCCATGACATGAGTTTGAGGGATTGATTGAGCCGAAACCGAATGGTGAACAACCATTATTCTTAAAATGACTGTTTTAAAGTATTTCCTTACTGCGGAATTGCATTATATGATATTCTGGCTATGTGGTAACAGTACCTACTGAGTACCTAATAAAAATAATATTTTATAGGTACTCTGAACATTTTTTTGTGGATAAAGGTTTTCAGGTTACCGTCATGTATACCGTCATAATATTCTTATTGCCAAGAATATATGAATACTCTAGGTAGAGTTTTCCCGAGACCCCAAGGTCGTGTACATAGTAGATAATATTATACGAGACCAGGTATCGGATAGCAATATAATTCCGTCGCGCTGTCACTTGATATTGTTAGGGAATTATCGTCTTTAAAGAAAATGTTATTTACTTAAAGTAATAATAATAAACTAGAAGAATATATTTTTAGCCCGGCTCGTGCCCATTGTACCTAATGAAATAACGCTAATTAAATCGCACCCTCGCAAGTAAACTTCCACAAGTCCAAACGTACGTGAATTGAATTGAGAGCTGCATTTCATTGTAAGTATATCTGTCATTCATAATTTGAAAACAACTCAGAGAAATAAATAACCACTAGAAAACATATTTTTGAAAAAAAATATACCGTAAGTACCTAGCGGAATTTGAACCCGCCCCCCTGTGATTCGCGCCCATGTGCCTAATCAGTAACTATGTGCGTCCTATCTAATTGTGACAAAATTACCTAGTAGTTTACAATTCTCTCTGAAGCGCTTTCTAAATTGCATTGGTAGAGCACATGTGCGCGAATCACAGCGGCGCGGCGCGGGTTTGAATACCGTTGGCCGTCGCATTTTTTTTTCAAAAAGATTGTTTTTATTGGTTATTTAATTCTCTGATGTGTTTTCAAATTATGTAAGTTTTATTATTATGTATTTTGCGAAGCTTTTTTTTTAGCAGGCAATGTAATTTTAAGGTAATGTGTAAGTTATATCTGTAAATAATAAAAATATGAAAATATGTAAGTACTTACCTACATAGTAATTATGTAACTACAATGTATTAATTCATTATAGATAATGAGAAAATTCATTAATAATTAATCATAAGAAAACAATCAATCATATCAAATAATAACATAAAAGACTACTATTTTTGAAGTTATACTTCGTTAGGCGCGTTTGGAAAATCAGATCGGAGTGTATTTTTGGCGTGTTACATGTCACACAAAAATAAACGCACTCGATTGGATTCGAACCACCGATTGTTCGGTTATCAGCCGAACGCACTACCATTAAGTACGCCACATTATGATACTCCAATCGTGACGATTATACAGTATAATATTATAGTTTAGAATTGTTCCGTTGCCTAGGCAGCGAATTTATTATTGTCGGCCATTTGCAATTCCTTGCGTAAACAAACTATTAAACGTCATTGTGGCAGTTGTTACTTTAAAAATAAAAACAACGATAAATAATTATATAATTTAGTAATATAAGTTAAAGTGTATAGAAATAAACCAACGGCGTTCTAATAAGCGGTCATTTTTCTTGAGTGTGTAATTTAACAAGATAATTAAGAGCTAGTCGAAGAATCTAGGTTATCACAAGTTTTGTTTTTGTTTTGTTACGCCAAAGAAGTGTAACTTCTAACGCGCGTACATAAGTACCTACACACATCGATCTTTTTTTCATAGCATGATGTACCTTCCTAATTATTTAATATTCTGCTATCATTACAAGCTTTAACATGTTATACATAGTAATTATATGTGATAGATGATAGGTAACTGCTTATAGTGGTACCAGTCTAAGTTTAATGTCAAACTATAAATAATATTCTGAGGCCAATGACTCCAAATTGAAACTAAACTTAACTATCACGTTGATCCAGCGGCCCCCGGGTCTACTACCTACATTTTCTATCTTAGTTTACGCCGTTTACGGGTACCATTGAATGAATAGATATGTCGAGTGATTATCTTTACTTCAAGCTGTGTCCCGTTTCCATTTGTTAAATACATAATTTTATTACATAGTAATAATATAATAATATGCTTGTTTCTTCACTTATATCCGAAGTATACAAAAGTATATTATATTATATTATTATTTTTAAAAATAGGCACTTTCGTACCGTACCATTCATTACATATGCAGGCAAAAATCGAAATAATATTTACCTACTTACTATTATTACACTGCTACGTGTTATTTACACATCTACAATCTTTGATATAATATCTGTGACTTTGGTTAATTTAATGACGATATTTTTTTATTCCTGTGGCAAGCGGTTACATGTAAATTGTACGTATTGCATTTCACCGTCGGACAGTTTGACGTGAGCTTTCTTATCGGAAAGTGATGATACGGTCATCTCCATAGCATCGAGATGAAAAAATTACACGTTGTTCGTGGAGCATTGCAGACAATAATGTTCCAATTTTATTAGATCCTACCCTAACCTAAACCAACCTAACTTAACCTAACCTAACCTAACAAATAATCCAGTATATTTTGAAAATTTGTTTGCCGCTGGCTTCTTGTAAGCCTACAAGAACCGTGTTTTATGTAGACATGAATTTTATCTCAGTACTATACGACCCAAAGAGGTTGGACGGTCTTTAATATATGACCATATAATTCCTATACAACATTTCACGGTGAAGTGTGATACGGCGAACTGCATACATACGTACAAATTTCCGGATACGGTGCCAAGATATCATTACTCTGAGGTAGCAAGCAAATGTGTGCGTAGCTATATTTTTTAAGCGTAGGTTCTATTCATTCACTCAGCGACTGATTATTATGAGCCAAGAACGAGAGTGATTGGCATAATATAAAATACAAATTATGGAATAGTGTCAAATTATTTGGGTCAGAAATTTTAATTAAATCGATAATATGTTGTAAAATTCGCTTCATTTTCCTCTGTATTATTTTTAAATTGTAAATGTTGACGGCTCAACCGTCGAAAGTTCAACATGTTTTTGATACGTCATGTTGACATGTAATTTTCCTGAATTACAATTGCGTGGAATAATAATACGGTCTATGAAATTATTTGCGTAAATTAAATAAAATTAACGATTACAGTCATATGTCATTATGTAGGTACATATTGGCGTAAATGTTTTTATGTATTTTGACGCTGTTAGTTACTGTTGACATATTAAGTAAAATGTAGGTATCTAGGTACACTCCCCACCGCAGATTATATTTATTTATACACACATAAAATTTATGGTTGATTGGCATTTTAGCGAACGATTAATTTTGAAACAAACACAAATACTGAATTGTAGTTCGTGGCAACAAAAATGAATTTTATCACACCGTATTAGCCGATATATATTAGTAAGTAATGCAATTTCGAAATCCAGAAACCCAGGACACCCTCTGTTTGTTAATATGTAATATTTTTAGTCTCTTAAAAATCTTAACTATAGTAAAGAGTAAATGTTAGGGATTTCAATACCGAATGAAAATATCAGTACCGAGTGTTGCGGTATTCGTAAAAAATGGAAAAAACTGAAGTATGGGTACTAACACCGACAGAACTGTCTGCCTTCAGCAAACGGCCCCTCTAGGGTACGAAAAGACCGGATCATCGCCCTCCAGTATATTAGTCAGCTGGTCTTCAATAAGTAAGTAACCCTCCTCCTAGCTACCATTCAAACATAATGAAAATATTAACTATGTAATTTTAATAATATTAAGTAACCTTAAAGGGTTAAAGACGTGGCGTGTCATGCAGGTCGATCCGTATTGGATGAGAGACCTCGTACGATGTGTTCGGTCAGCCTATCGGTCCTTCAAGGTCGAAATCGACAGGAAGCAAACAGGAGAAATAAAATCAAAAAATAGGCAGTAGGGAAATGTAAAACCAAGGCATCTGTAAATTTTTCAATTTCGAGATTAAATGCATAACAACTGCAAAAGTCGTGAACTTGATAAACCAAATATTATGGTTTTTTTAGAAACTCTATTTCTCCTAACAAAACGAAGACTTCAAACCCTAATATATCCAAAATATGTCTTTTGCAGATGCCTTGGTTACTCACGGTGCGAAATGTTACAAGATAAAGCCATTATATTTAAATTAAGTTATTGTAAATGAATTTTATTTTATTAAAAGGAAATTTTACGATAATTATATTATCATACTTATCGTAAAATGTAACGAGGTTGCCGGTGACATGTTGCCAGTGTGGACCCGGCATAAGAGACTTAGTGAATAATATATCAGTTAACTTACGCTATGAGCTATTTATTATGAACCCTTTCCTACTCCCGGTCGAGTTAAGAAGTGAAAAAGTATTAAATAAATGTGATGAAATGTACGGAGGATGAATGTACCAATAAATAGGTATATATAATAAGTATATTATGTAATTTTTTTAAATATTAATATTTTATAGCATGTGCCATTGCTGGTCACCAAGGACGATGGAGAGCCACGGAAGTAAACCAGGCATCGCGTAACCCGACAAACAAAATACAGTCCTGTTCAGCCTTTTATGCTAATTAATACATTTTGTTTCCACTTTCAATACTATTGATACTGATATTGTCTGATTTTTAAAACCGGTATTTTGGTATCGACGAGTACCTACTGCGATACCGGTTTCGAAATACCGGTATTACAATCCCTAGCGGATGTTACTACTTACTAATCTCAAAATAGAAAGTTCTGGTCGTAATTGCAATCCATTACTAGGTACTTATGGTTGACAATATTTTGTATAATATATTATTTATATGCATTGCGGTCATCGCGATGAACAGCTGCCGTGTAGTGTCAAGGTAACATTATTAAGTCATCGTCAGAAACAATGGAAATCGTGCCTGGGGAATAATGCAAGTTTTTTGAGATTTATCAGAACGATAAGACTACAGAAAAGAGAACAGACAATGGTAATTCCAAATGACACATTAAGTAGTTACCTACTCTGAAGAGATGCAAAAATATATTAATATGCCACTTCAACACGGGGGCCCACTACAGAATTTTAAATAGGGGCGGTCCGAACTTTTGTTTGTCAGATGAGAAAGTGGTTAGTTCTGAAAATTGCTTAAATTTATTTGCATCGACTATATTAATGATTTTACATTAGCAAACGTCGTAATATTGTCTCGCCACAAACTCAGTGGTTAGAGTTAGAGTGAAGTCGATATGTTTGCTTCATTGGGCATAAAGTCCACTAAAGCAGGCTTGCGGGGCGCTCGCGCATTTTCTATGTGAATCATCGAAAATACAACGTAATCAAATACGCCAGCGCACACTGGATTTGACGACGCCTTGTGCCCGCCTGCCCTATGAGTCACCGTTTTTCGATTCTCAGCGATACGAATTAACGAAAATACAACGTAGTCCATTCATTGAACACGGCAAGCAAAATCACGCTCCTCGAAGCGTCGTCGATAGACGAGCGAGAAGCCATTATATAAGAACAGTGAACTCTTTGTTTAGTTATTGCGTGTCCGATATTAATTACAAGCCCCGAGAAATTAAATAATATTTTTATTGCTTTGTTATGAGAGACGCTGATAATAATAATTATTTTGTGCTCCTTGAGCCCCTTATTACATTGGTGAAGGGTAATGCGCGGGTGGGAGGGGGCCTACTCAGTAGTGAGCGCACCGAACGCTTTTTTGGTGGGCTTTATGCCTTGGATATACAACATAAACGTCGGCGCGCTGATAGGATCGTTGATGGCGACCGAAATGGTGTACCAGTTTATAATGGTCGCCCGAATGATAGTTCACTGTGCCCGGAGTAGTCACTATGCGTTGGCATCCGTGCATATCATGACATTTCATCCGGAGGATACCATCGAGCCTTTGGACCATGTACTCTTTTGTGCATGGCAATGAGCAGTATAAGGAATTAACTACGTCCTCCGGGGAGGCGATTTCAGTACAAGCGACTAATAGCAGAGTTGACATATCAAGTGAGAACCAGGAGACCTCATTTGTCTTGGAAACCAGTCGAGACGTTCATGCACACAGGAATATGCCGTTGTCCATGTTCAACTACAATCTACATGAAGGAAAACATCACGTAAACATCACATAGTCTGTCATTGATCTCTTGCGCAGCTCGGAATGTTGCCTAACTGGGTGGATGGCAGTGGGGAAGTCTCCATACTTGGCGATTCTTTAAAGCCTACCTTTGTCAGAAAAATATTTTTAATTGCATATTAACATAATATTTATGTGAATGTGAATTGTGATTTTTTTTCGAATGGACTTTACGTCACGTAACCTCAGTTAGTCTATTGAATTGTATGAAATAAGGTAGGCTCCTGTCGCAGATCCTAAAACTTTCGCACATAATAATATTATGTGGCTTTTAACGGGAAGTGACTTTACCAACAATTGCTTGTGTAAAATTTGCATTAAAGTACTTACCGATAAAATAAATTGCTATTTTTGACAAACTGAAATAAAAATTGCACCTACTGAGTTAATCCAGACGAAGACTTGATACCCAAAAATCTCACTGTACACTTAACTCATTTTTCTCAATTTTGTCACCCACCAACTTCTGCCAGTACGGTGATGATATTGTCGTCATGACCGCAGTTTATCAAAAATAATTAATATTTAAATAATTAAAAAAAAAACCAATTTCTATAGCGTTTAATCGCAAATTAATAAATAAAAAAGAAAGTTTATCTAATATTTTTTGTCTTGAAAAATACGTTATTTAAACTCATTGCCTAATTTTATGTCGTCAGTGAGTTTTTGAAGTTTCATTGAATTAGTGTGTCGTCATAAGTGTGTACCTACCTATTTATTTGTAGTAATATCGTATTATCTTCTTATTTCTCGTAAGTACCTATACCTGACAAGCTTTTTTCTCAGATCTCCACAGCCTACCTCTTTCCAAAAGTCACCCTTCGCCACTGGTGGATGGATCGGATTAATTGTTGGCTGCCTGTGCTTCAAATAGGCTACGCAATCTGAAAGAATCTCCGTGTTTTCAAGTTTTAAAGTTTTCAATCGACCAGACTCGATGTTTCAAAAATCCCATAGGAACACTACTACGATGCGTCATGAACACAGAACAGATAATATTTTATTATTTCTGAGTTCCCTGGTCATGCACTCTTAAATAAGTTACGTCGATCATTGGTGAGGAATGTAAACATTACATTTTGCTTTAAGTGGTTTATCCGCTACGGATACCATCCGAGAGACTCCGTCATCGCAGACAACCCTCACTTACCCTGTAGTAGTGGTGGCACAAACTAGGCGCTCGATGTGCTTACCCTATGCTCTGAACATGACAGGGCGAGGTAAAATACCAGATACCTACAATGGGATATAGTATTATATACTTTGTAGTCCTGCTGCTTTGTAGGCAGAATTCGAAATTCATCTAATGAAAATATGAATAGGCACTGTCTCGCGGCATACAGTTTAATCAAAACGTTATATGGTCATACATACATTAGAATATTAGATAATAAATTGGTTAAATAAATAATTCAATATTGTATGTTCCTGTCCATATTATACCTAGTAGGTATTTCCGTAAAATATGATTCTAATATAAGTCTGTATTTAACCATAACTCATGCGGGAGGGGCCATAGACTTTTAATCCTCTATCACTCAATACATAATAAATTGATTAGCTTATCTGTTTGATATTATAAATATAGTAAATTTTAGTTTGTTGAAATATGAAGAATTTAAATAAAGATTTATTAAAAATGTAATCTGTTCGATAAATATTTTTATCTATATACGACTATGTCACCAATCACACAACAATCACAATAGGTACGTTGTTAATAAATAATACCTACTTTCATAATTAAAAGTAAATACAAAAATATGTTGATAAAATTATCTATTCTTTAGGTGAAAGAGGATTACATAATTCTAAAAACCAGAGAAATGAGTTTAATAATATGTTAAATATGAAAAGGGAATAATTCGAATAAACGTATTAAATTATCATTAAATTTCATATAGGTAGATAAACTTTTCCAAAGTCAATATTCTGTTGGGTCTCTTGAAGAGCTTATGTAAATCAATCGACAGTGGCTCCCATCTCCCATTTCCTTTCGCACACAGTATTATTGTAGAAAATAAGTTCGCAATTTTAATCACAGAAAATATCTACATAATATTATTATAAAGATTATTCTGCGAGAATCGATTGTGAACCATGTCATTCAAATAACCCAAGTTCAAGAATGCAAGCATAAGATAAATGAAGGGATGGAAAGATACAGGCAATATGTACAAATAAATAGCGAGGACTGCAAGACCAATCAATGTGCCCCCAACAGACATAGATATTTTTAGTGAGGATTGTCTATTTTTTTTTCTAAGAATAATGTTTACTTTGTGTTTATATCTTTTATTTAAATATGTTTTGACCGTATTAAATTAATAATTTATAATAATTGCAAATAAGTGAACATGATAAGTAGAGTAGGTCTAACAAAACGTCAAAAATATACCGCTCCGCAGTTTAAACCATGGAATGTTTTTATGGCTACCAATTCAACAACTTTATGGACTCGCAATCGCATTTAGCACCGCGCATTTATTTTTAAGTAAACTTCACTGAGATATTGCCAACATCCAAAGGTCACAACGTCAACAAGCAGGAGTATTTAATAAAATTATAAATTTTCTCAATCATTCAAAAATAACGTACAAAATATTAACAAGATAAACCCTGAAACTGTTTTTTTATGAATGTGAATCATTATAGTTCAAATGAACATTCACAAATATGTCGACCATGTCCGCCCATTATCTGGAGCATAATATGGACGCTACGCGGTGCCTCCAAGAATCTATGTAGTCTTTTTACGTCATCCCAGGCATGGGACATACGATAGCGTACACTCCGTAGATAGTATTTACCGGCCTTTAGGACCCCGGAATCAAGTTGTTCTGAAAAACAGGAAAGCCAGGTTGAAGTTCTCATCAAATATCCGCAGCACATGGTCGAGCCAGGTCCAATGTCTCCTCTTTACTCCCAGCGTAATGAGAGGCTGTTTGATTCGCTCTCTTATCTCCTCATTCCTCCTAAAGTCATATCCAGTATCCGTCACAAACATCAGCTGTTCTTAAACCTCAGTATACGGATGCTTTTAGACTTCGTCAGGTGTAATGATTCGCTACCGTAAGGTGGCATTTAGTTTTAACACAATTAACATCATATACGTAAAAATGTTGAAACATGTCAGCAACTCGGTGCCCCACCGAACAGAATAATATATATATTTTTATATTACTACCAATTTAACCACACTAACTGTGTTATACTTATAACACTGAGTGTATATAATATGCCTCTCTCTAGATCTAGGTATAGTCGAAACTATTGGTTTCATAATTATTAATGCACTTAATATTTTGAACATATCTAGAATGCTTCAGGTGAGTGATAGGTAGGCCGTATCACACTGTTGCAGGCGGCGAAGTACTATTTCGCACTTAGTTTGTGGCGGTGAAAGTCCTATAAGCCCCCTAAAAGCCTTTGAGACCTCTTCAGGGAGTTACGGTTGAGTAGTCACTCCACCATAATGTACCTATAAGTACATATATTTCAAATTGTAAGTAGGTACACTTTACTTATGAACTAAGGGTTCCAAATTTACGGGCTCTCGCTGTATGTAATACTTATTTAATTAATTCTTTATGTAGAAATAAATGTATAACAACCACGAGGACCGAAAAGAGAGAAACATACACATGCAAATATTGGATACAGTTGTACAATTTTAAAATATAAAACCTTATTAAAACCTAAAAGCCTAAAATCATGATAAATTAGCCTATCACACCCAGCGCTCCAAGGTACGAGTATGTTTGTAGACCATTATGTACCCGAAGCCGTAGTGTTTTTCATTTGTGACCGTTAAACGTGAGGTTTCTCCATATCCACACGTGATGTAGCTGGCCCATTACAGACGTAGATCCGTTATAAATCAGACGACATTTCCTCATCAAACCCTAAATCAAACTAAACATGAGTAGCCGTATGATGAGTACCTACCTCCGCTACACGGAAGTACATTGGAACATGTATATGCCTGAGAGCGATTGAAGACACACATCCACATTCCAATGAACTTCCATGTAGCGGAGGTAATCAGCATTTACCCTCTAACCAAATATTCTTTTCATAATTGATTTTTTTAACCCATCTCTCAAAAGGTAACCGACCCCACTGATGTAGACAGTGTTTGTTACTTTTAATAATTAAATTAAGTCCTAAATCTAAGTCATATTAGATAAAAGTCAAAAAATATTCATTTATTTATTAAATATCCTAAAATTATGCCATTTAACCATACACAATATTAGATATTTTATAAAAATAAAAGAATATTTTTCATCGTCAATTTGTTTTGTCTAATATTCACTTATTAACGTATATTTGTCTTACTAAGGTTAAAAATATAAATTAATAATTTAAGAAATACATATTAGTAAAAAAATAAAATATAAAAATATTTGTCGGAAGTTGGATTCGAGCCCACGCTAACAGAACTTCAATTCAATTTTTATACAATTACTACAGCCTTAGACCGCTCGGGCACCGTGCTTGTCGCGATATTGTGAAAAATTGTAATAAAATGAGTATCACCGTAACATTTTCCGTTACACTTGAATTTGGTGCACAGAATTTTATTTTTATGTCACGGCGAGCGGTAAGACATATAGGTACATGTTAAAACAAAATCGATATAGAAGAGAAGATTAGATGTTAAATATATAAATATTCATCAGTATCATTCTATATAAGTGTTTGAATAAGTGTCAAAGTTGGGTGTATCGGTGTAGGTCGTGGAAAATTTCCGTTGTTCGCAAGTCTGAGTTCCGAAGATTCAGATCCTTCCTCACCACACGGTAACTACAAGAACAATCTACAAATTTGTCAACAGTTATAGTGGAAAATTTTAACCTTGAACATAATAAGATGCAATTTCTTTTAGTGTGCATGAATTAAGCAGGGTGAATAATATAATTGTAACAGTTGCTATTCTAAACTGCATTTACACCAAGCATATTGCATCGCTTTCTCTCACTCGGTACCGCTCCGAATGTCTTGTTTTCTGCCAAAACAATCCGACTCCATGCTAATATGGTATATTTATAACTTAGTAAATAGTGTTGATTGTGAAAAATAGTTTTAACTTTCAAATAATTTATAGAGTTGCTTTCGCCTAAAATTACCCGATATGCGTTACATTTGTTTTGCTCTTCAATCCGGTGTGGATCTTGGCCGCCTCACGAAGAGGTTTCGTAATATTACACTGTAAAACAATATGTGAATTTTGCCAAACCTGGGATTTGAACCCAAGACGACTTACCGAGCGGATACGTTACAAGTCGGCCGTTGCGGATGACGTGGGCGGGTAATGAATATAGTTTAAACATACTAATGCATTATATGATAATGGCTAATTAATAATATGTTCTTCATACAAAAAGTTGAGAAATATATTATTTTTCAGATAATTGAAAGATGCACTCAATATTTCCGCTTATCTAATTTGGCAAAATCATCACCTCATTGAATGATGACACATTTTTGCAATGACGTTTGAGTCAGTTCAATTGTTATACATTAGAGTCAATACCAATGTTTTGCATATATATCACACCTGTGAACAATTCGCACCTGTGTGCGAGATAGGATACGTGATTACGTCGAATTTTAGATTTAGTTGAGTGTAAATTCTCCATGTGAGTGGCCGTCAAGTTTCAACTGTACTCCACAGTGCAACACACTCGTGCATTAAAAATCAAAATATGTTTGTTACGCAAGGTATGACCATCTATGTCAGCGCACCTGTTTTTAACATTTCGAAGCGGTCATCGATCGGCAAGGGTCAGGTGTAGGCAAACATGAGATTAACAAAGATTCGAATTTGTCTATGTGGGTATTTTCGTTTTATCACATTATTTATTTAATTGAATGAATTCTTTATTGTACAAAAAAAAGACTTACTAAATGTCCTGTGATCACTTTAATGGTAACTGTTACTTCTTCACTAAGAGAAAACAAAGGATATAACACTTAATCTATACAACTTAATTACCACCGGCTTCATCCGATTAAAGTCATCTTTTGATAGTATCCCCATAAACTAGTGTCGGCCAATATTTTTTAACTGACAGCACACTGAGGAATTAAATTTTTTCGTTGCACACCAAATAAAAAATCTCCCAAAAAACATATTAATAAGTACTTAAAAATAAATAAAAATCAAATCTTAGTACATATAAGTAACAATAAAATAATATTGACTTATCAACATACACAATAAAGGGTGTCCACGCTTCACGCAAGAAGTAGGTAATTTTGATATAAAACACAACGGTCATGGAAATTTTAGACAAAAGAGTGCGTATGTGCCAGCAAAGCCGTGGAGGCCATTTACCCAATATGCTATTGCATACATAACCCCAGGGATTTTTGTCATATTGCGTTCAGGCACCTTTTTTCACAGTATTTTTAATGTTTTAAAAGCAATTAGACGAAACAATGTTCGCGCTTACATAGTACAAGTTAATTTTCCTGAATCATCTCATATAAAAAGACAAAGGTATCTGAAAAACTATCGCGTTTGATATATCGTCTCTGTTCTGGCAGAACACACTAACTGGAGAATACTAGTTTTGAGTAATTTGACTTTGAAGTTGTTAAAATGTTAATGGTCTATCATGTGAGTTTATTAAGTAATCGTAAAAAGGATGACTTTAAAATAAAGACTGTTTATTTATTAAAAAGGTTTCCAGACGGTAAAGTTTGAAATAAGGAACATTTTGGTATAACTAACTCAATATGTCATTTTTTCGAATTAGTGTCTTCTGCCAGAACAGTAATGTAATGCATATCGCATTGAATTCTATTACCATTTCTTCAAGTTATTGTGAACGCGAATTTTCGCAAATGAATCTAATTATTAACTCAATAGGAGCTTCGTTGACGACCAAAAAAGTTTCGGCACTTTTGTTCAACAAACTCGTCGAATCACCTTAGACACTTTTCAATCCTTCCAAGTACATTGATCGGTGGTTACTCAGTGGAAGACATTCGGCCATAGACTCCAATGCTAAGAAAAGGAATCGAGACAATTTGCCCGACGAAAATTCGACTGAACTAACACGACTGGGCTAACAGGGCTCTAGCCTGGGGGATCGGCCAGATAGTGAGATAAACGCACATCACAAATTTGCTCTAATCGTTAAAAAAAATCGCCTGCGGCTGTAATTTCCTTCAGACATATTAACATTTTAAAATATGTGGTGGTGTAATTCGATTTTTTGGTCAATGTTAGAAATAATGCAGAGAGGTTTCCTTCCGTCTTTTGCACTTCTGACAAAATTACAGATTCACAGACTTCTTCCTTTACACTAGGAATCTCTTACATAATTCAGTAAGTACGAATCCGCATCATTTGTATTATTGGGACAAACCTTTCAAAAACAACTCTAAGTACCTACATATTATTATTTTACTAGTCTTATAGATATAGGTATTACAAATAAAATATATATTTTCCGTACTGTCAAATTATAGCAAGCTCGAAGAGAAGCTGACCGCAATAATAAATTCCGCATATCTTTTTTTGCACTTAGTCAGTCATCCATTGACGCAAACCCCAGATAATAGCTCACTCGATTATTTCAATAAAAAGAATATTATTTTAATTGTATAAATAGCGAATAATATTTCATCGGAAATGTCACTCGACTTACGTCTCACATCGACATCTTACGTCATCTCAATCTCCGTATCGTCCCGCATATCACCTCATTGTACCGAGATGCGGACCTCGGATCCGTATCATAAGTTTAGTATAGTGATATACTATTGTAACATACTATTGTACCGACCGCTACGCCGCAAATAAAACTCTCTCCCGCATCCATATTCGACTTCTTCATCATCATCCTCAACACCATAACCTACAACACGTCGACGACTCCCATAGTGGTAACTCAAATCGAACCCCACAGACTCTTGAAGATGCAACTAATCCATAACCTTCCCTCTACGTCCTTGCGCATTATGCCTTCCCTCGAACATTCACGTCTCCGCGCAATTTATTGGAGCGTATAGGTACCTTGAGAGTGTTACAGAAGCGACCTCCCAAAACCTTGTTTCGCACTTCTTACAACGTGTTACGTGCGTGGTTACAGTCTTTTATTTATATATTAACTACCATGAAACACCCACATCTTAATCCGTGGGTCGTGGGTTTGGATACAGAGGCTAGATGAAATTTACATTTTTTCCCCAACTATTTATTTATTAAAAAAAAAACACATTAAGCACATAACAAATTATTAATTCAGGACGTTCACAACATGAAATTTAGAATAAAAAGTACAAGTAAATCAATTAGAGAAAAAACAAGGTAGAGGAAAATAAGCAAAAAAATATTTTATAGAAGAGAAATAAAATAAAAAAACAACAGTAATTCAAAAAAAATGCAAATTCAACTATAAAATAGAATACATAATGCATCGCTAATCTCTAGGGAGTGCATTGACCAGCCGCACAGCCCTCGCTATTGGTGCCTGGTGAACCTGACATGAGGAAACAGCTTTCGCCCAAAATAGATATGGCTGCGACCACGTATCTAATTGACGGGTACATAAAAATTCAAATTATCTAGAATATCGGGATTGGAAAGTATACCACGTGAGAGCAGGGAAAAATACTTTAAGAGCAGAAGTGACCTGCGGACTGAGTGTGATGTGTGAGCAGATGTGAGTATGGATCTAAGGTTATTATTGACGATAATCCTAGTAAAATAATTCCCCACTCTGATGGTTTATTTATAATATCCTCCACCTTGCAGCGGAAACGATGGTTAATATAATACATAAATTATTTACTTAAGTATTCATGTAGGTACCTAAAAGTGTATGCTATTACTGAATAAATTATGTAATACCTACATCATTTTGCACAACATTAGTTATGTTAAAATTCAGCCCGTTGTGGCGTAATTGATAAAAGACCCTGTTTCTTAAATCGTAAGAGAGGGTCCAATCCAGTGTCTTACTAAAAAACCAGGGAAATGTGTTGAACTATATTAGCCATCTATCGTAAAAATAACTGTAAATATAGCATCTACAATCTACATGGATGACATAGTAAAAAAAATATATAGGTATATATTGTTACAGAATCATTAATAACAAACAAAAATTGCAATGTCAGAATAATCAACGCAGTCAATAATTAATTCTATTAAGTAATCAGAGACTTTGTTCGGATGATTATAGTATAAAACGAAAGCCGATTTGATCTTTAATTACAAAATTGAAAGCATTAATCCATTTAATTATCTGCGGACTTTTATGAAATCTACATTAAGCAGTGGCAGATCATCCTGGAGGCGAAATAAGACTGCGTCGCAGGCAGGGTTATTTACCATTTGGCTGCGTAGGCTATAGATAGGCCAAAGCCTCCAAATTAGGAGGGGCCCTGGGGACCAAAAAGGAAATAGAAGAAAAAACAATGAAAAAACCTTAAGGCAGCGGAAGCGACCGCCTTCGCGCCAATGAATTTGAGGGGTCCGAGAGCTCGAGAAAAAAAAATACGCAAGTACTAAATCAGAAGAAATATTTTATACTTGATATATTCAGCGCTCGAAATGGACTGGAACGCACCAGTGCGCAGCTCCTGTTCTTGAAATTCTCGAGATTATCGCTCCGTCTCGTGGAAAAATTAAATCTTGTATTACGATTCGTAAATTAATAAAAAGTGATAAAATAATTTACTTTAAATATATAATTAAAGTTTATACGAAACTTATCGGAATCATATTAAAAACAATATTTATGACGTGCTGTATGTACACTTCAATTTTCAGCTGCAGCGCCGACAACATTTTGCCCTAATCTTGAATTCCACAAAATTGTTATCTTATTTGACCATCTTATATTGGTAGGTATGAGTAGAACGGAAAATCTAATATACTTATTTTTATATATTACACGAAAACATTACCTTCTTAAACATGTTCATATTTTCGGAAAATTATCGAGCGATTCGGTTCATAAAATTGTACATTTCGAACGCTAGATGTATTATAATGTAGAATAAGCTGCCCCTGTTTTCCCACAATATTTACCTACCATATTACACACTGAGATGATAATAAATGCAAAAATAACAAGTGTTTTTCAAACATTGCAGCAAGAATTATTTTATAAATTAAGTTTTTAAGTTTTTTTTCGTTGGTGTCTAATATGTCGGTATTACCAACCGTAAACCTGGCTCTAGCCCCACTATGTCGCATTCAAAGTGGCCTTAATCATAGTTTATACCAGCGCCCGGCAAGCTATGCCACGCGTGCCACGTAGTGGCACGCGAAACGATTTTTGGTGGCACGCCTCGAAAATGACTTATTAAAATTTTCGGTAGGTACTTTAAAATATGTACCCTAATATTATGTGATGATATACTTTGTAATAATATGGTAAGGACTTACAAAAACATTCACCCATATTTAAATATATTTTGCAGCCTGACATTTAAATATATATACAGTTACAAAAATGATAAAGATTATTTTGAATTTTTGAACATTGAGTATGTTAATGTTATTTAGAGTTAATCGAATTTAACAATTCTGAAATTTAACCTCAAAACTGCCAGAGATGAAATTATGAAAAACGAAAACAATTATGATGATATTAATGAACTCCCAGAGAGATTTTATTGTATGAAAAAAGTCGCAATCGTTATTTTAAGTGTTTTCGGTACAACGTAGGACTACTGTGAGCAAACATTCTCATTTAAGAAATATATTATAAAGCTGTATCGAAATCGTTTAACCGAACAAAATTCGGAAATGTGCATAAAATTTAAAACATCAAACTATGAACCAAATATTGAGGTGTTAGCTTCTAAAATTGAACCTAATGGGAGTCACTAATGTTTAAATATTGTAATTTTTATGATGTTTTTATGTAGCGTGTATTATTTATAGTCAAATAAAAGTGTCTAGTTTACTTACTAGTTACTAGTTTTATTTCAGTGGCACGCGGAGTGTCCAGTACTTTGAATTACCTGTTTTGTGGCACGCCAATGCATTTGGGTTGCCGACCGCTGGTCTATACTATAGAATATGTTAAATTAGAACTTATATGTCACAAAATGAGCCCCAAAATTAAATTGGCGGATGATCAAATTTGCAAATACGCGATTTCACTGCATGCAGCTGCTTAATGTTAACATTATATAGTGAAATATTTACGATAAAAAAATATATTTTATAATCTCTGTGATGCCAAATTTGACAAGAATTAGGCATTTTATTATTCAAAAAAATAGGCACGATTAACACATTTGAAGATAGTTCTAAAGATACTGAATATAAGCTATTTCTTTTATCATTTAAATGTGATAAACATCCTACGAATGAGTCGTATAGTATCAAAAGTAGAACTGTCGCAAATATATCGAAATTTAACTAAGTATGCCAAATTATTCTTCTGACCATAATGTACGACTAGCAATATAATATTCGAATCAAAATCATATCTGTGTGGTATAAAATTGTGATGGTAAATAGGGCTTGGTATCAGAATTAGAACTGTTCCATACTTTGGAAACAAAAGTAGAACTGTTGAATTGAATTTCTAATTTCTAAATGTATAAACATATTTCATGCTATTATAACACTAAAAACCCAATAAAACATTTTTCATTTTCTCAAAATGATGAATAACGCACATATCTACTTTTGATACTACACGACTCGAATAATGATTGTTTTATAATCATTATTGACCTAAGAATAAGGTAGTATTTTCTTGAAATACGCCATTTCTATTGGCATTTCCCAGTGGTTAAGTTACAACATACGGTCGTAGCCATTAATTGACAAACGATAAATGAAGTAGGGAGTAAGATGATGTAAACTCGCGCGTTTAAAAATGTACTTAACCGAAAAAAAACATTAAAAAAAAAACGGTACCTACATGTTCAAACACGCGCGATAATTAACATGAACTTAATCCATAAGGAGGAGAAAAAAAATATTTCCTGAAAAGTATATTTTAACAAAATTTAGAATGCTTTACTCTCAAATAAATAAACGTTTATATAGGCAATATAAATAAAGAGGTAACTGCTTAGAAATAACTAGAAATGGCTGGGGAAATTTCTCGAAACATAGTAAATTTTATAACAATATTACACCGAATTAATAAGGGATGGCGGAAGGGAATGAATAAGTATAGAACGAGAGGGGGGTAGTGAAAATGTTTGTTTCGGTCGTTTTCTTTCTTGAATGTATCCTGCTAAAAACTCGAGCATTGTTTTCCGAAAAACAATTAAAATAAAGCATTAATTAAAACTTGACGTTACAGTCATTTATATTAACCGCCTTGATAAAAAAGAAATAATTTGGATAAACATAAATACAATTCTAAATTAATTACGCTCCCACTGCAATAGTCATTATAATAATTTAAACAAAAATGTAATAAAATTGATATAGATGAAAATTTTAAACTACAACATTAATAGGTTGAATTTCATAATGGCAAATTATATTTAATAATAAGTAAGCCACATGCATATCCAGAGTGAAACATAAAAAATTACTTTCCTTTATGCCTCTTTCCAGGTAGCAAAGTATGTTAACTATAAATATTGAACAAAATATTATTCGTAACTATTGTACGACAGCATCTTCTTGGCTACGCTTCTAGCCGCTGCTGTCTACTAAATGAGAGGAGCTTGTTAGTTTATAATGGAATTCCGCGTAAAAATGGGCGGAGCATGTTAGTTCACAGTTTTAACACGTAGCCAAAAAGATGTTGTCGTACAATACCACAGAACAGATTAATAAATATAATTTCGATAGGCTATACCCAATACATTACATATTCACCCAGGGTTTTGAATGTATGAGTGTCATATGAAAATGAGCCACACATTATAGACGTGCAATATAGTGTGGGTTGCAGTCTACAACTATATTGCATTAGTGCCAGTCAGTGCATAAACCGAGAGCAGTTATCAGAACGAAGAACAAGCGTGTTTAAGTTTATCCCATATTCTTGCATCATACTCGAGATCGGTTGCCTGTTACTCCACATCCGTTAGTTATTTCAGTTCATATTATTTCTGAGTTCCCTGGTAACTTACCTATGTTAGTTTAAAATAAATTACAGAAAAATTGCAGTAAATATACATCGTCCTTCAGGAATTGGCTATAGGATAGGTATATGTATATCTACATATACAATAGTGGGCCTTTGCCCCCTGGACATCTCCGGATCCCGCCGCCGCCAGAACCCACCCTTCGTCACACGTACACAAAGGACAATATATACTAAAAGATTCTATAAGTTCTATCATCTCGAAATGTATATCGACGACATCCATGTTTTTATTTTATATTTATATCTGGAAAACGTTCATGATTTAAACCTACCTACCTATGCGAAACAGCATTTTCATCCTTACTGGTAATAAAAAATAAACCCAGGTCGTGTCTTTCAACAGAGACTTTGCAGCAAACCCTGCGAATTAGCATTGAAAAACATTGTACCGGATATTTATTTATTATGTAAAATTATGCAATCACCCCCCTCTCATTAAATTGTTTTTGTAGGATGAAGCCATAATTAATGTGAAGTTAATTTTCTTTTTAATTTTTGCTTTACAAAGAAGTAAATGAAATGTTGTATTATTAATAATAAAACTGTACCTATAATAATAATTAATGTTAAATAAAGTACTGTTGGTCAGTAAAGACTAAAATATTTGGGGAGGGGAGCCTTGGATTTATTTTTTCTGATTTAGGGGGCCGTGGTATGAAAAAGATTGAGAAGGACTGACTTACGATACATTGCACAAATATAGACAGCACATTGTAGAGCCAATCCAAAAATAAACGAAGCACGTGGAGTAGGTATATTGTTGAAACAATTCATTACCACGTGTAAGTGAGACTATTAATGTATTATTATAAGCTATACTCATTTAATCTAATCGACATGAAAATGGCAGAGCTGTCGTGCAGAGTAGATGTAGATAGTACATAATATACAGACTGTATACAAATACTAATACAACAAAACGTATGATCGTAATCGTGGATAGAGCATGTCTACTGCAAGAAAGTAGCATGTTAAAACTTCAAAAAAATACATAACAGATATAGGTGCCTAATGTATTACAGCTAGTTCGAGAAATAAGTGAAATGTAAAGCGACAATAAACAAATCTGGTATTATAATATCTCAAGAAATAAAAATATATGTCTGGTGCAATCCTTGGTGTTTTCTTTTTTCGTTACAGGGTGGTTTGCACATTACGATCCAAAGGTAAAGAAAACGCCTGACGTTTTTGTGATGCGGTGCTGGCAATGACTGATGAGGTTTTCTGGACGGAATACAGATTCAATACCTCAGTACTGCAGCGAGAGACTATCATATTATGTATGATTATTTGGACATACTGTTCGCCATGGCCCAGAAAGCATCGACAGATTTTGGCTAAAGTATCTGGAAAAGGGGGCAGAATACTAACACCGTTTCATTGCAAAACCGATCAAATCCATGACTATGTTCGATAAGGTAAATGGATAAAGCTGATCCCGCAGTACCTGTTCCGAATTGATCACGTTCCTCAGTCATAGAGGTTACGACGAAGAATAGATTATAAAAAATTTCTCTTTGATAAATCTCAGTTAGTTAAAATGTGTTAGGTACATACATAGGTACATTTTAATGTAATACGTTAACTACTAATTAAATACATTACTATGTTGCAAATAGGTCCACAGAAATTAATGTCTGTTAGTGACTTCAGTGGAATCCTTTTTAATAGCGATTGTGCAACGTGTGCAGAAAATTAACACAGACGTCAAACAATTTGAAAAGTTTTACGCTACATAAAACGACTCCATTATTTTATTATCTCGACGCATCACAAACACAAGGGATATGCGAGCTTAATATAATTAATGTTGGGAAACAGTTCAACGCGTGGAAGCGAAATTTACAGGTGCATTATTTCTGAAAGGTTTATAAATTGCATTAGCATTTCTAACGCTCTTGATAATTCCCCTATATGCACTTGTGAAAACTTTTTTCGGACCAATATTGTTTAACGTGTGTAGTTAGCATTTTAAATGTTTTTACTTAAAAATCGTAACGAAAATTTCTGTTTGCAACATATAATTAATTATCAGTAGTTGTTCCATAAATACGGTAAATACAAAAACGAGAGGTAGATAAATTTCAATATAAATGAAAGGAATAATTATAAAAATCGTAGATAACTTATTGTTTGCTGCCCACTCACCCACGATAACCGCGTGGCTTAAGCGCCGGTCTATAGTGTCGAGGGTCCCAGGTTCGAATCCTGGGTCTGGCAAGTACACATATTGTTTTTCAATTTGTGTATGAGTCAGAGTATGGACCTAATAGGTTGAGCAAGTGGCTGACATCCATTTCTCGTGTAAAATAAAATCTGTTAATATAAACCTTCACTCTGTGGGGGCCCATATGATCCTATTAGGATCGGACATGGTCGAAAGAGAGGAAGAATATTTTAAAATTTAAATCTGTGGTACTGTTCAGTTATCAGGAATACAGCGGAAAACACATTTTGAAAATAGCCGATGAACTTGGATTATTTGTTAGGTTAACCCAGTGGTCGGCAAACCGCGGCTCGTGAGCCACATGCGGCTCTTTGACCCCTTGAGTGCGGCTCTGCCACAAATGCCCTCTGCCATATTTGACATTGCTACAAAGAGGCAAAGAAAATGGAAAACGAAAATTGTGAATTTAAAGTTGAACGGACTGAGACATTGTGTTTATTCAAAATTTAAATGGCTTACCGACCTGTATTATTTGTCGGGATAAATTGGCGCATTCAAATTTAGAGAGACACTTTACAACTAAACAAGCGTCGTTTCGCACTAAATATCCTGTCGGTGATGCAAGGAAGAAAGCAGTTGAGGAGAAGAGTCCAGAAAAATCAAGTTCCGTATTTAATTAGGTACCTACCAATTACAATCTTTCAACAATGTTAATATTGCAAGTTTTGTGATGTGAGGTAAGAGATTTCTAAGAGAGGAAATCAAGAGTAAATTGAGAAGTCGATTTATTGATGAGAACCTGGAATCGTGCTTAAAATTAAAACAACATACAAACCTGACTTACCCAAACTTTCCAAGGGGATGCAAGGCCATTATTCACATGGTGAGTGTTTGTCAGTCATTGTCATGATTCAATTGTATGGATACCTAACTTACAATTTAATTTTTATCAATAAATAAGATCATTATTACGTATGATACCTATTCAGTTTTATTTAGTGTACCTATAGTTTAATTAAGACTTAAAAGTTTAACTAAAGTTTATTGAGTTAATAAAAAGTCTACCTACATAATAAATATTTTAAATTTAGGAATTTGGCTCTCCAAAGATATCTTAATCGTTGTACCTACTGTTGATATTTGGCTCTATTGACTAATGAGTTTGCCGACCACTGGGTTAATCTAACCTAACCAAACCTAACCTAAACTAACCCAAACTAACAAATAATCCAGTATATCGGGTATTTTCAAAATGTGTTTTCCGCTGTATTCCTGATAACCGAACAGTACAGTTGTTTGTTAAAAATAACACAAACATATACCTACCAAACCAACCCTCTCCGTACCACACTCGGTCTTATTACGAGGCCATACGTTTGATGTGAAGTGCATTTTTTTAATGTATAAGGAATGTCTCAGGAGTTGTACCCTAATGCCGAGTACCTACTCATTAGCGAGCCGTAACTGTGATCGTTTCAGATACAGTAACTAGTATGGACACAACAAATTGGTTCGTTAGGCTAATAAATAATTATTTCGCATATAGAGCAGTGGCGCTCCCTGACGATTTTGCTGCGGCCACCAGCGCTTTACAGAATATTATTATTTCAAAAATTTATTTATTAACATGATTATGACTTGATTATTGAACGATATTATGACTTGTAAATTTCTTTCCACGCTCAAATGATCCATAATGTGTTCTTGTGATTATATATTATATCATGTGTGAAATACTCCGTTTCTGACTACGAAATTTTTGCCGGTAAGTATTCAATATCACGCATTTATTTAAATGTCTTTGGCGGCTCGCATTGGAAAAAAGAAGTATTGAGGAATTTCCATTTGCATTATTTTTAAATAAATAGATATGTACTAAAATATTCAAATGTCTTTTATTAAACGGACTTGTCAAAAATAAATTGATCCATTTTTTAGTAAATAAAATTTAGCTTTAATATTTCACAACAAAAGAGAAATTTGGGGCGGCCACCAGACGTTCCCATAGAACTGTCAATGTCAATTGTGCGGCCACAGTTAAATTTCACGTGATAACAACTGATCTAGAGTTGGCTACAGTTACGGCTCGCTAATGAGTAGGACCCAGCTTGATGTCGCCAATAACTCAAGAGTGCTTTGATTGAGTTTAAATCGGCTTCTTTATTAAAATGTCAATGGAGCATGGAGAACTAAGAGACCAATAAACATATAAAAATTGGTTACTGACTGACGAGCAAGAAGGATTCTTGTGGTCTGAAGATCCATATGATCTACTTAAGGAACGTACATGAATAAAGAAAAATAAGAATTTTATAAAAAAAAGAAAAAGAAGAAAATATTAGGAAAAATGAATTTAATGTTGTATAAAATCAGTCGGCTGTCAAAACTTTAAATGCTAACAGAAACATTAGTGGAAAGAAAATGGTGACTGGGGGGAATTTATTGAATTATTTTTCTCGGCAGAAATTTTAACGACTCAAAGTGAAAAGTTTTCAACGGGAAAACAATAGATGCAGAAAATTTTTCGCAGAACTAATAAGATAGGGGTGAATAAATAAATTCTCCGACGAGAAAAAAACAAGAAAGTGTTCGCGTTGACAATAGTTCTGTCAACAATGTCGCAGTAAAATAATAAAATGCGAAATGTTTACAACACAAATACATTATGTAACTATGGCAACATGGAAACTTTTCCGAGGAATAGCTCCGTTGAATGAACACCTAGATTTCAATTACCTGTATACATTGACAGGACACAGTACGCAACCTTCCATGAAAAAATATCAAGCTGGTGTTCAAAAACACCGCTATGTACAGGTTTACAATATGTACTATAGTTTTAAATCTTTTAAAGATGCTGTATTTACTTATGTAAATATGCCTCAAAACATTGAGCAACTAAAAGATTAAATTCCGATTGAAGTGGCGAACAATTGCATTGCGGCCGTCGGCCCGCATTTAGCCGAAGTAATTGTCAAGAATTGAATGTTAAAAAAATATGAATATAATATTAATATTATATAAGTATATTAGATATAATTTGAAAACACTTCATATACATACCAACTAGAAAAAATCACATTTGAAGAAAATACGATGCTCAATAGGATTTGAACCCGCATATCCACTGGTATTGTGCCAATGGGCATTTTCGCCAAAGTTTGTACATGTTTGAAATTTGGGTAATATTATTTTTTCACTCAAATTAACCATTTTTATATAGCTAGCAGATTCCTTGTTCTATTGCTGAATTGGTGATAGCAATTTTTCAGCAAAATATTGATTAATACAATATTTATATCATTTTTTTTATGACATTGGGCATAATAAGTTTCCGTTCCGTGACTACGAAACTAAGCTTATAAAACATGAATGAGACACTTTTTATCACTTAAAAGAGCTTTATTAGATTAAAAAAACCATACACTTAAAAATAAAAGTACAAATAGTCAAAAAATATTATTGAATTTTAATTCATGGGCACATTTCGATCCACTCCGTTATCCTATGTCTATAATGGCAGAGCATTTTTCCTTTAGTATTTGAAAAAAACAATCAATGTTCATTCTGCTATTTTTTTAAAGACAGTTATCACTTTTACTAAATTTTATTGGAAAAATATATATGTTTCGTTATTTAATAATCAAATGAAAAATAGTTAACGTTCAACTTTTTTGGGGACATTTTCGGAATGGAACGAAATGGTAACGGAGTGTAATTTGTAAAGCTAAAGTTACATGTTACCATAAAAACAAATTTTTGTTTTATGAAATTTATTTGAATTTTTTGATAGTCAGATATATATTCAACGTGCGTCACAATAACAAAACGAATCAAACTTAATCACTAAAATAGACATATTTTATAATAAATTTCACAATACTAGTAAAATAAGGTAGGTAATAATTTTGACACACTATACATTGCCATAACTTTTATTTGGCATTTATATTATTTGCAACTCAGATAAAAAATATTTTAAAGCAAATTAACAATATATGAAAAAAATTAAATCAGCAAGGGATTCGGACGCGAGTTTCTAGCGCGGCACGGAGTATATAACTTTTACGAAAATAATTACAGTCGAACTCGGTTATTACGATCTTGGACATAGCGAGATCTCGGATGTAATAAGGAAACATTTGTTGACATTTGGTTTATGATTTTCGCCATACATTTAATTTATTCACTGTTATAACGAGCAACTTATCGGATATACCGAGCTAAAATACTGTTAATGTGTCGATCGTTTTAAAACATTTCGACCCTAAGCAATAAAATCCGATTGGACAGGATGCCGCCGGGGTCGGATTACGTTTATGACACTAGTAAAGTGTCTAAGTACCTACCTTATTGGTGTTTCGCCGACAATAATAAAAAAGTATCCACGCATATGGTTGAAAAATCCAAGGTTTGTGAAGTTCGTAGATACCTACCAGAGTTCGTTACAATAAACAACTTCTTTTGTAGTTTATGAATGCCATGCTCGTTTCGGGGATTTTTACGATGGTTTCCAATTTTTTTATTTTCGACTTTTTGTGTAATGTGACATGCTCATTTAAAAATACCTATTCTCTGATATAACGAGTAACGCTTATAACAAGAAAATTCAGTCGGTCCCATCTTCCTCGTAATAACCAAGTTCGACTGTATGTTGTCTTGAAATTTACTTGTATTCATCAACATAAAATGTAGCTATATAGGTTGATTGTAATCAGGTCGTACTTTTCTGACATTTCGCGAATACCTACATTTCCAGGTATTAAATCTAATAGGGTACACATTTCTGTTAAACGTGACAAAAAAATAATTTTTCATACATTTTTATAAATTTCTATGCCTAAAATGTATGGAGAAGTTTTAAAATTTTGGTGGCGTATAACAGAAAGAGTATGACAGAGCCAGTGCTTGTCTCGCAATTATTTCAGTCTGGTGTTTTTTCTTTTCCTTCTGTTGTTTTTGTATCTCTCCATACTTTTATCTGCGCTAGTTTTGCGTATTCAGACATATCACATACTTTTTTAATCTTTATTATATAGTCAGGTTATTTTCTATATTTTTTAATGAAAATATTTTTGTTTTTCATACGAACAGACAATATAAAACTTTTTATAATCTATGAAGCACTAAACACACAATGTAAACCCAACTTTATGCATTCTATTTCGTTACTTTTACATTCCACATATACGTTACCACCAATATAGTTTCGGAGTGGAAGTAACGGATTCTGTTTTAGAAGTGGTTGAAGCCAAAATTTAGCTTAGTTTTATTGTTAAACCTGCGATATGTTATATATATCTGTAGTATGAAAGATAAGCTCCATATGTATAGTATGTGAAATAGAAATATGTGATTTCTTACCTTACAAATCGTGGTAACAGTAGTGGAACTTCTTAAATGACCAACCCAGAAAGCAACCTGTTCCGATATCGATACCGACACACACCAACATATTAAATTGTAAATGGCGGTCAGTGTTATACAAAAGTGTTGCTACATTAAAAAAATACATATTTATAGTGGAAATTTTTCGCCTTCATGCTAAAATCATGGTAACGGAATGTGGAATTCTACTTTTTCAAATATCCTGGGACACACTTTAAACGTGATTTTTTTTCAATATTGCTCAAAATTTACGGAAAAACTGTATATTTTCCAAAAATATATAATGTAATCTGTTGAAGACACTACGAATTTAATTTTACACACTCAGAATTAATGACGAAATCAGACTTTGCTTATTTGAATTTAGGAGTGGGACACGGTAAAAACACACTACCTTTCGATCTAAATAATCAATTAAAAATATATACAGGTCAGACAGTTGTATTTAACTGATCGAATAAAGTAAATTAATAAATTTTCATGTTAAAAATACATAACTTTCCAATATTCTATAATATAATAACTATGAAAAAATCAATCAAAGTCATGGGACATGCCAAAAATGCAATGTACAAACTTTGGCGAAAATGCCCCAATATGCTTTAACCAATTAAGCTATGAGCCTCATACCTAATTACGATAATTTAAACTAGTAGGTACTACATGAAATGTTTATCAAATTGCGTTATTATTGACTATCGTTTTTTGTGTTTTAAATCAATCACGGGGTTCAATAAGCGTTATAATACACTAATAATAAGTGTTTTCAAGTTATGTATGTTCAATACCTATATGGAATGTTACGTTCGATGAATAAAAAAAATGGTTTTTATATTATATACTTTGTCTATTTTATTTCTACACAAACTCTTTAGACATAGAAATGGTATTGTAGGTCTTTTGCTCTACCGAAGTAACAATATGATTCCAACTGCAATTTATATGTTGAGAAAATCGTAAAATCACAATTAATATTTAAAGTAGGTAATAGCTTATTTTATTTGTTTTAGTGAAACTATGGAGGTGCAGGCATATAACAATGGCCACATTCGATTTGCCGTAAAGTTCGTTGACACGGTATGCAATACTATAAAACCAATAAACGCTGATAGAATTTGAAAACCACGATTGTTATTGTGCAAAATATTAGCGCAATAAAACATTTTAGATTAAACTTACAGTTGTCTTAATACCCACTCAATTTACTCGAGTGAAATCAGTCACTTGAATGCACCATAAGAATTGTTGATTAGAAAATAGAAGTATGTACTGGAATAGAAATAGTTAGTAACTTTTATAAAATGAGTTTATCATTTGGTATTCACTACATACACATACACAAGTCGTGATAAACCCATTTTATAAATTATCATGAAATTCCAACTAGGTAAATACTGATTTTTTTAAATGAAATAACGGCACATGGGTATTAGGAATTTATACAACACCGCCCACCTAGCTATTACCGTGTCCAGAAACTTGTACGTATGCAGTTCGCCGTAACACATTTCACCGTGAAATGTTGTATCGGAAATATATGGCCGTATAAAAGACCGTCCAACCTCTTTGGGTCGTGTAGTACTGACATAAAATTCATGTCTAAATAAAAAACGGTTCTTGTCGGTTTACGTTTACACTTTTAACTACACAAATTTTGAAAATAGCCGATATACTGGATTATTTGTTAGGTTTTCTTTCTTGAATTCATGAATTTTGCCAAAATCAGCTAGCTATGCAAATTGAATTTAATGTTCATCTCTTTCCGATAAGAAAGCTCACGGCGAACTGTGCCACGGTGAAATGTGTTACGTACAATTTGCATGTAACTAGCACGTAAGTGATTATCAACATCACGAACGAATTGGGTTGAACAAAGTTATTACCCTCCCAATTGGCATCATCAATGGCATTCGTTCTGCACCTTGATAGAACAAACAACTGATGCTCCAGATTTATAATAAAAGTAGAATCTGTCTTCTATAAGCTGGCGTGCCGGTCCCCCCCCCCCCCCCTTCAGCATCCATCTCATTCCCACCCATTGAAAATATGCAACAGTTGAACGCGGTGGCACAATGCTTTCCGTGTGACGTGTACGCCAGTTTATAGAATACAGACTCTAATTTAGAAACTTAGAATAGTATGTATGAAATGAAAATTCTGCACATAACGAGTAGGGATAAAAAACGGTGTGTGTACTTATGTACGCGCGTTAGAATTTATATTTCTTTGGCGTAACAAAAAAACAAAACTTGTGATATTCTAGATTCTTCGACTAGCTCTTAAATATCTTGTTAAATTACACACTCAAGAAAAAGAACCGCTTATTGGAACGCCGTTGGTTTATTTCTATACACTTTAACTTATATTACTAAATTATATAATTATTTATCGTTATTTTTATTTTTAAAGTAACAACCGCCACTATGACGTTTAATAGTTAGTTTACGTAAGGAATCGCAAATGGCCGACAATAATAAATTCGCTGCCTAGGCAACGGAACAATTCTAAACTATAATATTATACTGTGTAATCGTCACGATTGGAGTATCATATTGTGGAGTATCATATTGTGGCGTAATGGTAGCGCGTTCGAATCCAATCGAGTGCGTTTATTTTCCAAACGCGCCTAAAGAAGTATATCTTGAAAAAACAATTGGATAAGGAAAAACTTTTTATAGTCAGTTATCAATGAATATTCTATACATATAATATATTATATATAATAATTATATAACATAAATAAAAACTTAGAACTGAGCTGAGCCATCGACTAATCTTATAATGATGTTTCGTCCCTCTTCAACGTAAATGTAAAGATGTGTAATTTTAAATCAATTTAGGTACCTATTCAATAAATACATGACGATTTATATGTGGAGTCTACAAATTTTAATGTTGACGTACATGGAACTTACTAATTATTTTTAACTAAATTATTTTCATGTAATATTTGAGAATATAACATTCTTCATTGAGCATGGATATAGGTATTATTAAGAAGATAGAATGATGTCACTAGGGAATCCAATCCCGAGCCAAAATTCTGATCCCGGGATTTCGGGATTACAATTTGACAATTCCGGGATCCCGGGACTGGTCCCGGGATTGGCATTTTTTTCCATTGTTAATATAAAAATTTTATATTTACAAATAACATTGATAAAATCGGTCAAAAATAAATCTAGTATAATTTATACTATTTAAGACATTTATTGTTAATATTGTATACGTTCAATCTTGGAAATACATAAGTTTAATGGAGTAAATAATATTGTAATAAAAATAATAATGTGAATTTAATATGAGATTGCCGTTTCTGATAGTAAAGACTTAATGAATGGGTTAGCTAGATTTAAAATAGTAAAGCAAATCATGGTGTACTTATGGCCTTTCCGCTTCATAAATCTAATTAGTCAGCCAAATATGAAACTGCCGTAAAACGTATTAGATCATGGTGGAATTGCTTTGTTAATAGTGCGAAGCATTGTTTTTTTCCAATCTTTCTCATTTTTATTAATTTATGTGAAAAAATAAAATGAATCGGCAACTTACACACGGGTATAAATCAAACTTCATTCAAACTCAGTTTATTTCTAATGTAGTTATTTGTTATTAAAAGTATTTTTTTCTGTTATATTTTCGTTTTTATTTTATTTTCCATAAACATTGATTAAAAAAATCAATCCCGAAAGTTTCGGGATTATGTTTATCAATCCCTGGATTCATAGGTATCGAAAATAGCTCGGGATCCCGGGATCCCGGGATTGGAATCCCTAGATGTCACAATAAATTTGAATCAAATGTGAATTTAAATTTGATACACAAAATGGTAGAAGGCAGCATACTAAGTCTGCTTATGGACACCGCTATGCCAGATGGAGTTTAACGTCAGCATCAAACAGTGGAGAAATAAGGTTTCCACTCAGACCATGGCTTCTACAATAACCATTTAAACGCAAACTATGTTAGGTATTATGTTCGATTATCAATTTATATAGTAGATAGAATCAACTTACTTAGAATTGAATGCTTTCAGCTTGATTAAACTATTCAAACGATTCGTGGAATACCTACCAATTACAACCGATAAACGGAATAATTATTAATACGGCTATTCTCTCACTTCTAGGGATGTTGTATTTTATTGTGTATTGTTCCAGAGTTTTTGGAAAGAAATTCCTGCTACCTAATATTTCCTTCCAAACCCACCCGCCCCACACCACACGTTTTATCAGGCGTATCACGAGGCCCTACGTTTGGTGTGAAGCATCAGCAGTTGTTTACGCCTGGGAATGTCTGTCAGACTGAATTTACTGAGATATAATTTAATCAAAGTGCCCGCAGGAAAAGGGAGCGCGGAGAATTAACCAAAATAAATGGTTGTAGGTAATAAATTTATATATACTATGTAAAAACAAAGGAAAAATAATAGATATACATACATATTTCAAGAGATCTTCACGTCCGCAATAAGACGCCGCAATTTTTTAAAGAATTAGGTACCTATAGTTGGCCTTTGTGGCGACGAGGTTGGACAAAAATGGGCCCAACAACTATGTAGTTGGACTGACATGAGTATTTCTTACCTTTCTGAATACATTGTCTGGAATTCCTGCTAGCAAATCCGTTGTTTTTCAATCATATACATACTATATCAAGCCCAAAAATTGCTATTAATTTCACAATAATTCATACATAGAACGCCGAAGGAGCTATCTACCGTCAAGGTGTGCTATATACAATGTACATTTCCCCCGACAACAAGCGAACTACGCCACGAAGTTTTGACAATTAGTTACGGCAACTGATAGTCCAGGATGGAGAAAGTCAACGCCATGATGATAATGGCCCAGTTTGCGATATATGATTAATGTGTACTGAACATTATCAATTCAAAAGTTCTATAATTTAAAACAAACCAACCAAACAACAAACCAAACAAACAAATGGTTTCAAATCCATTATCATGAAGTTCTATCACGGAAAGGACAGTTATGTTTATAAAAAGATTATGTTTTCCGCTCGAATAATTTATTGATGAAAGCATCAAAACGTGAATATATCGTAGAATAACCGCTGTACAAATTTACTTCGCTAACTAGTTCTGAATATGCTAACCAATGGCACGTTACATCGTTATAGAGCATGCTCGTACTTGGTTTAAGTACTTCAGCGGTCGCTCAACTTTTTAAATCGTTCACTCCTATTTCCGAGGAGACAAAGAGTATGCATTTCCGATACTCACAATCCAATTTATAAAAAAATACAACCCCTAAATCAAGTAAGAAGTTTAAAATTTAACAGACTACGTAAAATTAAAAAAAAAAACCTATAAACAGGTACTATTCAATGAATAGGAAGGGTTTCATCAGATTAAAATTAAATTGCTATTAAATAAATATTATTAATATTCACGATTTGTAATATACTTAAGTACATTTTTTTTAAATATGTAGATTCTTATTCGTTATTCATGTTTAACATAGTTCAAATAAGAAATCTTAATTATCTTATTGAACATACATAAGGTGAAAACACCTCTGATAAATATATAACCACTAGAAAAAACACCCAGCAGGATTCGAACCTGAGCCCCCCGGTAATCGTGCCCATGTGCGATGACCACTAAGCTATACGTGTCATATCTAATTGATTAATGATTATGTATGTTCAATACATTCTTAATTCTTGTAAATTATTCGTTGAATAAAAAAAATAGTTTGTTAATTCTCTTACTTTATTAAGTAATTACTTTAAGTACTAAAATAACAAATTCATTATTGTTAGTCGATAGCTATTCCAGTTGTCACAGTTTCTGTTGAATCATATAAACTTGACTAGCTTAAACGATCAAAAAAAATTGTACTTGATAGAAATATTGAAATGTCATTTCATATTGATTTCCATAGTAACGCACGTATATAGTATTTAATAATTTAGTTGCTAGGACCCCCTAGCAACCAATAATGGTATCGAAATAACTTTTCATACAAAACAGAATTAACTAAAAATTCAATTCTACTTAAAGATGGCTAAAAGTATTTTAAAAAAATGCATTGGCATCGTGTTCTGTTATATTCTAAAAGTTTCAAATGTCTAGCTAGTCGGAAAGTTAGTTAAAAATCGATTGCAAGATTTGTACCGGACAAATAAGAATACGACCTAAGAAAAACGTTGTAATAAAATGGTGTCACACTAATATACTTTTTAATATAAAAATAGCATTATTAATTATTGATATTTCCCATATTTCGTATTTTTCAATTTAAGAGTAACACCTGGCAGATTTTTTGACAGCTATCGAATTATGGATCTGAAATAAAAATTTCGATTTTCATTTTATGTATGTATCATTTTGGTTTTAATATTTTGCATTTATGTACAACGTTAATCTGGCTTCGCGTACCATAGTTAGGGTATCACTGACATTTGTTACGAAATTAATGCAACTATGTACGTAGATTGAGTAGCAATTCCTATTAATAATTGGATAGTAGGATGTTTAGTTACCGCCACGTAGGTATTGCCAACGTGAACTCTAGCATAATTAAAACAGCTGCAGTAGTATCGTCAGTATGAAAACTTTATATTATCGAAAAACACACATTAAACTCGAACCCAGCTTACGTGCAATTCATAATCTCAAACATAAACAAAACTCAACATATACGTAGGTATATGCATATTTAGCTACGTAGTTTTAAATGTTTTGATCATATAACCAATATTATTAGGAAGTAGTTGAGATTTAAAAACATTTAAAATAATCACTCGTCAGCGATGACACTGCGGCATACATCATTTGCATACAGCTCAGAAATAAATACGCTTGACAAAATAAGAACCAGCATCCATCCATCGTATACGGGTTAAGGCTCGGAATGGCACGAAAAATAATTTGACCATCTGAAAATAGGCTATATAACTTATAATTAAAATATACATAATGCTTATATACAATTATGTTAATATTTTCGGAAAATTATTTAGCGCTCCTTTTCGTAAATATTTTTATTTCGAGCGCTGGATAAGGGCCAATATGCTATATCAATTTAAACACCTGCACCCTACCTAATTACGGCCAGATTAACTAAAATTTCGATAATATTAGCTAGCGGCTTCTGTGAGTTGAATCAAGGTACCTATAAACACATCACATAAGCGTGAAGTTCGATAGTTTTGATAGAAAATATGACGGAGTTGAAACTACGCCGAGCAAGAGAATCAAAGGCTTCATGTAAAAGTATGAAGAAATAGTATCAGTGACAATAATTAAAATCGCGCATGTAAATTCGTGCGTACTAGTAGTTGTTCCACTAAAATAATAGGTGGGATAATAGATCTTAGGTATTCGATTGTTCGAAAAAAATGTATGATTCTACTGTACCTACACACTTTTAAATGAATAATTCTCCATTCATTCAAACATTGATAATAAACTACTTACTACGTATTTGTTTGAATTTAGGATACCAAAGATCTGTATGTAACACACCATAATATTATGACGAAAATATGCGCATTAATAACTGTATTTCGATCAGATGTAGGGATTGCAATACCGGTATTTCAAAACCGCTATTCAATTATTTATTGATACCGAAATAATAGTTTCGAAAATTCAAAATATCGGTATTTTCGGTATTAAGAAATCGTACACGTTTATGTTTTCCGAAAATGAATTTACTTAATGTTATTTTTTCATTACATACAAAGTAGGTACTATATTGTACTTATATTAAATTAATATAAGTTTTATGATGCCAGAACGCAAATATATTGACTGAAACCAATGACATTAATATGGACGAAGCATGTAGACAAAAAAATGACACTCACTTTTTTGTCGGGTCTGACGAATGGTTCGGTTCGAACGGGTTCGCTCAAATGAACATTGACACTAGAAATACTGTTCTAACGCCATTACAATAAAGATGATATTGCTATAAATTCCCGATGCGTGATATCGCATAATGCAAATTGCGTGACGTCTACCTATACATGTGCGAATGTCGCTACGCTATATTTACTTGCTAGCTACTGTACTGAGTGCGTTGTCCATTAATAATGTCATTGACTGAAACCAACAAAAGTAAAATATTAATAAAAATAAAATCCCTCAAATATAGGTAGGAACCTGACAAAACATGCGTGGCAAATATGTCCAATTAGTCGATATAACTATTGATCCACGTTGATAGTACATCCAACAAGCATTGACGGAAGAAATTTTCCTACACTCAGTAATAAATGTATGTGGGTACTAGGTTGTTATAAAATAATATTTTAATAGCTTTATTTATTGATAAGTACTTCTTTTTTTCGATATGTTTTAACGAATAGCTTTAGTAGGAAATACTATTCAATAAGTAATACCGAATTACCCGTATTGATATATTTATTCGGTATTGCAATTCCTAATCAGATGGTTAACAACCAGTTTTTGGAACAGAAAAATGTGTTTAAACTTCGGACATAATTTTCTCCATCTTGGAGGGAATGATCATTCACTTTTAATAATGGACGTATAAAAAGATATATATATATATTATTATACTGTGTATTAATTTTTATCATTATTCTTTTAATCTTCACAAAGCCGGGTATTATTAAAGCAAGCATATTATTTACAATCTGGGGTAAGCGACGGGTAGAGGGGTTCGGCTATTCGTAAATTATTTTTATCCGTTTTTCGCGCAAATCTGTTTGCCCGCGAAAAGTTTATCCTGTAAATGCATTAATCTTGCTCATCCGACGCGTGTCACAATAATAAATGAAGCGCCATTTTGTTCAGGGATTGTTCTTTTTACAAAAAATGTAATTTCCTACGAAATGTTTTCAATTAGTCCGACATCTTCGTATTGATTCGGACCAAAGTTGAGATGTAATTATAATGTATGACAGACAGATACTATAATGTAAACTATAATGTAGGTAATGACAAGAAATAACTATCGTATTGAAAAAAAAATTGAACTTAATAATATTATATAAAATGATATTTAGCACAGAAATACGAGGGTGGGTCAATAAGTCCTTAGAAAAGCCGACAGGTGGCGCGACTAGTACTGTAAGCGGTTTGTTTTCATGCAGCGGCACTACCGATTCAGTATGCTGCGAAGTTTCAATCAGATTGGTCGGGTTGTTGTTTTTTATTTTCGTACATTTAAAAAAAAATTTGCTTGTTTACAAAAATGGAGAAAATTGAGTTTAGAGCTGTTATTAAACATTTTAATATAAAAGGGTTAACAGCAAAGGAAATAAAAAATGAGTTGGATTTAGTTCACGGCATATCTGCTCCTTCACTTGCAACTATTTATAACTGGTTAAATGAATTTAAACGTGATCGTACATCAACAAAGGATGAACCACGCTCAGGACGTCCTGTAGAGGTGACTACACCAGAAATGATCAATAAAATCCACGATATGGTGTTAAGTGACCGAAGATTAAAGTTGAGTGAGATAATTGAGGTTACAGGGATCTCAAAAGGTAGCGTCATTTCTATTTTACATGACAAATTGGGCATGAAAAAAGTTTCTGCAAGATGTGTGCCGCGTTTGCTCACAGTCGACAATAAACGCAATAGGGTGGTGGCATCTAAAGCCCTGTTGTCGCTCATGCAACGCAATCCGGATGAATTTTTTCGTCGCTTTGTGACTGTAGATGAAACATGGATACACCACTATACTCCCGAGACGAAAGAACAGTCAAAGCAGTGGATTGCGAAAGGCGAACCATGTCCAAAGAAGGCGAAAACCGTAAAATCAGCTGGTAAGGTTATGGCTACTGTATTTTGGGATGCACGTGGAATTATTTTCGTTGACTATTTGGAAAAAGGAAAAACAATAACAGGGGATTATTATGCATTTTTATTGGACCAGCTAAAACACGAAATTGAAGAAAAACGGCCTCATTTAAACAGGAAAAAAAATCCTCTTTCATCAGGACAATGCCCGTGTTCACACATGTTTACGACCAATGGCTAAAATTGAAGAATTGAAGTTCGAATTGGTCGACCACCCACCGTATTCGCCAGATTTAGCCCCCAGTGACTTTTTCCTTTTCCCAAACTTAAAAAAATGGCTAAGTGGACAACGTTTTTTTTCAAATGAAGAAGTCATCGATCGGACAAATACTTATTTTGAGGACCTTCCGAAAACTTATTTTTCTGACGGTTTAAAAAAAATTGAGAAACGTCTAACCAAGTGTATTGAGCTCCAAGGAGATTATGTTGAGAAATAAAAAAAAAATACAAAAATAAAAACTGTTTTAATGCTTTTTTCTAAGGAATTATTGACCCACCCTCGTATTATAACCATAATATAAGTTAATGTATAATGTTATAATACACTAGTGGCGAAGGGCGTAAGTAGGCTGTTAACACGTTAATCGCCATGGGGGTCACCGGTGACCGGCAAAGAAGACCTGCCTTAGAGTTGTTCTACAGCGCCGGCGGGCACGCTCGCAGTGCATTTTTCGATACGCGGTGACCGGCATGGCCCTTCTGTATATTACTGCCACTTGGCCTGAAAATATGTCTTCCCAGTCACAAAATATAGGCTCACTAATGTAAAGAATGTACATAATGAAAAAAAAAGTTTTCCTTTTAAATTTTAAATGTGTTTTTATTGATATAAAAATAAAAATTAAATAGATTATAAAAATGTAAGTTATAAAAAATATGTAAATAATAAAAAAATAGAATAACAAAAATGATTATAAGGTATGTATACGTATATTTCCAGTTTATGTGTATCCAGGTATGATACTACCCAATTTGAAAACTTTTATTCCGTATTTGTGCCTTTTCTGTTTATTATACTATCTAAATCTAAATATAATTCGACCGCGAAATGGCACCATGCTCTCGTCAACACATATGGACAGGTGACCGGCGAAATGGCCGGCACGGCGCAATAGAATAAATTAACTTGTTGGCGCCGCGACGGACACATGTGGCCGGCACATCATAAAAACCAATATTTACATAGAAAAATCATCAAAATGAAAAAAAAACATTATATTCTTTCATAACCTATCAAATAATACCTTAAAAACAAATAATCATTTTTTAACTATTTTATGTAAAACTAGTTGGCGATCAATGTGTTAAGATTCGATAAAAATAATGAATACGTAACGTTGTCAGTCAAACGTATTTGTTTTCATTGACATTAGACTACAATGTGTAGATAGTGCTTGTTAGTTTTAAAAATGCAATTAAACCCTACCACTAAACTAGTAAAACATTATCGACTGATTTTATCAGTGAAGCTTTAAAATTGAATAAATGTCTGATGATTGACCTTACCGACAATCGAACTCGGAGCTCCCGGATGAGAAACCAGTGTATTGGATATGTAAAAGTAGTAATTTTAAACATGGAGTTAAATTCTAAAATCTACCCAATTTAAGCTTTCATTATTATTAAATTTGTAAAATACAATAATGTACCTGTAATTAATTATTTGGTTCATAAAAAGTGATATAATAATTTAAAATAACTATGTGTGCGATTGAAATAAAAAAAGTTACTGGAAACAGTCCGCAGATCGGTTAATCAAAACGACAAAGTATTCAGCCAACAGCCAAAGCAAGGATGGACGTCGAATGTAACTGCACACAAAAACTCGAACGTGAAAACCTCGATTCCAAAAAGAACTGAAAATGCGAAGAGGGTGGTGTGATTGTACGTGGAGCGAGGAAACCTCGTTTAAAATGTCACGTGTAGTCACTGCGAGAGCAAAAGAAAGGGATGATATTCGAATAACTGAGTTTTCCACGTCTATCTACTTAGGTATATACTTACCTAGGTGTTTCCCTTTTATCCGTTTTTTACGAATAAATGGGAAGCGGCGATCTTATATAAACCATTATATTTTGTCATTTTTACGTTAAAAAAAACTCTCACTCATGACAGCTGTATTTTGATTGTGGGATTAATATTTAAAATATCTACTTATATAGTATTCAACTATCTAATGAACGTCAATAATTATAAACCGTTGAAAAAATTTATTTGAACATGCAAATACATAATATCTAACATAACTATTGTATAAAAATAGCTGCATTAATTGAACGGCGCATGCATTCTTTCAAAACACTCAAAATTAGATATGTTTACCTCTTTAGCGATTTCTTATTGTAAGTTGAATTATTATGTTCCCAGCAGCTGGCATTTATTATGTCGCTTGATCTGTTCATATATAACACGATACAAATGGGTGATAGGGTGAGGTTCAAGTCCCGTCGGTCGTCGTTTTTTTTTCTAAAAAAAACGATATTTTTCTAGTGTGTGCTTATATACATGAGATGTTTTCAAATTATATATATTCAGTATATAGAATGTTACATTCTGAAATATTGTGTCTTATTCGTTGAATAAAAAAAATAGTTTATTAAAATTATTAGCAAGTATAAGTACGTTATAAAAATTAAATAACGGAGTACCTACCTAATTCCGCGATGTCGGTTAGTAATTAAGGAATTAATCAATATCTACCTTAATTTAATATACCAAAACCGATAGCCAACTTTATAACGCAATTCCAAACCCATTTCATGTAACAACTACTAGTTAAAATCGTCGTAATTATCTAAGGCAGCTGTAGTTTAATGGTAAAACATACTGGCGCGAATCCAGCAGATACAGGTTCACGTCCCGTCGGTCGTCGTATTTTTCTCTACAAAAATGATTTTTTCTAGTGTGTATATGCATGAGATGTTTTAAAATTATGTATATTCAGTATATAGAATGTTACATTCTGAAATCTTGTGTCTAACTCTAGGGTATTCGTTGAATAAAAAAAATAGTTTAATAAAATATAATACATAGATAGGTACATACCCTACAGCGCGTAGAAAATTGGAACCAAGCAGACCAACTTATATTACACAAAATCACAGGAATATGCTGAAGAATTTACCTGAAAGAAAATAAAACATAATTTGTCAGTTAAGTTTTTTTACATTTTTGTGATTCATTTCTGATAGTGATTTTGTAATGAAGTATATCATGATAATAATATATTATGCATCGTATAATATTACAACATATATTATTTAAGTGGCGAACATTATGTGACCAATCGAAAAAAATAGGTAGGTACATAATAAGCTGTATATAATATTCATAAATCCATTTTCCGAGTTAATCCTTTTTAAATAAAAACTACAATATTTTATGAAAGCACATGGTTACGGATCGAACAAAGTCTGGTTTTCAAATAAATTATATTTTAAATTGTAATGGCAAAATTAACCATATTTTCAAAATGGCATTGTTCCTGCCAATTCAATAACATGGACTTACTATTAGGCTTTATGAGAGCTAATTATTTAAATGGATTTTGGTTAAATTTAATTGGAAATTGTATTTATTTATTAAATATTTATAGAAATATTGTGCCGATTGATATTGTGATATTTATAAATTCATTAATTATGATCAAATAATAACCTATTCATAATCACATTTAAAATAAAGTTTTTAGTATTTCATCAATGCTTTGTGTTAATTAATTACAAATTAACGTATTTGAAATAATTAGTAATCGGGAAAACAAAGTGAAGTATATTAATACTATCGGGAATTTGAATTTAAATTCTAATTGATTTAAAGAGAAGTTTATTCATTTCTAGCTGTTGGAATTGTTGTGTAAACCGCTCAGGGCGGGTTTGAATCATATATCTATCATAATATCCATAAAAAAAACAGTAGACAAGATGATAAATTAACGTGTAAGAAAAAAAGAAAAAATCACAAAATTTAGTTAAAATTATTTTGTTCTTAGAAAATGGCATTTTAATATTTTTTGATTTAGAAAATTAATTTGGATTGGCAAACAAGGGAGGATTTCGGGTTCCCGTAATCGAAGATTCCGGTATTGTAGCCCCTAAAAGTTGTAAAATATCCACAATAAATTCTCAGCATATAATTAAATTATGGTAGAGTTACGGATTACCTATATAGATTGTGAGTATGTACAATGTACATAGATATCAAAAACTACTAAAAGAAAAAGCTTTTATATTATTAAGCCATTTTATAGTGAAGTATGTACCTGACCTGGCAAGTGCAAAGCAAATACGTCGTTGTTGAAGACTCCTGAGAAATTCCCAGCATAAAGATGATAAAACGTTCTATAGTTAGGTACCCAACGGGTACGCCATGTAATAAAAATGTTATCCGTAGCAAGAAGGTGGGTGGTTACGTCGTTAAACAACATTGGGTTTTTAAAAAGTGTTGATATTTTCAGTCTGTATCCCCGGTATACAGTGGTTTAAAATCGATTTTTTTTATTATCTACCTATGGGTAGTTTTTTGTTTTTATTATATACCTAACTTGATGAGATTTTTGACCACATTTCAAACACTTTCAGCACGATCCTGCATCTGGTTCTTAAGGCCCAGAATTCCACACCATCAAGGAACTAATATAATATAATAAGCTATACATTTCGAGAATGCTAACCTAAAAGGCTTAAAAAGGCATCCGAAAAGTGCCGTAATCAAGAATTATTCCGTGACGAAGTGACAAATATTTTTTAATATTGCGCACTTTCCCATGTGCGAAACTAGAGCTTATGATTTCTCGACCATTTTTTATGATTCTCGAGAATTCGAGATAAGTTTATAGGTTTCTTGAAATCTCTATAATTCCCGAGAAAATGACGTAACCAAAGAATTTTTTTTCGAGTCAAGAGCTTATTATGTGTTCTCCTCGAAAAATTATCCGCACTTACATGAAACACAAATTATACAAGACGTTTTGCTTTCTGTTGGATACTCAGCTTCCGAATTTCACATTTTGTTGATGATTTATCGAGAAATGAAAATCTCCAAATTTCTGGAAAAACTCTGGAGAAAGATATGAGTATTAACACTATTAACTTTACTGTTCTCATTATTTTTAAATCTTGATTTAATTTAATTTTGCTGTTCTGTAAACTTGCAAATTGTCCAATAAGATGTTATTTTGGGTTTCCAACTTCCATTATGTATAGTTATTATTATGTACATTATTCCTATTTCTACGAATAATATTGAACTTTATAAATTAACACGCATTACATTAACTGTCTTCTTCTAAATAGGTAGGTACTTCGTGTTCTTCATAAGCAGTTAGTACTCCGTACAACACGTCGGGCAGGTCATTGCCGATATCAGTGGCGCTCCTCCCTTGAGAGCGCTGGAGCGGTGCACACCCACCCACTCAATTTATGCGAAAAGACTTTTTTTAAATGAGTATTTAATTTATATTTGATTAATTAAAAGTGTTCTGATCTATTACCGTAGTCATTAATTCATATACAAAAACAAATTCTAATATGTGTTTTTAACCGGCTATTTTAAATAATAATATTATATGTTGATGTGAGCGATATTCGCCATCGCTCGACCAAAGCGCCCAGTAATCTAATTTCGATTTCTTTGCAATGAGAAAGAGCGTCGTCTGTCGCGTGGGATAGCAATACGTAAATATTTTTTCTACGTGCTCGGGAGCGACAGTTTCAGTCGCTCTCGGCCCGAACGCAGATTCATCGGTTTTAAAACAATACAGCCCGTATTACACGTACAATTATTGTTTGACAATTTTTATTCAATATTATTATAAAAATAAATTCTTTTCACAGTACGCATTTAAATTTTCGCACATGTTGACAACATTTCTCAAATTTAGGCGAAGTACAATTTAAAAATAAACTTCAAGTTTTTTTTCAGTTTGATAACTAAATTCACAATGTTTATCAATTATGATATCTCTCCAAACTAGCTCTGTAATACGTCTGACTTTTTAGATAAAAATAAACTCAAAAATGAATTGTCTGTTATTTACAGCTTGGATAATTTTTATAATGCTGACACATTTACGGAAACGGTTTTACTATTAAATTTAATTTTTACTATTCCGATGACATCAGTGGAAAGCGAAAGATGTTTTTTCACACTCAAACGGATCAAGTGTTTTAGTAGAAACGCCATCGCGCAATCAAGATTGAACGCATTATGTACGCTCAGTATCGAAAAAAGAATGATACAAGAGATTCCTGACTTCAACAAACGCGTAATTGAAAAATTTGTGTCGATGAAAAACAGAAGAATGGATTTCTCATACAAATGAACAATAAATCCCGTTCACTGCCAGATACGAGATATTTCGGTAGTACTAATAATTCGGTCAAAACAAAATAGTTCGTGTCAACCAGTTTGTGTTAAAGTTTAAAATCCATTTTTTTCAAGAAAAACTGTTTTTAGAGGTACAACAAATAATAAATAGTGAGTTATTTATGATTTCTTTTAAATGTACTAAATTAAAAAAACCAGTAGTTTTTTTTTTGATTTTTCGGTGAAGTTTTGATGAAGGCAAATGCCTTTTTACGGCAGTCAAAAGGTGAAAAAAGTGAACTCCCAGTAAAATAACTCACCGGTCGCCACTGGCCGATATTATACCAATATACTTAGATACTTTCTTTCTCACATACGCCCTAGTCCAGGGATGGCGGACCTTTTTACGTACACGTGCCAAAATTTCCCAAAAAAAAATTTTTTACTGTCTGACGTGCCGAGCAGTTTGTCGAGTAGTTCGAGAAGGGAAAAAAATGTCAAAAAATAGTTATATATAAAAATTCTATTAAAAAAGTTCAAAATTATAAGCGATTGAGTTCTTGAGTATTATTACTAAAATACCTACTTAGTTTGGTTGTTTACGCACAAATTGACGCCAAAATTTCTCGGATCAGATGAGGCTCGCTACAGTGGTCACAATCATTGTAAAATGATTTTAAATCGATCAAAATCAGAGGTTCGCGACTCGGCTTACCCCGCCGCCTGATGAGGTCAGTGCTATAATATTATTATTTGTGTCGCATAGCAGCTAAGGACCCATTTATGCAATTTAAATTTTTTACAATGCTTATTCTTCAAGAGTATTAGCTGCCTGTTATTTTTTATACAATGCGATCTGTCATTTATGCATGAATTTCGTCGTTTCCGTTTGCGCTTGATTGATAAATATTATTAAAAACCGAAGAAAATACTTACGCATTTTAAATATTATAGATATAAGTTGTAAAACTTTTTGTAAAAAAATATCTTTTAAATTACTTATATACTTATCTATTTTTTTTCGCGTGCCATGCAAAATCATCTCGCGTGCCATAGGTTCGCCATCCCTGCCCTAGTCTAACCCAAATAATTTAATACATTATATATATTATCTCGTGGAGTCTACAAACGTTACATACTAACATAATAAAATCAATATTCACGTACTTAGTTATCTAAAAGAAGAATATCTTATTACAGATATATTATTATATATTTATAGTCTGTAGGCACATGACATTATTACGCATTCGGAAGTTCTTGTTTCAACAATTCCAAAAATGTTTGCCGTGTTACACGCAAACTTCTACCTACCTACTTCAAACTTTTATAATACCTACCTATTACCGAATTTCCGCGCAAAACAAAGAAGAAATCCCTCTTTTCATTGTTTTACCTGATTTATTATTACGGTCATTGTTTAAACAGGTTAATCTCGTTATATTATTCATAACTTGAATAAGTTCCCAACCGAATTTGCATTGTAGGTAATATTCCTGCCAGTTGTATTTTATAACATAATTAGTATGAAAGAATTTATGCAAAAATAAACCAACATTTTGACAAATAATATCATTTGTGGTAAATTATAAATCTGTACATAAGTATTATAGTGGTATTTATCATGTTTATTCATCTACTTATAGTTAACTCAACATAATATGCAGAACTCAATAATATGACAGTAGAAAAATAAACTACAATATATACTCATACTTACTTAAGAACATATTTTAATAATATTTTTTTAAAACAATTTATATTTAACATACCTACGTGAAAATTTTGATTTTGGGTATTTCAATTGCTTGGAGTGGATGTATTCTCAATAATGAATATATGAAACGATTGGATGCTTGGGTGATACCAGGGAATACAGAATCAATGGGAACTAAAATACCTAACGGATGTATAACAGTGTGGAAGAATATGGGATAAACCTAAACACGTGTCAATAATATGTCATTTATGGTTGTCCTTCGTCCTGACAACTGCTTTCAGTTTATGCACTGACGCTCATTCAATATTGGTGTATTTGAACTACATATTTGAAGGTCTATAATGTGTGTTTCATTTTCGTAGGACACTCACACATTCAAAACCCTGCATCAAAATATAGCGTATAGGGGTATAGCCTGTCTGAATAATTATATTTATATATACATAGCGGCGGCAAAGTGCAATTAAGAAATTTCCACAAATCAAATGCAATTTTAGTGCAAGATACTTTCTCGTAACATATATATATATATATCGACACTGCAATTATTATTTGTTGTAAGCAAGATATTTAAGTTAATCGTGTTTTAAGATTATATCCAAATATAACCATAGGTACTTAAGTATGTAAACGCCCACGGTAGCCGAGCCACTAACGAGCCGGCTTATAATGTCGTGGGTTCCAGGTTCCAATCCTGGGTCTGGCAAATACACATATTGTTTTTCAATGTGTGTTTGGAGTCAGAGTGTGGACCTAATACCTAGATTGAGCAAGTAAAAATAAAAATCTGTAATAGGTATATATACAATTCATTTTCACACTATGGAGGCCCATATGATTTTCTTGACAAAAAGATGTAGGAATATAATATTATGTTGATAGTGTTATATAAAGCAGAGTAGAATTTTGAGCAGCCAAGACTTGATATGATAAGTAAAATATGGCAACACTTCCTGAAGAGAAACCAAAGCTACACACATTTATAATAACTGACAATTAAAATAATAAAATGCTTTAGTTACAAAAAGTTATAAACAGGCAAACGTGAATAGCATAGCGTTTGTGAGAAAATGTACCATCTAAGGCGATATTTTTAAAATCATCGACAAAATCTTCTTAAAAACATGTACCTACTTAGAGTTGGGTATTTCCCGAGAAAATCTCAATCTCGAGATTCGGGATTTCAAGAAAAGAATTCTCGAGATATCGGGAAAATTTAAAACTAAAATCAGTGTAAAAACAGACAAATACGAGTACCAAAAATATATGATTTTTTTTATTTAAGCAAGAAGACAAACAAATATAAGTCCACCACGGTCCACGACCATGTCCGATCCTAATAGGATCATAATATGGGCCTCCACGGAGTAGAGGTTTGTATTAACAGATTTTGTTTTTTACGAGAAATGGATGTCAGCCACTTGCTCAACCTAATTAGGTCCATACCCTGACTCATACACAAATTGAAAAACAATATGTGTACCTACAGGATTCGAACCTGAGACCCACGGCATGATAGTCCAACGCTTAAGCCGCGCGGCCACCGTGGGTGGGGGTAGGAAAACAAAAATAATTCAAAACACTACCTACTTATTAAAATAGAATTTCAAAAAACACAGACTGTCAATGACAATGAATTTTGAGTCTACGTTTTCTGTTTTCTGTCCACTTTTTTCATACACAATTAGTTCGTTAGTCGCATGTTGTGCAATGTTTGCGTTTGGTTTTGAGTATTGCTGGACATATTTTTCAAGTTGTTTCGCCATATCTTCTTCTTAATATCTTCTTATAAGAAAAGACGTAATCGTATATCTATTTAAGGAACTAAAATCACACGATCGCACACACTCGAACTCAAATTTTGTTAATTTATTTTAATTAAAAAAAATCGTTTTTCAATTGATATTTGATAATAAAGAAATCCCGATAAAAGATTCTCGAGATCCGCGATTTCCCGAAATGTTAAACATTTAATTCTCGAGATTCGGGATGGAAAATCTCGAAAATTTCCCGAGTATTCCCGTCGGGAAAATCCCGAAACCCAACTCTAAAAGTACTTAATGAAATAAATATGTGAAAATAATATGGTACTTTTCTATTCTTTAAAAAAATATTTAGTACTTATATGCCCACATATATTTAAAAGTTGGGTTTGTCCGAATGAACTTTTAAGTTTTTAATATAAAATATTAGTAATAACATGTTCACTCCAAAGCGATTCATATGAGCGCATCCATAGAATTTAAATCAACACGTTTTTTTAATGTTGCATGGTTATCTAATTGTTCCACACATTGGATCCGTGCACTGGATCAAACACAAATTGCACAACAAAACAATACATACGATTTTTTACCCCAACCGCGGGATCGAATACGCCCCCGAAGGCTTCAGAGACGGTCACTCTACCAGGCCATTGGGGGCGCTATATAAGTTTTGTTTTAAGATCTTTTAAATTAAATTATTATTCAATTTCTTAAGTCAAAATATAGTGGGTACATTAATAAACCATAACAATATATATATAGGTATACATATTGTGTTGATATAAGGAAATATTTAATCTACGTGATTTAATTATTATTATGTTCATAACAGTATTTATTATACAGCTTGCTTCAAGAAATCGAAGTAAATAAACAAACACTTTCCATTGCAATAATAATCGATTTTCCGAGGGTAATGTGCTTTGTGAAAAGCGTCGGAAAATATACTCCGGTGCATCGTAAATGGCTTTACCGGAAAGTTCAAATGAAAACATAACGCCCGCTCGCTTTACAAAACAAATAAAACGCTTCACTCTTTCGATCGGCGGTTCTCTAACTGCATCACGTAATTAAAAAATAATCGAATAAAAAAAGTAGTCCGAGGAGTCTGTGATTTTGTTATTAGTTAAAAGAGGAAAAGAAGCATCAGTATTTTGACAAACCGGTTTTGACCACGCGGTGCGACATCCTGAAAAATACCAAACGTCTACAATAATTGCCTAATTATCAACCTACATTTAATACCGGCTGTAATACCACTATTAATACTAGAACATTACTAAGTATGAATATGAATCTCAATATCGAATGGTGTTCCAGCCATAATAATTATCAAATAAAAAAAATTATCGGTGTCATTTAATATTGTTAATATCATACTATTTATAACGAAATTCAAAAAAGTATATAGTTTTTTTAATTTATTCATCCTGTAAAAAATCGGAGAGATCGCAACGAGAATTTAAATGTTTGAAACGATTTTTATAAAACGTAATTCTAATAAAAGTTTATTAGGATGTATAATAAAAGCAGCGGCTCGATAATTAGTATTTATATTGAAAAACGATCCAATGCTCTGTAATTCCAATTATAAAACGGATTATTTAAACATGTATTTGAAGTGAAGCGAAAATTCCCTGTATTTAATATTTTCTGTGTCATGATCGTCCAGATTATAACAAGAATATTGCATTCAGAAACTATCTACACGGGGTTTCAGCGGAAAATTCCTGGAAAGTTCATTCAAGAGTTTTGTTTTCCTAGACAAGCTATAAACAATCGTGAAACAAAATGCCAGGAAGGCACTCAGGATGAGGTTTGCTTACAACTTATGTTCTACGAGCAAAATAAATAATGTTTACACGTGAATTGGAGTGTTTTAAGCCGAGTACTTATCTACTTCCTGTTGCATTTTTGGAATAATACGATTTATGCGATATACATTTCTCGCCTCTGTCAATTCCTTTATATAAACTATGATCAATGGCTGAAGAAATCTAAACCTAACATACTATTTTATGTATTTATACAAAAAAAAATATGAAACATATTTTTTCCCCAACCCTTTGTATTGGGGTTATGAAAAGAACCCCGGCATTCTTGATTTAGTCCGTCCATTTGGAGGAAGCTTTTGCTCGTCCTCTCCGACCTTGAAATCCTGACGAAATATAGACAGTTTTCCAGGTTGACATTCTCCCTACAGGCCATATGACCAAAATAAGGATAGTCCATAGGAGGCAAACCGAGGAGATTATGGAGTTCATTGATTATGGAATAGTTTTCAATGAACTATACACAGGATTAAAAAAATGTAGTATTCGTTATTAAACATAGGTTTAATAACGAATACATTTGGATTATGTCAAAAATTAATATACAAAATATGTATGTAGGTCAGAATTTTAACCCACAAGCATCGATCGTATTCCAAACAATATCATTTACGTCTTACGACATTTACGTAATACTAAAATCACATACATACAATATGTCCGAGGTTTAAAATACATGTTACTGTCACCAATATTTAATTCGATGGGTACCTACTTGAGTTTAGTATTTGGGAATAAGAAGGGTGTAAGTGGCAACTATCAACGAAAAAATGTACTTACACCTTTTAGTGTTTTTAATCCACATAAATTTTAACCACAGCGGTACTTGTAGTCATCTGACCTATCCCTCTCTACCCACATGTCAATTTTAGTAAATAAACGTCAATAATAATGAAGTAGATGACGTATTTAGTATTTCGATATAGGTACCTAAGTAGGTAGATATATTACAATAATTATGTATCGTTTGTCATTTCGGATTTAACACAATATCCAAAACACTCTTAACATGATTACAATTATGTATATGACTAATTAACTAGGAAATGATTAATGCAATCATACTTAATTATCGTTACCCAACGTAGAACGTTAGATTATAGTATTACGTGCATACTGCATAGATACTTACGTTTACTATGCAATGTTATGAGATATGTGCATACGTACATAAAATCGCGTGTAATTCAAACGATAAACTCGTATACTTATATTCAAGTCAATATCAATTCCCAGAGAACCCTTGAAATAAGCATGTTATTCCTAGCGTTCAAAGTAGAGGAAAAAGCATTTACAACTGCACTTCAATAGTGTATAGTATGAAGCTACCTACACGACCACATATGTATTACGCTTTAATGTATATGTACGTACATCATACATGTCCCGTAATTCGCACGGGACCGTAATAAAGCTTTATTAGGATTTATCCCGACACAAGCTAAAAGGTAGTGTTTCTGTTAAAGAGTTAAAGTATAAACAGAAATTTAATGTTTTCCAAGGCTTTAATTATACGCCGACACACTACATAATTCACAAAAAACTATGTACATAGGTACGTACAATGTATGTTAATCATAATGCTAGTGATCATACCAATTATCAGAATATACTTAATATAATATCAGCGGCGAAGAGTCAATAGCCAAATTTTTGATCCCGGGATTTTGGGATTACAATTTGACGATCCCGAGACCGGCATTTTTTCGATAGTTAATATTAAATTTTTAAAAAATCAATTTCAAATAAAATAAAAAAAATAACATTGTGTTGACAATGAATACTATACCTATAAAAATAATAAAGATTTAAGTAATTAAAACATAGACTATAGATACATACAAAACATTATTCTGAATAATATGCCCGAAGTAATACCAAAGCATGAAGTGTTAGTTTTTTTAATTTTTTTCTGATGTTGTTACGTTTGCGTAAGGCAGCAGAAATGGTTATTTATCATCCGGTGATTCCCCCTGTGACCAATGGGTCTCCAGAATAGCATTTTCTGGTAGAAACGTCTAACTAAATGTTTATTGATTTATTTATTCTATTTCTCAAATTCATATCACGGATGTTACCAGAATCGTACATATTATGTGGAATTTTTAATTTATGTTACATTATTTACAAATCTAAACGATTTTCATTTATAAAATTTCGTAGAATCAATATTGTGTTAAGTGTTTACATTTATTATACGAGGTGCTGTTTCTAATAGTAAAGATTTAATGAATGGGTTAGCGAGATTAAAAATAGTAAAGTAAATCATGGTTTATGGCATTTCCGCTTCATAAATCTAATTAGTCAGCCAAATAAGAAACTGTCGTAAAAAGTATGAGATCTTGGTAGAATCACTTTGTTAAAAGTGCGAAGCATTGTTTTTTCCAATCTTTCTCATTTTTATAAATATATGTGAAAAAATAAAATGAATTGGCAACACATGGGTAATAAATCAAACTTCATTCAAACTCAGTTTATTTCTAATGTACCTACTTATAAGTTATTAAAATTATTTTTTCTATTATATTTTCGTTTTTATTTTATTTTCCATAAAAATTGATAAAAAAATCAATCCCGAAAGTTTCGGGATTATGTTTACCAATCCCGGGATTCATAGGTATCAGAAAATAGCGATTGGAATCCCTACTTCGGATACCTATTGATATATTACACCTACGTAAGGATGAGTATAGGTAGACGTTGTTTTGTAAGTTCTTAAAATAGGGTGTAGGTAGGTACTTAGCTCGTTTGGCGTATTATTAAGTATTCATGTATGTACGTAGGTAGGTACTTACTAATTTTCGTATTTACTCTGAACTATATAATATATTATACTGGTTTTCTAATACTGCTTCCAATTCTTTGTTTTTTCATGCCATTTTTAGAGCGTCTTGAATTTATAATAATTATTCACTATATGTGAATAAATAAATTTTAATATTTACATTAATTAAGCTGATGAATTTAAGTGAATTTAAAATAATCTCTAAGGACGATCAGTGAATACTAATATGTTCTATTGGATGACATATCCATTACCAGGCGTTAGCAATGACTACGGCGTGGAACTCCTTATCGGTTGCTGCCATGAACAGGAACGGAGGGCTGACGTCAGACCAGCCTCTGAAATTAACGTTCTTCTACCAAGAAATCGTTCGTTAAAATTCAAATTTGAAATGAAGTACAAAATTTTTAATTAGTTTACAGAGCTAGGTAATAAATTAATTTTGTGTCTATTTAATAATAAGCTACCAAGAGATACCTACATAGTTTTTTTATTGTGAAGGCACTCTTTGGTGAAAACTGTGAATAGGGTAGGTAATAAGTTTCTTTGATATAAGTAAATTGTATTAATCGGTCACTTAGTAAAACTATTACTGTTTTGAAAGAATGTTTTGAAATAATTTAAAAATATATTTGAAAAATTACATAATATACAACAGCCAGTACAATATTAATTATACTTAATTAAACACATATGAAGTTTTAACACGATAGCTATTTCGATTGTCACACCATTATCAAGAATGTTGTGGATAATCAGATGCATTTACGCGATTCTCGAAAGGGTTTCCACTTTCACAAAACTTCTGAGGCATAACTGGGAAGGCTGTGTCCAGTGCATTGATCATCGCTGGAAACCAAGGAGGAAGTATGCCATTCGGAAGGCCTCGGGTACGCAGCTGGGAAGAAGGGATGAAGAGTAATGCAAAAGTCCTCCTCTCAACGACAGACAACACACGAAGGAGAACCGAAAAGTATCACACTAAATATATATATATTTCAAATAATAAATTAAATGTACTTACGAATTAAAAATTATAGAATTAACAAAAAGCTTAAAGTCCATTAAAACGTAACATCGTGATACACTTATCATGTGTGACAAAAATACATATTATAAATAACAAACCAACATGTGAATAATTCTCGAACCTCCACAAGATTAAAACAAGTACATAGGTACCTATTAAACTGTTCGGTCAGTATGCACTGCGGTTGTCTTCAAGTCAGGATTTTCAAACTATACGTGACCTCACTGTTCAGCAATAAATAAATACAACACCGTTTCCTCTCCAGCCGGAGTACTTTAATGATAATTTTAAGACTTGCTCCTTCCTTTATTTGCGGCACTGGCATTTGGCGTTAACATTTAGAAAAAATGACATACATAATGCAGTTTTGATAATTAAAAGCTATATATTCGCTTACGATGGACGAGTGGCAGATTGTCTGGTTGTGATTAGCTTCGTTCTTTAATTTAATAAACAAGTAGGTTCATTTTCTTTTTAGTAATTTCCATGTGCTTTTCTCTCCCTGGCACTTTGCACTAGAGTAAACTCAGTAAACTCAGTCACAGCTCACTTTGAGCGTAGCAATCTAAGTCTTGGGCATCTTCTCCCAGGACACTCCCAGGCCAATTCTTAGATGCTTCACATCACCAATTGATGGGTCCCGTGATACTCTCGATTAAGACCGAGGGTGGTACGGGGCGGGTTTGGTGGAGGGACTTTAACTTCAATGTCTGGTTGTGAAGTCATTCTGTCTCGGGTTCGAATACCGGGTATGACAAATTCACCATGTTTTTTTCAATGTGTTTGAATCCAAAGGATAAGATAAGATAATACCAGGATAAGATGATTTTACTAACGAAATATCATAAAAATTATAGTAAATGAATCCTTTGAATTAAAATAGTCAAAAAACCTACATCCGGTGCTATTCAGAGATTGACAATAAGGATTGCAATCGCAGACAATACTTTCATTCCCGATATTTTAGGATTAGGATTTCCGATACTGATCTCGGGTTTGGCGTAAATATAATATAACATGTTTAAAAACAGTGTTGCTAATGTCTAGTCTAGATCCATCACATAATCTACAGAATATGTTCTTGATCTGAGCTAGTCCTAATAGGAAAAATGACCTATATTAAACAGTTGTTAAACCATTATGTGTCTAAATAATATATATTTATTAAAATAAATAATCAATATTTATACATAATTACTTTAATGTTAATATATAACTAATTATAATAATAAGTTAAATAACAAGAAAAGTAGATTTTTCATGTTTCATTAGATAATTAGAAAATGGTAGATACATATAATAGTATGTAATTGTCTTAACACATTTACCAACAGTGGAAAAGCGATAGATCGTAGAGTATAGACCAGTGATTCCCAACGTGGGGCGTACGCCCCACCAGGGGGCAATTTGAATGTTTTGGGGGGCAAAAGGGTCATCTTGAAAATCATTTAAAGACGAAGCATAGTACAAGGATCGCACCATTTTTTTACCGAGTTTGTACATGTAACGTAATAAACATATTTACTTACGAAAGTTGAATTAAAAATAGTATGCTTATGTGCATTTTTTATTTGAAACAATTCATTTTCTTTCAGAACTAGTTAGGTAACAATAAAATTTGGGGGTCATGGAGGTTTCTGAAAAGTTGGAGTGGGGCTTGGCAGAAATAAGGTTGGGAAATACTGTAGACTGAGGGTAGGTATAAGTCACGGGTTAGAATCCTGAGTTCGGCACAAATCAAGTGTCTTATAAAAGTGCTACTGTAACCACCATTTTGTGGAGGCTCTATGCGGTGTGATTATAACCAAAGATATAAATTTACTTTTTTGTATTGAGAAATAAGTCATTTAAAAAATCGTTACCAATTTTATTTTAAAATCCTTTAATTGCGTGATTTTAACATTTTGAATTACGGGAACAACGGACAGAGCGACTTCCAGTATTGTAAATGTTACATTGCTCCCATGAATTTAAGTCGAAGTTGTTATCAATAATTTAGTAATAGTAGTACGTAAAATTTTGGTCATTTATTATTTGATTATACTTGTATCAAAACGTCACCAGATCTCTAATTGCATATAAATTCAAATATATGTATGGGAAAGAGCACCTACAAATTAATATCAAAAATATTTTACATAACAGTGGCGGTTAATGTTTTGAGAAACGCTGTGTTTTCTGTTATATCCATCGAACAAGAGTTTGATTGTGGGCGGCCTAATGTGGTGTAGTAGGAAAAAAGCAAAAAGAGAGACGAAACGATGCCAACGCAAGCGGATATGTTCACGAAGGGTTGATTAACTTTTTTTTTTTTTTTTTGTTTTATGAACGTTGGAAGGGTTAACTACCAGAAGACTTATAAATTATTTTATTGTAATCTTATTTACGTAGGGACTGGTTCGTTTCACAAACAAAAATGGAGTTTATTTAAGTATATTTAAGCGATTCGAAATATAGAAAATGATAAAAATAATAATCTGCATTAAAAAAAAAAAAAAAATTTTATCCGAAAAGAAAAGTCTAAAATGACTTTTTTTATGAGAACCAAAAGAGGTTTGAGTTATACACAATTTCGTTGGTATATGAATTTATATGTATGCATTTATTACGGTTAATTTGACATATTCCCATTATTCCTTACCATATAAACAAAAATATTATTGATAATTTGTTTTGGAATAATTCATAGGGATGTATTTTAGCGATCCTATTTTCACTTCATGGGGATTGACATCAGTTGCCTCTAAGATAATTTAATATTGTCTTCAAACAACTGATAAAGCTTAGAATACTGTTTTGTTTGTAACACTTACTAAATTATCCAAATAAGATAAAGTTTAATTACAGATGAATTACAATTATAAATATTATATTTCGTGGTATTGAGGCCGGATTTATCATAGGGCCAAAGAGGCCATAATACCCCAGGATACCCGAATTTGTAGGAGCCCCTCCCCCGTACACTGAAGAATAAACTGAAAAAAAATTATAAAAATCCAAGGCAAGGTACTTGTATATGCTGCCTCCGCGCCAATTTCGACAAAAGAAGAAAGGTAATTTTATTAAAATAGAGTATAACAAAAATCGATCGCAGCTAAAATAAAAGAAAATAAATATTTACAATACATTAAATATATTAGACGCCGCCCCTGTTGATATGTCACAAAAATAAAAGAAAATACAGGTACAATATTTGAGTGAATCAAATAATTGAGGAAGACTCGTTGCTCGTGCTGCATTTTATTTGTTATTTTTGCAACTTGGGCATGCATACAACTACTATTAACTATAATAGTTTGGTGGTGGCATGCAACAATGGAATAATTACATTAGACCGATAAAAAGGCGCATGTTTTTTGGGCTCCTCAATTCGTACGGTTACATATAAATTGTACGTAAAACATTTCACCATGGCACAGTTCGCCGTGAGCTTTCTCATCGGAAAGAGATGACCGTATATTATACGGTCTCCAATTTTAATAAATTCAATATAAACATTAATTCGTGTCAAAAATCGTGAATTCAACAATGAAAACCTTACCTAACAGATAATATAGTATTCGGCTATTTTCAAAAAAAAAATGCTGCTGGCTTCCTTTAAAGTGTAAACCGACAAGAACCGTGTTTTATTTAGATACGAATTTTATGTCAGTACTAAACGATCCAAAGAGGTTGGGCGGTCTTTAATGTTCGGCTATATATTTCCACACCCACTTACACCCTTATACACCCACGATGACCGCGTGACTTAAGCGTTGGACTTCCTGGTTCGAATCCTGGGTCTGGCAAATACACATACTGTTTTTCAATTTGTGTGTGAGTCAGGGTATGGACCTAATAGGTTGAGCAAGTGGCTGACATCCATTTCATAAAAAACAAAATCTGTTAATACAAACCCCCTACTCTGTGGAGGCCCGTATGATCCTGTTAGGATCGGACATGGTCGGAATATATATTTCCGACATTTTTGACACCCACGATGGCCGCGCGGCTTAAGCGTTGGCCTATTGCGTCGTCGGTCCCAGGTTCGAATCCCGGGTCTGGCAAGTACACAATTATATTGTTTTTCAATTAGTGTATGAGTCAGAGTATCGACCTAATAGGTTGAGCAAGTGGCTGACATCCATTTCTCGTAAAAAAAAAACTATGTTACTCCACGCTGTGGTAATCCATATCCATATGATCCTATTAGGATCGGACATGGTTGAAAAAAAATATATACTTATATATATATATTGTATATGGGCATTTTCGCCAAAGTTTGTACATTGCGTTTTTGGCATGTCCCATGACTTTGATTGATTTTTTCATAGTTATTATATTATAAAATGTTGGAAAGTTATGTACTTTTAACATGCAAATTTATTAATTTACTCTATTCAATCAGTTAAATACAACTATCTGACCTGTATATATTTTTAATTGATTATTTAGATCGAAAGGTAGTGCGTTTTTACCATGTCCCACCCATAAATTCAAATAAACAAAGTCTGATTTCGTCATTAATTTTGAGTGTGTAAAATTAAATTCGTAGTGTTTTCAACAGCTTACATTATATATTTTTGGAAAATATATAGTTTTTTCGTAAATTTGTACCAATATTGAAAAAAAATCACGTTTAAAGTGTGTCCCAGGATATTTGAAAAAGTGGAACTCCACATTCCGTTACCACGATTTTAGCATGAAGGCGAAAAATTTTCACTATAAATATGTTTTTTTTTAATGTAGCAACATTTTTGTATAACACTGATCGCCATGTACACTTTAAATTGTTGGTGTGTGTCGGTATCGCTATCGGAACAGGTTGCTTTCTGGGTTGGTCATTTAAGAAGTTCCACTACTGTTACCACGATTTATAAGGTAAGAAAACACATATTTCTATTTCACATACTACACATATGGAGCTTATCTTTCATACTACAGATATAATAAAACATATCGCAGGTTTAACAATAAAACTAAGCTAAATTTTGGCTTCAAACACTTCTGAAACAGAATCCGTTACTTCCACTCCGAAACTATATTGGTGGTAACGTATATGTGGAATGTAAAAGTAACGAAATGGCATGCATAAAGTTGGGTTTACAGTGTGTGTTTAGTTCTTCATAGATTATAAAAAAAATTATTTTGTCTGTTCGTATGAAAAACAAAAATATTTTCATTAAAAAATATAAAAAATAACCTGACTATAATATAATAATATAATAAAGATTAAAAAAGTATGTGATATGTCTGAATACGCAAAAATAGCGCACATAAAAGTATGGAGATAAAAAAAAACAACAGAAGGAAAAGAAAAAACACCAGACTGAAATAATTGCGAGACAGGCACTGGCTCTGTCATACTCTTTCTGTTATACGCCACCAAAATTTTAAAACTTCTCCATACATTTTAGGCATAGAAATTTATAAAAATGTATGAAAAAGTATTTTTTTGTCACGTTTAACAGAAATGTGTACTCTCGATTAGATTTAATACCTAGAACTGTAGGTATTCACGAAATGTCAGAAAAGTACGTCTTGATTACAATCAACCTGTATAGCTACATTTTATGTTGATGAATACAATTAAATTTCAAGACAACATAAAGTCGAACTTGGTTATTACGAGGAAGATGGGACCGACTGAATTTGCTTGTTATAAGCGTTACTCGTTATATCAGAGAATAGGTATTTTTAAATGAGCATGTCACATTACACAAAAAGCCGAAAATAAAAAATTTGGAAACCATCGTAAAAATCCCCGAAACGAGCATGGCATTCATAAACTACAAAAGAAGTTGTTTATTGTAATTAACGCTGGTAGGTACCTACGGACTTCACAAACCTTGGATTTTTCAACCATATGCGTGGATACTTTTTTATTATTGTCGGTGAAACACCAATAAGGTAGGTACTTAGACACTTTACTAGTGTCATAAACGTAATCCGACCCCGGCGGCATCCTGTCCAATCGGATTTTATTGCTTAGGGTCGAAATGTTTTAAAACGGTCGACACATTAACAGTATTTTAGCTCGGTATATCCGATAAGTTGCTCGTTATAACAGTGAAAGAATTAAATGTATGGCGAAAATCATAAACCAATTGTCAACAAATGTTTCGTTATTACATCCGAGATCTCGCTATGTCAGAGATCGTAATAACCGAGTTTGACTATAATTATTTTCGTAAAAGTTATATACTCCGTGCCGCGCTAGGAACTCGCGTCTGAATCCCTTGCTGATTTTTTTTTTCATATATTGTTAATTTGCTTAAAAATATTTTTTATCTGAGTTACAAATAATATAAATGCCAAATAAAGTTATGGTAATGTATAGTGTGTCAAAATTATTACCTACCTTATTTTACAAGTATTGTGAAATTTATTATAAAATATGTCTATTTTAGTGATTAAGTTTGATTTGTTTTGTTATTTTGACGCACGTTGAATATTTATCTGTCTATCAAAAAATTCAAATAAATTTCATAAAACAAAAATTTGTTTTTATGGTAACATGTAACTTAAGCTTTACAAATTACACTCCGTTACCATTTCGTTCCATTCCGAAAATGTCCCCAAAAAAGTTGAACGTTAACTATTTTTCATTTGATTATTAAATAACGAAACTTATTTATTTTTCCAATAAAATTTAGTAAAAGTGATTATTGTCTTTAAAAAAATAGCAGAACGAACATTGATTGGTTTTTTCAAATACTAAAGGAAAAATGCTCTGCCATTATAGACATAGGGTAACGGAGGGGAACGAAATGTGCCCAAGAATTAAAATTCAATAATATTTTTTGACTATTTGTAGTTTTATTTTGAAGTGTATGGTTTTTTTAATCTAATAGAGCTCTTTTAAGTGATAAAAAGTGTTTCATTCATGTTTTAAAAGCTAAGTTTCGTAGTCACGGAACGGAAACTTATTATGCCCAATTTCATAATAAAAATGATATAAATATTGTATTAATCAATATTTTGCTGAAAAATTGCTATCACCAATTCAGCAATAGAACAAGGAATCTGCTAGCTATATAAAAATGGTTAATTTGAGTGAAAAAATAATATTACCCAAATTTCAAACATGTACAAACTTTGGCGAAAATGCCCATATATATTTTCCCATACAACATTTCACGGTGAACTGCATACATAGGTACAAGATTCCGGATTCGAATCCGTATGAGCCTAAGGCCTCTTTAAGAGTAAATGAGGTAGGTACTACATAAAAGTGTAAACCAAACATTGAACGACAAAATATAAGTAAGACGTGGGTAGGTAACTACTAAAATATACCTGCCAAAAATCAATTTTGTATAAATAAAATATCGTTGTACCTCAGACTATGTCTACCTATTAGCATATAGATGGGTTTATTACATCAAATCTTATTAATTGAATTTCCCTCAATTCCCTCTAATTCAACTTGTTCTTTTGCATTTCTGCCAATAAAATGAAGTGTGCTTCTTACTAAGCATTAAATTTTATTGCAGGGTATTAAATTTAAATCAACGTCAGTTGAAGCACGCTATCTAATAAGAAAAGAATACGAATGTCGATAGCAGTAGGAGTGAGAATCGCTCGAAGAATACGAATGTCGATAGCAGTAGGAGTGAGAATCGCTCGACAGAGAAGAAATATCTGATTTAAAATTCGGTCTCGGGCCCTGTGGAAAATCCAATCTCTCATCCAATATGCACGCGAAATGCACTTCTGTCGTCGTCTCGTGGTAAGTGCCTATTTGTCGACAGCAGGATGATCCTGCCAGAAACATGCTATGTAACTTGATTTTATCCATTAGGATTAGAGTATCCTATTGTACAAACACATTATACTTCATATTCTAAGAATAATCTTATTTTAATAACGAAAATCGTATCTATAACATGGTTAATAATATGATGATGATGTTTGCAAATACATAGATAGATGAATCCCACATTTAAATCAGTTTTATTTCGCCTCATAGGATCATTCAGATATATTTGATTTTTAAATGTACCTACATAATTATTATCTGATGTTATATCGATATTGTAATCGAGAAATCTGGTTCTCGAGAATTCTCGATAATTAGAAAAGGTGAATCTCAAATCTCAAGAAATAAATTTTCATTAATGAGAATTTGCTTCTAAAAAAAATAAGGGAATTTGAAACGGAATAAGAAAGCTGCCGACTTTGATCGAAAATAAATTATAATTCGCCATTGATTTTTTTGTAATAAAAGCCTTAAAAGGGGTATTGAGTTAAATCTCAAACTGCATCGTATGGCAGACATTTTTGGCAGAATTAACTCGAGAAATTAACAAAACAATCTCGAATTCTCTAGAAAAATCAGAATTCGAAATTCTCGAAAAACGAAAAATCGAGGAATGAAAAATATCGAGAAATCACAAGCTCTAATTTATCCATACTTTCAACATTTCCATACTTGAGAGAAATGCGACATAAAACACTTAGGGATGCACGTAAATATTTCCACATACCTACTTGAAAATTGAAATGAAAATGAAAGAATGAAAATTGTAGATCCAGGCTAGAGATTTGAACCTAATACCTTCCGGGAGGTACGTTGTTGCCTTGTTGGTCATACTATAATTCACTTCTAACACAGCAAAGTAGACAAAATGATTGGTATCTTATCAGACATGTAAAAAGATTGAACGTTTAGTATTCTGCTTGCCAAGTAACTTTTAATTTAGTTTCAAAAGCTCAAAACAGCTTTTGTTACTTTTACATGACATATTAAGCCTGCGCGCCCATTAACACCGCCTGTGGTTGCGTTTTATGTATGTATTCCATTCTATACCCCGCGCAGGCATACCGCGCCGACTGTCTTCTACATTTACAGGTTAGAACTACTGCAATCGACGACTTTCCTTGCTGTCGGAATATCACACGATCAAATATATAGATCAGACGGTCCGGGTCTAACAACGATTTAATTAAAATTTATGCAAAATTTATATTGTACAAAAATTATAATACGTCTTGCAACCTTGAAGTTATTTCGTGCACTTTTAATTTAAAACAATAAAAATGACTCTTATTAAAAGTCATTGTGGAATTATTACCTATGTACCCGGCACTTTTGAATAGGAACTTAAGACCAGCAAATAATTCGAGAAAACTGATATCTAGTTATATCAATAATGCAAATCAGCTTGTAGGAAAACACACAATAAGACGTAAATATAATGAACATGCCCACATAAGTTGAGAGCTGACAGGGCTCTAGCCTGGAAGCCCGGCGTGGCGGGTCGACCAGTTAAGTGAGGTAAACTCACACCACAAAATGTGCTCTAATAGTAAAGAAAAGTCGTCTGCAGTGTTATTTTACTCGAAGAATGGTAACATTAAAAATATGTGGATGTACGATGCAATTAGATGCAATGAAATGCGATATGGTGACTGATACAACTAAATGATAATTCACGTGTAGGATTTTTTAGTGGTTTCCTGACTGATAAAAATGGCTATTTATCCAAAATTTATATTATGGCAAAGGGCGCGTGTTACTTGGCTACCAAAGGGGGTTGCGATCAGTGCTTCATAATTTGATACCGATTGCTGACAACTGAATTCAAATGGATTTATTTATAACACAAAAAGTCGCTACAAATACACGGAATACCCTTAATTTTACCTCGCAGTACTCTGGGGATTGACGGAATACCAGATAAGGAACACTACTGTAGAACACTACACTACCCTTAACATTAGCGATAGGTAAGGGGGCCGCCAAACATCCTGGTCTGGGGGCCCACAGGTTGTGGGGCCAATGAGAATGAGGTTATATTCATGTTTCGCTCAACATCTAGGATGCTAGAAATTTATACAACTGGTACTAGCAATAGGTACTTGATAAAATACTGACACCAAAATAGAAACATTAATATCAGTAGAAGGTCCAATTTCTATTGTTGACCGAAGTAACTGTAAAATCATATCAGTATGCTGGTAACTAATTCTATTATTACATGAAATAAATAACAGGTATATAGGCAGCAGTTAGGTAATAATTTACAGATAAATTAACGGAAAACCCATTGATTTAAACCATTATGAAATTTAAATGATCATTTACAGTGTAACAATATCACTATATACCTATTAACAAATATAACACATCGACTGCATAATTTGCACCCAGCTAACTGCACATTTGAACAAAAATGGCATTTTGTTATAAACAATATTTTCTATACCCACACAAAATTTCAAATTCCTAACCCTATAAATAAATGCGTTATCGTTCTTCAAACAAAACAGCCAACTGCAGGTCCCAAATTTCCAATATCATAAATGGAACAACTCCGCTCTTCATATAAATTGTCTTTATATATAAAAGGGAAGTTAAATAGCGTATGATTTCACAGTGCAGCATATTTGTAGAAAAAAATCCAAGTGTATTTTTGGAATTATTAAATTCCGCTCGATAGTTAAATTATTAAGTTTTTATCTCCTTTCTGAACAAATTGCCCAAATGGAAGTTAGCCGGTTTGCAGATTAAACAGTCCACATGTCGAAAGCATATTAATTATATTAGGAACTTATGAAGGTCCATTGATAATATCCACCTAACGAATTGTTTGAAAGGAGGTAGGTAAAAACCAATTTGATTTCTAAAATTGAGATCATAAAATATCGATACAAATGAACACAAGAGAAGTAGAAGAAGAAGAAGTAAAATAAGAAGAAGCGAACTAGAAAATTAATTACATGTGTAACTGAGGACAACATAAAATGTATATAATATTTTAAACAACCGGACGGTGATATGATTTTGTAGATTAACTACATTTCCAAAAAAATGACTTAGTACCTACCAACTATCAATAAACAATTAAATTGAATATCACAGATAGACACACTACGTAAGTAGGTACGCAATGTGATAAGAGGTCGGCAAACTGACGCTCGGCGAGCGGACAATCACTGATTGTTTTAATATTTTTTAATATATATATTTTATCAATACCCCATTTCAATTAAGGAAACTCAAAATTTTAGGATTTTGCGTTAATAATGCCATTCGATGTAGAAACGTCTTCTCTTTACAATTCAGTAAAAAAAAGTAAACAATTTGGCAATAAACAGTGTGTCATAAAATCGAAAAACCCTTTCTGAGGTTAATCATTAATTCAGTTATTTCCTGAAATTTCTAGGTTGTAAAATTTCCATTAAACTAAACATACATATAAAAAACATATATTTTCCTCAAAATCAAGACTTTAAAATTAAAATGAGAATTTCTGCAAAAAAATCAAACGCCATTAACTCGGAACAAGGTTTTTTGAGTTGTTTCCCTATTGAACTGTGGTATCGATATATATTTTTTAACACTGCAACAAGTCTAGAAGAGCAATGACAATAATGTAGTTTAACAGTAGTTTATTTAGCAATAGAAGTGAAAAAAAAATACAAACACCCAAGCTTTGAAAAAATCACATAAATATATTGTGTCCTCCACGGGGATCTAACCCGGAGCTCCCGGCTGAAAGGCCAGCGCCGTATGCGCTGTACCTACTACGAAAGCCGCTATATAGTTCTACAGTGGTAAGCAAGAGGCATTAACATTAAACGACCACCGGGTTGCCCTAAAACCGGCTGGATCGACAAACTCATAAAATTCTGCAGATATATGTGGCAGTAAAGAACCAAGGAGGCCTTCTTCCAACAGCGAATCTGACTGACCCTGACTGATGATGAGACATTATAAAATAGGGAAAAAATAATCCATGATTGTTTTAAAGAAGTGCGATAGTAGCGATTGCATTTTTATTCAGTCCAATAATTATTATATCAGTTTAACAAAAACGTTTGTACGAAGCCGTTCAGACGGATAATAATATTATTACAAAAAATAGCTCCGCAAACAATTCCGCAAAGCATTTAAAAAAGTTGTAAGAGATTTGCAGATTATTTTTCATTTAGTTGTGTACGGTAATATTTCCTCACGAGAAATAAATTATTAGTTGTAGATATAGTTTCATACATTCAATTTACAATTATCACAAAATATATTAAGGAATATTATATATTATATTTATTTTAACGACTTTTGTGTTATTATATTATACCTATATTAATTAATTATGGTAAATAAAATGTTTATTTTTCTATTTACGTCGTTACTGGCTAACTCCGCATATTACTATGAAAATAATTTATTGTAAACCAACTAACATCTAAATTTGACAATAAAACTAAAATGAGAATGTTTTCTATATCCATATCATTTAATATAAATATAATATGTTTATCAAGTTGTTATACATTACTAAGTTAGTAAGTTTATAATACCTATTCTATTATATTTATATAAATTGCTTAATATCTATTTTCAATGTTTGTTGCGTCAGAACCAGCGTTCGAGTCAGGGTTGGTGGAAAACCGCTGGAAACCGAGAAGTATGAAGGACTAGATTAAATTTAAGAGTCTGAAAAAGGGTGTTACCACTCGATAACCGGTAGGCAAATGCCATCATATATATGGTATTGAAGAGGCCAATTAAGTCGCTAGATCGACGAATTTATTACATACAGCAAAAATACGCAACAACAAAAAAAAATACACCTTCATTCAGCAGGTTGATGATGATAGTAATAATATAGATACCAAATATAATGCTCTTATCTTAATCTCACCTACACCACAGTGCACGAAATGGAAAATTTTACAAACCGGAGCGCTCAATATTTTCTGTTCAATAAGTCATATTATGTATCATACGGATGTCCGAAATAAACCCGGTTGCCAATATTGCCATAGAGCGTCTAGAACAGTGGTTTTCAAACTGGTCCGCGGTCCCTTAGGGGGCCGCGAAGCGGTTTCGGTAGGACCGCGAAAAACGAACGCATATTATTTATGCTATTTATATTTTTATAATTATGGCCCCGAAGATATAACAGGTGAGTCACATTTATCCCAAATATATTTTTATAGCTTTGCATTATTTAGTCAAATGAATAAAGATCTTTATTGGACATTCATTCTGGGTATAAGATAATATAAGGTTTAGTTTTATCGGGAGCCTTATCATTTTTTTTCAGATTTATAATGCCCCCAAAAAAGATTATGAGATTATAAAGTTTTATATTTGAAATATGGTTTTACTGTAACAAATTCGAACGGGGAAGAGAAACCATAGTGTGTTTTGTGTTCTGATGTGCTGGCATCCACTTCTCTTAAGCCCAGCAAGTTAAAGAGACACGTCAAAGCGAAGCATCCCAGCTCAATAACCAAAGATGTAGACTTCTTTAAACGCCAAGCCGAACGACTGCACAACTCCAGGATTGATGATACAAGAATCTGGTCGCAGAGCATTAAGCCTCCTATGAGGTTTCAAGGAAAATAGCTGCAGCCAAAAAAATCCTACAATATCGCAAAGTATTTGGCGCCCCCGATTTATTTAAAATAATATAGATTTTCTTCTTTAATTAAAGGGGTCCGCGAGCCATCGAACAATTTTTAAAGGGACCGTCACGCAGGAAATTTTAAAAAGTTTGATAACCGCTGGCTAGAAGAAAAACAGTGTTACCGTATGTTTATTACTAGTCAGTCTCATATTGCCGTGGCTATTCCGCTATGACGGAATATTAAATAGCCGTGACTTGCATACACGAACGATACTCACAACCAAGCGCGCACTGCATTTCAGCTAGATCTTGGGTGTGATCACTTTTTCACTGAACTAAATAATATAATTAAAATTTAACCGATTCAGCCGACTATGAAACATAATATAATATACTAATTGAAAAATTAGGTATATTATAAATCAACTTAGACATCGATCTTATTTATGTGACGCAACATTTAAGCGCAGTGACGTCCCTAGGCAAAGTACCGCCCTTAAGCAAATTTAAAATGCTGTCCCCTTACATTTTTAGTTACAAATTGTCTGTAAATTTTTTTTCAAAATTTTCTTACATCAGACAAATACATACTTATACGAAAAATCACACACACCATATAATGAGAATTAGAGAATTTCCACGAAACCTACTCTCAAACAGTGGTGGTTTTTGGTGCGTGGAGGTCTGTGGCGCTGACAGGTTTGGAGGCACCCTTGTGAATAATAATATGTGTGCAATGGTTATTACAATCTGAGGGTTGGAGCGGACCCTTATTTGAGTTGCTCTGCTCCGGGACGTAATACTTTCTCCAGCTCCGCTGCAGGGTCTGCTCAGCTCCGGGTAAAACATATTAATATTAAATAAGTATACAAATATTAAAAAATTTAAATAAATAATTAGTCTTTAAATAAGGTTTATTATTCGTCCTTTTCATTATTAATTATATTTAACTTCAATTTCCATTTTTAATTTCCAACAGTAAACCGTCTCTCATTATATTATGCCTCTTCTGTCAAAAATGTGAGTTTATTTATCACTCGGCAGTGTTGCCGTATTTGAAATTTAATAATTCCAGTGTTCCGAAGTGTCAAATATGATATTTTCTTTGAATTTTAGGACGAAAATTTAATACCTAATCAAAAAAAACATCCGGAGCAGTGGAGCACTACAAATTGTTGGTGCTCCGGCTCCACTCCTGCTCCGGGTAAAACTCCATTGCTCCACTGCTCCGTGCTCCTGCTTCGGGCTCCGCTTCAATGCTCTGATTACAATACATACAACAATGAAAAAAAAAATTATGCTTCGATTTTTTCAAACTAAGATATCGTTACATTCTAATGAAACGATCGCATCCTTAGCTTCATTGAAAACCGCCAATGCCCTCAAAAATTGTAATATTTGTGATCGTTCGTTCATCCGGCGCCCTTTAAAATATGCCGCTCCTATGCAACGCATGACCTCCGTACCCCCACGGTATGACACCGCTCAAACATACAATGATAAGCTCTACCACCTGTACAAAGATTGTTGTGCAATGCAATCAGTTAAGGTTGGGAATCTGCGATGACAAATCATGTGCACCGTATAAATAACAAGCATTGTGTTGTGACTGCCTGGGTATGAATATACAGAAAGTGGATTAACGCGGAGGGTACCATGTCGGAAGTCGTCAAGTATGGGTATTCTATATCTATCCATCAGCGGTTGCGACGTGTTTCAGTTGCTGCCCGTCGTAGTGGGTGCGAGCTCTAAGTGGGGAGAATTGTTAATGGAAGCCAGAACGCACTCCAAATTATAGGACTTCTATCGATGATACCGAACGTTAAGAAGATTTAATCACTATCACTTCAATAATAAGACACCTAATGCCGGGTCCACACTGGCAACATGTCGCGCGACAACCTCGTTAAATTTTACGATAATTATCATACTTATCGTAAAATTTAACGAGGTTGTCGCGCGACATATTGCCAGTGTGGACCCGGCATAACGTTCATCGATTTTGGCTATACTAAAGTAAAAATCCTTCTGGGTTGTACAAGTAAAATCAATAATGCATAATAATATATTGGATTTTCCGATAATATGTACAAAATAGGCTTATCTGTACACTGCCCTTCCAAAGAAGAAGGCTCTCACGCACTTTCGAGATAAATGACATACTTAATATGTTTTTTCAAATTTTAGTTACTGTGAATTAATAAAAAAACGGTGATATTTTTATTAGTACGAGGGTGGGTCAATAATTCCTTGGAAAAAAGCATTAAAAAAGTTTTTATTTTTGTATTTTTTTTTTATTTCTCAACATAATCTCCTTGGAGCTCAATACACTTGGTTAGACGTTTCTCAATATTTTTTAAACCGTCAGAAAAATAAGTTTTCGGAAGGTCCTCAAAATAAGCATTTGTCCGATCTTTGGACATGGTTTGCCTTCGCAATCCACTGCTTTGACTGTTCTTTCGTCTCGGGAGTATAGTGGTGTATCCATGTTTCATCTACAGTCACAAAGCGACGAAAAAATTCATCCGGATTGCGTTGCATGAGCGACAACAGGGCTTTAGAGGCCACCACCCTATTGCGTTTATTGTCGACTGTGAGCAAACGCGGCACCCATCTTGCAGAAATATTTTTCATGCCCAATTTGTCATGTAAAATAGAAATGACGCTACCTTTTGAGATCCCTGTAACCTCAATTATCTCACTCAACTTTAATCTTCGGTCACTTAACACCATATCGTGGATTTTATTGATCATTTCTGGTGTAGTCACCTCTACAGGACGTCCTGAGCGTGGTTCACCCTTTGTTGATGTACGACCACGTTTAAATTCATTTAACCAGTTATAAATAGTTGCAAGTGAAGGAGCAGATATGCCGTGAACTAAATCCAACTCATTTTTTATTTCCTTTGCTGTTAACCCTTTTATATTAAAATGTTTAATAACAGCTCTAAACTCAATTTTCTCCATTTTCCACAAGCAATTTTTTTTAAATGTACGAGAAACACACAACAACCCGACCAATCTGATTGAAACTACGCAGCATACTGAATCGGTAGTGCCGCTGCATGAAAACAAACCGCTTACAGTACTAGTCGCGCCACCTGTCGGCTTTTCTAAGGACTTATTGACCCACCCTCGTAAGATGTTAAAATACAAACAAAGTAATAATAAAAAAGCAGTAATAGTAAGTAAGTAAGCAGTATAAATAGGTGCAATGGCTGCCTTTTTGCTAAGAAATGTGTATCATTTTAGCAGAGGTCCATTTTTTCACTAAGGATTTTAACGGTATTTTAGTGATAATACTGATTTTAAAGTGAACAGAATATATAGCTTTCAAATTACCTAACGGATGGCATTCATAACTCAATTTCACAAACTTCTTCCATGGAAGGGCAGTATAAATATGGGTATATTATCCACGTCGCACATCTAAACTCGTCCGACTGCAACACGTCGAATTTTATGTCGGTTTGTTTGTATTCACAGAACACATTGTACTCTACTGAACCTGCGCGAACTCAGCTCGAATACGACATTTTGGTTTGAAATAAAACAGCTGGTGTCGCAAACAACAGATGTCCCTCGGCACGGAGCCACATTATCACTTATTTAGGCTAGCTGCGTGACGTCACTGTTCCAACACGGATTCACCTATGCCCACGGAATAAAGTTGCAACACTGCGTCCAGTTTTGATTTATGACAATATCCCAGTCGATACGGTTTTTAATGTGAGACCTGGCTTAGTTTAAAGTTTAGTTGGTGCAATGAGTAGGTACATACCCAACCTGGTGGAAAAAAGCGCAGCTGACACAAAAGGGTGGCACCGACACCCTAGTCATTTAAATAATTCAACGTCTTCGGCAAAGTTCTAAGCACAACAGCGGTGGTATTATTATGCAAACCAAGTTATCATATTGACTCTCTCATTAAGGCACTACGAGCTTAGCTTTTGCTGCACGTCATTCGCGCTCGGGTTGATTTCAAACCCGGCAAAATGTACGCGGATATCAGAGACGTGCATCTGATACCGATTTTGTACTGAAAACCCAATTAAAAAAAAAAACAATCCGACACTTGGCACTGTAAATTTTCAGCTAACTTATTATAGTCAGGTACATAATTAGAATTACCTGCCCTTAAGCAATTATCCAAGTGAGGGTCTGCGAGTCTTGATAGATATTTCGATTTTAAGTATTTCATGTTCACAAATAGAGACTCGCAAGAATATTTCGTAGCACAGTATCAAGATATATTTAATGCACATTGTCCTAAATTAGAATAACTATCCTCTTGGGCTAAATTACAAAACATTTTATCATTATAATTGTGCTTTTAGTGTAGTATCATTTTGTATATTTATTATTTCCAATTCTAGGTCATTAGAATTATTTATTTCAAAATATGTTGAAATCATACAGGGTATATCATTTTCAGTAATAATAAATGGATTTATGAAAAAAATCTCACTACTGGTTCTAATAACATAAATACTTCAAAGCTAGAAGAAAACTCTTTTATGAGAGTATCCGTAATCTTTGTAATGTACAAAAAGGGTTTTCTTCCCCAAATTCTCAGTACATAATATGTTTAAGATTTAGAAAATGTGATATTGATTTTTTTATTAGATCATCTTGAGGGCGCATCAATTATTCTCCGAGGGCGCACTGGCGGCCGCGGGCGCCGCGTTGCCGATGCCTGCCCTGATTTACGCAGATTAATTAGTTAAGAAATTAATTGAATTTAAAAATATTAACCACTATCTACAATTATCTGTATAATTAGTTCAATGAAAACAAATAAGTTAGTCTGACAAAGTTTAGTGTGCACTATTTATGGAGGATCTTAAAACAGACTACATCCACCCTTCGCCACTGGGTCATGATGCATAGGTAGGTATATAGGTAGATGCTGGATAGTAAAATTATGTTATTACTATTGATAAATAAGTACACAATAATGTAAATAATGTATAATAGTAAAATGACCGTAGTATAGATAAAATTAATAAAATAGATTGTGTTAGTTATGTTATTATAGTTATGTTAATAGTGTCCATGATGAAATAATAAAAAATCAAATTTTAATATATTTTTTGAATTATTTACCAACTCAACATTCACAAAATTTATTTATTTATTGATATATAGTGTTACAATACTTACATAAATATAGCCTCAAATCTGGATACACAATCTTTAAAATGAAAAATTCATATACACTCCAATATAAATAAAGTTTTATGAATATAAATTAACAGTGTAGAATGTTAGTCTCCAGAAATTTGTTTATAAACATATATAGTTATTATGACAATTATGACACAATATTGGTTATGTTTAGAACACGTGCTCTTTACTTGGTTGTATTGAACGACTGACTAAATGACACTATACGCATGCGCATGTACCCTTGAGACCGAAATGAATATAAGTATAATAATAAATTATATATTACATCGGCGGGCGCATCTTCGTCATACGCCAAAATACACTCTGATCTGTTTTCCCAAACGCGCCAAAAGTATAACTTCAAAAACATTTTTTTTGAAATGATCTAATTTTAAATGATATGCAGGCTCGTAATGAAAAGCCTTCAACTGTTATGCAATTTTCCGATATGTTACGATAATTTGCTGGTAGATGTCACGATAGTCTATACAAAAACATGATACATTTACATTTACGCACGAATTATTACAGTGTTTGAATGCACACGGGTGTGTTAAATATAAGACGCAGTTCATCTGTATGTAGGTATATATATATATTACGACAATATTGCATTAGATTACGGTGGCGTGGACACTCACAGAAGAAAAAACGCTCGGAAAACTTGAAGATTTCTAAGTGTGGGTGTATTGGCGGATGTTCCGTATCAGCTGGAAAAACAAAGCTACGAATATCAACAATGAAAAATATCAAATAATTAATAAATAATGGAAGAAATAAACACCAGAAAGTTGGCATAGTTTGACCACACCTGGGCATCCCGAAAAATATCAAATTCTTCATCAATCATGCAAGGGAAGATCTCCAGTCAGTGAGGACATGGATGAATCAAAACGTTCTGGCTATAGATATAAAATATTATAGTAAGTACACACGCACGTTTTTGCTCGATGGTTTTAGGCTGATTCCAACATGTTTCAACGTGTGTACCATCTGGCTCGATGGTTTTTTGTTCGATATCGAACAAATTGCGCTATCCGAAAAAGATTTAAGGTCCGTAATTCTTGCGCGATGTAATTTGACTGAGGGAGTGAGGACGCACCGGCAAGGCTAGTGTGGCCTCGCTCTGACTCGTAGTCGAAGTCGTGGCGGTGCGACGGTGGCCTCACAGCGTCTTGTGTCGAGTTGCTCCACTGTGTGGACGCAACGACGAGCATGCTTCCAAATCAACATGCTCGATCGAGCAAGAACGTACGTGGGTACTAGGCTTTAGAGGCTGGTTTGAGTTCAATATTATTAAGAGTAGCGACAGACGGGAAAGGCGAAATTATCGCCGACGTTTGATAACGAATATGGCGCAGAAAGAAGAAGAGTACTTATGTATACAATCGTGACATAATTAAGTATATACGTAATAATAAATGATGATATTTTCTACCATCATTGGCGTTGTTATTTTTACTCGTAACTCGATGAAACTTATCTTCATTCGCAAAAAAGTGTTAAAACAGAACACCAATTATTTTTGAAAGTACAAAATTAACAAAAACGTTAGTCAATAATGTAGGTACGTTGAAGGTTTTTTTTTTAGAAAACGTTGGGTTTCAGGGTTACTTAATTAACATTAACCCCCTTTGATCGTAAGGCTGAACTTTATTAACGAGAGAAAATTGAATAACGGGGCAATATTTAAATTGGAAATAATTAAGCGATGGTAAATTATAGTCTGCTTACAGAATAAAATGTTGAGAATGTCATGTTTTTACAGACAGGCAAGGTCGAACAAAGTTGATAAAATGAAATAATAGAGTTTTATAAAATAGCATCCAACGGTCTCTGATCCAGATGAATGGGTCGGTGCGCTGATCTGCGGATTGTATATAACGTTACCTATATATAACTGCACTAATAGCGGGCATTCCATTGAGGTGAGAATCGCTGGTATAGAGATTTATAAAGTAAATAAATACTCACAGGCAAACAAAACGTTTCAATCGGTGTTTCTCAAAATAGTTAGAAATATATAAACATTATAGAAAATATTGGCCCGTTATAATTATTTTTATATTATATTATACTTGTTTCCTATTCGGGTATTAAATTCGGTAATCTGTGTACGGAGTCGGTTATCAAGTGTTTAAAAACTAATAAATAGACGAATTATTATACGTTAGGTTAAACATCAAGAAACGGGGAGGCACTGTCCAGCAGTGGATTGATACTGCTTGCTAATTAGTAGTATAACAATTATATTAGATAAATTATAATTATTATTGATAATAGGGAATGCGTAATTTGGAATGACGTCAACAACATATTACAAAACATCCTAGTTACACCGAATGGTATATGTGCATATATAAAAATCGGAAGCCAATACGAAAAACAATAAAAGTGACATTGGCAAATTCCATTTACGTTTGGGTTAATTTAGAATTTACATTAAAGCTTTATTACAATTTATAAAATATGGTGTGTTCAATAAACTTGGTAGACTGAATCTACATAAAATTATTTACACGCCTTATGCAAACCTGCGCTATCTAAAAACTTGGACATTGTCAATGATGCATTATGTATTTTGATTTTAAGCTTTTCTTTTATTTTTCATTTTTGACTTACCTGTTCGGTTTCCCAAACTATGTTCCACGGAACGTGAATAGGTATTTCGTGAAAATATCAGGAGATTGCCTCATTTTGTCAAAACTTTTATTTGTTTTAAAACCTCCGTTTACTTAAGTTTACTAGGACATATTAATGTGAATGTTTCTTATTAGGTATGCTGCAACGAAGTCTAAGCCCATGAAAAGGCTCACGCAACACCAGATATATTATATAAGCTATATATAATTCAACTGAATAATATAGTAATATCAAGAAGATTTATAATTATGCAAGGACCCAAAATCAGCCAAAGCCAAAGTCATTAAGAACTTCATTTTCTTATATGTGTTATGTTTTAAAATGAATTACTAAATACGTAGATACTTCAGTACATAATTATGGTTTTTTTCTCATTTTTTCAAATTTATTGATTATGTATTATTTACCAACAATTCAAAATAAACTAGGTGTTCCGGTAAAATTTGAGGATTTGCGAAGTATTCCATCGCAGAAAAGGTTTGGAAAACCCGGCGTAGAGTATCACACTGCCTTTTTGGCAATATATAGGGGGGACCGTTTCAGGGTATGTGCTTGATGAGTATTTTATACAACGTAGTACGTATATCAGCTTCCGTTAAAATAATGCTTAATTGAACTAACAATATTACAATTAATATAAGTGTACTTACTCACCAGAGAATAAACAACATGATGCTCAGCGTCATTTTATAGGTAGTTCTACAGGTATACAAAAACAAGGTCATCTGATTCACCTTTTAAATTCATTGCTTACCTGTAAAAAAAAGAAAAATTTTCATTACAATATGATAAGTACGTAATACCTACTTACATAATTATACAATAAATAATAATTACAATAAAAGTACAAAATTGGCTAGCAGTGCACTTTGGAATTTAATAAAATAGCAATTAATAGGTATTAATAAGTATTAACCGGCTTGCGAAAAAAACAGTGAGTAGGTATTACCTGTAATCATTTATGAAACAGTGATATTTACTGCATTGTTGGGATAATAAATACAATTTTTATTATTTATACCTGCTTATTTTATTATTCCGCTTTCATAAACTGCTTTGTTGAGCAATCGTCGCTGTAGGATTGGTTTGTCGAATAGACCACATGTATAATGTTCAGGAGATGAAAAAAAAATTACATTATCGATGTATCTTTAGTCTATGACATTATCCTATATTTAAATACATGGAGGTATTTAAATTTCTGTTTTTACAGCATATGAATGCAGTTTTTATTACAAAGCAATTTAAAGAAAAGGATGATTCTGGTCCATTTAGATACAAAAAATCATTCTGCATTAAAAGGTCGATTTCGACAAAAACGGATATTCGACAAACCAATACTATAGCGACTCAATAGCAATGCTTATCAATGGCATTCAAATTAAACGAGACAACAACTACGTCTATGTCGTCCATGTTGGACAAGTGTCAATTTTATTATTGACGGTGTTATGTATGACGAGATTGCTAGCAGAATCAAATAGGCAAGGAGTACATTTGGACGCCTGAAAAGTATGTTCAAAACTGACCACCCACTGTGTCCTAAGCGTTAATTGTTCAACCAATGTGTAATATCTGTGCTTACGCATGCATTTGAAAGCTGAACTCTCAGTGTAAGAGAAATCCAACAATTATGAATAGCGCAACGTGGTATGGAACGGTGCATATTGGGGCTAATGCAGAAAGACCACAAAAGAAAAGGATAAGGAAGCAGACAAGAGTACGCGATATGAAAGAGGTCGCTAAGCAGATGAAATGGCAATGAGCTGGAATGTTGCTCGGCGAATGGACAACTGCTGGATAAATGCCGTCATACGGTGGTACCCTAGGCCTGGGACACTAAACGACCACAAGGACATCCCAAAACCAGCTGCATAGTCGAATTCATAAAGTTTGGCGAATTTCCGTGGCAGCGAAAGACTAGAGACCGATAAAAGTGGAGTAAACTACGGAAGGCCTTCATCGACCTGATGATGATAACTTATTTTAAAATTTTAATTAGGTACCTACATAAATAATTCAGTTATATAATATAAGTTAATATAATATGCAATTCAGTGTTTATTGCAAATGGGTCAGTGAAAAATATGTTAATTATTGGTTTAGCTTTACCCATTGTTTGCAGTAAATAATGTGTACGTCAATAAAATAATCGTAAATACACTGTACTAACTCACCTCTCGGTTTCCTTTGTTCGCCATCTAGGATCTAGAACCTTAAATAATGACAATTTAAGTGGAATACTCGTAAACGTAAAGGAGGTAACTTAAAACACACGTAACTCCAACGTTAAAATATCGTTATGGCCGAAAGAAGTGATAGATACGGCACGTAACAAACTAAATAATGTATAGTAGATACGTGTGAAATAACTAGGTACTTGAGGGGCGCAATATGTTAAGATACGTTTGCTTACACAAGTAATACTAACGCCTACAATATATGCCTAAATAAATAATCTTACATGACACGATTTGTACATACCCATTATTATAGTGTGGCAAGGCGAAAGCATTTTGTAAAATTAATACTTACCAACATAGAAATAAAAAGAAATTTCATCATTGCCAGCAAATTTAATTACCTACAAAAGTCTTTGTTTTTACAGAGGTGTGTTATTTTATTACACATCTATAAAATAATGTGTAGGTATATGTTGTGATTAAATTCCACCCTCACATTATGTTAGGACGTTAGCAGCGTGCTCATGAATTTTTCATGACACATTCCACCAAATTGTTTCAAAACATGAATCCGTCGTTCAAAGCAATCACGGACTACACAGGTATTGGATTAGTGTACTATGTATAATTATATAAAGGTAATTAGGAAGGGGTGAGCTTTACCAGAAATAATGAATTCTACTTCTGACAATAAATTACCGTCATTATAAAAATATATTCGTCATATCTATATGTACAGGTAAAGCAATTATTTTATGTAAATCAAAAAAGGAAGATAAAATGAAATTCAATGAAATATAATTGTATTCAAGCCTTACGCATCCATTAAAAAACATATAGATTCTCGTTAACAAAAATGACAGAAAATGTTATTCAATAAGATCTAAAAAATATACATTTTTTATGTACTTATAGGTAACTTAATCTGAGCCTATGAATTGTTCGACAGATTTTGACGAAAATCAAAAAAATATTCTCTGACTATAGTATTCTTTCATTAATTTATTCAGTGTGAGCTGTAGACATAATTTAATTTAATTTTAAGTGGGTACAAGATAATTGTCTAATCTAATAATATATTATACTAATCGGCATAGGTATAATATATGTTTTGCAATAGCCATGTCATCATATGTAACAGAGACAAATAAATAGATTTTAGTACGACCTTATCATTTATGTTTGATATACTACGTATTTACACCCCTACCCTTATGTCCAGCTGTCCAGCACACATTAAGCCCACAATTCACCAATAAACGTATAATATAATAATATATTTTAACGGTGAATTAAAAAAAAATCGTGTGTAATAAAGTAATACAAAATACAATTGGTATTAGTCTAAACACCCTAAACTATACGATTGAAACGCTTACCTAATCTAATTGTATATGATTTTGATAACTCAGTCGTCATTAGTAGTAGGTACAGTAATGATAATAATTGTAAATTTGCTCGGTAACCTACAATGTGTTAGGTATAATTATAAGATGTAGAGGGTTACTTTAGGAACTTTGAATTTCTTTCACTTCTCCGAAATGCGACAGTAGTTCAGTGCTCGAAATGGAAAATGTCACGAACAGGAACGCTCTATAATTTTCCGAAAAAACGGTAAGTATGCTTAATTTTTTTCTTTACATACGTACGTACGTTGGATGTATAAATGCAACAATAAACTTTGAACTTCTTACGTGAATGTATATTGAGCAAGTGGGCAAGGATTGTCAGCGCCGCAGGCGAAAGAACCTCATCTCAACAAAGTATACAGTCAAGAATTATATTATTCTTTACTCTTACTTTATCTACCACCCATAATCAGCAGGCATGTTACTTCTACCACCACTCGTCACTGCTTATTACTTATATTACTGTCTCATTTGGGATATTTCAGTTTGTTAATTAATTAAACTTAAAAAACAACATATCCATATACCTACCATAAAGATTCAAATTAAAAATTAATTTACATATAACAAATTTTACAGATTAGGTATAGATTCAAGACGAGCACAGAATATTTTTTAAAAAATCAAAGAAATAGTATTAAAATAGTGTTTAAAAAATAAAGAAATAGATGCAGCAACTATTAGAAAAAATAGTAAGTACCTATACAGAGACGAGTAAATACAAAATTTATATAGTACATATCTGTACACCGATAGAGCTAACTACGCCATTTAATTATTTAAGAAGTTATAAAACAAAGAATTTATAAATCGTTCACATAAACTCGTTCTCACGCAGGAGGAATATACCAATATCCGAAGCGATTTGGTTGAACACAGTGTGTAAGCGTTCTTAAGATAAATCAATCGGATAAAGCCATGGATGGCATCCACACAGCTTCAAACAAAGGATCCTCAAAGATTTCTTTTGAACCTTCTCCACCATAAGGGCCATTAGGCCATACTTACTTCTAAGAAAAGCTTCAAGCCATCATCACCAAACTACGTAATTGTAGCATTTTAAATTACCAATGGTGTATCATTAATTATCGGCTTTTGAGCTTTGAGAATCGATGTCTCTGCCGAATCTTAGGGGTACATTGGTACGACCGCGTTACAAATACCCGAGTTCGTGAGCACAGCAGCCTTCGGTGATTGAAGTTATCACGAAGAGACGATTTACGTGGCTGGGACACGTATTCCGGATGCCGCCAAAGAGTGCGGCACTTCGTACCATTCTGGCACAGCCTCAAGGGTTCCATCGCCGTGGCCGCCTCTCCCTCACCCTGCAGCGGTGCTACAAAAGCGACCTATTTGCTGCAGGTCTGACATGGCGGGAGGCGCATGGCGATGGACCGAGGGAAGTGGCGCCAATGCTTGCCCTATGCCCCAATATTAGGACATGACAGGGTAGAAGAAGAAGTATCATTAATTATATAAGATAAAACATGACGGAAGGTGCAACTCGAGTTGCTAAACACGTTTCCTATAGAATAATATAAAATTGTCATTAATCAGTAGGTACCTACCTATATTCAACATTATAATGACTAATATTGTAGTGTATGTATATACCTATACCATAGGCCACACATCGTGAAGCTGGCCCCCAGGCTATGATCTTTGGTGGGGCCCCCTTCTTATCGCTAAGAATAAAGGCAGTATGTACGGGGTAACAATAATATGTATATTTAGTGTTTTATTGTATATTTTAAAACATCCATACGAATTATGGAGATGTCGAGTATTGATAAACAATTAAGAATTGTTTCGTATAACCACATAACTATAAATAATAGTATTGTAAGAAAATTCTTTTTTTTACTATTAAAGCAAATTTGTGATGTGTGTTTATCTCACTTATCTGGTCGATTCGCCTCGCCGGGCTCCTCATGAGCACGGGCTCCCAGGCTAGAGCCCTCTCAGCCCCTCGTTGTGGAGTCCATGACCTATATGTTACAATGATGATGCTTTGGTTACCATTATTGTAATATACGTACACTTACCACCTCAGATTAAAGAACTTACCACCGTATTTATTTAATCTATGACTACCATCTAAAATTATTTGTTGTCCGCGCTGAACACGTACCTACCTAATTTGTGAGTGTATTTTAAACTAAACGATTCAATTTGTGATGTTTGTCCTTACCTAGTCTCATTAGTCATTATTATTGCCACGGTGATGAATAATGATAATACAGAACAATAATTCATTATTATGATAGTAATAAAATTTTATTGGAGGATATTCCTTTTTTTTTTTAAACAAATTTACAAACAAAAATTAACTAAAAGTTCTCTACATAGTAGGTATCTATTATTTCTATTAATTTTAAAGTAGCAAGTTACAACGTATGTAATTATAACACAATAGAAACGTCCCTTAAAAATAAACTAATTACGGTAGGCTATTCAATAGTTTCATACCAAAAACATGTTTGTAGGAAAATGGCATAATGGTGCATTCATTTATTATTCATTGTAAAAATAAGGGTTTACGACACGTCATAAATATTTTTTAACACGTCGAGTCAATTGTCGAAATGACATTGAATCAGAAAACCCTGTTTCAACTGTATTGTCGATCTTAAATGCTTATCGGAGTGAATTCTTAATGTTTTAGAAGATTTACACGAAGTACCTACTACTTAATTAAACCTTCATAAAATTTATAAATATTCACTCATATTTATCATTTTCAAAACGAAAAAATTCTGCTTGTGGCCACTGGTCAACAGCATTATATGTTAAATCAGTTTGGATACTAACGACAAAAAATATACTTATATGTAATATATAGAAAGGTATCGCCTGCTGAGATGTTTAACCAAAATTTAAGAGAACAAATATAAATAATACAAAATGTTTTAAAAAACAAGCGATTATCACTAATAAGTATATTTTAGCGGAATTGTACGATTTAAATTACCAAACTTTATCATATTAATTTTACCACCGAAAATTTTGCCCGCAAAAATAGACGTGGGTATAAAATTAACACGGCGATTAGATGGCGATGAAAATAAATAAGTTTTATCACTCACAATAAAATATAAGTAATAAATTAGTAGGTAAGTAAATTCGCAATGCATACCAGTCAAAGGTAAAAGCGAGACTGTACTGAGATGTTTCATACTTTAGAAATTATTATACAAATATGTAGGTGCCAACTTTATTTTTCATTGAATTTAAGTTATTTAAGTACAAAAGGTTTTCAAACAATGTCAGCAAAGGCACAATTCTTTTGTAGCTTGCAGCTGTAGTTACTTTTTTTTATGTTAGTATGCAATTATTTGGAGTGTTTAGACAATGCATTTAGACACGAATGTATCGACACAAAAAAGAAAATTGAAAGAAATTTAGGGATGTCATAAATTTTATTTTTAACCCTTGCACGCCCGGCATGACATAACTTCGTTAATTTTTAATTTTGAGAAAAACTTTAAAAGATACATTCACACATAAATATCTCAACCTAACGAACCGCAACGCAATTTTAAATGAATCCACGAGCCGGAACGGTATATTTTGGAATTCCACGAACCACAACGGCGCTCCGGTGAGTTCCTGTCCATTTCGAGCGCTGATTTTATTGAAATATAACTTACTATACGAGTTACGATTGCGAACCAATAATTCTACATTATTTAAATATTATATCGCTAGTTTTTAACGCTCTGATGTAAATGCTTCCGAGCTTACATATGAAATAATAGATCAATTTACAATAAATATTTGTAAAAATGACATTGTATTTGGTTAAACAACAAAAGTATACGTTTAGAGTCGAGTGTACGCCATTGATTCACATTGTATTTTGTTGGCTATATAATTAACATTCAATATTTCGTAGGAAATTCGGTCCAACATAAAGCTCAAATAATGAATTTGTTATCTTGGTTTGATACTAGGTTTAACGAAAAAGGGAATGGTCAATTAAAAAAAATAGAACCAGTACATATCTAAAAATATTAGCAAATTATCAATAATTGTTGCGTACGTAGATTACCATAATATGTTTAAACCAGTGTTTCCAAACGTGGGGCGTACGCCCCACCGGGGGGCAATTTGAATGTTTTGTGGGGCAATGTCCAAATCATTAATATTTAGAAATTGCTTTCCCACCTTATATAACTCAAACGTTGTTGCTAGATATAACTGATGTGACAATGCAGCATTAAGAAGATCTCTTAGAATTGCAAGATGATGAATCTTTTAAAACACTATTAATAAACATAAAAAATATAATGGCGCTGTTTTGTGTCCAGACAGAAACAAAATACCCAATTATGACAAATTTAGCAAGAAAATTACTGTTGCCCTTCACATCATAATAAAAATAACCATTCAAATTTAATAGAAGGGGCATAGAGATTTTTGAAGCGTTGAAGGGATGGCACAAATAAGGTTGGGAACCACTAGTTTAAACCTAACCTGAGCATATGGGTGAAAATATTGTGAGCAAAGAAAATGTGTATATGGAAATTAAAAAGGTTAGCTTAGCAATAGATATTTGTTGAGAAAGTGCTCATACGGTTAAAGCACGGTAAATTAAATAGCAGACTGTTAAATCGCGCCGTCACGTAGAAGATCAACAATAAAATAATTAACTATACCTATATAACTACATAACTACGTAAATATAAATTAATTGCAGTAGCAATATAAGAGTTATTAATTATAAATATGCTGTAAGTAAGTATATGAATAATATAGACGCCAAGTGTTACATATCTTTAAAATGTGTACACAATTGAATAATGCAGATGTTAAATAAAACACGCCTTGTGATTCAGGTGAGATGACAATTATTTATTACAAGATTCAATACAAGTATTGCAAAATGATTATATAAATCTAATTAAAAATGAAGGGAAATGGTATTTTTAACAATTGAGACTTGTGATGAAGAAACTGAAAGGATGCCGTCCAAAGGCAACCGTCGAGTTAAACTAATTAGCGAAGAAGCTGTGAAGTCAAGATAAAGTGGTCAATCAATGAGGCGGTACATTTTAGACTTTTAGAGTGAATTAGAAAATCAACCGTGTCTTTTTTCTTTTATATCAACCCTATACCTAGTTTTGATGTACATTTATGTAACGTGACAATATGCAAACGACGAAAGCGGTCTTGTTTCTTTTAAGTAAGTATGAAAAAAATTTGTGTTTATTATTAAATTAATATCGTCACCCGTAATGCAGAAAAACCGCTATGGATTTTTTTTTCCGGAAATAAAACATCAAAGTATCTAATAGGTGTTTATTAAAGTAGTGATACTCTATTAAAATTATGTTTCATTTTTAAATTCCGAATAGTAAAACATTGAGGCGTAGGTATATAAGTTTATTATTCAAAATAAAAACTATTTTATTTACTGAAAAATATTTACAATGGAATGAAACAGCATTCAGACGGTAAACGTGTAAAAGTGTACATCTTACTGCTGGAGTTACGAGGTATGTAATCCGCTTGAATCGTAACATTAATCACTTACGACCTACTTAAATCATATTTACCCTTTTTATTAATTCAATAAATGAAAGTACCTATGTAATGAATGTAATGATCCTAAATACTTTTCCATGAAAAATACTTATGTTTTAGTAAAATGTGTTACTTACGAGGTCGATTTATTCGGGTGACAATGTGGCAGTACGACACTATGTGCGATTTGCAACATGTTTATGTACCTACGTAGTTCCATGTGACGCCGCTATCCGCTCTGAATAATTGCATGACGAGGACACAATGATCAAAGGATATATGATGGCGTTTGAACAAGCGTCAACATGAGTGTGAAAGGCCAAAATCCCGAATTCACTTCTGTGCGCAATGGACCAATCCGACAGTTCTCTCCGTACAAAGCCACTATTATCTGTTTGACCATTTAATTCATATTATAATTTACAGAAGTCAAGCTCAACGCGTATTGGCTACCTCGGGAGCACGAGAATTATAGCGACAGACTGGCAATTGAACCAATTCGACTATACTAAATTACAGTAAAAGTTAAATGATAAATTAAAGGTTAAGAGTTTATTTTGGCAACATATTATGCAGGTAAACTTATTCTAAGATGCTTATGGCATAATAAAGATATTTTGGGGACACAGAATACATCACATTTTCTTAAAATCGGTAAATTTTGTGAAATTGTTTAGAATTTCTTCTTCGGTATCACAATAAATATAATTACTGAAATGATTTAAATTAGTAGCTACTATTATTACTGACATTAATATTTTACTTGTAACGTAAATGGATTTGTAACCAGTTTTTTGTGTATAAAAAAATTGATAAACGAGGCCGACAATGTTTCGTGAAGCGCTGGTGTCAGAATTAGTTGTGGGTAAAAATAGAATGTTACGCAGGATGAGCATAAGTGATGAAAGTGAAGTGGCAGAATTGGTAACAATAATTAGAGTGCAAAGGGTAAATTGTTTAATTAGTGCCGGACTGTAAAATGGTTACGTTTATGTACAAAAATTTGTTATTTTTAATGTTTCCATCACATTATTTTTTTTTTTACAAAAGTGATGTAAAGTCTTAATTATTATCTATTAGATAGAAACTGTGGGATCAAAATGTTAATTACCAAGGGATTTTAGTGTTTTTATAAGTAATTTAAAACTGTTTTGGTGTCAGAATACGCTAGATTTAACTCTTTCCATTTTGCAGGCCAGACAGTCTGACCCGAAAGATTCCAATAGGACCTAGTTTATTTAGCTAATATGATAGTAACGTTCTACAAACGTTTTTGTTTTTTTAGTATTAAATATTATAAAAAAATAAAGATTATTTTGAAAGTCATTTATTAAACCCAAATCTATCGACGTTTTTCACTCAATGAACCGGCAATTAATTATCGTTTTATAAATACGTCACCAATATTATACTATTTACAATTTTGTTCCAGAAACCTAATAGGTTACAGAATAGATCACAGTGTAAAATAATGATTCCTATAGGTACGCCATATTATATCAATTTAGGTCAGTAATTCCCAACCGGGTTCCACGAGAATTCGCAAAAGTATGACTGAAAACATTTTGGTAATTATAAGTATATAAAGTATAAAAAGGTTTTCAATTTTCACGTAAAAGTAGGTACATATACGTTATTTTGTCGTTTAATCATTTAGAACTTAATGCGTGTCAAACAAATAAGGCTTCCTAGAGATTTTGCAAAGTGTTTCAAGACCCATCACTGATCTAGGTTGGCGAATGCCATAAAATGCAAGATTTGGCAAAACTAATAAGTTAGAATCACTGACAGTCATATGTGGGACCCAGCTGGTGAGACGAGTTATATACCGTATGTCTTCCAAGATAGTGATGTTTAAATTTATTTTCCCACAAATTGTGATCCAAATTTAAAAACCGACAGTTTTCACTTAATAATAAGATATCAACTAACATTTCCATATAGAACACAAATAATGATTAATTCCAAAAATGGTTAAGTATTCAATTTTCAATTTAATGACACATTCAAGGATTTTTTAAACTGAATTATAAAGAAAGAAAAAATCATTAACATAACAAACCTTGAAGACCCAGGAATTGGTTACCAAGCACTCTATGATACATTTCCATTTGAGTACAAATACATACATAATAGTACAAAACTTAAATACATTAGAATTTAAATTCAAATTCCATCAAGTACCTTCGGTCGATAGTATGAATATAGTATAGGTATTTCAAGGGTTGCCCAAACCAAAAAAAAAGGTTATTATTCACTATAGTAGGTATTTATTATTAATATGAGTACCCACCTAATAGCCATCGTATGCGGATACCTATAGTACCTCTCTACTCCCAGTTTTGTTATGCTTGACACGAGATCCTCGCTCGCCTATTTGTTTGCATGTGACCTGCTCGACGCATCAAAAGGGTTAATTAGCACTGTGAACATTGTGGTAAGACCGCCAACGCGAATAAAGGACGAGATGCAGAGATATGACGTCACAGACGACCAGAAATTTGTGGGCGCGTCGAATCGAATATACGACTATTGGTATAAAATAATTTCGTACCTAATATTAACTCTCTCACCTAAATAATTTTCAACCAAAGTATGTACTAAAATCATTAATTATAATTTAGGTATTCCAAATAATTAGGGATAAATAAATAATTGTAAGAAACATTAAATAAATAGATCATGTACCATTGGCGAAGGGTGGAGGAGGTAAGCTGTGGAGATTCGACATAAATAGACCACACAACACTTCCGACATTTTGTTTCATTGAATTAAGAAGAAAAATTACAGATAGTTTTTAAAATTCAATTAAAACCTGCCTAGACCAAACAAACCATAGATCTCCACAGCCTAACTTCAACCTTCGCCACTAACAGGTATCTACCATAACAACTATATAAAAACGCTTATAAACTAGCACTAAGAAAAAAACTATCGAAAAACCAAAGCTCGAAACAGAAAAGGATTTCAAGTTAGGTACCAATACACTATTTTTTGATAGGTAGAAATGTGATTGTTTCACTTCTAATTGCAATACACTAAAGTCATTCGTCCTGTTGACCTGTCACTACACTGTATGTAAATATTTTTTTTTTAATTTTCAAAATAAGTCGTGTCATCAAAGTGGAGTCGTTCGATAATTAGAGAATATCTTGGATGTATTCACAAGCTTATTATATTCTTTTTTGATAATATGATATTCTGAAGTCATGACGTTAGAGTACCTACATAAGTGGCGTACGATAATACAGTATGCTTAAGGATCAACTTATAAATCCATTAATTTCAATTCAGCACAAGCTGCCAGTTCCTATACCAACGCACTCTCAAGCCCGTCACATAAGAGGGTGGATTGATATTAAATTGGTAACTACATACGATCACTATTATTACTTTATGTTTACATACGCTAATAGTAAAGCTTTCGTCTGTATAAAACAGTTTGCAATGCGACAAAGTGGAATGTAAATGAGCAAGTTAGGTAAACATACAGACGCCATTTTTTGTACCTATTCGGTACCAATAATATATTATCACTGTAGCGACAGACTGATTAGTGACATTTCGAGATTCGAGATTCGAGTTTAGGTTTTAGAATATTTTATTTTAATTTGGATTTTTTTTTGGATTATATATTGTTGTTTTTTATTTTATTGCTTTTGTATAAAACTATATTTTGCTTTGTTTTTTTTCTCTACCTTATTATTTTATTCTCTAACTGATTACTTGTACTTTATATTCTAAATGTCATGTTGTGAATGTCCTGAATTAATAATTTGTTATGCACTCAACGTGTCTTTTTTAAATTAATAAATAAATAATGTTGACAATCCGACAACATTCCGATTTTGACAATTCCGACAACATTGAAAAGTTTAGTTTGTTGAGAATTTACAAACATTTTACTGACATTTAAAAACATAATATAATCTGATTTACCACAGAAAGCCAAACGTACAAACAGATAGATGCCCTCAGAATTGATGTTTTTAGACTTATCACATAATAATTGGTATTATTTTCATAGCTACTGGGCTCTAAATTGACCGGAGCGCACCGGAACGCCGTTCCGGTTCGTATCGGTATAGTTATCGCTCCGTCTCGTGAAAAAAATAATTTGATCGTCTGAGCTTGATATGCCATGTAACAAAAAATCTAACATACTTATTTTTATAAAATACATATAAAATTTAAAAACTATGTTAATACCTTCAGAAAAATGTCGAGCGCTCCGGTTCGTAAACTTTTCGATTTCGAGCGCTGTCATAGCAGTAGGTGGCACACTTTAACGCAAGTGGGTAGTAAGTTATTCGTGAATAGTTAGTTTTGATTCCAAAAAATCTATGTAATAAACACATAATGTTTAAATATTATTGTTTATCTAACGTCTAATGAAAAGGTTTAGTCAATTTAGTGTGATGTAATGCGATGCAATGCAATGCAATATAACATACATAATTAGACACTTATATTTACTATACCTACCACTTATATAGTCAACTAAATTTACTACTTATAGTAAATTTTTAGCGATTTTTGCATTATTAAAATCCACTTAAATTATTAAGTTATCGGCACTGATCGTGGCCCCAGCCAAGTAACATGCAACCCTTCGTCATATTGAAAACAAATTGGTCAGAAAATACAATAAAAATATAATTAAATTATACCTACACGTTAATTATCATTTAATTATATCAATCATCATTATTGCAAAAAAAATCGCACAACCACACATTTCAAAAATTTTATTTACCATTGAATTAAAATAGTGCCTTTTTTACAAACAGAGAAAATTTGCAACGTGTGTTTATCTCACTTTACTGGTCGATCCACCACGCCGGGCATCACCTAACTCCGAACCCCCAGGTTAGAGCCCTGTCAGCCTTCGCTTGTGGGGGTCATGTATTTGTGACTTCTAATTACCTCATACCTGCTACCAGACAACTGGTGCATCTTTAGAATAGAATAATATAAATGTAATATAGGTACTTACCTACTAAAGGACTCAGGTGTACAATTGCTCAAAATTAATAGTAGGTTGGTGTTGACTTTTAAATTCTTTAATATCGTCACATTCGTCACTATTACTGCAATTTCGTAATTTCAATTAATTGACAGCTACATTATTTTCACAAGGACTTTAAATATTTAATTTATTTTGATACCGACAAAAAGGCTGTGTAATCTAAAATTCATTGAAAAATCCATATGCGCACTGTCGTGGCGGCGATCAGGTCATATTGATTATTCTTGAATCAAATATAAGTACAATGTATAATATCAAATTGCTTTTAAAAAAATAGGTATGTACATTCTTATATGGAGGTTAAATTGTATGTACCTACAATCAACGTTGCCAGACATCCCGATTTTAGCGGGACGTCCCGCTTTTTAAGCAAAAATAAATTGTCCTGCGTGGGACATCTAAATTCACGATTATTCAACAAGTAAGACGTTTAGGTTAAGACAAAAGAACGCGATGGATGCGTTATGCACAAAATATTTTAAGCTAATTTAATTTATTTTAGTCATACCAAAATCTAATTTCTATACCGAACGGATATTTTCTCAGATGAATTTAAAATGGTCAGGTGCAAGAAACAGATGTTATATTGAGTAAAATCGGAATAACTTGTTTAATTTAACGTGACATACTAATATCCTGAATTTTACCAATACAAGAAGCAGAAAGAAACTCTTCAGGAAGTAAAATCTTCAGCCATGTTTAATATTATTATTTTGATAGAGTGTCGTAGATTTTGATGTGTCATTTATGATTGATACTACACAATATAGAAATACACATTAGAAATAATGTCCCGCGTTTTGCACCCAAATCCCGATTTTTTTTTTCATATATGGTAAAAATCCAGATTTGGTAAAAATAATTATCTGGCCACGCTGACTTGCGCCGGCTGGACGGCAGCGACTTGCCTGCGCGGTATAGTTTGTGCAAAAAATACGGAACACATTTAACAGAGCTTTTCGGTTTGCGCAAACTACAGTTTTCCCGTCCGTACACACGGGCTTCCCGATACAAATCGGTTTGCGCAGGTGTGCTTGTGGCAAAGCATGAGCGTCTAGCCGGCGCTAATATCTGGTTGGGCTGATAATTATAGGTAGGTACCTACCTAAATGTAAAACAACAATAAAACATATTTAAAGGGTAGATTAAGACACACGGCACAGCAGTCTACGAAGATGGCGGTGCATCAACACAAATCTTACTTGATACCATATTACGCATTTTAGAATCTCCTACCCTCACACTTCGCCACTACCCAACGGTCATAATTATTAGGATCGTTAACGTCCGTTTGTGTCATCTGCGCAGTCTCGTCTTTTGACAAGCTACGTCAGATTATAAAAAGCAAACATTGGGTGCTCCAGATGGTCGCACCAAATTATCAGTACCACGGGTATCGGTTACATGCAAATTGTACGTATTACATTTCGCCGCATCACAATTCACCGTGAGCTATCGTACCGGAAAGAGATGGCCGTATAGCATTGAGATTTAAAAAAACAATGTGCCAATTTTATTAGATTCAATGAAAACATTTATTTAATATTGATTGCTATCAAATATTTGATAATAACGCTCTCATTATTATCATTAATTTATATAAATACTTTTCTACCTTAATTTACTTATCAACCTATTTTCTTATGCAATTCTTTTTTATTCCGGTTTTTTATACAGTGCCTACGTATTTTGTAAGTGTTTTATTTAGAAATGTGGGGGGGACAACTCGTAATAACTCGTATCTGAACACCCTTAATTATACCTGCATGCCAGGTGTTAATCTCTAACATACCTAGAGTGCGGAGTGTCTGGGTATAAGTAATGTACATATCAAAGTATGGTTTTCTGCGGTTGAAGCGACGTGAACCTATAAGTAGTAAAGTACAGTAGAAGTGGTACTTGCTAGATTTTGTTAACCCCACCTCCTTTAGTCGCCTTAAAAATCAATAAAAAAATTTAGATTAAAAGATTGTTTTTCAAAATTGACCTTTGATGTTTGACCTCCAAACCATTTTTCCGTGTGCGAGCCTGCAACATTTTAATGAAATCGAAAGGTGTAATTTGGGTTTTAGAGTTTGATCATTTTATATATCTTTTTAACATGGGTGTGTAGGTATTTTGTTATAAGTATTTCAATTACCATTTATTAGTTAGGTAGGTACACTTGAAAATAAATACGTATATTATTAAAAAGCATTTTCTGAGCTTTTATTCCGATGATCATACTTTGTTTGACAGCTAGCAGGGTCTTGTATAATAAAACTACAAATTGCCAAATTAAACAAAACACACATCAGAGATGGTGATGTCAACCAATGGTGGTCATCGTTCGCGTGTGTGGGTGTGCACAATCAAATGGCACACGTGCATGTGTGAGTAGGCATTTTTTAAGTTAACTTTCGCTTCGTAGTGTGAGTGGCGCGGCACACGTTCGCTGTGATGATGTCATATGGCAAGAATGGGCATTATCATTCATTTTATCATACGTTCATTATTTTCTATGGCAAATGAAAAATAGACTCTATGTAGATACCGACTTGGTTGCCATCTAACTAAATAGTTGAAGCAAAAGCGCCTAAATGAAATCAAAAGTTAGCACCCACCTGCAAATAAAGAGAGCCAAAACATATAGGTACATATCATCACAAGATTGTACATCACTTAGTAATTAGGTAGGTATAAATTTAATTACGTGATATATCAGTGTTTCTCAACCGGTGGTCCACATAAAGTTTCTGGTGTTCCGCGTATCTTTGGCGTTCAAATGCCAGTCCTTAAAATTCCAACAAAAACTTAAAAACCGGTGCACCCAGCGCTCGGAATGGAGCGGAACGCCCCGGAGCGCCGTTCCGGTTCGTGAATACCTCGAAAATTCCGTTCCGTCTCGTGGAATCCTCGAATCTACCGTTCCTTCTCGTGGAATCCTGATAGCGAGATGTCTCGTAAAATTTTCGAGCCTCATCAGACTATTTGATATGGCGTTCCGGTTCAGAATGTGTTGAAATTGAGGAATATAAATTAGTATAATATATTTTTTTTTAAATCTTTCTATTAAACAATGATTTTACTTGTTGACTACCCCTGTTAATACTTCGTACATGTCGATAGAAATTGGTGCCACAGGAAGCCAAATTTCTTCTTAGAAATGCATCTAGGTATATTTTTTTCCTAACAATGCATTTCTAGACAACCCATGTGTCTGATAATAAAAAATACAGTTTTTATTGAAGAAAGAACCCTTACATTTATTGCTCTCTTCCGTTTTCTTTAAGACAATATGAGATAATAGTACCTACTTATAGGTATTATTCTATTCTATAGTAATATTTAACAAGTTGTTTTTTGCTTGAAGACAAAATCACAGAATACATCATTTATTTAGGGTACCTACTACTAATAACGATAATAACGTAAAATTATTACGTACCTAATAATTGTAATACACACTGGTAGGTACGGTTTGATTTTCAATTAAAACACATAAAATATCTACATAACATTATTGTGAAAAATATTTAATTTGTTAATTAAAGTTTTATGAATAATTAAATTACCTCAGTGTAGGTATCTACTAAGGCTTGGATTTTCGACCCTTTGGTATCAAACGCGGAGCTTAGCTGACTTGGATAAGACTGGTAAGAGTGTAAATCGCGGGTTCCCAAACAGTTTTTATTTTGAGTACATTTGTAATCAATATGGGAGTGGAAGTCACAATGTTTTATGGAGTGAAATGAATGGGAGAAACAAAATCATAACTGTCCGATTGACGATTGCGCAAAATATAGGATATAGTATAGCTAACTTTACATAGGTAGGTTTGACGCATTAATAGTTTTGACAATACATCACAAGACAATCGAGGCCGTTCATTAGTCGACCTGTTGATGTTGGTGTTCAGCAACTATGCCCTTTTTATGGATTTTAGGGTCTCTCATATTGTCCGAATTATTGCGTCAGTAAAACAAAAGCACCGGACGCGCGCTGACCGCCCGTCATCCAGGCAAACAATAGTGATTTATTGCAGACAGCTTGCATTTATTTTACTTGCATTGTTTGTAAAGTTTTTGTTTAAACTGTTTTGTAAAAATTTTGAAAAAATAAAGCACTTATTTGGTCATTTTTAAAGGATGACATATGTCCCAAAGTTAGTACCTATGGTTAGTACGTATCTTCTTTCTCTCTGAACTGGTCGCATTATTTCCTTGTAATTTAATATTTCCTATAATAAATCTCAATACAAAATATTTTTAACGTAGATATATAACATAAGTGACAATAAAATATCATCCAAATGTTTTTGATGATAAAATTAATATTAATATTGATACGTTTGAAAATTAAAAGCGTATACCTATTTCTCGTTGATATATATTCGTGTTTTTTGCTTGACTTTTTAATTATTATTTTATATATCAACTTACCTACAAATCCGTTTATTAAGAAATATCTGTTATCTTAGTGTAAATTATTATTGATTGTACGGTACTTAGTGTAGTGAAATATTAGTGTCGTGTCATATAATTACTAAGTATCTATAATATACCGACCACAAGAGAAATTAAGTGCTTCAATAGTGGAACTAAAATGATTTTTTTTTATAATATTTTTATTTTATAGCGGTTTAGTTTTGTGTTACCTACCCAGTAAAAATCTCAAAATTACTATGCCTGTGGTGAGTTTCGTATTTTATTTTGTAAATAGTTCATAAAAATGGTTCTCTTTATCGCTCCAAATAAAAAGTAGACATATTAACATACATATTATAAAAATAACGGTACTTATATTAAAACTTATCGAATTACCTTCAGGTTCTTAATATTTCACTAGGTAGTTTTTTTGTTGATAATGCTACTGAAACCACCATTCGTATTTTGTATTCTTGATTATATATTAATTGATCCTGGTCCAATTATTAAGTATCGTTATAGCCATATATGAAAAGATTTGTGCTTAATTAGGAATCCCAATGAGCCAAGGAAAACCAATGCCAATCGAATCGAGTAGAGATAATAACTAGATCTGTGCATATCAGTCAAAATGAAAATATGCACTAGGAAAACAATTTATAACACGAATTATAGAGGATAGAAGAATAATGGAGAGTAAAAATTAACACAAACCAATTAATGGTGAGGCGGAAATACATAATATTATGTCATATGGAGACGTTAAATTTTCCTCATATTACTAGTAGGTATATTAAAACAAAATAGTAGAAGTGCGACATCTTTTTAATACAATCCAATGAAACCGAGTTATCATAAAAATTGGGATGGCCATTAACTCTGGCTAGGGGCGATATTTTCTTTAGTGATACCATAGAGCAGTCACGTCTTGAAGGGTAGATAGGTAATGCACTGTTTATGTGTTCCATACGTTAAGGAGCGGCAAACAGACAATGAATAAAAAGAGGATAATATAATTTTTCGAAGAACTATTTCGTGGGAAAAAAAATTCGCCTGCGATATATTTATATTATTGATTATTTGATTTGTCCTACAAAGGCCTATAATATAGTATAGGCTGTTCGGACTTCAGATCTGCCCCAAATTTGCAATTGTTTACCTTTACAAGCAGGGCTGAATTCACCAAAGGGCTACAGGTCCGGGACCCTAATTTAGTAGGTCTCTGGAACCAGAAAAATAATTTGAAATCACAAAAGAACCTTGCAGCAAAAAAATACGCAAATGTACGAGCTTCTAGAATTTTGAAGATAAGAGCTCAATTATAAGAACATTGATGACAAATAAGTGATTTTGCAAAAATTGAGTAGGTATTTAAAAAAAAACTACATTTAATATATGGTATTGAGGGGGGGGGGTAATGTGTATTAGCGCTGGGCCCCTTCAAGCGTAAATGAAACCCTGATTACTAGGCATATCGCCCTTATGATATCCGAAAAATATCTAACCCAATTTGATATTTTTTGATTATTCAGCGCTCCGGCTCGTAAGATTTTCTATTTCGAGCACTGGGTGCACCTACAACTTGTGGGCTACAAGTATTTGTCTATTATGATGTTGTTATTACAATATATATTAATGGTTTCAAAAACCGTTTTTGGCCGGCATTTTACCAAGATGGCGATTGCCCAAGGATACAGAGCCGGCAGATTCGTAAGTAGCAGAAAAAACTGAGTCAAAATCGGTCAAAAAAACCTTTGTCCTTCGACAATCCCGGTCATGGTACGTTTCTAGCTTTGCTGGCGACCAGACTTTATTATAAAAACCAATCATGAATATTTGCACCGAAACACGTTTCCAGCTATTTCGTAGCTATCAAATCCTTTTAATTTTAATTGAAAATCAATTGTTAAACCAGAGTTTGTATTTATTGAATCGTAATATTACATAAAGCACACATTTTTAGATGTCGTGTTGTAAACGTCTTGAATTAGTAATTTGTAAAGTTCACTATATTAGGTACGTAAAATAAATACCTACATACAATTTGATTTGATTTGAAATTAAAAATAAAGTTTTTAATGATAATTGATGCTCAAATTGTAGGTAGGTATTTGAATTTTAATTAGCTTGACTATTTAAATTCTTCACATAGGCATATAGTAATATTTGTTTTTATTTTTGTTAAATAAATAACTATGTAGGTATCTATATTTTAAAACATTTGGTAAGAAAAATATGTAAAAGTAATTAATAAATAAATAATGTCTTACGATTAATTAAATGATTATAATTAGTCAACTGTATTTTTTTACGTTTTTCTGTCTGAGAAATTATAATTAGACGTGGCATTTGACATTGGGAACAATTTTTCAGCAGACATAAATTAAGACTATTTTGAATCATTTCTAAATATCACCGACGCCCTTTTGGACGAAAAATAATGTAATCAATGCGCGAAGCGGTTATGTCATTTAAGCACTTAGTGCTTCAAATAACTTAACTTGACCAATAGGAACACCTTAAAGATGACATTTGACGTCTTAGCCGTTGTGAAATAAAAATACAAACCTAGAGCGGAATGCAGAAACATTTGTCATAACTAAAATTTCCTTAGCAGAAAACACTATGCAGAAACATTGTCATTAGTTAAGATCATTTCTATTGAAAATAATACCATATTTAAAAATTCTCGTTAGGTAAATTAGGTAAATTATTTTATAATTGTTAAGCGATGACAAAAATATGACAACTGCATTTTATAAATGCAATAACTATAAATACATATTAATATTTAATTATAATACTCTTATGTTTCCGTTATAAGTCATTATACGTGATTCCACAGGCACCACAAGATTTTTTTTTAACATGGTAACACTAGCGTCAATTGTCATTCTTCATCTGGTATTTTGTATTTCTGCGGGCTGGCGTATAAAAATAAAATAATATTCAGCAAGTACATGCCAAACGAATTAACGCTATCAATATCCATATTGAGATACATTGTTAAATGAATTTGAGTGTATGGACTGTGTTATAGACATGCGAATTTATTTTGACAGCAGCTGTCAGTGGTAAATGGTAATACAGAAGGGGGCGTGTTCATAACAAAAGTAGTCTATGGTTAAGGATTCCTTAACTCTATACTCAGGATTGTCTATAGTTAAGTCATGCTTTTCGGCGACTTATCCTTAGGAACGAAATCTTAGATTGTGCATTCCGCTCCTAGGTATTATTTATTTTGTTGATTTCTGACTTCACCTACCTACTTATTTACTAGAGACGTAAAGAGGACAACAGAAATGTCTTTATTTTTCATTTTTTTATATTACTTGTCACTTTTTATGTAATATTGTGTACTCAACTGGATTTTTAATACAGTTCAAATAAACAATAATATTATGAAGTACCTACATGTACCTACTTAAAGATTAATATAATACTTAGTGAGTGCCTACAAAAATTAATTTTGTAAATGGCTAAAACTCGGAAACACGTCCGTATGGTGTGTATTAATATTTCTTCCAACATAGACATAGGGAGAACGCCCATTAGTCCAGTCATTCGGTAGTTTCACCAAGAAAGTTGAGCTATAGTTTTCTATACTTTGTTAAGGCTATACCTCAGTTGAGGCATGGTCTAAAAAATCATGGCTAGGCGACGCGCGGATTGCGGGTCGCGGGTGCAAATGACGCATGCCGAACGAAATATAATCAGTCATATAAATCCAACATGCGTCCATTTAATGTTCTGTGTATTGTTCTATTCGTAACAATAATAACATATTCATTGACATTGTTTCTTTTGCAAGTAAATGGGTAACGTTTTTAGTCATCTATACACGATTAAAGAATTAATACCCCCGTCGCCATCACGAAACAAATTGACGTGTTCCCAACTCGACGTTCGCTCTCCGAATGCCAGCGAGTCCAAAATTTCGTCGCGCCTATAGTTGAAAATTATATTCCGTTTCACTGATGTATCGTCTTAAATACAGTGCGCAATGAGAAGTCGGCATGATTTACATTAGCTCACAATGCAGAGAAAGGTTGAAAGCAGCAGAAGCAGATTATAAAGAAGAAGCAAAAGAAGAAGATTGTATTATTTATTAACAATTGATTTCATCCTGAAGGTACGGTATTTAAGTATTTGTTTTTTTTCTATTACTGTTTGCCCGTATGTCTACATTAAAAACCGTATTCTCTAATAGTCACAGTGAAGTCGAAAGTTTGTTGTGTGCTCCTGCGCCTGAACCACTTACAAAAATATGTTAGCATATAAGTTACAGGAATGTTGTCTAGTTTATTTAACTACCTACATAACCATTTTTATCACAAATTAGATACACCAAAAAAAGTTATAATCAGAATACTTTTTAAAAAGTATTTATTTCCCAACTTTTCAGCCAACAACGGCGCGAGTGAAAAAAATCCGACGTGGCAAAGTGAAAATTCAAAAAATACATAAAAATTCGCAATAATACATAAAAATTAAAAAAATATATATATAAAATCTTCTGTGAAACTTTCTAGGTAAATTTCCTTTATGACACGTAATGACTGGACTATTATAATGAACAGTATAATTAATTATTGTAAGTCCCTGATACGTTAGGTAGAATTTCCACTTCATAATTTTGATAATATCGATGGATCAGTTCCATAGTACAAGTAAAAAATTTCAAGTTTTGAGTTATGTTAGCCATTATATTTGTATATAGGTTCTTCTTCAGTTCCATAAAATTACCAACTGTTGATTATATACAATCCTTAATACAAGCCAATCCTTAATACAAGCTTACAATAACATTGATTCAGTTTTTACATAGAATCCGTATTGTTTTAACCGCCATATGGTTCTTATCGTATGCAATGACAGCATGGGTGAAGAAAACTCTAAATTCCCTAAAAACAGAGACAATGTTTCAACATGATGTTTATTTGTAAACATTAACATGCAATGCCGATAATGTTATATTATAACGAATCCATTGTGTATTGTTAGTTAGTTGTAAGTAAGAAAAATATTACTATTTCAACAAACATTTTCAAAGATTTTTTTATTATTTTAGTAAAGGTGCTACAACGAGTTGAGTATGCATAATATTATGGAAGCAGTTTCTTTTCTGATTCGTTCACTTAAGACGATACTATAGGTACATATACAAAAAGTCATGGTGTCAGCCCTGGACGTGGTCGTGACTGCAACTCATCATCTCTGTACATTTGTACCTACTTCAAGGACACTGCGTGCAAGCCTCGATTTCAAATGGATAATATGAGAGACGCGGTTTCTTTTGTGATTCGTCTGCCTGAGACGACACTACATACGAAAAGTGAAAGCTATTAATATTCAAGAATATTTAGAAGGGATTAAAATAGGGCTACGTTAAAAGGTTGAAGTAAAAAAACATGTCAAGTTTTCTTAACAAAAATTAAATTATTTAAATAACAACGCAAGTTCTTTGTATACCTATACAGTTTACTCAACATTGAATTGAAGTGGGTTACCTTCTGACTGAGGCTGTAAGTATGTATAATTCTTGTGGAGGAATATAGAATAAGTTAAAGCATGTGTTGAAGAATATGTTATTTCTGTAATAGTTATGTTAAGTTTGTCACTAGTAATAAACCAATACTGGCTTCAAAGGCAAAAACTTGTTATCTGCCCTATGACGTCTGGCTTTCATATTTGCTTCTTATTAGACTGTTCTATGGCCAAAACCGTTAATAAAATTAAGGTAAGAACGTATAAAAAATAGAACTAGACGAGTTAAATGTTGACGCCAAATAAATAAATATACTATATAATTAAATTTATTTCAAATTGTACGTTATGACATGTTAAATTAATTATATTCATATTACCTCTATTTCACTTCGAAAGGTTTGCTGTGAAGTGAACATTGATTGAGATAATTAATAGGCTCCAATGTTTTTTTCTATTTCGCTAAAACTTTAATTTCTGAGTTGAAATCAAGCAGTAGAAAATCGACCAATTTCCACTACGATTTCAATTTACGTAGAAACGTTTCTATCCAAAAATGAATTACATTTAGTTCGAAATTCGTAAAATGATGTAAACAAGAGTGCTTCATTTAAACTTTCAAGAAAGCTAATTAGAAGGTGAATCATTATTAATTATAGTTTTAATTAAAATAAATACGTATGTATCAGTACCGAAAGGTGGAGGTAGGCTGTGGAGATTCGACATAAATAGAGCAAACGAAACTTTGTCAGTCATACGTATGTGTTATCATTGAACTATGCATACAAATTATTTATTTATTTAGAAAAAGAGTATTACGACACTACAGCGATTGGCCAATGCGCCATAATACATAATAAATACAAAATTATAAAAATATCTTAATTACAAATAACAACTAATAGGTATAACAAGAAAGTTGAAAATACAGCATGTGTAGGTAGGGATTCCAATCCCGAGATATTTTCGATACCTATGAATCCCGGGATTGGTAAACATAATCCCGGGATTTCGGGATAGACTTTTTATCAATTTTTATGGAAAATAAAATAAAAACTAAAATATAACAGAAAAAATACTTTTAATAACAAATAACTAAATTAGAAATAAACTGAGTTTGAATGAAGTTTGATTTATACCCATATGTAAGTTGCCGATTCATTTTATTTTTTCACATAAATCAATAAAAATGAGAAAGATTGGAAAAAAACAATTCTTCGCACTTTTAACAAAGTAATTCCACCATGATCTTATAAGTTTTACGGCAGTTTCATATTTGGCTGATTAATTAGATTTATGAAGCGAAAAGGCCATACACCACGATTTGCATTACTATTTTAAATCTAGCTAACCCATTAATTAAGTCTTTACTACCAGAAACAGCAATCTCATATTAAATTCACATTATTATTTATATTACATTACTCCATTAAACTTATGTATCTTCAAGATTGAACAATTAACATAATTAACAATAATAATTTCAAAATAAAAAGAACTTTTATATACAACGTTTTTAAATTTTCTGTTGAATTATTATAATAAATATGCTCAAACTTGTACTTGATATGAATTAAATAAAAAATCAAACAAATGTAAAATACTGAAATGTCATTTTGATTTCCATAGTAACGCACGTATTTTTTTTTTAGTTAACTTTAACTTTTAACTTTTTACGGATTTTTCTGAAATAACTTTCTATACAAAACAGAATTAATTGAAAATGAATTCGATTCTGCTTAAAGATGGCTAAAAGTATTAAAAGAATGCATTGGCATCGTGTTCTGATATATTTAAAATGTGTAGCTAGCCGGGAAGTTAGTTAAAAATCGATTGCAAGATATGTACCGGACAAACAACTACCGGACAAATAAGAATACGAGCTAATGAAAACGTTGCATAAAAATGTCTTAAATAGTATAAATTATACTAGATTTATTTTTGCCCGATTTTATCAATGTTATTTGTAAATATTTAAAAAAATGTATTAAGTATGGAAAAATGCCAATCCCGGGATCCCGGGATTATCAAATTGTAATCCCGAAATCCCGGGATCAGAATTTTGGCTCGGGATTGGATTCCCTATGTGTAGGTATATGTAAATATTAAAGAAACATGATAATATTTACAATTATAAATTGATATATATATATATAGATGGAATTGGTTAGTTTTTTTAAATCCAATTAAACCCTGCCTAACACGAACCATAAGACATTAGACAAAAAATATTCTTCCATCCTAAAATATCTAAAATAATGTCATTAAATCATACATCATTTTATAGATGCTACCGACTGATCGACTCGAGCTGCTAAACTACCTATATTATTTAAATTAATTAAAAAATATAATAAAAAAACGAGAATCTGTCAGACAATAAGTAAGATTTAGGTATACATAATATTTTTTTACGAACGGTACAAATATGTAAACAAAAATATATAAGTACAAAATAAATACAAAAGTATAAACAAAATGCAAACATTATACTCGTATGTAAAATAAATAAATAAATTTGATTTGATTTGAAAGTATCGAATTATTAACACTTATTGAAACAATTACAATAATTTAGTTATAATTAATACAATAAGTACTATGTTTTAACAGCAACTCTCTTGGCTGTGATAAATTTTAGACCGAAATAGACAGTCTTGACAGTTCAGACGGTTAACTTATTGTAATTGTTACAATACGTGTTAATAATTGGATACGTTAATACCCTATTTAGCTGCCGTAGCGGACCGAAAGCAGGCTTGTGTATCATTGATATATTACATCAATGTTGTGTATAGAATAGACCCGCTGGAAAGGTTTAAGAAACCTTTAGAAAGTTTAGGAAACAACTAAAGCTATATTTACAGTCGACGATAACCGAATGAATTTTGATAATCGATACTATATACAAATGCACTAGTGTGTGCACTGGCCGCACACTACAAACTTTTTACGAGGAATGTTTGTTGCTGACCACCATTGAGTACTTACTACCCTATAAAGATGTCATTTTTGTTAACTTCTGTATGGAACCGGCGCCAACGGCTACAGGGTAGGGCGCACACTACGCCACTGTGAGGTTCAAAGACAAGAAATGTACCTTAAGTGAAGAAAATTACTTCGGCTTGAGGAACACATATCTGAACAATGCTGCAGTAATCATTTATTTTGATTGTGCTCGGTACTACTCGGCAAGCAGTGGTGGATGCTGTGGAAACAGAAAGTGAGTCGCCGCAGATGACCTAAGAAGTAGGTAAATACCTACGGATTGAGTCGATCTAGCGGTTGGTTCGCTATTAGCAGAGGTCGATTGCGTCGGCTAGTTGTTATGTAGAGACCGTGCCGGCGAAGCGCAGTCGGCCGCTTCCATAGCGGTTGTGTGTGCACAACGGTTGCCGGTGTTGCCAAGTGGCGTATAGTATAATAACAAACTTGACCAGGTAACCACTGATATTTACATGCTACAAGCATAGATAACGATAACATAATAGACAAAGTACGGCGTTTATAGTACAATGACTCGATCCTGACTGAAAAAAACGTAAGCGCAGCTCAGGTTCAATATGATATCCATCTATAGTCTATGGATATCCCCAATATTATCGCTCAAAAATAATATGACCTTCTAAGCTAGAATCTAGCTAGCTAGGATCTAGCTAGGAAGCTAGCCTTATAACAAAAATCGAACATATTTATTTGGTTCTTGTCAGTTTAAGGCAGAGGTCAGCAAACCGCGGCTTTTGGGGGGTATTTGCGGGCGGCTCTTTTTTTGCCAAATTCCCAATTCACAATATTTACAAAAACTTTTGCAAAATTCACAATTTCAATTTTTACTCATTGCTATGTAGGTACCTACACTTGTCTTATTATATTATATAATGACATTATCGCGAGCCTAATTATTCCTCTGTGATGCTGGATGCAAAATGGGAAGATTGATAGTTTACTTTATGTCTCGTTTTTTGGAACGCAAAAAGGTCACGTACAACACATACAGTGCAAAATTTTCCTAAATAATATAATATTTTTCGCTAAGATTTTTATAAACATATAAAAAAATATATAAACAGTAGATAATAATAATTCAATCCCTGATTATTTTAGGATAGCAATATTCATATATATATACATTAGCTAATATAATATTATGCGAAGATTCCAAGTATAATGTAATGCAATGCAATGCAATGTAATGTAATATATAGTAGATACAATATAATATAATATGTTATGTTTTATTTTAATACCGTACATATTTATTGCATAAAACACGCATTTTTCCCCTACGTTTGTGTCTTTAAATAATACAAGGAGTGTATAACAATTATTATTTTTGTCAAAAATATGGCAGTCGCCAAATAAAAGGCAAAGAGATGCTAATCCTGCGCGCCCATTACGCCGAAAAATCGTCGTAATGATACAGGCCCTTCGTAATAGACGGCGGCTCTAAATTGCATCACTTGCTGTACTATGAGGAAGCCCACGTGACTTGATCGTATGAATTGATTGGTGTTACTAACTCACTCACTGGAATCCCCGTGTTTTAAACTGAGGCGTAGTCCGCTTACCGTCGCGTAGAGGACTCTTTGCATAGTATGATAACTTGATAACACTTTGACGATGAGTAAAATGAGTGCCTAAAAGAAGACTAAAACTTTTTACTACGATTGGTATTTCTTTATGACGGTACAATAATTGTTATTTAATTTGGAACACCTCAGTGTCTTCAAACAAAGATAATGCGTTTGTGTAAGTTAAAAAAAATCAATGGGAGATTGCGGTAGAACACTGCCAGTTTTGAATGGCTACACTAGGAAATAGAATTATATGTCATAGGCAACAAAAAATATTCTAATACTAAATAATATTTTTTACTCGTAGCAATAACGAAAACTAATAGGCACATGTTGGCAACATTCGCGATACTCGCGGTGACATAATAATAAACGTCGAAACTACAAACCGGTTCCGCAACGTTGTCCGACGTAAAGTGAACACTCGCGGCGGAAATGTGCCACAGTTCACCAGACACGAGTGATGGCTCAATGTATTATTCACCAAAAAACAAAGAAAATATAGCCGCGAATAATTGAACAACGTGGACAATAATTGACTGCAGCAAGACATTTACCGTAACAAATGCGTGACATAAACGGAAAATAAGGTTATATTATTTGAATCCTAAGACCTTATTACCATTGTTTACGTTACCTATTATTACATGCAATATGCAAACAAAATTATTAAATGCACTTAAGTGAAATTCTTGCATTGAGCACAATACCGATGCCAGAATCACATACGAATTACCACAGAACAGATTGATAAATACCTCTGATTCAGATAGACTATACCCCAAATACACTAAATTTTCAAGCAGGGTTTTGAATGCGAGTGTCCTACAAAAATAAAATTATAGACGTGCAATAGTGTGCATGGCAACCTTCAAATAGATCAATATTGAATGAGCATTGAGCATCAGTGCATAAACCGAGAGCAGTTGTCAGAACGAAGGACAATTTTAGAATTACGTATTCTTGACATGTCTTCTAATTTATCCCATATTCTTCGACACTCGAGATTGGTTACCTGTTACTCCACATCCGTTAGGTATTTCAGTTCCCATTCATTCTATGTTCCCTGCGATTTACATACGGCGTGCTAAACAAAGCACATGACCAAGATTCCGTTGCAATACGAAGCATATCGCGTTATATATGACATGATATGCAAACATTATGTTACTATCTATAGGTACTTAATAATATTGGTAACAAGCAAATAACTTACCCCTAGAAAGAGATGGTGATAAAGTGGTCAATAAGGGTTAAATTAGTTGCAAGTAATTAATTTTCATTGCAGATTGAATTGTAGTAAAACTCACTTATGGTTACTGGTTTATGTGCCATATCCGCAGTGAGATAAACACGCAATATATTCATGTTGCAAGTATAAAAAAATCATTGTAGCGAACCATAATTATTCAAATGAATAAACACACAAAATACGCCAATAATAATTTATTATATTTACAAACAATGTATGTAATGCCGGGTCCACACTGGCAACAAACCTCTACTTTAGGGAAATTATTTGCATACGAATGGACCAATATGCGCAATAGCATCAGAAATTTGCACCATGGAAATTTTATATTATATAGATAATAATTGTCAAGACACCGAATAAATATAACCAAAATATTATGAATGTAGAGATGACGTAAATCTTGGTAACCGTGTGGTCGCCCATAATAAAGTAAATGATTTAGATTATCGCTCTTCTATCACAAATTATCTTTCACCAGATGATTCAAACAGAAAAACTCAAATCATCGAAACATTTTAAGACGTGCAATCATCGATATTTTGATAGCAATGCACGCCGTTTTGTTTTGCAACTACAAAGTAACCGAGGAAGAGTATTGAGTATTAAATATTTTCGAATAACAAACAAACACACCGGTAAAATAATGTTTTGCTATTGTAGTACCGAATGATTTCATTCTAATTGTCCAACACTAATCGTAACATAAATAATGTATATTTTGTAGTTGAGGTAGTGTGACGTATGGATAGGTACTGTTTATACTAGATACCTAGGTACTATTTTGGTGCCAGATGATTGACATTAACACGATCTGAAACACGCACTCGGATCAAGGTAACGAGTTGATGACTTAATGACCATATAAACGATGACAATATATTGTAACCTGAACGAAAACACTTGTATGAATACAACAATTGGCTGCAGCCACGAGGAAGATTTAAAAAAGGCATAAAAGCACTCGGACAGAATGGAGATTTCATCGGTCAACTCTTTGATGAAGTGGTAGTTTGTACGAATTATTTGAGAGACATGATCTCAATGATATTTCACTTCGATTAAATTCGGAAAGTCAACAATAATAATTAGAAACGATACGAATGTTTAACAATCTTTATAATTAGTGCCTACTTACTTAGATACCGTTACAATTTTATTAATGATGAATGTTTCTGACAATTTGAAATGATTTTCTTAATGCATGTAAAATGTACACAAATCTATAAGTACGGTGTGGTCTGTCCAAACTACATTTAATTTGATAGCAATATTTTGAGGATCGAATGTATATTGTTTCAAAGAAATGTTTATCCTCATGATTTTATGTAGCAGCGACAGTTTATAAACAAATATGTCGTATATACCAACGCCAATAGATAATTAGGTATTATTTCAACATTTTAAAAATATAAGAAACATGTCGACAATATGTAGCACCGTTAAATCGTCCAGGCGACGTTAGTAATGGACTTCGAAATTTAAAATTGTAATAATATTATGTCAAATATCAAAAACACTTAATGCCCTCAAATGGGGAGTATAAAATTCCTGAATAGGCTTTCTCATCTACCTCGTACTGCACAGATGTTGTATTGAAAAACAAAATTTGTGAAAACAGCTCTGTAAATAAATTCTAAATGCTTTGTAAATTAAAGCTTTTGATGAAAATTTTATATGGAAATTACTTTGGTCTTATGAAAACAAATATTTTTGTACAGACAGTTTAAAGTGCCCACCACCACCCGTCATATATGCACAACCGTGGATATGCACGGCCGCTTTCTATGACGCTTTAAACGTGTCTGAAAGAAGTGATTTTAAGTGCTCATTCCGTCCCGAGACGGAGCCGCACGGGACTGATGCTGCAACCATGCACCGTAGTGCTTAAAGAAGAAAGTTAAGAAAGAAAATTTTTTGTTTTTTGGACTGGCTCTGCTGTCCGCTGACGTTAAGCGCTTTGTGTACCCGCATACTGAGTGTCACGAATTGAAATGGATGAGTCTACAGAAGAGTCGGGACTATCCCGCTCCCCATACGACACTGCAAATTTCTCAAATGCCGCAAAGTTGGCCTCGGTTGCTACCAGATCTCCATGACCAATTGGGCCCGTGTGAGGACGGACCCTGGCAAACAGCTCCGCTCGTTCGAATTCCATAAGCGGGCAATCCCAGAGGATGTGTTCAACATCTTGGTGGTCATGCCCGCAGGTACAACCCGGCCCATCTACTATCAAGCCAAACTCGTGGAGTCTGGCGGCGAAGTTGCCATGGCCGGTGAGGAACTGGCTAATCCAGTGCGAAGGTTGGAGTCTTCTAGTTTGGTGCCTGCAGAATACGTCTGGAAAAAAATGGTAAGTGTGCCGCCCCTTGGGGGAGGCGGTCTACCTCGCCTGCCATGCCGCAAATGCGGTCTTGTACACAATGTCACTTACAGTCTTCCTGTAAGGAAAGTCCTCGGATCTCTGCGGTGGTGTCAGATGGACACCGGCGAGTGTTGTGCTGATCCCCCTCAAGAGGAGGGTGATCGATCCTCTGACTTGGACGTGCAGATCGAGGGGTAGCACCCCCGCGAGTACGGCAAGCGCGTCAGTAGAAGTTGTGCGGTAGGCTTTGGTAAGCGAGATCAGCGCAAGTCGCTGCCCGCTTAGTAGTGCGCGTCTCACGAGAGTTAAGGAGTTTACTCGGGAATGCCAAATGCTGGAGGCGTAACCGGCAATTCCCATGAAAATTGCGCCGTATGCAACCTTAAGGGCTCTAGGCTTAAGTCCCCAATTGCTGCCTGCCATTCGGGCCATTCTCTGATAGGCCGAATTGGCCTTAGAGACGGCCGTCTTGGCATGGTGAACGAAAGACAGCTTGTCATCAAGAATTACTCCCAGATACGTAACCCTTTCGGAGAAACGCACTGAGGTCTGGCCAAAACGAACCGTGGGTGGCCGTCGAGTTATGTTGACCCGAGAACTACCCCTGAGGAGGACAGCTTCCGTCTTGCTCGGGGCAAAGGTCAGCTTGTTCAGCAACCCCCAATTAAGGATTCTGCCCAAGGCGTCCGTGGCTGCACGCTCAAGTGCCGGTCGGCTCGTCGCCCCAACAAGCAGGAGCAAGTCGTCGGCGTACGCAACGAGCGTGCAGCCCGGAGGCAGTGGCAGGGACAGAACGTCGTCAAACAGTATGTTCCACAAAAGGGGACCCAGGACGGAGCTCTGGGGACACCCCATGGTGGTCCTCCTGTGAATCAGGTTGGGGCCGGAGTCGTAGGTTATCTCCCTATTGCTGAAGTAGCTTTGAACCAAGGCAAAGAGGTCCCCGAGGATCTGTTTCAGCCGAAGCTTTGCCAGAACCAAGGGCCACCACGCAGTATCAAACGCGCCCGCGATGTCGAGAAAAATCCCGGCAACGAGGTCCTTGCCAGAGCTCTCCACAGAGTCGATCACAAAGCGAATCGCATCCTCTGACCGAACCGAATCATTGAATCGAATAATCCGTTCGGTTCCGCTCCTGTGTCATTGCGTACTTGCGCGCTGGGCAATCAGGGTCGATCGCAGCATGTTGGTGCGGCTTCTTGTGCCTGGCGCAGGCCGGGCACTTTCCGGGGGCCTTAATGTTAGGGCATTCAGCCCTATCGTGTCCTTCCTCGGTGCAATGACCGCATGTAGCGCTTCTCGCCGAACAATTCTTTGCCATGTGGCCGTATAAGTGACACCTTGTGCACTTGACGACGCCACAAAAGTCTTTGGTTGGGAAGGATTCCCATCCCATATATATGCGCCCGTCATTGATGAGCGCTTCCCTCACCTTTGCCGGGACCGATATCACCATGTGACATTTCCCGATTCTGGGGCCTGCCCTGTGGCTCAGTTTAACATGGCGGTATGCTTCCGAGGGGAGACCCGTGACCTCTTGAGTGTTGGCCTTAATGGCTTCCTTAAGGTCGTCCTCTGTCGTCTTGACCGGCACGTTGAATACAATAATCCGCGGCAGCCTTTTTCCTGCGATTTCAGCCCGGAGACCGGCCTCCTTTAGACCGGGAGCGGCGGCCAGTCGACAGACAAACTGAAATTGCAGGATTTTGTAGGTATTGGGGGCAATGATATCAAATCAATTATTCAAATGTTGGTAGGTACCAGCGACCTATCGCAGAATTTCTGAGTATTATATTCCTACGTATATCGTGTTATGCTTATATACCTACAGTATGGTGCGAACATTAAGAATGTACTATGAATTTAACATCAATTTCCAAAATGTTAACAGAATCTATTATGTACCTACCTTGATATCGGCCATGATTACAAGTGTTTTCGTGTATTTTAGGATCGTGTAAGCAGTTCTTTCGAAAGGTACGAAAAACGTAAATAACATACTATTTTTACCGCGAAACTGAATATAACAACATTATATAATACAATATCAATATAATACGGTGGCGAAGGGTGCCTGTTGAAGGTAGGTATGCCGTGGAAGATAACTCAAAACAAGTAGGTACCTCCTACTTGAATTTAAATTGTGTCCAATATTTTACTGAACAAAAATATTATATTTTAACAAAAAGACAACAAGCACTAATATATATTTTTAAAAAATAATCCCCAATCGCCTCAACCGAAATGTGACCTCGAGCTAGAAAATTGTGCCATCACGAGAGTCGGATGCTCAGACCACGACACCACGGGACGAATCCAGTACCTACGCCGAACCTGTACCAGTACCTTTATGATGAAGTGACACAGTCATCTGCTGTGTAGAAAACCGTCACTCTTAGAAAGCATGGGTTAAGCGACCACTACACTGCAAGCCACTCCACCGATAATATTAATAAAGATGTGAAAATGATACTTTAATTAGAAGATATCCTATAGGTACGTACCTACCTAGCATAAAGCCCGTAAAGCCATAAAGATGTATGAAGATCTACTTAAAACATTTGGTATTGGAGGAAATTTCCTTCCTTCAGGTTCAATAATTTTTCATCATTTCCTAATCCATTTTAGTACCTATTACTTAGCACTTATGGAACTCAGAATTAATAGGAACTGAAATACCCAACGGGTGTGGTGTAACACGCAACCGATCTCGTGAATACTGACAACTGCTTTCGGTTTATGCAATGACACTCATTCAATATCGGTGTATTTGAAGGTTACAACGCACACTGTTGCACGTCTATAATGCGTGATTCATTTTCGTAGGACACTCACACAGTCAAAACCCTGCTTCAAAATGTAGTGTATTGGGTATATACCTATACCCAATATATATCTATAGCCTATCGGAATTTTATTTATTAATCTGTACTGTGTTAGCACCTCTTTTTCTTAAATCTAGTAGGACCTATAGGTACCTGCGAGTACATTACAAATGTATAATGCACACATTTACACAATTTACAGTAGGTATGCATTAATCTGGAGGAAGAGGTTTTTATCTAGTGATACAAAGATAACAGAACGATTAGTTATCCTTGATATTGTATGTTAAATAATATCATAGTTAGGTTGCCATTTTAGCAGAGTAAATTTATTCTAGGTCAGGGATGGCGAACAATTTTCCAGGTGCCATTTTTTTTTTTTTTAAATCATGGCAATAATGAAAAGCACGCTGGCAAAGCGATTTTGAAGCGAAATGTAAGCGAAAAGATTTGTCCCGTTCCATCAGCGTTTTCACATACTTAAAAAGATATCGATCTAAAATCCTAATCGATTTCTCACGTTTTCAAGTCTAAAAAATCTTTCGCGTGCCATAGGTTAGCCACAACTGATCTAGGTACATAACTGAATATCCACATACTCACGCACTGGGTCGAAAGGATGTGGTATTTTTTAGAATTTAGGTGATTCAAATGACTGATGTAGGTATGAAGTTATATTTAAGTATAATTATAATAAATTATGTATCGTCAATTAGGTAAGTATATTATTTTTGTTCTTTATCTACCAATGAGAAACCATTTTAGTTTTAAGGACGTAGTAAGATTAAGATTACTATTTCTGAGCTTAAGCACTGTGTTCCATCGTAGAAAAGTATAATAATATTATTTAAGTATGTACCCGCTTACCTTATACATAATATAAGTAATATCCTTATTTGACAGTAATTATATCGCGTGTACGGACATTTTACGTATGCAGTTGGACGAATTACAGCTCATCTTGGGATAATATTGTATAAGAAATAGATGACTGTACAGTATTGAGATACAATTCATATTTAAATAAAACACTTAAGAGCATACTTCAGTGAAACGGCAAATAACTTCCAACTATAGGTGCGACGAAATTTCGGACTAGATGCAAATCGGAGAGCGAAAGTCGAGCTGTGAACACGTAAGTTTGTTTTGTGATGGCGTTGGGAGAATTAATTCTTAAATCGTGTAAAGATGACTAAAAAACGTTACCCATTTACTTGAAAAAGGAAACTTGTCAATAAATATATTATAGACCAATAAAAAAAACCATTAAATGGACGAATGTTGAATTTTTATGACAAATTATTTTTGTTCTGCACGTGTCGTTTGCACAATCTTGGCGTCGCGTAGTCACGATCGTTTTGAGACCGTGCCCCAGCTGAAATATAGCCTTAAGAGTGAGGGAAACGTAACCACGAATTGAGCCGTAGCAAATTAGATATACCTATATTATATAAGCAATCTCTTCTGAAACTTAATTACTGTTTCTATTTCAAAATCAACAAACATTTGCACGTTTAGATAGGACCTATACGTAGGGTTGCCACCGTGATTACTTGTCTCGAGCAATAATGAGAGAATTTGATTCCATTTGTTCGATATTTTTTTCCGAAACTTCGAGATTTTTTTAAAACTGAATACGTATACGTATAAGTTAAAAAAATAAATAAAATATCTTGACTTTGATTCTGGACTGAACAAGATTTTTTTTCTAATGTTTTTCTAATGTAGGCTTTCATTTCCAACAGAATATTTTGTTAATTCGAACGGGATTTTAAGAAAAGAAAAGAAAAGAGATCGTGGTAGAAAATTCACGAAAATTTTCTTACATAATAAATAATCTTATATAAAAAAAATCTCAAGATATCCTTAAAAACCAAGCTAAAATTTTTGATAAATATTATTGAATTCAAGATTCCCGAACCTCCAAAGACAAAAAAGTCCGCAAATCACAATCTATACAATATGTTATGAAATAATTGATAGGTACCTACTTAACACGAAATATTATAACTGTATATACCTAGGTAATGGCGGGGAAATTTTAAACGCCTCAATATATTGTGTTTAAAATAAAGACATGACTCTTTAAAACAATCAGCGGAAAGGCATAACCACAAAAAAATGCGGTAGATAATATCCATTATCTGATTAGCACATGAAATTCTTCGTTTGGTATTTGAATTAATAATTAATTAATAAATACTGACGTATATATCCTTACATCTTATAACATTACAGTATAAATAACCACCTAAGTAAAATTGGCAATAGGTACATTGCTACTATAGAATAACATGATGATAGATTGGGAATAATAATAATTGGTTGTAGCTGTGAAGCTATTCGACAGTACAGAGTGTGGTAATTACAAGTAGCGTCTACTTATCTCAATATTATATTATATTATTGCTATCAGACGTATATTGGAAAATAACTATACATACCTACATGTTTAAAGCAACCGAAGGCATGTTACAATACATTCGCATGTAGGTATAACACCGCATATTGGTTTTTGTCAATTGTTTATTTGTAATGTTTACTATTGATATACCTATATCGTTGGTTTCAACTCACAATTCTTGCCAAAAAATCAATAAGTTAAAATAACAAATCGATTATTACAAATAATTATTACAATGCTTTTTTGAAATGTTTAAATAATAGTATAACCTAGGGGCGGCAGGTTGTATGAAAGTATGGTGAAGCCGGCTATTGTGGCGAAAAAGTATGATGGGGCGAACTGGTAATCAATTTGTGGCAAAATTTGAACGTTGACATTATATTATATGGGTACGTTATAATGACCAAAGTAAATCCTCTGTGATGCACTGCTTTTTTTTTATCGCGTCGCTATTTTTCGTAAGTTATCGGCTATTGTTGGCCTGCTTCATTCAGCTGTATGAGAAAGCCGATTCTTTGCCCCTCTTTAAGTTAATACCTCTATGAGTATAACTGTGCCTAGCTACTTTTATTAACTGAGAAGGCAGATAGTGAAAGATGATTTGCTGTCGAAAATTTTAAACAGGATTAATAATTAAAATGACGAATAATGCTTTAAAACTATTTTTTTTTAATTTATTAACATATACATAATAATAATATGTACCTATTAAAACTTTTTACCCGGAGCGGAGCAACTCAAGAAAGGGTCCGCTCAAACCTCTTGTTTATTGGCTTCGTTGTCATTTATACCTACATACCATTAGGCACATGGGCCCAAAGCGTATTAGTATTTTGGTTGTGAATCAATTTTTTTTTTGTAAATTCTACGATAAATACCTAGTATTATTTTTATCTGGGCTAAGAGAGCCCGTTACGTAGGTTACGTTTGCTGTTTTCGCTTTTTTAATAGGTATGCTTATCAAATACATATTATAAAGGTAAAGTAGGTAGCTAGCTATGTATTGTTAATGCCTACGCGCAGTAACATTTTAATCGGCAAACAAAAACAATGGCCTATGTACAATCGCGAGACCGCAAGCTGCCAGAACAATGGTTAAAAAAATTGTATTCACGTAACGGAAAGAAACTACCGCGAAATTAATGTACCTAAGTCCCCTATTATAATATTACCTGCATTCATATAAAATAAGCGTTTATGTCGTAATATTATAGGTCACTATAACAAAAATAAATATTTTTGCTATGCTGCCTAATTTTGTGTTTTTTTTATTGTTATGAAAACAAAAACTTATTTAACATAGGTAAAAAATTTTTAAAAACACTTCTGAGAAAATATATTAAAACCAATAGAAAAAATCTTTTTGAAAACAAAAGTAAAACACCCCACCCCGTAGGAATCCATTACGGAAAAAGTAAGTAATTAATTAAAACTTATTTGTTTGCTAATCAGAAAAATGATAGGTACCTACCTATACGCAATTTATTTCCGACGCAGACAATTTAACGCAGAAGAAGTACCTACTAAGTTATTTTTTAATTCCAAGATTCCTTTTATCATTAATTTATTTGTTTAATTTATCGTTGCTGCTTTATTTATGAATGGATAAAAAGAAAAGACTACTAACCTAATCAAAATAAAGGCTCAAAGCAGCCGATTTCTGAGCATCGTGAACAGATGTTTGCAGTGGAAACTGGAAGTAACGTGACGATAAGCAAGTGGTCCATGCAGCCTCCCATCACACTGAGAATGAATAAGCTACGTTGGACCTGGCTTGCCTGTTCTTCAAGTCAATCTGATCTAGAAGGCCACAGTGTGTAGTTGTACGGTGGAGCTACTGAATTCTGACATGCCCCGGAAAGATGCAAGAAGACTAATGAGCAACAGGGATTCTTGGACGCACCGTGTATGTGGTGTTCATACCCTCTGACTGAGGATCGAATATAGCGAAAGAAAGAAGAAGAAATAACACCAGATGATTCACAGTTCCAAAGTAGACACTCCAATTCTTAAACGTTATTTGTGATTAGACAATTTAGTGGTCAATGCACAAGCACATACCCTTTATTTTTTGGTGACAAAGTCATTATTAATAATTTCATAGTGTAAAATAAATAGTAACGATTTTTTTAAATAAGCATAATGAACCTGTCCGCGCTGTCAATTATTCGGATACGGTCAGTATTACCAACTGGCATTGACAAAAATATGCCAGATAGTTTATATATGTAGTAAGAAAATAAACTAGTTGGCAGGAAAAACACTATGGCTAGACTTTCTTATAATTAAAATAATGTCTAGAGCAGTGGTTCTTAACCTTGTTGGAGGTACTGACCGCCACCAGTTTCATATGCGCATTCACCGAACCCTTCTTAATTGGAAAAATAAAATATGATTTTTTTCAAATTCAAAACATATGTAAGTATATTTTTTACTGGTGCACAAAATGAACCGTGCATCAACATCACTGTTCAAGGAACAAAACCATTAAAACATGATTTTCACACAAAAACAAAAACATAATAATGAATATTTACTGCAAATCAGTGTGACTTCTGCTGTTTTTTGCAGCCTTTTAGAGACCAGTTCAGAAATGCGCGGCTTCACCTTGGCAAGGGCCACTCTCATGTCATTTTCGCAACAAAGTCTGCTCCTTTTCTTCGTTTTTATGTCCAGCATCCTTGAAAAGGATTGCTCGCAAAGATATGTTGTAACAAACGGTATGAAAATCTCCAGAGCTTTCTTAGCAATAACAGGGTACGTTACCGTTTGTTAACACCAAAACGTTGAGAGCGTTGTTGTTCTGAATAGTTACTGTTGAACCTTGCTCTGCTGAATTTCAATGATTTCATCGAGGTATTCAGCACAGATAGGCCAAGCGATGTTGCGTGATCACCTGCAGCCAATGATGGCCAAGCGGGGCGTGTTATCACGAATCATATGAGTCGGGTGTGTCTTGACCTCCGCCGAACCCCTGAGACTGACTCACCGAACCATGTTAAGAACCACTGGTCTAGAGACTACCACTAACGCTAACTGTTTTGTGAGAATACAATAATATTGAATAAGAATTAATTATTGGCATACAATCAAAAAATAATCAGGTGCGATTTTTTGTCACTTATATTTATATATGTATGTTATGCCAGGTCCACACTGGCAACATGTCGCCGGCAACCTCGTTAAATTTTACGATAATTATCATAATAGCTTACGAAATTTTACGATAATTATCATACTTATCGTAAAATTTGGCGAGGTTGCCGGCGACATGTTGCCAGTGTGGACCCGGCATTAGATTTAATACCTATATTGGTAAAATATTATGAGGCATGTATATTCTTGCTTTTTTAATAAGCTGATGATGTTGTCGAAAAACGCTAGATTTAACGCCATTTGCCTATTGAACCATAAACTGAAACGAACAACATTCGATTTAAATTTGAATCGTAAAAATTGTAGAATTGATGGATAATAAGATTTATTATTAACTAATGCAGTCCAAAACATTAAAAAAAATGCTAATTTGCTCCATTAATTTATTATTTTACAACTTCACAGACCCTCTGTTAAGCCCAGAGCTTCGAACCGTTATTCGGTTCAGGTTAAAAAAATATATTGGTCGCAAGCAGTGTTGCCAACCGTACTATAATTATAGTACAATACTTTAATTTTGATTCTGCAAAATACTATAATTTTACGCCGAATATGCCAAAATACTATAATTTTAAAGGATTCGAGCCGAAAAATGTTCCTGTACTATATTTTTTACAGAAATACTATAATTTTTAGGCCTTTGTACAATAATCAGCATAGAAAAATATGGCAACACTGGTCGCAAGCAACAAATTTCATCTGAGTTGCTTTGTCAATGATTTCGGCTAACCATGTGATGGAAGAGATTTGCAACATTGCGCCCTATTTTGATTAATGACTATATCCCAGTCGAGACGATATTCAATGTGCGACTGTGCTTACATAATATCGGCGATCGCGGTATCAGACTTTCACGCTACCTATACTTAAACTAGATAAATGAACGATATATCACTTGAAAGGTAAAGAATATTCTTACACGATAAAAAAAGAATAACTGAAGAATATTGGAAACCGCAGATGACATCGATACTGAAAACGGCAAAAGGAAACAGGGAGGGTTCACAGAGGCAAAAAAAGATTACCAACATTTAACTTTTCGGCGTGACGTTTTACGTATTATTTGCGGTTCAGTCATAACTCGACCTAGAGCAATTGATATACTACTAGATGTGGAGTTCCCATATACAAGTGTCATTTTAAGAATGTACCACAAAAGAAGATATTACGAATATCGTCTTATAATATTTCCTTGTAGGTATAATGCGTTAAGACCGTTAACATGGATTCCCGAATTTCACCCGTATTGCCCTGGCTGTAAAACTAAATTTGCGTTCTTGGAATAGTGACCCTAATGGTGCTGCAACCCAAAGCTTGCAAGCTAATAAAAATTCATGTCTGAGCGGACAGAGCAAGTCGTCATGCGCTGACTATTAGTTAGAGTAAGATGCAAGCTAGATCGGGCTTACTCATAATTATTGCCAGGTCGTTTTCGAGACAAATATTAAGTGAGCTTATATCGAGTAAAGTCCGCTGATATTAAAACAGTAAGTTTTAACACTGGCCGAGTCGCTGAAAATCGGGCGTCATTTTAAGAAGCATATGATTCATCCAGTAGTATATCAATGCCTGGAGCGATATTTTACATAACTTGATTCTCTGGAACTAATCGATACATGCACAATAATTAGATATAATAATTACTTGCATGGGTAACAAGGAAACTAATGTATTATTCCTCCATGCTTAAGTAGCTTTTTACATCTACAAAAACAAAACTTAAATGGTGCGATTCACAGATTTATAGATATGTACTCCTAGTAGGTGCGTATCTTCACAAATCATATATAAGTAGATATTAGATACCCAATATAATATCGGTGATATATTTGCTATTAAGCCGTGTCTTGTATATGTATGCATAATAATATGCTATTCGAAATGCGATACCAACCTTGAATATGAATATACTTTTGACATAGTACTGGGCTTGAATATAAAAAAACACGAATATTTAAACTTGATAGGAGTTATAATAATATATAATATGCCCAAACATAGGCGGCTAAGAACAATATTTCCAAATTACGTACAAGGTACCTAGTTATATAGAGGAATAACATTAATAGCAACTCTTTTAACGATAAAAAATGGAAATAGAAAGCTTAGTGCGACATGAAACAGGTGAACCGGCAAAATCCGAACAAAGTAGAGCCAATTTAAACGCAGGGAAATAAATTACCGAGTTTCATAACTTTTGACAGCTCGCTGGTACCCTAAAATCTCCGCTTTTCTTTCGCCAACTTTAAGTTTTATGCTCAAATAATGTGACAGCCAGATATTACAGGCGGAGCTTATTTTATTTTTTTAATATCCATCAAGCATTCTCACGCAGCAGTAATATTGAAAGAAAACATGAACCTACGGGTATTAAATTACTTAAAAATTCTTCACAACTACAAAGCACAAAATTCACCAATCAGGCATAAAATATTTTACTGCTCAGTTGATTCACCGTTTACATGATTGGTAGGTACATAATTCATAATAATAATATAATATTTATATATATACATATATATAAATTAACACTGTTAAATTAAACTTTAAAAACATTGTACCTACAAACGCCACTGATATATACTATCATATACTATCAGATATATGAACATCCAAATATATTCTTCAAATTATTTGAAGAATATATTTGGATGTTCATATGTTTGTGCCGTCCTTCGGTTTTTCTTTATCCAAATCCACACGCGCAGTCGGATTTTGACAAAATTTGGAGAGTAGACGGAGGCCGACGAGCCGGAGTGCGTCTCGAATTTAACCCGTTGCACCCCGGGGACAGTTTTACGGTATTTTCGGAAAAAGGCGCCGCGTACAGGGCCTTGAAACGCGGAAGTTAATGCTGTATCCCCCATTTTTTATTGAAAATGTCGCTAGAAAATATTGACGTTTATTTCACGATCGGAGGTCAAATGGCAAAGTTAGATGCAAATACTTGTGTTATTAGAATCGCTAATCGGCAGGTTGGTACGGGCGACGCGTTACGCGTGCTGCCATATTAGATCGAAATGCTTCACTCACAGACAATTGTATATAGCGGCATCAAGAGTGGGGAGTAGTAAAAAAAAACTACAATAAAGTAGGTAAAAACTCCATTACCTACTTTATCAAGTCAAAGGTCACAAAAAATACAATAAACAAATTATGAATAGTTGAAGTGTCAGTAAAAAACCTATCTTATTAATAACAATACACTCGATAGCATATTATAATAAATCGTCAAACCTAATAATAGATCATTATTCTTTATAAACAATAAAAATAGTACACTCAAGAGGTGTAAATCGTTTAATAATCGTTGTAATCGTTTAGAATTTAAATTCAAATTCTATCAAGTACCTACCTTCAGTCGATGGTATTAATAATAACAATCTATGTATTTTGGTACCAAATGGAAAAGACACAAATATGGTATATCGAAAAGCCCTAGTATGATGGATTGGATATTTATATTATGGGTGGATATTTATATTATTATATAGAAAAGCCTTAAAATAATAAATTGAATATGTACTTCTTTTTAAGATATTTAAATACAATAAAACGTACAAAAATATACTAACCATATTATATTAAAAATAAAAATCTCTAATATTATATTTTTTTACTTTTTTAAATTCAATCCTTTGCACTCTACGTGTTATTTAGAATTTTTATTTTCAAATATTAAACCATTCCACTCCCGGGCAGCACCGGGTGATGCTGCTGGTTATCAATGCATACATAATATTATCATACTCGGTCAATTAAGGCAGAATTTTTATATTATTAATAATTAGATAAGCATATTAAATAAATCGACTGGACTGTAATAAAAAACAATCCAGTGTGAATCAGAAGATGTGTTCTAAGAAACTTTTGCTTGAATAATGAATGAATGGTTTGAATAATCGGCGAGTCAACAAGTCGGTCGACCGCAGAGATTGTGATTCTGATTCATCAAGACTGCACTTCGTAAAAGTGCGCGTTTGTAAATTGCGCCACACCACGTAGACCCGTGAACTCGCAAACTGTGGGCCATAAACTGTAGTTATACTCAGGGCATCTCATCTCATCAGTAAAATCTCACTAATCCGGGACTAAAATAAAACATGGTGTTTTACCTATATACCGGATCACTGGAAAATAAACATAAAAAACATGAAAATGTTTTCTACCTATATACCTACAAGTGGATTTATTTAAAATTTATTTACGGAAAACCAAAATATTTGTAGTTTTCATTTTCACCATTTTTTTTTTGCTCAAGTAATGTAGGTCGTAGGAGTTAAGCTTGATAAAGCAAACTTTTTATTATAATGGAAACCTCTCAGTTTATATTTTGCTATTGCCCCAAGTCGCCTGTGTACAGAAATACGTTTTCAATGACCATGATTAATGACTTTTTGCCTATGCAATATTGAGAAACTCTGGCGCAAATGCATTCATTACCTACCTATATAATATTACCACTGACGCAATATGGGACAACGTCACAGTATGGCAGGTAAGTACTTGGTTACTGTATCAAATGGAATTTTAAAGACGATAAATTGCTCCTGAGACAATCGACAGAAGTGGAGTTAAAGATGTATGCTATCATGACTAATGTTACATACATGGATCTACTCACGTTTACAACAGAGTACACGGTAACTAACGTAGGCGAAAAAAAGCAACTTTTTGGTGGGGGGGGAGAAAAAAACACAATAATATATTTAAAGTAGATGCACTGTTATTTAAAATATAGTTTACCTATATCTTTTCAGTGGTGGTTTTAGATACGGACCGACAGAATTTTTAACCAGTAATGATTTTGTTCCCTATATAATAAATCTCTATTGAGCGTTAAAAATAGATAAATGTTTATAAGATTTTTTCTTTGTACCTAGTTTCTGAAAATTCATTAATTTCTTCATGGATCGCCACTATACCTACATACGTCGTAGTATCTACAAGGGAAATTGAATTGGCGTTTCGTAGATAACTAAAATTTTATAAATAAGACGTTCTACTTGTTTGTTATTAATCTTGGCGTAGCGTATAGGCAACTGATTGATCTACTACTGATCAATCTTGTCACAACATCATATTATGTAGGTTCTTATATGAAAAGGTGTGGATGTGTAATGAATTAAATAATATTTATCTTATTTGTTCAATTTTAGTGTTGGGCGCGATGCACCATATAGCGTTTTGTTAATTTCTACTAGACTAAACAAGAAAGTATAAACATAACAGTATACGTACATACGTAAACTTTTATTTTTCGACATTAAAATAAGCTATATTATCATATAAATGAACTTTAACTAAATAAATGAGTAGGTGTATTATAGAAAATAAGTTTAATTATGATGCCCATAAAAATGGTGGAAATTAGCTAGACATTTTGGCTAGACATATTACTCGTCGTGCATTATTATTGTGTTACAGAAGTATAAGTAGTGCATTATGTTTGAGCGTGTGTAATCGCTGGAAAAATCCAGTCGTAGATAATAAATAAATAATGAAGAGATTGAAAACAGTTCTTCGAAATTCTCTTTGCTACTAGATTAGTTAAATAATTAAGTCGTGCGTAAAATATTCGTGTAAAACGAGAGAAAATTAGACGTCCTCGAGAAAAAAATGATCAAGAGTAAAAAAAAAAACGATTACATAATACATTATAATTGAATGACAAATTCTACATATATATTTGAGAGATTGATTATCAGCGCTTATATTGTCCATTAGGTAGATATTGTAATCACTGCTGTAAGGTGAAGTTTCCTTTGCCACAAAATAAACTGACATAACTTGCCAAATCAAACGTGACAAGTAGTAAGTTATTCCTTTTTCAGCTAGTCATAAGAAAAATATAATAATATCTAATATCTATGATAAATACGAATATATATATAATAATAGAATAATAATGTGCCAACGTTATTTACAAAGGACTAAATGCTATTTTGGATTATATGGATTATGTTGAAATTGACAGGTCTGAAAAAAGACAAACTAAAATGGGTTAGAAAAAAGGATAAAAATTAAGCACGGTTATAAAATTCATAAATAATTATTGTTTTAATGCATTTACATGATACATAGATATGTTATAGTCATTGTTATGATTGATATGTATTTCTATATTCATCACATTATGTTTACACAAAATAATTATTCCTCACCGATAAATAATTTATAAACTGTTATGTTGCGAAAAATATAGTTAATTAATAACAATTAACCTAGTTGGTAAATTCCAATTCAAAAAAATATTATCTGCTGTACAAAAAATAATAAATTTATTTATATGTAATTAAAACTAATGAAAAATATGCGAATATGCTTAACTATTAAATTAACATGTTCCGTCAGAGTGAAGGGTGTATTAAAACAGATTTTTGTTTTTATGAGAAATGGATGTTAGACACTTGCTCAAAGATCAAAGGTCCTTATAACTTAAATTGAAAAATGATAGATACATGTGATTCGAACCTAGGGTTTAACCTTAGAAAAATATTACTTTACTAATAATATAATAAAATATAATATTATGTATCACTGATATAAAATCTTTAGAATAAGTATCCGTACAATTTCACAATAAATACCTACATAAGATTATTTATTACATAGTATGTCCTTTTCAGATTATTTAGATTTTAGGATAAGCTCCGTATCTACATCATCTATGGACCGCATTACACTGGTAGTAGGTACCTACCTACTCAAATATTCTATCGTGTATAACTATATAAAATTATATTATGTTGGTGGGTATGTACGAAATTACAGTTTACATAAAAGACTGTAGGTAAAATTATGTACGGTGGGGTACAGATTAAAAGTAGAAACAACTACGTTAACATTTATTATATAAATTAAGATTCTTGTACATAAACTTCCAAGTTTATTTTTACCAATAGAGGCTACTGCAGTAGGTATATGACATAATGACGTTATATCTAAGAAAATTCTAAAGTAGACTTCGGTTAAGTGAGTCTTTCTTGCAAGATGGAAAGTTGAAAGCAGAAAATTGTATTAAATCGCCAAAGTAGACTCGATTCAAGATTGGATATAAAATCTAATCAAGTCTGAATAGAAATATTCCCACCGACCTTTCAATACTAAAGCTCAAATAACACCGGCAGACTCTCAAGCTGATCTCTGCCCTGACTACCCCCGCCCGATCGTCTGCGCCGACTTACCCCGATCGCGAATCGTTCGCTAGAATAGATTCACATCTAACGCGCATAACTGAATCGACGTTGGGTCGATGATTACCGTACCGACCCAACTATCGACGATCGTTGATTGAGTTATGCTCGAAAAATATGAATTAAATATTCTAATATGGCCACGACTCAAGTGAACAATCCAAAGTGACATTTTATTATCGGGGACGATCGGCGCAGACAACCGGCGTGAGAATTTTCCAGTGTAATTTTGTCCTTTATAATATATTAAAATTGATTTTTCTCAGATAAGTCGGTACTACCTATAAGTATGTAGGCATTATCCTACATCTTAAATTAATTGATAGTAAGTACAGCAAATTAAACCTATCTACTATTGGCTAACTATCTAACGACATATCGATTATTAATTAGATATGTACCTACGTACTGTATCTTTAGATATTTAAATTATTGGAGAAATAAAGTTTACGGAGGGAGTTAGGCAGACATCCATAATTATATCGACCCTAAGCAATGAGATATTATATAATATGCGGTTTACGTATTGCTAATTCAAAGTCGAACAATAGTTATATTCCTCTTACCAGTTTACGATGGCGTGGTTCCCAGGTTCGAATCTTAGGTCTGGCAATAATACACCTATTGTTCTTCAACGTGTGTTTTGAGTCAGAGTATGGACCTAATATGTTGAGAAAGTGGTTAATATCAATTTCTCGTAAAAACAAAAATTTGATAGTAAAAACCTCCACTCTGTGGAGCCTCATGTGATCTTCTAATGTTATGGTAAAAAAAACATTAAGTAGGTAGGTAGGTACCCACGATGGCCGCGCGGCTTAAGCGTCGTGGGTCCCATGTTCGAATCCTGGGGCTGGCAAATACACATATTGTTTTTCAATTTGTGTTTGAGTCAGGGTAGGGACCTAATAGGTTGAGCAAGTGGCTGACATCCATTTCTCGTAAAAATAATAACTGTTAGGTAATACAAACCTCCACTTTGTGGAGGCCCATATGATCTTATTAGGATCGGACATGGTCAAATAAAAAATAAAAGGTACGTTTGTCACATAGATACATTTTGAAATTGCTCTGCAAAGAAAAAAGAAAAAATGGCCAACCTACAACATAATATGAAATATCGTTACCCTTATACAATAATCATTATGTATTAGAAGGATAATCTAGATACCTAATGTTCGTAGTAAGTAGGTATCTAGGTATTATTTTTATTTTTAGGATTCATAGGCTGACTTAGTTTTGTGTATTCCTATTTATAAATTAATAATCTTCACGAATATTCTATAATATACGTACAATACCTTATATAAAATAAAGTACACAAATACAACATAAATTGAGAAAGCATGTAGATAAATAAGGTCCGTCGACTGTTGCGAAGGTAACAACCTTTTTTATTTTTACTGCCAGTATAAAAAGGGGTAAATCGCCACTACAAGGTGTGGGCGTAAAATATTTTTCTGATCCCCAATCAATAAATTTATTTGACGCACGTCTACATACCTACATAATAAACAGTAGTACCGACTTAAGAATTAGGTACCTAAGCATAATTCGCAAAATATTCATCAAGAAATCGACTACAGTCGTTATTATACCGGGTGAAGTGGTTAGGTATTTTATTGATAAAGAAATAATTTTATGGAATATTACAAGATAATTGTTGTTATTATTTATGACTCTAAAATTATATATAAATATACTTACTCTTATAAAAAATAATATATTTTTTAATAAGGTAACATCAAATTTGTTTCATAAACCATTTTAATGAAGTTCTAACGCATAAACATCAATTAAATTAATAGAATTAATGAAAGGTGTGCAAATGCATCAATCATAAATAATAGTAAGTAGGTACCTTCATGGTCTAGTCATGGTGAGAAATGAGTCACATAAATTTAAACATAAGTCTTGGCAATCTTGGAATCAATTAATTACATGTCATGCCTCATTCTTACTGATTCGGTCATTCGAATCGCGAATGACAAAAATTCTCATCAAACGCATTCACGAAGAATAATCGGGACTTGCTTCTGTCTTCAGAGCGTTCAATTGTATCGTCCGAGTCATTCCGTTTACACAAACGTACACTTACTCATGGCAATAAAAATATTGTCTCAACCATAACAATAAAATGCAGACGTTTACACTTTTATTATCGTGTAAGTTGCAACACCGCGTGCATGGATCAAAAAAGTTTAGCGGATTCTGAATGCTATACGAACTACACCACGCAGCACACAAAATGTGCGCGCAAAACAACATCGCTGACACTCGAAAAATGATATCGGTGCGACAATCAGCATTTCTGTGTGTAAACAGTTATTTTTGCGATCTTTTATTCTACACGCTTTTGCTGGCAGTAAATCTCTGCACGTGTACAGGCACTATTAAATAAGTAACTAAAATATAATGACTATTAAATTGTTAGTAGCTGATACACACTCACATATTTTCGAGCAATAAAAGTGAAGTAAGTCAAGTTATAAAATACCTACCTATAAAGTTATTATTAATTTGTTTCTCGGTAACTGTCAACATTATTACTCATAGATATGTTCTTGGAGTTTTAACATTGATGGAATCATAGACTCGTCATTAGGCAAGCAATAGTCTAATCACAGAAAGGAGTATTCTGATAAATAATTAATATGCTATCTCACCACTCTTATCTCATCTTATCTTATCACTATCAGTGATAAGTTATCGGTTAACACTATAACTAATATTATCATTCGCGTTATCACACCTAGACATTACCAATACAATGCCGATTGAAAGATTCCCATTTTTTAGTCCTAATAATATTATATATCATTAGTCTTAAATGATACAGAAGATAGGTTACCCACCTAAATGCATAATGCATTCTGAATAATTAATTACTTTATTAAAATAATGTGCCTCGTTAATAAGGAAGCTTTTTTTTAAATATTTTTGTTGTAGTGATGGCGCTTTTCGGCTTTACTACAAGTTCCAGTCTAAAAAAAATCGGTGTGTGTAAACGTATGTACGCGCGTTAGAAGTTATACTTCTTTGGCGTAACAAAACAAAAACAAAACTTGTGTTAACATAGATTCTTCGACTAGCTCTTAATTATCTTGTTAAATTACACACTCAAGAAAAAGGACCGCTTATTGGAACGCCGTTGGTTTATTTATATACACTTTAACTTATATTACTAAATTATATAATGGTTTCTCGTTGTTTTTATTTTTAAAGTACCAACTGTCACTCTGATGTTTAATCGTTTGTTTACGTAAGGAATTGCTAATGGCTGACAATATTAAATTCGCTGCCAAGGCAACGGAACAATTATAAACTATAATATTATACTGTATAATCGACACGATTGCAGTATCATAGTGTGGCGTAAAGGTAGTGCGTTCGGCTGATAACCGAACAATCGGTGGTTCGAATCTAATCGAGTGCGTTTTTTTTCGTGTGAAAAAATAAATTACGCCAAAACTACACTCTCAATCTGATTTCCCAAACGCGCCAAAATAAGTAGGTATAACTTCAAAAAATATATGGAGGTGTGAAGCAAGAGCAGGCACAAACATGAACGTTTGCTCGAAAGTAAATAGTCATCTTAAAGAACTTTCTCTGAAAGTTGGCACGCGTCCTGGAGAATGTCTGGAAAATTAGTGATAATGGTGAAAATGACCAGCCGGAACACTCACTATGAGCGTTGCGATCCTCAGTCGTGATTAGTGATGTGATATTAAAGAAAAATAACAATTCCTACATGGTATTGTATCGAGAGAAATATATATGTCACTATAGTATCTATCGGGGCTAAGTCGGTGGTGTCATGCACGGTTTACTGATGGCACATTCTAACTAAAAGATAATATGTATGCATAGAACAGATTAATAATATAGAAATGTAAAAGCCAGTCGCCATGGACAAATTCTTTCAAGACAGATACGGTTTATTACTTTGTGACGCCCAGGCCATAATACACAAAGAAAACATATAAAGCGCGCCGAGTGGTGTCTAATATTACCAATATTGAATGCGCGTGTCGTTTAAGTGGCAAGCTTCTATGCATATTACGATACAATATGTGACGTTAAAAAACAAACGTGGCCATCTCCAGTCACTGACTTTTGTGAGATTTTTGGTTGGTATGACTGCTTGTGTTGTTTTATATAATAATATTCACTTCAGACATGTATATCTCCTTATTTTCTGCTTAAAAAATCAAACTTACGGGTTCAAATTAACCACAAAAACAAAAAAGTTGATTTACTCAGTTTCACTTGTGATGGAGATGGCCACGTTTGTTTTTTAGCGTCACATATAGATAGATGTAGGTAATTATAGAAAAATAACATATTATTCATACGTGTTCAAGTTTATCTTATATTTCTCCACACCCTAGAATTAAATCTTGTTACACCATCACTACGAAGGCAACCCTTTTTCCATTATTGTTGCCTTATCTGTATATATGTGTACTTATTTCAGAACTTTTGAGATTGCTATTAGATACATCAGTGGCGAAGGGTGACTTTTGGAAAGAGGTAAGCTGTGGAGATCAGAGAAAAAGAGCACACTTGTCAGGTAACTTACGGGAAATAAGAAGATAATACTTACGATATTACTACTGATGAATAGGTGCACACTAATGACAACGACACACTGGTCATAGGTTTCACCGCCGAATTTGTCAAATTATTTAAATCACTTATGGCAGTAGAATTCCACGCATACTTTCTTTACCAAACAATACGCATCGCCAACAAAAAAGTTTGTTTAATGTATAACTGCCAGTTAAAAACAAATATTTATCATTTATAAATTGTTGTGAAAATGTCTAATATAAGTTTTTTTGCTGTATTCAAATCTAAATAAACCCTTGGAAGGTCAAGCTTTGATAATTTTTAAATGCAATCGTTCGCACATTTTCTACCGGGACACTACACAATTTAATAAATACTTATATATTTAAAGCACTGGCGAATGATTTCGGTACAATATGAGACAATTTATCCACATTCACAGTAACACAATGAATTTTGTATTGTAAAATAAACCTTTACCACCGCTTTGAAATGTCAAAATGACATAAACTGTGAATAGCATGTTATGTCTGTCTATGACTGAAGTAACCTAAATAATAATCGCGAATTAATACAATATTTATTTTTAATAACAATTTATAAATTATATGTGATCGAACACAATAGTTATTATTATTTTTAATCATCCTTATTATTTATTATTTGCTTTTAAAGATAAGCAAAGACAATAAACAAATCAACATTTCGAATAAGCTTGTCTGAGACATGCATGAAGTTGGCAACTGAATTTCGGTAGAAAATTCGGCTTGGATTATCGTTGAAATAATTCTAAAAATAGCACTCACGTTGGACGTTCCGTCATTTATTTTTGATTCGAAACATGACTAAATTAAAAGCTCTACTTATAAATAACGACGATAGATGGCAATCAATATTTTTATTATAAACTACAATGTCCTACAATATAGATATTTATTTATATAAATTAAATACTTGAAAATAGAAGGTAAGCTTTAAATAATCGCTTAGTATGGAGCCTTCGCCACTGAGATACATACTGTAGGAGTTTATGATAAACGAGAATATAATAGGTTATGAATTTACAGAAAAATTGGAAAAAAATAAGGAGGCGGCATTTTTTCTCTGGACGTCACTGGGGAATGTACCGACATAGTTTGCAAGAATATTATCGGAAGAATTAAAATTGTCCGCGATATTTTATTGGTTCTCTAGAACAGATAGCTAAGTATTATGTGTATAAGTATAACAAATTAATGCATATGTTTACCTAGACAATAAGTACTTACATCATATTATTACGCTTACATTTTAATGAAAAAATATTAACCTACTATTAATGTATACTTAATTATTGTGGGGTATGTTTATCGTCGTTCCATTAGAAACGTGTGGTAAGGGGAAAAATTTCATTACTCATCACACGTGTGTGTCATTGGCGTCATCGCCATATTTTATCAATCGGTGTAACTAGAGTTGGGTTTCGGGAATTTCCCGACGGGAATTCTCGAGAAATTTTCGAGATTTTCAATCCCGAATCTCGAGAATTGAAATTTTTAACATTTCGGGAAATCCCGGATCTCGAGAATCATTTCTCGGGATTCGGGATTTCTTTATTATCAAATATTAATTGAAAAACCGATTTTCTATATGAAAAAAGTGGACATAAAACACAAAACATTAAAAGACACAAAAAAGATTTAGCACTTAAGCCAACGTCGACTCAAAATGTGCGCAATTTTTGCAACATCGGGGAATTTTGTGTCTTAAAAGCGTACGCGATTGTCACACAGCGGTTGACATTCGGTGTTTTTTTTAAATTACATTTTAAGGAGTTATGTTTTGAATTATTTTTGTTTTCCTACTTCTATTTTGTTTGTCTTCTTAAATAAATAAATAAAATCGTATTTTTTGGAATTTGTCTGTTTTTACACTGATTTTAGGATTTTTACAGGTTTTTTTCTTAAATTTCCCGATATCTCGAGAATTCTTTTCTGGAAATCCCGAATCTCGAGAATTCAAAATTTTATCATTTCGGGAAATCCCGAATCTCGAGATTGAGATTTTCTCGGGAAATGCCCAACTCTAGGTGTAACTATATACTACCCAGAATTCTAATTTACTGTACCTATAAGTAACCAACAATGCATATTATTTAGATTCTATCTGAAAACTCGATTAACTCAAAACTAATAAATCGCACTTAGGTACACCAAGTTAGGACTGGGGAGACGGACGGCGTTATGTATATACCTACGTCAGTGGCGAAGTTCCAAACTAGGCGATTATTTAAAGACTACCTTCTTAAGAAAAATACTTTTTATTTTATATTGACATATTAAATAACATAATCACATAATAATATATTCAATATGCCCAACGACATCTATCGTATAATTGTCCTAATAATTTTACGATCTTTTCCACTATTTCAATAAGCACCATGTATGGCATCTCTCGAAGATTTAAAAAAATAAGCGACATCTCGTTTCGCTTCACATATTGTATGGATTACGTTCGCGGAAATCGAAAACTTTTTTTTATATGAAGTTTGATTCTCATAATTTCAAGACGTCTGCGGCGGCCCATATAAATTGGTAAGCTATTTAAGGAGCGCTTACATTTTACGTAAGTGCACATTTATTCAGAATAATTTATAAGATAATTTTAAGAAATAATTTATCTCGTGATTTTTATTTGTCAGTTAGTTTATTCCTAGACTAAGCCAATTATGTAAGTTGAAATCTGATATTGTATCTATGTATGCGTTTTAAATATATAAGTATTTTAAAATGTCTAGTTTACGGGTTAAATTATAAATTGTTATGGAACAGATTCACAGCAACAGATATTTTCAATATATTTTGAGCGTATCTTGCGTTTATATTTAAGAAAATACATAATTCAAATTAATTGCTTAATTTTATACCATCAGTGAGCTTTTGAAATTTTATCGGTTTTTGTGTACCTATCTATTCATCAGTAGTTATGTCAGATTATCTTCTTATTTCCCGTAAATACATCTAACAAGTGTGCTTTCTCCACAGCCTACCTGTTTCCAAAAGTCACCTTTCGCCACTGATATACGTATATCTGAAGTGTGAAATCAATGCAAGCACAATACATTGATTAAATAATATAAAAATCATAATATATAAAATAATAATGTATAATGCAAATAAAATATAAAGATAACAATTATATACCCAAGTATATAAGATCAGTAAATACTTATCGCTGATGTGATTCAAGATTATATAATTATAATAAACTATTGTTTTTTTTCAAATAGCTACACGTTTCGTATAATATCTATCGATATTAATATGTAGGTAACTACTTACCTAAATTCATCGTCGAAGTAATACAAAATGCACGTTATGAAATTGATTTTACAAACTAGAAACGTGAGACGAATGACCTCAGAAAATTCATTAATTCATTAAATCATTTCATTACAGTAGAGATATGAGTCATTTGTGAGGAATTAGAAAAAAATAATATGCATCAATTACCATAAATAAATAATAATTATTTTTGAAATGCCTACTTCAAATACAATAAAGATTGATATAAAATGTACCTACAGTATTGAACCTCGATTATCGCGGTTTCAATACGATTGTTTCTAATGATTCGTGATTCAAAAAAAAGTTAATGCTATTAATAAAAACTTTGAATTATTGCTATATATTTTTTTGGCTTAGGAAGTAAATAAAGTTGTGATTATATTGAGATGCACGTCGCGTACTATCACGTGACGTCACAGTAAGCTACCGTTACGGGAAAAAAGTGTGTAGGTAATGTTGTTTTTCTTGGTGTTAAAAATGATGCACCCTTCCCGTATGACATTTTGCACCTTTAAACGAACATTGTCAGTTAGCAAAATCTGCCGAAATCACCAGAAGAACAATGAGGTCACCTCACGTTGTAGATACTGTATCTACTGTACATGCCTACACATTTTCGATTCATGTCAAAATCGCGTATTTTTTGTTTTTAGTGGTTGGGAGGGACTATGTATTTTCTATAAGAATATTGTCTATTATCTATGATCTGCAGGTTGGGTTCTGTTCAAAATATTATCTATGGATATTATATCGCAAATAATTTTAAACGTACGCACACGTAGAAACTGTTGAAATTAATTGTGATTAGCATGAATGTTGAATAATAATGCAAATGACGAAACCATAGACTAAATTTGTCGCCGTAACAGCGTGCCAGTACGCGTCGTGCGTCTCAATATAAGTACAGCTCAATAGTTGTTTTCCTATTATCCGGATTCATCGATAACCGGAAAATCATCGTCCCAAATTAAGCAATAATTAGGGTAATCATGATTCTAAACCTATATGTATAATATTAAGTACCTATATGATCTATGAATTGGACGCTGTTTTACCAAATGATAATTATAATTATTTCTTACCTCTAAATAAACACGTGCACCTGTTGTATATATCTGATTGGGTAAAAAGTGGGAGTAGCTCACCTGAAAACAAAATAAAAATAGCAATTAGAACAAAGCGTCATAAGTCAATAACAGAATATGTCAAAAACGCAATATTTTAGATTCACTCAATCAGTCAATTCCATGCTTAAATTATTAAATGCGCACACCTATATTGCTAAAATAATCCCAGAACCATTAATGATTTAATATATTTTATCACCTAATTAATAATCTGCTCTGATTCTAGTACCTAGGTATGTAAATTAAATACATAATAGCATCAAAACAGTTTTGTCAACTTTAAAAACTCCACCTTATAAAAAAAATATTTGTCTAAGGACACTAATTCAACCACATTAAAAACGATGTGGAATCCCCATGAAGTGATTGGTTGCAATACATACAGCTCATAATATTATGAATTCCGCCAGTTAGGTATACCTACAGGTAATCTAAACTCAGCAATATTCAATTATGTCATTATTAAATAATTATTTAGTAATATAATAGTAGGTAATAGTATTGTAGATACGAGTACCTACTTGCCTATTTAAAAATTACATAATGGGTATGGTATACCGCTTTTGCTAAACCGATAGAAATATGTATGTATTTATAAGAATTGGGCCGGTATATTATAATATTTGTTTGGTATTATATTATTATCTATAAATTTAACATTTTAGTCAGCAAACGATTTAGAAATAGGAGTAACTGGTGATCTGGTTTCACTATCATCGGCGTTTAAAATGTATTTTGTGATATTTTTTTAATATAAGAATGACGATAAATAAACAAAATCTAAGTATTATAAATTATCCTCTACTTATTCTAATAAAATATTGTATTATATATTTTTTTTTCTTCTAATCTTCTAATCTTCCATATAATACTTATAGGTATATATATATTTTTTTGTTTTTATATATTTTTTCTATTGTTCTTATTACTAGATTAAGATTTAGATACACATGTGTTTTTCTTTTTTAATCATTTTCAATAACCCTCCAATATATTCTTTATAACTGTACTGTAATCTAATTTAATTTGATTTACTTTTTGTTTCCGCCTGTTATTGGGTCCAGCACATATTCTCAGTATACCTATTCTTTGTAATTGATCCTGTTGGTTGACCTAACTAAGTAATAAAAATAAATAATAAATTGCCAACTCAACATTCACAAAATTTATTTATTTATTGATAGGTATATAATTTTACTCATAAATAATACTTACATAAATATAGCCTCAAATCTTGATACACAATCTTGACAATTAAACATAAATATACACTCCAATATAAATAAAGTTTTATGAATATAAATTAACAGTGTAGATTGTTAGTCTCCAGAAATTTGTTTATAAACATATATATTTATTATGACACAATATTGGTTATGTTTACAACACGTGCTGTTTACTTGGTTGGAATAAACGACAAACTAAATGACACCATACGCATGTACCCCTGAGACTGAAATGAATATAATCCTAATAATAAATTATGTGCTGCACCGGCGCGCGCAACTTCCGTCACACGCCAAACGTGTTACAACGGCGCGCGCAATTCGTCACACGCCAAAAATACACTCTGATCTGTTTTCCCAAACGCGCCAAAAGAAGTATAACTTCAAAAAAATATTAAAAATAAATCGTATTTTTTTAATACTACAGTGGAATAACAATATGTCAAATAAATGCACAGTAACGTCATAACATAGCGGTGATGCAATCGCGAGAAACAATAATATTGAAGATACGTCACACGTATTGTGATGGCACAATTCACCCAAAGAGATGATTTCATTTTGTTTAATTTTCGATATGATTTTTGTTGACCGCAAAAAAAAATTAATTAGGTAGTTGATTATTTGTATCATACATCCCGTGGCCTAACCTAACCTAAACAATCGACGACGAAAATCTTTGTAATCGATAGTTTGCTGACGACTGAACTGTAATACCTCAAAACAGCCTAGAAAATTTACATCATCAAACATCACTTTGGCAAATGGCCTTGCACGAAAGTAAATTAATTGTTTTAAATTTTAAACGAATACGGTTTCCAAGTAAGTTTTCATTAATCTTGAATAGTCACAGATTGTGAGAGAGAGATCATTTCGACTCATTTGTTTTATAGTAAGCTTAGATAAATCGTTTATTATATTTGTATCTAGTCTTGATAATGCTGTTATGACCGAAATACAAATTTAATTAAAAAAAACATTTCAACTGGTCGGCCCCTAGACTGGAGCCCTATCAGCCCGCTCTTTGTGGGAGCCATGGTCGACACAATACCGATACTTACCAAAATATCTATACTTTTTCTTTCGATATGACATCCCTAGGCACACTTCGTTCATTCATATTGTAACTTGAGATGCCGATGTCAGTCGCATGTAATTTGCTACTGGAAATGATAAGATAATGAAGTAAGTAGTAACAATAATTTTTAGTTAGAATCAAATGACATACAATTTATTTTAAAATTGCATGTTTATTTATTTAATATTCATTGATATGAATGAAATCTGGCTTTAAAGCCAGATGTTAAATACACGCAAATTTCATTAGTCACTTAAATAATTTTAATTTGAATACGTAGAAAATAAAAATAGTAAGGTAAATGATATTTTATTCCTACTAATATTGCCGAACGACCGTTTATTTTTAATAATTATATTATTTTAGACGTTTAAGGAACTATTTTTTGCGTTATTATAAATTATAAATATTATATTTTTCCGCTCGTTAAATCGCCACGCGACGCAAATCACAATATAATTGTATCGTTAATAGATACTTATCTTATAATATTTATAATTAAATATAATCATACTTATATAAAATTATATATAAACTGTATTTATGGATCAAGCGACTTTCTCATGATACTGCTATAAACAGCTTAGCTTTATTAGAATAAGAAGGTACCTAAGTATGTCTTTTGCATACGCTATTTAATTTATTTTGTACAACGTTTTTATTAGCTCGTATTCTTGTTCGTCCGGTGGTTGTTTATCCAGTACAAATCTTGCAATCGATTTTTAACTAACTTCCCGACTAGCTAGACATTTGAAACTTTTAGAATATATCAGAACACGATGCCAATGCATTCTTTTAATACTTTTAGCCATCTTTAAGCAGAATTGAATTCATTTTCAGTTAATTCTATTTTGTATGGAAAGTTATTTCAGAAAAATCCGTAAAAACTAAAAGACTATTATTGGTTGCTAAGAGGGTGGTCCTAGCAACTAAAATATTAATATATACGTGCGTTACTATGGAAATCAAAATGAAATGTCAAAATGACATTTCAGTATTCTATATTTGTGTATAGGTATTTAGGTACTTCATATCAAGTACAAGTTTGAGCATATTGAGCATAATAATTCAACATAAAATTATAAAACGTTGTATATAAAAAGTCTTCACTAGTTTTTACTACCTAGCAATTTTATTGTTGACTCATTGGATAAACTTGTCGCACGATCTGTAAACTCATATCGCGGTCAAATAAATAGCAAACAATAAAGACCGGGTGAATTTTAATGACATTGAAGAATAACGGTATTTAAGTACCTACCTACCTACCTAGATACATTTCTCGATGTTAAAGTTAAATCCACAAACCATTTCATTATGGTGAGTATTGATATTACCTAAGCACTACCCCTTTTTATGGCGGCACCAATCTGGACGCTTCCCGTTTGCGCAAGGTATTCTGGTAAGTCCTATACATTAAAAAAAATGAATGTCACTTTTAATGTCACCTGCATACTATTCACCAGTGGCGAAGGGTAGAGGTAGGCTGTTAAGATTCGACATAAATATTGCACACTAAACTTTGTTACCTAGTCATACTAATTTGTTTTCATTGAACCAAGAAGACAATTTGTAGATGCTCGATATGTTTTAGAGTTCAATTAAACCCTGCCTAAACCAAACGATAATAGTTTAGTTATGCTATGGGTGTCCGACAAAATAGTGTACACTTTTTTCAGTCATACCTACTTTGTTTTCGTTGAATAATTAAGAATGGATACGTCCTATTACAGATGGTGGTGGTGAATCTTATAAAATTAATTAAACCCTGCCAAGCCAAACCATAACCGATATGAAATATGCTTCTTCCTATAAAATATCTAAAATTATAACTGGTTTATGGCATAGTTTAAAATATTTTATAGATAAACGAATATTTGAGCTATTATCGACTAGTATGCCTTAGATTAGGTAATTTTTATTGAATTTTAAACACAAACATTATCTACACATCTTCAATGCAAAAAATTACATTTGACTGACAAAGTTTAGTGTTAGTGTGCACTATTTACTATATATTTACTACATGTACTATTTATTACGCCACTGCTATCCACTCATCGTATTCATACAAGATTAAAAAAAAAAAAAAAACAACGATCATCTACTGTCACTTGCATACATTCTACGATTATATGACAATTTATTAACTAATATCAGAAAGTGTTATTTTTAAGACGTATTTTAATTTAATGATTGTTGCGATTTTTAAAACCTATTTTTGATGTATTTGATACTTCAATACTTTGATATATAATACCGACAACAGGTATGATATTTTTTTTCTTTTTATACGACGGCTCTAGCCTAGCCACAAACACATCTTCATATCGCTCTATCACAAGCATTTTTCGATTTAGTTTGCGATATATCATTCATCATATTGACAGTTTTATAACCAGAAACAGCTTTCCATCACCCAATCGAAAAGGTGTGGAGTTTTAGCAAAACTCTTGTTTCGAATCCATTTCCTAAATAAGTACTAACTAGAGGTGAGTTGGAAATACGGTCACCAGTTTGTGTACTCAAGTTTCGGATGAAACTACCCATACTCAGTATGAGTGGCCCAATAAACTTATTCCAAAAAACTTGTGATGATATCATCGCGAGTCGCTGTTCTGTACACTCGCCAGTTGGTAGACTTTCAACACCATTGATATTAAATGCGCGCGAACGAGATATAACTTGAATATATGAATAATAGGTCATAAATTTTGTGTCGCAGCACAGTGGTAAGATGACGCACAGGCTTATGCTTGTTATATGACTGCTCAAAACATGTTTAATTTTTTTTAAATCACTGTTATTCTTTTTGTTAACAAGAATATTGTAACCTAATAAAAAAACAACTCATAAATTTAAAATGTGTTTAAAATTTTATAATAAATGGGACTCGACAAGCAGAGCTCAGCGTATTTTTAGCGATTCTATTGAAGCCGATACACAGTCAGAGTTCCCTGAGCCGATACGTATTTCAAATGCTAATATGGAGTTGGTTTTAGTTTCAGTTGAGTATGAAACTTTTGTCGCATACGCACGCCAAACGTTCAATACAGTATTCCAAATACTAGTAAGTATTTTGGAACAAATTTCTATACTAAGTATTTTTTTATACTGGTAGTAAGTATACTTAGTCTTCAAAATCGACCAGTTTTCCCATCTCTAGTACTAACGTATACCTATATGAGCTAGCTCTACTTATTAATAATAATAGTAGGTATATTCGTTCTGGTAATTAGGAATTAATTTCCCAACACCTAACTAAACCGCCTTCGCGGATACATATTGATAACTTGTGTTACTTGTAAATTAATTTTCTCAGTTCGCTCGAGATCACCGTTTTGAAATCAATTCAGAGGCGAACTGTCCGTTCATTTACACAAAAGTTTTCTATTAATAAATATACTTATATTTTATAGAATCCACCAAGTATTTGATCACAATAAAATATTTAACAAAAATTTAAAAAAATCATTCATTTGAATAAAGGGCCATATACCTACCTATTAATTATTACCCTGATCTTAGATTCGTAATTACATACCTAAGTATATCTATTAATTGATCTAGGAAGCATAACGTGATCAAATTGCGACTATGTATAATGGATAAATTATGATAAATATTAGGCTCTTAATTAAGTTAAAAATACTAGTTTTGAGATAATCGAGTTTGAAAGTTTGCGTGGTCTTAACTTTTTTATATATATAAAAGGTCATGTAGTTATGGATTTCAAATTATAGATCCTTTTATTGGCTACAAATTTCTTAATGTGTCACTAAAAATAACCGCAGGTATGCTACTTTTAGGAAAAAATATGAAGGTATTGAAATATAAGTATCCACATTATTTCGCTGGCGTTCGTTCGCTCGCTAGAATTTCATTTTACAAAATGATAATAATAAAATTTATATTAAATTCTTCAGGTAGGTTAATTAGCCGATAGTTAGTTTGCTTGTTAGAATGTAATATAATATACCGTATACTGATGTTATTAATTTTTGAGCATTTCCTTGCTTATAAAATAATACCTATTATTAGCTACATAGTTACCAATTGTATGGTTATTTTTATGAATATTATGCTCCTCTCGTGCAACAAAGATCGAGTGAGTGTTGCCATGTTCAATGCTTATAGTGTTATAGTGAATATGAATGTCTTAAATGAATAGCATTTTGAAAAAAAAACTGTAGGTACGAGGAATATTTAACTTTTGAACCCGAAATAATAAGTAGGTATACTATTTGGGCATATTTGGCGTCATGTGGAACTAATTACATAGGTATTACGCATGCCCTCGACAAGGGGGAAGGGCTGACAGGGCTCTAGCCTGGGGGGCTGGACTCAGGGGGGGGGGCGGCGTAGCGAGTCGACCAGATAAGTGAGATAAACACATATCACAAACTTCCTTTAATAGCAAGAAAACTCGCCTGCGGTGCTATTTAACTACAACATTTTAAAATATGTGGTTGTGAGATGAATGTTTGTAATTATTGTTTGTTGATATTTGACAACTCCATAATTCAAGTAGGTGTATTAAAAATACAAAAAATCACTAAAAAATACACTGAATACCCTTAATTTTACCTCAATCACCATTTGGAAAATGCTACTCTGGACTCTAGACTCTAGAGCGTCACTCACACTGACTTTAAGCTTAGCGACAGGTAGGGGGGGGCACCAAAGATCCTAGCCTGGTGGCCCGCTTCAGGATGTGGGGGCCATGGTATTACGATTCATCATATTAATCACCAACTACACGGATGCGTCAAAAATATATCAATTTATATCAATGCTAGGTAACAAATCCCTTATTAGTTTTTTCAATATATTGGCTTTTTATGAATTCCGGAATGCGGCTCTGTGAATGAAGTGGAGCATTCCCGGCATCAATGATTCCCTCTTTCAGTAGGGTATTTCCCGTTTTGTTTATGAATCCCGTAACAGCTCCACGTACTGGAAATATCGGAGAATGTATGCTTCATTAGCCAGCACGAGGTTTGATTTCGCAAAGCGATATTGAAATGTAATAATTTTCTGATTTATAGTTAAAAATAAGTCAAACGAAACGAATGGAACATTAAATACATTTTCTGAGCACGGCTTTAATGAATTGTATGTAATGCAAATTGCTTGAATGAATATGCGAATACCGTCACTTAGTACGTTATTACGATCAACAGATTATAATATTTCAAGTATTTCATTAGCTATTATTTTCATTATATTTCCATGCTGCCAATAATATTAGACAAAACTCATCGCCTATCGTGTACCTGTACACGTAGGTAGGAGGAGATACATTATTTATATTGTTCCCACTAGCGCCATACGAGTGAATGAGTCAAAAACATCTATATTTTGACGAGGTGTGAACACAAAGAGAACAATTACCCACAATCCTGTTCACTGTGTGTAAATTAAAATTATAATAAATATTAAGTAGGTATCTAGTATCTACATAGGTATATTGCATACAAAGTATATGTTAAAGAGGGATAGTATGTATACAAGAGACGATTATTATTAACCCAGAACATATTAATAAAATAGAATTCGATTAGACACCCAATACAATACATTTTGATGTAGGGTTTTGAATGTGAGTGTCCTACGACAATAAACCACAAATTATAGACGTGCAATAGTGTGTGTTGCAAGCTTCAAATACACCAATATTGAATGAGCGTCAGTGAATATACCGAACGAACGACAAGCGTGTTCTTGACACGTGTTTAAGTGTATTCCATATTCTTCCACACTCGAAATCGGTTGCATGTTACTCTGCACCCATTAGTTATTTCAGTTCCCATCATTTCTGAGTTTCCTGATTATAAGCCATGTTCTCCAATATATTGTAGATACCAATAAATTTCCATCAAACATAATATAATATGTAACGTTATTATTAATATAATGTAAATTGAACCGTGTTTAAAAGTTAATGTTCATGATGCTCTAAGTTAAGCCAAAATGGTAGGACAGGGCCAATAACCCCATAGTAAGCAGCATGCCCATATACAACATATTCCTATTGATGTACCTACGGACATAATATGGACGTGAGTGGATGTTTGCATTGTATGATAATAATTAAATATTCGCTGCTATCCTAGACGAAACCGGTAACAATGCAATTGTAGCGCCGTATTGTCGGAATATGCAGTCCGTGATTGGATCTGATGATAGGTAGATACGATGACAATCATTATGTACATTCATATTAGAAACATTGCATTCGATTCGACACCACCTTTCCGAACCACCTTTAGGCGATCAATACCTGTCGTATCACGATGCATTTATCAGATATAGGTACATCTAGTAGTTTTTTTATTCAGTTTAGTTTAAGACTTCAGTATAGGTACATTTTAAAAATAATAAGTTATATAATTAATAATAACGAATGCATGCGTACGGATATTAGGTACCTAACACTGACATAGGTGTGTTGCAATGTTCATCATATATGTTCAACCCCTAAATGGCCTACACGCCCTCGGTGACAGTGATAGGTAATATAAAATATGTATAACTTGTTAAAAGATCCACATTACATTTAGTCTGAAGCGTAAATGGTGATTTAGTGTTTTTGCAGTTAGTATAATCATTCCCCCCACCACAAGGGTGTGGGGCTGACAAGGCTCTAGCCTGGGGGCCTGGCATGGCGGGTCAACCAAATAAGTGAGATAAACACAGATCACACATTTGCTCTAATAGTAATATGTGGTTGTGCGATGTAATTTTTAATTGCGTCATTACTTGATAACTCCATAATTCAAGTGGATGTAAGTATTCTTAATTTTACCGTGAACGCCGTAAAACGTCACACTGCCTTTAACGTTGGCGATAGGTAGGGAGGCCCGACAAAGAGTCTAGCCAGAGGGCCCGCTTTAGGATGTGGGGGCCATGCCTTGAATACTGCCAAGTTATACAGATATTTTGTGTTTCATGACCTACGTCCTACGCTCATCCATTAGGAATTAGTCCAAATACAAGTTCTATGGAAATATTGAAGATATCTCTGAAGACTCGCCGCAATATAGCAGTTATGGAAGGCAAGGCCCATAAACGCACATTCGGATACCTTCCGGCGGCCATGCCAGCTTAGGCCGGAAACCAGTCAACATATTGGTGCATCGGCTGGACTCCGTGAGGCGCATAATGATGTCCGCTGCGGACACGGTCACAGTATTACACCCGAAGTATCGTAATTCACTAGACATCATATTTTTGTTTATTCAATGTACACACGTAGAGATATTAGATAACTATTGTAAATACCTATGATAACATTATCCAAACTCACCTAGGAAACGAATTTAACTACAAAATGAATAATATATTAAATATCATCATAATATGAAGTTTGATTGTTATTATTTACAGGAAGCGATGTTAATCACTCTCATTATTTAGTTTTAGTTATAGCTACTGGACCCAATAAATAAACTGGGCATTCAAGTTAATGGCCCCACCAAACTACACCCAGTCTTAATCAGGCGTATCATGGAACCTACGTTTGGTGTGAAACATTATTTTTTTATGACTGGGAATGTCTCACGAGCAGTTACCCAAGACTAAGGTCGCCATGCATTCAAATGTGTTTTGACCGCATTTACATAACTTTAAGTTAAGAGTACCCATGGGAGAGAAGCGTATGTAGAAGTAAAATTAAAAATTGTAGTAAAAGCGAATAAATTTTCCCATTGGTATTATGACGCCGTAAATTTTCTAAATGCAACAAATTGACCTTTGTGGCGACCAGGTCGGACAGTTCGATGGGCCCAACAGCTGTTTGAACCGACTTGAGCAGGTCTTTCTTCTCCGTACACATTTTAGGACATTCCCAGAGGATGTGAATAAGCTGGGCAATTCGAAAATCTTAACCACAGAATAATTAATAAATTTTAACTTTTTCGATCGACAAAAAACGAAACTACCTATCGCATTTTAAATGTATGAAACGTAAATATGTTCTGTTTTTTTTACCTTATTGAAATAAATACGTTTTTATTACAATCGTCCATAGGTACCTATATCAAGAATGCAGGTAATGTTATTATATTTGAAATAAAGTAAAATTAATGACATACCATATCTATAAAATTTAATAATGATTAGGATTAGATCAATGATACTCAACCTTTTTTTTCTTCGGGCCAAATACATATATTTGTAAAGTAACGCGGGCCGCATCACTACTGGTGTGACGAAAAAAATCATGAAACCCCCCCTTTTTTACAAAACATTTTTGAGATTTTAAAAATTAATCGTGTGCAATAGCAACAGTCTATACCAGATCTGATGTGGACCATAATGACAATCCTCTTCGGATGTCACTATCTGTGCGTCAAAGTCGAAACGAATCTCAAGATATACGAAATTCCTGATAATAAATGTGTTTCGGGCCGCACATGAAAGCTTAAAGGGCCGCAGGTTGAGTATCGCTGGATTAGATAGTAATGATTCCTAAATGTATTATTATTATTTTTATAAACCTTTTTAAAGTGTTTAGTTACTAAGTATATTTAATATACACTACCATCTTAGAAATGTCTCCATTTTGACAAAACAAGTAGGTAAGTTTAATTATTTATATAAGACGTTCTATCATGCAGTGTATTGATTGGTCCAGACTGATGATGACCGATAATTATGCATATAATTTGCATAATATGTGAAAATAAGAACGTCCCTATTTAAAGTTGAAGCAAAAATGTAAATAGGTACCTAGCTACTTACACAATCTGTTTGTATAATTAGGTATGCTTGAAAGATTAAAATATGGGATGTGTTGAGGCAGGGGTTGATATTCAAAATTTAAGGTAATTTGAAGTAAAAGTAGGTTTAAAAATAATAATAAAAAAAACATTTATAGATACAGTAGTTGTTGTAAAATAGTTGGCAGCATTTGGATACAATAAAAAAATATACGTAGGTAAAAATATTATTCTCCGGGAAATATTGAGAAAAATATTTATATTATGTATTGTATATTTTTATACAGATTCGAGACATGGACCCTGAAGGCAAGAGGGCGGAAGGTAATTGATTCCTTCGAGATATGGTGTTGGCGCCGAATGCTTCGAATTTATTGGACAGAACACAGGACGAACCAGTTAATCATCCAGACACTGCAGATAAAGGAACGGTTCTCGAGAATATGTCTGAGACGTATTCTGCAGTTTTTTGAAGATTTTGTCCGGGGCGGACCGGTCGACTTGGAGAGACTGGTGGTTTTGAGTGGCCTCCAGGGAAGGCGAAGCATAGGAAGAGCGTCGGCGCATTGATCGTACTAGGGCTAGCCTTCACTCTGCCCTGAGAGAAGATGAAGATCGAGAGGGATGGAAAGTCTTGGTCGCTCAAAGGATGGCAAAATTCAAAGGTAGCCACGATCCTCAGCCATGAGGGTACGACCAAGAAGAGAGATTGTAGATATAATCTGATGTATAATGTCATTTAGATAATTCATTTACTAAAGGTAGGTATTTGAGGAGTCAAATAACAATAACCTATAACCCCACTATTCATTATTAATGGGAAATTAGGTTTTTGTACGTCAGGCGTAAATAGTTGGTTTTAACATTAATTTCTTTTTTTATCGTATTTTATTTTCGAACTATATTAATTATGCATATTTTCTATGGGTTGATTAATCCTCTTTTTCCAATATATCAATGAAAGATAAAAACGTATGATCATCTAAATATTCTAAATAATCTGTTTCTCTAAATCATTAGGTTTCAAACATATTGTATTCGTGTGATTTTAGGGCAATATATCTACCAATTACTTATAGTGTAAAATTGGGTATTCAATGACCGTATTTTTTGTTGGATATTGAGCATAATATGTGGACATATCAGCTGTTGTTATTAGACGCCTAATTTTTCAAATAACATGGCAATGATCTTAGGTTTGATGAAAATGTTTTCGAGCAATGAATGAACATTTTGCTGTACAGTGGCGCAAATGGATAAACAGTACAGCTTTGTTTTCTTACTGCCTGTATTTTGCGGTGGCAATATTGCATGTGGATATGATTATGTATCTGAGTAAATAGATATAAGTATAGTATACCTACATACAAAGAATCCTTTCAAAAGACAGCGGCAAGCCTCTCGGTATAGTTATTTCTGTTATTATTTAGGTATATTATATAATATGGTATAGGACTATAGGTACAGCAGTAGCGGGTATGGCAATCATGGACTATTATCGTAAATACAGTAGTATATAGTTGTCATTAATCATTCATTATACCAGGTAAAACATTACATTATTCACAATTCACAATCTTTATATCGAAATAATACCTTTTTAATTTAAAAAAAAATTATCAGCAAGAAGTATCTATGTGACCTTGGCAATTTTTAATTATTATTGAATTATGCCCTACACGAGAAGCGATTGTGACATCTGATATAGATCATATCGTCACTGTTCTGGCAGAAGACACTAATTCGAAAAAATGACATATTGAGTTAGTTATACCAAAATGTTCCTTATTTCAAACTTTACCGTCTGGAAAAACACACTAATTTTTATAAAATATACATTTACCTAAAAACAGTTTTCTGCAAACGCACTAAATGAAAAATTACGAAATGTTGCCTGGAAATAACAACTAATTGAGTTAGTGTTTTCTGCCAGGACCATTTTTGCTTTTCACCTTATACTGGCAAGCGACTTAGTGTCTATATTCTCTACAATTCTACAACAATATTATGATCTGAGAGATTGACAGAGCCTGATTAGCAATTATAAATATTGCTTTTAATCATCATAGTCCTTTTATTTATACATTTATTATTTTATAATCAAAATCGACAACAAGCCACTGATGTATAAAATACATTAAAAAGATTATTTACATGTAGTCCAGGTGCGTTACCTAACAAACCGTATACATAATCATAGAGACATACTTTTGTGATTTGTCTACTCGAAATGATAGTATACACGAAAGGTTATGGTACCAGGTTGGGAAGTGGTCGTGACTCCCAATCCTCACCTCCCTAACTTGGTACTTGATGAGAATCCCGCGCGTACATCGGATTCTTCGGAATCATATAAAGTTTGTTTTGCAATTTGTCTACCTGAGACGATAGTACATATACACGAAAAGATATAGCACCATGCCAAGGAGTCGACGTGGCTCTCACTCCTCACATTCTCGATGGGCACCGCGAACGCACCTCTGATTCACCTGCACAATATGATATACCTACACGGTCTATTTTGTAATTCGTCTACCTAAGACGATAGCAAGTAATACACGAAAAGTCACGGTAGCAGCATCGGAAGTAGTCGTGAATCCAACTCCTCACCACTTAACTTGGAACTACAATTACACAGTGTGAGCATCTTAGTTTCGTATGTATATGAGAGATGCAGTATGACTTTGTATATTATTTAACGCTGGCCATTGTCAAGAATATAGGCATGGTGCCATTGTATCCAGCCAGTGTATTGGTTACTTTGGTGTTAGCATCATTCTTCTTCTTCATAGTAGGAACCTCATGGCCGAAGGTCTTGACTCATATGGGCTCCACCCCTCTGTACACCCAACTTCGTGTTCAAATTAACTACGAATTTAATATGTGCTTCTACTAACAAAGCTCACGTGACTCTTCTAACATGAAAGACGCAATTGTTTCATTTGTGATATATCTACCCGAGGCAATAGGAAACCAGGAAAGTCATGTTTCCAGTCGTAGAAGTGGTCATGCCTTTCACGAATCACCACGTAACTTGACTACATGCACAAGGTTGATTTTCTATTAAGCCACTGCTGAAACACTTTTTCGTAATAATTATGAGAGATGCAATTTATTTTATGATTCGTCTGCAAGAGCCATATGCACAGTGACTTCTCGTAGGGGTAGGCAGATTGAGCGTCGCTTGGGGGCGGCAGTTACCCGAAGAGCGGACAATCGAGGAGAATCATTAGGTATATATAGAAATAGCTACCTAAACTTAGTTATAACGGAAATATCTTTCCCTAAAAAAAATCAGCTCACTGGTTGGAAACAAAGTGTAATCATAATTACTAAAAAGGTTTAATAGGACTGTAATTTTTTGCCGGGTTCGCGATGTCTCGCGATGCCTAGTTTACTTCCGTTGTCCTTGGACGTCACGTCCTTGCGCACATGCGCAGATTAGCGAATTGCATTTGAATTATAGGTAGGTACCTACATACTTACATACCCTAATTTAAAAAAAAAAACAAATATTTTTGCCAGTCATTCGCTAGCTTTGGAAGTTGTTACGTGTATTTTAAAATGTATCTGAAACCGTGGACTCACAATATTTTTTGTCTATTGAAGTAGACATGTATTTAGTGGTATAGGTATTGTTAGTAATGTATCCATACAACACATTTCTTAGATATTGGTGTCAGGAAAGGATGATAAAAAATACGGTAGGTATAAAAAAAATGAGGCGGCATTTCGGCACTGCTTAGGGGCGGCATTTTGTCTTGGAACGTCACTGCATATGCAGTAACTCAATTGATATTTTCTGGGACAACAAGGTCTCTGTAGGTGGATGTATTTTCGATGAAATTGTTCGCCAAGTGAAGCTGGGCTGAAAAACTTTTGATCGTCTGAATAATGTCTTCAAAAATGACCCGTGCCCTAAGCGCAAAATGTTAAACCAGTGTTTGCTTCCCGTAGTTACAAGTGCGTGTGAAACATGGACCCTAAGTAAAGGAAAGACCCAGACACTTATAGTAGCACAGCGTGGTATAGAGAGGTGCATGCTGGGCATAACGCGAAATGACCAAAAAGCGGAATGATTGTATAAGAGAACAGACAAGGGTTTGCGATGTAATAGTGTTCTCTAAAAACCACAAATGGAAATGGGATGGATACATAGCTCGAAAAAGGGACAACCGATGGACAAATGTAGTCATCCAGAGGTTAAGAGGTACAAAACGTCTGCAAAATAGACCTAGAGGCCGCTGGATCGATGAAATGGTTAATTACTGCGGAAGTACGTGGCAACGCAACGCACAGGGCAGAGAGAAGTGGAATCAGCTTGGAGAGGGCTTCATCCAGCAGTGTATTGATTCAGACTGATGATGATGACTCTAACGATGCTATTTTTCCACCAATGATAGTAAATCCCTTAATTAATATGTCTTCTGCAAGTCACTATTTACACATGTACCTACTTATAATCTCTACGCTCTATAAGAATATACTATTGCAGTATGTATTTATCTCATTTTTTTTATAAAAATACCTAGATAATTTTACGTACTAAAATTTTTCCCTAAAACTATGACAATAGCTTGAGAATATTCTGCATTTTTCTCCTGGCAGAAAACACTAAATAACACTTAGTGTAATCAGTACCGCTTAAAAAGACAAAATGTGTTCTGGCAAAAAACACTAATTCGTTTTTTTCTAAACAAATAAGAAAATAAACATAAAAAAAGAAAATTTTACTTTTTTTTAAACTTTAACATTCTTAATAAATAAACAGTTTTTATTTTAAAGTCATCATTTTTACGATTACTTAATAAACTCACATGATAGACCATTTCAAACATTTTAAAAACTTCAAAGTCAAATTACTCGAAACTAGTATTCTCGAATTAGTATTTTCTGCCAGAACAGAGACGATATTATGTTATAATATAAATTTCGTCGTAGCATAGTAAAAATATACTTTGATTATATTAAGACATCACAGGAAATTTCAAAAAAATCATTGCCAACCGTTATATCAGAATAACTTGACGACGATACATTAAATTGGCTAGGTATGAACTCATTGATAATAGATATCATGATTTGTGACTACCTATGTGTGTTGATGTTCCTGGTCATAATATCGTATATATTTGTATTTTTCTTATGATCTCTGGCGTCAAAATTGAATAGCAGGTAGGCAAAAATCCTTCGATTGTAGGTATATTATGTAAACGAAATTGTTAACATTGTAGTAGGTACTTATAATATAAAATGACTCACGATGATCTCCAGTAAACGAAGTGTTTACTGGATACTAATAATATGCTTTAATGGAAACCAGTCGAGCGAGTAAAATGATATCAATGTTTTCCGATGTTTTCTTTTTGATATACCTACTTAATACTTATAGTGACGCAGTTCTCAGTTAGTTGTTTAGAAATATTTTTGTCATGACTCATGAATCACAGCTCAATTATCGTGAAGTATTGCATAGTGAGTATGCACTTGTGTTCAAACGGAAATGGTAGTGAGATAAAAGAATATTCCACAAAAAGCTATAAAACACGATAACCCATTAGTTTGAAAGTGACCGTTGATTATTTTAATATATTATTATAAAAGCATTTTATTTAATATCCGGTATTTTTGGATGTTCCAATAGATAGTAGGTAAAGTAAACGCGTGCAAATATTTGAAAATTTGCGAACAATTAATTTAGAAACAGAAACTGCTTTATTAACGACAAATTTATATTATATTCAATTTATTTTGTTCATATAGTAAGTAAGTTGATATTATGCCATATAAACAGCAGCCAAATAATAAATAAGTAGGTGTGTAGGTACCTAATATTATTAAATGTACCAAACAGATAGTTTAAAAATTTACCGTGATATTATATTTCGGTTAACTATCGGTAGAATTCGGCGGGTTAAAAGTATCATAAAAATGGTTATTTTTGATATTTTTGTAATGTTGACGCTCCAAGACTAGACCCATCATAATAATTATCTTGATTACGATATTGTGTATGCAGTGTTAACAGCGTTGCCGGCTTGGCGTTTTTCATGTCATATACAGTATTTCTTGATTGACATCTTTCTAGCTTGCAAAATACGCATTTGGCATACGGCGTTAAATTTAACGTTTTTCGACACCGCAGACAGCTTAAAATCGTCAACAAAAAAGCTAGAATATAACACAAATTTGCTTGAAACTCAACATTATTGAACCTTATAATATCTTACTAATAATTTTAATGTAATGTACGATAGGTAGGTATTTAAGTTATGAATGATGACTGATGATCAAAAGTGTCGTAGCTGATTATTTTTGGTTGTGAGACTTAATGAATTTATTATTTGCATAACAATTAATTCTACTTCAATATAGGTATTCTGTTGTCGCAAAACAATGTTTAAAATTATGACTTACTGTTTTGATATCTTTGAAATCTAGCGTTTTTTTCTGCCACCTAATTCATTTTCTGATCGTGTCTGCCATATGTTTTTGAATGACAGTTGGCAACACTGAGTATTACGGGTTAATAACGGGGGTCGGGGGCGCATATTTACACCTGAAAGTGCAGGGGGTCCGTATTTTCTCTGATCACCATTATGACGTCTGTAACCAAGATAAAATAATTGTAAATCTATAAGTAATAGTAGCTATTTATCATACAGGCGCGAGAGGCGCCTGCTTCAAAATATGTCCATATTGAGGGCGCCTGATATTTTCAACAGACAGAATTTCAGTTTCAGGTTAGAGATTACACAAAACAGACACAAACTTGTTAGGTAGTCGTTTTGTCACAGTAGAAATGCCTCAAAATCAATTTGTGATTGAACCTTCAGTTTCCACGGGATTTTCGACAGGTTTAACATATCCACGTGATTACCAATGTTTTTGTTGGAAACTAGAATACGTGGGTAGTTTACACACTCGAATACTAAAAAGTGTAAGGATAAAATAACATTTAAATAAATTCTTTTGTAATAATCTGTATGAATTATTTATATTTAAGATGAAACTGATTAGGGGCAATTTGACAACTTTCCATTAAGGTATAAAATGAAGGACATATTATTGGCATACATTATTTTACATTATATACACATACACCATAATAAACAAATTAAGACTCGCAGATGATACTACGCAAATCGTGGCTGATGAAAGGGAACCAAGAGAGTTGCTACACCAGGTAGAGGAAGAGAGTCGCAAATATGGCCTCCTCATTAATATAAATAAGACCTAATAAATGGTTACTGGTCAGGCAACCCTTCTACCAGCAGCAAGTACCTACTCTATAACCTAAAAACAGTGGACGAGTTTGTGTATCTGTGATCGACCATTAGTGGACAAGGTGGATTTGAAGCAGAGATAAGAAGGCGCACACAGATTGCAAAAAATGTGATGACACGTCTTACCACTATATGGAAGGATAGAGGAATTTCAATTAGGTACTACAAAAATGATGCTTGTGAAAAGATCTGTGTTCTCCATATAGGTACAGTGTTGACTCATGGACCCTGAGGGCAAGGGATCGGAAGATAATATTGATACCTTCGAAATGTGCTATTGGCACCGAATGCTCGGTGCGAACACATAGCAAACCAGTTAATCATCCAGATTCCAGAGACTTAAAGATAAAGGAACGGCTCTGGACAATATGTTTGAGACTAGGGAATCCAATCCCGGGATCCCGAGCTATTTTCGATACCTATGAATCCCGGGATTGATAAACATAATCCCGGGATTTCGGGATTGATTTTTTTATCAATTTTTATGGAAAATATAACAGAAAAAATACTTTTAATATAAAATAACTACATTAGAAATAAACTGAGTTTGAATGAAGTTTGATGTGTAGGTTGCCGATTCATTTTATTTTTTCACATAGATTATTAAAAATGAGAAAGATTGGTAAAAAAACAATGCTTCGCACTTTTAACAAAGTAATTCCACCATGATATCATACGTTTTACGGCAGTTTCATATTTGGCTGACTAATTAGATTTATGAAGCGGAAAGGCCATAAGTACGCCATGATTATTTGCTTTACTATTTTAAATCTCGCTGATCTATTCATTATGTCTTTACTATCAGAAATAGCAATCTCATATTAAATTCACATTATTATTTATATTACAATATTATTTACTCCATTAAACTTGTGTATTTCCAAGATTTAACGTATACAATATTAACAATAAATGTCTTAAATAGTATAAATTATACTAGATTTATTTTTGACCGATTTTATCAATGTTATTTGTAAATATAAAAATTTTATATTAACAATGGAAAAAAATCCCAATCCCGGGACCAGGGGATTGTCAAATTGTAATCCCGAAATCCCGGGATCAGAATTTTGGCTCGGGATTGGATTCCCTATTTGAGACAGATTCTATAGTATTTTGGACATATTATTATTCGATGCGGACCGGATAACCTGGAGAAACTGGTGCTTTTGGGTGTGAAGGAGCATACTGGGGGCAGCCTTCACTCTGCCCTAAGAGCAGCAGAGGAACGCGAAGGGTGGAAATTCGCTCAAAAGATTATGAAATTTCACGGAAGTCACGAGGGAACATGACCAAGATGAGAGACATCATGAAACAATGCAGTATGGAATAACTACGAGTAATAATAAATTTGACAGGGTTTAATGAGGATGGGCAGCGAGGCGGGTCAGTCGACTGAATAAGATTAAGTAACAGAAGACAAAAAACTTTATTTATAAAATATTGACCTTTGTATTGGTAGTCTAACTATCATTTCATTTATTGCATTATAAGCAACACGTGCCTGTTTTGATATTTTTAAAAAGAAAATCACCAACTTTTTAATTAAAATTTTTTGGATCGAAAATGAATTCGTTAAGCAAATTAATTTTATAGAAATTATTGAAAATCTAAAAAATATACCCAGATGCCTACCTAGTATAGTATATTTTTTTCTGCGAACCAAAGATCACATGTCTCAATAATTATTAAAAATAACATGAATCTTCTTTTTGCATTGATTTTAATTAGACTTAGGTATATAGCTTTCATCTCGTAATAAATGTTTGTCAACTTACCGATATTACAGTGTTTTCTTTAACATCTGCATTACCCATTTCATTATGTACCTATAGATTTAAAAGATAACACTTGGCTCCCATACTGCCCTGCTAAGTAAAAAGACAATGTTTTTAGTTTTAATGAAATGAGAACCCAAATTTTAAACTACCCTTTATCATATACCTAATATGTAAAATTATTAGATTGTTTTGACAGAACTTTTAAAATGTACTCTTGTCTATTTGTATATTTAGAGATTATGTCAAAACAATCTAATAATTATTTTACATAACTACTATAAAAGAAAATATAGAAAATTTGGGTTCTCATTTCACTACAATAAAAAAAAACACTGTCTTTTTACTTATCAGGACAACATATGTATTATTCATATATGTACTTAGGTACAATACATTCATATTTAATAACCTTTGTTGTGTAAGTGTCAAATATGATTTCCTTTCATATTTCACTGTTAGTCAAATTTACGTGACAGCTCGATTTCACGGCTTGATTTATGAAGAATCAATTAATTTAATCGTTGCTTTACCGTAAGAGCATGTTTCTAACTTATAATATGTATTGCAAACTTTTCTATTTCTATTTTATATACATTTCTCTGTTTACAATAAGCATATTTTAAAAAAACTAGCTGTATCCAGTAAGACTATATTTATGTGCGATACATTAAACAAACACAGACAGTAAGTGAAATTTTAGTTTCATTCTGCTACCAAAAATCAAGAAAGCATTCCTCTTTTTGTTATCAATAAGTAAAACAATGCGCCTGACAGGATAATAGGAAGAGTAGTGAAAGAATGTCAACCATGTCAACGATATAAGCACTTAAGCCGGGGCTAATGGTCAAAATAATCTAACTTATTTTAAGTCAGGATACCTATAAACGAAACGTACAAAACAAATTTCCAGATTTCTTTAATGATAACATCTTTATTTATTTTTTGAATGACAGCATATTAAATTATTTGTCAACATTTAGCACAATCGCTTAAAACAGGCACGTACAACGATTACGTGTTAGATATATTTGTCGGTCTTAATAATATAGTCTCATATAAATTTAATAGGCGAAGGCATTTAGTAATAATATACCTACATAAATATGATTTCAATTAGATTTTGAAGGGAACAAATTAACCATTCTTATGTTTCATAGTTCATTGATCATTTTCTTCCTTTCTTAACTTTCTTCTTTAATAAGCACAGTGGTGCATGGTTGTAGCATCAGTCCCGTGCGGCTCCGTTTCGGGACAGAATGACCACTTAAAATCACTTCTTTTAGACACGTTAATAGCGTGATGGAAGGCGGCCGTGCATATACACGGCTGTACATACATGACGGGTGGTGGTGGGAAAACAAAGTAGTTATTGATCAGCTGACTTGAAACCTCATTACATCACTTGATTCGTACTGCATCAAATAGAGTCTCCCGCAGGAGTTAGAGAAAGAGAATATATAAATATCCACGCTTTAAACAATGGCGTGGTTTCTCTTGCCGTCGCGCATTAGGTATTTTTCTTCAGTATAATAATAGTTTGAATATGAGTGTCCAAAATACACATACTTACAAATAATTTTCACAACGAATGGGAAATTCAGTATCTTGAGTACCTAATGGTGAACGACAAATAGGTATTGTTATTCATATAGCGCCTGAGTGTCATCAGCTAAATACTATAATACATTTGTTGAAGTTGAAAAATGGTAGTGTGTCTTTGTAGATAACAGCCTACTTCAATTTGGACATGCCTGGCAAAGAATATACAAGCTAAGTACTTATTGTGAGATTAAAAAAAAAATATCGATACAAATCGGAAACGCTGTAATAGCAAAAACATTCGATGATTGATCAGTTTCCGTTGCATACACATATGTCCGAAAATTTGTACGTATGCAGTTAGCCGTATGACAGTTCATCTTTCGATGTTGTATCGGAAATAGATTTCCGTATTATATTGAGCTCAAATTCATTCAAAGATAGAAGAAAATAGGTAGATATGCAAGTAAATTATAAATACAATCATATCGCATATTTTTTTTTTTTTTTTTGTGATTTTACCGAGGCTTTGACTGCGACTCGCTGTCATATCGCCTCTTCTCTTCTAGAAGGGGATCCTTCGATCAGGTCCTCACTCCTATTCTGTTAAATGGCTTTATAATTATTTTGTCTAGCTCTTCCGTCTTTCTTTCTTTCTTCTTTAGACGCCAGTGTTTTATGCACCAGAATCGCTCTCCTCCGTATCCATCCCTTCTGTATTTTCGATACATCGTGTAATCATTGAATTTCAGATAGTCTAATTCAGACCTCAGCCAAGTCTCTGAGATTAATGCTATTGAAATTTTTTGTCTTATTAAGTAGAGTTCTATATCATCCTTTTTTTGCTTCATACTTCTGGCATTCCATTGTAAAATCCTAATTTGTTTTTTATTATCCATTTTGCTCCAGAACCTCCCCTAGAATTTCCTTTAAGTGTCCTTCTTTGAATTGTTTGCATACCCAGTCCACTGCTTTAATTATTAGTTGTTTAATGATCTGCTGCCAGTCTCCCCCTTTCAGCAAGACTTTCATAATTTCTCCCATCGCGTTAACCTCTGTCTTCCCCTTTGAATTTTTCTTATTTTTTGTAGGCTTTACGCTACTACCTGTATATATTATTGTTGAGCCTGAAGCTTCTACCACCGCTTCTTCTTTCTTTTTGTTTTCCTTAGTTTTTTGAATTGTTTCGCTTTCATCTCTTTCTACGATTTTTTTTTGTTTTAATATGTCAGCATAGCTATTATTTAACATATTTTTTTTTGCTTCCTTGAAAGGTATGTTCATTTTTTTCATTGCTTCTTTGCAATTCTTTTCCTCTTGCCACTTTGGGCATTTTTGGCTGTTTGCCGCGTGGTTACCTTTGCAATTGATGCACGTAATTTCCTCATTTTTTTCGCAGGTTTTGTGGTTTTCACCACACTTAGGGCACGTTTCTACTGTACGTCCGCAATTGTTCGCGATATGCCCATATCGCCAGCATTTGTAGCATTGCATAACCCTGAATACATACGGTTCTACAGCAAAAGAGACTCCATATATGTAAATTGTTCTCGGCAATATTTTCTCCCCAAATTTAATACTGACTGACGAGGTCTTTGTCAGCTCTCCTGTATCACCTTTTCTTGTCAACCTCTTAAGGTTGATTACTTTTGCATCACTTTTGATTTCCATTTGCAGTTCTTGGAGGTCCATATCAATATCGACTTTTCTTATTACTCCATAAGAGCAGGAGTCATTCTCTTTGGTCACAAAACCGAGATCTTTGAGTTCTCCAGCTTGTTTCACTTTATCTGCTTCTTTTTCGTCTTCTACTTGGATGTACGTCTTTAAATTTTTATTGTAAATTTTCTGTACTTTTACTCCTGCCTTATGCAGCATCTGCGCTATTTTCAATTTTAATGGAATTTTACTTCCCGTCGCTATCATGACGATGTTTTGGTTTCCCTTTGGAGTGACCCCAGAGTCTCTTCTGGGTTTTTTTCCAGAGGTCACCGTCTGCCATTCTTCTTCTTTTTCTCCAACCACTTCCTCTTCATCATCGTTTCTTTTCTTCTTCGTTTTTTTGGTTTCATTCACTTCCATCGTGGTGTTTTCCATTTTATTGCTTTTGCCGTTCACGCGGTCTTGGAATTCGCGCAACAGTGTGAACAAAAAACAGTGTGGACAACCCCTCGCTTCACAGCGTTTGACGCACTCCCCGCACAAAGTGCACTATCCGTGCAACAATAAATATTTTTCACTTTTTCTCAAGCACTGGCACTGATTGTCAAAATCACATGGGACCACACATGTTGAGTTTATTGTCAAATTCATTTACAAACAATATTATTTTTGTTGTATCCCGTATTTATAACCGTTCGCGAGTAACCAGGCGAATAGCGTCCCGAATCCGCAAGCGAAGTTGTACAACCTCACTCCACCGCTGTTGGCTTCCGACTCCTTCGCATATTATATTAATATACATGTGCTCGAGAGCATCAAGTCATGCCTATCAAATAACAAATTAATGTTTTTATTGAATCTGATAAAATTGGAACAATATATAAAGACAACTTTAACTTTAATCACGGTGACATGTGCTACGGCGAAATGTAATATTATGTAACTACATACAATTTATTTGATTACTCAACGAAAAAGTTGTGTTATCTTTCCAGTCGCCGATTTAATAAGTAGTTCACGATGACTAATAAATAAAAATTATTACAATAAATAAAATAAACTCTGAACTCGAGAGGTGAGATGAGTCGACTAAATTTTTTTTTTTATACCAATTTACATTATACCTAACAAAATTATCTACCAGTTGATTGGCGAACGAAAATAATACCATCGTTAAATTTTGTCTTTTATTATTTACTTAACTATGTTAAATATCATCACACTATTTTGCAATTGGTTTTCACTATCTAAAACTAAAACTATAGGAATAATTACCAAGCCTATCTGGACTTTCTCGTAATAATGTCGGTGTTTTAATGTCTCCCACACGTGGTTATTTATAGTACCTACCTATGTATTCTTGGTGCGGTTGTGTTCTAATTACCATGTACGGAAACCAGTCGAAGATTGAGTAAGAAATGTATTAAAGTTTGCTAAAGGTCCTAAGAATAGGTAGTTATTCTTTCAACATAACAGTTTGTAGGTACCCGGCCTAACCAAGAATATTAAAATCATATACGTAGATACCTACTAAAAGTATTTATTTCCCATAAACAGAATCAATTTATACATATCCACCGAACTTTTAAGATGATTGTAGACAGTCGCAAACCACAATCAACGGTGGTTATAATGCCGTGTCCACACTGAAACAAGTTGCTGGCAACCTCATTAAACTTTACGATAATTATCATTATAAAATAAAAATTATCGTAAAATCTAACGAGGTTGCCAGCAACTTGTTGCCAGTGTGGACACGGAATTACGCACTGAGGACTGCATTTCACATTCGTACACTACGTAGCGTGCAACGGACTACTACGAAAATCGACAGGTCGTTCCCCACTTACTACATGACCGCGCCTCATCTCTATCACAGCAAACCATTAATTTATTTATTTAAATATACAGTATAGATTGTTTCATGACTTCATAAATAATACAGATAACTTTATTGTGTTTTGAGTTATTGGTGTTAATAACTGTTTCAGACTATAGACCTACCATAAGATCGATCCATATATTATAACTAGTAGTAAATACACAGCCAGAAATATGTAGCAAAACAAATAATCAATATTAGTAAGCCAAAAAGAATTAAAAAAAACTTTATTCCTAAACCGATGTTCTTACCTACTTACTTATTAATAACTTAATAATATCGTCTCTGTTCTGGCAGAACACACTAACTGGAGAATACTAGTTTCTAGTAATTTGACTTTGAAGTTGTTAAAATGTTTGAAATGGTCTATCATGTCAGTGAGTTTATTAAGTAATCGTAAAAAGGATGACTTTAAAATAAAGACTGTTTATTTATTAAGAAGGTTTCCAGACGGTAAAGTTTGAAATAAGGAACATTTTGGTATAACTAACTCAATATGTCATTTTTTAGAATAAGTGTCTTCTGCCAGAACAGTGACGATATATTCTACTAAATTAACTAAAAATAATTACCACTAACTTTATATATGAAACAAAAACAATAAATTTGAGCAACACGTGCTCGCAATTTTTAAATGACCATAGTCATCCAAATCACTATTTACCGGCAACGTGTACCAGAAATATTTAATTAAGGCGTAGAAATTATATTTTACTCTAACGCATATTGCGGAGATATAAGCGTGACGAATGCTCTCTCACTCGTATTATGGTTCGTTTTTGTTAAGGCCTTGACAAGAACCGATTTTTTGTATACCATTAATGTGAACGTTCCTACTGCTTTATTGTTTTAAGAATATCGGTGTTATGTTATAAATATACTCAAAACTCAAAGAAAAAGATTAAGTATCTTTTTCTTTGAGTTTTGAGTATTATGACAAACAATGTCATATTATGACAATTCGTACAAAATCTGTATTTAGCTTATTTTTGAAAACAATTGGGCCTAAGACATGGTTGATTTGGTGTTCAATAAGAATTTTTGGTCTCAGGACATTGTTAACTGATACGAAATGGCATTTTTAAATATATCACAAACAACAAAAACGAAATTATTACGTACCTCGTTGCTATTTTTTTTTTATTAACCTTCATTTTAGATCACAATAAAAATTATTATCTATCATGGCAAGTAACCAACAAAACTAAACAAATAAAACATGTCAAATATATTTTTCAATGAACTTCGAACACAATTAATATCCTAAGGGTACATTCTATGTGGCTTAAACGATTTAATTTTAACAATTGAATCACATACAAATTTGTATTGTGTTGTGTTAAAATTGTTTCACATCAAAATTCTCATTTTAGACATACCTACATACATATTATTTTAATATCGTTTGTATTCATAATGGCAACTATTTTATAAACCCGAGTCATACCTATTTGTTTAAGTACATAATAGTATTTAGTATTACAAACCATGTTAGAATAATATAAAGCATCTACCTATATTTCTTTGGTTAAATTATTTTGATTCATTTCAGGTAAATAAATTACATAGTAGGTACCTATTACATACAAGGAAAATCACATGTTATAAGTTGGTAGCTAAACACCACTTAGGTACTTTTACAACTGTTACAATGTGTATTTTTATACACATATTTATTTACTAACATTAAAACCTACTAAAAATGTTTTGACTAACTAAACAGTTTTATTGATGAATTATAGCTATTCCATGATATACATATCTATCTGTGTGTACCTAATAAATCCTACTTAATTATGTACAACAAAAAATTGCAATATTTTAAGTATTACATACGAAAACACGTGTACCTATACTTATTAGGAAAATTGAATAGTTTCATATACTTAAATAAAAATAAAAAAATTTCGTCTCGAGAATTCTCGAGAAATAACCAGGAAAGGTCAGTCTCCAGCCTCAGGAAATGAATTTTACGAAATTTCGATAATTCTCATTTCTGATGTTGAATCTTGACAAGTGCTATCCATTTTACGATATACGATTAGTAAAAGTTAAAAATATCTAGGTAAGTACCCACTTAATTGTGGGTATTTTTAGTTTATTGATATTTCCAGCATCGCACGGGTCTAGCATAAAAATTCTCCTAACATGACATGAACTGTTTTGTCAATAGATCATGTTGACGTGTCCACTAACCAGTTAGGAGTGGGCTTTCTCGCAGTAACTTTACATTTGCTGTCGCTAATGGCAAAACAAGCAAAGTTAAAAGAATTCATAATGTTTTGAATACGAGAATTTCCACCAGTGACATGAAAAAAAATGAACCGCATTGAAAATAAACGAGTTAACCATAGTTCAACTAATAAAATGAGACATAGGTACCTCTCTCCTCGTAAGAGTTGCGCTTTTCAAAACTGGCTACGCTCGTAATGCAATAATATGAGACAAATAAAGTACTATACTTATTATTGAAAATTACATACCTACATTTGGTAAAAACTATTATAACTAGTGCTGATGGTGTATTTAAGTAAAAAAAATAGAATTGACAATGACATGTGGTAGTTATCTTATTAATGAATATTTGAAAGTAGATATAAAGTCAGACAACTACAATTCTACCAAAAGTATGTAATTATGAAAAAATATAATAATGTGTAGGTACTTAAATAAATTGTGAAAAAGTATTTATAATATTCTATGAATTTCAGGTGTCTAGTAAGCGCCAGTCTATAGTGTCGAGGGTCCCAGGTTCGAATCCTGGGTCTGGCAAGTACACAGTCATATTGTTTTTCAATCTGTATATGAGTCAGAGTATGGACCTAATAGGTTGAGCAAGTGGCCGACATCCATTTCTCGTAAAAATAAAATCTGTTAATACAAAACCTCCACTCTGTGGAGGCCCATATGATCGGACATGCTCGAAAGAAAAATAAGTAATAAAGCAGCACCGTCAGCACGTGCTGCTTTACGGTAGCGAATCATGGCCCCTTACGAAGGCTCAGAGCAACTGTATACTGAGCTTCGAAAACAGATGTTTCCGACGGATAATGGGTGAGCGGGTGGTATGACTTTAGGAGCAACAAGGAGATAAGAGAACGCACCAAGCAGCCTCTCATCACGCTGAGAGTAAAGAGGCGACGTTGGACCTGGCTCGGCCACGTGCTGCGGATGCCAAAAGAGAACCTCAACCTGGCTTGACTGTTCTTTCGACCGGATTCCGGCGTCCTAGAAGGCCGCTAAATACTATCTATAGAGTATATACGACGGAGCTACGTGATGCTGGTTTGACCTGGAACGAAGCAAGAAGAGTGGGATTCTTGGAGGCGCCGCGTGGTGTCCATATTCTCCAACTAAGGGGCAGATATGGCCGAGGAAGAAATAAGAATTAATAAAAATATGGAAGTTCTAAAAATTCTTACATCGAATAGTTCTGTAAAATTGTGTTTTTGTAAATGTCCGAGTTTAACGTAGGGACCGTCGACTGATAATTTTTTTGCTGTCGTTTTAACTGTATGTTTATAAATGATACTTATTATATTTAGAGGCATGTAGATATCTAGATAATATGTTAATGGTGGTGTTTGACATACATAAATACAATGTATTTATTAATAGGATTACCTATATTAAACTTATCGTTATTCGTATTGTATGCAACAAACGAAATAGACATTTTGAGATAGAATTTTGGTCACATACCCCGCAAGACAATCTGGATATGCTAACTCCAGTTGAACGGGCTAAATCAAGAGTGCCACGGGGTTTTCATTAGACACTATTGACTGTGGAAATGGTGGAACCAGGCCAAATGGGACGTTCGTTAACTTCTGGTTGTGGTAGTTAACAATGTTTAATTCTCGAGTGGGAGAAACATGAAATAAACGTAAAGACGTATTAAAGAATGTTATTTAAAATACTTAAGTTTGTACACCTATGCATTAAAAGTTTGTCATGTCACCAAAACGCACATTCAATATTGGTGATATTTGAACATATGAGGTATTTCAAGCATTTTATGGCCTCATTGGCTTCAATATTTGGATTTATATCTTATTAATTTGTTATGTGGGTGGAATCAAGGTGTGGAGGGAAATATCCGATATCCAAATCACACTAACCACGATTCCTCAGTCGTGACGTCCCACAAAGGAAAATTATATACAGTCACATTTTACCATGAAATAAACGATTATACTTATAAATTATTTTTTAGTAAATAAAAAAATAGCTTAGTTAAATATTTTTCAATGAGCTTCGCATAGACAGTTTTCTAAATACGTAACTGTGTGAAAGGTTCACTCACATTATTCTATGTTGCGTTAAAGATGTGTGTGAAAAAGTTTCTAAACAAACAGTTAGCAAGTATTTGACACCATTTTCTTTCAAACACAATAATTATAACTATTCCATACTAACTTACTTGCTTGCCATCTAAAATTATTAGGTATGTTCTAAAATTTCATCGCATTTGATGAGAACAAAATTGACTGCAGTTGTCAACACAACTGTTTTTATTTGTTTATCAATTTGCTACTGCGGACCAATAGATTGTGTAAATCTCATAACTTGATGTATATATCTATATTTAGTACTTACTTTAGTATTTGAAGTAACTAATAAGCAGATTCACCTAACAATAATATTTACCTACACACCTACAAAATATTAAGCACTTTGCCTAGTAAGATGCAATTAGTGTGAGCTAAAAAGGGTAAGTATGTTATTAAAGTAAATTATTAAATAAATATGTAGGTACCTACTCAAATATACATTTTCACATTGGTAAGTAGATACATATTATACACATTCGTATTTTACTTCCTATACTTCCAATGATTTAATTGAGCTCGTTCTCTCTCTTTATATATTATTTCTCTCAAGAAATAATTAAGACATCGTGGGATTAAGCATAATAACATAAATATAATTACTTAACTGGATATGTAGGTAAATGTGTAAATACATCAAATAACATAAGATATGTTGAGTAAGTATTAGCGTAAATATTGAGTACCTACATGGTTTATAGTGAGAACTGGAAATATAGGTAACATGAAATCTGACACTTGTGGCAAATACATAGGTAAGTTTCATTTGTGGAAAGTGTTTTCAATTAGGTACTTAATAATAATTAAAATCATTGGAGGCGCGGTATAGAAGGGGGTGACAGTATATTACAGCATTGAGTGAAATTATTATCTTAGCCGCAGTTTGAATTCTCTGTAATAAAACAATATATCGTCGTAAGACTTTATTTTATGTAAAGAGCGTAATAAATATCAGGTAAATATTATTACAAGAAGTACTGATATTTAATTTAATATACTTTACACATTACCTAGCTAAGTTAGCTAGAATCGGTTTTATATTACAAACAGTACGAGAACATGCACATATCACATATAAGTAAGTACCTCCTAGCCAAATTACAAAATAATTAATTAAGTGTTTCCTCATCAAGTACCTAATAAGTATTAAAATATGTAGGTATATGAAGCAATATAATAATATATAAATGAATGAGTAAAAACGACGTACGTATGCGTGACATCTATCACATAGAAAATAAGCACTGCAGTCCAATCAATATGCTATCAAAAGTCTAATTGGATACTTATTATACCTTACTTAATCCATTTTCACTCTACTAGAAGTGATTAAATTTATGTTTGAATGGTCCATTTCATACTGTAACAAACACATCGTAATATCAATTAAAATTTCAATACTTATCTAAATTCTAAGCCCTTTTAAAAGCCTGGTCACAGTAATTAATAATGATTATTAAAACACATTTTAATAAAATGCCTCTGAAACACATCAGCTGTTGACAACGGTCGTTCAACTCAATTAGTACTAAGTCAACTTTAAAATTATTACATGAACAAAATGAAATGTCAAAAGAATCGTACACATAGATACATTACAGTTTAGGTATATTATAATTATTTTCTTTTTACTTCATCGTGGGTTCATTTACAATCCGTCTATACTGGCAAATATTAATTTTCTTGTTCCCACCAATATTACTCGTAACTCTGCAGTATTCATGATACCCCGTCGCAGGACGGATGTGATGTTTCATGATGCTGTGTATCGTGCGATTAACCTATTTGATTGTTTTTTTTTATAACTAGGTACCTATATCATTAATCATAATTGTGGACATGTTTAATAAGTTAAATTTATAATTGTATTATTTATCATTTCATTTTAATATATACATACGTAAGCATATACTCTCCCTTCTACTTTATTGTAATATTGGTTGTTATTTGTACCTAATTAAGTAATTTTTATAATTTGTCTTTATTATGTGTGTTATGGGAACGGCGGGATCATTTTCGTCTAAAAACCTTCTATATTTATTTAAACTGAGTTTATTAAAAGCTAAATAATATATGTAATAAGTATATAATATAGGTATATAGCAGATTATATTATTTTAGAGAATAACTTTTTGCAATCTGATTTGATACACTGAATGCAGTCGATGCGTCTTTCCCTAAGGTTGAATTTAAATTGAATTGAAAAGGTATTTTGATTCTAAATAGGTAAAACCAAATATGACGCATGGCATTATTATACATTTACTTTGATGAGGAAAGTGGATACATATAAAACAATATCCGTTAGGAAGAAGTTTGAAATAATGAGCGGTAAAAATGCATTGCATTCCGGAAGTTTTCGATTGATAGATCAATGGTGCGATAAATGAAATCTTTATCAAACACATTTCCAGATATTCATTATGCTGCTTATTAATACTTGATAAGAATAATATAAAGATATGCTTAAATTGCGGGGCTATAACATGTATTATAGCGTATTGACCGATCGTTGTAATGCCATAATACTCTTTTTTCTAAATAAATAATTTTAGTACGTACGTATCAATTCCGTGAATTTTATAGATATCCCTAGTTCAGACCAAGAACATCTGTACGTGAACAATGTTTTCCATCCACGATGGAGTAGAAAACAACACGGACACTTGTATCAGAACATTTTAAATGGTCTCCAATTGTTTTATACAACCTTAGAACAGTTTTTATATAATATTCATTATTTGTTCATGCATATAATATGTAGGTACTTATTAATATTCATTTGTACTTGGCATTACGAAGGTAGTTTCACATTTCTAGATAACTATGTCTAAATACCAGTGCGAGTATTTAGTAAGATTGAGTACGTACCTACAAGTAAATACTTAACTAAACATAGGTCTTTCGTGGGTAGTGAACATTTATCAATGACATCAGTTACATCGTTCCAAACTACATAATAATATGTACCTATCTACTGTAGATTATGACGTGTTCAAATTTGAATTTGATATACCAACCTAGGTACAAAATACTTTTTTCAAAATGTCGTCTGGTCAGCAATAATATTAGTGGGTACTCTTACATCAACACAAAAAATCTCCTAAAATATTCCCTATTCCATAAAATAAAGACAATTTAAAAAGGAATCATGATGATATTGTAGGTAGGTAGGTACTTACCAATTTACAAATGTAGTCGTAGGCCTTTATAAGTATTATTACATAGTATAAAAATAACATAATAAATCTTTCAATTTATCGATTTTATTTAAGCTTTTCTCGAATAAACTATGTACGGCAATCAGCTTCTCATATACACTCCTCCCTGAAGCATGTGTGCGTGCGCAAAAATATTATTGAAAGAAAGTTTAGTCCATAAAATCTGTGCATGATGCATTCATTTACATGCCATTAGCAGAAGAGAGAGAGAGAGAGAGACTAAATATAATCATTCGACAATGTTCTGGATTATGTTATAAAGATTCAAGATGTATTTTATTCCAAGAAATTCTCAGTTCAATAGCCGTGGGAAAACACTATCAACGAAATGAAACAAAATATCAATCTATGAGCCAATGTTGTGTTAGAGACTTATGAGTATAATCTTTAATCTTTTATTAAATAAAACTAGTTACCTAGAAAAGTATATAGGCAGACGCCGTATACGGTAGTTCTATTAAAATCTAAATTGTTTTACTTTTAATTTACATTTACAGAAACCCTATAATGTGGCGTATTACCAACGCATGTTTATATACGCATACCAAAATGTTTTCGTCTACTTATGTAATAAATTGGCATTATTTTACGTGGTTTCTTTGTTAGCTTGGTACCTACGTAATCAAATCAAACCCTGCTCAAAGCGACAGAGCAAATGGTGATTGAACCAAGAATACAACTTGTACATGGCGTTGGTTAGTTTTTAAACTTCAATTATTAAACCCTGCCCCAACTAAAACATCATCTGCAATGTGTATTCTCATTTAAATGAAAACAAATAAGTAAGTCTGCAAAGTTTAGTATGCACCGGTAGGGAGGGGTGCAGGTAGGCTGTAGAGCACTTTATTATGTGCCGTTCCAATGCAACGCACGCCCTATCTACTCCCACGGGACGTCACTGCATCCAAAATACATTACAGTATATATCTAGGAAGTTTAGTATTGACGATATAAAACCATAATTAGATACATGCATACATGTATACTCTGCATAGTACTTTAGGAGGCCTTCACCGGACAGAAGAATAATGATTGTGAGATTCTGATTTACGCATTACGTACATTCGTATTCTATTACAACACAACAGAAATGTCCTGCATTCTTAAATTACACGTTAGATACTTGTTTTCCCACTCGGCGAGTTAAGCAGAACTTGTTTAGCAAGGTAGGTATGTAGGTAATAGGTGTGTATTATATATATAATATGTACATATGTGCATCCCACGCTTTGAGATGCACTCATCTCGCACAACAGTCTACTCAGCGTCGACTCAAAACTCAGACTCACACGAGTCAAAAGTAGCTTGTAACAATTTAACCAAGATTTCTCTAGGCACTAATGTCAACAGTTTGCGTTTTAAAAGCTTTCGAATTAACATACCCATATAGACACACATATTTCATTATATGATTATCAGTACCAAAATAATATATTTACATAGCTAAATGCTACAAGTATAACGATTACAATAATCGTGTAGTGCAGATATACATACTATTAGTTAATACGGTTTACATTACGTGGTTTAAAATGTGGTTAACTATTCGTCACAATTCTACCGATTAGGTACCCAGCAACGTTAACTATATAATATACTAGGTACATTACATTGTAAAACACTGTGCAATCTTATGGAAAGTTATATTAGATTAGATTAGAATATCAGCTATCATTACTAGATGGCATAACATTGTGGGTAACATAATTTATAATAGTGCTCAGTGCACATAGTTATACGATGATATAGGTGAGTGATGTAATTTACCAGCAATATATAAGAATATACAGGTAAACATATGCTTTTGAGGCTAAAACCACACAATCAAATACATTAATTATAGATGAACGTCAATAAAATTGATTTAACGGGAACTTGTGCAGTCAAATATGATTTCAAATTAAAACTTGGTAGGTCCCTACTATTACAAATTTCATTATAAACATGAATTATTCATGATTACTCAAGATGTTTATAAGTCTGTAAGTCGCATAGACTGCGGTGGGGGGGGGGGGTGGTTATATTGAAAGAATGCCAGACGACAAGACACCAAACATAATAGCCAGGTGGATACCACATTGGAAATGTCGTATGGGTAAACCACGAATAAGTTGGATTGACTGTGGATGAGAACTGGAACAGGATGGAAAAGTCTGGAAGATGAAAACAGGAGAAGATTATAACAAGACAGCACAAACATGACGTTTTTGAAGTTCGGGTGGGTTCGAAAGTTTTCAGTCTAACAATATTTTATCATGCTTGTCTTTGTAAAGGTTTTTTGTAAAACCCGATAGAGATGGGGTATTCATTTTAAAACTGTAAATATACTATTGTATCGTGTAAAACAGACTTTTCATACACAGCGACGCAGCGATTGGTGTTCTATATGCGCACGAAAGTAAGTTGCTTCTGCGCAGGTCAGTGCTGCGTTGTTTAGCTATTAGCAGGCGAATCTAGCCGAGGACTATGGGCCGAAAAGGTTTTTTTTAAGTTGTAACATGCTGGATATTGGGTCTGTCATTTTGAAAAAACAGTAGATTTTGGGATTTTTTATTTTAGAATTCTGTTATTCTATGCGTATTTATATGCATTTAAATAGCATGGATGAAAATACATTAATATCAGGAATATAATAATAATCTGTATTGTATATTGTTTCTAATATTTTTAGGCAATTATTTTATTATGAGACAGTACTTATTTATTGTTTTTTCACTGACACCAGTTAAAAATGTGAAGACTATCATACCATGAAATAATAAATATATTTGATTATTATCTGTCATAGTTCGGTTTTCGCAGCGTTTAAATAAATTTTAAAAACTGACTACTACCATCTGTAAATTGTAGTCTTAGTTCAATGAAAACAAATATCTATGTATGACTGACAAAGTTTAGTATGCACTATTTATGGTAGATTTTAACAGCCTACCTCCACCCTTCGCCACTGCTACCTATATAGACCATATTGAATAACAATATGTTCAGATACTTAGGTTCTTCAAAATAAATACATAGGTATAGCTGATAACAGGTGATAGGCCGAATCTACCAAAATATACTCAGGTTAATAGAGCTGATAACGACAGTATGATTAAACATATCATCCAAAATTAGCAAATACTTGAAATTTTATGATATTTATTTATTCATTTTTTAAACGCACCTATGTGAAGCGTTATCTTGATCCAATGACAATCTTGGGCACCGAACTACTTGTGGTCGTATCTATGTCACCGTTTTTTATTAAAATGGTATCTAATAATATATTTAATATAAATATATGCAATATCCCATATATTTACTTAGGCCCTACTTATATAGGTATATATATATATTGCTGATGTTTGATTAACAAATAGCTACCGCTAACTTGACAGGATATGCGTAGAAAATAATGTATGGAATCATATAAAGGTCTGTTAAAATATTTCAGTTTTACATAGAAACATTTTTGAACGCCTAATTTTGAAAATATTTAGTATAGTGAAAGAATAGGTACTAGTGAGCTACCTACTAAACAGAATTGTGCCATACTAACAATGAACAAATTGGTATGAAATTATCTTTTTATCAAAAGTAGACGATGAAACGGAAATACTTTTTTTCTTTTGACCATGTCCGATCCTAAGAAGATCGTATGGGCCTCTACACTGTGGAGGAGATTTGTATTAACATATTTTTTTATGAGAAATGGATGTTAGCCACTTGCTCCACCTAAGGTCCATACTCCAAACATAAATTGAAAAACAATATGTATATTTGTCAGACCCAGGATTCGAACCTAGGACCCATCACGTCATTATTAACCGACGCGTAAGCAGATCGGCCATCGTGTAATAATAACAATATCCGTTTTTTCAAGTTAGTTCTGGGTGGTTGCATAGTAGAATATTACATAGGTATTTTTCATAACTTCGCGAAATCATTGATGAGGTTTGGTATTTAAGGGTTAAAATCGCTTGATTATTATCACACGATAATATCATTTTATCGATTCGCTATTATTAGTAGCGACCAGGTTGTCAGTGCCCATTGGCAATATTGTGTATACAAAAGTAACGGACAGGACTCAGGAGGCTTACAAGAGTTAGAATGTTATGTGTAAGTATGAATAAATATGTAAATCGGCGAATGGAATATGTTTGAGCACGTGTCCCATGGGAAATAACCCCCGGCAAAAATTTTGCATGGGAACCACCATAAAATATTAATATTCACATGTACCTATGTATTATTTAATATAATATAGGTACAAGAGAATGTGATGTTACTAAGGGGTACTAATATAAGAATACGATTTAAGCGAAAATAGCCGCTTTTCATTAACCTATATACCACATTTATTTTGAAATGTCGTTATTTTAATTTATTTAACTACAAAACAATCAACCTATTTTAAATATTTATTTATGTTGATAGCGTATTATAATATCATCTTTAAAGCTTCACAAGACGTGTATCTGCGATAGTTAGGTATTCCGTGGCGAGTCTAGGACGATTCGGCGTCTGGACAACTGGGCGCCACGCAATCGAATGAAATTCAAAAACCACATTCGTGAAATATGGGTATTTTTAGAATATATATATATATATTATTTAATACTTGGAGTGAATTTAAATATGAACACGTAAATAAGGATTTAGTTGTGCATATGTTAGAAGTTCCAACGAGAAGAGACTTCTTTTATTTCTATATAAAGCCTCAGGCATGATAATTGTCAATCCGCAATAAAAAACATAAAGTAATATGAATTAAAACTACTAATTAGTACCTAGACAAAAATCGATTACAATTCCTCGTCTAATTTCTATATAATAATCGTAACGAATTGTCCTGGCATCCAGTTGTCCTATTCCCCTACATATAGATAATTTGGCAAATCTTCGTCAATAATCAATAAACGTTTGTTGTCCAAGAATCTTGTAAAATCCAAAGTAGACGTAGTTGCTGATTTTCTCGATTGAAGTTACGACTATTGTGGTAGGTAGTAAGAAACATAAGTATTATGCAGAAAACAATAAAAAATATAGTATTTTAAATATACTGGTTCAGCAAACTCGATACGTACTATATTTAATTATAATAAATAGATACGATGAAACTTATTCGATAAACTCTGCCACCATAGTTATATTAATGAACTTAGACACTTTGGCTATTCAATTATTAGGGACCATTTACGCTAGGATCAAGACTTATCTCTACTATCGTATCGCAACGTACTTAAGTAGGTATATTCTGATAATAGCGACCGAAAGATTGTCATATCAACAAACGTTGATAAAATAGATATATCTGTAACAGAGGCCACCAACCTTTTATAATATTGATCTGTCGTTAAAAATGTCTTTAAAAATTGAAAATATTTTGAAATTAATTGTGTCAATATTATTATAACATCTGTAGCTATGTTATCATATTATAAACGCAAACATTAAATATTTAGATACCTATATATTATATAAAGTCTAAACATGGGTGCATATGAGAATCGTATACTATACCTAAGTTTTGTAAGTTAGTAGAGGTGCATTTTTATAGTTTTCACTCCTGAAACATTTTGTCCATTCGACAATCACGTCAGAATATGTATTTTTCTTTTTAAAAAAAATATTTAATTGCACTAGGTACCTACTACATTTTTTCCCTGTATAGCGCATATCATTTCGCGTATTTTCACAAAAAATTACAAAAGTATGGTATTTCCAAGGAATATTATAAGTATCTACAGTACGGAAATAGTATTTTTAACGTAGGTACCGATTGTATATATAATTTTTTATAATGTACATCAGTGGTGAAGGGTAGGGGTAGGTTGTTAAGATCGGACATAAATAGTGAACATTAAACTTTAATAGTACTACGTATCTATTTTCGTTGAAATAAGAATATAATTTGCAAATAGTGCTGGTTAGTTTTTTTTTAATTCATAGCCCTAGCCAAACCATAATCGATAAAAAATATTCTTCCATCTGTAAAATATTTAAAAATATTTAATGGGATAATTTTAGATTTTTATAGATAAACGTATATTTTTTTACTATGATTTACTATTACTTAGAGGTACTATGCAGGGTTTTAAAAACTAACAAACACTATTTACGTATTTCATTCTTAGTTCAATGAAAGCAAATTCGTTTGAATGACATAGTTTAGTGTGCACAATTCAACTGACCTTCACCCTTCGCCACTGTTGTACATGGTAACACGGACTAAAGGTACCTACATACAATACATTAAAAATGTATACCTATAATTAATACGACTATTATTATATTAGGACAATAAAAAACATTTCCTTGTTTTACATTACATTGTTGTGAAGACCTATTTGTAAATAAAATTTAATATATACATTAAATTATTATATTCGTCTGATCAAGATAAGACAACTTGCATTACATTAAAATATATTTACCCTTTTACTGTTTTATATATAGAAAGATACATACGACTTAAACTAGATGTAAATGTCCGACATACCGAATTGTTTATTGTAAATCTAAACCATTACTTATTGAATCTTTTGTTTCTATCTTTTTATTATGACCATATCCGATCCTAATAAGATAATATATTATATGGGCCTCGACAGAGTGGAGATTTGTATTTATATTTTTTTTTTGTTTTTACGAGAAATGAATGTTAGCTACTTGCTCAACTATTAGATCGATACTCTGACACCAAACAAAAATTGAAAAACAATATGTACTTATACTTATTTGCCAGACCCATGATTTGAACCTAGGACCCACGACATTAAAAAAGCATAAGCTGACGCGAAAGCCGCTCGGCCAACGTGGGCGTTGTTTAGTGCTTTTCATATTTTGGTATTGTTTAGGTAGTTTTTAGTGCTACGAAATAATATTATAGAGTGGGTTTAACGATAAAATGCGACAGGTAACTAACTACTCGTAAATATAAGTGAGTAAAGATGATTTAAGTAATATTCCAATCCCCGCTCACCCCCTGACACAACCTCGTAAACGCCTGTATGTAGGTACTAAATGTAGCTACTTTTAATAGATTAAATAGTAGGTACAATAATTAAACACTCTGATCTGGGCAGGTCTCTAAATTTACAGAGAGTTTTGTAGTCACATATCTAAAAGAGAAAACGACAATTTGCATAAGCTCGTTGTGGAAGATGTTCCGACTAAGTTAAACAAGCCATGGGCTTTTCAATCTAAGCGGACGGCGAAATAGTGAGAACACTAGAAAGATAAATGTGTAACGGAAACATTTAAAAGGTAGATATTACGATCGCAAAACGAAGGAAAAAATAAATCTTCCACGATGGAATTATAGGGATTTTTTTATTATTAATATTTCAATGGTTGTGAATTACTGAAAGTCGCATGCATAAATATACCTATACATGCAAGCGCACTACTACATTAATAAGACGCATGTGTGTTCCTTGCGTAACCTGTTCAATTTAAAATGTTTTTGGTTTTCAGGCAAGAGCAAATAATACATACACTCATATGCTTAGAAACTTCAATATCGATGCCGACTGTTTATTTGCTAACTTATCTTTAGACAGATATTTTCTTTCAAAGTGATATGTGGTGTGGAAATACCTAACGATATTCTATTTTATATCAACACACCCCTGTAAATATTTGGATAGTATGAAATATACTGGCAATAAATTTTGTTTATAATCATGAAAAATAACAAAACTAAGTAGGTATAATCTGACTATAAACAAAACTATATCTAGGTATGTAGGTATATTATTTATTTTGCTATAGGTAGTGTATACTTATCCAATTCGAAGTGTGTTTAATCTAATGGGAGTACATACAACATCTAATTCTAAATATTAAAAAGGAGATAATCCGCAGTATATGCATCGCAAGGTTAGCAACGACAGTGAAGGTGTCATAAATTATACACATCCATTCAAGTCTCTGATCTGTTCCATATTTTTGCGATGTGGTGTTAAAGGGGGATGCTAAGGGTTCCATGGACGGATAAAAATTGTATAATCTTGATTAAATCAAACTGAAGAATAGACTCTCTAAATATATGATGATATTTCTGCAGTGCTTTGGAAAAGCTCTTTCTTTAATAGTGATGTTACTCGATGGTTTGAACAAGGGCGCTACATGATACCCAATGCAGGACGAGTCCTACCCTCGGGCGAATGCGGGAGAAATAAGAAAAACAAGGAAAAATATTTGTGTATGGCTTCAGCTCTATTTTACTCTGAAAAACCCTTGTCATCTATATTTAAAATCGTTATTTATGATAGCCAAATCCTAGGAAACATCTAGCATCATTGGAAAATAATGATTTTATGGGAGCAAAGGAGAATATGGCAAAACAGGGAGTACGAGAAATTTTTGGGATAGTTTTAAGTTAAAAAAACCCTCGACTTGGATTCTTGACGGAAAAGCTGATCGTACTGAATAAATTACTTTTGGGAGAACCTAAAAAACTCTAGAGCCTGACGACTTGTAGAAGAAATTTATTATGTTGTTTGAAAAACTGAATAGATGATTTTTTTTGTTGATAGGAGAGCTGAATAAAGAAGCCCTCGGATATATTATGTGCTGCGTAAGGAAATTCGTCTAAGTAGCATATCGAAGATAAGGTTAGACAATATCGACAGCTATACAGATGGCGGAATGCAGGGATTGTCGGAGAGATATAACTTGGTCATTTAAAAGGAGTCACGATATTAAAAAATCTCGAAAACGAAGGACGCCTATTAAGTTTTCAGTTAGCTCTGTGGATGATAAAAGTACCTACATAAATTTTAAATTTAGCTAGGTAGATAATCAAAATAGCTACATTTATTATATAAGTACATACTTCATACCACATAGTATTCTACTAAACATAAGGCGAATGTGTAATATTTCTACAATTTAGTCAGCGCTAATCTCATATTTTACCGAAGACACTTTCGGATTAAGATTTTTCTAGAGATACCTCATAAATCATAATATTAGACTTTTTACACATCATGCGAACAGGTACATATTTACTTAAGTAGGATGGAACCCTACATTTTTACCTCCAGCATCCTTTTAGGGTACCTGTATAATGTACCTGTACACAGTGTTTTAAATCAGTAGTTCTCAAGTTAAACTTTTCATGCACTATAGTGCTTATATGATAATATGTACCTAGATATTAACTCTCAACTATAAAATTTTGTACGTAGGGACCTACCTAGTTTTGGATACAGTATACAAATTAATAGCAAGAGTACCAAGGTAGAGGAAGGACAAATTCTTTTTGTATTGCAGCCACGACAACATTACTTTGGAAAGGTGTTGGTGTCGTTTTAAATTTTAAAGTTTAAAGTAACGATATTAACACCAAAATGAGTCGACAACACTGCCAGAAAAATCAGACACCCTTCTACCTACCTACATTAACAGTTTTAAAACAATAAGAATAATAATATGAACCCAACGGCGTGGATATAAGTAGGTATACTTGATCAAATTTTATAGTAGATAGGTCTTTCACATTCCCTTAATGCATTTAATATTATAAATACATTTTTCTAAATGTGTTGTTAAGTACTTATAATTAATTGGTAAATGTTATTGTTGTTATACAGAAAAAATCGCTTGTAAATATTTTGTGTTGTGCAGTAGTGTGTTTTATCCAGGGCTCGAAATGGACCGGAACTGTCCGGTTCGTGAAATCGGTAAAATAATCGCTCCGTTTCGTGGAAAAAATATGTTGATGTCTGAGCTAGAAAAGACATAGGTATAACAAGAAAATCTAACACACTTATTTTTATAAAATTCACACAAACTTTGATAGCTAGGTACCTATGTAAATATCTTCAGAAAATTGCCAAGCTCTAGTTTCATCGCGGAGTTTTTTATTATTTATCTCTCACAAACTGCCATCGTATTAAATAAATCATTTATTATAATAAAATGTCATGATAGATTAAGTAAAATTATAGGAAGTGCTAAAACATAAAGGCGTGTGTGTGTAAGGGCGTCAAAAAGTATCAATACTTAGAGCCCTATGCACAATCGTCTGTCATAATTACAACAAAATTACAACAAAACACTATCCAGAAAGCCTTTCATAGTTATGATCGAGTTGTCTATGGTCCACCAAATCTGCAATAGCTTCGTTCTATTTTTCTATTGAAAATATTACCATATATAAAAATTCTCTTTTTCATAATTTAGGTAAATTATTTTGTAATTGTTAAACGATGACAAAAATATGAAAAATATACAAAATAAATTCAATAAATATAAATACACAATTAATATTTAATAAAAATGATTAAATGTCTCCGCAATTAGTGAATAATATAAGTTATTTTTTGACCATGTTTTTCCCGATACGGTAACACTTGCCGTTGAAATGTCAGATTTTGTCATTTACAATTATTACAAATATATACCATGATGTGAATAATTATATAGAGTGATTAAAACTAATATTACCATGTTGGTGTGTAGGTAACTAAGTACTTATATATTTCAACTACCTATCTATTGGTTTAATATTACATAAATATCTAAATCTGAATAAGAAAAGTTAATTCATAATTCATTGACACTGACATTTCAATTCGATAATCGGTTTTACTAAATTAAGACATGTACAGAATCAAGAAAGTAAAGGAAAATATGTCGTATTAAATGTCACGGATATTTAATAGTTGTTCAATACCCATATTGAGATCAATTGTTAAATGAATTTGAGTGTATTGGCCGTTTTAAAGACACGTCAATTTATTTTGACAGCAGCTGTCAGTGGTAAATGGCAATACGGAAGGGGGGCAAGGGAGCGAGTTCATAACAAAAGTAGTCTATGGTTAAAGATTCCTTATCTCTATAATCTATAGTTAACAGATGGATTTCGGCTACTTACAATTTTTACTGTTATTTTATGGTAAGTACGATTTGAGCATCGCGCGCTTAGATAGGATAGTTTTCTTTAGATGGAATACCGATACCGGGTATTGATAATTTTTATTCCTGTATGACGTCGTCTCCAGGCATAGCTGACTATACATAACCTCTCAGGAGAGCAATTTGAAATAATAATCGTGTATGTTCAATAACACCTTATCATAAAATAGTTGTAGTTAAAGTAAACTCTAAACAGTCTAAACAATCCAATATTTAACCCATAAATATTTAACTACCTTTCACCAAGTTGTCCTTTTGGCTTAGCAACCTCGATAAAGTTAATACAGTATTTTTATAATAAAATCTACTGAAGAAATTTCCCGTGTTTTATTATTTTATTTCGTACCAAATGGTTAGCACACATTTTTTCTGACATTCTGACTATGTTTGGGGAGCGCTATTATAATAAAGGACCACTTCCATTGTAAACGCGCCCATGGAGATTAATCCAAGGATGCTGTCCATTTTTTATTCAGGTATAAGACGGCTTTCGTGTTATATTACACAATAAAAGATATTATTTGGGCAGGGAGACTTATAAATCCTTACGTAATACCTACCCCCCTACGGTAAAACCAGATCAGGTATTTTGTCATCGAGCGGCTGTTTGATATTCTATTATTAGATACCTAGTGACTTATTTACTACAGATAGTCAATGACACATTAAATAAATATTCATAACATAAGCAAATAATATTTATAATATTTTCTCAATTGCTAGCTGTACCTAGAAAAAAATGATAGGTACTTCTGTTTTGTCAAATAACGTTGAGATAGGTTATAGTCAAAACGACCGTAAAAATATTTATAAAATATAATTTAGAATGTAATATAGAATACCGTAAAAATATTAAAAAAAAAAAAAACAATGTATAATGCTTAGAGAAGTGATTCCCAACCGGGGCTCCACGAAGCGTGTTAGGGGATCCGCGAGAATACAAACCATCTACAACTTGATACATTTTAGTAATAGAATAATAAAAAAAAGGTTTAACGCTTAAACTATAGATACCTACTCGTTTAACGTGATCTATTTTTAATCAATTAATAATTTTTAAAGTTTAAAGTAAAATCGAGGATTCAAGTTGTCAGTAATGAGGATCACCGCCTACTGCTTTACGTCTACCAACCTATAATTTATAATTTCTTGAGTTTCTATAAAATGTCCGAGGGTTCTGCGAAACAAAAAAAGCTTGGAATCACTGGCTTAGAGAGTATTAATTAATCTGCTGTATTATTTCTACTTTTTTACTACATCTTCAGCCTTGATGAGAACACCAGCAACTAATTCCATTTCTCTTGATTGTATATGTGTTGCGTTGCTGCGCCCGTCCACAATATCTCGTCGATATAACGACGTCTATGTCTACCTAGCGTGTTTAATAACGTAGCATCCCAACACACAGACTGATGTTGAGGTCACCTACGATAAAAAAATAACTATGAAACATAAAAAAAAATACAAAATTGATATTGGAGGGATTACTTATTTTTTAAGTAATAATTTAAACCGAATTTGTTGGAAATAAGCATTTTTTTAGATTGTAGTATAAGTCATTAACTTTATGAACAATATAGAACGCCCTTTGAAATTTTCTGACGAATCGGTTACGTCATTTGGGTCGAAGTACCGTGAAGTACCTACCTACCACTGAATGAATAGATTTATCCAGCAACTGTATTTTCTTCGCGTTATGTGTCTAGCCCTTATCCATCCATGTAGGGTTTTTATCAATCACAATTGCATCGCATTCGCATACCCTTGTTTGGTCCCTCTATTACAAATATGTATTGAATGCTTTTCGGAACCTCCCTTTTAATAAAAGTATATTTTTAACAAAATAAAACATAAACACGTGCCTACTTCCTATGAAACATTTCGTGTGTATTTACATTTTTTAAATGATACCTACACCATAATTTCAAAATTTTTGCTTTTGTACTTTTACTTTTAAAACACATAATAAATTGTTATGAACTGATATTACATAAACAAGATAAACACAACAATTTTATTGCAATTTATTTGGAAGCCCTAAAATAACGGAAATTATTATTTAAGCAGGTAGAACTTGCTACCACAAAATCAGTCAAAAATTAAATCAAACAAAGCCGCCCCGTGGCTCACGTTTGCGTGTTCTGTGGTTTATATCGCTTGCTGGATAAATTTCACATATTATTTTTTCAATCAACCCATTCATTATTATCCGGATGGATGACATAGATTTTCGTTATGTATTTCTCATCCCCACTTTTCTTACGCCCTGAATAGTGAATAGTAATAGTAGGTAGCGGAGGTTGATACGTAGGTATCTATAAATTAATTATTCCAATTGAGATTTCTATATGTACCTATTTATTCCATATGAATTAGTTTTAGCTCTTCCGGTTTCGCCTTTCGACATATCCATATCGATATGCTCTACCAATGTGATGTTAATCGACACAGCGACGCGTTTGTTTGGCGCAAATGACGCATTCGATTTGACAGTTAAAGGGGGGTCTCATTAAATAAAATTTCATTTTAAAAAAATACGCAATTCGCACGAACTGAGTGTAAAATTTGACCCAAAGCTTAACAAAATTTCATCATTTATTATATTGACAATTTTAAAAACATTGTCATCCCACTGAATAGACATCTGTGGGTCTATTCTACACACAAGGTGGCTATCGGCGGCTATTGACGATAATTTATCATATTAATGTATTTAGGTATTATAATAATTGAGTCGTATAGTATCAAAGTAGAACTGTCGCAAATATATCAAAATTTAACTAAGTATGCCAAATTATTCTTATGACCATAATGTACGACTAGCAATATAATATTCGAATCAAAATCATATCTGTGTAGTATAAAATTGTGAAAATAGGGCTTGGTATCAGAATTAGAACTGTTCAATACTTATGAAACAAAAGTAGAACTGTTGAATTTCAATTGAATTTCTAATTTCTAAATGTAGAAACATATTTCATGCTAGTATAACACTAAAAAACCCAACAAAACGTTTTTCGTCATTTTCTCAAAATGATGAATAACGCACAAATCTACTTTTGATACTATACGACTCAATTGTTACAATATGTTTGCCGTATAAACTGCCAAAACTGTTGTCAAATTGTCTATAAACTGTATCTCACAGCCAAGAGAGGGGTTGTTAAAACATATCACTTTTTGACAGTTTAGAGTCTAGGACCTTTAAACGGTTATATTATTGTAACAATTAACCGTCTCAATATACATATGATAAACTACCGTCGATAGACGCCGATAACCGCCTAGGCCCTAGTCCTAGTGTATAGAATAGACGCACTGATATAGATTAAGATTAAAATGTTATATTAAGTATAATTTATTATACTATAGTATACAGTATACATAATAAGTACATACATTTTATGTGACATTATTATTAAGTACCTGCAGGTAGGGATGTCCAAAAAGTATAGATACTTTCTTTCGATAGGTAGTGACACTGATTTTGCGAATTTTTCGGAAATTCTATTACTTATATACTTATAGTATAGGTATAATTAATATGAGGCACCAATACCAAACGGCCTTTTATCGTAGTACTCGTGTTTGTAGGTATATCTATTAACGATAAGCTCATGACCCTTCGTCATGGGTCTGCAATAAGAAAAAAATAACAAGGAAAATAGGTTATACCTCCAGTGATTTTTCCTTTAAATTGACGGAGTCACTGCAAAATATATTTTTTATATATGTATACTTACAGATAGAGAGAGAATCAAATTGGCCACTACTTTATCTCTTATTATAGGGAGGAAAATAATATACACTAAGGAGGCTTTACGAGCAATATTGCTCGTGGTCTCGAAAATTCGGTGGGGATGGCTGGGTCGTAATAATTGTTAATAAAATCTTTGATCGACTGGTTTGGCAAGTCTGCCATCATTATGGAGCTGTAGAACTTTTAGACAGTTTTAAAACGTGGTCTTAGATTGTTACCACGTTCTAGTATTTATTGAGGAATAAATCACTCGTGGACAAGTATCATTTGATACAGATACTTGCGAGTATTGATACTTTACTTCCAGGAATCACGAGTGATTGGGATCCCAGAAAAGAAGAGGATAGACTAGAATGGGACGGATGACTTGAACTTACCCCAGACTGTTGCGGTATGAATGGCGATGTCAACGTTAGTAATACCCCGTTTACATGTGCATGAATTTACTGCTGACAGTACGTATTATCGCGGCCATATCAAAAAAAGGACATGTAAACACATATAATCGAGCAAATTGCAAGATTGCATGCATGGATCAAAAAAGTTCAGAAGCTTCTGAATTTTCACGCAACAATTGGACTGTGCGATATCTGTGCCTGCCGGTAAAAAAATGAACTACACCGCGCAGAGACTCACTTTGAGGTTAACCGATTTTCACGACCTGTCAAATAGAACCATACAATGACAACATCACGTCTCATTCACTCTCGAAGAATGAGACTGGCAACACATTCAGCACTTTGTAAACAATTAGTATCGTGATAGGTTAAAATACACGCTATTGGTGCAAGTAAATCGATACACGTGTGACACTGTAAAGCTCAGTGGCGAATAATGGAAACTAACGGGGTATTATGATGTAGTGCGAAAGCTTCTGAGGCTAATGAGTACAGTGAACAGTGGGTAACAGATTACTAAGTATTATGCACGTGGAGGTAAGTATGCATTGATTACTTAACGTTCAACAGTATGGTAAAGTAAAACCGCAGTAACTAACGAGACCCGCAGGCGGCGTGTAGCAGTCGTCAACCAAGTGCAGGGTGCAGAAACTTTGCATAAAAATTATATTTAAGAAATGTTTGATTACATCACTCAACGTACATACATAATAATATATAAGCACATAATAATATAAATAATATAAACATGATGCGATTGTATTAATTAGTAGATATGCCCACTTACCCATTAGTTTGGACACACTAAATACACTATACAGGCTTTATTTAATTGATTGGCAAAAGATAGATGCGAAACTGGGTGCAAAAAATTTTTTTTTACTATTATCTACTATGGCTTGGATAAGGCAGTGTTTAATTAAATTTAAAAAAAAACTAACAAACACTATATGCACATTTCAGTCTTAGTACAATGAAACCAAATACGTCTGACTAACGAAGTTTAGTGTGCACTATTAATGTCGGATCTTAACAGCATGGCCCCCACAAGGGTTGACAGGACTCTAGCCTGTGGGGTCCTGCGTGGTGAGTCTACCAGATAAGTGAGATAAACACACAAGTCACAAATTTCCTTTAATAATAAACGGCCCGTTTTCCCTTCAAAACGCTACTCTAGGGCATCATACTGTCTTTAACCTTGACGATAGGTATGGGGGGGCCGCCAAAAATCCTAGAACGGGGGCCTGCTTCAGGATGTGGGGGCCATGCTTAACAGCCTACCTCCACCCTTGGCCACTACTACATAACATATAGGTACAAAATGCGATTACATTAATAATTAGTGTGCCCAATAAATAGTTATGTTTTTGGACTCAGGCTTTATATAATTAAATGGAAAAATATAGGTTTGACCATGTTCAAATCCGTGCGAAACTAGGTACAAAAGTTACATGTACAAATCGCGTTATTATGATCAAACATTAGATGGCATAATGCATACTACATCGGCCAACAGCAGTTTGCGAAACTGAGATACCTACTTAATTGATTTGAAGTCTTGCCTTTCTTTAAAAAAAATATTTATGGTGACATAATAATATATTATCGCAAAACAGATAATAAATAGAATTCCGATAGGCTATATACCAATACAGTAAATTTTGACGCAGGGTTTCGAATGTGTGAGTGTCTTACGAAAATGAACCACGCATTCATTATAGACGTGCAATAGTGTATGTAATACACCAATATTAAATGAGCGTCAATACGTCATAAACCGGGAGCAGTTGTCAGTATTCGACGTATGATTCTTGACATGTGTTTAAATGTATCCCGTATTCTTCCTTACTCGAGATCGCTTGCCTGCTTCTCCTTGCACGTTAGGTATTTCAGTGACCATTATTTCTGAGTTCCCTGTATATTATATCACTTTATGATAGTCGACGATCCCTGCTTATTGCAGCCAGCCACCATTCCTGCAATCTAACGAATGACAACGCACAGGTACATAAGTAGAGATATGTATATATAAGTATATTATTATTATTAAACTGGCGCTAGGGGCCGTTCAGGTCCATGGCCGACTGCACAACGTTTTTCCAGGCATCTCTGTCCAGCGCTCTCTCTTCCCAGTTGACTATCCCCAGCCTTTCCGCATCCCTTTGAATGTTGTCCGCCCATCTCCGTCGAGGGCGGCCAAGAGGTCGAGTGCCAGCTGGTGTGCCTTTGTAAATCCTATAGAGAGTTCTAGATCGTTCAGATCGTACAACGTGGCCCGCCCATCTGAGCCTTCTTGACCTCAGAATATTAGTGATTCTAGGTTGGTATCGGTCGAAGAGCTCAGCGTTTGTGCGGATGCGCCACCGGTGGTTCTCATTGACGGGTCCAAGTATTCTCCGGAGGATTCTGTTTTCAAACACTTGGAGCGCCTTTTCTTGTTTTTCTGTTAAACCCCACGTTTCACATCCATACATGACGATTGGCTTGATGACCACGTTATACACCCGGAATTTCGTTTTGATGGACAGCATTTTGGACCTGAACAGACGACTCAGCGCGAAGTACGCTGCATTTCCACTTCTCAGTCGGTCAGAGAGCTCTAGGGACATTTCATTTTTAGAGGTAATGTTGGAGCCCAAGTACTTGAAGAGAGAGGTTCTCTCGAACGAGGAGTTTCTTATTCCAATGTTTCCAGAGGGTTCAATGCCTCTTGTCATTTTCAAATACTTGGTCTTTCCCACATTTACTCGTAGATTCAACCTTTTCGCTGTGTCCTCCAGAGGAGTGAAAATATCTCTGACTTCTTCTTCAGATTCTCCGAGCACCACCAAATCATCTGCGTAGCCCAATATTTTATGGGACCCATTCAGGGTAACTCCACCTTCTGCTTTCAGAGCTTCTCTAACGGCTTTCTATATATATTGTAAATATAAACCTACGATTCAAGCATGCAGCATGCCCCACGCTAGTAATCTATGACACGCTAATATGTATGTATATTATGATAATACTTTCAGTTTCCATAGATTCAAGCGACTGTCAACCCACGAGCTACGGGCTTTACAAAATCATCTGTAGGTTATATACAATTAACAATAGATGTTTTCTTAACGTCCACTATCAGAGAGAACATCTGCTTACCACTGATAAGCAAAAAATATTATTTATATATTATTTACTAGGTTGCTGTTAGATTCGCAAAATATTGAAAAAACTGGGAATATGATATCAACATAGTTAGCATAAAATCCGTACAATCTTTTATAATGCAGTGTTAGTACCCATAAGCCAGTGGCGAGGGGTGGGGATAGGCTGTTAAAATACGATATAAATAGTGCACACTAAACATTGTTAGCCATGGGTACCTACAGACCTACAAACGTATCTGGAGAATGGCCAAAAATGGAACTACGAACTACCATAGGACGCCATATTGAAAAACGTCATTTTGAATGTCAGATTTTGCCAGTTACTCGTGATTTAGTTTTCGACAGTGGCTCCCCCATTTCATTCTCCAGATAAGAGCTGTATATATATTTTAAGATTCTAATTAAGCCCTGCCTGAGCCAAACCATATTAGTTTAGGTATGCTATGGGCGATCCGACAAAAATATTGCACATTTTTTCAGTCATACTCATTTGTTTCCATTGAATTAAGCCATGCCTACTAATACCAAATCATAATCGATAAAAAATATTTTATAGATAAATGAATATCTTTTGGCTTATTATCTACTATGACTTGGGTTAGGCGGGGTTGAAATTTAAAAACTAACAAACGCTACTCATGGTTCAATGAAAACAAATACTTTTGACTGACAAAGTTTAATGTGCACAATTTATGTCGGACCTGAACAGCCTACCTCCACAGTTCGCCACCGCAATAAGCATACCCTAAATGGCCTAAATAAATATACAGTTTTACAAGTAACCGTTGTTAGCCATTACGTTTAGGTATAACTATTATGTTTTACAACCTGACCTTTCCAGCAGGTTAACATAGATGTAAAATTAATGATTCACCTTCATAGAATAAGGTGTTATTTAGTATCTTTGGACCTATTATATATTGGTTAGGTAATTTACAACGGCCTTCCATCGATAATTGAGAGCAAACAACATGAATTTCGAGAATAATATAATTAACTATTGCGGTAGGTAATAGGTACGTAGGTAGATATGTGAAAATCTGCTTACACAATAATGCAGTCGTAACAATAATAACCAAAAAAATAATAACAACAAAATTTGTCAACATGACAAAAATAATTATATACCTAGATAAGTGTTATTTACCGCTGACGAAATGGTGCAAGCCATAATGCAGTTCTCGCGTGTGTAGGCAAGCTACCGCGTACATTTTTTTTCAAAATGTCAAATAAATATGCTTTAATTACACCCTATAGAGTATAGACAGTCACAGTCCATTCTCAATGCGCCTTTCAATGAAAATCCCTCCCAAAGCATCCTTGTAAAATACTTACGCCAAATTACAACACGCAAGGCGTAACCATGCACCGAACGATTTAATTAATGTAATACCCAATACTGAAACTGGTGCATAGTATAATATTATTATTTTGTCATCGAGTTCTGCGTTACATATACCAAGATAACTAGACCTCATATTATAATAATATTATATGCTTGCAAAAAAGATGGTTTGTGGTCGCCGTGTATTCAATTATTTCAATAATTGAATATGTACACAAAATGTACAGTACTGTAATCGTAGATATACAGTATTTTTTATGTTTTCAGTTTTTTTGAAACCTTCGTAATATAAGTAGGTATTATTTTTGACAACATTAATATGTGATTAATTAGGTACTTCATGACGACAATAATTACCTATCTGGCTATAGAATAAAATGTATAAATGGGAACATACGTTATAATATGTCTCTTTACAGGTTTTCCTGCACGTACCTTATACCATCAATGTTCTTTTGTGCTTTTCTTACAAGATACTTATAACTATGTAATAATATGATCTTCACAACATTGTATTTAGTGATCTGAGTGAGCTATTTTGTTGAACAGTAATTTAATTTATTTGCATGATTTAAAAGTCGCTGAAATCATCGCAACAGTTTTACCCTGTGCACCCTCGCTTACCAAAATGTTTTTTTGTAGCTGAGTAAATGTTAAGTATGTGGTGAATATCGAATTATAAACATATTTTAAAAATTATCATGAATTAGGTATCGACCTACCACATTTTCACTCTGGTGGATGAGCCAAACTAAAAATTGAGAAAATTGAGAAAACCATGTACTTATTTAAGAGAGTCACCCAAGAAACATTTTGGTGAGTAACTTGACCATGGCCCCACATCCTGAAATGGGCCACCCATGTCAAGGTTAAGGAAAATGTGTTTCCCAATTTCTACCTTAGAAATTATCATTTAAGTATATCAATCATCATATTATCACATCAAATTTCAATGCACAACCATATATTTAAAATAATTAATAACCCTGAAGTAAAGAAGACTTTTTTTTTTAAACTATTAGAGTAAATTTGTGATTTGTGTTAATCTCACTTAGCTGGTCAACCCGCCACATCGGGTCTCCATGCTTAACCGCTGCCAGCCCCAATTCCCCATGTGGGGGCTATGAACTTGACATTCGAAAGCATCGCTGTTTTTAAGTGCTTGGGAACCAACATCTCTCAAAAGAACGAGATGAACATCGAACTTGCCAACTCCAAGCTATTGTCGAAAAGGACAAAAATCCGAAAAAACGTGATCGTGAAACCAATCGCTGTATATGGGGTGTGGAACATGGAGCCTAAGTAATAAACAAGACAAGGCTATCCAAATAAATAATCATGAGTAGGTACATGTTAAATAGCAGAGGTGACAATATACACCCCTGAGTTACACCGCGACGAATTTTCACCTCTCCACTGATTTCGTTTTAGATCTTAATATTTGTTGTTTGATTCCAATATAAGTAAGCTATCAGTTGAATGTCTCTTGCATCGATGCATTTCTCCTGTCTGAGCTCGAGAAGTTTAGGATGCAGTATCGAATGCTTTCTCGTAATCGATGAAACACATATAAACATTAACATCTATGCATCTTTGCACTAGAATCTATAGATCTCCATAAAGTGAAGGAACCCCGATAGGCAGACGGCCCCTGAGGAGATGGGCGGATAACGTCAAGAGGGAGTGTGACTGACTGAGGAGAGAGATTGAAGGAGAGAGCTCGGGATAGAGATTCTAGAAGACAGTTCTGCAGTCGGACATAGACCTGAATGGTCTGTAGCGCCAGCTCAAGTAAGTTTAGAGTCCCGTCTTGTATTTTTTTTAAACTAAGATGTCGGTAGGTAGGTACTTTCTAACAAAATGACCGCATTGCATTGCCTACTTCATGGCCAATCACCACTGCTTTCAAAAATTGTAATGATCGTATTCGTTCCTTCATTTGCTGCTTACCACAATATTATTTACTATGTGGGTAATGTTTACGTCGTTATGACGTACCTAATCGGTAATCACTGATAACTTAAGTTATTGTCGCAATTCTCTCAGGTAAGAATATCATCTCTTCGTCCCCTAACTCTCAACGCAATCGATATAAGATAATACCAAACGATTTGCCAGTCGGTAGGTTTAAGTCTGTACCCACGTCCTGCAATAAAATAACGTATCGATGTTAAAGCATAAGTTCCCAAGCCGACAATCCGTTTATGTGTACAATAATAAAGTATATCTACAACATTATAACACGATAAAAGACAAAACTGAAGAAAAGACAACCTCAACAACTAGGAAAAAGAAAAGGATTGATTTTTTATTAGTTAAAATATTTATTATGTTACCGACATTTGATTGATCAATCATTAAGACAAGGATTTAAACCTACTACATATTAACATCATCGTAAGTTGGTTAGTATTTCCGCTCGAAGTTATAAAACTAATATATACTTATATTAAAATGCTTAAAGTAAGGCAGGCATCCACTTACTACATTTCTTCGAACTACAGTATAAAGAATGTATCAATACACTTAAAATTTTTGATAATTACTTAATAACAAAGTACTAATGTATACGTGTATAGTTATGTAGGTATCGTACCAAATTCTACAAATACGAAATTGAAAGTAAAAAACTGAATTTTATATTATGTTCAAATATAATATCATCAAAACATTTTGAGAATCACTGTATTGTGGTAATTTACATACGAAATCCATTTAAATGGAATTTTAAGCATTACTATTAATTGTCAGACGTTGCTGTAGCGATTACATCATCCTAGGTAGAATGAATAACCACGGTGAGTTTATCTGGTCGAGATAGATTGTTACTCTTTCGACATAAATATAAATAAATATACTTAATTATGTTATTGCTGAACACAGGTTCAATTAATGTTCCTATAGATAGCTAAGCGCATTTGATTTAGTTCAATTAAAACATACCTAAATATATGCAAATATATAGGTGCAAGACTGCAAATATATTTAATTTTTATCTGGTATAACTATATTCATATTGACGTAAGGGTCAGAATGCTGGGCATTTTCAAAAAAAATATGAGAGGAAACTAGACATATTCGAAAGGCATTTTGGCATTTTACGGTAATTAGACAAGCCATGTCTCAAAGATGGAAAACACCAAATCACCAAAACGGCTCCTCTTCAACATACTAGAAGGAAAGGGAGTATCGGGCGACCTAGACTGCAATTAATAGTGGTCTTTATAGAAAGAAACAAACATCATTGAGGCGAAGGTGGTGGAGGGAGTTTGCGGCAGACAAAATTGAGTAGAGACCTTTTCCATCAATTTATTACCAATGAACTGGTGGTGTACATTGTATAAAACTTTGGTGCGAATGTCGGTACTTATTATTTCTTTTTATATTTACTAATTAGTAATGAAAGGTTATCATATCACTTATCAGACTATAATTATAAGTTGGTAATTATTACGACTTTCTTATCGTTGTGTACAAAGCAATTGCTCACGCTACATACATAATATGTGTACATTTGACATATCTACCTTACTTCCTTTTACCTGACGACGGAATCTTAAATGATAAGTACATTAATCAGAAACGGGGTACGGGTGAGAATAGAGGAAATAGACGTCTTTTGAGATTTACATAATATGTATTTACTATTAATAAACAATAGTGTGACATATTATAACGTAGTTACTCTAGGTTAACGCATTACATAGTTACTTCAACTAGTCAAAAACAAAAAATCTCTTGGCTGCTGCACTAGAATTTAATAATAATTCCTACCTACCTATGTCTAAACTTAACTAGGTACTTATCTAAACTTCCCGTGGTTTTTTTTCTTTTGATTTTATCAGGGGCTATCAATAATGACCTGGGGACATATTGATGTGACTGGTAAAAAGGGGTATACATTATGCCAGATAGCTGATAGTTGCACTGAGATACTAAAAAACGGCCTGCTTTAAAGTTACAATCCTATAAATAAGACTTATTTTTAAGATGCTAGTAGCAGTAACAGTGGTAACCAAATCAAACTATATCAAACTATTGCAATGTTGCAATACAGTTAGGTATAGGTATTTTCCTATATAAACTTTCATCATACGAATAATAAATCTTCACGAATCCCTTTAAATATTGTAATAATGACCCCCACATAATGAAACAGACCCCGGCTAGGAGGATCTTTGTCGCCCCCCCACATATCGCTAAGGTTAAAGGCAGTATGTTGAACTATAGTAGCGCTTTCCAAATGGTATTCACGATAAAACTATGTGTTTTTAGTGTATTTTAGTACTTAAATCCACTTGAACCATGGAGTTGTCGAGTACCGACACACAAATAAAAATTACATCGCATCACCACATATTTTAAAACATTAACATTACATTACATAAGCAAATAAGTGCCGCAGGCGACTTTTTTACCATTAGAGCAAAATTTGTGATGTGTGTTTATCTCACTTATCTGGTCGACTCACCACGCCGGGCCCCCAGGCTAGAGCCCTGTCAGCCTCCCTCCTTGTGGAGGCCATGATTGTAATACATAATGTTCGTATTATTATTCTCTCCAATATAATTGTCCAACCTCTTTGAAGCCTATCTATTTATTCTCTCAGCACATTACGTTCTTACTAGGTAGCACAGTAATTCGATAAAGTGCTAATACTAATAATATAATATGCTTCGCGTTATACCTATGTTCGACTGCCAGTTTTCAATGTCAGTATATAGGTACTTAAGGAACTGGTATGTACCGTCATATTTGACAACATCACTGATTTTAGCATGTAAATGTTAATTCAAGAAGAGTGAAAAGTAGGTACTCACACATTTATTTAATAATAGATATAATACAGTGATAGTCTATTGAGCAAATAACTACCTAACCATAATATTATTTCACTAGATCGTTTATAGTATATTTATAGTCAATTAATAGAGAGCTTACTGTTGTATAAAGTTTCGATTTCATTCGCTCGTGTGGCGTGGCGTAAGGGTGTAGAATACAATTTAAGAATCAACCTACATATTATTACATTACATACAAAATTACATTGTCTATATTGTCTGATATTTGTCCGAAAAAAATCGCAAAATATCGGTGTCGGCATCGAAAGAAAGTATCGTTAGTTTCTTGACGGCTCTAATTAGTCATAAATTATAAACCAGCGATTTCCAAACTGGGAGGCGCGAAAATTTAAACACAAATGTAGCCACAGGTTCGCAGTTTGCTAATGGATAGTTTATAAAGAGCCTGGGGGCCCGGGCATAACAGAACATCACAAATTTACTCTAATAGTTAAAAAAAAAAGTCGCCTGTGGCGGTACTTTGTTTCAAGTCTATTAAATACTTTAAATATGTGGTTGTGCGTTGTAATTTGATGTGATACCTATATGATGATTGCTATATTATGTATCTACTTAAATGATAGCTCCCGTGTATAATTTAGGAAACACTACTTTAGAGCACCACATTGCTCTTAAACCTCAGCGATAGGATGTGGGGCCCATGATAGAATCCATTTGACAATTAACGATGATGAATTTGGATCGACTACTATATTGAAAAGGAAAAAAAGATAGAATTATCATGCGATAATTCATTGAAAGTAACGTAAAGTACTGCTACAGTTCGTAACATCATATTTATGCGAAACGGGATTTTCTGCATTAGCTGTAATGAAATCCAAATATCGACCCCGTTCAGTACAAAAAGAGCAATTTGTGCTAATAAACAAGCACATCCATTGCATGAAAAACAAATTAATTAAAAAATGATTATAATAAAAGTAGTAAAATCTTGTTTATTTTTACAATTAATTTTTTTCATTGTTGTAATTAGTACATTTTTGGCTATTTAAAAGGGTGTTTATATTATTTAATGAAATAAAGGGGGGGAGGCGCCAAGATTTTTTTATATGGAGGCGTAGTAAAGTTAGGAAACCACTGGTCTAAGCACTCTAAACTCTAAGCTTAACCGAAATGGCCAATGACAAAATACAACATTTTTGTGGAAATTAAGACTTAAACATTATTAATAATAATAACACTATACTATTTATTGTACAGTGGAATTATTCTATTAAGTTTAATTAAATTTTATCACGTATTAATTAATTGTTAGTATCTATGTACATTACGTGAATATTATTTTTCTGTGCCTAATTGTACAATATAGATATGATGCTGTGCTGTTATTTTGAATCGCTGTAAATTATTGTAAATTAAACACCAAAAATTATAAAATAAATTGACTAAAACCAGTTTCGCGGCATGTGAATAATAACTAGGAAGGACAACAATATTATTCGCGAATTTGGTAACGCCTGCTTTTGACCTTGAAATTCACAAAAATGAGATAATGCGAGTGTTGTATGCACATAAATTTTGCAACCGACCGGAATGTTAGAATATTATTAGATTCTAAACGTGTTTAAACAATACCTAAAAAATCCATTGTGCGTTTTATATAATGTTTGCGGCTATTGTTTCTGAACATTGTTCACGTAGGTATTCTCTCACACAGGTAAAGGCGCGCCAAAAATAATTTTAATGGCCAATCTTCAGTCATCACAACACATAGGTAGGTACCTAACTAAGTGTTAAAATAGTAATAGGTTTTGCAAATTTTCAACCCACACAAATAAAAAAAACTAACCAGTAAAGCAACCTAGCGTTCAGGAGGTAAGAGTCAAAATTCATACTTATTATGGCAAGACTTTTAATAATTATAGTACGAGTACCTACGTAATTTTAGATCGAAGCCTAGTACCTACCATGATAATTATAATTTTAATAAGTATATAATATGTTACACCGAATGCGTAAAATCGTGTATTACATGAAATCGGCAAAATCTTGCCTAATTCATGAAAAATGCAAGCCCGTTGCCTTGTTCATGAATTAGGCAAATTATATGCCGAGTGCGTGAATTCGGTAGGGTATGGAATTCTTAAACTGTCAAAATGACAGTAGAAAAAGTAAATTTAATACGGGTGGTTTTATTAGTTATAATTGGACATCATATAATTATAACATAATATAAGGTTAGGTTAGGTTTTGTAATACTGAATTCAACTGAATGTCCGTTTTGAGGTTAGCTAACAACTGTCAACAAACTATCAAATCATACTATCACAAACAAACAATCGACCATTGCAAGATTGATACCCAAGCACGAATCAAATCGCGAAAATACCTTTTAATAAAATTCTTCGGTTATCATATTATTATAGTGCTAGATTTTGAATGACATTTGACACATTTGGTTAGTTTGATTAGTTTCAAAAAACACCACCGGAGCGCGCCACTATATATGTTGACCAATGCATGAGCATTTGATACATTTGGTTTAGTTGCAAAAAACACCACAAGAGCGGCACTATCTAATTTGCCCAATGCATGAACATAATATACATATACAATATATGCTGGATAGGCCCTGTGTGTTTCTGCTTCTATATTATGATGATGTAAGTAGGTACATAATAATATTATGTATACCTAAAGTCTAAGCCTTTCAACTACTCTTAATGTTATTAATTCTGAAACGGTCATATAAGTATACAGTATACCTATAATCATACTGCATTACTGCAATCAATATATTCTGTGTCAGTGCGTCAGTTCGACAGGTACTTATATTTGCCATCGGTGAATGTGCATAATGTCTGAAGAAACCGAAAGACGAAACCCTGGTAGCTAAAAACTATTAGAAACTATTATAAGCTAATATATTGCTGAATTTGTTTTGTGATTTTGAATTAATAAGCGTAGGAATTAACAATTAATAGGTAGGTATATTACCTTGGTTCTGGGACGGCGTTAGTAACTCTCAATAATTTAATTTTAACGTAATTAAAAATATTTTTTAATCAAACTATGCATTTTTAATAATATCTATGTGCCGACTCCCGTGGTGCAGTACGTAAGGCGCTTGCCTTCCACCCGAGAGTTCTGGTTTCGATTCCCGGTCAGGACACAATATTTATGTGTTTTTCTCAAAGCCTGTGTGTTTGTGATTGTTCAAAATTACTAACAACCACATTGTACGAAAAAGCAAGAACATGGTTATTAATAATTCTAAAAAAAATATCTATGTAAGCTTTCACTCTCCAACAAGAAGATATTTAGGCAAAAGCCGGAAGGCGCTGTTGTCGACTAAATGAGAGGAGCTTGTTAGTTCACAGTTTTAACACGTAGCCAAGAAGATGTTCAAGTATAGAATGTAACATCCGTAAACATGTAAGAATAGCAAAAATATAGTTTAGTAAATCTAATTACAAAATAATAAGTAGGTGCAAAAGTAATGCAATCAACAAACATCCGATATCGTATAAGTACCAACCCAAGTGAAGATATCAATGTACAACGGATAGAATTGCAGACGTTTGTCGAATCTTGCCGTACTGAATTTTGTGGGTAACACAAGTACCTACACTTAATCAAAGAGTCTCACATCCATTCTATCGAGTTGTATAGTCATTATTTATTGTACGAATAGAAGTCAACATGTTGTTATTATTTATATTTTACTGTCCCAAAGACGCAAGATCATATTTATATATCTACTAACAGACGTAGCAACTTCATAATAAAGGGGCTTTCGTTATCTACCCTTTACTTAGACTCCTGTTTGCTCATACATTTTTTACAGTTTATTGTCCGATTCTAAAAAAAATCATTGTAGGTATATTAGACTATTAGGTACTTAACGGCCCACATGCTCAGCGTACGTCAAAATGGAGCTTTTATGCTATTTTCAAAGCATGATCCTGGACATTCCTTAAACGTTGTAGATAATCTATTTACATAATTTTGAAGCCTTATTATCCTTTATATTTATTTTAAACATTTGATGACTGCATAAAGTATTTTTATTACATAAAATAGTATTCTTTTAAACCTCTCGCTCTAATGTTTTAGAATATAGTTATATTTCAGTACGTCCATGTGAATTTGATTGTGATTTTTTATATTTATTAATTTTTAAAAGCATTTATAAAAACATTAGTAAAATTTATGTCGACATTATTATAGTGAAATATTTACAATAAAAAATTATATTGATAATCTCTGTGATCCCAAATTTGACAAGAATTAGGCATTTTATTATTCAAAAAATGGGCCAGATTTACACATTTAAAGATAATTTTAAAGATACTGATTATAAGCTATGTCTTTGGCCATTCAAATGTATTAAACATTCTACGAATAATGTTTGCTTTATAACAATTATTGACCTAAGAATAAGGTAGTATTTTTTTTGAAATACGCCATTTCTATTGACATTTCCCTGTGGCTAAGATACAACATACGGCCATAGCCATAAATTGACAAACGATAAATGAAGTAGGGAGTAAGATCATGTTAACGCGCGTGTTTGAACATGTACAGTTTTAAAAAAAATCAGTTAGGAAGGTCAGGAGGTTAAAAACTATTGAGATTTTTCATTCGTCGTACATATTATTGGTACCTACTTAGGTACGCAATAAGAAAACCAAATGCCATTAATCTGATTGTTGCGGCAAATAACTGCATCAAAAGCTAAACCAATGTCAACTTACTGCTCGCTTTGATTACATCACGTACCTACTAATGAAACTTTTGATTCCAGTGTACCTAATATAAATAACAATAATTAATATTATTTACCTAGATGGCAGCACGCACACGGCTCGTTAGTAAAGCACGCGACAACGAAAGGAAAACAATGTCGTGTTTGGATTATATAAAAAATAAATGACAATAAAAAATTACATCGACGACCTTTTTACATGATCACGAAAACTTTTCAGAAGCCCAACTGAAATCATAACATTATTTACTATTATTATGTGCAGTACCTATGCAAACTTCCTAGACACCAATTAGTAGTAAGCAGGTAACCTAACGTGAAATATGCATTTTCAGTGGAGATAAATATGGCGGAAAATGTATAGGTACCTATTACTTATTATACGTCACAAAATATTGTCCTACTGTTTCACGTACTTCCTTCACGGTCTTTTCAGTTGTCATTGTATTACAAAGTCTTTATTTCATAAATTAGAAGCCAACTTGAGAGTGGGTCGATTGCTTGGGTCCCGCATCAGTTGAATAGCGACGTTATAGTGAAGCGAGTTCAAAAGAAATTTGTAAGACTCATTTACTTGAGCGTGTATATATACTTATATTATGGCTTTAGATTAGGTATACATACTGTAGTCTAAACGCTAACTAGAAGATATTATATATTTGGTGATGTATTTTTTCCGACTAATGAGCGGTGTAAATGAGAACTCTGCCATTATTGGTAGTCTTGACCGGCGTTTGCCTGATAGAGAGGTAGGGAGAAATGAAATAGGAACCACCAGTTGCTTGTTCTCCCAAGTTGCAGAACTAACCAGCTATTGGTGATGCCAATTAAGAGGGCCATAACTCTATTCAACCAAATCGCTTCAAATATTGTTGATATATTACATCTAAGTGAGCGTTGTTTAATAAATTCTTAAAATAGTGTACCTACTTCCATCTCCATGTATCTCGCTACTTTTGAATTTACTCTTTATAATGCGTATGTATATTTCTTTGTTTTTAATTGTCATGTTGTAAACGTATTGAATTTGTAAAGTTCACTATGTAAATAAATAAATTTTAATTTTAATTATAATCTAGAAACTAAATGTTCGCATGCACCAACACAGCTTACCGTACGAAGTTAATTAATGCAAGATGCTAATGCGCTACATACATAATTTCATAATATTCTTTTTTAATTCGGTTTATTTTAATTCGGTTATTGAAGTTTATGTTACCGATAATTTTACTGAGCAATAAGCTTCTCAGTACGGATCTGTCATTTGAGTTAGAAAAAGATACATTTTTTATGAGGTAGCAAATTAAAAAAGATTCCATTCTGATTAGTGATTCTGATTATATAGAAATTGGTCAAATAAATGGTAGGTACTTATGCATCGTATCGTGTCGCCTCGATTTACCTACCTACCTAACTGTAGCGTGGTTAATTTATTTAATGTGTTTGATTTTAATTCCGTGATGTTGAATCGACTCCCAGTCCTACAGTGTCGTACCCACGCGGTAAAAATCGAAAGTAACAAAAACATCAGCTGTGGAATAAATTAATCATTTATAACAGATTTTATTGTTCCGTCTTTTTGTGTGGCAATTACTGGCAATGCAATGGTTGATTTTGTCATATAATTATTATAATGGGGGTATACAATACAAATAACTATCTAAGTTTGGTAATTATGGTGCTGTCGCTTAGCTGCAGAGTAGATAACTACAAGTAGATGTACATATTATTCTTAGTAGTTGTAAAATCTATTAGTGATTGGCTATTTAAAATATTTTGACTTGGTAACTAACTATACAGATGTCTGAAAGTATGCCGCCCTTAGGCAGACTTTAGAATGCAGTCCCCTTTCATTTTTAGTCTAAAATTTTATGCAAGATTGTTAGATGCATACCTACCAATATTGTCATCTCAAACTAAATGGAAATCTACTGGGGATTAGAGCATTTCCACGAAACCTACTCCCAAACAGCGGTGGTTTTAGGTACGTGAAAGTCTGAGACAAGTATGGAGGCCCTTTGTGATGTTTTAAAATTAATATGTCGGTACTTTCCAACGAAGCGACCGCATCGTCTGCTGCTTTCAAAAGTTGTAATGATCGTAATAGTAGTATTAAGCAATGTATAACCTGCATACCCTCCACGAGACGTTACAAGGATACACGCTCACATAACTACTGAAAACATATTTCCATGAACAGAAATCATAGATTTAATATGGCACAATAGTAAATAGTAAAATCACATTCGGTTTCAGTCTACGGGAGGCCTCTAATCCGCAAATAGCCGCCTCAGAATTGATACTTCATATCAATGGATGAACGCCTATTTTATGCATACTTACATAAAATTTTTGAAAAGCTTATAAATATTCAGTCAATTACCTACCACTATTACTAACGAATAGCGAGCGATCCACGAAAAACTTTGCACATTCACCGTGTAGCAGTCAGTGGTTTCCAAACTTTATGTTACAACGCCTCCCTTTAAAAAAAATCTAATCTTGGCGCCTACCCCCCTTTATTTCATTAAATAATACAGACACCTATTCAAATAGTCAACAATGTAGTACTAATACAAAAATTAATAAAAAAATATATAAAAATAAACAAGGTTTTACTACTTATATTATGTTCAAATATATATTAATTTGTGCTTCATGCGATGAATGTGATTTTTATTAGCACAATCAATTTCAATAGTAGTCAATCCAAATTCATCATCGTTAATTGACAAATGGATTCCATCGTGGGCCCCACATCCTGAAGCGGGCCCTCAGGCCAGGATCTTTGGCGGACCCACCTACCTATCGCTGAGGTTAAGGGCAGTGTGGTGCTCTAATGTAGTGTTTCCTATATTATAAACGGGAGTTATGCTTTATAAATATCAATAATCAAATATGATGATATAGGTATCACGTCAAATTGCAACGCACTTTTTTTCAAGCGACTTTTTTTACTATTAATAAAATAATGTGAAAAGTGCATTAGCAAACCAACCAAGAAATTAGTAAATAGATTTTTGTTTGCTTCAATAAATTATCTGTCGCAGAAATCATTTGAAAGTGGAAACAAGGCGAACCTATTTTTTTGTAATTTTGATTTCCAAAGCTCCAATTTTTTATGAATGCCTTCACTTTGTCTCTTTTAATCAGTGAATGCGTTAGTGGTCCTTGCATTGATATATTCACTCATTTTTTTTTAATTTCAACCAAATAGACAAGTTTAACAACAAAATTATCGTTCCTAAACAAATTTGCCTCAAATTTCAAGATTACGATTCGACCCTTTTATTTTATTTTTTCATAAGATAGCTAGCGCGCTTCACAATTGTATTGAAGTGAGGTATTATAAAATTAGTCTCCATATTTTCAGACAGGTTTGCGAACAACCTTTTATAGGACTGTTTTTTTTATGTAGTTTATAACTAGCGGCCGTTTTATAAACTATGCATTTACAAACTGCAAACCTGTGGCTACATTAATTAATTAATTGCCTCTCAGTTTGGAAATCGCTGGTGTACTCGTAGCTAATAATACAGTTGACTTGTTTACTTTTGGTAATACCAATTACTTCTCGATTCAGTCAATACAAAAATAGCTTAAAGCAGGAATTCTCAATCAGTACTTTATTAGGCGCCTCAACTAAAAAAAGTAGTACCTACATAAATAAGTTGTTTGTCGTTTAATACTTTCACAGTTGTTTGTTATCGTACAAGGATTTTGGTTGTTACCGCGTGTTCTTCCTCTTCACATAATGAGGAACAACACACGATATCATGGCGGCAAGTACAGAAAGCACTAGTTTCCCATCTGGGGGCTCGATTCGATATTCAGGATTCGCCCGGGATTCGATACCCGGAGAGGTCACACTATTTATAAATATAGGTACGTGTGTGATTTTCTTAAGGCATGGTTATTTATGTAATCCTTACGTTGGAAATGGGCCTAATGCCGGGTCCACACCGAAAACAAGTCGCGCGACAACTCGTTAAATTTTACGATAAGCATGATAATTATCGTAAAATTTCTTAAGCAATTATGATAATTATCGTAAAATTTAACGAGTTGTCGCGCGACTTGTTGCCGGTGTGGCCGCACTTTAATGGTCTAAATAATAATTACTAATGAATAGACTGTAATAATGAATTATTATTGAATTACTTATTAATTTTATTATTTATAATACCGTCCAACTCTTTTGCCATACCCTGTACTTTTCCACCTGTTTTCTGCCTTTGACCGTATCAGTTGAAAATGTTTATTTTACTGATGAAAATGGTCCGGTTAAAAATTATATTTTGTATGTACCTATGTATGTAGGTTGTACAAAATATATATACCTATACTCAATAATTTATGATAGTTCAATGAATAAACAATTTAATAATGTTTTTTTAAACCCAAACATGTTGAGAACCATTTCTAAAACACTTTCAAACTGGTATTTAATTCAACACTATAAATCTAAGAATGTCGTTATCTACTTCAAAACTTGTTTAAATATGATTTTTTCCAGTGTTTATTTATATATTTTATTGCCGGTATATCTTTAGATATATCTGATATCCGATTGATATCCTATTGGAGGTAGAAAACAGCAACACGCTCATTGTAATACATATTGTAAATTGATATACTTACTGTAAGTAACTTACTTAAACAAGTATTTAGCCCTGTGTTCTTATGAAGAAAGTATATTTTTTTTAATAACGTCCTATTTTCTTTATAGTTCATACGTGCTGTTAATTGAATAGGTACGTATAAAACAAAAGCAATGAAAAATTGTGTCATTATTATGTCATTCTTGTGATTCTCAAACGTACGAACAAAGTGTACGGCAGCGATTTCCAAACTGGGAGGCGCGGAGTGTTGCAAAGGGAGGCGCGAAAAGTTCAACACAAGTAATGTAGCTACATGTAGCCATTTCTGCGCCAGATATATTGAAGTCAAACAAAAATATATTTACTGAGTTCTTGGTTAGTATGTTAACGCACTTTTCACATAATTTTATTAATAGTAAAAAAAAGTGCTGCTTTGTTTCGGGGCTGTTCAATATTTCCAATATGTGGTTGTGCGTTGCAATTTGATATGATACCTATATGATGATTGATATACTTAAATAACTCCCGTGTATAATTAAGGAAACACTACATTAGAGCACTACACTGCCCTTAACCTCAGCGATAGGTAGGTGGGCCCGCTTCAGGATGTGGGGCCCATGATAGAATCCATTTGTCAATGAACGATGATGAATTTTGCTTGACTAGTATTGAAATTGATTGTGCTAATAAAAAATCACATTCATCGCATGAAAAACAAAATAATTTATAAATTAATATAAGTAGTAAAACCTTGTTTATTTTTATAATTATTTTTTTTAATTCTTGCATTAGTACATTGTTGACTATTTGAAAAGGTGTCTGTATTATTTAATGAAATAAAGGGTAGGAGGCGCCAAGATTAGTTTTTTTTAAAAAGGAGGCGTAGTAAACATAAAGTTTGGAAACCACTGGTGTACGGAATTAACGACAACATAATATCCACTGTTGTACGAGTCCGTGACAGGAATGTGATTGTATTGTGGAGTTTTGATGAGTCAAATCCACCGAACGAAGAAGAATGACTCCTCGCAATCCTCGCCCATGCAATGTTGGGTCGGCTTTATAATGTCAGATTACTCTCACCGAACCAACCCACATGGCCGTCGAGATGAAGTGGTGTGTGTTATGCCCTATAACCAACTACTTAATCTTACTAATACCTACTGCCTGCGATATTATAGATTTCTATTGCCTACTTATATTAATATAATAATCATAGATATGTACCTACCTACATACATATCTACTTACACTTCATATTCATCAAGTTAGTGACATAATAACAGAGCCGTATTTCCAAAAAAAAATACTGAGCAAGTGGAAACATCCGTTTAATTTTAATCTTTAATCAGATGACATATTATTATAAATTTAATAGTCAAAAAGTCTGAAAAATGAAAGCGCACTCAAGTTGCCAAGTTAGTTTTTAATATTAAAAAAAACAAGCCATGAATCAATGAGATTTACGTATAATATCAGAAGAATTAAATTAGAAATTAAAATCTGCCATCTGGCAGTACTATGGTTGACTAGTCAAAAAAGATTTTTTATGCGATTGTGTGAATGTTTTTGTATGTTATAATTTGTATAAAATAAGTACTAGTATGTAGGTAGGTATACTGGAAGCCAGGTGGGAACAACGGAAATTTTCTTTCCCGATTTCGGCAAAATTCATGAATTCAAGAATGATAACCTAACCTAACCTAACAAATAATCCAGCAAATCGGCTGTTTGTTTTCTAAATTCGGCAAGAGCCGAAAAATATTGTATTTAAAGCCATTTAAAATTTTGGTAGTGTATGTAGTTAGTAGTGCATAGTGTACATAGCCTATCTATATACCATATACATAGGCAGTTTAAGATGATGAATATGATCTGGATTACCTTATGGGTGTGACTGGAAGAGGGTACAATTCTCGAGTGTGGAGGTAAATATTGGATAAACAACACGTGTTTAAGAATATGATATTTTCAATACTAACGTCATTACCATCACTATCATATGATGCATTAAAGTTTGTCACGTAAACGAAACGCGTATTCAATATTGGTAAAAAATAAGGTCATTTCGGAAGCGTATTGCATTTTATTGTCTGGCCGTCATTAAGTCAAAAACTAATTCTGGCTTCAAAGTATTAGTCTATGGCGACTGGCTTTACATTAAATGTTATATCCTTATAATCTATGATATGATAAAAATAGTTTTATTTTGATTTTTATAATTATTATCGTAATTACTGAGATATCACGGAATGTTTTTCGGAAATATACTCTAGTTCTGCAAGTCAAATATTATTATGTACGGATTGAAAGCTATCTTTTTTCACGTGTCCTCGTTTTTGCCTCTTGGACTTTCTTATTGCTGGATAGAATTTAAAATATTTAGTAAGGGGTTCCCGCAATGCACGTTGAATTGGCGAAATATTAAGCTTCGGCGGATAAAATAACAAGTAACCGAGAAGCTTGAGGGAGCTTGAGAATGCATTGATCAAGCATATAATTGAAACAGGCTGATGATGATAATGATTCATAAAATTATTAGGTACATATATAGGAAGTGTTACCCCAGATACCTAACGACGATTGGTGAACGAATATACCTAAATATATATATATATATATATATATATATATATATATATATATTCATTCCTTTGTTGATATCAGCTGCAGCTAATGAGATTATGCAGATGACATTTTTATGATTTCTCCAGTGATGCGACTCTGGAGATTTTAATCTGTGGGCAACGAGCGCGTGGGAACTTACATTGGCTGCAGTTATTTATTTTATTGCACCAACACCAACCAAATGAATCTGATGACGGTTGATAACTTGACGATCGAGCTAGATATAATGTCAATAAAAAATTTAAACATTTTGTAACTCATGTGGTAGGTATTTAAAAAAATATATATAGACATTTAACTATGTACCTACTTAATGTATGAACGGTACTGTATCTTGCATGTTATTTTACTATTCGATTAGGCTTCGGCCACATATGCAGGTGCCTTGCTTGGTGGCTACGTGCTAGGTGACATATCCTAGTGAACGAACGCACACTATTCTATCGCAATGGCCACACTGCACGCCTCGCGCTTCGCTACGTGATTATGAGTCACCTCGTGAGTCTCCCGGCGAACAAACGTGTTGGTTATTTTTATTGTGTCACCTAGTGATTTTTCCATTGTCTATGGATTTTGCTAGATGGTGGATGTTTCTTCAGTATGACATACATCAAACACCGTATAATTTGAGGTTATGAATAATGACGCATGGGATGAATTGACAGAACGTATCCAACAAGTTCGAATTTGCGACTTTCGAAATTTTAAACTTAAATTCTCTGTAAGAAGTAGTTTTCTGGGTAGTTTTGAGAGTGACATATCGTTGTTGACTAGTTGACTCGAGCGCTCGCAAATGTCAAATGAATTTGTACCTAAGCACGTAGCCTGCAATGTGGCATTAATGTTTTTAGTAGACAAGCATAGAATCTAGCTCAGGACTAGCGAAACACCTGCGTACGTAGCCGAAGCCTTATTCTTTATAAGTTTATGGAACTCCCTACTACTCTTATTATGTACTCGTAGCAAGTTGCTTTGAAATATTTTTATAACAAACAGTTTCATATTCACTTATCTTATAATATGTTGAGTAAACATATTATAAGTGAATATGAAAGGAAGGCTGGAGTGCTTTTGGCCGCCTAAATGTCTTCAAAAGTGACCTTCCACTGTGCCTAAAGCGCAAAGTGTTCAACCAGTGTGTGCTTCCCGTGATCACATATGCGTGTGAAACATGGACCTTAAGCAAAAGAGAGATCCAGAAACTTTGAGTAGCACAACGTGGTATGGAGAGGTACATGCTGGGCATAACGCGAAAGGACAAAAAGAGGAATGAGTGGATAAAGAAGCAGACAAGGGTTTGCGATGTAATAGAGTTTATTAAAAGCCTTAAATGGAGATGGGCTGGACACATCGCTCGAAGAAGAGACAATCGTTGGACAAATCTAGTCATCCAGTGGTATCCAAGAAGTAAAAAACGTCCGCAAGGTAGACCTAGAGGCCGCTGGATCGATGAAATGATAAAGTTCTGCGGAAGTATGTGGCAACGCAATGCACAGGACCGAAAGAAGTGGAAGCAACTTGAAGAGGCCTTCATCCAGCAGTGGATAGATTCAGGCTGATGATGATGATGAAAGGAAATTTTTGACATTACGACGTTCCTTGATAAGAATTTTAGAACATTTTTACTGTGGTTGACCTATGTAGGTACCTTATACATAAGCATATAAATCAACCGAATAGCGTATGCACAGTGTTGCTAACTATATTTGACAAAAACATACCAAACAGGGTACAAAAACAAGCTATTTGGCAGGAAAAAACGCTTAAATTTGTAAAAATTTAATTGCCAGTATTTTTTTTATCAAAAACGATTTTTTTTTCGCCTATCGAAAAAAAATGCAAAATTCTATAAATAATTGACTATACCTATACCTACGGGAAAAGTTCATACTACATTTTCTGAGAAACTTATTTAAAATTTGACAAAAATATCTCGTCCTAACCTATTATTTGTAGGTATACATTCAATATGTACAACACTATAAAAATATATACGAATTTCAACTAGACACTTGACAATTGACTTATATTTTATAAACGCTAATTCAAAATAATACCTAAAATATATATAAACTAAACAATACTTATCTAGCGTATTCTCAAAATATTTAGAGCTGTTTGGGGCATCAAAAAAGGATAGTAAAAACGCCACAAGCTAGATGTGTTTTTTGCAAGCTGTGGAAAAATGCTATATCTGGCAAGAAAAACGCCAAGTTGGCAATGCTGCGTATGCGTTCGCAGCATTATATTTTAATATCATCGTACCTACCCTATTTTGATGCTTTAAGTACTTAGTACATATTAGGTAGGTTGGTCGGTATAAATGCATGTTTTTATCACTGATCTTATAATTAATAAATATTCTAAAAAATAATCATGATGCTAAAAATTGTTTTATGACTGTTACATGTTACATGTAAGCGTACCCCAGGAACACAAACCCCATGACATGAACGTGTGACTTTAATCATTAGCCTTAGTTAACTTTCCTTCTTCAACATCTTTCGATAACGCATTCAGAGTAACTTCTTTGAATTGAAGCCAACCACTATCAACTTTAAATAATTATTCATTAATTAAGATTTTCTCTATAATCAATCATATTTTTAGGTAAGTAGTTATCAATAAATCGATCAACACTGCCACCAGTACAAAGAATATGAACCTACTTGTAGGTCCCGAGAAATTATAAAAAAAAGTTTTTAAATATGTACCTACTGCCCCAACCATAATATCTAACCAGAACCTGCCCAGGATTTCTTTAGATTACCCCAGTTATCTTTACATTTTCCGAATAACCAATACATTTATATGCAAATACAAGTTTCCTCATGTTTATTAACACAACACTTCTTAAATATTGTTTAATAAATTGTACCTAAATACCTATAAATAACGTTTTCATTAGTGGAATATAAAAATATACAATCTACATTAATTACTGAAAAAGGTAGCGCAAAGCACTCTAGAAACTTAACCACCCACAAATGTGTGATATAATAAAAATATATAGGTAGATATAAAACTGTAAAAGCTCTCCGGATACAAATATTCCGGTCCGAAAATTTAATTGAAGTGATCATACGCCTGCCTATCAATTTAAAAAAGCTTTTTCGTGTGTTTTCATAACAGTTGGATTGAGCGTTTAATTTTGTTAATGCTTTTAGCAATCGATTCGGAATATCGATAGTCTAACATTGACACTTCGTAGCTGGCATTCAATATTTTTGGCAGGGAAGAGTGAAAATTCTATACAAAAACTATTAAATAAAAACAAAAATACTCTTAGTCCAAAAATAGTTTGGTTAATTTTGTTTAGGTAACTGTATTTTTGTTTTTACCTAATTTAATTAAGTACCTGATTTTATATAACATTTTAAATCTCCCCTATCAATATTATTCGTTATTATTAAACATCGATATTCAGTTTTCTTTTACTATACTATCGTAGCTTGGAATCACTCCAAACCTAAAGCAATCAATAACGTCGAGAATGAGCCATTAATGTCGGTAACTATATAACTGATATACTAATAATAATACATATAATATAAAATAAAGATCATGTGTGTCGTCTATTGGCTACGTACTTCTATCCCCTTTCGCTATGTAGATATTCATAATTATAGGTAATATAATACATATTATATACATAGCTAATAAAATTATAGATAATATAATATCTACTTAACCAAATACGTAGAAAATTAATTTCACTGTTGTGTTACACTAGTATACAATATAGTATCATTAAATTTGTAGGTATACATAGGGAGAACTTGTACATTGTTTGATGTGGGAAGAATTAAGTCCAGAAGCTGAGCAGATATTCTATTTTGGTAAATAATGTTCACAAAGCAAAAAAGCACTGTAGTCATTCAAAGGAATTAGAAAAATGTTAATTCTTATCCAATACCAAGCAATGATACTTAACCTAACGAACATATTATTGGCTACGCATAACTTTCATAGCTTACTTATAATATACCTATTACCTATCACCGCCCTACCCTACAAAGTTACGCAGATGTGTTTTGCATTTTAAGAACAAGGGAGTCATGGATATTTTGTAGTGTGAAAGAGTTCTGTAACAATGTTTATTATTTTCATTTGATTTTTTCCAAGAAATACAACGTTTACTTTAAGTAAATTCATAATTTATAAAAAAAATATTTGGCATTCAGCACATTCAATGATTATTTTACGACACGTATTTTACTCACGTGGTGAGCATTATCAAATATTAGCACCGAATTTTCCGTAATGTTATACCTATGTAATTATTATCAATACTGTTTAGTGGTGATAGAAAAGAACATATTATACAAGTGGGAAAGGAATAGATAGTTGTGAAAATAATTGAGGAGAGGGAGGTAGAAATTTTAAATGGAAAAATCGTAAGGAATGCGGAGCAATTAGGTTTTAAAATATTCTTAATTAATATGTTATTGCTGTTTGGAATTTGGTTGACTGCTTGGATACTATATACTATATATTGACATTCGCATTGATGAAGCGATATAGCCTTCTAAATAATGACTTCAGTAACATTTACATTTTACACCCATAGATAGAGTGGGTGCAGATTGAAAAATATTATGCATGACAAAAGAAAATAATTTATAAAATAATATAAAATATAACTTAGATACCTACTTAAATTATTATTATATGGCACAATTTATGATGTGGTTTAATTACCCATATAATGTAAATGATCTAGCAAGCTAGAGGTATATTTACCACATCTTATGACATTCTTACAATTTATTTATATAATAATACAGGGAAATTGAAATATCGGAAGCAGTAAGAGACTATATTGCGAATTTTTTTTTTAACTTGTAGCATTTTAAAAGTATATTATATTATTATAACATAACGTACGTACCTATGTGGTAATTCTCTAATGAATAGGTCCATAAAACTTCGACGTTCTTCGATTAGAGTTTTCTTAGAGATTCTTTAGAGTATCCGCGTAGACTTGTAAGGAGAGAGATACGTGACATGATTTCAACAGATTACATCGATCACCGTTTGTTCCGTGAAATATCTCGTACGAATCAATAAATTGCTAGCATTTACTGGTATATCAATCCAGAATATCTAACAATAATGTAATTATTAGTTATTACTATATGATAGTAGTAACCCTGAAGCATGCCTAGAACCAGAAGGTATGCGCGCCGGCATGTGTACCCTGTATTTCTCACTCCACGGCGCTAAAAATAGTCCGATTCTGCCACATACTTCAAACGTTCAAACATTCGAGAAAAAATAATATTATTATATCGACGCTATGCTATCCCGGGCGGAATATTAAATGCTAGCGATGATCTAAGATAGTGATGGACTAACTTTTATCCCAAATTCATTAAAAATAATCTTCAGAACCTAAATATCCATTCAACAGTAAATGTATATATGTATTTCTACGTGCATCGCACGAAGGCAGCCATAAAGATTTTCGTTTCTGTTTCCATTTTATATGAAAATATTCAAAGTGAGTAATAATCACCGTCGACGATGATATCTTCCAAGCAAAACAGAAATTACGATAAAATTGTATAGAAACTACATACTTCACCAAACGTAAAGCATTTGCTTTAGCAGGCGCTAATATAATAAACATAAGACATACCTACATTAATACTAGACTGTTTTCACTAAGCGTCGACAACATTGACAAAAATTGAAAGTCATATCGGAAATGGATGGTATTCACAAATAATGAGAGACAACTGTCAAAATATTGTATGTCAGATTGTTGAATCGATGGAAAATACATAATATCACTCTTCTTAACGGTTAAATTAATTATAACAATATTTTAAGAAGAGCATAATAGTAGAGTACTTACATATTATCATATTCGGATATATTATATATTATAATATATTATATTAGTGCAGTAGTAGGTATATGTACCTAAATCCTAATTAAACATATATATGTTTCTCTTATATTAGATTTTATTGATATGGGGATACTAAAACGAATATAATATTCCTTAAACGATTACAATTAAATTTAAGGATTTTAGATGGGTAGGTATATTTATTATTTACTAAGATGAACATATTGCATGTGTTTATTTTAGTTTGCAATTTCGTGGGACAACCCTGGGTATGTACGTAGATACCTTTACGTAAATTAATGGAATGCAATAAAATCTAATTTTAATATAAAATAATAATGATTTGTTTAATTTCTATCGTCGGGTGCTCAACATCAAATTAGCGGCCAATGCATCTGTGTACCACCGCTACAGAGCACAGGTATGTAGTATCTAAATAACGGCTATTCCCAAGCATTCAATTAATAATAATAATAATATCTACTAATTGGCTTGTCTCCTGAAATGAGTCTATCATAAGCCTGCCTCGATGGACATACACGGCCTAGTTTCGACAGCCCAGTTCAATATCAAAGGAAAATTGAATAGGTACATCGAATAAGCCAGTAGGACGATGATTCAGTTGTGACTGAAATTTGATTTACCTCATGGTTACATTGAGTGCACTATATATGAAATCTAAGGCATTGTGCACAAGACATGTAACAACACTGTTTCCAGCATAACAACTATTGTTACAGTGCCGACTAATTTATATATCGAAAAAAAGTAAGTAATCACTCCTAAAGTTGACACCAGCCAATAAAATATAAAACTATATAGGTACCAACTAGTAAATAAAACGGTTTACTCTACGGCGGTTTACAGAACCACTTGATCAAGGCTCCGCTTCAATAAAACTAAGTCATGTCCCTATGGAAGACATCCAAGTACAGAGGACTACCTCCGATATACTAGAAAGGGGAAACGACGTGTAAGGATTGTGAAGAAAACATAGCATCCTTGAGTATAGTGTAAGGAGCTTGCGGTAGACAAAATCAATTAGAAACGTTTCTCATACTGGCGAGTGGCGACTATGGGTATGTTACAAATACGGCAAACACATTATTTTATTATTGACAAAATCATTATAAACATTTTAATAATGCATAATAATATGATAATTAAAATTGAAGTTGACAGTGTAGGTAGGTATATAATATTATAATCCATCGATCTACGTTTCCTACCGAGATATTATGAATGTTTTTATAAAAAAAAACAGTGTGTGTTAGAAGTTATACTTCTTTGTCGTAACCAAACAAAATAAGCCGTTACCTGAGTATAATATTACAGTGGATTAGGTTGATGAACACGTACGCGATTCTTCTGTGTCTCATATAGCCCATGATAATTTTTATTTAATTTTTGGACCTAAACTCATCTTTGCCATACAGCGGTTATAATCGATTTAGAAGTGCCCATGACTAATTAATAAAAAATCAAATTTTTATACATTTTTTGAATTATCTACAAACTCAACACTCACAAAATTTATTTATTTATTGATATATAATTTTACTCATAAATAATACTTACATAAATATAGCCTCAAATCTTGATACATGATCTTTACAATGAAAACTGAATATACACTCCAATATAAATAAAGTTTTATGAATATAAATTAACAGTGTAGAATGTTAGTCTCCAGAAAACTGTTTATAAACATATACCTATATTTATGATGACACAATATTGGTAATGTTTACAACACGTGCTGTTTATTTGGTTGTATTGAACGACTAACTAAATGACACTATGCGCATGCGCATGTACCCTCGAGACGGAAATGAATATAGTAATCATAATAAATTCTGTTGCATCCGCGCGCAACTTCATCACACGCCGAAAATACACTCTGATCTGTTTTCCCAAACCCGCCAAAAGAAGTATAACTTCAAAAATCATTACATAGCTAAGCAGTTTGTTTTCTATGGACTACGAGAAAAAACACACAAGTCATGTAGGTATCACTTAAATTAAATAGTACGATCATACCTTTATGCAGAATATAATTTGACATGTAGGTACATTACAACGTATTAAACTTGACGTCGTTCCTGTAGTAGAACTGTAGTTTCTTACCTGAAAGAAAAAGAAAAATATTTAATTAAATATTATTATTTATAAAAAATACAACATTGTAAATAGGGTAAATTAAACAACAAATTTGATCTATATTAAAATTATTGTCATTCTTGGACGATGTGTGGGGAGATTTCAAATACACGATGATGACAGGCGATAATAAATATTTACACATATCCATCACCAGTGGAATTTCCAGTTTCAACCTTAACAATGCACCCAAGCACTCAAAGAGGATAATATCCGGTCAAAATCAATGGGGAGGAAAAATACATAATAAATGTACTTTTTAATTATTTTTTTGTCTAGGAAATATTTGCATATTGTACCTACACAAAATATTGTCTTGATATGGGAAAAACCACATTGATTCATAATGTCACAAAGTGTCGCTAACGCCAATCACTAATCTTATAGTAGTAGGTATATAATACGTTAATTTTAAGTTTGTTCACTTCATCAAGATTGATTTCGCATCAGTAGGTATATTGTAAATTTGATTGTAACTAATTGAATACGAGTGTTGTGATTTTTTTCATTTTAAGAGACAGCTCTTAAATCGCATGAAAAATAACGACACCGGAAACATATAATTTTCCCAGTCACAAAAATATCGATAGATCGTCGCTTTAGGATTGGTTTGTCGAATATCTGTTTTTGTCGAAATCGACCTTTTAAAACAGAATGATTTTATGTATCTAAATCAGGAGGGGGCAAACTTTTTGGATGGAGGGCCAAATTTAATAATTCAAAATGAGCGGCGGGCCGCAAGTAAAATATTCGGGTGTTAATTTTGTAGTTGATATTCTCAAAACTCGTAAAGATCGTAAAGAATTTTTATTGAGGTTCATGATCGAAAATGTTTGTTCCCATATAGAGGTTGATCCAAAAATAACGAACATTTTTCTTGCATAATCTTTAAGTTGGTCGAATTTTTCTGAATTAGGAGCATTGTAAAATTTGGAGATTTCTTTACGATGCAATTCTCTTAAATCAGTGTCACACTGCAGATCAATAATCTCAAGTTGTAGCTCTGTCGGTACACTATCAATATCTATTGAAAATGGATCGCGTACTATTGCTAAACTTGTCTCAATTTTTCGGAAGCCACCAAATCTTTGTGAAAAATCGTCATTCAGAGCTTTAATAATTTTACCATATTCTTCAAGTTTATATTCTGGTATATTCAGCAACTTCAAAGTTGGAAAGTGGTCCACGTTGTTATTCGATATTTGTCGAAGGAATAAAAGTTTTAATTGAAATCCATTCAAACTTTTTACCATATCATGGGCATATATTTTTTTTCCTTGCAACGCGGAATTAAAAGTATTTAAATGTGTGACGATGTTCAACGTAGAAAATAGTGGTTACATAGTGTGAGACGAGACGCAAGGAAGACGTACTGAGATAATACATTTACGAAACAACAAATTCTTAAAATTTTAATCTATTGTCAATATTTTTAAAAAAATTATAAAAAAGTTATCCGTAATCAGAAGTACAATTAATGATGGCGGGCCGCAAAAAAATACCCGGCGGGCCGCAGTTTGCCCCCCCCCCCCCTGATCTAAATAGACCAGAACCATCTTTTTCTTTAAATTGCTTTGTAATGAATACAGGATTCATATGATGTAAAAACAACAATTTAATAAATACCTCCATGTATTTAATTATAGGATAATGAAATTTGTTTTTCGTCTCCTGAACATTTGACATTTGGTCTATTCGACAAACCAATCCTACAGCGACGAGATGTCAACAATAATAAGTGACGAAAACGCGGCATTATTAAAACTATTTTGAAAAATGATTTTGGCAATGTTATCAAAAAATCCCAGTTCAAAATCACTGCAAATTCACGAAGAAACCGCATCTATAAACACTGGCAATTTAACTCGGAAGCTCGGAAGAAATTACTATCTAATTCTAATACCATTTCGTAAATGTAAATCGTTTCTAGTCTACTTTGATCCGATATTCGCATGTATCCATATAATACTGTACTGTACATATTAATATTAATTATAAGTAGATACCTTGTTAAACACCATAAGTAAGACATACGGACAGTATGAATGGATAATATGCAAAAAAAACTCCGTTTTTTAAGTTTGTCATAATAATATGATAGGGAGGTATACTGCAAGTTGGTCGCCAACCTTCGATAGAAAACGACACCAAACGAAGAAGTTAAAACTAGTAATAACTGTCGTCCACGATGGCCGAACGGCTAACGAGTCTGCTTATAATGTCCTTTTCCCAAGTTCGAATACTGGGTCTGGCGAATACACATATTGTTTTTCAATGTGTATTTGGAGTCAAGAGTATGGACATGATAGATTGAGCAATTGGCCAATATACCTACAGTTTTCTCGAAAAAAATCAGTTCTGTGGATGCCCATTTATGACCGGACATTGTCAAAAAACAAATTAGATACTTAATATAAAAAATAATCTTTGAAGTAATGCTAAAAATGGCACCTATTTAGCACCGAAGCAGCCAGACATTTTTTTAATAAAGTTAACTTTAATTTACACCAGTTAATTAATATCATAAACTGTTTTACATTTTCAACATTTTTTTAATTTCAGGTGTTAATTTTGTGGTTGAAATTCTTAAAACTGGTTGTAAATGTTCATCGGTGATGCTTGATCGTAAATAGTTTATATTGATATTCATAATTATTGAAAATGTTTATTAAGTACCTTAGGTAGGTTGATCGAAAAACAGCCAACATTTTTCGAGCAGAATCTTTAAAGTTTTCGAATATACCACCATTTTTACATTATGTAGTTAGTAGACGAATATGATGCTAAAAGGTAACAAAAGTCCATTAAATTTTGCCTATACTCCGAATAGCCAATTTTTTTAAATATCACGAAAACGTAATTTTCAATTACTTAGTGAGACATCAAAACACCTGTTAGACAAAAATGAGAAATACAAAATGATGGCAGAACAAGTAGGTAGGTACATCACCTTAAATAATACTAGATCTAATTCGTATTCTAGCTGCCTACTGTGGCTATGCTTTGAATCACTCCTTCGCTAGTTTCATCCTTTTGTTTTAATAAAAAGCCGCCTAATTTAAAAAAAAATGAATTAAAAGAAATGTTTGAATAGCGCAAACCTGTATTTAGTTTGCATCGCGGCGGTGAGCCATCCAGAAAGATGCTTTGTTCGAAACACAAAGACTTCGCGCCCTTTTTATTTTTAATTCACGAAAAGCATACGTTTCCAAAACGTTTGTTATCATCAACAATAATAATGGTGACGTCACGTACGATTATGTATCTACAGCCTTAACGCAGGGGTAACGCAATAAAAAGCACAAACAGGTGTAGGTAAATACTTTGTTAAAAATGTCGGTACCTAGATATTTCTTTTAGGGGTGTATAATAAATATTCGCACAATAAAATATACTGTTGAATAATGAGAAGAATGGAATTCACATCGGAAATGGATGGTTTTCACAAATGATCGATAACCACTGTCAAATGATAGATTTTCACTATGGAAAGAAATATTTCTCACTTTTCAATAGATTATTGTAACACTCAAAAAAGAATAGATGTATCGACGGAAAATACATGTCGCTCTTCTTTGCGGTTAAATTAATTTAAAAAAAAAACTCGGGTTTCGCCTTTCGGCATCTTCAGGCACTGTGCGCACTCACCAAAAGGTAAACACACACTGACAATGAATACAACTAATCCTAACTTATTTTTTTTTACCTATGAAGTCAAGGATCACAATAAAAAATATAACAAACAAATCATGAATAGTTCGAGTATTTGTAAAAAACCGATATAACTAATAATACAATCAATAGGCGTATGCATCGTGAAAACCCTAATAATAAATCATTAAATAGAAAGGCGAATCCCGGGTCGCAAAAAATGACTAAAATGGAATAGTAGTACAAAACTTAAATCCATTAGATTTTAAATTGTAATTCCTACAAGTACCCTCGGTCGATAGTATTAATAATATGTTAACATGTTGAGTATACCTAGTACTTAATACTATTAAGTTAATAGTATGGTAGGTACCTACATGTCATTTTCAGATAATATAATAGTATAGGTATATAAGTATTTAAGTCTACGAATAAACGCATTCAAATAAAAATGTTCAATTTAATGAATGGTTACAATTTTATTATTATATGCATAGAGCAGATATAAATGGTATTTTATTTGTCTTCAAAATATTATAAATATTCTCATTTTAAGGTTAATTAGCTAAAAACCATTATTATCTTTAAAATTACAATCAATCCAATAAGATACTCACTATCTGACACATTGTTGGAAAATAAAACATGGATTGCATTGTTTATTATTACATATCTCATTTTTACATATAAATAATGTCAAATGTTAAAATAAAATAGGTACAATAATTATTATCAATTCATATTATATTCCTATATTTTAACGACAATTTCTACAGTAATATCATTCTTTATTTGACAGATCTAAAATAGGTACTTATGTCGTGACCTTAGCGGACCATATCCACATAGAATTATTTTGCTTGGTGAAAAATATTGTCAAAACAAAACTAAGTTTACTCATATTTTTTTTAAATTTGATCTATTACTTTTGTTTGCTATTTATTAATTAGTTTATGTGAAAACTATATTCCAAATGTTTCAAATTTTTTTTGTTAATGTGAATTTTGACTAACGCGATGTGCGATTAATTCCAACCCTTTATTTTATGTAGTCATATATTAGATGTATATGTCATCGGCAAAGCGCAGATGACTCAGGTATTCTCCATTTATGGGGATCCCTTTGTCATTCCAGTCAAGTTGCCTGAATAAGTCTTCAAGGGTAGCTGTAAATAGTTTAGGTGAGATTGTATCACCTTGTCGGACTCCTTTGCTGATAGGAAATCTGCGCGATGGTTTATGGAGATTTACAGATGCTGTTGCGCTACTGTATATATTATTGAAAATATTTATATAGCGTCCAGGGATTCCTTGTTTTCTGAGTGCGTCGAGTATTGAACATTTCTTTATCGAATCAAACGCCTTCTCATAGTCTATAAAACCCATGCATAGTGGCAGTTTGTATTCCTGGTACCGCTCTATGATTTCTCTGACGACTTGGATATGGTCCATAGTGCTGTATCCTCCTCTAAATCCGGCTTGTTCTCTCGGTTGGTTCTCGTCTAGTACATTTTGCAGACGGTTTGAGAGAATTTTTGTAAACGTCTTGTAGAGAATAGGGAGTAGACTTATTGGGCGATAATTTGCTAGGTCTTCTCTGTCACCTTTTTTGTGAAGAATGACAATGCTGGCATTTTTCCATACGTCTGGGACATCCTCTTTGCATATGCAGGCTGTGAATAATTGTGCAAGTACTTCATTTGCATCCTTTCCTGCTTTTTTGAGGATATCTATCGTTAAACCGTCTTCCCCGGGGGCTTTCCCACTTTTCACGTAATTTAAAGCATGGGTTACTTCCCAGGATGTAATTTCGGGAGTATGGTCTTCCGAATTTCCATTTCTCTGAAGATCTAAGTCTATAGTCGTATTGTCAGTGTCATCACTGTAGAGATCGCTGTAGAACTCTTCAACTCGGCTTAACAAGTGTTCCCAATTTCTGACGATAGAACCATCTTTTGCTTTTAGTGCTGTGATTTGACGTTTTCCTATCGACAAGCATTGCTTGTTTTTGTTTAAACTTCTGCCTGCTTTCACAATTGCTTGTATGAGGTTTACATTGAATTTACGAAGGTCTTCTCTAATCTTCCTTCGGAGGGTTTAGCAAAGGGATGAAAACTCCATATCGTTTTGTGCCTGTCTATCGCTCTTGGTTTTCCTTCTCTGCTCCATAAGATTCAATGTTGCCTTCGAAAGCTTGGTGGAAGGTGTAACTTCTGAGCTTTTTACGCCTGTTTTTTCTGCACATTGTAGAATAATATTCGTTATATCCTCCGCGTTGGATAGGGAAACGGTTTCGTTCTCATCTAAGAAAGCCGATAGTGCATTTTTGAGTTCATTTTGGAATTCAGTATTGTTCTGCAGGTATACGCGAGCATTTGACTTCTTTTGCAGTTTACGTTCAATCTTATCTTACATCTCACCATCCGGTGATCACTGCCGGTGTTAAACTGATTGATCACCTTACAGTTTAAAAATGTATATTTTCTGTCAGTGAGGATGTAATCGATTTCGCTGGTCCTTCCTGTCGGGCTTCTCCACGTCCATTTACGTGTAGGTTTATGTTGAAAAAAGGAATTCATGATGTGAAGATTGTTGGTTTCAGCAAACTCCACAAGCATGTCCCATCTACCATCCCTTGAGCCGTGTCCGAAATGTCCGACCGCTACGTCATCTCTTTGGTATGATCCAATACGTGCATTGAAATCTCCCATTATGATGTTGAAGTGGCATTTACTTTTAATTTTCTCGCAAGACTCAGAAGACCTCCAAAGCAGAATGCAGGAACTCGCTGAAGTAAGCAACAAAGTAGGTTTGAAAATAAATGTAACAAAGACGAAAGTCATGTTCAACTGCTTTGCAGGCCAAAAAGAGATCCTCATCAATGGCACTCAGCTCGAACAGGTGAAAAGCTATATCTATCTGGGACAACAAGTATCTATAGATGGATGTATATTTGATGAAATTGTTCGCAGAGTAAAGCTAGGCTGGAGTGCTTTTGGCCGCCTGAATAATGTCTTCAAAAGTGACCTTCCACTGTGCCTAAAGCGCAAAGTGTTCAACCAGTGTGTGCTTCCCGTGATGACATATGCGTGTGAAACATGGACCCTAAGTAAAAGAGAGATCCAGAAACTTAGAGTAGCACAACGTGGTATGGAGAGGTGCATGCTGGGCATAACGCGAAAGGACAAAAAGAGGAATGAGTGGATAAGGAAGCAGACAAGGGTTTGCGATGTAATAGAGTTTATTAAAAGCCTTAAATGGAGATGGGCTGGACACATAGCTCGAAGAAGAGACAATCGTTGGACAAATCTAGTCATCCAGTGGTATCCAAGAAGTACAAAACGTCCACAAGGTAGACCTAGAGGCCGCTGGATCGATGAAATGATAAAGTTCTGCGGAAGTACGTGGCAACGCAATGCACAGGACCGAGAGAAGTGGAAGCAACTTGAAGAGGCCTTCATCCAGCAGTGGATAGATTCAGGCTGATGATGATGATGATATTAGATGTATAATATATCGACTACCTAGTTTTGTAAAACTAATGTTTTGTACATAATGAAATTAATGTTGTGTATTTATTAAGAAAACTCAGGCAATTGGCTTTAAACGCGAATCATTTATAGCGGCACGAAATAATCCGTAATTTATCGTAAAGGTCGTCTCGACAGCCAATCCATAATTGCCAATGTCATAGTAAAATCTAATTTTCTTCAATATATTAGTGACTACTAACTTATCTACTTAACTACATTATAATATAGGTATATTATTTTGAATAAGTTACTGAATCTTTCCGCGCGTTCAGATATCCGGGTAAAACTTTTCTCTTGTGGTTTAAGTAGGTACTCTGGTACCTATATCTTGGAGATTTTTTTAAAATGTGTAGCTAAGTATACAAAAAGTTTAGGAATTCAAACACTTGGTAGTAGGTGAAGTAAGTACATATACTTATAAATAAATATAATACCTAAATGACTACCGCCTTAACCATCTTATATAATTCTCTGTCAACATAGAAATATTAATAACGCCATAATGAATGCATCGACATTCCTTGCATTATTACCATCACCATCTTTGTCTCCACGACCTAGAGGGGTGTTAAAGTAGGTATCAAATTCCAATCTCGATGGTTACTGACAGCAGTTCATTGAAGCCTCGCTTGCATGGATCGTCATCATTCATGGAACATCCCACCGACCGAAGTCGACCAATCGAGAAATGGCATGAAAGTGATGAAATCACAGAACAGTTATTTCTGAGTTCCCTGGATGAAATACTCTACATCTTGTATATTGTATACAATTCATGGTTATACCTACCTACTAATTGTCCACAAGCAAAATAAGAACGGTTATGATTTCATAGCGCTGGATGTAGTGCAGCGGGTGTCGGGATCGTAAATATGTCGTATGCAAAAAACGGGGGACGTGTTGTTCTGCAGATGCTGCTAATTCTTAAGTCAGAATATAATGGTATAACGTCACACTTCATCGACCAGAGTTGGGTTTCTACCATAGATGTTATAAGTTTTTACCAAGTCGTTTCAAAAAAGAAGAATGATTATTGGTTGAAAAATGGGTCTTGGGTCTGATAAGTACACATCTTGTTTTTCAATTTATGTATGAGTCACGTTATGGACCTAATAGGTTGAGCAAGTGGCTGATATTCATTTCTCATAAAAACAAAATCTGTCAACACAAACCTCCACTCCGTGGAGGCCCTTATGATCTTATTAGGATCGGACATGGGAATTTTTTTTAAATGTTTAATTTGAAATATAATAAAGGCAATAAAAACATATCCTACAGTTTTGTGCGGTTTTATACACAATTTTTTTCATGACTGCAAGTTCTTCTCCTTTCATTTATGAAGCAATGGAATTGATTATACATCCATTCTTGAGCACTTCCTTTGTTGAACAAATTGTCATTTAAATCTCAAAAATAAAAAAAATGCGATGAGCCTGTTTCTGCTGTGTATTTATCCTTCATATTATTTCATTCATCAATTAACGTAGGTATTACCATTTTTTCAATATGAAACAATCATCATTTTCTACCAAACAGTTTACATATTATTGTTGTTTTAATTTAATAAAACGGATTTTTTTGTAGTACCTACTTATTCCACTTTTAATCAATAAATGAGGACTGGTTTTGTCCGCCTCAGAGGGACATTTTCAACTGAATACATTTTTTTATAAAACAATATTTATCAAACAAAATCTAAAGCGACAGAAATAATATAACAATAGGTACATAAATTATCCGTCCAATTTCAAATACTTCAAAAAATAAATAAGCAATAACTGAGCTATGATCGAAATTCACACCTTCATGCCGGGTGTTTGTTTACCTAACTGTTTCGCATGACTTTTCTCTCGAAAACAGCCAGCGAATTCTCAATCGCCATAGTTGTTGCCCAGCGCTTTGAGTCGAATGAAAGACCTAACCGAGTGAGTGTTTTGTAAATCGGTTCTATTGTTTATCTGGATTCTGGACCGTAGGCGGGATTTTACCCGGTTTAGGCGGAGAATTTAAGTCATTAGTAAAAATAATTACAAAATGCAGAAAGTGAACGTTATTTAATCTAAAGAAAGCTCCATTGATGGCTGCAATGTAATGTATGCAGGGATAAAATAAATTTACAAAAAGGGAAAAGAACCGGAAAGACATTCAACTCTATAAATAGAGCGACACACATGGCGCACGAATTACTAACCCCCCCAGCACAAGATTTTAAACATTATTCCAGCTTCAGTTTTCTCCAGTCTAGCGACCGTACCAATGATCGCAGGATTGCCACAAAATATTAATGTTTTATTATTCTTAATTTATCGAATTAAGTATTGCCCAACTAGGTGTAAAATTATACGGGTAGCTACTCACTGAGAAATTACATTAAATTTATAATCATTATCACTTTTTTTCAAAAAAAGATTTTTTCCATTGGTTACAATATATCTTCTCAGTTTTCAAAATTATTTATGTTAAATCATTACTACATCACAAAATATTATTTTAGCATTGTTTGTTTCAACAAAAATAATAATGTTTAATAAATACATAGTATAAATATTTTTTACCATGTTCGATCCTACGAAGATCATTATGGCCCTCCATAGAGTAGATTTTTGTTTTTACGAGAAATGGATGTTAGCCACTTTTACTCAACCAATTAGATCCATCCAAACATTGACGCGTAAGCGCTCGGCCACCGTGGGTGTTTAATAAATTATGGACAAATAACTTTGGATAACCCTAGTTGTAAGGTTGTACTACCTGTATGAGTTACACTACTTAGTGAATTTTTTATTACATCATCTGTTCTTGAATAAACAAACATAAAGTAAACAAAAAAACCTGCAATTATAATGTAGGTATACCTACACTCAATTATTACTTGCTGCGATTAATTTTCCATGTAACAACTTAGGCATAAAGCCCACCAAAAAAAGCGTTCGTTGCGCTCACTACTGAGTAGGCCCCCTCCCACCCGCGCATTACCCTTCACCTATGTAATAAGGGGCTCAAGGAGCACAAAATAAATATTATTATCAGCGTCTCTCATAACAAAGCAATAAAAATATTATTAAATTTCTCGGGGCTTGTAATTAATATCGGACACGCAATAACTAAACAAAGAGTTCACTGTTCTTAAATAATGGCTTCTCGCCCGTCTATTGACGACGCTTCGAGGAGCGTGATTTTGCTTGCCGTGTTCAATAAATGGACTACGTTGTATTTTCGTTAATTCGTATCGCTGAGAAGCGAAAAACGGTGACTCATGAAACAGGCGGGCACAATGCGTCGTCAAATCCAGTGTGCGCTGGCGTATTTGATTATGTTGTATTTTCGATGATTCACATAGAAAATGCGCGAGCGCCCCGCAAGCCTGCTTTAGTGGACTTTATGCCTTAAGATTAACTTTACCCTGCATTTAGTTTTCACTAATTCATATCCCTACAATTCTAGAAATATATATATGTAGAAGATATACATAGGTACATTCCATGAAACGCAGTTACTTGCTTCAGTCCTTTCTCATGAATAAATAGGTACATAGTATTATGTGGTGATGTGAAAATTGTTTTTATTATTTTTTTTACTTACACATAACCTCCCTCATGATAAAAACAATACCTCATATACCAGACAACACGTATTTCACTTTGTATTTCACTAAGAAATATAATATGTTCAATATTAACAATTGAATACACAATTTGATGCATTAATAGTGAATATAGTAAAATTCGTGTTATCAATAGGTAGGTACATAATATCAATGATCGTTCAATAAAAAAATACTAAACATTGTTAGTTATAATAATTAATCAGTAATATACTTGACTAAACAATGGGTGTGTACCTAAATAGAAAGTAACAAAGTATTTTACATGTCCGTAATGTGGAAAGGGTAACAAGCACTACTAATAAATGGGCGAATAGAAATAAATATTCTCTTTCAATTAAGCATCCACAAAGCTAATTACTTCACCATGTACAATGGTTGGGGTCAAAACAAAAATATATAATTCTATTAAGCTATAAGCGGTATGTATGTTCATTAGAAATAACAGAATAAACTCGACATGAATGTAGATTAATGAGAATATGTGAAAATGGTGTTCTTCACGATGAAAAGAAAACGTAAAATGAGTTTGTTTTTGTATGCGGGGGATTAAAGTAAAATGTAAATTTAATTACAGAACGTAAAAATTACAATGTGAAATGTAATCCTGCAGCCCTGGTTAACGCAATTACGGGGGCCGCACAAAACGGAGTAAAACAGATTCCGGGCACAATAATAAGTACACATGGCAGTAGGCTGGAACACTTCTCGGTGTATAAGCACGGAACATTCATTGCATCGCATCGTTCGGATCGCTCGACAAATCTCAACCGGAAGGTCGGCGGGTCGGTTGTGCATCACTGCCGATGAATATTACAACTCGTGTTAAAAACAAAGAACAATACGTTTTACATACTATATTATAATATAATATGCTTGCCATGAGATAATAATTTGTTTATATATGAAGAGGGAATTGGGCCAACCACTGTACCATATAAGTATAGAGATATGACTAGAAAGAAAGCCATTTCTCAACTAACCAATCGTCGGGATAGTCAGTAAAATACTACACAAATATGTAGGTAAAATGCACACTTATCATACAGTGGTGTAACAAACGAGAAGCGGCCATCAAACTTATGCTGGAACTGTCCCAGAAAGAAGTTCCCAAAACCCTGGTCGTGAATAGCTTTCACTGCAGTAGGCAAGACAATGTATTTTGAGTTCAAAGAAAAGTACAGGGAACTGACAATTTTAACGAAAGTTCATATGTAGATGTGGAAAAGTAAATACTGATTATAGCAATATGTAGTATAACATCGTCATTTTTATGGTTTAATTAGTCAAAAACTTTGTTCATGGCCGAGCGGTAACGTATCGACCTATAATATCGTGGGTTCAAATCCTGAGTCTGGCAAAAAAATATATCTCGTTTATTTCTAATGTGTACCTATTTGGACCCAAAGTATGGACTAATTGAATAAGTTGAACAATAATCTGTTTTTCATAAAAACAAAAACAACATGTTAATACAACCCATATGAACTTCTTAAGATCGAACTAGGTTAAAAGAAAACTAATACCTACAATAATAATTAAATTCACATTTCAATAGAGGTCTATCTTAACATTATCGTCTTATTTAGGACTTTTACCCCATATTTTATTTTACGCATGAAGGAACCACGGACGTCTTCTTCCCATGACCCTCAGGTCGCAAGCCTAGTGATAAATAAAGGCTTCAAATTATATGGTAAGTATATATATGCATTAACAGCAAGTATTTTAATAAAAAATCGAGCAAGTATTTTATTAAAAAGGTGGGAACTATTTAATATGAACAGCAAGTAAAAAATGATTATTGTAAGTATTATAATATAAAAATGAAAGTATTTTAATTATGATAGGGAATTATTTAAATAATTTTTAGTAAGTATAAATATCAATTTGTCAGTATAAAATCTATTTTGGACAGATTTTTTCTTTTACAGAAATAACTTATTTAGTAGCTTCCTTATTATGTTAAATTTAGTAGGATAGTATTGTTCTTTCTATCTGGCTCTCCAGAACAGATTCTACTATTAGAATGGTATTTCTCTATTATTTCATCCCTTACGCCCATTTAGTGTAGCAGCATTTGTGTATCTATAAAAAGGCTCAATGATGCAATGCGAGTCTCCTGAGCAAGCTTCTAGTGCTTTTAAGATACTATTTCATTTTAACTATCAGCTGTAACTTAACTTAACTGCACCTTCCAAACCATCAGTTGTAGGTGGCTCTTAAGCATACACTCTTGATCTAAGCGCACTTCAAAAATATATGTAACCTTACCTTATGATATTAATACTTTCGACCGAAGGTACTTGATGGAATTTGAATTTAAATTCTAATGGATTCAAGCTCTGTACTATTCCATTTAAGTCGTTTTTTGCGACCCGGGTTTCGCCTTTCGGCATCTTCAGGCGTCGTGTACAGTCACCAAAGGCAAACACACACTGACAACGAACACCCTTAACTCTACCTTATATAGTAAAACAATACAATAAAGTAGGTAAAAACTCCATTACCTACCTATTTAGTCAGAAATTACAACAAAAAGTACAATAAACAAATTATGAATAGCTGAAGTGTCAGTAAAAAACCCAATTAGTAAAAACCCTATCTTATTAATAACAATACACTGGACAGCATATTATTATAATAAATCGTCAAACCTAATAATAGGTCAAAATTCTTTATAACAATAAAAAATACTACACTCAAGAGGTGTAAATCGTCAATTCTAAGAAAAATAATTAATCGAGTTAACTAATGAGATGTCTATAATAATACTACTTACAAGGTACCTACTTTTATTTTTATAACATTATTTTTTAACAAAAACAAAATTATACATATAAACTCGCTTAATATAATATAATATATAACTCACCTAACAAACCCTTAATCTCTACTTCATTGCGGAGTTAAATAAATTGTAGTGTCTATTATATACATTTTCAACTTTGCAATAATAACAAGACATACTTCTTGTATAGTGCTTATTACATATTATTTTCAGTATCAGAATTAAATAATAAGACAGACTTCAGTTGTTTACAATGTATTTCTTGTGTTCAAAAATTCACAATAATAATCAATGGTAACAGACATAATATGCAGAATAAGACGTTTAATAAGAATAAAGGAATGTAGTACACGGTTACAAGGACGGATAGCTCACTAATACTAACATTATCATAAAATGTGCTCAACCCCTGATCAACGTATTCAAACCAAAGAGAATTTAAAGTAGGTAGGTCTAGGTGCCCACTAATACTGCGAGATTGTATTACGCTGCGCTCGCGTGCCACGCGTCATGAAGGCCTCCCCATCCTCTTGTCGACTGGATGTGTTTACATTGCGTTGCCGATCGCTTAAGAATGATCGCGTTGAGATGTCTTTACAACTCTCTGGTAAACTTTGTCGTCCATGGTATAGTATTAAGTACTTATATTATTTAATGTTAGGCCGACGATTGAATAACTTTTTCAGATATGTTATGTTACTTTACAGACCGACCCCAAAGCGATGGGATATAGCTCAGAGTTGGAGTGGCAAGAAGCAATGTTGCAATTACAAGAAATATCTTTTCCGCAGTGTAGATAAGGATCAGGGAACTCATAAATAATGGGAAGCAGGCAACCTATCTCGAGTGCGGAAGAATACGGGATATACTTTAACACGTGTCACGAATACGTCGTACGTCGAATACTGACAACTGCTCTCGGTTTATATATTGACGCTAATTTAATATTGGTGTATTATACACGCTTTGCATGTCCATTATGCGTGGTTCATTTTCGTAGGACACTCACACATTCAAAACCCTGCGCCAAATTTTTGTGTAGTGAATTAATACAGCCCATCGGAATTATATTTATAAATCTGTTCCGTTATAAGGATCTAGGAACCCGATATAGGACGACCAGATGCTACATTGTATTCGTATTGGTCTACATACTCGGTACAATGGATGGACCATCAGAAGAGAGAAAGCTTTTGAGATATGTCTGTATCGTCGTATGATGAGGGTTTCCAAGATCACCACAGAGCAACGCAAACGAGGACCATCCCGTACCACACGCGGTCTTAATCAAGCGTATCACGAAGCGGTACGCTTGGTCGTGAAGCATCAGCAGTTGTTTACGCCTGGGAATGTCTCAGGAGAAGATACCCAAGACTACGATCGCCAAGCTCTCAAGTGAGCTTTGACCGAGTTTACTGAAAGACGTAATTTAATAAAAAGTGCCATGGGAGAGAAAGGCACAGAGAGGACCGACTTAGATACCTCTTCCCTCTCGGACCACATTGTCGGACATCCACCACCATGCCACCACAGAAGAGATTAATAAGAATATAAATGCGAAAGTCAGTCGCTATAGATAGCAGTGGCGAAGACTCCATAATAGGCGATTATTTGAAGCCTACCTTCTTAAGAAAAATATTGTTTAATTGCATATTGACTTATTTATATAATCACTTGATTATATATTCTATAAAATAATTTATTTTGCCAACAAGAGATGCCGTATGTGTAGGAATGTATTACACAGATAATTACAAAACGATCTGCAAAGGTTTTAAAAAATATACCACAGCGCGCCATCTGTCTTGACGTAAATAAAGATAGGATTATGTTTCAAATAATTCTCAATTTTTTTCATATGGACTTTAGGTCACGTAGGAAGAGCCCCGCCCAGTCTGTCGAATTGTATGAACTAAGGTAAGCTCCGATCGCAGAGCCTAAAACTAAATAATTAATAATTTGATAATTTAAAAACAATCTATGGCGTTTAATGGAATATTAATAAATATAGACTGTTTTTTAAAATAAAAAGAACTTTTATCTAATGATTTTTGATGTGTAGGTATAAATGTTTTGAAAAAATACATAAGTTACTTAATTTAAACTGATCGCTTAATTTTATGTTGTCAGTGAGTTTTTGAAGTTTCATTAAATTGGTGTGTCGTTGTCATTAGTGTGTACATATTCATTAGTAGTAATATCGTATTATCTTCTTATTTCTAGTAAGTATACCTGACAAGTGTGTTCTTTTTATCAGATATCCACAGCCTACCTCTTTCCAAAAGTCACCCTTCGCCACTGATAGATAGACGAAGGCTTTAACGGTAATTTTTAGTTTACGAATTAATGATGGGCAAACCACTTTATCTTTAATAATTAACGAACTTATCAAGTTTGCTGAATTTACGTAGCAACTAAATAAGGAAAGAAAAGAGTGGAAGGTGATAGGGTTCGCATTTATCCAGCAATGGATCAACCCTGATGATGATAATTTAAAAACGTACTTACTACACATAATCAAAGTCGCGGATATATTTCTTGTAGGTTTATAATGATATTGAAACTACATAATTATATGTACTTGCTATACTTAAAATGTTATGTTAAGTTTTAGTGAAATAATTACAAGATAAAAAGAACTTTTTATACACCACGTTTTTAACTTCCATCGAATCATATAAACTTGACAATTCTATGTATTAATAAATACTTTTTTTTGTACTTGATAGAAATACTGAATAAAAATATAGAATACCGAAATGTCATTTTGACATTTCATATTGATTTCCATAGTAACGCACGTATATATTAATAATTTAGTTGCCAGGACTCCCTTAGCAACCAATAATAGTGTTTTACTTTTTACAATTTTTTTCTGAAATAACTTTCCGTACAAGACAGAATTAACTGAAAATGAATTTAATTCTGCTTAAAGATGGCTAAAAGTATTAAAAGAATGCGTTGTCGTCGTGTTCTGATATATTCTAAAAGTTTCAAATGTCTAGCTAGTCGGGAAGTTAGTTAAAAATCTTCAATCATCCAATACAAATCTTGGGCACACAAGAAAAAATTTGTACTGGACAAACAAGAATACGAGCTAATTAAAAAAGTGGTAAAGTATCGTTGCTTTGTTGTAACCCATAAATCCAACACAAAAACTTTCTTTTGAAACTGCGTAGAACCATATGTTTACAAAAACGTTCACCTGTCTTGTAGTGATGATGAACAGGTATAAAAATTATATATGTATACACAACATTTTTTAATAAATCGTCATTCCGGTCAATAGGATACCTACCTTGCAATATAACGCCACATGTTTCCCCCTTTTTATAGTACCTAAGTATAAAAAATATGACAACATTTTAACAGTTCAAAATAGGGCTGCGCCATCGATACGGGTTTAATTGATATTTTACAGTCGATAGATATCGGTAGCGAATAACATTGGTTGCTAAAAATATAATATCTCAAAATAAAATGTAATTCATTTTTCAAATTGATCTCCTACAAAGTTGCAAATTGTCACCGACAAATTTTTGGATGAATACCTATTTATTATTTCGATACGATATACCTACTTCGGTGGGTACAGTTTTTTATTTAAACTATATTAGGTACAATATTAATACTTCTAATGTATTAAATTAAATTTGATAGAACCCTAATCATTCCATCCTACCGACATACATTATGCTGATGTCATGTGTATGTTTAAATGCATTAAGGTTCAAAATACACTATAATGACAATCGGGGACATATATTCTAAGAGCGATTTAGTGTCTATGATTATATATATGCCATTCCGATATATTATACATACATATTGTATGACAGCTATGACGTCGTATTTATACTCTGTGACACCCTGTGACACAGGACGCCAATATAAAAAACGGGTTTTTCGGCATTTATATGACCAATCGTCATAGAGTCTATTTGAGCCTTAAGTCAGGGAACACAGAATTAATGGGAACTAAAATACCTAACGGGTTTGGAGTAACTGGCAACCGATCTCAGTCTGGAAGAATATGGGATAAACTGAAACACGTGTCGAGAATACGTCATTCAAGCTTGTCCTTCGCTGACGCTTATTCAATATTGGAGTACTTGAAGGTTGCAACACACACTATTATACGTCTATAATGTGTGTTTCATTTTCGTAGGACAAGGACACATACGTTCAAAACCCTGCTTCAAAATGTAGTATATTGGGGTATACCTACATTGACTATCTGAATTCTATTTATTACTTTGTTTTCTGGCAAATCCATCTGATAAACCCGATACATACTCAAGTACAGCTAGTTAATTCAAATATATTATATCGAACCGTCACGATTGATACTGAACTGGAATTTGGACACAACCCTATTTCCAGCTTAACAACCCTTGATATAAGCCACATGGCATTACAAAAATATACATATTTAAGTAGTTAGACAGGAACAAAAATATAATAGGTATCGTATATGTACAGTTATACGAGTATTGTGATACCTATGATTATTGAAACAAAACAACCAATGAGGAAACAACATAATATTACGGCTCATGATTTTTTAGGGTGAACTGTTTGATAGTAGGTAGGGTAGATTGTATTTAAAGATTTATTCGAGGTTTAGAACTAGTCTAATAGTTAAATACCAATATATAATAATAGTTAATGATAGACGATATGTTATGGATAATTTAGTTGGATATCCAAATAGTTTACCTTAGTATCTACATTAAAATTAAAATATAGTAATCTTCGCTTGCATAGAGGGTGGCCGCTAGAGCTAGACGAATGTGATAATCCGGTGAGAACAAGGAACCATGACCCTGGGGAATCCTCAATTCAGCAACTGATTGATACAAGATAATTGATTATGATATTCATCAACAAGATTTTTTTTACACCTTTCAACACAAATAGGTACATTAGTATTATTATAATTTATTTAAGTATCGCAAACACGATTTAAAAATATACGGGTTTACAGAAAATTGACGCAATTGGGCGCAAACGAAAAACTAAGATTTATTTTAAATCCAGTATTTTTTACCATTTTTTTTTTTGTTTTGATGACATGTCATAGGTACATGCTGGAAGGGATTCGTTCGGAATTATTCTGGAATGGATACCTAAAAGAATTTAAATAAAATGTTGATTAGATTTTTTGAATGTACTTAATTTAATCAAATTACCTGTTACGTGCATGCCTCCGTGAAACGGTTCCATGTAAATTGTACGTAAAAAATTTCACCGTGGCACAGTTCACCATGAACTTTCTTATCGAAACAAGATAAAATAACATTCATTATAATAAATGATAAGAGTGAAATTGTTTATGTTGAGACAGATCATCATAATTTGGTTCCCTGGTTGTTAATTTTAATCTGAGATGCGGTTCCACATCCAAAACCCTTTTCCTTTTTTTTTTTTACTTAATCGTCTCTATTTATCAATGCATTTTTATATTATTATTTTAACCTCGTTGATACGTCCCGTGGTTCACAGGTTGGACACTTCTGGTCTACAATAATGCTGAAAAAAGCAACTTCACATAGATAAGGACTTGGAAAAGGCAAGATGTATTTCAGGACTTTTTCTGTTAAAATTGGAAACACATGTTGCATTTGCAACCAGAATGATATTAAAGTACACTCTCTATATTTATTTTTCAAGAATCCGTCTGAAGCTAATTCCAATAATTGCTCTTCTAGCATGGATGTAATGCTTGTTGCACCGGGCGCAGCCAAAGCCCGGTGCAGCGTGTACCCCCATCAAACTCTTCCCGTACCCCAGAGGGTACACGTAGTACACTTTGGGAAACACTGCATAGGCCATAAGGTCTCCAATTTTATTAGATTCAATATGAACATTAATTCAATTTGCATAGCTGATTTTGGCAAAATTCATGAATAATTCTAGAATGAAAACCTAACCTAACAAATATTCCCGTATATCGGTTATTTTAAAAATTTGTTTGCTACTGGCTTCCTGTAATGTGTAAATCGACAAGAACCGTGTTTTATTTAGACATGAATTTTATGTCAGTAGATAGGTCCTACTATACGACCCAAAGAGGTTGGACGGTCTTTAATATACGGCCATATATTTCCGATACAACAATTCACGGTGAAGTGTGACACAGCAGAATTGCATACGTACAGTTTCCGGACACGCAGTGAAACAGAAAATAATCGCATTACACATAATAAAATTGTACATGAAGTAAATGAAGTCAATGTTCTAATTCTACTAAATACAATAAACAATTATGATTTGGAAAAGGTGAAATTTAATATTCTCTTCCGTAGTAAATATTTTTTTTTTAATTTTAATTTAGTCATAAGAGTTTTCAAAGGTTTCGCCTTAGATTATGGTTTCGCAAAATCAACATTTTGTACATTCAAATGGTCTTTTTCAAAAAAATAAAAGCGGTTGTGATGATATAATATTTTCTCTCGAATCATTCAAAATTCTAAAGCTGCTATTATATATTGGTGAATTTACAATTCGACCGATAAATAAAGACGATCAAAGACCAAATGAGGATTGAGGAAATATTAAGATTCGGCGGAATTAAAACTTATAATGTACTTAGGATAGTATACTTAGTTAGTTCAGAATAACGTTCAATATTATTTAACCCCTCCGAGCACGACGATGACAACGTAATTAAGTATTAAAATCCTTAAGGCCATGCATTAGTTGAGGCACGGTCTAAAAAGATCGTTGCCAGGCGATGTGCGGATTGCGGGTCGCGGGTGCAAAAGACGCCTGTCAAACGAAATATTATTTCTCATATAAATCCAACATACGTCCATTTTATGTTCTGTTTATTATTCTATTAGTAACAATAATAATAAATTCATTGACATGTTTTCTTTTTAAAGTAAATGGGTAACGTTTTTAGTCATCTTTACACGATTTTAGAATTAATTGGCCCGTCGCTATTCACGCAGCAAAGTGACAAATGTCTGACTCGACGTTCCCTCCATGAATGCGAAGCGAGTACAAAATTTCGTAGCGCGTACAGTTGGAAATTATTTGGCGTTTCACTGATGCGTCACCTTAACAAGTTGAATACGTAGTAAACCCCTTGAAGATTTTCACTGATGACATCAATATAGGTAACTATTTTCTGACGCTAATAATTATGCAGTGCATGGAAAGACGTAAGTAGTTTAATAATTAATCATAATTTTAATCTTTCCTGCCGAAGACAGCAATGTCTTTATTAACAGACGAGATTTTTTTTCAATAAAACTAAATTCATACCGCGATAATGATAATTTGGTTAGGTTTAAAACCAAAATTTACACCTTATAAATCCTTGAGTGAATTTTAATTAAGTGGAAATCTTATCTATTATAATAGTCATAATATTATTATAAGAATATCAATTGGAAATTATCACAATGTCTATTTTGTTAAATTATACATACTTTCATTCAAAATCTCAACTAAGCATTTCGTTAATTGAAAAAGACCCGAATCAACTGTCACCGGGATTGTCAAATTTAATGTTCATAGCAAAATGGTTTAACCCAGTGGTATTTAAAGTGTGCGCCGTTGGCTGTCCAACCTTTTTAATATGTTCCTAATCCTTGACAATTATAATTCAATGCGTATATGAGCGGTTACAAAGTATATCAAATTAGATATAGGTAGAGTTGGGTTTCGGGAATCTTTTCTCGGGATTCGGGATTTCTTTATTATCAAATATTAATTTAAAAAAAAAAACGATTTTCTATATGAAAAAAGTGGACAAAAATACAAAACGTTCAAAGACTGATCGGGGCATTAAACACAATTAAGCCAACGTTGGCTCAAAATGAGGGCAATTTTTGCAACATCGGGGAGTTTTGTGTCACAAAAACGTACGCGATTGTCTGACGTCTGAGAGTCTGTGTTTTTTGAAATTCCATTTTAATAGGTAATGTTTTGAATTATTTTTGTTTTCCTACTTCTATTTGTTTGTCTTATTTTATAGTCATATTATAAAAAAAAATCATATTTTTTTGAAATTTGTCTACACTGATTTTAGGATTTTTACAGTTTTTTTTTAAATTTCCCGATATCTCGAGAATTCTTTTCTGGACATCCCGAATCTCGAGAATTCAAAATTTCAGCATTTCGGGAAATACCGAATCTCGAAATTGATATTTTCTCGGGAAATACCCAACTTTAGAATCTAGATATAGGTATACATTTCGCGATATCTCGAGAATTCTCGAGAATTCAAAATTTCAGCATTTCGGGAATTACCGAATCTCGAAATTGATATTTTATCGGGAAATACCCAACTTTAGAATCTAGATATAGGTATACTTACATATAGATTTATAGACATATATTTTTTAACACTACAATAGCCTTGACAGTAGTGTAGTAGGTAATAGAAGTGAAACAATCACAACAACTGTCTCCATCTATAACTGAACTAAATAAGTTAATATGGAAAAATTCATGTGGATTCCAGATCTAAGAGAAATTAGGGTAGCGTGACATCACGTGTGGGTAAGCAGGTTGTTCGTTGTTTGGGGATGGCAACTTAAGGAAGGAATGTTAATATATTTTGAGAGTAGACTCTATGGTATTGACAAAACACACTGTTTGCTTTTAAACCAAAAATCTTGTAAAGTAGTAAGAGGTGACGTTTCTTTCTACTTAAATGGCTACTTTGCCTCTTTATATCACTAATTACTGCTTCACGTCTATATTTTATAACATTCCATTGGGACCTTAATATGTGTCGGCCAGGTCCTCAAATTTCTACGAAATTTTCATAAGGTTCCACAAAAAAAGGTTGAGAATCTTGATTGATCATTGATTAAAGGCTGTAAATTTATGAAAATGTTTATAATAAATTTATAATATTTATCAGTACCTACTGACAAATTCAACATTTTCGTGAGACTTTCGAGGGCCTCGTGAATAAGAGGCCCTGAGATGAGCGACTTAGATAAACAACAACACTGTACCTGCCTAATACTTTAATACCATTGTTTGATGTACCTTAATGAGGCGCGTTAATGGTTCTCATTGTAGTCTCTGGAACATCTTCCTACAAGTACCTACGGCTTAAAGTGCTTAGACAACATACATACATATTATTATATACTTGTGCGGTATTAATAATATAATGTGCCTACTCTGAACGATTGCACGAAAGTCATTGTTGATAATATTGCGGAGGAATAATCTTTTTCAATGCCTAACAACTATCCAAATATTAGTTGTTGTTAATATAATATTCTTGGAATGATCAATTTTAATGTGAAAATAGCATTTTAATGGTGGGCGTAGGTACCTACTATATACCTAATATTGTAACCCTACGTATACTTACGAGTATATAACATGATAATATGTAGGGATTTATACTTTTGTGCTTTTCGGTTTTTTTTTATATTTTTCTTACGATTACTACTTACTAATGTGTTTTTCTTTTTTAACCATTTTTAATAACTCTCTATAGTCTATCTATGTTATCATTATACTTATTCTGTGTGATTGTTCCTGTTGGTTGACCTAAATAATACATAAATCAAGGGATTGCTGCTAAAAGTTGGTAAGTCGATAATTTAGGTATTTAGAGTTAGTTAAAAACGGATTAATCAAGATCATTCAATATATTTCACACAAAGCACAAATAAATTAGCATGATTCCATGGTAGATAGTTAACTAGGTTGTTGCCAAAGGCAGTAACCCCACTATATAATATATTATATATAAGACGTAGGTGTAATGTGGACATTAATACTAATTTGTACATGTTTAAGATGACATAAACCTCATCGAATAAACCACGGGTTCCCAACCAATAGGTTGCGACTCACCGGCTGAAACAATTAACATAATAATATTGATTTTTAACCAAATCGCACCCCTTACTAGTGTGACAAGGTCCAGGGGCGGCTCTACTTTAAGGGTTCGTAGGGACCATCCCCACATAGTTATCATGTCAAAAATAAACGTCCGATATTTTTATAATTATAATAATTAAATTACATCATTTACAAGTACATCATTAAATCAACTATTTAATTTATTTTATCCATATAAACCCGTTGTAATATATAGAGATAGATTAAGTAACGACTCAGATAATGACATTATTTATTCTGAAAAATTACTCATTTCTTCATTAATAAAATCATATTATTATAAGTAGCTTGGTATATAATGTATAATATGAGAAAGTAGGTAGGTGTCTATATTTAATAATTTATGGCTAAACCCCACCATCTAGAAAGTCGTTGAGCCGCCACTGACAAGGTCCAACTGACAAGGTCCAACCAACAAAATTGACATTTTGAGTTAGTGTTGGTTTCTCTTATCCACAATTACGTCATATTTTATTTTAACTAGGTAATATTTTAAGATTTAAAAAAAATTTGAATCGTTTCTGATGTGATATGTATCAGTCATATCCAAATAAGCTTGCTTCAACTTATCTATGCGAAAGTGGATTTTCAATGCTTCTTCATTTGTAAACCGAAACAAGAAACAAATTAAATGTTGAGAATGACATAAGGTTGGCATTAACGAAAACTCAACAGCGAATTTTGAAGCTGGTTAACGAGTTTCAATTTCAACCATTGCATTAAATATGTCGTTAGTTAAACTTATATTTAATTACATTATACTGAAAAATCTATTTTCAGTGCATTCATTATTATCTTTACCCTATTGATGAAGCTTTTTTTAATACAAATTTATCTAATACAATTGGCTACTATAAAATGGGGTCACGATCCGAAAAAAGTTGGGAATGTGTGGTATAAGCGATGCCTTATTAGCAACCCCCTAGATAGGTTGCATTTGATGAAAAAGAATTCCTGTAAAGTTTCAACTCGACCGAATGGGGGGAAATCTGGCTCGGCAAGACATGTAAATAAAATATGAATCTGTAATTTATGATTTGACATATTCTTAGATAAATCAATATTTTTAAAAGATGTTCATTTAAATGGCTAAGGGCACTGGGGCACCATTTCTCTTCATCCGATCGAGCTGAAACTTTACGGAAACCAATGGGCCCGTGGGTGCCGCGAAATAAAATTAATACCAAATAAAGGCCACATTAAAAACATATTACATAACTACTATTATTATTGAGTATGTAATATGTTTTTACTGTAGTACGACGGGTAGTTTCTAACTGTACCCACAATACATGGTGTCTGGTACTGATCAGTTAATGTAGGCATGGGCCCCACATCGTGAAGCGGGCCCCCAGGCTAGGATCTTTGGCGGCCCCCCTACCTATCGCTAAGGATAAAGGCAATGTGACGCTCTACAGTAGCGTTTTCCAAATGGTGTAAGCGGTAAAATTATGGGTATGTTTAGTGTTTTATTGTATATTTTAATACACCCATTTGAATTATGGAGATGTCGAGTATTAATACACAATTAAAAATTGTATCGTACAACCACATAACTTTGAAAAATAATAATGTTGAATCAAAATAGCCGCAGGCGACTTTTTTACTATTCAAGCAAATTTTTGATGTGTGTTTATCTCATTTACCTGATCTCGCCTCGTTGGGCCCCTCCTGAGCCCGGCCCCCAGGCTAGAGCCCTGTCAGCCCCCCCCCCCCCCCTTGTGGGGGCCATGAACGTAGGTATAATATAATAACATAATACATGCAATTAGTTTCAATTGACAATATTGTGGGTTTTTATTCAACCGGTATATTGTTAGAACTACAGTATTGTTTAGGTAAAAATAAATAAGCCGAATATACCAACTTCCAATGAGAGTATCTAGTTTTCCGAAATAAACAAATTTTAAATATTCCTTTAGGGGCAATTAAATCCAAATAAACACATTCATATCTACATGAAAAACTACTCCTAATTAATATATTGAAATTGATATATGCAAGCTCTATTTTATTTGTGCTTTCACGTCAATTTCAGCAGGTTAAAATTTACATGACTCTTATTTACGGATGCCTCAAGAATTCTATCAAGACAGTTTCAACCTCAACCAAGTCCGCACTTTTCAAGCCAACCGGATTCTGGAGTCCTGGAATGATGCTAAATTCCATTCGCAGTGTGTATACGGTGGAGGTACAGAATGCCAACATGGTATTATGGTAAAACGCTAAAAGATTATTGAGCGACAAGGATTCCTATTCTTGCTCTTAGCGAGTACCCGGCATGCGTTATGCCGGGTCCACACTGGTAACATGTCGCGCGACAACCTCGTTAAATTTTACGATAATTATCATAATTGCTTAAGAAATTTTACGATAATTATCATACTTATCGTAAAATTTAACGAGGTTGTCGCGCGACATGTTGCCAGTTTGGACCCGGCATTACAATGCCACTAAAAGAAAGAAAGTGTTTGTGTTTTAATTCTGTTTATTGAAGTGCTTTTGAATACACAATATTTTATGTTTTTTCGTTCGAGTACGCACTGCTCAAGCCCGTTCGCCTGAAACAGATTATCAACGGGAAGCAAGACTGGAAACTGCTTGTTTTTTCTTTTTTTTTTTAATTGTATTAATTTAAAACTTAAAAAGTATTAATATTTTTAGAAACCTTCGCGGGTGTGCGCACAACTCATGAAAGTTTCATCGCAATCGGACGAATGGTATAGGAACGCATACGGGACGGACAGACGAACAAACAAACATTCATTTTTATGTATACCTATACTATAGATACAGATAAAATAACTTCAAATTTAATGTAGACCTAAAAACGGTATCAAATGGTTTTTAAATCAAATTTTCAAACCTAAAATAGACTAACAACATAGATAATCGTGGGGTTGCTGCCAAAAGTCGATAATTGATGTATTTAGAGTTAACAACGGATTATCTGTCGGTATACAAGCGGCCCTCGACTTTCGCACGTAATTGATTTCTAAAAATGAGTTTGAAAGTTGAACGTTCGAAAGTAGAGAGATGTCAAAAAAAATCCTCAAAAAGTATCTATCGATGGTTATACTAGCGGCGTATTAGCAATCAGGTGTTTTGTTTATAAACTTGTCAAGAGATCGTTGAATATCACCCTTTTACGTATTTGATAAGGTGACGAGGAGCGGAGGAAAGGATAACGACTGCAACAATTTTTGTATTATCAACAAAAATTTAAATTATAAGAAATGTACGAAATAATGAATTGTGTGAAAGTGGAATGTTCTAAAGTCAAGGGCCGCAAGGTCATTCGATATAATATATAATGCCGGGTCCACACCGAAAACAAGTCGCGCGACAACTCGTTAAATTTTACGATAAGCATGATAATTATCGTAAAATTTAACGAGTTGTCGCGCGACTTGTTGCCGGTGTGGACCAGGCATAATATAGAACATGCACATAAAGCACAAATAAAGTAGAATTATACCTGATTTTAGAGGGCATGTCAAACTACAAATTGCAATTAGGTAGGTACACCATAAAATGATTTCGAGACTTACCAACATTTGGCAGTAACATTTAGTTAACTTAGTATAACAATATTGCATTGACCTTACCACAATGTTTAAGTATTATTAAATCGAAATAATACTTATCTAGTTGATTATTTGTTTGTAAATAATTGGTTACAATTTATATTTGTAAAGTTTATTCATATCATGACAATCATAACATTCATAACAAATGAGCGCAATTTATTTTGGTCGGCTTTGTTACAAATTCGATGTCGATGTGCTGAAGAAGGGGGTGCGTTCCATTATTTTTAATTAAATTCTATTTAATTTACACACATTTTATGTGTCTACTTGCGGATGCGTGCTTCTTTTATTGGAATTGAAACACATACACACGAACCCGCATGACGGGATAATACCAACCTACATAAATTTCAAACGACACTCACAACATTTATTTAGTAGAATATTTACATTAAACGTTGTCTTTTATAAAAAGGAATCCTCTAAATCTGTATTGTTTCTTTCTGGCTATCGTCAATATATAAATATTCATTGCAGAAAGGGAACTCAGAAAATAATGGGAACTAAAATACTTAACGGGTGTGGAGTAACAGTCAACCAATCTCGAGTGTGGAAGAATATGAGATAAACTTAAACACGTGCCAATAATACGTTATTCTAAGCTTGTCCTAAGATAATAATAGTTTATAATACAGTGCACTAATGATTTTACATTTTATAAATTGTGATTATACATAATAGTGAAAGATTTCAACAACCTTGAGTAATAAAGCATGCCTAGTAAAATTATACATTTTTAAAATACATAATAATTGTATAAATGTGTATTCATCATACAACCTCTATAAATATATATTATACGTAAATATATATAAATCAGGGAACTCAGAAATAATGGGAACTGAAATACCTAACGGGCGTGGAGTAACAGGCAACCGATCTCGAATGTGGAAGAATAAGGGATAAACTTTAACACGTGTAAAAATACGCTTGTCCGTCATTTTGACAACTGCTCTCGGTGTATGCGCTGACGCTCATTCAATATTGGTGTATTTGAAGGTTGCAACACACACTATTACATGTCTATAGTGTCTGGTTCATTTTCGTAGGACCTTCACACATTCAAAACCCTGCGCCAAAATATAGTGTATTGGGGAATAGCCTATCGGAATTCCATTTATTATTCTGTTCTGTGATTGCAGCTCTGGAAGAAGATTTTTCGCATTATTCCTGGATTAATTTCTCCCTTTATCTTCCCTGTATGATTAACTGTAACAGTGTTCTTGTCTCCCATTTCTTTCACATGGTGTGGCATCAATTTACAAAGTTGGAATAGGTACTTACACAAAACATAATTTAAGCCCATGGGCTATCTATCTAGCCAGCCAGCTCGTGCTGAACAAATCCGGGTAAATAGGTACGTTGTAACATTACATTATAATAGGTACACAACGTGTTAAGTGAACCGAGCTATCTAAACATCAAGCTTTTGACTGGTGGGTACAGGTGCTTATTTTCACATAAACATTGAACACACCATTCACGAACTCGAAACAGAATTTATGGTTGAATATTACAAATAAACTATAAAAATCAACGATGCACACCCACACAGAATGCATACGGTGCCAGACGCGCACACAAGGGGGGTTTTCGGGTCCGGTCCCCCAGTAGGTCTATTCTTAACAGTTATCACTTTAGCACGTTTCCGTTATTATCATTGGTCAAAAATAGCACGTTAGGAATTTTATTCTTTACACTAAACGTGATTAAACGGTTAGCGGCGGCTATCTTTAAGGTGATTCATCAGTGAAACGGCAAATAATTTTCAACCATAGGCGCGACGATATTTTGCACTCGCTCCCATTCGGAGAGAGAATGTAGAGCTGGAAACACATCATTTTGCTTCGCGATGGCGACGGCCGTAATAATTCTTAAATCGTGTAAAGATGACTTAAAACGTTACCCTTTTACTTTAAAAAGAAAACATGTCAATGAATATATTATTATTGTTACTGATAAAACAATAAACAGAACATTAAATGGACACATGTTGGATTTATAAGACAAATTATATTTGGTTTGACATGCCTCATTTGCACCCGCGACCCGCAATCCGCGCATCGCCTAGCGACGATCTTTTTAGACCGTGTCTCGACTGAGGTATGGCCTTAATAATTGGTAGACATGTCGGTCAAATTCGGATATGTTCGTGCGGCTGAACGCGAGCGGATAAAGCCGCTAATCGGTAATGCGTCGAACCACCGCCATTTTTAGATTAATAATTTTGTATTGACACGTCCGACATATCAACATAACCTACAATTTTATTGGTCATGTCATGGTTTTGGTTCCCAAACGTCGAAATGCGTGACATTTTTTCAATAAACATTAAACCTGAAACAGTTAACATAACCTACAATTTTGCAAGTCATGTCAGCCGGACACGGAGATGTTGACGTACCTAATTATTTTTCGAAACATCTTGCATCTCAATTCTCAATATGTAAAATTGACGCACTTACTCTGTCTCATTCTCACGTTAGCACGCCCAACACAAGCGCAGTTAAAAGATATCAACTTTTGACAGTTCAGACGGTTAACTTGTTTACATAATTATCCGCCAGAATATGTAAAGTGATAAATGTGATAAATATTAATCACAATTAGCTCTTTTTCGATTTTAAGTGATATGTTAGAATAAGCTTGCAGAAACACTAATTTCAACCATCTTTGATCAAATACTAAATAAGTTTTACCATATTTATTATAATATTCAACCACATGTGTTTATATTATGTAGCTAAGTAGATACATATATCTTATTATATTGGATTTTTCTTTTTAAAGTATCATTGATCTCTGTGGTTTTAAAACGTTTTTGTTTCCACGGCCTCTAAAAATACGAATTGCATCTCACCAAGGTGAACCTGTTGTTTACACTTTACCGTACAGTTTCATAAATCCAATATCGAATCGAAGCATATCTATCGATTTAAGATTCTCTGCACTATAATTCAGAATGTTATATTATTTAATAATATGTTAAATAATGTTATATTTTTGTAATACATTTTTATGATAATAAAAGAATTGTTTCAACATTTTTTTAACTTCTTTCAGATTTCCAGTAAAAAATATTTATTTTATTTAGGGAGGCGGGAATCTTGGGGTGGCACCCTAACAACAGTCATTTTTGGGGCGTTTTTGATGATCGCAATAGATCATATTCAATTTTTTTTATTGATAACTAAAACCAACTATTTCCATTATTCAATCGATACTTACTTAGTTATACTGCACGTGTTAATAAAGATCCGTTAATTTAATGAAGTCCCTCGCTCAGAAGTATATAGGTACCTCAGAGCGTGTAATGAGATAATGCCTGACGATGCGAAAGGGTGCGGTCGGTTTCTACTTACCCACCGCAAGGGAATGTTCAATTCACGTGACTCAACATATAGGGGTGTGATGGGATCACATAACTACAATAATATTATTGACGTACGAAATTTGCGTGGCGTACATATTATAATAATTAATAATCTAACTGATAGCTTACCCACCCATGACCCAATAGTGGAGGAGCCGAGCATCAGCGAGAGACTGACCTCGTGTGTGACTGCGATTCTTCGGATTCGGACACACTGTTCGCGGACCAGAAAGCTTCGAAAGGTTTCTTGTTTTGGCCAGTATGCCAGGTATACGGGACAGAGGGCAAACGCCAATGAGGTTAAGTGACTAGATTAATGAATTCACTGGTAAACCAAGAGACAGGTTTAATCATTCAGGGACCTTACAGTACATTCTTCTCAATACACCTTTACTCAAAAGCTGCTTTCATTTTTCGACAATAATTTTATTCTACAGGCATGCTACATGGCCATTATTTCTTGATTCCGTAAAATCTACAAATTCTAAGGTGGAAAGATCGTCGAACATGCGGATGCCATACGACGAGGAAGAAGTATATCCAAATGACACATTGGTGATTTCACTTAGGCAGCTTAGCTTGTGCACTCTTGTGTATTTTGTAAAAACTATATTGTATAATAATATTATAGATATATCTATTCCTTAAACCGTCAACGACACCAGTAAAAAAGATCTCTTTTGTTATTTTACATACTATTTTTACCACTAGGTTATACCTACTTGTCATTCGCTTACATTTAACAAGATCTAAAGTAGTAAAACATGTAAAACAACTGTTTTACCACATCCTGTGACAAAAAAAAGATATTTTAAACACGATTTATTATTATAATACGATTGCATTAAATGTCGTAAAATAGGGACAATAGGCGTAATAATATGTTGGATTCCTACGTTGGCAATAATTTTCAGCCTCTATTATTTTCCTTAGCGAAACTCTAAAATAACTATGACATTGGAAATTCGTTACTATGGAATGGTAATAAATATTAGAAGATAGTATCATTATAACATAACGCTTCACACAAAAAGTAGGTATTTAATATTACTGATGAATTAAACTTTTAAAGAATAAAAACTACAGATCTGATAAATAATATTACACAAGTAGGTGTCAGGTGTAAGTACCCACTTACAATAAAATTATTTATACATACTCGTACATTGAAATTGTAGTTTATAATTATTATATAAGATTGTACATATTCTTAGTAGATACCTAATACTTACTAACTGAAAATTCAACGTTTGCTTTGCTTTAAAGACAAGTAGGTACCTACCTATAAATTTGTACAAAATGAATAATGAGCGCTCCAAGTTTCATCGTCTTTAATGCTTGAAGTGGCTAGTGAGTAAGTAGGTAGTCCCTGGAATTTCTCAACAAGTTCACCATAATTTACTTAAACCTACTATTAAAACGAAAACTACTGGAAAGCAACTAGTCAGTATAATAAATAGCTGGTAAGAGTTTGAAAACAGTCAAACACTATTATTATTCTCGAATGCAAGTTGGTTTCGTATTTACGTGATAAAAGCTCTATTGGTAAGTTTGCGCAGGCGGTGGGTGGGGAAAAGCTTTAAAGGGGGTAAGTGGGGGAGGGTGGTGTAGGCTATTGGGAGGGCGAGTGAGGGGCATTCACACGCGAGTCTACTTTGCGGCGCGATTACAATGCCGAGGTGCTTGTCCGAGTCATTGCTGTGTAGTGTCGTGTAAGTGACTCGGCTAAGCCCGTTTCAGACGGGACACCGGTGTCGCGCTCGATATAATATAGGAGGCCTTTGTATTTGAATAAAGTCATTTGAATACGTGTATTAATTAAGGCTCTAAGTACCAAAAAGTAGTATTGCCTGTAGATACAAAATACCGAGTCATTGCAGTAAAATTTCATGAAGCAGACCTTTTGAAAAATGTGGTTTTACAGTGTGAAGCAATCACGGCAGCTTCTATAATTTTAGGTATTAGGAAGTCGCAAGTGTCAACACATCATCGTCAGCCATTTTATATTGAATGAAGTTGACCACTGTAGTGCTATTTACACCATTATACATAAAACAGGCCAATGGACTTACAACGTCAACAGGTTTAAATATTTTGCTGTATTTTTTTGACTTGCTTGAGGCACTTAGACCATAGCTGAAGTTATTGGCGTTAGTATGTAGAACACTCTTCTATAAAAATGTCAGTTTTTTTGTTTTTGGTACTTAGAGCCTTAATTAATACACGTATTCATTTGTATTATGTTTATGAACGCCCCAGAGCTAACGAGTCAACTCATAATTTCGCGTTATAAATTAGAACATAAAACTGGCTGCGGTAATAAAGGCATGAGAATGTAGCGGCCGACGGAAAAGTGTACCGGACATGCGTTGACTCATTAGCTCTGGGGCATTCATAAACATAATACAAAGGCCCTTTTATTCGAATACAAAGGCCTCCTATATTATATCGAGCGCGACACCGGTGACCCGTCTGAAACGGGCCTAAGTTGCGATGCGTCGACTGCTCTCTGCCCACAGAGTGTCCGCAATCAAAGGTGACAACTCAACTGCATTGTGTCGCGTCGCGATTGAAAATACCTGAACACTCACCTTTTCAAGAGATTCAACGCTCACTCGATCGTATTTCACAAAACATCTTATAAAACAAATCTGTCATAATCACAAAAGAAAAGATAAGTAGGAGTAATAAGTATGAAATTTCAGAAATTAATTGATGAAAAGCGTTCGTTAGTAAAATATTATATTTTACTTTTTTATAAACATTATTTTACCAAAAAAAGACAACACTTAATAGATATTTTACAAAAAAAGTGAATGCATACCTATTTTTATATCACAAAATCTAATTTTCCAAGGTTTGTAAACTTTCAATTGCAGTTTTCTCAATATTATGATTTATGGAGATACAATATTTTAACTCTAAGTCATCGATATTGTGTTAGTAGCAGATTCCCTTTATACCTTTAAATTGTCTATATGTTATTTAAATGAAAATAATCAGCTAGTATGGAGTCTTCATCACTGGGTTATATATTATGAAATTATGAACATGGAAAGACTAGTCAAATTGGCAGCGTAAACGGTTGAAAAGCCTCAATGAATCATATTAATAAAATTAACAATAAATTATACTTAGGTATATAATTTACACAATATGTATTTATATTTGTTTGATTCATTCTGTATCGCTTACTCGGCCAATCGACTGGTAAAAATAATATAGAATCGTAATAATATTATGTATTGTCTACGTTGGCATTTTAAGTTTGATAGGGGTCTAATCACGTTGTAGCTTTGAAGTAAAGTGATTGATTGTTGAATCGATTTAATATTCCTTCTGCCTTTGTGTGAAGGATCTGTGACCCGTACATATGTCGGGGTCACTCTTCAATAATGCACGCACTCCAAACACTGTTGCATTTATTCAATAACCAACCATCAATGAATCCGGGATGAATTATTGAAATTTGAAATATATTCTTTGCATAAGTAGGTATCTTATGTATCTAAAGAGCTGTACATGGGTTGCTATTGCTATTTTCTTTGAAAATTTTATACGATCGCCTCCCATACTACCTTGGGTCAAATTCATATAAACAGAGACGTCTCGTGGGGGTAGGCAGGTCGTGCGTTGCATAAGGGAGGCACATAATAAAGGACGGTGAAAAAAATAAGGAATACAAAAAGTACCTACTACATCTTTTTAAAGCAGTGACGACGTGGTTACTTCATTAGAAAGTATCGACATATTAGCAGAAAATAATCGGAGCATAAAAATCGTAACAACACATCTATTGTTGTATTGTAAAATCCATTGTAATACATATTGTTATGACGGTTTATCGCATAGCCAAAATTTCACACAAAGGTGCCGCCGAACCAGTCAGTGCAACAGACATCCATGCACCTAAAACCACCACCGTTTAAGAGTAGGTTTCGTGGAAATGCTCTAATTTTCAGTAGGTACAGTGTTTGTCAATTTAAATCCTCTTGATGTATTTATTTGTCTGTTTAAGTTAATAACCGAAAATAATAAATAAAATATGTACCTAAGTATGTACCTAACGACAACATTTGCAACTAAACATGAAAGGGGACGACATTCCAAGTCTGCTTAAGGGCTGCACTTTTCCTAGGGACGTCACTGCATGTAAGTACCTACGTCTTATTGTGTATTTCGATCCGCTGCATGAACATTACAACTGACAATTTGAACGAATGGATTACAGCGAATCATTGTAAAAACGTATGATAGGATACATCCACAACGTGGACACTGACAAACTTAGAGCACCACTCGTTTACATACACCCAAAGGTAAAAGGTACACTGTACTACATTATCTCTTGAGAACTGACTCTACAACGAGCCCGAAATGTCGAAGGAAAAAGATTACTAACGCACCGGTGACAGATCAAAAATCAAAGTGTCAAGCAAAGTCATTTACCTTCATTACACGGATCTGTGACACTCGTCGGGCTTAATGCATAATGCAGAAACAAGGTCGCGCAAATCAGAGACAGTAATGATAGGTTGACTTTATTAGGTATATCGATCATAGAAAAATTAGACTCGCATAGTACGTACAATACTTACCTAAGTAGTGACTAAAATGACGTTTTATTTGTTCTTTTTAAATACTTTTCATAAACCATTCGATTAAATAATATATTTTAGATTAATAGGAAATATGTATTTGGGCATTATGATTCTCTATCTTTAATGATCTTAAAAATTTACATTTAATGATTTTATTAAATATTAATATATAAGAGTATCTATTAGTAAACGTTGTCGTGTTAAAGTTGTGAATAAAGCCCTATTAAATTTGGTACAACAGATGTCCGTGGGTGAAGCATTTTTTCAAAATAATAGGTTTTTATTACCGAATATATTAATTTGACTATTATCGGTTTGAAGATATTATACAGAACCCAAATTGTTGCAGTTCTTCAAACTTACGAGTCAATTACAAACTCTAATATAAAGTTAGTAGGAATATATTTTTTTACTATAAATATAATTTATTCAAAAATTATAATTGAAGTTGATAAAATAATACTTTGAAAAAATTCTAAGTACGTATATGTCCGTGGACATCTTATGTACGACAGCGTTTACAATAATATGTACTATGTTACGGTATTAATATATTTCATACAATCGTGATTGAATGTTGAATTTCTATGATAAGAAAATAAGTTACTATGTACAGGCATAAGCCGTGACGTCCCGGGGAGAACTACCCAACGTAGTGAATGTGTACCTACCTCAGTGATGCCAACCGTACTATAATTATAGTACAATACTATAATTTTAATTCCGTGGAAAATGTAAAATACTATAATTTTACGCAAAATATAATAAAATACTATAATTTTAAAGGATGCAACACGAAAAATGTTCCTGTACTATATATTTTTCAGAAATACTATAATTTTTACGACTTTGTACTATAATCAGCATAGAAAAATATGGCAACACTGACCTACCTACTAGAATTTTGTGATAGATTTTGATGTCCACTACTACTACTTTAGTTATTCTCTCTCTCCGTATGACTCCACAAATTTACTGTCATTCGTGGAAACCGGATCGACCCAACTGAATGTCCTTAAGCTTTATTTGTTTGACACATTAGTGTTGTAAGCTGTTGTTTATTTTGTATTCGCCAGACGTGATTAAAAATTGGTGAATTTGTCACAACATTTTGATTGTACGCGCGCGAGACGAGAGAGCGATGGAGCGATGTCAGTGTCCAAGGCGGTCGAAAAATTGCATCCAATGTCAATAAAAATAAAAGCGAACGGAGGGGAAATTGTGGCGGCGAGCCAAAACAAATTCTGTGAGCTGCTGAATGAATCACCTGCGCTGCGGAAGCGAGGATCCGTCAACAGAATAACGGTGCGCCGCCACTGGCGAAATAAACTGCTGCAATTAAAATTACTACGCCACTGTCTACTCGCTACTATTAAATTGACACAACGAATGTCTAACTAAGTAGACACATTTTTTAAAACTATTTAAAAGCCTTTTAAGTAAATCTCACATGTTGTGATAGTATATTACAGCGATTAGTAGTAGGGCACATTGTGAAACGTCGTAAATAGGTCTGGAAAAGAAATATTTAAAACATATTTTTAGCATAATAATGACAATCATATAGTACGTGCATACATTATAACTTTTATCTGTTTCAAAAATAAATCTATTACACTGCACTATTATATATTTAGTGTTTCACATATTTTAATATATCTATATTATTAGGGGTGTCTGTGTGTGGTTATTTAAGTACATAGAGTCCGATTTCTATAAGCTGGCCGACACGTCATAACGGTTCTTTTATGAACTAGTGGAACTAAATTCCTAAGTTCCCCCCGCTTCAGCACCTTAACACTGCATTAAAAAACTGTTTAAAAAAACCGATTTTTTCGGTTAGGTACATGTTCAAACACGCGCGTTAACATGATCTTACTCCCTACTTCATTTATCGTTTGTCAATTTATGGCTACGGCCGTATGTTGTAGCTTAATCACTGGGGAATGCCAATAGAAATGGCGTATTTCAAAAAAATACTACCTTAATCTTAGGTCAATAATTATTATAACACAATCATTATTCATAGGATGTTTATTACATTTGAATGGTCAAAGACATAGCTTATAATCAGTATCTTTAGAATTATCTTCAAATTTGTTAATCGTGCCCATTTTTTGAATAATAAAATGACTAAGTAATTTGTCAAATTTGGGATCAGAGATTATAAAAAATATTTTTTTATCGTAAATATTTCGCTATAAGTATAATGTTAACATAAATTCTACTAATGGTTTTGTAAATGCGTTTACAAATTAATAAATCTAAAAAATCTTAACACCTTTGCACATGGATGTACTGAAATATAGTTATATTCTAAAACATTAGATCGAGAGGTTTAAAGAATACTATTTTATATAATAAAAATATTTCATGCTGTCATCAAATGTTTAAAATAAATATAAAGGATAAAGGCTTCAAAAACAGCTGGAGTCAGATGCAACTATTTTCAGCCGACATGCAGCGCATGTATAATCCTGAAATGTCGCACTTCGTCATTTATTTTGGCTTGCCAAGTGACGTCACTGTCCTCACAAGGCCTTGCCTATACGCACATAAAAAGTTGCATATTGCGATCAGTTTTGATTTATGACTATTAGCCCAGTCGAAACGATTTTCAATGTGCGACTGGGTTAATAGTTTATGACGTTTAGGTATACTATGGGTGATCGGACAAAAATAGTGCACACTTTTTCAGCCAGACTTATTTGTTTTCGTTGAGTGCAGAATAATGCATATTACGGATGGTGTTGGTTAGTTTTTTTAAATTTATTAAGCCCTGCCTAAGCCAAACTACAATCGATGAAAATATTCTTCTATCTTCTTTCTATCTATAAAATATCTAAAATTATGCTATTAAGCCACACATAGGTATTAAACGAATATGTTTTACTATTATCTAATGTGCCTTGAATTAGGCAGGGTTTAATTCAATTTAAAAAAAAACTGACAAACACTATCAACACTACACATTGTAGTCTTACTGGCGTATGCATATAACAGCAAACTGCATTCAAGCTATTTACTGCAAATTTGCATGCATAAACCTAATTTGAATCTGTCGAATAGTGACGTCACGTCACTGACGTAATACGTGTCATGCCGTGGCGAATTTTACCAACTTTTAAATTTAAATTTCCCGATAATTAATTTAAATTTTTGAAATTGTGAATAGGTGTAAAAATGTGCAAACGGTACCATATAAATTTATTAATTATAAATGAATAATTATCATGAACTTTAAATAATTTATTTGTTATAAAACCATATTTATTTTATACTTCTTAATGCACAAAATGATAAAGTATATACCCATTAAATATTTCCATAATATGGCAATACAGCTTCGCGGGCTCATTGTCAATATTACATACATCTCCATCGATCCACGATCTGTATACATTTTTACAAGCATTTAGCATCATCATGAATCCGATTATAGCACAATGACGACGGGCAGTTTCTTCTCCTTTCTGTTTCACACACATTTTTACAATAATCTATAAAACCTACGAAGGTTCCAAGTCTCCTACTAAACGCTTGTTGTGATGAACTCATTTTAGACGTATATTAAAGTGACACTGACAGCTCTCGCAGATCGCCGTCATTTTAAGTTTGGTGCGCATTCCTGTACGCATCTTCGTGACGTATGCATTTTTTATAGTTTTCTTATTCGGCCGATAAGCCGCTTACTGCGTTGAATGCGGTTCAAAAGTGTATGAATGCGGCAGTTAGTTCAATGAAAACAAATACGTTTGACTGACAAAGTTTAGTGTGTACTATTTATGTGAGATCTTAATAACCTACTCCCGCCCTTCGCCACTGCAAGTACCAATAATAGAAATTATTGTTTAATTTAATAAAACGCAATTTTTTGTTGTAGTACTTATTCCACTTTTTATCAATAAATTAGGACCAGTTTCGTCCGCCTCAGAGGGACATTTTCAACTGAATACATTTTTTTAAAACAATATTTATCAAACAAAATCCAAAGCGACAGAAATAATATAACAATAGGTACATAAATTATCCGTCCAATAATACCTTCCCAATGGCGGCTCTTGTGGTGCAGTGCGCAAGGCGCTTGCCTTCCACCCGAGAGTTCCTGGGTTCGATCCCGGTCAGGACACAATATTTATGTGTTTTTCTCAAAACCTGGATGTTTGTGATTGTTCAAAATTACTAACAACCACCTTGTACGAAAAAGCAAAGATATGGTTATTAATTATTCTAAAAAACAAAATACCTTCCCATTAACGAATCAATTTAAAATTAATGAGGTTGGACCACAGAGATATTAACTAAAAAGAGGGGCAAAGAATCGGCTTTCTCATACAACTGAATGAAGCAGGCCAACAATAGTCGACAACTTACGAGAAATAGCGACGCGATAAAAAAAAATCAGGGCATCACGGAGGATTTACTTTGGTCATTATAACCTACCCATATAATATTATGTTAACGTGGTAATTTTGCCGCAACTTGATTATCAGCACGCTTCACCATACTTTTTCACCATTCTTGGTGCATTTCACGCTTCGCAATACTTTCATATAACATGCCGCCCCTAGGGTTGGACATTAATATTTCATACTACACCAGGGGCACTAACTAAACAAATTATTTTAAAACTTAAAATTTACAATGCAGTTCCACCACGAATTGACAGTTAACAAAATAAAATAAAATAATAGAAATCTTTAAAAGACCTATATAAAGTTATTTATACCTACTAAAGGGACTAATTTTATAAGCTATATTATATTTCTAAGCTATACGAGATTGAAAGAATATTGCGTAGGTATCTAGTACCTCCTACAGTTTAGATTAAATTTACATTTGTAGGTAGTTAAACTAATTTTCAAACTGAAAGCGTACTACAGCTATCTCCGTAAACATGGGACTACTCAAAGGCCACGCATCAAAGTTGGAAGATACCGAACCACCGAAGAGGCTTCTCTGCAATATTCTCAAATGACGGGAAGGCTTACAATGAGGTGGTTCAATTGTGTAGAAAGAGGCTCATAAATTTTGCGTCTAGAAAATCAGTCTTAGGAGGGAGCTTGTGGCAGACAGAGGGAGTAGACTTTTCCTGAAGGAGGCCAATACCCACATGTAGTAATCATACATACAAAAATAAAATGTTCAATTTATAATATAGTGGTCTTCAATGAAGGTGTCTTTATTATATTATTCGATACATATATGTATATAAACCGCAATTGCCCACCCTCGGGAAAATCGTAACTGCCCCTATTGAGTAATTTGATCAATTCCATTATCTCGTCATTCGAAACATTATATAATACACGAAGTAATACTATTATTAAAATAATATGTGTCTACATACTACATAGGTACAATGTGCAATAACGAATAAAAAAATACTTGTAGATATATCAATCTGGTGCTTAGTGAAATTATTCATTATAACGTAGATGACTAGGTACTAGGTGCTTACTTTTTCAATAGAAAAAGAAAAGAATAATATAGGTCGAGATTCTTCTGGCATTGCGGCCACGACGAAATCGCTTTGGAACGATGTAGTGTAATTTGAAAGTAACGATACCAACACCTAAATGAGTCGCCTACACTGCCAGAAGAATCTGACACTATTCCACCTACATAGATAATGATACCAATTATTTTACACAGTTTTAGGAGGCCGTACATTTTTTAAATACTTCTATTTGTTATTTAATCCGTATAATTTAATTCTGTTACTGATGGATTCTATTAATGATTAATGACTGGACACTACAAGTTTTGTATTGCGTAAGGGGCGCATTTTTCGTTATTATACTCTGATAAATTATTTTTTGTTTTTACCATAGATTAAAAAAGTAGTTTTTACCATTTCCGATCCTAATACGATCATAATGATCACGGAGTGGAGGTTTGTATTAAGATTTTTGTTTTTACGAGAAATTAATGTCAGCCACTTGCTCAACCATTAAGGTCCATACTAAGACTCCAAACACAAATTGAAAAACAATACTTATGTGTAGTTGCCAGACCCAGGATTCGAACCTGGAAATCATCGTGGATCATAATTGTGTAAAATATTTTATTGAACAATAACCATGCCGCCACATGGTTGAAGTATTAACATGGGTTCTGAGTTTTTTGTGAGTACAGAGGGGCGAAAATTTATTTTCCAAGCACAGCTCGCGTCCGCAACAAAAATAGATTTTTGTTTATAACGGAATGCATAAATACGTTGCTGAGCATGCATGCCAAAGGTTGTCCAACATCAATTAGAAGCATTGTGTTTAAAACTTTTAGCAATAATACATTATTAATTAACTATTTTTTTTTATTCAACGAATAATTCACAAGATTTAAGAATGTAACATTCTAATTATTGAACATACATCATTTTGAAACCACGTTTGAGAAAATATGTTATAACCAATAGCAAAAATCTTTTTAAAAAAAGTAAACCCTGCAGGAATCGAATCTTTGATTTAAAATTCAAAAGCCGATCGCCAATATAGTAGCTCGATTGTTGTTTTTATTTAATAAAACGCAATTTTTTTGTAGTATTTATTCCACTTTTAGTCAATAGATTAGGACCGGTTTCGTCCGCCTCAGAGGGAAATTTTCGAAACCGGTCCTAATCTATTGATTAAAAGTGGAATAAGTACTACAAAAAAATTGCGTTTTATTAAATAAAAACAACAATACAATGCAGTTCCACCATGAATTGACAGTTAACAAAATAATAAATAAAAAAAAAAAAAATAGTAGCTCCATTTAGAAAGCGCTTCAGTGAGTATTAAAAAGGCCAATAGTTAAAGTTTGTCTCGATTAAGTATGACTCCTTTAGCATAGTGGACTATGTGCGTGGGCGCGATACCCGAGAGATGCAGGTTCGATTCCTGCGGGGATTTTTTCTATTGGTTATAATATATTTTCTCAGACGTATTTTCAAAATTATTATGTATGTTCAATAATACATAAATTTTCATACGTCACTAAATGAAGGCCTTCACAATCTTGCTATCAGAAAATTGCGGTATCGAAGCATTCAGATCATACAATACTACAAAATGGTTAGGTATTCCGAGCAAAAATCAGCAAAATCGAAGTATGTACTTTGAATAATAATATGTACATACAGCAAATGACGCAGTATTTGATGACTAAAAGACCTCTCGGAAGCGAGCCTGATCATAGACACCTGTGAGTTTATTCTGTACTTATCGACCGCTAAAGTGATAAAGTGATAAATATTATCAAACTTAGGGTAGGTTTGTATCAAAGTATTAGCACTTATTGTAACAATTACAATACGTTGGTTGCAGTGCTCGAAATGGAAAATTTCACGAACAGGAACGCTCGACAATTTTCCAAAAATGTGTGATATTAGATATAATAATATCTGTAACATAAAAATATCTTTTAGTTTTACATGATGTACTTTTTTAATCATCATCTTCGCCCAATACGCTATCGGCTATAACAATTAGTGGTAACATACAAATATAGAGTCATTTTAGTTTACGAAATCGTTTTCTAAAAAATACATTAATAATAATTATACAAATATAAATTACTAAACGTATATGAATCTAATTGGAGTGGGAAACATTATTAAAATACATGAAATAATAGACAAACTAATCGCAATTTCCCATTGGTTTCGTTAGCAGTTTGAATAAAAATATTCAATGAAGAGTGGATAGAAATATGAGAGAAGATACTTCGGTTTAAACAAAATACATGCCGCTTTAGCTCTGATTTTTCGTAAATTCGAAATATTTTGATTATGGTAAACTATTTTTTAATCAAATTAAAATCCATCGTATACGAAAAAGCAAGGGCATGATTTTTAATAAATTAATTTAAAAAATATGTAATACGCAAGATTTACAAATGTACTCTTAGCATTCTTTATTAAATATGAATCATTTTAAACAACCTCAGAAGTATAGGTACATATTATTAGAAAAAAAATATTTACATCATGTGGACATGTAGGATAATTTATTCTAATAGATTTCCAATGTTATAGAAATTGTTATATACAGGGAAATTTTTCATATATTTATCCGATTGGATTCTGATTGATTTATTTTAATATTTTTATTTCGTATTGTACCTTAAACAATACAAAATTTTTTAACATGCATACGATGTTCACGAATATGTATCTATATTAATTATGGAATTATTTGATTTAAGTTATTAAATCTATTATTATATTAGTTTAACCATAAGAAACACAGTTCATTCAACCCGAAAAATATCCATATAAAATTAAAACAATAAAAATATATGAGGAAATGATTTTTTTTTGTCACTCAATGTAAAATATTATAATAGATTAGGATAAATAATTATTATCTGGCGATTCCGTAACGTTGAGTAGGTAGGTAAAACAGCAAATACGTATTTTCTGGTCACAGGGAAAAGCATGACCATATTTACTATTTAATATTAAATATTTGACCCCCTTAGAAATTATTAAACAACAATTTAAGCTATTAAGTACCTACAAAGAGTTTTTAAACGATGTCAGAGCACAAGTTTTTCGGAAATTTAAAAATTTAGCAAAGCAGCTGCAATAGTTAGGTTTTTTCATGTATGCAATAATAATTATTTAGAACCCAACCCATCAACCTTGGTCGATCCAGTGCTGGATGAAGGCCTCCCTTAGTTTATTCCATCTCTCTCGGTACCTACTTAGTTTTTCACTGCAAAGTATTTCCGCCGAACTTCATCAATTCATCAATAATGTAAGAAATATAAAAAAATAAATTAGTGTAGAGCAGCAAAGCATGGGGGTTAGGTAATGGGAAACCAAAAAAACATAACTTAAAATGATTAAATTTGGAAAAATAAGGAGTCTAATTTTGTCGCTTCCTCTGATGAAAACGCTTATCATTGGCTGCATACAACTTAATATTGATAAACGACCAATAAACGACCCCGATTGCATTATGAAATACAAAAACTATGAACGCGTCAAACCCATGTAAATTTTGCTAACATAATAATATGATAAATGGACAATTCGGTCAATTATGGTTGTCTCGATACAAAATTTAAAGTTTCATTACAAAAAACAATTGCCTATCACTGCCGTAATGATCATAAACGTAATCAAGAATTTTAACCCTCGGTAGGACAGATATAGTATACCTATCTCGGTAGATACTATATTCACACTATTTTTACTATGTTATTTTTGTGCAATATTTAACAAATTAATTAAGTCATTTATACAGTAAAGATAATATATTTATTTAATGTGTTTCATTTAAAAGTTTAAAAGTTCCAGTGTGCATTATAACTATTACGTTATTAACTCACTATATTTAGGCATGTACCTTAACCTTAACTGTGTTAAAATAGTATGTATGAACTTGCAAAAAAATAAGTGTCTCGTTTTATAAATTAATACTACAGTAAATCTATAATATTCCAATGTAAAATAGCTTCCAACGTTTCCTTACAATCATAAAAACCTTTTTTTCAAAATACATTATTGTCCCATACCGTGCGACAATGCAATAAATCTTACTAATAGCCCCAGTGCATTTCTTTGTATACAATTTTATTGTTTTATCACCATTGACGCAAAAGGGTCTGTCTATTTGTGCATTCAAGGCTAAATTCGTTGAAACAGGTTAGTTCTCAAATACGTTGTCTTACACTTACTCTATCACTATTTCAAAAAAACTTAAGTACATTATGTACGGGTCATAGAAAATTCAGTGGTTCTAAACCAGTAAAATTATTAAAAAAAAAAAAATATGTTTTTGTACCTATCAATTCATTTTCGTAAATTTTAAATCTAACCCGGAACGTAATAATATTAAGTATGACGCTTGTGGATTTTACTAGACGACTCGCTGTCCGTCGGATATTTTACGAACCGGTACGCCATTTTCGAGGTTTTAACGAACAGGAACGCCATCCTTGGAAATCCCACGAACAGGAACGGCGCTCCGGGGCGTTCCGCTCCATTTCGAGCGCTGGTTGGTTGTAACTGTTGCAAAAAACGCTACATTTTAACAGGGCCTCTCTTGCTGCTGTTAAAATCTAGCATTTATTGCAACAATACAACCGACGTATTGTAATTGTTACAATAAGTGCTAATACTTTGATACAAACCTACCCTAAGTTTGATAATATTTACACTTTATCACTTTAGCGGTCGATTAGTATAGAATAGACTCACTGGGCATGCTAATATAAATTTAATTCTTTCGTAAAGATAAACCCCACTGTGAATCATATTGCAAATCAAGGCGGCCGCTTAAATATCCACATATGCATAAAATGCATTTGGATGTATGAAAAAGTTTTAAAAGGTCTACTTACAATAAAGTTGAATAATGCATATTCACGTTAATGTCATTGAAATATTCTGCAGACGTGTTTACTTTAATAATGGTATTTCATATATAAGCATATGTTCCGACATATATATTTTGATCATGTTCCATCATAAGAAAATTATATATGGGCTTCCATTGAGTGAAGGTTTTTTTACGCGAAATGTAATTTGGACACGTGCTCAATTTATTAGGTCTATAATCTGACGCAAATACACACATTTTAAAAAAAACATAATTATGACGTGTATTTGCCAGACCCAGGATTCAAACCTGGGACCCCTGACATTATAAGTCAACGCGTTAGCCGCTCGGTCGTTATGGGCGTATATTATAATATTATGTGAATGTATAAAGTACATTTTAAATATTGATATATTCATTATAGGTAAGTATTTTTCCCAATTTCGATCACTCATTCTCTGGTCGGCGCGATAGCTGTCGACTAAAAGGTGATGGACCTTCTTTCAAGGAAAAAAAGACAGAAGAATGTATCTTATAATGAAATAAAAACACATGTAATGTTTAATTTTAATAAATTTGATGTTAATAGTAAAATATAATCCAAATAAACATTTATTTTTATTTTTTATCAACCGCAGCACCCCCGGATATAATATCCACGAGCCGCCACTGCATATACATAAACTATATAGGTATATATATATATCATTTGGTATATAGAAATAGCGACCTAAACTTAGTAATAACGAAAATATCCTTCCATTAAAAAATTTAGTTCACCGATTGGAATCAAAATATATTAACTTAACATAAAAGGTTTAACAGGACTGTAGATTTTTTTGTCGGTTCGCGATGTCTAGTTTACTTCAGTTGCCCTTCGATGTCCTTGGTGACCAAAAACGTCACGTGCACGGATGATAAAAAATACTGTATGAAAAATGGGGCGGCATTTTGTCTAATGCGCCTGTAAAATATGAACTAATCTAGTTATTATAATTGAAATAACAATCATTTAGTATCCAGGATAATCTCAGATTAAGAGACGGAATTTTTGCTATCGCATCATACAATTGCATGCGTAAGTGTGACAGCTTAGATGTGATCATAGAGCAACCTTATCGATACGATTTTTGCCAGGGATTATGTGCTGGCAACGTCCGTTTAATTTTATCACTTAAAAGTTTGACTTCAGAATTGACAATAATTTTGCCAGGTTAATTTACCGAAGTAAGGAACTTACTGTACCTAACTGCCAGTGGATAGTATTCAAAGCTTAAAAGGAATACTGACTAAAATATATACATAACTATGTAGGTAGGTATAACAAATACTTTATAAGTTATCTGTAACTCTGTGAATAAATAAGACACTTTAAGAAAGGATGGTTACTAACTTATCTTAAAAGATTTATTACAAAATAAACAATAAAGTTGTTCGAACTGAAAGCAGCGCAATCTTCTTTTATATGAAGCCGGATATATCTCATCCTATATGTAAGGATATAAGAGAGATATTTTCACAAGATAATAGATAGTACATACGTACGTAAGTAAATAGGTATATAATATGTTGGTTATTTCTGAATCATAATTATTGAGATTTATTTTTATGCCTCCTTTTGCAATAGTGTAGGTATGTGATGAATATTTGAATAAAAATTAGTTGTTTTGCGTTATTTAGGTAAAATACCAATTAAAAAACTGTAATTTAGAAGTGTCTATCTATTTAGTTAGCAGTGATAGTTTTTCAGGAAACTGAAAGTCAGTCGCTTTGTTGGAAAGAAGATGAACATTTTTCGCAGTATGAAAAATCAACTTTAAAATAAAAATATTATATATTAACTTGTTAATTAATATTTGCTAACTATTCACTCAATAAAATTTAATAAGCAAAAGGTTATATCTTTTTAATTTAATGTGTTTAGTTATTTAAATGGATAGTTACGTGAAAGCGATGCTTTCGTTATTAAATTGAGTATTAAAATAATATTGATAAATTCTTTGATAGTCTTAAAAAATCTAGGCGTTTCGACGGCAGCGTTCCCAACTTTGCGTTTTTCTTGCCAGATCTCACATTTTTTTGAATAGGCATCTATCTAGCTTGAAAAAAATCTGGCGTATGGCGTTAAATCTAGAGTTTTTTGACACCGCAAACAGCTTAAAACTTCTCATAATAAAGCGGGAATATTACACCAGATTTGCTGGAAAATCTTACATATTTTAGGCATAATAATATATTATTATGAAGAAATATCAGATGGCAGTGCTATCTGTCAACGTTATTGTCGATACGCTCAATGCGTTCAGTGTATTCAATGCGCGCGCGCCTGTATGCTTGCGCTGCGTTGCAGACAACTATAATACTATAAGTAAATCCTATAATTATTAATACAAATACACTAAATGTTACATACAAAAATGTGACAAAATTTTTTACCCTTCATTAATGCTAAATTATATGACGTATTCTATTAGTTGTAAAATACTAAATCCTTTTTCAATCTTTGTGTTTGTAAAAACGATGTTTCTGCATAGGTAATTGTGACACATTAAAAAAAGACTTTTTCACATTTGATTCTGCCATCTATCTTATTTTCTAATTATTTTTGTGAATGACAGTAGTTGGCAACGCTGCTCGACAGTGCATATATATTTTAATACAGTAGAGTTCCGATTATCTGACCTAAAAGTTTACAGTTTGCGTCAATTTTCAGCGCAGTGTGGTTTGGCTCTAAACAGGGTTCCGTCAAGGTCGGATATTTGAGACTCTGCTACACAAGTGAATTTATATATATTTCTAGTTAGCCATTCACTGAAAAATCACATATGTTTCACTCGGTCCTGACCCAATCACATATATTTATTGCAAAAATATGACCCATAATCCGATCTGATTCAATATAAGCCGCTTAGTGTAAGGTTAATCCCGCATACTATCTCGCCGAACTAAAAGCTTTAAACTTACACTTGTAAAGCCAGTGCTCACCTACGCATCGGAAACGTGGACATTAACTCTGCGAAATGAACGAGTCCTGAACATCTTTGAAAGAAAAATTCTCCGCCGTATATATGGACCGATCAGGGACGGCACCAATTGGAGGAGAATATAATATAACGCTGAGCTCTACGGGCTGTACGAAGATTGCAGCGCAGTTCAATCAATTAAGATTGGGAGACTGCGATGGCTAGGTCATGTGCACCGTATGAATGACAATGAACCGGCAAAGAGAGTGATGTCCAGCAATCCAATAGGACGTAGAAGAAGAGGGAGGCCAAAGATTCGCTGGTTGGATGGAGCTGCCAGTGACTGCCGTATTCTGGGGGTACCAAATTGGAAAGCGGCCACACTGGATATGGACAGGTGGAGGGAGCTGTTGGAGGCGTCCAGGACCCACACCGGGTTGTCGCGCCCCCGATGATGATGATGAGTGTAAGGTTAATCATAGATATATCTATCTATAGATACATCGTCAAAATATCATGATATTATTGATTAGGTAAAAAGACAACCAATTCATAATTTATTATTCTTAGTTGCTCCCTAGATTGATATGATAAAGGGGTTCTATAGGGTAAGAACATAATATATTAGAAAATACCTCACCCGCTCTCTCGAAATATATCGTCATCGTCCGATATAGTAGATAGATATATACCTCCGTTGTAATCCCGTAATGAAACAGCGCACCTCAAACATTATTAGGTACCTAAATCTATAAGTATTGGTGCGTGGTGGCATGTTGCAATACCATTTACTCGATTAAAGTACAATGAGAATCAAATCAAAAAAAGAAAAATATTTTCTGCCGAATAATTAAATATATTTTGTATCGAGCGCTCGTCGTAAAATATTTTCTGCTCTTAGAGCAAAGAACCCTCTGGCTTTCACGCAGATGGTAGAATAGACTAGCCATCGGGTGTCCGATAGAACAGGGGAGTACCTACAGTAAATTACAATATATAATAATCTATTGAAGGGACTGGAAAAGGTATGTGCGATATTTATGTAAATTTTAATTTATAAGAATTAAACTTTACTGTAAGATTTGTATTTACTTTCCTAAAATTCTCAATTCTTACTAAGCATAAATACTTTCTACCTAAGTTGTATGACAATATCACGCGATAGTAGAGCACCTGTTTTTGAAGCTGCGGGTGTATGTTCGAACGCGTGTTTGATTCTGAGCAAAAACCTAAAAAATCTGATAATACTCGTATCACGTATTCACGTTTCACTTGTGAAAAAGAATGTTAACCAACTTACTTTAGACATTTACTGATGGTTAATTCAGTAAATGCATTGTAGGTAGGTACCTACATATACCTACCTATATATAGGAGTTGAATTGAAATCGAAAAATCACCACAGTCTGAGAAGCGTTCGTTTAATATTGTGATAACAATTTCCCGCGTGCGAATTTTCACTAACACTGCGTAAATGTGTGCAAACATATAGAAAATACCACAATACCTACATGTCTATTAATTTTTCTCCGCATTGGTGTTAGTAAAAGTAAAGTAACATCAATACACACAAGATAGATTATGGCGCCAAGAACCGGAAAATGACGAAACATCGTGAGAAAGCATTATTTTTTTTGTTATGTACTTACTTAAAAGTATGTAGGTAACTCTTCATCGTTTTTTAAACAGTTGTCACATTGATATAATCATAGGCCAAGTTTAGTCATACTAACCTAACCTAACCTAATACTATTGGACCAATTGTATAGGCCCATGCGATGAGTTAAATGTGTACCAAACAATTACCTATTAATAATTAATGTACTTCTACGAATTGGAACCTAATTAGTTGACACTCACTTAGTGATTAATAACGTCATGATTTAATTGTTTTTATCATTGGTACCTAGTTATAATGTTTAACATGTCGTCGAATTCATTAGGTAACTTAAAATTCGAGAGGCTCTTCTCGATTTACCTGCGATGACAACCTGTAAAAAGTGATTATTTGGTCAGGTCGAATGACGGAAAGGATTAGAAACAGCTCCCTTCAGATGTACAGACCAAATCATCAGTGCCACTGGGTTTCCAATGACATCTGAGAAAACCTGCAAAGAAGTCTAAACTTCAGTCATGAGGTCATAGCGAGGAAAAAGAGCAAGTAGTTTAGGTTTGTAATAATCGCTATTATGTATGCAATCATACTCACTACTAATAATTTTTAATACATAGTATTTTTAACCTAATCGCAAATACCATTGGTTATACTTTGGTGTACATATTATAATAATGATAGATTACATTATTTATTATGTATTACAGTTACATGGTTCACTTATTAGTTATTACATTAATTGGGCATAATAAAATTGTGTCATTTAGGCAGTAAGTGAGATAACCTATGTATTTTAGAGGCATTTATCGTCTGACCCTGTATTTTAAATAAATAATAACAAAACTGCCATTATCCCAGAAAACTGCATTTTAAACAAAATATTTAGGTATGTATGTAAGTATTTGTTATTATAAGTATTAGGTATTAAGGTCAACCAACAGGATAAATTACATAAGTATATGATAATGATCACTAATTGATCAGTAGGTATCTAAGTAGAAAGTATAAGATATTTAAAAAAATAAAATAAGAGATAGTCCCAGTACAGGCGGACAGGTGAATCATAATTAAATCAAACTAATAATGTATTTGTTAAATAGGTACTATTCACAGTGTAGTTGGCAACATAATAAAAGTGACAACTGAGCTCGACTTGCCCATTAAATTTCCCACTAATAAAGCAATGAAATGGAGCTCTTGCTAGAGCAACAATCCATTTAATTGAATAATTTCTTGTAATAATTATTATTACTCTAGGTACTCAATAGGTACATTTTGTATCAGGTTGTCATGTCTCTCCGCATGTATATAATATAGACACAGCTTTAGAGTTGTCCACTTCATTTGTGCAAATCAAACTATGTTACTCGTATTTATCCAAGTACCTATATCTATAACTAGTGAATTTCATTGTTCAGCAATACAACAAATTTATTATTCTAAGTTAGTCTTATCTTTGAATAACAAAAATTGAGAGGTGTACTAATGCTAAGGTGCGTATCCATTAGTGGCGAGGGGTGGAGGTAGGCTGTTAAGATTCGACATCAATAGTGGACACTAAACTTTGTCAGTCATGTTTATTTGTTATCATTGAACTACTATAAGAAGACCGTTTGAAGATGGTGCTGGTTACTTTTTAAAACTCAATTAAACCCCGCCTAAGCCAAAACATAATAGTTCAGGTATTCCATGGGCGATCCGACAAAATAGTGCCAACTTTCAGTCCTATTTATTTGTTTTCGTTGAATTAAGAATACATATTACAGATGGTGTCTATTAGTTTTTTTTAAATTCATGAAAAATATCCTTATCTTATCTTTAAAATATCAAAATTTATGTATGGTTTAATGTCATAATTTTAGATATTTTATAAATAAACGAATATTTTTTGACTATTTAAGTACTATGGCTTGGATTAGGCAGGGTTCAATTGAATTTAAAAAACTAACAAATACTATCTACAGCTACACATTGTAGTCTTAGTTTAATTAAAAAACAAATACGTTTGACTGACAAATTTTAGTGTGTACTATTTATATCGGCTCTTGACAGCCTACCTCCACCCTTCGCCACTGGTATCTATTATGGCAGCAGAGCAGATATGGTGTAATAATAGTATTTACATTGTGAGGAAAGTACTAAATTATTATGCATATAATATTATATTACGTATTATTGCGATTCCTACCAATATTATACGTTATTAATATACCTAATCAACGTTTATATAGGTAGAAGAATACTTTACAGATTTATAAATAAACATTTTTTTCGCATTAGCATCCCAATATGAGTATCTATAATTAATTATGTATTCATATATGTCTACTGTCTTACATTGTTTTCTTTTTTGTAAAGATACTTACCTGTTCAGATGCAATTCAAAAACAATGACTGAAAATGGGACAGGTAAAAAAACTCACATACATAATGGTTATAGTTTGTTGGTAACTTTCACCATTGAATATTATAAGCACACGACTACTAGGGTTTTCAATACCGGGATCCCGTTTGATTTATTCTCGTCCCGGTATTAAAACTGATGCGAATCTAGCTGGGAGTGGCTAATTTCTAAATAAGTAGTACAAAAACGTATATATACGTAATATGTACCTACCTACTTCACACGTAAAAACTTATTTTGGCACTGTTCGGTTATACGGAATACAGCGGAAAACGCATTTTGAAAATAGCCGATAAACTGGATTATTTGTTAGATTAACCTAACCAAACCAAACCTAACCAAACCTAACCTAACCCAAACTAACAAATAATCCAGTTTATCGGCTATTTTCAAAATGCGTTTTCCGCTGTATTCCGTATAACCGAACAGTACCCTTATTTTTTTATAGTATAATAATTAATAAGTATAGTATAAGCGACCTACTTGCTGCAGGTCTGACATGCGGGAGGCGCGAGAGTTGGCGATGGGCCTAGGGAAGTGGCGCGAACTTGTGCTTGCCCTATGCTCCAATGCTGGGTCGTGACAGGGTGGAAGAAGATAGTATAAAGACATTCACTTATATAATAATATTTCAAGAGATTAAAAATCGTTAGTAGGTACCTAGTTCGGTAGATACCTACTATAAAGTGTATAAAGTGGGTACATAATATTAGGTATGTCCATATGTTTCGTTATATAGGATCTCGTAAACGTTTCTATCATAATAATACAGTGAAGATTGTTTTTAGATTGTTCGTTAAAAATAAAACAGATTCATTCGCACACATGGGGAAATTTTTATGAGAAGACAACTACTTGAGAATTGGGATAATTGCGTCGCTGTTGAAGGTAAAAATCTCTCCAATTTGAAATGGCCGAATGACAAACTGTTCATTGAAAAATCACCTGAAAAGATGGCCACCTTGTTCTAACGGTCGATGGGACTAGATTTAATGATACGATACCCAATAATCATAGGTACCCAATACGTAACTGCTGGTCATAGATCATAATAACATGCCAAAATGCCTAAAACCCAGTATGTTGCTGAAAGACAGCGGTATTTAAAGAATTTGTTTATCTCGGGTCGACCATCTCTGATAAAGGTGAATGCAAGACTAATCATCGTTCCTGAAGGATGGACCACATCAATAATTCCGCGAGGTTTTTACTAATACATTTCCAATGTGAGGTCAAATATCGAGAAGGATGGAGCCATATAGAAGGATGTGATGGCCAAATTATCTGGATCACGTTCATCAGCCATGAGGCTGTAACAAAGAAGAAGAATCTCATCGAGAATAAGTCTTCAATTAAAAAAAACCTGTGTTGGTATTTACCTAACCCATAATTTTCTTATTACTATGGGTCGGCAAAAAATACTTACTTGCATCTAAAATTGTATGAAATACAATTTTACAAATATCTTTTTATTACCAAGTACCTACTGAAAAATTACATTGTGTTTCTCCGATTGAATTCTCTGGATTGAATATGTCCGGGATTACAATCACGAACGCCTACCCACACCCACTAATATGACTAATATATACGTCGATTTGTTTCGTTAGAGACCGAAGTGCAAAAATACAATAAATTTATAATGAGAATAAGTTATAACATTTTAAGAGACTTTAATATCATATTTAATACCAGTTGACATTGTTTTACTACGGTTTTTACTCGAATACCAACCTCAATATTATGTAGTTATGTAGGTATATCTAGTAGATATTATTATCTACTAACTTGAATTTTGAACCTGGTTAACATCATTATAATCATTAATTCATTACATTACATCATTAAAGATTATCAGATACACATCTGATAATCTTTGATGATTATGTCTCTGAAAGAAGTCATTCGTCACTAAACAATAGCAGCCAAGGATGTCAACGACAGGTGGCTAGATCAGAACCAGTCCTAAGAGACCTATATATCATACTGGAATAAGCTGCCAAGATAATAGTTCACCATGTAAGTAAATAACACAAAGAATAGATACCTATATACTTGCGAAAGAAGCTTATTTGAGCTCATCATCACTAACGATCAATCATTGGTTAAGCATAGAACAAAATGGATGAAGTCATATATTTGGGATCACATTACTCCATAAAATAACTCTAGTCAAAAGGTTCGTCGAAGAATTCCACTCAAGAACAGACGCTAGTTCTGTTTACAAAAACACTTCAGATCAAAACTACTCAAAAGTAAAACTTAAATAAAACTCTCAAGATGCCTACCTGACCTATGAAATGATTCGCTGGGAGTTATCAAAAGTATGTACCTATATGAGATGAACATTTTTGATAGAATATTGTAATTATTATTAAAGCCTCAATTACATTGAGCTTCTTTACGAGCTGTTTGTTGGCGAATTTATAATCTGCCTGTAAAGTCGCCCAGTGTAATCATCGAACATGTTAGCTTGTTCGATGATTACACTGGGCGACTTTACAGGCAGATTATAAATTCGCCAACACACAGCTCGTAAAGAAGCTCAATGTAATTGAGGCTTAAGGAGGTGTTCGGAGATGCTTGTATCAAGAAAAATACAACCACGAAATAGGTGTTTTCTAGTGTCTTTTTATCTCACATTATGCTACGAAAGTAGGATGAATTCGCTTGGCAGAATTTCAAGGATAAAATAATACAACTAAACACAAAAGAGACTTATCTCGAATTATTTGGGGAATAGGGGTCGAGAAAACTAAACCGAGCTAGAATGACATTGTACCTACTGTGTAAAAAGAGACAGCGTCCAGTAGACTATTGAGGTACAGAAAATGGAAGGAGCTTTCCTCGAAGCGACCAAGGAGTGGATTTGGCTAAAATACCGAAAATTATGAACAGGCTATGTATTTTATTTATTTTTATCGTTAAACAGTATTTTGTTGTCCTCAAACTTGATTTTTTATAAAAATGAGTAGGTAACATAAAATATAATAGTATCCACTTTAGAAACGTAGGTACTTCATCTAATTGAAATTTTGTTGGTACGAATGGGTACCTACCCAACACAAAACATATGTTCCAAGTAGTATAATAGTTTTTAATATTATGTACTTACCTACGTACATTATTAAAAAAATATCCATGTTAAGCAACAATGTTGCAAATTCACAATATTTTTTCTCTTTTTTTTTAATATTGGTAAAAATTTTGTTTTAAACCAAATAAAAGTTACATAAAAAGGAACGTTTTAAAAGGCCACGAATAAGCCATTGTCCACATGGGTTCCATGCTCATCCGATTTCTTTTTTTCAAGATGTTTAAATTATTACATCTTTAAAATTAAGCCCTGTGCGCCGTATAATAATAATAGCGAGCAAGATAAAAATTTACATACAAACGCGTTGCAATAATGTATGTCGGATGTTAGTAGGTGTCTCCTTCAAAAATAACCGTTGAAAAATGTATTCGTCTCAGTTAAAGTGAAGTAGGTATGCAGATGGTCCTACATTCAGCTTTTTATGTTTGATTTTACATATTATAAACTACACACTCGATCAAATAACTTATTAATTATACGAAAATTAGGAACAATATTTTACAGGTAGGTACTCACGTTTAACAAATGTACCGATATAATATCGGGATCAAAATAAAATGAATGCTTTATCAAGTGCCAATAAATTCACTTAATTGATAGGTAGATAAATAATGTAATGTAATCTTGTAAATAGATTGTCAACAAAGTAGATATGTATCTACTTTATTAAATATATTAGTTGCAAGGCGCCGTCTATAAACAGTCCATAATCAGATTGGCAGACTATATCTACCAATCAGAAATAATAACAATTTACCGAATCATTACCTATGTGTACGCAAGGTAAATGAGTCTGAAAATTGTATGTAGGCATGTCAAATTTACGATAATGCATATTATTATGGTAACGTTCGTAAAGGAGACATGTGTCGAATCAACTGCGGTGAATTAGTAAAAACAAAAAAAAGTTGCCTGTTTTGAAAAGCACTGTGTGAAAAAAATAAATTAATCCCTGTAACGGAAGAAGATGGGTTATCTCAGGCATGTTTTGTCAGTGGAAAATAAACATCTTCCACGGGTTATACTGAAAGGGGGAAATGAGGCAATGATGACCTGGTAAAGGGTGAACATCCAAACCGGGGAATATCTGTTACTAGACTGTCAGAGGAATCGGCCAAAATATTCTACATAGTGAAAAACAAGACGCCTTCGCCAAAGGAAGAAGAAGTAATATAGGTAGATACACCTATCAACCCACCCTTTCTAAAATTGGGTTACAGTGGTTATACAATACGACGTGGATCTTGTCTGCCTCTCGAGGGAGGTTTTAACGAGATTTTTTGCTTGTTATATATTCGCTAACATAATTATAACCCAAACTGAAAAAAAACAACATGTAAAATTGCCAGACGCGGTATTCGAAGTCGCGACCCACGTGCATTAGAAGCGGTTATTCTGCCATCCACTGCGGCCTCTACTCCGCCGTCCACGAACATTCAAAGTTTAATTAATTACAAATATTTTCAGTAATTACATCTACCCACTGTTAGAACTTAATTATATATAAATAATGTGATGTATTTTACAATGTACCTGCCTAAAAATATAATTACAAATCAGGCTGCTTTTCTGCCACAAGCGAATCGAGGCAGAAGAAAATGATAATTATTGTCAGAATGCGGTGCGACTGGTAGTACGAGAACGGTCGATATTCGCGCGCGCTGGTGTTGTGTTTTATTTTGGAGGGGAGAGAATTCCGTTTGACTCACTATTTGACCAATTTGTAATCAGCTGTTATTCATTCATCTGTTACATTGTATATGTAAGTATATGGATTGGAAACTAATTGAATATTTTTTGTTACGGTGACTAATCTAAAACGACATCTCTGGACCTAATGAATTGTGGTGGTGCGGCGCGTTCATTTCATGAGATATGGACGAATAAATAGATAACAACTTTAAGATGCCACTTAGCTGTATCAGTTCGCTAATTACTAAACGCCTACCACAAACGCAGATAGGCACACGTAGATAGCAATTATTTTATTTGTCAGTACAACGAGTACATACTAAGCTCAAAATAGATTTTTTTAAATACTTCGATCAAACATGATGTCTAATAATCCAAAGTAAAAACATAATTTACCTATTCCGTCAATGAGCGGTGTCTTCTGGGGATAGGTAGATTGTCGTTATATTAACATTTTTTTTTCAAAGCTAGCTAGTTTTGTTTGCCAGACGCAGAATTCACCACGCGGCTTCAGAAACGGTCTATTAAATTACTCACAATAGGTACCTACCTACTAATTATAATTATACTTTAATTATTAATAATAAGTATTCCAGGGTTCTCTTTTATCCGTCAGAATGATAGATAGCAAATACCTACATGTTGTGTACCATTTATCAACTGGTAAATTATTCTTTAGATATCTGAAGAAATCAAAAAAAATACTTACCACTACAGATTTAATTTATTAGTAAGTAACTACGCATTGCTAAATTTACCAATCACGGAAAAAATGTGCAGTAAGTAAATAAAAAATGCTGTCTGTTTAAAAATTGCGAAATGCTCATATGAAACTTGTTAGAATCCAATTTGAGAAAAAATACGCACATCAGCTAGAATATAAATTGTTGAACGAATTAAACTAAAAAAAAGTATCACAAAATAAATAAAATATCCTAATTAAGTACAAATATCTACACAAAAATATCTACTTATTTGGAGAAATCATTAAGTTTTTACACAACCGGCATTTTGTAATGAAAATCAACTTGAATAATAATTATTACATACAAAACTAACTTACACTAGATAGGTACTCGGTTAATTATTTTAAAGAGAGTCATCTGAATTAATTGATTTAAGTATAAAATTGTTTTTATTTAAGAACAAAATATCAAATAAGTATCAAAGTATATTTTATTGAAAAATTGTAAACCTGGGTTTTGAAATAGGTACCAAATAAAAATACTTGATATAAAAAAGACACATCGGGAATCATTTAAATTAACTGTATTTCCAATTTTCGCATAGCTTGTGACAATATATTAAATGCGAAATATACAACTTTCTATTTCTGAGTTGTTTGAATGCACCGCAAAATTAATGATGTTAACAATATACAAGTTATTGATATATTAAGTCGATTACAACGACTCTCGGCCAATCAAGTTGAGTAATTGATTATGAATAAAATTGATAAGAGCCAAGTGATTATTTATCAGTCACCTGGTCAGGTATAAAGTAAAAACATGAAAAACAAGTGCGCGAATATGTTGATAAAATGTGATGGTTTAAATACCTGCTGCCAATGATCCTCCAGTGAAGTCGTGGATGAGAAGTATCCGGTGTCGTGCACATCCTGGAGCTCCCGAAAGATGTTTCCACTCGGCAGGATATCCATCTTAGTGAGGATATGGATCTTCCACGAACAAAAATAATTGGCACAAAAACAGTAATCGTTTATTAACAAACGAACCTTATAAACTATAAACACTTTTATGTATGTAAAAAATATTATGTACTTAACACAGTTAGATTGTTTGTTTACACCACGTAAGACTGTTATATTTATTGTACATAGGCTCACGCAAGTTTAAATTAAGTTCGAATGAACACCAACGGAATATCGTATTTATTATTATAATATAAGTCTTGTATTTTGACGATGTTAAACTTTTAAAAGTTGCTTTAACTCGGAACACACTTTATGCATCACATAATTGAACGGGATATAATTGTAAATTGAGTTATTGTATTATGCGGTCACTTCTGTTTCCTGCAAAAGTATTTTGTTAGTGTTGTGTTTAAGGCCCACACCGGCCGGGATTCGGCGTCGACGTGCACAACGACAGCTTTCCTACTTGAAACTGGTTGAATTGCGCGCGCTCGGCTCATGATGACCTCACAGAAACCAGTCGCCAGTGATGGGGCAAATTCAGATTTTTACTCGTGACTCGATAGCCTTTTCGAATGTGGATACATATTAAAGTGAGCAATACTATATAACGGCAGAGTACACACACACTCTAAAAATGCTGAAATTTACAATTTATTACAAACTGTTTCTATTACAAGCAGTAGTGCCATCTTTTTGTTACAGGGCCAATACATTTTAGTACTTATTTTGGGAAAAAAAATATAATACTTATGTATTATTTCGGTTGAAAATGTATAGGTTTTGTGTTTTTCACAATAAATAAATAAATAACGGAGGATTTGCGAAATTCCTTTTCAAATCAAATTCGAGGACTGTTTACTTACCCTATCTGAATATTTTACAACTTTTCTTAGCTCGTATTCTTATTTGTCCGGTGGTTCTTTGTCCAGTACAAATCTTGCAATCGATTTTTAACCAACTTCCCGACTAGCTAGACATTTGAAACTTTTAGATTATATCAGAACACGATGCCAATGCATTCTTTTAACATTCGACAACATTATTGGTTGCTAGGGGTCTGGGGTCCTAGCAACTAAAATATTAATATATACGTGCGTTACTATGGAAATAAATATGACATTTCAGTATTATTTCTATCAAGTACAAATTTTTTTGATCGTTTAAGCTAGTCAAGTCAAGTTTATATGATTCAACAGAAAAATTTAAAACGTTGTAATTAAAAAAATATTTTTATCTTGTAATTATTTCATTAAAACTTAACATAACATTTTAAGCATAGGAAGTACATACAATTATGTAGTTTCAATATCCTTATAAACGTACAAGAAATATATCCGCGACTTTGATTATGTGGAGTACGTTTTTTAAATTATCATCATCATCAGGCGGGGATGATCCATTGCTGGATAAATACGCACCCTAGCGCCTTCGACTCCTTTCTTTCCTTAGTTCTTTGCTACGTAAATTGGCAAACTTGATAAGTTCGTTAATTATTAAAGATAAAGTGGTTTGCCCATCATTAATTTGTAAACTAAAACTTACTGTTAAAGTCTTTGTCTATCTATCAGTGGTGAAGGGTGACTTTTGGAAAGAGGTAGGCTGTGGATATCTGACAAAAAGAACACACTTCTCAGGTATACTTACGAGGGTACTGTTTGGTTATACGGATTACAGCGGAGAACGCATTTTGAAAATGGCCGATAAACTGGATTATTTGTTAGGTTAACCTAACCAAACCTAACCTAACCTAACCTAAATTAACCCAAACTAACTAATAATCCAGTTTATCGGCTATTTTCAAAATGCGTTTTCCGCTGTATTCCGTATAACCGAACAGTACCCTTACGAGAAATAAGAAGATAATACGATATTACTACTAATGAATATGTACACACTAATGACAACGACACACTAATTTAACTAAATTTCAAAAACTCACTGACGACATAAAATAAAATTAAGCGATCAGTATAATCAGTTACTGTGGTCCGGTTCATTTCAAGCCCCGTAAGTAAGTGAGAATTGCAACCCATTCGGTCATATGAAAATGATATTCTCTCATTTAAAACGTACCTATTCACCATTTCACATTCTATCGAGATCAAGAAGAGCGCCAAGATGAAATACCTCTACCACTACCCTAAACCAATTATGTATCTATTATCAACCACGTGTTACTTGACATATAACATCGCGAAATATAATATATGACTCCATATAATATTATAAAAACATATAGAAGCATTAGCAGCATTTAGTAATGGAGTACCAAAACAAGTAATTTAATAAAATATATGAAAATTCACATCCAATAGTATTTCAATTCAGTTATGAAAAAATATTGTTAAACATAAGAGAAAACTTAATAAACTAAATGTTAATGATAAACATAACAATAACATAATAAGATTGGATCCTTTAAGGCTATACCTCAGTTGAGGCATGGTCTAAAAAGATCGTGGCTAGGCGATGCGTGGATGCCGAACGAAATATAATTTGTCATATAAATCCAACATGCGTCCATTTAATGTTCTGTTTATTGTTCTATTAGTAATATTTTATATTTTCTTTCTTAACTTTCTTCTTTAAGCACTACGGTGCATGGTTGCAGCATCAGTCCCGTGCGGCTCCGTCTTGGGACGGAATGAGCACTTAAAATCACTTCTTTCAGACACGTTTAAAGCGTCATAGAAAGCAGCCGTGCATATCCACGGTTGAGCATATATGACGGGTGGTGGTGGGTACTTTAACGCATGTTCTATTAGTAACCATAATAATATATTCATTGACATGTTTTCTTGTTCAAGTAAATGGGTATCGTTTTTAGTCATCTTTACACGATTTAAGAATTAATACCCCCGTCGCCATCACGTAACAAATTGACGAATCTACACCTCGACGTTCGCTCTCCGAATGCCAGCGAGTCCAAAATTTCGTCGCGCCTATAGTTGACAATTATTTGCCGTTAAACTGATGTATCGTCTTAACAATTCCATAATTCGTCAAATATATTGTTATAAACATAAATTATTGGTTTAGTATGAAACTCGGAAAAAAACGTAGAAAATATCAATTAAAAAAAATCATGCATTAAAAAGTTGGACCGTTGGGACTCCATCTCACATCTTTCATTATCCATGTGAGTGTTTTCGCCTCTTCTGAGTTATTTTTTTACTTAAAAAAAATAATTATATTTTAAATGTTTTTAGATATTTATTGATTAATCAAAACGTTTTAAAATGTAAATTATCAATTAATTATGTAAGTATTGCTTTGATACTTTTTCTTCATTTTGCGATTTGCAAAACGATGATGACATTGCCGTCAATCTTCCCGCTTTCGAATTGACAGTTTAACTTAAAATATCTGAATAAGTATCGATAGATAGTAATTTGGAAGTACCGGTGGTGTAAGCCCATCACTATTATTTCGAAGTATACATTTTGATTGCAAGTTACAATCGCCCGCGGAAAGTTGAGTGATACGATATCACGATTTACGCGGTAAACGGCTTTTTAAAAGCATAACGTCCAACTTTAATGACAAAATAATGGAGTACCTAATACTTAGTTATTGTGTTAGTTCTGTCACCCCAGCCTACGACTACTTTTAAGTGGTAAATATAACCACGAAGTATTTATTTTACATAGTTTACAGGAAAGTTCTTAGCAGATATTTGGTCACGTAACTAGAAGGGAAAACGATACTTTGGAAAGCCTCATCGTTATCGAAGGTGGACGCCAAAGAGGAGGGTCGACTAATTAATGATCCAACCGAGTAAAGGACGGTACATGCATATCAATCAAAACATTCACCTACTCCAGGGGCGCATGCAGTAAAATGGTATGGGGGGTTCCATATACAATAATTTATATTTGACTGCGGTGGGAGGGGGACCGGTTACCAAAATCTAGCCGTCTTCATAGACTTTCGAGTATATTCCCCATACATAGATACTCCTAGCTATGGCTACGCCATTAAAGAATGCGGAAAATAGTCTAGAGGGTGGCCATTCAATTTGAAAGTGTAATTAACCAAAAATGTGATTGTAAATAAAATGTCAATCTACATATTCTACACTCTACGCCTGGCAGGGTTTCCCAAACTTTTACTGAGATGGCACACTTCGCAAATCATGAATTTTTAACGGAACAACTTGTTTATTTTATAGGGTAAGTTAATAGGTACATAATCAATAAAAAAAAAAATGAGAAAAAACAATTATTTATTTAGCAATTATTTTTAAAACGTAACACATAAAAATATACTTATGTGAATTAAGTTCTCAATGACTTCGATGAATATGGGTCCATGAATAATTACAAATCTACAAATCAAGTAGGTACAATATTAGAAAGCTGAATTCCTGAATTATTTTATGCCTCCAGGAAAACTAAAAACTCACAACGAAGTTTATAAAGTCTCAATAATGCTTTTCCTCTAAATAGCTTTCTCACTTCAGTATGTCATAAATGTGCGTTATGTTCACTACCCATTTCATCACAGAAATAAAATCGAAATTTTACGCGGAACACATATTCTCGTTCCGCGGAACATAGTTTGGGAAACCCTGCGGTACGATATAATGTTCCATTCCATCCATATTAGTCACCTAAAATATTAAATATAGGTTCATAAAAGTTTAGTTAACGTTATAAGAGAAACGAATGAAAATACGACCCTCTACTTCTACTAGATTGCAAGAGTAAATAATATAAAATTCTAATATGTTGTCATTAGGGACGTATGGGCATGGCCCCATAAGCGGGGGGGGGGGGTTGACAAGGCTCTAGCCTGGGGGCCCGGCGTTCAAGTCGACCAGATAAGTGATATAAACACACATCACAAATTTGCTTCAATAGGAAAAAAAATTGCCAGCGTCGCTATTATTTTAGTTCAATAATGTTGCTATTTTAAAACATGTGATTATGCAATGGAATTTTAATTGTGTCGATACTCGACAACTCCATAATTCAAAAGGATTTAGTCGGATGAGTCGACCAGATGAGAGTTAGATAAATGCACATAAAAAATCGCCTGCATTTTACTTAAAAATACTAATATTTTAGAATATATTGTGGTCATGCGAGACAATTTTTCAATTTTTTAATTTTTTTCAATCAATTTTTGATTATTGTGTGTCAATACTCGACAACTCCATAATTCAAGTAGGTAGGTGTTTTCAAAAATACAAAAATCGCTAAACAATTTTACTTCGAACACCATTTAGAAAATGCTTGTATAGTGTCACATTGCCTTTAACCTTAGCGATAGGTAGGGGGCCCGCCAGAAATTGTAGCCTGGGGGGCCGTTTCAGGATGTGGGGGTCATGGTGTACAAACAGTGTAGGTACACCATTTGGAAAACGCTACGGCGTGGTGGCGGCGTGGCAAGTGGACCTAATTTACAAAAAATTATACTACCTACTACTTTTTCGGGCCTAAGGCCGCCAATGATAGGTACCCAAATATTTTATCTCAGCTAGTAGCTACCCTACTCAATAGTATACAAGATAATGACGTGTATGGCATGAGAACAATAAGGAAGGCCTTGAACGACTGAATATTCAATGAATATTCCTCAGATCTACAACTAATATATTACGGATGAAGCGATGAAGGCCTCCCTCACAGGGGACTGTTACATAGTGTGATGATCCGTGCGGGTAGGCAGGGTATGCGTTGCTCAGGGCGTCACATTACAAAGGGCGGCAAATGATGGAACAAATATAAATATTACAACTTTTGAGAGCAGTGGCGTTGTTCCATGAAGCAGGTCATGCTGTCACTTAATTAGAAAGTATGGACATCTTAGATAAAAAATCATGCAAACATATTTATTTATTTATTTATAATGCATCGCTAAAAATATCAAAATCTCTAGGGAGTGCATTGATCAGCCACACATCCCTCGCTATCTCCCTGGGTGATGGGTGATGGGTGGTGAGCCTGACATGAGGAAACACCTTTCACCCAAAATGGGTCATGGCTGCGACCACGCATGTAATTTACGGGTGCGTAAAAATTCAAATTTTCTAGAATATCGGGATTGAAAATGATACCACGTGAGAGCAGGGAAAAATGCTTTAAGAGCAGAAGTGACCTACGAGCTTCAAGAGAATGAAAGGCGAGCATGCCTTGAAGAAAGTAAGTCGGAAAACACTCGTTTGAGAAGGTGTCAAAAGGAAAATAATTATTAACTTTAAAATAGAGATGACGAAGAAATTTTTTCTGAACACGCAATAAAACAATCTTATAGGAAACCTCATAAGGACTCCAGATAATGTTTCTCAATTTGAATGCTTTTGTTGTATTAATTGTCTGTTTACGTTAGCGGCCGACAATAATTAATAAAATATGTAAGTAGGTAGGTTCCTAACGAATTTGCATACAATTTGAAACGAAAATTGAAAGAGGGCGGCATTCTGTCTGCTTAAAGACGACACTTTGCCTTGAGACGTCACTTCTTACATAATATTGTGTTACCTAATTGTTTCCACTTGTATTTTTTTTAAATGGTCCGAAGTCGTCTGTAGGTATCATTGAATTCTTAGTTAGGTTACACGACTGTCTTATGGACAGTATTCGAGATCATCTATATAGCTACCTATACCTGCTCTAGAATATTGTAAATTCGCAATTCGACTAAACATACTTAACATGATAATAATTCTAAAACCATTAAATGAATGAGAATTCAATATAATATTGCAAGAAGAACATTATAGTGTTTTTTAAACTTTAATTGAAAGGGAGGGGTTGTCATCGCGGAGCCCAACTTCTGCGCGCTCTCAGTTTCTACCTACCAATAAATCCGCCCTTCAACTGGATCGTCTAAATCAGGGGTAGTCAACCTTTTTATACCTACCGCCCACTTTGTATTTGTTAGGTTAGTAGTAAAATTTTCTAACCGCCCACTGGTTCCACAGTAATGGCGATTTATAAAGTAGGAAAGTAACTTTACTTCATAAAATTTATAAAGCAGAGTTACAGGAAGACAAGTTAAGGCATATAATAATAATTACTTACCAATTACTTCATGTCAGACATTCGCTAAGTTTGGCAGAATAAATCTTTATAGTTCAATGTACTGTGGTTAATCTATCTTTTTATTTATACTTTGCATTCATAGAAGCATGAAGTCTGATGAAATTACATTTAATTAATTAAATTATTAATGTATGTATATTTTGAAACCCATACCACCCACCATGAAAGCTGGAACGCCCACTAGTGAGCGGTAGGGACCAGGTTGACTACCCCTGATCTAAATAAATAAGTCTAAATAAAAATCTAAAAGTTCTGCAAAATTATGTCGCAGCGCAACGCACAGGACCAGTAGGAATGGAATCGGCTTGGAAAGCCTCCAGCGGTAGGATTGATCTAGGACAGGGATCAGCAAACCGCGGCTCGCGAGCCACATGCGGCTCTTTGGGTATTGGCGTGCGGCTCTTTGCCAAATTCCCAATTCATATTTTTTACAAAAAAAGGTATGATTGTTGTCGTTTTAAATCCTCCCACTGCAATAGTCGACAAATTAAATTTTTCTCCATTTCATATTGACACGAGCACTTTTGAAATATATTTTTTTTGGTGGATTTAACAAGCAAAGAATTATGAAGCTCCAAATTTGTAGGTCTTGCCACCAAAATTGAGGATTTGGAGAGAGAAAAATGCAATTTAATTTCACAACACAGCTAAAGCACTAACAACAAACACTAAAAGATCTACATAATAAGGTAGATACTACGATGAACAATATAAATAGCATTTAGAGAAGCCAAATAACCGATGAAAATTTGGAGTCACGCCTAAAATTGAAAACTACAAGTTACATACCAAACATACACACTCTCCAAAGAAATTCAAGGAAGATCGTTCACATTAGTTTTAAGGAATGCGTGAAAATTGTATGTAATTCATTTTCTGTAAAAATTATATTAATAATGTCAACAATAAAAAAACTTATATTTGCTTTAGGTTTATTCGCAAAATCTTCTTCACTTGATAATAAATAAACAATAACATTCACTGAAATAAATCATATTTACAAAAATATATGTATGGCTCTCGAAAATTTTTTTAACCGTTGTCATACTCATATTTGGCTCTTTTGGTCCAAGAGTTTGCCGACCCCTGATCTAGGATGATGATGATGAAAAACTCGCAAAAATAAAACACTAACTAGGCAAAACGTTACGCGACTTTTATGAAGATAGTCTTGGCTATAGTATTTTAAAGTAAATGTATGGTATTTATGCTAAAGTGTATGATGTGAGAATGAAAACTACATGGTTATTCTAAATAGCAAAGTTAACACGCTATGTATCACGCTTACATTATTTTTATAGCTCGAAACAGCACGGATATCACTCGGAGCAATTACATAAACAAGGCGCTTATCTACAATAATTGTTAATGGGTACAAATTTGACTTTTTTTTATTCAATCTGAGATTCTAATTTGGTGCGCATGGAATCAAGTTATGATGTGTTAAAATATTTTACATTTGACAGCTCGCTGTTAACGCGCCCATGACTGGCCGTGTTAAAAACACACGCCTGACAGTTCCCGGGATAATTAACTGCCCGAATACGACATTTTTATCACAATATTAACTTGTTTTGTTGATTTTAGAGTCGGTTAAGCGATGTGTTAGAATGACATATGCAAACAATACTCGTGTAGTAGCTATAAGAAGTTATTGTAAAATATATCTACTTATCACATTCCACTATAATTTTTGCGAAGTACTTTAATCGTGTCAACTGTCCGCGACCAGTGACGTCCCCTTTCATTTTTAGTTTCAAATTGTCTGCAAATTCGTTAGGTATTGCTTACTTATCTTATTATTTAATTTCGGTTATATTAGACAAGTACCTAAACCATACATCTTTAAATTGTCATACACACCATCTATTGAAAATTGGAGCATTTACATGAAACCTACTCTGAAACAGTGATTATTTTAACAATGTGGAGGTCACTGGTGCTGACTGGTTTGAAGACACCCTTATGAAAATGTTGCCCGTGCGATAAACCGCCATTACAATATGTATTACCATGGGCACTACAGTAGTACTACAATAGTTGTGTAGTCAGGATCTTTAATGCTTCGATCATTTTTTTTAAACTAAGATGTCGATACTTTCTAATAAAGCGGCGGCATCGTCTGTTTTATAGAAAACGACCACTGCTCTCAAAAGTTATAATATGTTGTATTCGTTCCTTCATTGCCCGCCCTTTATAATGTGCCGCCCCTATGCAACGCATGACCTGGCTGCCCTCACGGGACGTCACTGCCGCGACTAACCTATTAACGTTCCATGAAAAAATAATACCTATGACGTAGGTAACAATTACTAATTTTGCGTCCTTACGTTTTATATAAATTTTACATATGGATCTGCCCCTATCCAACATAACCATACAAAAACTCTTGTATAATATTGTATTCTATCTATATTCTATACAATAATATAACATTCATTGTAAAGAATAACTTGTTGAAAGATTTTTAAACAGGTAAACCCGAATTCATAAAGGTTTACCGTAAACCTTTATGAATTCGTCAAAAATAATAGGCTCTCGAGACAGTGGGTCTTTATTAAACCAACATTTAAAAAGGTATGTTCCTATTTGTCGATATAATATCGATTCGGTCCTAGAAAATGCCAAAGGAAGAATTTATGCGAGGCCCCTCCTCTAGGTACGGAGAGCAAATAACGAGCGGTTGGGGAGGGGAGGTTTCTTAGCAGCGCGAATATTTATTTAAAAAAGCTATTTTCTTGAAAATCTTATTTTTGTATAGTACCTATATGACTATTAAAAACTACTTATATAGTCAGGATATTATTTATAGTGCCTTTTATCGAAAACAAATCATTCATTCTGACGCAAATTCGCTATTTTTCGTATTATGTTTTCCTGAATATCTTTAGTAGCCGCATCTGAAAGATGTGATCAATTTTTTCCGCGATTTATATAATTCTACTTAGAACTTGTTTCGACACATCTCGAGAAACTAATGAGAGAAGTTGATTCTCGTTCATCGGTTTTTTTTTCAGAAATTTTGAGACTCCTCATGGCTCCAGAAATCATCAATGATAATCTCGGGAATTCTCACCAAGAGTATAAACATAAAATGTGAGATTCGGAAGCAGTGTTGCCAACAAAAATAAAAAAGTCTTGTTCAACTTACTTACCTTTCCCAGTAGGGCGGTTTGTTTTTCGGGGACACCTAAATAAGCCGGTGACTAATAATTCTAAACGGAATTTGATAAAAACGTGGAAGATTTTTTTCACCGGAAGGCGGGAAAACCAATCATCAAATAATGTCGACGGATTTTTTTGAGGTGATTTAAAAAAAATTGCTCTTTCACTTTTTTAGAGAATTCTCTAAATATCGTGAAATCAATAATTTTATCTCGAATTCTTGAGGATCAAAACATATTCTTGGATTCCAGAATCTTGAGAATCGATTATAGTCGAAAAATCATAAACTGAAGTGCCCTGCGTTTTGAATGTTGACTCTCTTTTCGGTCGTTTACTCATGACTGAGGATCGTGACCACCCTGAATTGTAGCCGAATTTTGAATGAAGACATGAACATATTATTATCATCACGTCTCGTAGCATGTCAGTTCATATGCAAGAACCATCAGAATATTCAATATTAAAAACTAAAACAACCTTAAAAACATTGTGTCAATCACCTTCCAAACCACTAAAATAAAGATCATGCCAGTCAAAGATGGTTACTTACATTTACAGAAAATAAAAAGTGTTCTATACTGCGTGAAGTTGGTGGTGTGGCATAATACGCGGGCGGTGACTTCAGTATGGTTCTGATATAAAATTCAAAATTACACACATTTTTCTGGTGACGCGAGCTTACCATGAGCACACGTAACGTGATAATAATATGATTCTAGGGGAGTCCCCACCCCTCACGGTCCGCTGCTTCTCACAGGGCATAGTGAAGGCTATCGGGACTGACCCCCAGTCACGAAGACTCCATACTAGGTGATTATTTAAAGCCTACGCTTTTAAGAAAAATATTTTTAAATTTCATATTGACGTTTTTAAAAATAGTATATAAAAAATAATTTATTTAATATGCCAACGACATCTATCGCGTTATTATGTAGGAATTTCTCACCAATTTCAATAAGCACCGTCTATAGCAGCGATACTCAACCTGCGGGCCTTTAAGCTTTTATGTGCGACCTGAAACACATTTATTATCAGGAACTTCGTATATCTTGAGATTCGTTTCGACTTTGACGCACAGATAGTGACACCCGAAGAGGATTGTCATTACGGTCCACATCAGATCTGGTATAAGAGTGTTGCTATTGCACACGATTAATTTAAAAAACACGAATAATTTTTAAAATCTCAAAAATGTTTTGTAAGAAAGGGGGGGGGGGGTTTCATGATTTTTTCGTCACACCAGTAGTGATGCGGCCCACGTTACTTTACAGATATATGTATTTGGCCCGAAGAAAAAAAAGGTTGAGTATCATTGGTCTATAGCGTCTGTTGAAAGTTTAACAAAATACGCCACATCGCGTCTCTCTTCAACATTGTATTGTATCGATTATTTGCTGGTAAATCCGGGCGTTTTTTGTATTGAGTTTTTTGTCATGTGATCTCAAGTGTCAAATACATAGGTACATATCTACATACAAATCGGTAGGCTGTCGAAGCAGCGACTAATACATCTGCCCATAATATTATTATCTATGGCTGCACATTTGTTCAAAATATTTAATAATAAGATTGGTAATTTAAAAAAAAATCTATGGGATTCAATCACATATAAATATTGATTGTTGTTAAAAATAAAAAATAATTTATCTCGTGATGTTTATTTAAGTATCGGTTAGTTAAGTCATAGACTAAGATTTTTTTTTCAGTCAGTTATGTCAGTTGAGATCTGATACTCATTCGTCAGTGTTTTAAAAATAGGCGTTAAGTATTTTAAAATGTATAGTTTTACGGGTAAAATTATAAATTGTTATGAAACAGATACACAACTAACAACGGATTTTTTCAAAGATGACAATATATTTTGAGCGTATGTTATTTAAGTTCATAAATATTTAGGAAGATACATAATTCAAATTCATTGCTTAATTTGGTACTGTTCGTTTATACGGAATACAGCGGAAAACGCATTTTGAAAATAGCCGATAAACTGGATTATTTGTTAGGTTAACCTAACCAAACCTAACCTAAACTAACCCAAACTAACAAATAATCCGGTTTATCGGCTATTTTCAAAATGCGTTTTCCGCTGTATTACGTATAACCGAACAGTACATACCCTTAATTTTATATCGTCAGTGAGCTTTTGAAATTTCATCGATTTAGTATGTCGTTGTTATTAGTGTGTACCTATTCATCGGTAGTAATATCGGATTATCTTCTTATTTCCCGTAAGTATACCTGACAAGTGTGCTTTCTCCACAGCCTACCTCTTTCCAAAAGTCACCCTTCGCCACTACTGAGTGTCACTGAGAGTGATTGAAAGAATGGAATCATTTTTTCAATACTTTTCAAATGAAGGTTCCAGTCACCAGTTCGTTCGGCCTGAATAAAGTGTTTGAATGAGCGTTGTCATTCGAAAATACTGTAACCATCAGTTACGTCCCTAGACAAAATGCCACCCCTACGCAGTGCCAAAATGCCGCCACTTTTTTTATACAGTACTTTTTATCATTATTTCATCACTCAAATATCTAAGCAATATATTGTATGGACACATTACTATCAAGATAATATATCTCTGCGTCAATAGACAATATTGCCAGTCTACGATTTCAGATAGGTACAGTTAAAAATACTGGCAAATAGGTATATTTGGATAAATTTTAAATTAGGCATGCACGTGTCATTGCTATTCACCAAAAACGTGACGTCCAAGGACAACGGAAGTAAACTAGACATCGCGAACACGACAAAAAAATAAAGTCCTGTTAAAACTTTTATAGTCCTTCTTAATTAATACATCTTGTTTCCAACCAGTGAGCTGATGTTTTTAATGGACGGGACGTCACTGGTAACTATAGCTTTGCAGTGGGACCATTATTTTCTAGCAAATACATAGCTTTTTCAAATTTATTTATGAGCATTTTGAAGACAGTATCATTGAAATGAGCGTTTGATAACTCCGTTCGATCAATACTACTAGTACGGTGCTGTAGTGCACCTATTTCTTCTTCTTCTTCGGTAAGTTCAATTGTATCTCAAATCAAACAGCCCAAAACAAGGTGAACTAAGAGATGTGCACGCACAGCTCTAGCATACGCGACGTGTCTCTACATTATTTTGTCGACGCTGTTCTCAGCATAAATTATTATTTTAACATTCAAACCACTTCCATCGACTATCTCATGCCTATTGTTCCCATGAATGACATTAGAGTGTGGAAACCTCCTAGTCTAACTACAATATTATCAAGTTCAGGGTGATGCTCCACAATATCTCTTGCTTTATAATATAAATCAGCGATACTCAACCTGCGGCCCTTTAAGCTTTTATGTGCGGCCCGAAACACATTTATTATCAGGAATTTCGTATATCTTGAGATTCGTTTCGACTTTTTCGACACTCGAAGAGAATAGTCATTATGGTCCACATCAGATCTGGTATAAGAGTGTTGCACACGATTAATTTAAAAAACAAGCATAACTTTTAAAATCTCAAAAATGTTTTGTAAAAAAGGGGGGGGGGGGTTCATGATTTTTTTCGTCACACCAGTAGTGATGCGGCCCGCGTTACTTTACAAATATATTATATGACCACAATGTCTAGTTTGTATCCCCAAACTGTTTATTTGTAAGATCTTAAATTCAATGTTACTTAATCTTAAATTAAATTTAATTTTAATTTAATTTAAAACCTTATCTTAAAATGGTATTTCTTCTCATTAGAGTTTGATTTTTACTAAAACGCGTGTTTTCGAATACATATACTGTTTTCAACAGCAAATACCTATCTCATAAACGGTTAGAGATAGAAAAAAACGTATTATTTAAACATTTTAGGAAATCTAATAAGCTTTAATTCTGTATATAACAATATTTTTTCTACGATTAACCGTTTTTTGAGATATAAACGAAAAACCAAAAAAAAAATCCCAAAATTATGCGGTTTTTTACCCGCCAAAAGATGTGCCGAAGTCATCCGAATTGGCAAACTCGTTTTTTGCTCACTCATTACCATAAAAAATATCTTCTACCCCACCTTTTGCAACCATAAAGTACAGATTGACTGGACTATAGTGGCAGTTCTTACTTTAAAAATAAAAACAACGATAAATAATTATATAATTTAGTAATATAAGTTAAAGTGTATAGAAATAAACCAACGGCGAGTATGTAATTCAACAAGATAATTAAGAGCTAGCCGAAGAATCTAGTTTATCACAAGTTTTGTTTTTGTTTTGTTACGCGCGTACATAAATACACACACCGATTTTTTTTGTTTTTCTCACTTAACTGGTTGACCCGCCACGCCGGCCCCCCAGGCTAGAGCCCTGTCACCCCCCCCTTGTGGGGACCATGGTCGTAGCTCAATACCTATGTCTTGTTTGTTTGTTTGTTTTCTCTGTGATTGTTTAAAATTACTAACAACCACCTTGTACGAAAAAGCAAGGACATGGTTATTAATAATTCTAAAAAAAAAAAAAAATACATGTCTTAAATTAGGATAACTATTCACTTCGACTAAATTCCAAAACATTTTATCATTATAATGTCCTTTTAATATGGTTTTTTACAACAGTTTTTTCACAATTTTTGTTTTTGTTTTGTTACGCCAAAGAAGTATAACTACCAACGCGCGTACATAAGTACACACACCGATTTTTTTTTTACATATACGAACCAAAAATTTTGCTGAATCTATGAGTAATTGGGAATTGCTTAACTAGAACTAAAATTGTTTGATTTGGAATTGCGAATCTAAGAACAAATCTAATATGATGTGAATAAAATTCAAAAACACTCAAAAAGGTGTAAAGGGAACATTAAAATCGTTTTTTTTAAATACTGAACAATTTGCATTTCTGGATAGTGGTGGTTATGCTTTTATGCCCCTGAAATGGCGGTGGGCCGAGCATATCGCACGGCGAGCGGACAACCGCTGGACGAATACAGTCATTCAGTGGTACCCGAGGGGCACTAAGCGGCCACGGGGTGCCCCGAAACCCGCTGGATTGACGAACTTGTCAGGTTTGGTGGAAGTAGGTGAGAGAAAAGCAAGGAACCGATAAGAGTGGAGGGAGCTGGGGTGGCCTTCATCCAGCAGTGGATCGACACCGGCTGAAAAAATATATGCTTATATATAATATTATTATATTATAATAATGGGTATCACCTGTCTTGCAGGTTTAAAAAAAATACTAAAATGGCTATCATCTATTCTTTACAGTTTATAATCATACTAATGATTTTCAATCGGTAGGTTGCGGAAACTTGGTAGCCCGCGAAACTATTGAAAGTAGCCATTGATGAATATTCAATAATTACAATTCGACTGCTTAATCCGCAAACCAGCCAACTGCACTTTTGACCAAAAATGAGATTTTGATAGCATTTTGTTATAAAGCATGTTTTCTATGCTCACACAAAATATCAAACTCCTAAATGACCTAAACCTATAAATAAATTCGATATCGTTCTTCAAACAAAACAGCCAACTGCAGGTGTCAAATTTCCAATATCGTAAATGGAACAACTCCGCTCTTTATATAAATATCTTTATAAATAAAAGGGAAGCTAAAAATAGTGTATTAATTAATTGATAGTGCAGCTCATGGCCCCCACCCTGGGGGGCTAACAGGGGGCCCGGGCTCAGGAGGAACCCGGCGTGGTGACTCGACCAGATAAGTGAGATAAACACACATCACAAATTTACTCTTATAGTAAAAAAAGGTATTTTCCTTCAATAACATTATTATTTAAAATTATGTGCTTGCACGATACAATTTTTAATTGTGTATCGATACTCGACAGCTCCACAATTCAAATGGATGTATTAAACTATACAAAAAAACACTGAATATACACATTAATTTTACTGCGTACACCATTTGGAAAACGGCTACTGTAGAGCATCACAGTGCCTTTATCCTTAGCGATAGGTAGGGGGGCCCGCTAAAGATCCTAGTCTGGGGGCCCGCTTCAGGATGAGGGGGCCATGGTGCAGCTTATTTGTAACAAAAAATCTTAAGTGGATTTTTGGAATTGTTAAATTCCGCTCGATAGTCAAATTATTGTATTTTCTCCTTCCTGTGAACAATTTGAATTTTTGTTCACTTTCATTTTTTAACACAATAATTACGTACCTATTCATTCATTATCAGTCGGGGTCGATCTACTGCTGGATGAATGCCTCCCTCTTCTCGGTTCCTAGTTCTTCGCTGCCACGTACATCCACCGAACTTTATGAGTTCGTCTATCCTGCGGGTTTTAGGGCGTCCCAATTTGTCCATTTACCGAACGACATTCCAGCCCATTCCCATTTCATCTGCTTAGCGATCTCTATCACTACATTATAATCTTTCATTTTTGGAATGAATGAGATTTTGGGGTTTTATGTAACTCCCTCACCAAAATGGTTTGACAACTTTTTACAATATCATACAGTAGGTAAGTATAGATAATAAAAAATAAAATCTATTTTCGGCGATGTCTTTTTCTATTTTCAAATTGAATGGCCACACCCCTTGATCATTTTCTAAATACTGGTGTGAATGTGTACATTATTTTCAGTTTATTTAAGTTTTTGCACCTTGTTTCAATGAAGCAAAAGTATCTAAGGAACATCCTAATACCTACAGCAGCGTCACAAACGTGATTGTTGCGTTATTTCGTGGCGATTTTTGTCATTCAACTATTTATGTTGAATGACAGATAAGTCAATTGTTAAGTGGGAACCATATTTTAACTAAGTTGGGGTCCTGTCTAATTTTAGTAAATTCAGCAGTGAATTATCACCCTAGTTCAGTGGTCGCAAACCGCGGCTCGCGAGCCATATGTGGCTCTTTGGCCCCTTGAGTGTGGCTCTGCCACAAATGACCACGTATGGGCTAAAACAGCGAAAGGTAGAACAGTTAAAATGTCTTCGAATGTAACCAACCAGCAAATCCAAGATCTTAAATTGGTTTCAGCTTTATCAAAAGTCTTGCGACTTAAACTTGTGACACGTTTTGTACGATTTATTTCATCTACAGGTCCTAAAGAAGAACTTGTATCAAACACATGGAGAGGATATTGCAAATGCTAAAACATCATATACCACTCGATAAAATTTTGTCAATTTCAACAGACAGGGGCGTAACAAAAGGGGTTGTTGCTATTTTGAAAGAAAAAAAATCACTAGATACTTGCTTACCATTGCATCATCCGTCAAGAAGAGCTTTGTGCGCAGACATTTGCAAAGTTATGGAATTGGTTATTAAGATTATCAACTCTATTATAGATAAAGCTTATTGGATAAAGAATTATGGAGCTCTAAATTTGAACATCTCCATGCTGATATGGATATATTGGAGAAAAACAAATGTGAAAATGTTTCACAGCACAAATTTAGTAGTCTGCTTTGAAAGACCTGGAGAAGGAAGACATGATGATTTTTAATACCTGGAATAGTATTCCTCATATGATCTCGCATGACTCATATGATCAGTTGAAAAAACTAGCGTTTGCTGTTCTTTCCCTTTCCGGTTCTATATATTCATGCGAACAATCTTTTTCAAGCATGAACCTTATCAAGAGTAAATTGAGAAGTCGTTTTATTGATGAGAACCTGGAATCGTGCCTAAAATTAAAAACAACATACAAACCTGACTTAACCAAACTTTTCAAGGAGATGCAAGGCCATTGTTCATATTAAGTGTTTGTCAGTCATTGTCATGATTTAATTTTGTGGATACTTTACCTACAATTTAATTTTTATCAATAAATAAGATCGTTATGTATAAAGAATGATATCACGTTAACAGTTTACCTACAGATATAGAAAGCTTAAGAAATTTGGCTCTCAAAAAAAATCTCAATCGTTGTACTGTTGATATTTGGCTCTCTTGACTAATGAGATTGCCGACCACTGCCCTAGTTAACTATAATAGGTGATACAGCAAACACAGTGATAACAACTAGCACCGGGACGTGCGTGGATCGCCAGACGTGCATGGATTTAGTGGCAACAATAGTGTGTAAATTAAACTTCTGTGGCAATAACTGTTACACACAAATATGCTGACTGTCTTGTCAATCTCATTCTTCAAGCGTAAGCGAACACGTTTGTTGTTATTGTGTGGTGCTATTTAACAGGTTCGGGTAAGTCGTGAAAATCGGTAAACATCAAAATGTTCTGCGCGGTGTAGATCATATTTTTTCCGGATATTTTGGTGATACCTGCCAGAAAAATATGTGAAGTACACCGCGCAGAGCATTTTGTCGTTAATCGATATTCGAAACCTGTCAAATAGCACGACACAACAAACATGTTCATTTACGCTTAAAGAATGAGATTAGCGAGACAGTCAGCACTTTTGTGACTAGTTATTGTCGCGATATTTAATTTACACGCTATTGTTGACAGTACATTCATGCATATATACAGGCTCTATTATATACCCACTTTCTTTCAATGTATGTTTCTGAGGTTTTTTTTAAGTTATCTTAAGTTTAATAGAAATTAGCAATGCTCAATGAAAGATCAATTAGATAAGGTATCAACCCAGTAATTGAGGGTTATTCGATTTTATGTATCAAGAAATTTTTGTTTTATTTTTTTAATGAATTATAAAGAATAGATCTTTTTACATCGAATGACATGAAGTTTTGTTGTTGTTGCTGTATAATTTCTTAAAAAAATCTTTAGGTAGGTACTCGTATATTGAAAAAGGACTGTTTAGGGAGAAATTAATGGTAAAATAAAATTCAATCATGGTAAAACCATGAATAAATAAATATTTAGTCTTTTTATTATAACTAGTCGAAAGGATAATAACATATTTCATCAGATGTTATTCGGCGCACAAGAATTAAAAAACCACTGGTAGCAATATTACATTCAAATGATAGATTGAAGTTTCGCATTTCAAGTAAAATTAATCACTTTCTTCATAATCATGTACCTACATTCTACAGATCTCAAATCCATTTTACATTTTTTTGTTCAGAGCAATGAGCCAACTGTAGATAGACCTTAAAATTTATTATTAAAACAATTAATTCAGTGCTTACGGACTCTTTTCATTAATTCTGCAATTAATGTGTTATTTGCATTTGAAAATCAATTAGCAAAAACACGATTTTTTGCGCCTCGTAAACATTGAATTAATTGCACAGATGAGACATAAGGATTATTACAATGATTTTGTGGAAATAAAAATATAAATCTATTTTATAGAGTAAGTGTACTCTAAAATAATTCATAGTAGGTACCTATAAATATATCTTAATAATTATTGTGGTAATTAACGTGGACTGTTTTTATTACTTTTTGACATTATATTTTTTGTTTATACCTATCTCGTTAATTTGGAATAATAAATAAAGTTACACATAAATAAAATAAGTTTCAGTAAGTCTACAAATTATATGGGAATTATGCAATATCGGTGAATTAAACTACTTTTACAATATTGCAATGGCTGTGTTGTGATCTTTGTCTTACCTTGCCAGTAACTGAACATTTAATATTATATATCATGATAATTAAATGAATTGTACTGTAAGAATGTTACGGAGAGTTGAAGCTTTCAAGATGTGGCTGTATAGATTCATCCTAAAAATTCCTTGGACTGAACGGGTGACAAATGTTGACGTTCTCAATCGGATGGGAAAGAACCGAGTAGTTATGTGTTGTATTAAACCAGAAAACTACAGAACCTCAGTAACATTATGAGAGGACAAATGTACAGCATTACCCAATCTGTCATCTAATCAATGGTGAATGTAGCAGAGGACGACGCCGCATTTCATGACATAAGAACCTCCTTGATTGGTACATGTGCAGCTCCACCAAACTGTTTCGGGTAGCAGATAAAGCAATCTCCGTTAGGGGATGGCACAATAAGAAGATTGAGTATTGTTAAGAAAAATGTTATTGGCATTACTACCTGATAAGGTCAAATATATACAAAAAATAAATTTAATCACTTGATAACTACACAAAATTATGGGAAAAAAATTATACAATGGGTACATAATAACAATGCACGCGTCTTTTCTTGCTATTTGTAAATGAGAATAAATCAAAAAAAATTTATCACTCGATAACCTATGCAAAATTATGGGAAAAACATTACACAGTAGATACGTTAATACGATAATAACAATGAATGCATCTTTTCATGCAGTTTGTAAAAGAGAATAAGTCACGCAAGTTGATAAATAAGGTCAGATATATACAAAAAAAACTTATCGATAACCTACGCAAAATTATGGGTAAAAAAATTACACAGTAGGTACATTAAAACAATGAATGCGTCTTTTCTTAACACAGTTGGTAATGAAAATTAATAAATGAATTGCGAGCAAAAGCTGAATCTTTTAACAGGGTAAAAAATAAATCAAAATAATATGTTAACATTCACAAATCATGTAAAAATTTGATTTAATCACTCTATTACATAAACAAAAATTATGGGGAAAAAATTTACACAGCAGGAACATAATAACAATGAATTTATCTTTTCTTATACGAAGTAAAAAATAAATCTAAATATTGCATCTATGTGACTTAATAATATATTATGTGTGAACAGACAAAAACCAATTCAGGTGGTTTGGTGGTGTTTAAAAACTCAATCAGATCAAAGATCACTGATCTTGATATTCGTTTAAATTTAACTAAAACATATTTTATTCAATGGTTTCTATTTCCATTGATTTGAATGTACAAGTGAAAAAATAATTGACACTTTAATTAATATAAAATTTAATCATTATAACATCGCGAAGTTATCATTCAGTATACTAACTAAAAATAAAAACTGAATCAATTCAGAAAAAAATATTTAAAAAAAGCACGTGACTCTCATCATTAAAAGAATATTGGTATATAAAAAATGTTGAGGGTGCCTAAATTTAATATGCTCCCTACAATATGGTTTTTAAGTAGCTTAAGCCGGCTCTGCAAGTTTTATTAAAAAAACATTTCCATAGAATAAAAATTGCAGTATAATAATTTAACATTATACTTATTCCTACTGTAAGTCAGGGTTTCCCGAACCTGAATAGGTGTTCGGCGACAATTTGGAAAGGTTTTATACACTTTTGCAATATTTTCTGACATCTAGTAAGGACGATTCCTGGGTTCGGAATCCATTTTCCGTGACAGCTAAACCAGTAGGCTTAAGCGCAAGCGACTATGAAAATCTTATTGATTAATTAGTGACTCTGATTTGAAGATCAGCCTTTAAATGTTTTTCGTGGGCGAGTTTGTCAGAAGCTATTATTGTTTTCATGGCCTCCACAAGGGGGGGGGGGGGGCTGACAGGGCTTTAGCCTGGGAGCTCGGGCTCTGGGTGGGCCCGGCGTGGCGGGTTGATCAGATAAGTATGATAAGCACACATCACAAATTTGCTTTAATATTTAAAAAGTGTCTCCGGCGCTATTATACTTCATGACTATTAACATTTGTTAATTTTAAATTATATAATTATTGAATGATGTAATTTTTGATTATTGCGTATTGATACTCGACAACTCCATGATGAAAGTAGATGTATTAAAAATAGAAAAATGATAATGTGATGTGTCACACTGCCTTTAACATTAGAGGTAGGTAGGGGGCCCGCTTCAGGATGATGAGGGCCATGATTGTTTTACTTCCGTTTTCTACTACCTATTTATCCGAAGCAGGATATTCTATTTATGCTGCAACGAAGTCAGCAGGAACAGGCTCGACGCCACACCAGATATTAGAGTGCAACTTACCAATATTGTGCCTGATAGCAAGAAGATATGGAATTAAAGGACTCAAAATTATCAGTCATTATTTTTTTTTAAATTTTAACTAGTAGAAATCAATCTAAAAAATAAGCCGTGTTCCGTTAAAATTTCCGGGTTTGCGAAGTGTTCCATTGCAGAAAAAGTTTGGGAAACCCTGCTGTAAATAATATCTGAATTTAAAAATTACAATCACTAATTATTAATATGTTTATTATTTAACAAAATTTGCATGGTGATGAAAAATAAAATAAAATTCAGTATGTGCTTGTTATGCCCAAACTCCGAAAACGCTCAGTAAGCAAAAACAGCAGCTAGAATGCGTTGTGGCCAATTTAGAATAAACCGATATTTTTAATTTATTAAAAAAAATATTAGTAATATTCTAAAATATCTATTATTTAATAATACGAGATACAAAACAAAAAAAGCAAATAAATTAAATTGCGATAATCGCAGTGATTAACCTGTGCACGGTTATCACCAAATCATGACTTAAATTATTAGAATTAATTCTAATGAGTCCATAGCTTAAAGGATAAGAGCACTGATCCGAACAATGAAGGAATACAATCAAAATATTTTTTTGTATCCCATATTATTCAATAATAAATGTCAGTCGGATATTAGGAACATTTTCAAACTAGCAAAAGTAAGATCAATATTTGTGACATGTGGTCGCATTGTGGCACGACCATACATCGAAAAAATATTTGATTATTAAGCCGTTTTGATGTTTGTAACTTAATATGTCATATTATAATTCATAAAATACTGTTCTCTGACATTATGCGTTAGAGATAACAGAAATGCATTATATGACAATAAATTGCCATATTTAAAAAAAGTTCATCATATTTTGAAATTTATATCCAATCTCAAAAAAATCAATAAAAGTGTTGATGCAATTTCTGATAGACTGAAATAATATTTTTATTGGCTATTGGCTATTATATGGCGTTATAGTTGGGCATACATATAGTAAAATAAATAAGCGATCCACAAATTAAGACAAAATATTTGCAGATATGAATTAAAAATAATTGCAAGAATCAGATGTATTGCATATAAAATATTTCTAATAACATATATAATATAGCAGGGGTCAGCACCCTTTCGTTGTAAAGGGAATATTTAAAAAAAAAAAAAAAAACCGGGAATATTATACTATCGATAGTCCCGTAAAATAGAATTAAAATTATAATAAAGTTTACTCCCTCTCGAATTATTACCGTTTAACATTAACGGCCCACATGCTCGTCGTAGGTCAAAATTGAGTTTTTATTGTATTTTCAAACCATGATCCTGGACAAACCTTAAACGTTGTAGATAATCTATTTATATAATTTTGAAGCCTTATTATCCTTTATAGTTATTTTAAACATTTAATGACTGCATAAAGTATTTTTGTTACATAAAATAGTATTCTTTTAAACCTCTCGCTCTAATGTTTTAGAATATAGTCATATTTCGGTACATAACTGTGCAGTGGTGTTAAGATTTTTTACATTTATTAATTTTTAAACGCATTTATTAAACCATTAGTATAATTTATTACGAGATAATTTTTGTAAAATATTCACGATAAAAAATTATATTGATAATCTCTGTGATCCCAAATTTGACAAGTATTAGGCATTTTATTATTCAAAAAATCGGCAAGATTAACACATTTGAAGATGATTCTAAAGATACTTATTATAAGCTATGTCTTTGACCATTCAAGTGTGATAAACATCATATGAATAATGATTGCTTTATAATAATTATTGACCTAAGAATAAGGTAGTGTTTTTTTGAAATACGCCATTTCTTTTGTCATTCCCCAGTGGTTAAGCTACAACATACGGCCGTAGCCATAAATTGACAAACTATAATTGAAGTAGGGAGTAAAATGATATTGACGCGCGTGTTTGAACATGTACCGTTTAAAAAAAAAATCGGTTAGGTACATGTTCAAACACGCGCGCTAACATAATAGCTTATAATAAGTATCTTTAGAATCATCTTCAAATGTGTTAATCTTGTCGATTTTTTGAATAATAAAATGCCTAATTCTTGTCAAATTTGGGATCACAGAGATTATCAATATAATTTTTTATCGTGAATATTTTACAAAAATTATCTCGTAATAAATTATACTAATGGTTTCATAACTGCGTTTAAAAATTAATAAATGTAAAAAATCTTAACACCACTGCACAGTTATGTACCGAAATATGACTATATTCTAAAACATTAGAGCGAGAGGTTTAAAAGAATACTATTTTATGTAACAAAAATACTTTATGCAGTCATCAAATGTTTAAAATAACTATAAAGGATAATAAGGCTTCAAAATTATATAAATAGATTATCTACAACGTTTAAGGTTTGTCCAGGATCATGGTTTGAAAATACAATAAAAACTCAATTTTGACCTTCGACGAGCATGTCCCCCCTTAAGTTAACTACAAAATTGATAGTGTTGTCTTCTATATTATGAGCTGTATGCATTATGCTTTTAATATTTTATCAATGATATTATTGTGAGTTTCTTGTTTAGATGATTCCAAATTCATTTTTTTTTTTATTATATAAATAAATTATTTAAAACTAACCATAATAATATAATATTATATAAACTCAGTGCCTTGAGTAATATTAATTAAAATAAATATGAAAATTAAATTATAAGACATTTGAATTTTTTTTTCTTCTTCTGAGCAAGTGACAGTAAACAATGACATTGTAGTTAAAGGTTGTAATCGAGAAACCATGAGAAATTAATTTTCCGAAATTTTGAGAATTCTTATTTCCCGAGAAATAGTTACTGGTAAAAAAAATGGAATTCCTTAAATTTCTAGAGATTTTTTTTTTGGCAGGTGAGCTAATAAAAAACTGTAGTAAATCCAGTGGAAAAACTACAGTGCGTAAAGAGAATATTATGAAAAATGTTTAAAATAAATCACGATGTTGCAACGATCTACTATCTGTATTTATAAGTTGAAAGTTAAAACATAAGAAAAAGTGTTTTACTCTAGAACGAAAAGACATCATGTAGTTCATTTGAATAAATCCTCACTACTTTTAAAGTATTTTGAACATTTAGTGTATAATTTTGTCTCCTTCTCAACCTTAAAGTTAACATTTATAATTTTATGCACTTACGTTGGAATATTAATATTACTTGCTTATAAATCGAAAGTAACCTCCGAATATATATGTACACAAATTTATATGCTTCTACTCCAAAGAGTGCAACAGTAATTCACAATACTCTACTTAAAACTTATAAAAATTAAACAATAATACAATATGTGACTTCGATCAATACAACTATAATGAGTACAAAATAACTAGGGGCAATGAAAATTAATTAAGAGGGCGTACCTACCGTCAAGTCTTTGTTATTCTTAAAGTTAGAGTAAATAATATATTTTTTATTTATTTTTAGTTAGTTTACTACGTCTTGCTTGTTTGCAATGTTTTAAAAATAATATTTGTAAATGACAAAATAGATAATCTGAATACATTCAATTCATTTGAAAACTTGATGGCAGTTTGATACAAATAGATATAATCAAGGATTTTATATCACGATATTATATATATCAATTGCTAGTGACAGATACTATTCATTTTCTATAATGATATAATAAGTTGTCAGAGTGTAAGACAGTTTTCAGTGTGACAAAAACTATTAGCGAGTACATATGCGCATCTATTCTATGCACAAGACTACTATCGGCGGCTATCGAGGGTAGTTTTTCATATGTTTGTATCGAAGTATTATAATTGTTACAATAAGTTAGCTGTCTAAACAGTCTATCTCACTCTAAAATTTAGCACACCCGAGAGGTGAAGAGAGTAACATTTATTCTAACAATTACAACTAACTTATTGCAATTGTTACAATAAGTGTTAATACTTCAATACGAAACTACCCTCAATGGCTGCCGATAGCGGCTGACAACAGTCTTGCGTATAGAATAGATGCGGTGAAATAGATTTAAGTTAGCTCGTTGACACCTTCATCATACAGTACTGAAATAAGGTACAATAAACACTATTTCAAATCACAGAAAATATGTATGTGGAATTAATGCAGGATGATATAATTAAAATTGATTGTAAATAATATAAATATTAAAGAAACTCAAGAGGACTGTGCGAGGTCTCGTCGGCTCAAAAGATAACTGTATTTCAGAACGGTCAGGTTCCTCAACCATCAAGAAAAAAGTAACAAGAAACTATATAGATGGTATCATGTGATAATTGGTATAAGTAAATAATTATAAACCATTTAGTAGGTAGTATTAATTAAATTTAAGGAACTACAAAGTAATATAACTTATTGTCTTGCCAAGTAAAGTAGGATTAAATTGATAAACTGTATATAAATAAAACAATAAAATTAATAATTACCGTGTGATTGACTTGATACCAGCTATTTTTTTGTACTCTTAAAAGCGTAATGAAAATTTAGGGACTTATTGAGAACATGATTATATAAATTGATTTATTCATTATATACCAAGCAGTGTTGCCAACCGCACTATAATTATAGTATTTGTACTATATTTTTGATCCGCGTACTATGAACTATATTAACCGGATAACTGCCGCCAGCGTGCTAGCATGCTTTTCTATTCCGAGAACAGAGGGCCAGCCAGGCAAAATGCGCGTGCAAAAACGCTCCACTTGAAACGCAATATATCGGCCGAGGTCAATGTTTTGAATAATTCAATAACATTGCCCACACAGCGACATCTCTTGGGATCATGGTGTAATACTTACAATTGTCATTTTCTATATTATCATCAACGAAACGTCAATTTTAAACAAACCTTTCTATAGTTACCGAAACGCGTCGCTAGTAGGGTTGTGCCACGGATCCGATATTTATCAAATCACACGCCGCGATTCCCGTTTACTTATAGTAGATGCAATCGAAATTATGATTCGCTTATGCATACAAGAAACGGGGAATACTATGATTCCTGAATATAAACAACTACTCAATAGGAGTGACACATCTTGGAATATATACCAGTTGAATATTCGTAGTCGTATTTGACGTATCTAATTCGGTTTCGCGGCTGAAATATTTTCACTTTATAATTCATTTCTTTTATAATAATTACTTTTAGACTTTTGGCATTTTTATTCGTAATTTACGGGTACGATTTCGTAATTTTTAAACCTTCGTAATCTGTTTTGTGTTTATTTTATTTTTTATTTAAGATATTAGTGTCGGGATTTTATTCGCACAGTGCTTATTTGAATTTTTGTATTATATCTTTTTATAATAAGTCAAGTTTCTGGGATAGTTGAACTTTTTTACTTATAAACCTTTTGATCTTCTTCCTAATCAAAATGGAAGGAACACAAAGTATATCAGAAAATGCCGAACAGGTCGAAGATTTGATGTACAGGTTGGCCTAAATGTTGAATCGGATGACAGTGATTTTGATGAAGATGAACAAAATGTTTTCATTCCCAGTGCATATGAAGCTGCACAAATTGATGAATCTGTACCGGCTGATGAATCTGTTCCAGTTTTCGAATGGGAAACCGATGATTTTGTCCCCAAAATAAATTCATTTGATAGCTCGAGGTCAGGAGCGGATGTAAACAATGTTGATAGCAGAGAATCGGGGTTTTTCAAGCTGTTCATAACCAGCACGCTCATGGATTTCATTGCCATTGAAACCAATAAACAATACCAATACGTCAAAAATCACTGTAATGAGTTGAGTTGGAGATTGAAACAATGGGTAGACGTAACAGTAGGAGAATTGTATCTCTTTTTGGCAATATGTCTTTTGATGGCCTGTAATTCGAGAAATAAAATACAAGACCACTGGTCTACAGATATTTTACTATTTTCTCCGATTTACTCAGATACGATGTCCCGCAATAGATTTCAAATCATTCTTCGCATGCTCCACTTTTGTGACAATACGCAGCAAATAAGTGGGGACAAGATTTTCAAAATTAGATTCCTTGTGGACTATTTCAAAAAAAAGTTTGCGGATTGCATATATCCTTACATGAATGTGTGCATCGATGAAAGTTTGCTACTTTTCAAAGGCAATTTGTCATTTCGCCAGTATATCCCATCAAAAGCAAGCCGTGTTGGCATTAAATTTTTTGTGATATGTGACTGTGCCACCGGAAAAACCACCGAATATGTAACACACATGCACATGGGTATTTTAGGAAGTGTAGTCTTGACTCTCATGGAACCATATTTGGGCAGGGAACATACCCTGTATGTCGACAATTGGTATACTAGCCCAATTTTGTTCCAAAAACTACATGACCGGAAAACGAATGCTTGCGGTACTGTAAGGAGAAATCGAAAGGGAATGCCAAAGCATACGGAGAAAATGAAAAAAGGAGAAATAAAAGCGTACCACACAGACCCTATTTCGGCACAAATCTGGAAAGATAAAAGGGAAGTGTCCATGCTGACGACTCTTCATCCTGCCCAGCTCATCGACACAGGCAAAAGAACGTATCGGAACGAACCGATAATAAAACCGGAATGTGACCAAGATTACAATAAAAATATGGGTGCAGTTGACAAATCAGACATGATTCTGTCAAGTGTACACTCGACGCGCAAAACAATGAGGTGGTACAAAGAAATGTTCTTCCATCTAATCAACCTCTCACTGTTGAACAGACACACACTGTTTTGCCAAAAAACTGGAAAACGTGTACCGTTAGCACAATTTCAATTAGAGGTCATTCGACAATTAATTAATGAATACAAATGTGTTGTGCCTTCCAAATGTTCAGTTAGGAAAGGACATTCAGAATTGCCATCGCGTCGTAACACTTACACAGTAAAGATGAGAAAGTGATAATGTATGAGAAGTAATTCTACAATATGCTACTTTAATCTTAAAACCATATAAAAATATAACGAATTAAAAAAAAAATTAATAGTCTTCTACCGTGTGGTACGTCTCAAAACAAGATTCAACGCAGAGAGCCACTTTGCAGTGTTTGCACTCATACCTTGATTCTCTTCGAAGTTTCGTGGATAAACACACCACACATCTTACCATTGTTTTGACTTTTTTTGCACTTGGAGGTGATTTTGCCATAAAATGCCTCTCTGTGAGACGCGAAATGTATTTTTATCCTAAAGATTTACTTTTAACATTACAAGATACGCCAAAAGTACTAAAATTTTGATATTTCCGGACAATAAAAACGTCCAAAGAGGTAAAAAAAAAGCCGTCGACTGATCTAAAATGAAATTTCTTGAATTAGCCAGTAAATCTAGTCGAAGGCCGCTAAGCATTTTGGTCGGAAGATGTACCTACATACCTAATAAAAATAGCCTCGGAATATGATAAATTCTTTCGTTTTCTTTTCGTGAGAAACCAAAAACCTATACATTATTAACAAACAACAACGCATACTGCTCTACCCGAAATACTACTAAATACTATAATTTCTTGGACCGCGTACTATAATTCGATGACATAAGAATGGCAACACTGATACCAAAGCATTCCCGGTTATTAAAATGTCGATAAATCAGTGAGGGGGGGGTGGTCAAATTATAAAAATTTTGGTGTTTTGTCCTGCACTAATTACCACAAACAACTACCCAAACATAACTCAGAATGCCTTCGGTCACTAAGACTAGGCGGTGCAACACATCAATAACTAATCCCCGCGTGCACCACACGCGCAGACAGCATACGAGTGAAGCTCTAAATCAAAATTAAACGGTTGCCACCATATATTGTGCCTCACTGAAATCAGTCTACAAAATCACATAGTCATCAAAAGTTATAAAATTATGAAGGTAGTATTATGATAGGGAAATAATACTATAATAGATATAATCAAAGGAAATTTTAAAGTATAATTATACTGGCTTTTTTTACTATGGTGCTGCTTTACACTTACTATACATTAATATAATAATAAGCATATCGTCGCTTAAGAAATACCGCTCCGCGGAAGTCAATTAATTAAAATTTTCAGGGGCAAACAAAAACTGTCTTTGAGACGGTTTTTGTTTGCCCCTGAAAATTTTAATTAATTGACTTCCGCGGTGTTGTTTCTTAAGCGACGATATGTAGTTATTCTGAATTATCATTATCACATCATACTGTCAGTGGAAAACAAGCCCATATAATTCATATATTTTCTTTCCTATGGTAAGTTATTCATTAAGTCTCTATAATATGTCCCTAAATAAAAGGAGATAATGTCAAATAAGTATTGACATATTAACAGATAAATTAAACGAACAATACTAGAATAATTATGCAATAATAATTAATCTGGAATAGTGATCTGAATTGATTTAAATGATCTATTATGCAATTATTAGTAAAATGTGTTCATTGTAAAAGTGAACTCCTAAACTGAGAATAAGTAGCGTAATATATTTTTGGGTTGTCATCATTTTCTCGACGTTTCAGTTTCGTTGCAGAGGCCATTATCAAGAAATGAAGTAAAGGAGCAAGAATCTGCTTTGATAGTGCAAAAATATATTACGATAACAAATAATCGTGAGTGTCTCAAACATTGAGCTAAAGTACGTTTTTGTAGGTTAATTTTTTGTTAATGAATATTATATTAGGCCATCATATATCAGTTTGATTGGTCAGAATATCCAAGGGACGCGACGAATTTATGAGTACCGTCTGCATATTATCACACAACACTTTGGCTATCCATCTAATGCTGGCTCTATTAAAAATTGTTGGTATAATCAGTGGCGGCCGGTGGTCTTCAGAATAGCATTTTCTGGCAATGGTTTACCTTCTACACTCTACACTTTGTTAAAAGTGCAAAGCGGTATGTTTATTTTTTAAATCTTTCACATTTTGATTAATTTACGTGAAATTTATATTATATATCAATCTTCATTGAAACTCAGTTTTTTTCTGATGTATTTATGTCATTAAAAGTATGTTTCTCTTATATTATCTTTCTTATTTACTCGTGTAGTACTGTTGTGTTCTTTTATTATAATGAATGTATTTGAGTGGTTTAGAAATAAATGCGCCAGTTTGTATTTTCATAAAATGTTGGTGATTCATTAAAAATGTCTCATATCTTTCTTATAGGTACAATTTCTGAAAAATGTATTTATAAATATTGTTTATATTATACATACTAATAATATAAGAGATTTTATAATATATTTTTTATTAACTCGCCAACATTGTTATAAAACACAAACTGGCATTTTTGTTTCTAGAGTCCTAATTTCGTGCGCCGATCTAAAGTGTGTAAAAAATGCTAAACAAAACGCCACTACAGGAACATAAGACCACCCACCATTTATATAGTATACAATGACCCCACTGTAATCCTGTGCAAACCGAAAATGTGTTTGGATCGCAATCACAGCGCGCATGAAAGGAGTATTGTTCATAATACTGCTACATGTGCTACTTCGCAAAGTGAGTGATACACATATGAATAACAATGAAAAGTTGAGCCATGTCTTAAAAAATGCAGGTAGTGCGTAGCACTTACATGGTATTAGAGGTGCTGCCGCTGGGTATAATTTATTCATACAAATACATTAAGGACGTTTTGGTGACATTTCACAATATTATTGCATAACCATTCTAAACGTAACATTTAATAAACCAAGGACAAATATATACATAAAAGAATTGACAGAGTAAAACATGTTTTTAGTTGTCAGAAGAGTGTTACAATGTCGCTAGTGTTTCAAGTGTTACTGTAAAATTCAATAAAACTATATTTGGTAATTATTCCCCAGTCAATGCCATTCTTGAGGAATCTACATTTCATAAAAATATACTTTAAAATTAATAAAACCTAATATTATAAAAAAAACTATTTTTAGTCAATTGGGATGAGTTTTAAGGATTCCAGATGGTCCTCATCCTCCGAATCTTCTTCCTCATCTGCTTCCTCATCCTGAAATTGTAAGGAAATTAAATATTAAATTAAATAAAAACATCTCTATACAAAATTGATACTATTGACCAAGGGTAATTTATAGAATTTGAATTAAAATCCTAATTGATGAAAGTATTCCTTAGAAATCAGTTTCAGTGTCTGGATTTTGCCTTTTGGAATCTTTAGGTTGTACGCTATGGTATAGATCCAGTAAAGATAAACTACGAGCACATTACAAGATTGTAAAAATTATAATATTTATAAGCAGCCCTCAAATTTCTCTATTTCTTCAGCGATTCCCAACCAAGTCCGCGAGAATTCACAAAAGTCTTGGGAAAGGGGTAAAACCGTCCTTGTAATACAGCAAAAATAATATGACCAATTTTTAAACAATGAAGCGTTTTGAAAATAATATTGTGTCATAAATATTATTGTAGTAGTGAGAATTTTACGTGGGAGGGAAATTTTCATAGCAGAAAATAATGAAGAAATTTAGTTTTCAGTAATGAATGTTACCGCCTACTATGCAATGTTTACCTCATTTCTGTCAAAGTTTTCAGAGCTTGAATGCTTACATTACAGTACGGTAAAGCATTAATTGTGTGTTAATTGATATTGTATTGATGTGTGTTATATTCAAACAAAACAAAGATAACTCAGATAAACTATACATAACTATAGGTGACAATAACTTCAAAGATTATCTTTGGATGTGTCCATTAAATTTCTAAGTAAATATAGTAAGTGACAGGGTGTTTAAGGTTGGTACTTTATGCATTTTCACAAGAAATGTGACTTCTTTAGCTGCAATAATTACCGAGGCATTACACTACTCAGTGTTCTGGGAAAGATTTTAGCAGAAATTTTCTTGATGAAAATAAGGGACCCGATAATGCGTGGGCTAAGAAAAAATGAGGCTGAATTTCTATCTTCATCATCCTCTTTGACTTAATATTAAGAAAGTCAATACCACCTGACTGAGGCATGCACGTCACCCTTACGGTGAAGCTGTGCAACCTAGAATAGACCGATGATGGGTGTCCTATTCGATAACTCAATTGATAACATTCAAGGGACAATCGATAGACTACATGACAATAATTAGTCTCTTGAAGAAGAAAACTAACGTTTTGTGCTGAACCAGATTTACCCCTGATTAGCGACAGGCAAAACATCGAGACTGTCGTCAGTTTCAAATACCTTGGGTTAGTAATAAATGAGTCATACAACTAAAAAATAATGCATGTAACATTTATATTACGTTGGAAAGGTAAATAAAAGACCAGATACAAATTTGAAAGCTAATTCAAAAATGCTGGCTCTGACAAGAAAAATACAAGTTGGCGACGGTATACCAGTTATTTTTTTATACATATAATAATTACCCTTACATCAAAACCAAAGCAGTTTTCCATGTCCTTCTCTGATGTAATATGTTTTATTTGAGCCATGTCTGACTTCTTTAAGCGTAGTGAGGATTCATTGCTTGATTCATCCAAGTCACCTAATAAAAAACAAAATGTACAATGTACTAAGAACAATGGAAAAATTATCTGTATTGCGCGACACAACTTTCTTGCTTACATTATGCCATTCTCTCTTTTTAATTCACACTTTAAATACCACTCCCGCCACTGTGGCGTTCTGTTGTAGGCAAACACAAAGCATCTGGGATGCCAATGCGGTGTCTATGGACATGTGCAATTTCGTGATTCAAAAGAAATTCAATATGTCCCATCAAACCCTGCTAGCATGGGGATCGTCGTCATCGGGCATAATGTTCATACAGTAAGAAATAATATTTTTTTAATATGGTCATAAACAATGGCAAGTAAAATGGATGTTAAATCGTATACTGAAACTGTCATTCTTTCCATGAATAGACTTGTTTTGAAATCTTTGATTTATATCTTCGATTTAATAGTTCAATGACAATACATATTTCAAATTTCATTGAAATTAATCGGGTGGTTCAAGTTGTGTAATTTTTAATTTTGCGATGACAATTTGCTGATCTTTATCAAAACACTACCAGTATATTATGCAATTTTCGCGGTAGGTAATGTATGTAAATATTTTGCATCTATAAATATAATTTGATACCGCTATGAAAAGAACAAAGCAAATGACATCAATATTAAGTGGCAAGATTACGATGCAAAATTGGAATATATAAATAAATAGCTTAAAATAATGCTCTACACACTTTTCATTCTGTGGCACAGTTTGAGATACCTACTTAGAATTAATGCAAAATATGCTACCTACTCTATAATGTGTTAACAGTTAAGCACTCGGTCCAACACTAATGCGGAATTTATCATATTACGTTTACACTTATCAGGTGCCTGAGTGTTAAGAATGTGACATCAAAAGAAAAAAGTAACGCTCGAGTGCCAATGCTAGCTTGACAATATTATTTTAAGTTAACGGCGCATGCAATTTTTTTAATATAAAGTACTCTTTGCAAAAAAAATATTGAATATCGAGAGTTCTAAGCTAAAAGGTGTTGAAATAAGAATTTTAATGGTTTTGTCATATATTTTTCAATACCCTACCAAAAAAATTGTTCTAACTTCATCACAAAATAACTCTTGTCGGTACAGTTTTGGGATGCTGAAGATGACATTTTAAACAATCTAACGCAATAACTTACTTTCACCAAATCCTCCCCTATGCCCTTTGTCTTAGGACCCTCGATATATAGAAACATACGCTTAAATTTTTACAAAATCAGTACAAAATTATAACAAAAGTTAATGAAAAGATAAATTACCTATGGCAAATCAACTTAGATATTCTCTCATTAAAATGTTTACGACAGATTAACTAACCATGGATGAAATTTTCTTCGCCATAATTATCGGAGACCACTGCCATCTGCTCTTCCCCGCCTTCTCCCGTAAGTTCAATAACCTCCAGCACGACATACTGCTGCATGTCACTTGATGACATACCTGTACCACTGTCGGGATCCATCTCTTCTTCTTCAGATTCCAACCCGCTCTGCATCACTTCAACCTACAAACATAATCACAAGTTATGCTGATACTTCATATTGGTGATTTTATGGGTCATGTGACATAATATGCACTCCACGACTGAAATATTGAAGTTTCATGAAATTCTGGAGCTCGAAATTTGAGAAACAAAATTTAGGAGGGAATTAAGAAACGTGGGTTGTCTCTGTGCGCTTTAGACATGTATAATTTTTTACACCTTTAAATTCCTTGTATTTAATAGAGGAATATTAACAGCTCGTTAGTTTTGTTAAGTGAAACTTATTTACGTGCAATACAGCAATTCTACGAGTAGAGCGAATCCGGCTGATGCGGAACAAAAATCAATCACAAATTAAAAATCGAAAAATAAAAAATGTTCATGGTTTGCCTCAAACTAACAACCTTTCATTGCACACAAGAGTGTGGATAGAGCGACAATATAAAAAAAAATACATAAAACTACTTTACAAGGTAGAATGGTTTAATATTGCTATATAATATGTACATCAGGCAAATAGCAGTCTGTTGCACATATTTCTGCGATAGCTTGAACGTTTAGAAATACTGTGTTTGTCTGCCATTAGGTAATACATATCCATATTATGGGTAGATATCGAACCATAATTTTTTCACCACTTAATTTAAAGCTGTTTCACTTCTATCATGCATGCCTTGCACACACGACATACACATCATCATCAGAAAGACAATCTAATTCACATCCATCTTCCAATGGTACCTATTTGTTAATGTCATCAAGTTTTATTATTTATACATAAAGTTTGCTGTGATTTCTTGAACTAGTTTTTTTTCACGGAAGCGATGAGACAGCTTAATAGAATTGGGATAATCAACGAATACACACCGATTGTCCATCAATGATGTGAATCTTCTTCTGACGCCCAAGCTTAAGGGCGAGACTCTTCTCGTGTATGGCAGACTCAGGGTCATGCACCGCTAAGTGCCGGATCAGGTTACCCTTGTGCCGGAACTGCCTCCTGCACTCCACACATTCATGGCTCTTTTCTTTTGGACTAGGCGGGATGTACTCGGGGTTGTGGTAGAGGTTCTGATGACGCTTCAATAACTGCTTTTGTCTAAAGAAAACATTAATATTATTAGAATTAAATCAGATACATAGAAGTCTTACTAAATAACATACAATAACACAATATTTTATATCGAATCTGTAAAAATACCAATTTATTAATCTGCCTCATCACAAATAAAATAGCAATAAAAGTCAAAATTTACTTTTAATAGAGAAACTAAGATATAGAAAGATCACATACTGAAAATTATATAAAAATATTTAAAATACAGTACCATTTTTATTATCTATTTTTAAAATCCAATACACTTGTACTGGTTGGTAAGTATCCCTGCTATTTAATAAATTAACTCTGTGGGGCATTTCTTTCGAAACACATTTAATACCAGAAATTTTCAATAGATGCCCTAATACAGTGTAAAACTAACACGAGAATTTCTTTACGTTACGGTTACTGTACGAAAACTTCTTCTTGGCTACGTATTAATACTGTGAACTAACATGCTCCGCCCATTTTTAACCGCATCTCCATTAAAGCTCTTCCCATTTAGTAAACAACAGAGCCTGGAAGTGTAGCCAACATGTTTTCATATAGTACGTCACATAGTGGCTGAAAAGGGACATGAAAAAGTCCAAGTAATTGTTACCTGAATGTTTGATCGCACTGTTCACATGCAAATGGTTTCTCATCAGTGTGGATGAGCATGTGCGAGTTGAGGTGGCGCATTGATACCGATGCGTAAGGACACATTTCGCACTTGAAGCACTTCTCCCCCTCGTGAGTCTGCCGACAAACAAGAATAACATTTTGTGAGTTATGGTAAATAATGTAGAAGAAATATGTAACAGTAATATCACAATGTCTTTCTAATACCACCACAAACTGAACATTTTTGAGCAAGACCCTTTTAAATGGAAAATATGAATCACTGGTCAGTTTTGTCAATTCCAGGTTAGATACTGATACAGTGAAAGTCTCTAGAGCCGGGGTGGGGTCATGGAATAACATTAAATTACCCAAAATAAGGTACACATGTTTTTATTATTCCTATTTGTGTTTACAGAGTGTGTGATTTTTAATTCTTGACCTTGAGATGTTTATTCTTTACATTAAGGCTCAGCTGCATTACAATGGTGTTTTTCCCTGCCGAATAGGTTCTATATCCATGTATTATGGCAGAAGGGTCGACAGGCGAACTCGGGTAAATCACTACACTACACTCAAAGATTCATGTCAGCGGAGACTCTCAGAACAATTACCTATTTTTGGACATTTTATTTATTAACTTTTATTAACAGTAGCTAACTCAAAAACAACAAAAACTGAATGGCAGTTTTGCTTGTAATTAAAATAGCGCCTGTACACGTTCATGGATTTACTTGCGGCAATAGTGTGTATTTTAAACTTTCACAAAAATAACTGTTCACACGTAAAAGTGCCGACTTTCTCACCAATCTCATTCTTCAAGAGTAAGCGAGATGCGATGTCATTTTATAGTACTATTTGACAGGTGGTGAAAATCGATTAACCTCAAAATGAGTCTCTGCGCGGTTTAGTTTGCTTTTTTAACGGCAGGTTCACCACTATCGTTCTACTGCGCAGGTGCAAAAAAGGCGCAACTATCGAACAAATCCTAAACTATCGCGTGGAAACTCAGAAGCTTCCGAACTTTTTTGATTCATACATGCAATCTTGCAACTTGCATGATAATACGTGTTTACACATGCATTTTCTTGTTATGGCCGCGATAATGCGTATTGTCAGCAGTAAATCCATGCACGTGTAAACGGGGTATAATGCCTTCATATACATTGCAGTAAAATTGATTTGTATTCAGATACACTGTTGAAATAGAAGGGAATGAAAAAAACACTATTATATATAAATGATTACCCACTAGAACAGAATCAGACCAGGCATAGAATTTGATAGCACGTACGCATAGCCAATAGTATTAGTCTTATCGGCAGCCCATACGAACGTAGCATGATATGGTATTGTCAGAGGCCAAATGTTTTTTGACTGATTCTAACACAGTTTTTTTTTTGCCGATTACCCTTGGTCAAACGACCCTATCTTGATAAAATGGTGGCCAATAACGGTTTATGGGTAATATTTCATTAACCGTTATCCTCACAGAATTTTTATTCCGAGATGAACGAAAGTTTGTTAAATTCTACACAAAAAAAGATTTTTATATAAATTAAATAAATTTTATATAAGTTCCCAACTGTTTTATCACAATTTTTTGAAATCAACATTTACTTATCTTCTCACTTTATTGAACTGCAATAATAATTATTTTTTATAATGGGTGGCCTCAAAATAATTCAGTGCAAAGGGCTTCCACACCCCTAAACTGATACAAATAATTCCATGATGACATAATACCCAAGAATTATTTTTCCTATAAAAAGTTATAGGTTAAAGGTAGTTAAATAAATTTCATGACGGTAATAGCCACTACCCGCAATAGCATGTAATTTAAACTATTATGATAACTGTTTACACACGAAAATGCAAATTGTCGCGCCAATCTCGTTTTCCAAGTGTCAGTGAGACACGTTGGTTGTTACGTGCATGTTTTCTGTGCTGCACCGCAGATTTTGTTTGGGCAGGTTTGCCATTATTGTTCTACTGCGCTTGCGCAAATATCGCTATCATGTGAAAATTCAAAACGGCTAATCTTTTTTGATCCATGCATCTTGCAACTTGCATGATAATACATATTATTTACAATTGCATTTTATTGTTTTTTATTTATTGGTTGTAATAATACGTACTGCCAGCAGAAAATACATGCCCCTCCCCAGTAAGCAGGCTATAATGACACACTGCACTGCATACTTGCATAGAAAAGAAATTCCCAGAAATAAAACAAGACAAGTCAAGACCAATGACAGGATACTTCCGATTGATCTATCTTGATAAATCAAAATAGGTTACAGCGAACAAAGTATTTTTCAAACAAAAATATTTTATTCGCAAAATATTCTAAATAGGTAACTTATTCTGTAACTTCATTCGGTTTAAATTCTAATGGATTTAAATTTTGTACTATTCCATTAGAATTTAAATTCAAATTCCATCAAGTCGCCTCCCTCGGTCGATAGTATTAATTTCATTGCATTGCAGAGCCCACTAAGTGACAGGATTCGCTCAGTTTTCACTGCTAGAGGCTTGGTTAAGCGGCGACACCATCCGTTACACTCGTCTATCTTTGATATTAGTGGTCTTGTTTATCCGAAATTATGATACAAATGTATGGATCGAAATGGGATATGATGATAATGAAAATAATATCAATTTAGCAATATATTCCAATTACATTTATAGGAAATAATATAATAAATCATATTTAAGTCATGTTTCGCAAGCAATAAATCTGACAGTTAATGCAATAGTATAACAAATAAAACCTTCAATTGTTTCTTGTCAATTACGCAACGCATTATGCAAAATTCTAATAACCAAGAGATATTACAACATCGCCACTGATAAGCGGGTATTAAATCTGCAACCTTCCCCACGGTGATGGTGCCAGAGTTCCAGCCACTGAAACCATAGGTGAAAGAGTTTGAATTCTTTATCTGACAAAAATATGTTTGATCCAGAACATTGACTTATACCAAAACACAGTAAATGTGCCAACAAAGTAAACAAAAAAATATAAAAGGATCTGAAAAGACAATATTGGGATTAGGGATTTAAGGGTGAACATAAAAAAAACATTTTTTCTATTTTTTAACGTTTAGAAAGGGAGGGAGTTAAAAAAATAGACAAAATCGTGTGAAGTCATATGTGGACGGCCTCTTAGCGGAATTGGTCAATATATTTATTTGCTTTTTCATATTTGTATATTGAGGTTACATTGCTGTAAAAATGTGAATATAGATTTGCAATACGATTGTCATTTGTAGTTAATTTGTCAACCACATTTATCTGCTTAGGAAAAAATTAAATTTTCATTAGCAGACCAAGATATCTACGAGCAGGCTCGTTTATGCATTATTTGCACGCTACATTCACAAGTCAATGCAGAGCAATGGTAAAGCGAGGTTAATAACTGTTACTCACAGAAAAGTTAGTTAATCTGGTCGTCTCACTGTGGAGGCCCATATGTTCTGTTTAGGAGTGAAATGGTAATTTACACTTTTTTCTTGCGCAATATTTAATAGAAATTTCCAAAAAGTTTCAGTGTCTGTCTTCAAATTTTCATAGAAAACATTAGCATCTTTTAAGAGTTCATTACATATAACACAGTGAAAACTTATTTTTGGTTTTAAGATAAGATTTAATTGAATGTGGAGCAAAAATTTGTTGAAGAAATGTTGAGTAGAGCAAAACTGACTACTATAAATGTATTAATCATGTCAAACTATGTTTTTGTATAATATACACAATAAAAAGAGGCATATATTTAATATAATTATTTTAAATATGCCTCCTATTTTTTTACGTGCAAACATATTATTCATATAAACATGAAAATATTACTTACTCAATTAAGCTGGCGTTACACACCGTTTACTTCCATGGCTGACTGCACAACCTTCATCCAGGAAACTCTATCCTGAGCACTCTCTCGCCAGTCGGTCACACTCAGCCCCTGCGCCCCTCTCGACGTTATCCGCCAATCTCCTCCGGAGGCGGCCCAGGAGCCGAGTGCCTACAGGGGTTCCTTCATAAACTTTATGGAGAGCCCTAGATCCATCAAATCTAACAATGTGACTGGTTCACCTGATTCTTCGCACCCTCAAGACATTTGTTTATATTGGCTTTAATTGTTTCCGGAGCTTAACATTCGTACAAATGCGCTACCTTCGGTTTTCTTTAACCAGTCTAAGTACTCTTCGGAGAATTTTTGTTTTCTCATGTTTCTCCGTTAGGCTCCAGGTTTCACACTCATACAAAACGATTGGTTTCACTGTCATGTTGCATACCCAGAATTTTGTCATTTTTTTTAGGTCAACCAATAGAATCAATCACAGAAGGATACACATAATAAGAGATATAAAATAAAAGAATGAGTGATGGTCCCAATAACAGGCAGAGACAGAAATAACATGCAGGCATTGGACACTTTTGATAGATGTTGGTAACAAAGTAGTTACAAAACAACGGCGCTTTTGAATAAACCAAACGTTTCCTGGGTCTCTATTTTTCCTTGACACTCTTAATTACATGGTCTTCTCAGTGTTAATTTTTAGATTTATTCATTTTACCGCATTAAATAGGAGAAAAAATATCCCGTATACATGTTTCTTTTTTCCCTGAGCACCACTAGATCATCGGCATAGCCTAATAATTTATGGGATCTGTTTAGGATGGCTCTATCTCTTTTTGGATTTGGAATTCTTTCAATATGCTCCAAAGAGTTTCTCTATGCAGTCACATGCAGTTTTGAAATCCACAAAGAGACAGTGAACATCATAGTTGTATGACCACTTCTTTTCCAGTATCCATCGTAGTATGAAAATCTGATCGATAGTGCCGTGGTTTCTCCTGAATTCTCACTAATAATCCCCAAAACTATTTTTCGCATAAGGCAATAACCGCTCTAAAATAATGTTTGAGAGAATATTGCTACAGTATGATTTTTCTATCGCAATTAGTGTGTAGCCAGTGAAATAACATGATTTTTAAATTCCCTCGTCTAAAAGCAAACGCACTCCTATTTCACCCTATAACATCACATTACAAATTAAAAAAAAACATTACTGCTGTTGCCAATACGCCAATCGCATGCCAATAACCAAAAATATTATTCAAAATAAACTGAAAAACATAAATTAATGCCCAAATGAAATAAATGTTGCTGCAATAGAATTGCCCTTATTGACTATAATTCTTAGAATCATTTTCTTGGGTCTTGACCGCCTAATCAGAAAGTTTCTTAACAGATTTTTTAATACGATAAATGGTTGTTAGCCATTCCATCAACCTATTAGGATGATCTGGTTCCAAAGACAAATTAAAAAAACAATTTGACATTTGCACAGACACTGGATTCAAACGGCAAACAAAAATTCATGACTGCAGAAGCGGATATTCTGTACATAATCCATTGCGGGATACATCCTATTATTAGATAACGTAATTGAAAAAATTGCTCTTCAGATCGGATAGAAACAAAAATATTTTCTAACCTTCAGAAACGTTCTGGCTCCGCACTAATAAATACGATTTGTATATAAATACCTTATTATGCAGTTTATAACTGTATCTGTCTGGGAACGATTTCCCACATCGTTTGCATTTGAGGGGTTTCTCCGATGTGTGCAGCTTTTGTACATGTATTCTCAAATCAGTCTTCCGACCACAGGTCGTTGGGCACAGTTCACACGGGAATATCGGCTTCTCGCCAACTGCAATACAATAAAAAAGTTAGTGTCAATTCGGGTAGACAACTATGGTGACTCCTTATCCGTTATATTCTTTTTAATTTTGCTCTAAATGAGGTTGTAAGAGAAGCTCTCAAAACAGAAATAATAGCTAAATCTAAATGCTAACATTGAGAAGACCGCGTACTTAAGCTTCAAGGAAGAATAGAATAAAATATTTTGGTGGTTAACTCGACATTCGAAAACACCGCTGTTTTTAAGTACTTAAGAACCAACATCACCCAAAAGAACGAGATGAACCTTGAACTTGCCAGCAGACTGAAGAGTGGAAATGCAGCATTCTTCGCACTAAAGAGTTCATTCTGTTTCAAACAAGAGGTGTATCTTCCATACAGCTATCATGATCCCTTATGTTCAGTCACCCACATAGATGGCACTACGGTAATACACAAAGTCGCAATGACACGGCCAGTTCAATAACCAATCAGAGCGCAGTGCGTATTAAACACAAATCTTGTCACTGTGTACAATTGCAAAGTTACGTGGCGGATACTATACTTAAAATTATTGTTTCAGAATTTACATGTAACATCGACCATCATGGGTTTTGTGCTGCGCAGAATAACAGCAAACGATGAAAATTTACAATGAAATCTTCAGCCTTCATATAAGAAATTAATGAATTCATCAATTTGACAAGAAGTGCAAATAATTACCACTAATGGTCGGAGTATGTTACGATTATTATTATGCCATATATCGAGTGCTTAAAGTCAGACAACGTTATCTACAAAAAAGTGTTTTTTTTTTTTTTTGAGATAACCTTATTTTACATTTACGGCTACATGATAGTCAAACAACGTTATGTCAATCTCTTCTAATTTCTTATTAAATCGTCAGTAAAGTTTAACACTAACTACATAAGTTACCTTGTTTTCATATTTTTTTTAAACTATCCCTATAAATTTTAACATCATCATAAGCAAGATAAATGTACAATACACAATAAATTATAAAACATTAACATTAGGTTTTAAATAAACATTTCCCTTGTTAAGTTACAAGAATCTAAAATAACGAATTTTGGCTCTCCTGTAAAGTTGCACTTTTGTAGATAGTGTTGTTTGACACTAAGCCCTCGATATGTATCCCCATAAACTTATGTTGTTAATGTCAATACTGTTGCAATAAACTGAATAAACTGTATCTAACATGAAATAATATTCTTTTATTTATCTTTGCCACAATTTCGATTTTATATTTATGAATACGTTTTTGAGCTCCGGGGCTCACATAGTCAAAATGCAGTCATACCAAGAGATGGGAGCACTTGTGGCGGGCATCCTCTTGTATGGAACTTACGAACGTAGTATATATACGTCCAAACTACTGTCCACAGAAACAAAATTCCAAGTATATAAAGTAACAGTGAAACCTGGAGCCAAACAGAGAAACAAGAGAAGGCTATCCAAGTATTGAAAACAAAATTCTCCGAAGAATACTTTGATCGGTTAAAGAAAACCAAAGGTGGCATATCCGTATGAAAGCTGTGCTCAGTGAACAATTTAAGCCCAATATAGTCAATGACTTGCGGGCGCACGTTGTTAGATGCAATGGATCTAGAGCTCTCCATAAAGTTTATATAGGAACATCTGTAAGTAGTTGGCCCGTGGAGGAGATGGGCGGATTATATGAATGGTGTGTAGCGTCAGCTTAAGTAAGTAAGATGAAAGAATTTATGCATACCATTATGGGTAAGTTTGTGCGCCTTTAGGGAGTTTGACTGGGTGAAACACATGTGACAAGCATCACATTCATAGGGTTTTTCTCCGGTGTGCGTTCTCAGATGACGTTTCAATTTGAAAGTATCGGGTGACGCATATGTGCAATGTTGACACTGTAATAATATAAAAAGATATGTTATAACATGTGCACAATAAGAATGTATGTAATACGGTCTGATTCATCATTCAAATTTACATCTTCAGATAATTGAATGATTTGCAGACCACAATTTAATCCATCTGTTAGTAACAGACACTCCCTACTTCTACATAAACAAAGAAATTCCAATTTATCCTGTGTATCAGACACAATTTATTTTATTATTTGGTCGAGGATTCATTACTTTTCTTTATATTCCTCAGTAATGCCATCCATATCACTCACCATTTCCTTAATGCACAAACGGACAGTGGGTCACGATGACTCAAATACTTATTCATTATGGATGTTGACGAGAGCCCTATAGATGGCATTGTTGGGTTCCTAAGAACAAATTTATTGTAGATTAAGCTTCTGAGAGTTAAATAAAAAATCTAGTCCTAAAGATTTACCTGGTAAGGCCGTTCACCGGTGTGGCAGCGTACGTGGCGTTTAAGCTTGGATAGTTCCACCGAAGCGTAGTCACACTCGTGGCATTTGTGTGGTCTTTCATGGGTGTGACGGTACCGTACATGTCTCACAAGTTCTCCTGTTAACCAGCAAACAAACAGTTCGATAATCATTCATAATAAAAATACATGTTGGCTATAGATGTAACAATATAAATTGAATGACACAGTTTCGGTGCAGAGCCGTTACTTATTGTCAATGTATATTTTCCTCATTAAAGAATTAAACGCAGCACTAAAAACCTATAAAAATACCTCATGGAGTATGTTGTGTGAATGTGAATGAGTTTTTACAGTGAGAACTTCGAATTCATGTTGAGAAAGTCAAAACCACCATGAGGCATAGCTTGTACCCATGGTAAAGCAGAGACCTGGAGTACGATGATAACACTGTCCCATTTGACAACTCAACAGACGGCTTTCAAGAGACAATCATCTGTCTGCTCAACAGTTCGTCCCATGTCAGTTTGAAAATCAATGCACAGAATACCAACTTTTTGTGAAATAGCATCTGTTGCGATCTAGATTCCCCCGGATTAGCAACGGTCTTACATGCCTGTAATTGAATAACGTAGGAGATAGCACTTCGCAAAGAAAGCTCACTATTCAAACTAGAATGGTTGGTGCAACATCAAACTCAATGCGTAATATCTAGGACGCATGGCTGTACTAGCTTAAAATTCAATGTCGCCTTTTCGAATCTTTATAGCGCCTGTACACGTGCATGGAATTACTGTCGGCAATAGTGCTTATTTTAAACTATTAAGACAATAACTGTTTACAAGTAAAAGTGCTGACTGTATCTCCTACTCATTCTTCAAGAGTAAGCGAGACGTGATGTTGTCATTTTATACTACTATATGACGGGACGTATTGATAATCGGTTAACCTCAAATGAGTAGTTCGTTCCAAACTTGTTTGATTCATGCACGCAATCTTGCCAACTGCAGGATAATACATGTTTCCCCATACATTTTCTTACTGCGCACAGTACATCCATGCACGTGTAAACGGGGTATTACATTCCAACGATGCTGCTTTACAGTAATGAGTCATGACACCTTACAGAGGTTCAGAGCAGACGGATACTCAGCTTCGGGAACAGATATAGATGCTTGGGGTGAATCGATAGATACTGGGTTGTGCGATATGACTTTAAGAGTAATGAGGATCATAACTGTCTGGATTACCTTCATCCCCAATAAGTCTGGATAATCAAGGTTCTACTGTATATATTTCACTTTCAATTATCAATACATATGTTGAACGCTTGTTCACATACGTACCCTAGAATAATTCTATAGCCAAGAGGTGAAGACAGCAGTGGTGAAAGATGGAAGTAGGCTGTGGAAATTCGACAAAAATAGTGCACACTACACTTTGTCAATTAAACTTATTTGTTTTCATTGAACTAAGAATACAAATTGCAGGACAGTAAAATGAAGCTATTACCTCTTCAATAAAGAAATATTGAATAGTGATGGACGTACCTATGATAGAAACAAATAATTATTTACCTGATGTTGTGAAGGCGCTTTCGCAAGACCTGCACTTGTGGGGTTTGGTCCCAGTGTGAGTATTCACATGGTTTTGTAGGGACGCCATCGTTTTGAACCCCCTCTCGCAAACTGAACATTTGTGTGGCCTTTCTTCTGAGTGGGACTTCATGTGTCTAGATAACAGGTACCTGCGGGAAAGAATGTGAACTTAGTTTGCAGGCGAAAAGAAAGAAACGAAAGTGACTAAGCGTATTGGGATACAGGAAACATGAACAATGCAGAAATTGAAATGATTGTTACATATCTACCAGCATTCTAAAATAGCAATGATCTCTCTTTCTTCATACCCTTCGCTTCATTACTGAGGATGATGATCAGTGAATTTAAAAATGTTACCAAGTTGTCATGTTCATACGACGACACCAGAGATCAACCTTCGTTCCAGGCTGTTTGGATTGCCTCCTACCACGATAATTATCATCGTATCATTCGTGACATTTGCAGCTTTTCTTTTTTAAAAATCCATTTTAAAACACATTTAAAAAAAAAAAAAAAAAAAATAGATTATACTGTTTCATTTTTTTATTCAATTTTATAGAATAAATTTCGGATTATAGAATGTCAAATTCTTATTATTCAAAATACGCAGTTTGAAAAACTTCAAAAAACAGAAAAAAACAAGAAAAAAAATTGTTTAGACTTGATTTGTCAATTGTCTACTGTCAATTAACTACTTGTCATAGCTTTGACATATACAATAATGCACGCGTGCGTGAGCACAAACTGCAACGATGAATCTGCCTTCCATAAGCCGGCAGCTGCCATTTTTATATAACAATCTCATAATTTTAAATCGAATTAAACATCAAATGTTGTATCAACATATTTTTATTTTTATGATAAATGGATCTTAGCCACTTGCTCAACCTATTAGGTACATACTCTAAACACACATTGAAAAACAACATGTAAATCTGCCTTGTATTTAAACTCGGGAACCACAAAGTTATAAACTGGCTCGGCCATCATAGGCATACATAGTGAATTCAAATCACACTCAGTCCAACTTTATTTCTAGGATTTTTTTTCACTAACATGTATTTTCAACAAAAAGAATCTTACATTCTTAATCTTACGTATATTCAGTATTGGATAAAAAAATCATTAAATTACTATTATTACTATATTTCGAAGAACTGCTCAATTACTGTCAGTATGGCGGTAAATGTAAATGCACATCATACAGTGAACTTGGGTAAGGATATTATAATTTGGGTAATTTTGAATATTATAGAACTTGGATTAACCATGAAATTGATATTATATTTACCCATCTACCATGGTAAATCAAGAGTTAATTTTAGATTCAATGTTGTAAAGCAGTTGTCTGCCAAATTTTTTGATTGCATACCCCTAAACGAGAAAAAATAAATTACATGCACCACAGTGTAATATTATGTATATGCGATTTAATTGAGTAGAAATCCACTTTAGCGTATGCCCATGGATCAACTCATGCACCCCACTTTGGAGACCACTATTCTGAAGAAAAAATACCAACCTTTTGGGACTGGTGTAATTGCAATAATTGCACATGTGCTGCGTCGCAACTGTTTGGGCTTTTTTCATAGGTATTCTAATAATTTTGGATTTATCATCCTCTGCGCCAGAATCCAACTCCTGTGGTTCCTCCATCTCCTCATTCTCATCGAAATCATACACTGTCATGTTTGCATCTCCGTCAGGAAGAACCTTTTCTTCATGACCCTGTTCCTTGCCGTCTGGCTGCTGCACAATCAAGACATAACAGACTTCCCCATTCAAGGTTTCTGATGGCATTATGGTTACCGTTTGAAAAGATTCACCGTTATTAGCGATAATTTGCCCACTACCATCCTCCGGTAGAGTGATCTGAAAACAATTCAAAGATATAAAGATATTATTGTATACAGCCGAAATAACTATTATTAACATATTTTCTATTCAATGAATAATACACAAGATTTAACCTGATCACTGCCAAATACGAGATATCTCGTCAAATGATCCAAGTTCGCTACGCCAGATACGAGATATCTCGATAGTACTAATAATTCGGTCAAAACAAATAATTTCAAAATAGGACACATACTGACATCTATCAGAATGTTCCTAAAACATTTTATCATATTAGTTAATGATTTTACTATCGATTTACCTTGAATTTTGTCAAGTGTTACAATGAGATTTTAGAGATGTCATAGTTTTTAGATTTTTTCGCAAATTATATTTGGCCTGTTAGGTACTGCCAAGGCCTTTTTTTACGGCAACTAGTAGGGAGTTTATGACAGCTAATAGGGAGCTAACGGGAGTTAATAGCATGGCGGAACCCGGCGGGCGAATTTCTATGAAAAAAAACCATATAAACATATCTTTTTTGGAAATATATTAAAAGTATACCATAAAGACCATGATTCTAAGAGATGGTAGTGTGTGTACAATAAATTAAATTATTTAAAACAATCGACGGGGCTAGTATGAGTGTCAAGTACAGAGTGTATAAACGCTCATTCTCTATGGCCGGCCTTGTGGCATACATCTGATTAAATATATTATTATCTACCTACTTTCTCATATTATACATTATGTATCAAGCTAGACTGCAGCAAGTTTAACGTGAAGCGTAGCCTCTTCGAAGATTACAATACTGACAATCCTTTCATAATATATCACAGCGCCACAACGGCGGCCATGACACTTCAACTTATAATTTTCGCACTCTACTTATATCATGATTTTTATATATGGTTAGAGGGCAATTTAATATGTTAAATACGCTTTTCAGAATAAATAAAATCGTTATTTTTTATACATATTGCTATCTACTTCCCTCTGGAATTGATTATTTCCCAACAAACCAACAAAAGGATAATTTTTTTTCAATTTTCGGTCTTGTAGAATTCGTATTAATGAGGTTTTGCTGTATGTGTTGCGTTTACATGACAAACTTTAATGCATATTATAATATAAGTATATTAAGAAAAATAACATATTCTTTAATACGTGTTTAAGTTAATCTTATATTACTCCACACAAGAACCATAACTTCTTACAATCACACCCAGAAGGTACTGTACTACCCATTATTTGTGTTCCTTGTAACTACCTCAGATCACGAAACAGTAAGCTCACATTCTTACTGTAAGTGATTATTAGTCGTAATAAATTAAAATACCTCATTGTCTTGGATTACCGCCTCGCTAACTGTAGTCATGACGGGCTGGGAATCGGCAGATGCCTGGAAGTAATAGTGGCCTTGTTGGTCTACAAAATAGGTTCCTTCGGTACCTTCGTCGTCACCCATCTCCTCTTCCACTTGCTCCATTTCTGTAACACGGAATCATATTTAAAAAAAATGACTTGAGACAGTTACATAGGTATATATTAATTAGAATCTTAACAGTAGTTTCAAGACCGTAGTTAAGACTGGTTTTTTTGATCTTTTCTCGTGTTGAGACTTGGACCATAAAAGAATAACATAGTCCCTTGATTGACGCCGTGTAAGTGAAGAATACTACGTATCTTTCAATACCTTTAGCTGTGCAGGCAGCAGAATATGGGGATTGCTGTAGAAACATAACTAGTGCATTTAAAAGAAGACACGATCCTCAAAAGTAAAGGACATGAGATCGAAGGTGCAATATCTACGCTATCATGTAACAAGAAAAGCTAAACTTTTTCAGTCAGGATTTGTGTGTTTTGTGTTACGTCACATTTTTATGTTCAACTTTTGTCTACATCTGTATACCATAGACTTCAAATTCGGTACACAGGTGCCAATATGGTGATAATATTATAATCTATTAAAATTTGCGGGTGGTACTATATTCCAAACACTCACGGCATTCTTAAAAAAATTTATTTTTTGTTAGTAAATCTATACCATAAAAATGCCCGAATTCCCCATTGGAAACCTAAAAATAATCAGAACCAGTTTAAAAATATCTATAATACATGGGGGTCACAGAGGAGAGAGGGAGGGCTCAATGAGAGGGGCTGAATTTAAGGTTTGTGTGATTATGTAGCCTGACAAATATCATGTGAGCTGCTGGTTGACACCTTACCCAACGATGTACTTGTGTTCTTCTCTTACGAGGCACATTTTCACCTTAGTGGCTGTGTTAACAAACAGAATATGCGGATCAGGAGTGAAACAAATTTCAGTGTGCTTTATGAGAAACCCTTTCATTTGGATCGTGTCACGATATGGTGTGCAATTTCAAGAGTAGGGATCATCCGCCCTTACTTTTTTCAAGAAAACGGTTGTGCTGTAACCTTGAATTCAGACCGTTATTTGACAATAATCCAAGAGTTTTTTTACCTGGTCTCGAAGAAATGGAACTGGACAATGTGTGGTTTCAGCAAGATGGGGCCACAACCCACACCGCCACGGTTTCACTCATTTTTTTGAGACAAGCCTTCCCTGGGCGGCTGATCTCAGAGAGGCGACATAAACTGGCCTATGCGCTCGCTTGATTTAGCCCGCTGCGATTATTTTTTAAGGGGTGATCTCAAATTCTTGGTTATATAATGACCATCCACGGACCTTGGAAGCCCTACAGAACAACATCCGAGCTGAAATTGCCAATGTACCGGTCGGCATGCTTGATAGAGTGAACCAAAACTGACGAATTCGACTGAATCAGTGTATTGTGAGTGGAGGGCGATATTTACAAGATATAATTTTTAAAACTGTGTCATGTGACAGGCGAAAATTGGGAATAAAAACATTTGAAATGTAAAAAAGTTTTTTTTTTCATTTTCTCCCCATCCTGTACAAAATAAGAAATTATTCTGATGAAAAATGTTCACACACATAGTTTGCTACGTTAAAAACAATAGGTAGTCATTGAGTGTTGGGACACGGGACAAGCTAAAAGCTCTTAGCCAAAGTAGTTAGATGCAAACTATGACAGCCACTGGTTGTGCGTCTGCGATTGGCGATAATAATATAATTTCACTCACCGGCCATTTGAACAGTCACGTCGTTCCCTTCAATTTCTTTGTTGAAGGTATCCAAGTAGCTCTGAATGAGAGTATTACCTTCAACACACTCCAGCTTCATCTTATCGTCGATTATAATAGGCACCGACATTATTATATTTTGTATGTCGAACCCTGCAAAATTTTAAAGAAAAAATATTTTTTTTGTCTATCATATGCATTCCAGGCCTCTTGAGATTTCTTATCATTAAGTGCTTGTTAGCCAACAAAATACGAGGCTGTAGGTGGGGGAGCTTACCACTGAGTATCAATGGCTACAAATTTACAAAAGTCTTTATTAGTATATCTCTGGGATTCACACATTACTCCTCAAAAGAACATCAACCAAACTGTAGAATAATGACTATCAACAAATCCTACTACATTTTAGTTACTGAAACCATTTAAATCAAAAACTTGTCACAAAGAAAATACTATAATAAAGATACAACCCGCATTCAGCACATTATCATAAAAAGTTCAGAGAAAGCCGGATATCTTTGAAATGAGGTGTCATCGGAGCAACATGAGGAAGGTGCAACCACAAACTACACGCAATGTACAAAGATCTACCCATCACCTCAAATGTGAAAATGTTGGTGTCTTCGTTGGGTAAGCCATGCCACGACAATCGAAGACACCCACCCAACCACCCAAGAGGCTCCTCTTCAATTGATTAAAAGGAAAATGACGGTTGCAAGACTGTGTAGAAAGAGTGATGGAGGAGTCGAGTTGCGGAGGGAGCTTGCAGCAGACAAGAAGAGTGGGGACGTCTAATGGAAATTGGTTGTGGTGCTGATGATTATTTGTTAGCCATTGACCTCCTACCCACGGAGTAAATGAATGAAGAGAAAACAGCCATACTCTCATTTAGAGTAAGTCATGTTAATTTCACAATAACAGTTTGTAATTTACAAATCAACAAAATTTGAACCCACAACCGGCAGTGGCCTTTGTTAATTCAACACTAGTAGGCATGCACAGCAACAGATATGAGCACATAAAAAGGTTTCATTTTTTCAAATATGTAATATAGCTCGGAACGGTTGACAATGATAGATTGAAATTAGAATAGCAATGCTTTACCAGCTGTTGAATAATACATCATGTTTGATATAAATACAAAGCTCATGGAAATCTTTGAATGGCTTTGTAAATTGAGAATTTGCAATTTGAATTGAGCAGGGTGACATTGAATTTTATTTAATGTCACAAGAACATTTAATGCTCGGTAAAGGTAACGTTTAATAGAGTAGCTATGGTGAGAGGTTGTGTCAGCGCCAGTCAGCAAGGCATGGAAAAAATTACTCAAAGGTAGATTTAAAAAAAATGTGATTTAAGTAATTTCCCTGATACCATCTTGTGAATGCCATGACTAACTGTAGTTATTCTACTACGAGCTAAATGTTAGTAGCAGTCTGTGATTAATTTTTATGTTAGTTTTTTGTATTTGCAATCAAACTTTTATAAGATCTGTTATAATGTAAGATTTAAAAATAAATAAAGAAATTACTATAAAAATAATTGTTTTTCTTTCTGCATTACCAGTATGCGAAATGTCTACTTTTTGTCACTGGTCTGCAGATGTGAAAAGGTTGGGTTAACACGGAGAAAGATTGCTAAAAAACTTAAATGGAAAAGGACAGACACAGCTTGAAATAGACACAATCGCTGGAATTATTTGGTGGTTCCAAGAAGTAAAAAAACTTCTGAAAGGTAAACCTACGTGCCAACACACAGGACCTAGAGGCCTTCACCCAGCAATGATGACAAAATAATATTTACCACTATACTATACTGTTGTCCATTTCCCATGCATGATGAAGAATAAGCACCATCATCATGTCATTGTGAAAAAGATTTTCTGGTAAGTAGTACTTATATGAATAAATATGCTTGCGGTGGATACTGGGTGTGCGAAGTTAATGACTCCAAAAGTAATGAGGAGATAATACAGACATAAAAGTAAAGCAAATAAATTACCATGTTCACTCTTAAGCGGAGTACATCATGGACTTCCACAGAGCGGAAGTTATATACTAACAGACTTTTATTACAATGAATTGTCAGTTATTCGCCTGACCCATTGGGTCCTTGCACTGGATCAAACACGAAAAGCAACAAGTATTTTTCGTACCCAGCACCCCCATTAGACCAATGACCCACGGCTTCAGAGATGGCCACTCTACCAGCCAGGTCATGTGGATGCGTAATCATATGGCGTAAATCATCAAATAATAATTTTTGGTGTATTAAATTCTGGTCCACCACAGAACATACTATAAGGCGACGTATATAAAGGGATAGATAATTTCTATATCCAAGATCTATCCTGAACGTTGAAAACAAAACAGCAGAATTAAATATCCACAGAATAGGAAGAAGCTAATGCGTGATACACCAGTGAGAAACTTCTGCTGTTTTCCTCTAGCCTACCATGAATTCACAGACCGAGATAGAATAATTCACACTAGATGAAGTCACTGAAGCGCAATATTTTCGGAAATGTTTGCTCGCATGCATGAATTGTATTGCAGGCCACCAACTTGCGGTAGGTTGAAATATGATCACTTGCTTTTTCCCTCCACCACCCACCACGTCTCTATACCTGTTATGCATGCATATAATACAGTGACATAATGAATGTTAGGCGCCCTTCAAAGTTGTACTGAAAGTGTCCCATTTCCCAAGACCCTGGTTGTTTATTGAAAGAAAAATATTTCATAAAATCTTTTAACCCAGATTAGAAAATATGATTACAGAATAAAGGTGAATCATAACAGGATAACCAAGCTGAACGGTGACTGAAACCATTGGTAGATTTTTGAGTCCCAGAATGACCGGACACCAAATATCCTGGCCATGCAGATAACCCAGTGAAAACGATCTAGAGGTAGACAAAAGGAATATATTGACAATGTAGAATAGGATTAAAAGAGAATCCTGTCATGTTTCAAATAAACAATGTCAAATAGTGACATTTTTGTATTCTTGTTTTGATTGGACTGGCCATAATCCAGAGGATGGAGAAATCATTCAAATGTCTGCAGTCTTAAAAACAATGTTGGGAATTAGTAGAATGATTTACAGGAAGTATTGCATATCATAAATGATTATGCACAAATGCAACAGAGCAAAATATAGTCTTGTGTATAGAAAGAAATACAATATTACAATATAAATAATGATCTATTGTGTATGTTAATCTTATCAATGTAACGATTGAGCCGGCGATTGTGACAGCGTCATTTTACAAAACAACAAAACGAAACAAACTAGAACTGCCGTTGCATTCACGAGCGACAAAATAAAACAACGTATTGGGTGGTCCGCCATTTTTTGAAACTAATAAAAAAAAGCAATTCGTGCACAATGTTTTCAAAACAAAAATATAACGGACGCATGATTACAGGAATACGATACAGATGGCATTTACGCAAAAAAATGCACAGCTCAGCGCATTCAGCGCTGCAAGTCTTTAAATCAGCGGAACTTAAAAGAATAAGTCGTCACTTCAACGATATGATACTACGTCGATTGTTTCCGAAAACGCCATATACTTAAGCAATTGAAATGAATAACTCACTCTTTAAATACAATCACTTTTAAATTCCATTATCGTACTTCCAATAGTTCAGAATGAGGGCATCATACCTCATCCTTCAATCTTACAGTGCCAAGATGGCGAGAGATGGCGACTGGCAATGCAGGTATGCTACGCTTTGGGCTGCCAGTACCAGAAATTTATTGTAAAATGACATGATAAAATTTAATGATCGAACCTCTTTGGATTTATTAGTATTTTGAGGGTTATTCTTCCTTCCGTGAGTCAGATGATGTTCCTGTTCCCAAATCATGATTTATTATGAAACCCACAATATTATGACTCATAAAAAGCGTGGTATGTATTTTATTAGCAAATTTTCATACGAAAATCTCAAAAATCTAAAATTTTGCGAATATCCATAATTCACTACAAAAATAAATTGTAATTTTACCAGCTAATGGGATCCGAACCCGTGAACCATTGATCGTAAGTTTAAGCGCTCCAATGCAATATTTATGCCTATATTAAATATATAATTCACGAAAATATATATAAATTGAGAGCATTAAACATTATATTATTATTATTACACTGAAAATTTTTGTTTCATCGAAATCATTGAAATATGATAATACATTAACTGAGTTAGCATTGTTTGCATTCCTAAAAAAATTGAGTCCTTTACACGTATTCAGTGTTCAGTGTTGCCATATTTTTGTCACGGACTATAGTACGCAGTCGCGTCCAAGAAATTATAAAAATACAGTAGGTACCTACCTACTGGGTTGAAAATGTGTGGTTTTTTTGTTTATCATAAATAAAAAAAATGATTAAATAACGAATAAACAACGATTTGAACAATTGAGGACCTTGTAAGAAGAACCACTTAACCCTCAAAAGCTTATTCTGAGATATTCAGTGTTATACATTTCGAAATATTTTCTTTCTATTATAGGATAGGTATTATGTTTATATATGCATGCTTTTAATAAAATATTTTGACATTATTCAGCTACTTAAGTAATAAAAAAAAACGGTGTGTATACTTATGTACGCTCGTTAGAAGTTATACTTCTTTGGCGTAACAAAACAAAAACAAAACTTGTGATAAACTAGATTCTTTGACTAGCTCTTAATTATCTTGTTAAATTAAACACTCAAGAAAAGGGACCGCTTATTGGAACGTCGTTGGTTTATGTCTATACACTTTCACTTATATTACTAAATTATACAATTATTCATCGTAGTTTCTATTTTAAAAGTAACAACTGCCACTATGACGATTAATAGTTTGTTTACGTAAGGAATTGCAAATGGCAGACAATAATAAATTCACTGCCTAGGCAACGGAACAATTCTAAACTATAATATTATACTGTATAATCGTCACGATTGCAGTATCACACTGTGGCGTAAAGGTAGTGCGTTCGGCTGATAACCGAACGATCGGTGGTTCGAATATAATCGGAAGCGTTTTTTTCGTTTGAAAAAAAAATATGTGTTACATGTCACACGCCACTCACTATGATCTGATTTTTCAAACGCGCCTAAAGAAGTATAACTTCAAATTTTTTTTTATCTTAGTAAAGAAAATATAGCCTTGTAAATGACCCAAGGTCTTAAGTTAGTTGTTATTCCACACAGCAGGTCCAAATGATAGAAATGAAGTTTTTTTTTAAATAAATAGCGGAACAAAATGGTAAATTATGTATAGGAAATGGTAATAAATTTAATTAAAAAGTGTTTTAAAGAATTATATTTAACCAGACTAAAAAAAAAACATAAGTTACACATTAAAAAGTTGTGTACATAGGAATGTTGTCTATTTTTCCCAGATTTTGTAGTATTACATTTCTTTATTATTTCTATTGTATCAAGTCCCAAAAAGCAGTATCTTGGGCATTTTTATTACCAATGCTTCAAAAATGATCAAAAAACTCTATTTGAAATACATATCCAATTTTATCTGAGCGTTGTTTTGGACAGCACTTTTGGACACAAACAAAAGATTTTCCATTAAGTAACTTTTTTCCCAGTACTTGCTGTATATTATGTTACACCAGAAATTTCTTTTTTTTCTTGGCTACTTCCTTCTTCCAATTTTCTTTACACTTTTTACGTTCCCTCCAAGACTTTTGAGACGATATTGTCACTATCAGGTGCATACGAGATTGTTTCATTTTGTGTACGATTGTCACTCTCTGAATCATCATTATGTAAATAATCAATCATAATTACACGTATTGCTATCTTCTACTACTTCTTAATATTATATGATGTATGTTTATGGTTAAAAAACGAAAATATATGTTAAAAGAACAAAAGTATCTGACAGATAAAAGTGAGTTTATGATACCACTTAAATGGCCGCAAAATCTTAGGTGGAAGAACAACTTGTGAGGTGTCCCAACATAAATCAATATAACGACCTTCATTAATTGACCAAATACAGAAATATTTTTTTGAGAGCTAATAGTCAGGTTATAAACCTTGCTAAATACAACAAGAACCGAAAAACTACTTAAGGTGATTTAGGTGGTTCTTCTACCAAGGCCCTCAATAATTCAAGGTCATCGTTTTTACTGACGAAAGTGTCAGCGCACTTAGTGTTGCCGACCGTACTATAATTATAGTACAATAATAGGTACTATATTTTTGATTCTTTGAATGATGTAAAATACTTTAATCGTTCGCCGAACATGCCAAAATTACTATGATTTGATTTTAAAAGATTCAAGACAAAAATATTAATATCGAAATTTAGAAAGCGCCTAAATGAGAATTTAAAATCCCACTAGTTAACTTCATCCCAATTAGATATGACACACATAGCTAAGTGGTCAAAGTACGTGGACGCGAATCCTAAGGGGCACAGGTTTGAATCCTGCTGGGTGCCGTATTTTTTTAAATAGATTGTTTCTAGTTCTTATATATTTTACTTAGGTTTTCAAACTAGAGATTTTATGGTATTTTCAGAGCAAAAGCCTGGACATTCCTTAAACGTTGTAGAAAATCTATTTAAATAATTTTGAAGCCTTATTATTTCTTTATATTTATGTTAAACATTTGATGACAGCATAAAGTATTTTTATTACTTACATAAACTAGTATTGTTTAAAACCTCTCGACATATTGGTTTAGAATATAGTCATATTTCAGTACTTACATCCATGTGCATTGTGCAGTGGTTATATATATATTTTTTTAATTACCTATTATTTTTTCAACGGATTCATAAAACCATTAGTAAATTTGTTGTTAACATCATTTATAGTAAAATATTTACGATATAAAATTATATTTATAATCTCTGTGAACCCAAATCACACACAGATCCGACAAGAATTATTCAACATTTTGTTATTAAAAAAATGAGGATGATAAATTCATTTTCAGATAATATTCTAAATACCTATACTGATTATAAGCTATTTCCTTTAGCATTCAAATGTGAGAAAATATCATACTATATAATATGATTTAATTAGAATAATAATTAATTATCAAACTTAGAACGAGGTACCTAAGTAGTATTTTTTTGAAATACACCATATTCTTCGCTACATTTCATTGTCATAGGTACCACTCATACCCAGCGCTCAATTCGCTCGAAACAGACGTGAAAATAGTGCTTTTTTATCAAAAAATAGCATGAATTCGTTGAATAAAAAAATAGTTCAGAATTAAAACGTTGAAGTGAATTGGAAGATAAAGTGATCAACAATGTAGACATCGTTTTTTTACCCCAGGTATTTGAAGCTGACGACAATTTTAATGTTTTGCCTGTCGCTAATCAGGGATAAATCTAGTTCAGCACAAAATGTTAGTTTTATTCTTCTTTATGGGTTAGACAGGTTAGTGAGTTGAGGTCTTATGGATTACTTGAAATCTGAGACTAAACATGGTATGGGGTAGCATTTTTAGTTGTATGCGGACCTTGCTTATAGACCTAGGGACCGGATTCCAAATTGTGTATACAGTGGAATTACGGGATGCTGGCACAACTTTTAAAGATTCAAAAATATGGCATGTGGAAAAGATTAACAGAGGCGATGATTTCCACATCCCTATTCCATTTAATTACTTAATCTAGTTTAACTTATTTTGATATCTTATTCGATGTAATGAGCAAAATGTATTATCAAGTTAAAAATTATTAACTTGATTTGTTAATCGTCATATAAAAATATTAGTTTTTAAAAACTTGTTTTTACTTAATTTTTTGTCAAAGTAATTCAAGGCAACACACGACAGAAAACAAAATATCGTGCACTACCTAGGTAGGTATATATTTTTGGAAATATTATAAGGTACTTACTTATACATTTTTTAGTTTTACTTAGTAAATAAAAAACAATGTACCCTTGCAGTATAGCGTAACGGGATAGTATCGGAAATTGTACCTAGGTCCTATAGTTTTGGTTCTGTGTAACTACAATTTATGAAAGATTAAAATTGATATAATTTTGCACCAAAATAAATGCGCGCTAAAGTGTTTATTATACATCTTTCTTGTATACCATACTCGATTACTATGTTACACCGAATGTGCGAAATTGACTATTACATGAAATGGGCAAAATTTTGGCTAATTCACGTAATAGTCAAGCCTGTTGCCTTATTCATGAATTAGGTAATTTTTCTGCTGAGTACATGAATTCGCCACGGTATGGAATTCTTGAACTGTCAACATGACAGAAGAAAAAGTAAATTTAATACGGATGGTTTTATTAGTTATAATTGTACATAATATAATATAATTATTATTAGGTTAGGTTAGGTTAGGTTTTGTAATTCTGAATTAAATTATTCAACTGAATGTCCATGTTGAGGTTAGCTATCAAGTGTCAACAAACTATCACAAACATTCAATCGACCATTGCACAATTGATACCCAAGCATGAATCAATTAATCGCGAAGATACTTCTCAATAAAATTCTTCCGTTATCATATTATTGTTTGGTATATTTTTATATTATAATCAATCTCATTTGACACATTTGTTTAGTTGCAAAAAACACCACGGAGCGCGATCATCTATTTCGACCATAGATAATATAAATGTACATTTTGACCAATACATGAGAATTGATACATTTAGTTTAGTTGCAAAAAATACCACCGTAGCGCTACTATCTAATTTGTCCAAGACATGAAGTAGGCAGAAAAATTACTGCCGATTTCACGCAGTCTCCAGATATTTTGTCTAATTCATGAATAAGGCAACGGGCTTGCATTTTTCATGATTTAGGCAAAATTTTGCCCATTTCATGTAATATTCAATTTCGCACATTCGGCGTAACAACTACATTAAATTTAACATAAAAATACGGCAGTACCGTGTTATCAACGTACTATAATGGTATGCTAAAATGAACTATAATTTTGGTTCCGCGTAAAATGTAAAATAGTAAGTTAAACTGTAGTCTATCTTTAAAAATGTCAAGAACACTATTTTCTTTTGAGAAGCATTGTAATTTTTATTTCAGAAATATATTCCATCATTTTTGCACGATTTTGTACTATAGTTAACGCAACAAATGACAGCACTGCTGTTGTGTCCTTTGTTGCTAACCATACTTTAATTATTAGGCATAAAGCCCACCAAAAAAGCGTTCGGTGCGCTCACTACTGAGTAGGCCCCCTCCCACCCGCGCATTACCCTTCACCTATGTAATAAGGGGCTCAAGGAGCACAACATAATTATTATTATCAGCGTCTCTCATAACAAAGCAATAAAAATATTACCTATTAAATTTCTCGGGACTTGTAATTAATATCGGACACGCAATAACTAAACAAAGAGTTCACTGTTCTTAAATAATGGCTTCTCGCCCGTCTATCGACGACGCTTAATTCGCTCGTTAATTCGTATCGCTGAGAAGCCAAAAAACGGTGACTCATGGGGCAGGCGGGCACAATGCGTCGTCAAATCCAGTGTGCGCTGGCGTATTTGATTACGTTGTATTTTCGATGATTCATATAGAAAATGCGCAAGCGCCCCGCAAGCCGCTTTAGTGGACTTTATGCCTTAGAGTATAATAAATTTGGATTCTTGGAAAATGTAAAATTATATAAAATTGTCTTACTCAAATTACTATTACCTATTCAAATATAAGACATATTAACTTAAAATCAATTAAAATTTAAATTCAAAACCCATAAGTACCCTCCCCTCGGTCGATAGTTATAATTTTTAAAAATGCAAAATACTACAATTTTACTGTAAATATGCCAAAAAGACTATTACCTACCTATTTTGAAAGATTCAAGACGACAAATTTAATGTTCCTGTAGGTACTTTATTTTTTCAGATGTACTATAATCATTATACCTGTACTATCATTAACGTAGAAAAAGATGACAACACTGGTCGCTCTCGTTGCGGGAACAAACCTGCAGTTTTCTTTTATTTTTCTGATTTGATAACACGCTGCCGCGGCTTGCCGGCTTTCGCCAGTCGTGCATTTGTTGTTGGGCGGTGTGGTCGCGTTAAATTTTATTGCAGCTGATGCAATTGTTTGAAATATTGTGTAGTTTTTCGTGACAGTTTGTGAATTCTTCAATTAGTTGCTAACTAATTACTTCAGGTACGTAAAGTTATAGTTTATAATGTATTATTATTAAATATGAATAAGGTAGGTTAGGTCTGTCAACAATCCCCATGTTCTGGTTGCTTCAACCATGATTCTCAAATTAGTCGCTTTCTTACTTTCTGGCGCTTGGTTTTGTGACCTAATGCCATATTTGATTACCCCCCCACTCACTAGACCAGGGTTTCCCAAACTATGTTCCGCCGAACCTGAATAGGTGTTCCGCGACCATTAGGAAAGGTTTTATACACTGCAACACATTTTAAAATCTTCTACTATGTAGAAGTAAAATAAGTAAAATTAAAATAATTAAAGAATCTACTTCATATTGAAAGGCGAGTGATGATCAATCTCCACTGATGTTTATGACAAGTATCTAGATGGTTCATGGCTCGCACAAGAGGGGGATGACAGCACCGCGATTTCCTAACTCTCGTCTCGTGTGGCACCAGACGAGATGACGTAATTTTGTCGTCACGCTCGAGGCATGCCGACCGCGCACAGAATAACCATAGAAAATATTATTACGATACACCTATATGTGTATGGTGACAATGAATAGCGCCGCTGTCGGAGTAGCGTAATATTCTCGAGTGCTATTATCACTCCGGTAGTACGTCATAATGATGTCATATGACGTCATCTCGACCGGGAAGCTTGCACTCGCAAGTTCTAACATAGAGCCCCAGGCCTCTAGCCTGGGGGCCTGGGCTTACGGGGGGGGGGGGGGTGAGAGATCGACCAGCCAAGTGAGATAAACACACATCACAAACATGCACTAATATTAAAAATGTCGCCTGCTGCGCTGTTTCACTTCACGAATAGTAACATTTAATAATATATGGTTTTGCCATACTTACAATTTTTGCTTATTGTCGATATTTGACATGTCCATAATTGTGCATATCAACATAAAAGTGGGTGTATTAAAAATACAAAAAAATCGCTAAAAATACCATTAATTTTACCTCGGAACACCATTTGGAATATGCAACTGTAGACAGTCACATTGCCTTTAACCTTAGCGATAAATAGGGGGTCCGCCAAAGATCCTAGCCTGGGGGCCGTTTCGGGATGTGGGGGTCATGATCTAGGTTCATGCGGAGGAACATCTTTTCTCACACCGTGCGCATGAAAAAGATGGGGTACCTATATTGTTTTTAACTGACCGGCTGACAAGTTTTGTCGACAGTTGCCAAAATTGGCAGAACGGTTAGCTGCGCTAATAAATAACCTACAAAATAAACTAAGAGTTCCGTTAAAATTTCCGGGTTTGCGAAGTGTTCCATTGCAGAAAAAGTTTGGGAAGCCCTGTTCTAGACTGACTGGCTTGATAATATGTTGCGGGAATGTGGCCGAAGATAATAATAATTATTGAAGAACACGTCTCGTGGATGTAGAGTGAAAGTGGGGCGTACGGAATTTGTTTTGGGGGGCAAAAAGATCTTGAAAAAAAAAAGTCTTGACCTCATTTGAAGACAAAGCATAGCACAAGGATCGCATTAATTTTCTTCGGAGTTAGTATACAATATTATAATATGTAACATAATAGGTAGGTAGGTACCTATACATATTTACGTACGAAAGTTAAATTACAAATTGCCTATAACCTATGTGCATTTTTTATTTGAAGCAATTCGTGTTTTTTTTCAGAATTTGTTAACTAGGTATGTAGGTATAAGGTTTTGAATTGTTGAAGCAGGGCTTGGCACAAATAATGTTGGGCCAATATCTTCATTCACGCGCATGAAAGCGTAAATAATTCTCTTCCGATCGGATTCTCGGAACGCATGCAGGTCTCTACACTATAGCAGTAATTTCAAACCTTTTTTTGGTTGGCGGAATCTTTGTTGGTTGTCTGTCTTCTTTGGTTGGAGAGGAATATTATATAAAATCTCGGGGACCCTCTGATGGTTAACACATACATATAAGATCTTCCTAGCGCTACAAACCAGTGGCGAAGGGTGGAGGTAGGCCATTAAGATCCGACATAAATAGTGCACACTAAACTTTGTCAGTCAAACGAATTTGCTTTCATTGAACGAATGCGCAGACACACGGCATTTCAGTGCTTCGCTTAAGGCTATACCTCAGTAGAGGCATGGTCTAAAAAGATCGTGGCTAGGCGATGCGCGGATAGTGGGTCGCGGGTGCAAATGACTCATTGCGACCGAAATAAAATTTGTCATATAAATCCAACATGAGTCCATTTAATGTTCTATTAGTAACAATAATAATATATTCATTGACATGTTTTCTTTTTAAAGTAAATGGGTAACGTTTTTAGTCATCTTTACACGATTTAAGAATTAATACCCCCGTCGCCATCACGAAACAAAATGACGTATTGACACTTCGACGTTCGTTCTCAGACTGCCAGCGAGTCCAAAAAAACCTAGTGAACCCTACATCCCGAAATGGATCATAATTTGTTATTCTGTTCGTCACGCGAAAATTATGTTTTTTTTACTTACCTACCTCCTCAATAATGATAGCCGTGTCTAGTTTTTCGGAAACGTTTGCCTAATCACGCGAATGCTGGTTGGTAATCACTGCCGCATAATAAGATCGGCTCGGTGACAACCTGATGTCTTGACAGTGGCGAAACAAAATGACTTTATGGTATATTTTTATTATGGAAAAAATCACCACATCGCCTATAAAAGAGAAGCTTCCTACGGTGTACGAATACGAAGTAGGTACGTGCCTACGTTTTTAACTTTGTTTTGTTAACTGAGAAAGTAGGTAGGTAGGTAGGTATAGTATGGTATGACCAACCGTATAGTAAACATAACATTCATTTTTAGTGGATAAAAATATTATTTAAATACCTATTCATCACTTTTTCTCAACTGAACTGTCAGAACGTGATTTATAAATCAGTAATTATTAACTATATACTATATCATGGATGGCGAACCTATGGAGTGGCACGCGAATGTTTTGTGTTGAAGAGAAAAAAAATAGATATAGGTATAATTCAAAAGATATTTTTTTCACAAAAAGTTTTACAAATAACTAAATACATATTATATAATATTAAAAATGCGTATTTTATTCGGTTCTTAATAATATTTTTAATATAAGTACCTACCTATATCGATCGATGCGCAAACGGAACGACGAAAATCATGCATTCACAAGTCCACAAAAAGGAGCCGTCTGTGAAAAAACGAGCCCAAACGACCGGCTGCGGCCCACCCCGGAACTGCCGTCTAAAAAAACGAGTCGCCTGTGAAAAAACAACCCGACTGCGGGCGGAACTTTTGTTTGAAAAACTGCTCAGCACGTCACAGTCAAAAAATAGTATTTGGAAAATTTTGGCACGTACACGTAAAAAGGTTCGCGATCCCTGGACTATATTATTATCCATAACAATGTTATGCATGCACGTAGGTACCAATCACAAAAGTAATTTGATTCCCTGAGATTCATATCTATAAGTAAATTATATTATGATAACAATGAATGGAGTGAAAAAATATTATTTTTATCCTAGCTTGAGTAAAGTTATGCTTGCAGCGATAATGGTACGTTTTTTGTACCTACTTACCTATATAATTATAATTTACTGACATTTACTGTCCTTAGTGGGTAACACATAGGTACTTGAACAAACCTGATAAAGCTTTTTCGTTACAGAACCAGACTAATAGGTAGGTAGACCTAAAAAAATGGGGTTTGAATTAACTACGTATATATGTACATCTTTTATCAATCCTTTATTCAATAGTAATACAATTTGATAAAAAAAACATTATGATATTATATAGGTCATGGCCCCCACATCCGGAAGCGGACTCCCACACCAGGATATTTGGTGTGCCCCCCTGGCTATCGCTAAGGTGAAGGGCAGTGTGATTTTTTTACATTAGTGTTCCCCAATTGGTATTCCGCGAAACCCCAGAGTTCTTTGACATCAAATTAAGAGTGTTTTGTGTATTCTTAGCGATTTCTGTATTTTTAAATAAAGATTTATTGAGTTGTTGGCACTCAGCATCAAGTAACATGCGACCCTTCGACATATTGGATAACTAGCCATTTTCATAGTCAGGAAACACAGTAAAAATAATCATAAAATAAAATTCTACACATGAATTACCTATCACTTTACTATATCAATCTTCATATCACATCAAATTTCATCGCACATCTTGTAAAAATGCTCTTTACTATTAAAGCAAATTTGTGGTGTATGTATATTTCACTTAACCGGTCACGCCGAGCCCCCAGGCTAGAGCCCTGTCAGCCCTCCCCTTGTGGGGCCCATGATATAGGTATATATATATAGCTACTTATATTCTTTTTAACATTGCAACAGACCATAAGGCTGATTGACAGTAGTGTAGTGAAACAGTAGTCTAATTAGTAATATAAGTGAAACAATCACAAACACCCAGGGTTTGAGAAAATGACATATATTGTGACCTCACTGGGAATCGAACCATAAAAATAGAATCTTATTTCACACACTGGTGTAGACAAATACAATCGTCTTCTCTTTTTTTGCCCATCTCCGATTCTAATAAGATCATATTGTGGGCCTTAACAGATTGGAGGTTTGTATTAACAGATTTTTGTTTTTACGAGAAATGTATGTTAGCCACTTGCTCAACCTGTTAGGTTACCATACTCTGACTCCAAACACAAATTGAAAAATAATATGTGTATTTGTCAGACCCAGGGTTCGAACCTGGGACCCATGACGTTATAAACCGATGCTTAAACCGCTCGGCCATTATACTTTTTGCTACATCTACACAACTCTTTCAGACGCAAAGATGTTGCTTAGTTCTGTCAGTGTAGTTTCTGGGCTCTTTGCATTTGCTTTAGGAAATTATATCCATGTCTATACCAAACTCTTTTCATTGTTTTATGGCTTGGTTTAGTGAAGTTAAAACTTTGACTCCGATTGCCTATGCCCTATATCAAAATTATGTTATTTCATATACTACTACAGTCTGCTTCCAGGGCGGTGATATTTTAAACTAAATCAGGAATAGGTCCTGTATTGTAATGGCTTAACAAGGGGTGGTCAACAGGTCAGCTGCCACCGGCGCAGAAATGGAGATTTGTTAAACGTGCGAATATAATAATTGATAATCATTATAATATCGTCGGTCCCTATTAAAAAAGTCAGATCTGAAATTTTGTCATTTTCGGATTATTACGTAAAAGTTATTTAAACACTTTAAACATTTATACCAACAATCACAGTTTTTTTTTGTTTGTTTGAAAAATTTCGAGATACTCAAGTTAAAAATGACAGATCTACCGAGAGTGTCCGAATAACAATGTCGAGAGTGTCCGAATAACAATGTCGGTTCTTATTTATACCAACCGACATTGTTGGCTGGGCGTGGGTGAGCAAGATGCGTCGGATCTGACAGTTGCTGCTATGTTCACCGGACAGACGGATGTTTTTATAAACATTTAGAAAAGTTTCTATAACCCGTATTTTTATTCATTATGGCAAGCAATAGGTCACAAAGGATATTTGATGAAACATCTTTGATTGCTCGTACTGAAAAATAGCATTTTGCAGATCCGACTTTTTTAATAGGGACCGACGATATGCAGTAGTAAATTTAGGGACTTAGGAAAGGCCTGAGGCACCATAATAAAAAAATTCGAAATCGTAAATTCCAACCACCGATGTAGGTAGGTGCCTAGTAAAAATATCAATACGTCTCTTTTCCAACTATACACGTATTCTCAAAGATTTTCTATAATTAAAAATAATTATTAGGTAGGTATTTATTGAAGACTAGCAGAGCCAGTTGCCTCGCTAGACCCTGCAGGTCGCTTGGTGTCCTAATCTAATAGAAATAAGTCTAGATGAAATGATAAAAAAATTTAGTCACCATGATACCCATTGATTTGGTACGCTAATTACTTTATGTACTGTGCTAATTACTTTATGTACTGTCCGACAAGAAGGTCTAGGCCAGGGGTACCCAACCCAAATCGTTTGGTGGGCCAAAAAAATATTACTGAGCCTTAGGTGGGCCACACATAAAAAAATAAAACAAAGAACTTATTCAAAATATTTTATTACCCTGTAATTAATGTGACTCTTGCTTTTGTATATTGTTTGATATCTTTTTCATATTGATTGGTAATTTAGCCGACGCGCGCATCCCAGTTGATTGGTCATGTTATCATCGAGCAACCTGCTGCGACACTTCGTTTTTACTACATTTAAAAAAAAATTCGCAGCGATATATATAGTCCCAAATGCTGCTGTAATGCACATTGCCAGTCGTTTTAATTTTGGAAATTTATCTTTGAGGATATATTTCTGATAAAACTTGAACTTATTCCCTTCGAACATGCACTTTAACTCTATGCTTGATTGCAGTTCTATTAGCTCCATTTGTAAATTTGGAGGCGCTGATTCCACCTCCACGTTAAATTTTAGTTAAGAATATTTTGAACATTACTTCATACTGTTGCATAAATGTGAATCTGGTGTCGAATTCTTTAATTCAATTTGTGACTTCATTAGAATATTTAAAAAAATCTTAACAGTCACTATTAAAGTCATTTAATAATGGGAAATGAATTGAATTATTTTGACCATAATTGATTTTCATAAAGTTTGAGTTTTGTTACGAAAAATTTTATATCTATTTTATATGAATACCAAAATGCAAAATATAGAAAACTGAAAACATAAAATGGCCCTTGGGCCGCAAAAAGTCTCCATTTGGGCCGCAGGTTGCCCATGTCTGATCTAGGCAATAACCGGAAGTCGCTGGAGTCGGAAGTGCAATTAACTACTGTCCAACAAGATCTTGGCTACGTGCTAAAACTGTGAACCAACAAGCTCCTCCCATTTTTAACCGCACTTCAATTGAAGCGCCTTCCGGTTAGCGACGAGTTGTCCACGTGTTAAAACTGTGAACTAATAAGCTCCTCCTGCTTTTAACCGCACTAGCGACTTCCGGTTATTGCCTAGATCTTCTTGTCAGACAGTAAATAGGAGGTGCTTGTTAGTTACATATTGCAATAAATGTCTATATTGATTATGTATGCTAATAGAAATGTCACATCGTTGTTCGATTTTCTCGGATTTCTGCAAGCTTTAAATTTGAAAATATTCTGACACATCAAATAAACAAAACAACTGACAATCCTATTTTAGTTTGACAGAACTCAGTGAATGCATTTATTTCTTGTTAAAATTCATAGTCCACCAATGTGGTGATGTTGGATTTAAATAGTTTTGCATATCCACAAAAGTGTAAGGATTAGATCTGACACCCCGGAAGTCCGGGTAGGGAGGCGAGTCAGGGCCGCACAGCCCGATCCGACCTCCGCGCTCAACTCTCCGGTCGGCCTGACGTTAATGACGCCCTTGGTAGCGCGCCGTCGGTCGATACGTGTGAGTCACACGACCAGCTTCCAGCTTACAGCTCAGTGATGTAAATCGTTCAGGGCGGTCAATCGAAGCTGGGTTTGGTTTGGTAGAGCACTTCAGTGTAAGGTTAGTCTTGACAGTTGGGTTAACCCTTTATAGGTCATAAGCGAAAAACGGATAGTTTTGAGACCGGCAACATTAAGGTCTATATTTCTATAATTTTACAAGTTATAAACACCTTTATGGGTTTTAATCATTCTCAGATAATGCACAGAGGTCTTGAATCTGACCAATCGCCCTGAAGTTCGCACATATTGAGTATATTACGAAAAATGTGTCCCGGTCAGTTATCTGACCGGTGTCCATTTAGCGACATGATAGCTGCCAGTTTTTCAACAACAGTGTTTTTATGTTCTTGTTTTTTGAAAATTGTGACTTGTTTACTGAAAACAAAGTATGCACATTTATACTATACATACAAATATATAGTTTTTTGTATTTCACCTATAAATTGTATGTGTTATAGTAAAATAATATCAAATTATTGAGTGGCATGTCGAAAATCTAACCTCAAATTGTATAATTTGGATCCTTTTTGATTTACATAATATAAACACTAAAAATAATTTCTAAACCACAATACATCTAATTTCATATAACAATATAGTGAACTTTTACAATTACTAGTTAGTTTTTGTGGATAATTAGTCGCTATCGAGTTATTTGATGATATGTGTCATTCTTTGAAAAAATGTTTTCCATAAAAATCGCGGGTAAAAATAATTGTTTTTGTTTTCATTCAAACTGTAATAATTTTTTAAAATACATATCTCAGAATGAAATAAAATAGTTATGGAATGTTATATGTATAAGTAGAAGCCTATATTGCAGAACAAAATTTTGTTTTTATTGTCCGAGGATGGAAAATGGGAGAAGCGGAGGTTTTAGTGCGAAAGACCTTGAAGACATGGGTAAAGACGCATCCCTGAGATTATTTGAAGGAATAACAGAATACCAATGTGTGTTGAATAATGAAAAAAAAAACCTATTAAACATCTTCGCTTTAGAAACAAGTTGGCTTATCAGCTGATAGGATCTTTTACTTCACGAAAAAGGGTTGGTCGACCTCCATTTCCTGACGATATCAATTCAAATCATTATCCAGAAAAATGTACACTTCGTAGATGTGGTTATTGCAGCACTATGCTGAAAGTGATACGAAGCTCAGTAACAAATTGCAAAGTATCCCTTTGCATACCGTGTTTTATGCCGTATCAATTATCTGAACAAAAGAAAAAGCCAACAAGGCCTTAGAAATGTTTATTATTTTGAGAAATTTCTATAAAATTGATAAAGTAATTATTATTGTTACAGAAATAAATGAAATTATAATTTTTTCCTAAAAAAAATTATTAAAAAAAAATTTTGTGAACAAATATTTTTTTTACCTAAATGGACACCGGTCAGAAAACTGACCGCTGGGAAATCGATAATTACGAAAAAACTATATACATTTCAAAAAAAAAATTTTTTTTTCTGTTAATCAAAATGAATATAGAATACATAAAAAAAATAATTAAGCACATATCTTTAAAAAAAAAAGTTGTCCTATAAAGGGTTAAGATGTAGGATTGACAGTTGATGATGGTGGATATTCAAAATGAAACACACGTTGTTCGTAGCACAAATCTCAAAAGAAAGTTTATTTTAACAATTTAGGTTCACAAAAAAAGGTTACTCGCTATACACACATGGGTACAGGTCAATATCAATACACATAAATAATTTGCAACAGCCCTAAATTTGTTAATGATGGGCGCCGTGGGCTGTGGCAACTATAGTTTAAGAATCTATGAATGACTTGATTCGTAACACTAGCGAATTCTACACTACAACGTACGTAGCACACGAACTCTGAAATTATTTGACAATTCAGCGAAAATTATAAAACGCGTGGCGCACGTTGGACACCGTGTCCAGTCCAACCTCTTTGACTAACTGCCTGCTAGATTGGACACCTACCGTGTGCCGCCTTCACCAAGGTATTTCCCAGAGAGGGTTTGTCCGCAAGTTAACCCGATGTCACGCACTGATTTTTCCGCCCCTGTGGGGGGCGCTCCCATATGGAGTAGTACTCCCCAGCCGCTCGGTCTGACCCTGGTAGTCAATGTGCCACCGATGTAATGATGACGACCCCCGGCAAGGCCGAACGAAAACATGCGATATATACCCTATGTGTAAGTCCCGCAGTTGCTCTGACAGGTCCCACGACTTCTCAGGGTGAACTGCGGATGAACGAGTCGTGTAAATATAGGTAATAGGTAATAATGTGTAGGATTAAATTTGAATTAAATATATGTTTAGATAAGGGGATAATTAAATTAAATAGGATGTAAATTATGATTTGAATTATAAGTTTAATATGTAATGTAAATTGTAATATAATGTATAAATTAATGTAAAAATGCAAGGGTTAACGAGAATAATAAAGGGGGACATATAGATGGGCGTTAATAGCATATAATAATTAAAAGTAATTAAGTTGTATCGTAATATTAAGGGTATATGGATCGATGTCGCCACGCATCGCGCGTACACGGCACAATAATTGTTAACATATGCTCATAGGCCTGTTGCGAAAACTTCCATTTGTACATATGTGCAATCACAAAGTATAGCAACACGTAGGGCAATCATCGATCCGATTTTAATCACGATCCCGCGTAATTAATTTTCATACTAAATTCGATTTCAAATAGCCACGGCTGTTCCGCGCGCGGCGTTTCCGAATCGGTATTCCGGCAGCTTTCCTGCTCTGACGTACGACGGCGTCTCTGTCGTATGTGTGGAAACCGATTTCGCGATACGAATTTGCCCGCTTTGCAGTGACAGAGCCCCTCTCGCTCGCGTGTATGACGGCGTCACGCTCACGCGCGACGGGAGAATCGGATCAATGATTTTGGTCGATCAAGGAGACCACGTACTGGAATAAGGCGCGGGAAATCTTTGATCGGCGAAGTATGAGTATGTACTAAGCAATTATTACTGCCTATATGTTTGGTTGACGGAATAACATCCGTCAACTAGTCGTAAGTATGTGCCTGTGGCGACACCGAGCTGTATTAGATGTTAAGGTAAGAAAGATTGCGCGACAGGCACGCAGACATATTCAATTTAAGTAACGTTCCCTCTAGATATCATTTAATATTAAACTATCATGTTGTAAATAAATTAATGACCTACCGATTTCATATTCTGAGACCAACGTCGAGGAGGTATTCAGGCCGTCGGAGTGCCTCAAAGATTGGCCCTCCAACGGTAGTTGGCCGAAGGATTGGTATGCGCTATCGTAGGCCTGGTGCCACGAATATACCAATTTAACCACTGGGATATGAAGCCTTACCATCCAGGCTAACTCGGGAGTACCCTTGTTTCTGAGTGAGAGGCACCGTCACGCCGCTAGAGCCCACGGGGCCGGCCGCCTCTGAGACGGCCCTCCCTCAGCCATGAGGAATGTCACCACGCGGGGGGTGTGCTGTATCTGAACCGGTTTTCACGTGGATGTTGCGGATAATCAATCACGGTACGATTTCCGCCAATCTTCATAGTGAAACCGTTAACAGATTTTCGCACCCCCTAAACGTTGGACAAGGGGATGAAATCGGTCAGATTTGTATAAAAACCCGTGATTTTTGAATTCGAGATCAGTCTTTTTCCACCCTTGCGACCCCGAACCTGCGACGGTCGGTGGCGTGATTTCTCCCGCAATTTTCTATACAAGTTTGTCAGAACTTGTGAGGAGGTACTCACCGTGGTTCGAAAATACCTACCGGTTGATACCTACCCGAAAAATACCTACTGTCAGACTGACAGCGCGAGACGCGAAGTGTCAAACAGCGACTTAGCCGTTTTCACTCGAATTTTAATTTTTTTTATTGGACCGGGTTCCCAACTTTTTCAACACCGTGCCCCGTGCTCACGCAATCTCGGCTACCAATAATAATAACTAATTAATTCTCAAACAATTAAATACTAAGTGTGTCGGTTATATAATTAATTAACATATAATAAATTAGGCCTTACAATATTGTTTTGTTTGGTTCTTTCGTTTTGTGTTTCGAACTTTCATGATTTGACTTTATAACTGTTAGTGATTGTGGAACTTAATAAATTGACGATTAATATAGTGAATATTGTTTTACTTCGACTATATTAGAGTGCCTATCCGTTCTTCCGATTTCGAATGTACCTCCACTCCAGGCCCGGAGCTAGCCGAGGATTCGGAGGCCTACACCGACCAAATGCCCTATGCCCTGCAGCGATCGACTTTGCATTCAGCAGGGGTATAAAATGCTGTGCTGGCCTTAGTCTTTCACGAGATTTTACATACAGCGGATCACAAACAAAAAATAAAATTATATCTATAACATTTAAAATATTTATCAGAAGAACACTTGCGCAAGGAAATTCCGCGATACATAATTCGAGATACTTGCCAACCTTAAGCATCATAGATACACAAATTTAATTATACGAGGGTGGGTCAATAATTCCTTAGAAAAAAGCATTAAAACTGTTTTTATTTTTGTATTTCATTTTTTTATTTCTCAACATAATCTCCTTGGAGCTCAATACACTTGGTTAGACGTTTCTCAATTTTTTTTAAACCGTCAGAAAAATAAGTTTTCGGAAGGTCCTCAAAATAAGCATTTGTCCGATCGATGACTTCTTCATTTGAAAAAAAACGTTGTCCACTTAGCCATTTTTTTAAGTTTGGGAAAAGGAAAAAGTCACTGGGGGCTAAATCTGGCGAATACGGTGGGTGGTCGACCAATTCGAACTTCAATTCTTCAATTTTAGCCATTGATCGTAAACATGTGTGAACACGGGCATTGTCCTGATGAAAGAGGATTTTTTTCCTGTTTAAATGAGGCCGTTTTTCTTCAATTTTGTTTTTTAGCTGGTCCAATAAAGATGCATAATAATCCCCTGTTATTGTTTTTCCTTTTTCCAAATAGTCAACGAAAATAATTCCACGTGCATCCCAAAATACAGTAGCCATAACCTTACCAGCTGATTTTACGGTTTTTGCCTTCTTTGGACATGGTTCGCCTTTCGCAATCCACTGCTTTGACTGTTCTTTCGTCTCGGGAGTATAGTGGTGTATCCATGTTTCATCTACAGTCACAAAGCGACGAAAAAATTCATCCAGATTGCGTTGCATGAGCGACAACAGGGCTTTAGAGGCCACCACCCTATTGCGTTTATTGTCGACTGTGAGCAAACGCGGCACCCATCTGGCAGAAATTTTTTTCATGCCCAATTTGTCATGTAAAATAGAAATGACGCTACCTTTTGAGATCCCTGTAACCTCAATTATCTCACTCAACTTTAATCTTCGGTCACTTAACACCATATCGTGGATTTTATTGATCATTTCTGGTGTAGTCACCTCTACAGGACGTCCTGAGCGTGGTTCATCCTTTGTTGATGTACGACCACGTTTAAATTCATTTAACCAGTTATAAATAGTTGCAAGTGAAGGAGCAGATATGCCGTGAACTAAATCCAACTCATTTTTTATTTCCTTTGCTGTTAACCCTTTTATATTAAAATGTTTAATAACAGCTCTAAACTCAATTTTCTCCATTTTCCATTTTTTCATTTTCCACAAGCAAATTTTTTTTTTAAATGTACGAGAAACACACAACAACCCGACCAATCTGATTGAAACTTCGCAGCATACTGAATCGGTAGTGCCGCTGCATGAAAACAAACCGCTTACAGTACTAGTCGCGCCACCTGTCAGCTTTTCTAAGGACTTATTGACCCACCCTCGTATTTTCACATGGCAATATTGCGTAACACGGTTGGAAAGGAAAAATACTATCCGCTATGGAATCCGCCACAGATATTATTCCACGGCGAACAACAAGTCGCCAGAATCTGTGATTGGGAATATACTTAATTCCCGACGGTCATCGTGTTCAATTTCACTTTTCACCAACAGTGTTACTAATTTTGAAATATCTACAATAATAGTTATCATTGCTATAATTGATACAGAAGGGCCGTCGGCTTCAATTGGAAGTTATTAAAATTAACATCGTTTATCAACAACGAAATTCACGGAAAGAATGTAATCTATAATAATCATTAAATTATTAGTTAGTTGCAAAATATATCAAAATCAAATGTAAATAAAAACAATACCTCCCACGGGGGCAACTTAATAAAACAATTCACTTGTAAAGTTTTGCATCCCTTGGTTACACCTGGCGTTTTATTTACCTGCGCTTCTTAATGCAATGGAAACATGGACTTTGATCTAACCGCGCTACCCCAGGTATTCTTCCAAAATTAACCTGCTTTCTCTTGCCTTAATAACGACCCAAGGTTTACTAAGTACTGTTCAAAATTTTGTAAAAAATAAAGATTACATTTCCGCGCCGTCGAAATGTTATACCTACCTAACTTACCCTTTCGCGTTACGGTATTGTTTTAAAAACAAAAATTATTTCTCTAGGTATCCTTTGGATACGTACTTCTTATGTTTCGTTTTGTTAATCAATAAAAGTACAGAGCACTTTATTTGATCGAGCGGCGATAGACGGACATTTGGCTTGGCGAACTATAAGAAACATGAATGTGGCATCCATAGCTTCGCTCGTACTTTACCCTAAAGGGGTCCTCCATATACGTAGAAACGTGGAGGTATCAGATCTATTCTCTTCGGTGGGCAGCGCAGTATGCTGTTGTTTTTTTTACCAAGGCCTACTGTTCAACATCAACGGGCACGCTCTCTGTCCTGGCTGGGATCCTCTCCCTTTGATCTGAATTTATGAGAAAAGTGGATGAAAATATTACTTTATTGTTAATTTATAAGGTGAAAAGGATGAAATCTAAATATAATCATTGAAATTAAATATCATTATTTTTCTCCCAAATCCTTCCCTGGATTCAATGTTACCAATACGGCATTTTTCTTGCCAGATCTAGCATTTTTCAATGCACATCTATCATCCATCTGCAAGCGTGCGCACAGAAAAAGTGGTGGATCAATACGCCGGATAATTTTTCTTTCAAAAACATTTAAGGCTCGTTCATTTCGCAGAGTTACTGTCCAGGTTTCCAAGGCGTAATCAGTGTGTATTAACTTAATTATTACATTTTTGTATCACCTACTAATGACTTGTTTTTTTTTTGGATTTAAGATGGAGCCTGCTATGCAGATAATGAAGAAAATCTCAACAGACGTTGAAGCACTGATAAAAAGTTTGGATGCCATGGAGAATTTCAATTTGCCATATCAAATTTCTGAAGAAAGCAAAAAAGAAATAGATGATTATCATGAAAATCTATCTTCGAGAATACGTGATCAGTTGGAAAAGAAATTAACACTGTAAGTGAAACGCTTTGAGAGACAAAAATATTCATTCATATAGTTCGTGGGTGAAGAATTTTTGTTTTGGAAAATTAAATTTTGTATTTACCAGTACCGAAGAATGCCTGTTGGAGGCCATTTTTTATACTATCATCATCAGCCTGAATCTATCCACTGCTGGATGAATAGGTCGTAGACTTATTGGACGATAATTTGCTAGGTCTTCTCTGTCACCTCTTTTGTGAAGAATGACAATGCTGGCATTTTTCCATGCCTCTGGGACATTCTCTGCGTATGCAGGGATTTTTTGCATACTTTTTTTATATACTGATTATAATAATACAAAGATGTAAAAATTATAGTATTATAAAAAAAACTATATAGTATACAGAACATCTTTCGTTTTGAAACCTTCAAAATTTTAGTATTTTTGGCTTATTTGGCGTAAAATGATAGTGTATTAATTTACTATTATTCTTTTTTTATGGAATCATTCAGTCGGTAACACATTGTAATATTGAACAAAAAGCCAATTCTGGTGAAACCATGTGCGCTAGCATCTTCATCACGAAAAACGGTCATCTTGAAACTGGCATGGTTTGAGGCAGGCATGCACACAGTACGCATGTTCTACAATGCATTCCTCTAGCGAACAAAGAAATTCACAAATGTAGACCTAGCAATATACACTGTGCTAGAAGACGGTTAATCTGACAGTTAACACATTGATCGCCAACTAGTTTTACATAAAATAGTTAAAAAATGATTATTTGTTTTTAAGGTATTATTTGATAGGTTATGAAAGAATATAATGTTTTTTTTTCATTTTGATGATTTTTCTACGTAAATTTTGGTTTTTATGATGTGCCGGCCACATGTGTCCGTCGCGGCGCCAACAAGTTAATTTATTCTATTGCGCCGTGCCGGCCATTTCGCCGGTCACCTGTCCATATGTGTTGACGAGAGCATGGTGCCATTTCGCGGTCGAATTATATTTAGATTTAGATAGTATAATAAACAGAAAAGGCACAAATACGGAATAAAAGTTTTCAAATTGGGTAGTATAATACCTGGATACACATAAACTGGAAATATACGTATACATACCTTATAATCATTTTTGTTATTCTATTTTTTTATTATTTACATATTTTTTATAACTTACATTTTTATAATCTATTTAATTTTTATTTTTATATCAATAAAAACACATTTACAATTTAAAAGGAAAACTTTTTTTTTCATTATGTACATTCTTTACATTAGTGAGCCTATATTTTGTGACTGGGAAGACATATTTTCAGGCCAAGTGGCAGTAATATACAGAAGGGCCATGCCGGTCACCGCGTATCGAAAAATGCACTGCGAGCGTGCCCGCCGGCGCTGTAGAACAACTCTAAGGCAGGTCTTCTTTGCCGGTCACCGGTGACCCCCATGGCCCCCTGAACGTAATCCAATGCCGGTCACCGGTGACCCCCATGGCGATCAACGTGTTAATTAGCAGTGCAGTACATTCAGATTATATGTTCATTATAATTAGTGGCGAAATGCATGGTTTTTAAAGGGAAAACGTCTTATTGAATGCTACTGTGGTATTCATATTATGTATCATAGGGTCTTATAGCGCCTGTACACGTGCATGGAATTACTGTCGGCAATAGTGCTTATTTTAAGCTATCATGGCAATAACTGTTTTACACATAAAAGTTCTGACTGACTCTCCAATCTCATTCTTCAAGAGTAAGCAAGGCGCGATGTTGTCATTTTATAGTACTATCTGACAAGTTGTATTGAAAATCGGTAAAGCTCAAAATGAGTAGTTCGTCTTTTTACCGGCAGGTTCGCCACTATCGCTCTACTGCGCGCGCGCAGACACGGGTCGAAAATAATCATACTTGCGCGTTAACCTTCCAAACTTGTTTGATTCATGCATGCAATCTTGCCAACAGTAGGATAATACATGTTTCCCCATACATTTTCTTACTGTGCACAGTAAGTCTATGCACATGTAAACGGCGTAATATGCATACGTGTATTAATTAAGGCTCTAAGTACCAAAAAGTTGTATTGCCTGTAGTTACAAAATACCGAGTCATCGCAGTAAAATTTCATGAAGCAGACCTTTTGAAAAATGTGGTTTTACAGTGTGAAGAAATCACGGCAGCTTCTATAATTTTAGGTATTAATAACTCGCAAGTGTCAACACACCATCGTCAGCCTTTTTATATTGAATGAGGTTGACCACTATAGTGCTATTTACACCATTATAAATAAAACAGGCCAACGGACTTACAACGTCGACAGGTTTAAATATTTTGCTGTATTTTTTTGACTTGCTTGAGGCACTTAGACCATAGTTGAAGTCATTGGCAGTTGGAACATTGGAAGTTAGTATGTAGAACACTTTTCTATAAAAATGTCAGTTTTTTTGTTTTTGGTACTTAGCGCCTTAATTAATACACGTATTCATATGTCACCGAAATATAATTTTGATGCGCTGCATAAAATGTCACGGAATCTATTGAGTTTCATTGAAGAGTCAATTTTTAACATTGGATGTCTTATAAAATAGGTACCCAATTTCTTGATAATAAGCTCGATTCAACCTGTAGATATCACGAATGTGTACACAGGAAGTAAAAGTTAAATAATTAAGTACAAGATAAAAAGAACTTTTTATATACAACGTTTTTAAATTTTCTGTTGAATCATATGAACTTGACTAGCTTAAACGATCAAAAAAAATTGTACTTGATAGAAATAATAATAAAATGTCATTTTGACAATTCATATTGATTTCCATAGTAACGCACATATATATTAATAATTTAGTTGCTAGGACCCCAGGCCCCCTAGCAATCAATAATAGTGGATTGGATTACGGATTTCTCCCGAAATAACTTTTCATACAAAACAGAATTAACTGAAAATGAATTCAATTCTACTTAAAGATGGCTAAAAGTATTAAAAGAATGCATTGGCATCGTGTTCTGATATATTCTAAAAGTTTCAAATGTCGAGCCAGTTGGGAAGTTAGTTAAAAATTGATTGCAAGATTTGTACTGGATAAACAACCACCGGACAAATAAGAATACGACCTAATGAAAACATTGTAAAATAATGAACAATAGTGACATGCATTACACGGAATTATACAAAAATTCAATTGTTCTTTTTTCAGATGCTTGCAGAAAAATATGAGTTCATTCATTGATGAAACAACTGACAAAAATTCAATCTCAAAATCCGACACCGACCTAATACGAGAACAGCGTCTTAAAATGGAAAAGAAAGCGGCAAAACTAGCAATATTAAATGAATTTCGTAATAGCACAGAGCCGATCAATTTTGAAGATATTGCAGCCAAATTAAGGGAACTGAATGTGTCCTCTACTGTGTCCACAAAAACAGACAACAAAGAAGTTACCAAAAAGAATGTTCCACAGGAAGGTCCATTAAGTGTAGCATATGCCAGATATTTACAACTCCAGCAGCAGAAATATGTTGTAAAACATGACAAATTTAAATAAAATACTTGGGGGTGAAGTATGAAGTATTCAGTTCTGTTGTATCTTTGTTCATTTTATTAAGGACCCACATGCCCAACGAAGGTCAAAATGGAGTATTTATGGTATTTTTAAAGCATTAGCCTGAACATTCCTTAAACGTTGTAGATAATCTATTTATATAATTTTGAAGCCTTAGTATCCTTTATATTTATTTTAAACATTTGATGATTGCATAAAGTATTTTTATTACATAAAATAGAATTCTTTTAAACCTCTCGATCTAATGTTTTAGAATATGGTCATATTTCAGTACATCCATGTGCAGTGGCGTTAAGATTTTTTAGATGTATTCATTTTTAAACGCATTTATAAAACCATTAGTAAAATTTATGTTGACATTATTATAGTGAAATATTTACGATTAAAAAAATATATTTATAATCTCTGTGAACCCAAATTTGACAAGAATTACACATTTTATTATTCAAAAAATGGGCAAGATTACCACATTTGAAGATAATTCTAAAGAAACTGATTATAAGCTATGTCTTTGACAATTCAAATGTGATAAAACACCCATGAATAATTATTGACCTAAGAATAAGGTAGTATTTTCTTGAAATACGCCATTTCTATTGGCATTTCCCAGTGGTTAAGCTACAACATACGGCCGTAGCCATAAGTTGATAAACGATAACTGAAGTAGGGAGTAAGATCATGTTAGCGCGTGTGTTTGAACATGTACCTAACCGAAAAAACGATTTTTTTTACTAATGGTTTTATAAATGCGTTTAAAAATTAATACATCTAAAAAATCTTAACACCACTAATGTACTGAAATATGACTATTCTAAACCATTAGATCGAGAGGTTTAAAAGAATACTATATTATGTAATAAAAATACTTTATGCAGTCATCAAATGTTTAAAATAAATATAAACGATCATAAGGCTTCAAAATTATATAAATAGATTGATTACCTACAGCGTTTAAGGAACGTTCAGGCTAATGCTTTGAAAATACCAGAAAATCTCCATTTTGACCTACGTTGGGCATTTTTTTAATTAATTAATTTCTGTGAAATGTTAAAGATGTTATTCTGATTGTAATAATTGATGTTTTGCAAATTAGATTGTCAAAAATTATCCTATATTATATATTGTGCATTATTAATTATAAAGATCCAAACAACTGTTGATAATTCACGTCACTGTTATGGCAGAAAACACTAATTCGAAATAATGACATATTGAGTTAGTTATACCAAAATGTTCCTTATTTCAAACTTTACCGTCTGGAAACCTTCTTAATAAATAAACAGTCTTTATTTTAAAGTCATCCTTTTTATGATTACTTAATAAACTCACATGATAGACCATTTCAAACATTCAAAGTCAAATTACTCAAAACTAGTATTCTCCAGTTAATGTGTTCTGCCAGAACAGACAATATTATGTCAATTTTTATTTTGCTTATAACTTGCATCTTTAAAAAACAGGAGTATTGTTGTAATTTGAAAATACAACGTAAATGTGAAACAAACGTTATAACCAGATGCAAAAAAAACATGAAAACATGAACATATAATATGTCAATGAATGTTTTCTCATTACATCTTGAGATCTCGCTATGTCCGAGATCATAATAACTGAGTTCGCCTGTAGTTACTTTACAATTTTCAAAATTGTTTTTTTACAAGTGCAAATAATTGAATAAGAAATACAGTAAATACTAAGCGCAACTTTCAAAAACAAATAAGACACATTGAACTATTTCTAAATACTTATTCACTGTTTTTTTTTTGTCCAAAAGAATAAGTTTAAATATTTTTTCAATGTGTTTTGGCATAAAAATAAGTATAGTGAAATATATTCGGTAAACTTTCCATTGGACTTTGCAATTGAGTCGTAATTATGGAGAAAGTGTAACATTTTGTATTTGCTGATGTTATAATAAGATTTGTATGTCATTAATGTTAGTTCAATTATTATTATTACATAAAATTCGCCATGACCTATAAAAAGTAAGCTGTCTTCTTTCTGGGTTATCAATTTTTACATTTACTTGCAATTGTTATGAATCTTAAGGCAAATACACCACTTTCCAGAGGCACCTAGGGGAAAAATATGAAGCTTACAATATAAGATTTTTTTTATGACTCATATTTTAAAGTGTTTAAATTAGTTAATACGTATCCAAAAACATTATATTATAATGAAAAATGTTTTTATATTTATAGATAAAAACGCCTTTAAACTACGGATTTATCAAAAATCTTTTCTGTACGTTCTGTAATGCCGGGTGGTATTTGCATGGCGGTACCCAGTGGGCCGCGAATTAAACTTTATAAACATTACCTGTCTTTTTGTTTGAAATATATTAAAAGTTGATATATCATAAAAAGGTTGTCTTGTAATTCGGTTAAGTATTTCACCATGATTCTAAGAGATGGCAATCTGTGTACAATATAATTTATTAAAAACAATTGATAGAGGTTAGTATGAGTGTAAAGTACAGTGTGTATACATGCTCATTTTCTACAGCCAGCCTTGCGCGTACGCAATTGGACATGCGCTTCTGACATACATCCAGTTATACTAAATCTTAATAATGCACATGACCAATATGTGATAATAAAATGGGACCCTTTAACGAATTTGCATTTTATAATGGCTTTTTAAATTGCAAGTTAGTCTTTGACATTCAATAAATAATATTTTTCTTTTTATGGATTTACTATTATTAATTAAAACACTTTAATATGTAAATTCCTAAAAAAAGTCTAAAATTATAAACTTTGTATTTTTCCTCTAGGTGCCTCTGGTAGGTGGAATATTCACCTTAAATTTAAAATGTCCATTTTGCTAATGAAACCACAAAGAATGTACAAGTTTACCGAAATGTGAATTACTATGACAATAGGATTAAGGTAAATAATTGATAAATTATAATATTGATCTATAAATGGAAATCTGTTTTCTTTCTGGATTATTCATTTATATATTTTGTTGCAATTGTTATGAATGATTACTATATTGTGAACAGTTAAATACTTTATTATAATATATAAATACTAATATTCAGTGTTTTCATTTACTCTTCAAATCCAAATAAATTCTCTTCTTGGTTGTGCACTCATGGCTGAGGATCGTGACAAATAAATTACACCTGCAATTGGACAATTATGTACGTCAGTGACAATCTTCACTCACTTTCAATGAATGGAATGCCTGCATAGTTTCGCTTGTAATGTATTTAGATACATTTGAACTATGTGAATAAATTTTCAAGCCATTAGAGCCAGTCATTAGTAAGCTATTAGGAAAGTAACACGAATGTGTGTGTGCACTTTGGCATAAAAATGGGAGACAAATGTACTGAATCACAAATAAATCTACTGAACTGTTGAAATTAAAATATCGTACAGATTCTCTGAAAGAGTTGAGTGTGTTCGAGTGGCATATGAGATTCAAACATGGGTGAGACAATATTACTGATGCTAATGTTAACAAAATGTGTGAGATGCTATACGGTCCGGCAAACGAAGTTGGCAGGTATGTGTGATCGATAGCTGGAGAATTAGAAATTAATCGAGAAACAATTTTACAAGCTCTAAATGAAGATTAGGTATGAGAAAGATATCTGTGAAGTTGGAAATAATGTGCTAAGTCACAGTGTGGGTTTCTGGCCAAAAAAGCGATAACCTAATTAAATCATCCTGCCTAAATTCCTGTGTTCATTCAAGTTCATGACTTTTTTTATAATAAGTCGTTTTATCCACTAATGCAAAATGGTGTCCAACATTGACACCTTGTATCATCACTTTTGACTAGTGACATGCGTCATCATGTACGATTTACTTGAAACATGCTAGTCAGAGACTGTCTGTAAATCAGTCGTGCACCATTTCCTCTACCCATGCAACGTCATTCGTGAACTCTCTAAAGACAGAAACAAGTCGGAGCGTTCTTTGTGAATGCGTTTAATGAGAAATTTTGAAAACTAATAACCTAATCAATCAGAACGAAACGTGGAATATAATTGATATGAAAACCTACGTTCACATTTAAGTGACTCCCATGACTATATATTTTTTACTGCAACTTGAGAGTGTCAGTGCTCGATCGTGCGGGATGGAGGAAGTTTTTGAAGGAGTAATTTTAATTTGAAAGTTTGATTGTGTTCTTTAAGGGCGGACGTGCTCAGCGTGGGTCAAAATGGAGCTTTTTTTCTATTTTCAAAGCATGATCCTGGACATACCTTAAACATTGTAGATAATCTATTTATATAATTTTGAAGCCATATTATCCTTTATATTTATTTTAGACATTTGATGACTGCATAAAGTATTTTTATTACATAAAATAGTATTCTTTTAAACCTCTCGCTCTAATGTTTTAGAATATAGTCATATTTCAGTACATAAATGTGCAGTGGTGTTAAGATTTTTTACATTTATTAATTTTTAAACGCATTTATAAAACCATCAGTATAATTTATATCGAAATTATTATAGTGAAATATTTACGATAAAAAATTATATTGTAATCTCTGTGATCCCAAATTTGACAAGAATTAGGCATTTTATTATTCAAAAAATGGGCAAGATTAACATATTTGAAGATAATACTAAAGATATTAATTATAAGCTATGTCTGACCATTCAAGTGTGATAAACATCTTACGAATAATGATTGCTTTATAATAATTATTGACCTAAGGATAAGGTAGTGTTTTTTTGAAATACGCATTTCGTTTGGCATTCCCCAGTGGTTAAGCTACAACATACGGCCATAGCCATAAATTGACAAACTATAATTGAAGTAGGGAGTAAAATGATGTTAACGCGCGTGTTTGAACATGTACCGTTAAATACCGTAAAAAAAAAAAATTCGTCTAGGTTTCGGCGTAACACAATAATAAAATTATCCATTCAAATATCTTTAATAGTAGGTATTTTATAATAAAGAATAAAATTAGACGTAGTTACCAATTTATTTTCTAAGTAAGACCTTTTTACTTAATTTGCTAGTGAATCATTTAAATTCAAGTTGAACCAATTGCGTAGGTATACATGATATTATTATAATATATTCATCACTGCATTTCATCGATTATGGAAAGTAAATCAGATTGATGCAGACGGAAGGAGACTTGTAAAAACCTTTAATTTCAGTGATGGCAATGGTGAGGCAAAGGACGAGAAGAGAGAGATAGCACGTCTACTTATGAGTGTGTTAAGTTATGCAAATGTTAAGCTACCCACATTTTTATATTAGATACACATAGACATTATAAATTTAGCATGTTTTGCTTGATGTACCGCACAAAATGTTGAATAATAATAATAAATGGAATATATAAAACATTATTTTGAAAATGTCAGAAACATACTTATTAGAAAAAATCTTGAAATAAATATTTTGCCGGGCGGGACTCCATATCCATTGGATTCCGGCCAATGTGCTTTATCAATTTAACCAGCTTACAACAAAATTACCTTATATATTATAATTGTCTTGATTTATCCATAATGCTTTAGAGACAATATGTTTAGGAGAGAGCAGGACAGGGAGAAGACATACTAAATGGGGTAAGGTCAAAGAAAAGATAATGCGAATGCAAATTCTAAATTTGAAAAATAAAGTAATCATTTATAATAATCAGGCCGTGAAAGAAAACAACTGATAGGATACTCTCTAGTTTGACAAATTCTTACAGTGCGGTACTAGCATATCGAGTATATAGAAAGTATTAAATGATATTATTAATTTTTAACGGATTAATCCAAAGGTATAGTCAGATAGGAAACACTATTTTGAAAAGGAAACGTAAAAACAAAAGTAACGTATCACATTTTTTAAATATAAGTAAACTTTGGATTGATAACTAACCATATAGAAAAAACACAATAAGATCTATCAAATAAAGTATGACAATAGCCGCGTACTAACTGAACGAGCAGCCTCGTGAGGCAAATGCTCGATCAGTAAGTCAGCTCGCAACTCGCTCGAGGCAAACGCACATGCTGCTTCGCCCGAGCATTGCCGCGGTTGATCCAAGCGTCAGTTTTTATCGATGCTCAAAGGTGTCTCGGTACGATTGTCACGAGCACTCAGGAACGTAATATTTATGCATTATGGATAAATATCAGTGTTTGAAGCTGATACAATTATATGGTAACAACAGACGACTTTGGAACTCACAATGTTCAGAATACACGAATAGGGGGCTTAGGGAAGATGCGTGAAGAAATGTAAGCCGGGAAATGAACCACCCGTATCGGATCTGAAAACGAAAAGGAGCCCTTGATGGGATCATTCAGAAAGTTAACAATAATCTTTCTCGTGGAGTAATTATTTCTTCACGGAAATTTGTGTCACTCTTACGTATTTCAAATTCACTCTTCGACAGTCATGTAAAATTTTCTTCTTTATCTTAAAAAATCTTCTTAGAAAGTCTTAAAAAATCAACAAAGTGGCGTTGATACCAGATGAAGGTCTTCCACAGGAGACCACCTCAAAGGGCGGATCGAACCATCATCTTTCCCAAAACACCACAGCCTACGTCCACTCTTCGCGGTTCTCGCAGCCCTCGGCCGAGCGGAGCCCGCCTCAAAATCCGAAATTCAAATTCGTCCACGCTCCCGCCAAAACAGACGCGGTCTACCGATAGCGCCGCCACTACTCAATCCGTCGGTAAAACAGGGAGGTTCACGACCGAGAGCGCCAGGACGCCGAATCTGACGGTTGGACGCGCGGGAAAATCTCTCTTGCCCCTGACGCCGAATAAACAGCATGGACCGCCAAATCTCTCTCGCATCGGACGCCGGACAGCTAGCATCGCCCCTGCTCGCCTCGGACGCGAAGCCAAGCCAGCATCTTCAATTCTCCAGCCAAAATGACCGCATCGGCGCCAAGCATCCCAAGCCACAAGATCTCAAGCTAACAGCCTGCAAAAACCGCGTCTACAACCGCCAACGACAATACCCTGCAAATAACTAACTGCGACAATATAATAAACACCAGCCTCATCAGCATACATGTGCGTTTCTCTCATTCCACCCCGCTTCTGGCCTGCTAGTGATACGGCCGTCACCATTCTCCTCGACTGCGAAAGGCCGGTATCAGCGTTTAGATAAGAAATAGTGTATTATCCAATACACAATCAATCAAAAAATAGAAACATGGATGAGGCAGAACCATCAGCTATCCATCACTGCTTGACAAATGAACGAGTTCAGCGATGACGTGCTCAAAAAAGTCAGGAGACTACAAAGATTGCCAGACTGATGCAGCTCACAAATAAAGAATTGAGTGAAACATCAGGGCAAAATGGTGGGAGAAAACATTGACGTAAACGTGTGTTTTGAAAAAGGAGTGAAGGGAGACAGGGAGAACATTTAAGCCATATCCAAGAATTGATAAGTGGCACTGCCATCTGGTAGTTTCCTAGTTAACTAAAAGTTATGCACCATATTTTTTCATATAATGTATTGAAATATACATATTTATAATATATGATTTATAAATAATAATATGTAATGTTTAATACACTTACGTTATAGGTTACTTTTGTTACAGTTGCATAATAGTGCATTTTAAATATCTATATGTCATACCACAGAACTGAGTAATAAGATATGCGAAAGCCAGTCACCATCGACCAAGAATTTGAAGCCAGCAACGCAAGAAATACTAAGCCCGTTTAGTGTCTTCGAATATTGCCAATATTGAATGCGCGTTTCGTTTATGTTAGAAACTTTAATGCATATTATGATACATAATGTAAATATTGAAAATAACATATTCTTTATCACATGGTTGTTGACTATACTACTACTACCACTACAACTATGACTTATAGATATACCTACCTAATATAATGTTTTCCTAATTCCCACCAATAAATAGCTGGCACTACATAATATTACTAATAAAAATCATAAAATTATCTATACTTACATGATTCCAATATATTACACAAGGAATTATAAATCTGGATCTATGTAAAAGAAGTGCCTATGTCAAAATTGTCTAATATGTACTAAGCGCAATACATTGGGGTCCATTGAATGGAAATTATATTAATAAATAAACTTTTTACAAAGAATGTTGTCACTTGTTAGCCATTCGCCCAACCCATTGGGTCTTTACGCTACTACGTACTTATCTATAAAAATCATTAATATCCTAAATGAATTAAATAACAGCATTTATCTATAGTAAAAGTTAAAGTAGGTAGGTATTGCCATCTTTCTATTTTCAATAATGCCTACTTACTAAAGGTTTCAAATCAACTAGTCCATTGTCCACACCCAAAATTTATGTGTGTAAGAAACATTTGATCTGGTTTTATATACAAATATAAATATACATATTAATACAATAAGAGAACATTTTTCACATAATTTTTTTATTCAAATTTTTTACAAAGATTATAGGAATCTGAATAAAACATTTGAAACCATAATATTCTAATAATAAAGATAATCTCCTAATATAATATTTTACCAATTACCACCAATAGCTGTTGATAATTTATACCATTAAAGTGCAATATTACTTACTAATATACTAATACTAGCTAATACTAATATATTACACAGGGAATTATAAATATAATATTATTTATTTATAATATTTAACAAAATATTGCTATTTCGGTAACTTACAATATTAATGTCTAAATAAAACACTTAAAAATACGTAATAAAACCATCATAATACAAGGAACACACATTAAAAAATAGGTAGGTAAGTAGATTATAAATACAATCACATCGTATAGGTATATTATGTATGTAGTTTCAACATTAAATTATTTAAAAGCAATAAAGACAAAGACATCTCATAAAATTCGTATTGAATCTAATTGGAACAGCAAACTAGCGCCACATGTTGTAGAATACGCATTCCACGGTGAAATGTTCAACGAAGAACTCGTCATTTGATTAAATGTTGCACGAACTCATGTTTCACGTACTGCGGCACAAGAATAAGTGTTCTACGTTGAACTGTTTACGTACAAATTTCCGGATACGATCGTGTTTATTCTGCGAAAAAGCACTAAGTCAAAATTTTGCTGTTTTGACTTAATGATGAGGTAATCTTATTAAGAGTACGCTCTATAGTCTACAAAAACACACACAGTCATATCTATAAAACTGGCGAAGATAATTTTAGTCAAAAAGACATACATCTATTCAGAGAAAAAGCACTAAATGGACTTAGTGCATTTGCTTCTCTCATTCTCAGGCTATTATTCACAAAATTCTGCGTGCGAAACTGCACTAAATCATACTCAAAGCAATATCGCAGAAAGGAATTTGCCTTTTATATACATAAAAAAAGTTAAGAACGTCCAAACTTTCAAACTCGATTATCTCAAAACTAGTATTTTTGACTTAATGCTTATTCGCAGAATACCCACGATATGCTGCAGAAACTTCATTGACGGCCATTGTTGCTTTATCTCAAGTCACGTGTACACACAAAATACATCGGGCCCACTTGCCTGACACTGATCGTACATTGCCCAGCAACTGGGCAATAGTTTCACCATCTTTTTGGCAATTGTATCAGCAATCTGCAATTTTTGATGCTCGTTTACAGGCCCCGTAAGGACCGGAGATGCTTGGATGATTTTATTTGGCTTGACTCTTGTATAACCTGATTTGGCCAAATAGCCACCAGTGAAAGGAATAATTTGGAAAGGTCCATCACCAGTGAAAACATCAAGGATCGAAATTGAAAATCACCAGCGCCCGTCAACCTATGCCACGCGGAAGGATATTTGGTGGCAAGCCTCGAAAATAGCGATTTATTACAATTACAAACAAAGACAATTATCTTGACATGATAACCAAAATGTAGAATGAAATCCCAGACTGATTTCATTCTATGAAAAAAGTCGCATTTGCTCTTTTAATTGTTTTCGGTACAACTATGAGCAAACATTCTCAATTATGAAATATATTATAAACCCGCAATGACATTAATATGGACGAATCATCTGGAAAAAAAAATGACACTCACTTTATTGTCTGCCGAATGGCATAATCTGTTCTAATGCCATTACAATAAAGGTGATATTGCTATCAATTCCTGATACTTTTTGTTGGGTTTGCCGAATGGTTCGGTTCTAACGGGTTCGCTCAAATGAACATTGACATTAGAAACACTGCTCTAACGCCATCACAATAAAGGTCATATTGCTATAAATTCCCGATGCGTGATATTGCATAATGGAAATTGCGTGACATGTACCTATACATGCGAATTTACTTGCTAGCTACTGTATTGAGTGCGTTGTCCATTAATAATGTCATTGTAAACCCCTATCAAAATCGTTTAACTGAAGAAAATTCGGAAATGTGCATAAAATTAAAAACTTCAAACTATGAAACAAATATTGTTAGCTTCCAAAATTAAAAATTACAATATATAAGCTAATGTTTATATATTGTAATTTTTATGTAGCATCTGTTATTATAGTTAAATAAAATTACAATAGATTTACTAGTTTTATTTCAGTGGCACGCTGAGTGTCCAGTACTTTGGATTACCTGTTTTTTCGCACGCCAATGCATTTGGGTTGCCGATCGCTGATCTGATCAAGTGAAGGATACTATAGGTATCTCAATGTATTCAACTACGTGGCCAATGAAATATAACTGTGACTTTAACCTCGACAAGGGACACGAAAATGAAGAGTAATATTCCATTCGCATAATTTGTCTTTTTTTCTGTTCTACAGCAGGCGGGGTGGGGTGTCTGGACCTGAGGATCCCATCTCGGGTGGGTGCCAGACCCAAATGATTATTTAGTTGCAAATACAATAGAACCTTGGTTATCCGGATTTATTTTTAACCATAACTTTGTATTTGTATAGAATTTAAAATAATAATCAGTAAAAAGTGAATTTTTCAAAAATGCTTTTAAAAAAGTTTAATCTGGAAGCAAAGAAGATATTACTTTTCCGATTGTCCAGATTCATCATTAACTGCACTATCGTTGCTCCTGTTCTACTGTGAATAATAAAAAAAAATATTGCACTATTTGAAGATAGATTGTCAGTTAAATGCTCTGGATATCATTCTGTTTACCCAAGTCAGAATTCGCCTCATGTGTGAAGTCATCGTTATCGTCAAAACACATGTTGTCAAATGAAGGTCTGCAGATTGGTTGAATGCAACTGAACAACAAATGCGACAGGTCGACTCTTCTAAAATGTTGCGAGTGCCGAGAACATGCCAGCCCGCATTTGCGCTCGATGCGGCCATTTGTATCTAGACGTCACTGGGTACTGCGATAAATGCTGCACTGTGCATGGATATTATGCCTAATAATTGACGGATGAATCCAATATTTTCGCCTTCTACTTAAAATCCTGCGGTACTAACATATTAATCGCTGTTTCAGCGTCCAATGACATATTTTCGTAATGGCGCTGGCCAGAGTACTTATTATTTTGACATTTCGAGACGCGAATTCTGATATGAGTGCCGGCTAGAAGTGACATAATTTTTTTACACAAAGTGATGGATGTGGAAAAATAAAACCAAATATATTCGAAGTTCTTGGCTCATATTTCGCCAAACACGTCAATGTTTATTTCAAATTTTAATAATAATATACAATCTATAAAAACATTTCACCTTTAAGAAACTGATATCAATTTAAAAACATTTTACATTTTTTTTCACTGAGCAGTTAACAACGAAAGGTCAAAATGTGCACACCTATCCCTCACATCCTAACAAATGAAAATTTGATCAAAAGGCATCATGCAATTAATAAAAACATTCCTGGCACTATTGGCAGATTGAGATATGAGGTGTCGATTTTCAAAACCCACAATTTATAATATATGGTAAGTGCTGTTTTTCAAAGTCAAACATAACTGGTTAACATTTGTATCGTTTTTAAATTGTATTGTATCCTCAAATTACAACAATATTGATATAATACTTGATAAACTCTAATAAGCAAAATAAAATTTGACATATCAACATTTGTTCATTATAAATAATCGGTAAATCTTTGTGATTATTGACAGAGTGAAGAATAGATGCACAATATATAATATAGGATAATTTTTGACAATCTAATTGCAAAACATCAATTATTATAATCAGAATAACATCTTTTTCATTTCACAGAAATTATTGTTTAGTCAATATTACGCTTAAAAATTATTCCATTATTCTCAATCATATTTTTTTTTTTTACAAAATTGTTGGTTTTGTAAGAATAAAAAGAAATTAAATAAGAAATTAACATAAAAATGCCTCATGAGACGAAAAGTATATGAAGTAATTAATAATACACAAATTGAATAAAAAGAAAGGTACACCCAATTCTCTTTTTTCATGGTCCAAGAAAACTGACTGTATGATGTAAAACATTTTTTTTTGCTTGAACATGGTTACAAAAAAATAACAGTATTATTAAATATTTTGTGATTTAGCAAATTTCAAGATGCAGGTGTTCAGGACTCATGCATGACATTTTGACATATTTATGTTGCTCTTCTGTTTCGATTTTATTTCGTCTCCGGTTTTTGTTTTTGAAATGTCTGTTTCCCGAATTTAACACGATCAATGATGAGAACATGACTGGCTGTCCATAAAAGTTTGATAGTGACAATTACATATTTTACGTGGTTTATTATTGGTGCCAGTCAATGACTAATGCCGGCAAAAATCAGCAGTAAACGGACGTGTTTATTGTGAAGTAAATGAATATATTTTCTTATGTTAAATTTAATTTAAATCGCAAACCATGTCACTTTATTACTTATTATGTATGTAAAATATGAAACTATTTTTATAAGTACCTATATAAATAAAAAATATATTCGATTTATTTTTGAGTTGAGAGAATTTTATATTTTCAGTTGAATTTAAGTAATGGAACCTTTCTTCCATTTTTATCTGTGCACCTTATCTTTTTTTACACGATTTTTTTCACGGTAGCCTCTGGAACGTATTCCCTGTGCAAAAAGAGAATCGGGTGTACATATTATAATTCTTGGCATATGCCATACAGCAATATAACAATGAACAAATTTAATAATATATATTCTTTTTAACACTACAAGAGACCATGAAGAAAATGGCAGTAGTGTATTTAGTAGTAATAGATGAGAAACAATCACAAACACCCAGGCTTTGAGAAAATCACATATATATTGTGACCTCACCGAGTTCGAACTCGGGCCCCCTGGATGAAAGACCAGCGCCTTACGCACTGGATTATGAAGCATTATAGCATAATTTTTTACAATTGACATTAGGAATAAAAAATAATAGATTACATTGCATTTGGATTGGGGCAAAGAGGGAAAGAGTATTAATAAAGATTATCAATATTTGATCATTTAATTTGCAAAAGTATTGTAAAGACGTATGGCTGTTTGACGATCAAATAATATTCTCTCATTCCTTCCCTCTACTCCTTACACAACCTGAAAATATATTAGCACTCATATTTAGAGCAGATAACAATATAAAGTTACACTCATTGTACATAGTACAGTAAAAAAAAAATGAATAAATATTACATTAGGAAGGGACTTTTTATTCACAAAAAATGCCTTTGTTGAAAGAATATCATGCTGACCAGAAATATTATATTTGTTTAATGACAACACTGTCATAAATGGGAATGTTTCTTTATTATAAAATTTCATGAAGAAGTTAATTCATTTTCATGGATTATAGAGCTACATTAACACTGGAGGGTTTCGGGGTAACCTGTTCAAAATACAGTTTAGATTATTAGTAAAATAAAAAATATGAAAACCCATTTTTAATCAGATTCTGTTTGTTTTATGCAGTACAATCGGTACAAAAACTTATAAAGTAATCGAGTGAAATTTTTCACTGGTTTTCTTAAATTTTGCTCATATATATTTTACTTATAAAATGTTATACTTATACAGTTTTCATTAGGAAATAAATATTTTTCAAAATGTACTAAGTATATATTTTGAGATTTCTCATTAAAATAAAGACATTATCTTTAATATTGACATTCGTGGAAAACCATAACTGCGTCGGCCGTATGTTGCGTACAAAAACAAATGAAAATAATACATTCCCTAAAACAATCCACACACACTTCCGAGATAACTTGTTACATATTATTTTTGTACATTTACAGAAGGGCAGATGTAGAAAGTTTAAAAATATAATTAATCTCCTTTGTAATAATGTTTTCTTATGTTATGTAGTTTTAGTATGTTTCCCGATAGCAGATACTTAACAATATTTTTGCATGACTTAGTGCAAACATCTTACGAACTAAAATATCTCTACTTGTGTTGATAAAGTTTAATTAAGTTGCATTAGGTAAAACAATAATTGAATACGACTAATTCATGCAAATTGGTAATCTCAAAATAAACACGCAGCTTAAGAAAATGTTATGAAAAGTAAAAAACAGGTAGAGTAGGTATACATAATATATTGGGAATAATAATGGCAACCTTAATACGTGTTAAAATATGAGTTTCAAAAATAGAAGATGAAGATGTGAATATTGTGTAATATAATGTATTATTACCAAATACTATAGTGTCTGTGAGAAATATTTTAAAGATTGGCATGCAAGGCATAATTAATTAGATTTTATTTAATTAATAAAAAAGGCAATTTATTGATGGCAAAATAATTAGATTTCACCAAATTTTAATGAGGTATTTAAATAATTGATTTATTAATTTATTTAGATAATTGCTCTGATATTTGACAAATTTCACAATTAAATGAGAATACATCAAATTAACATATAATCCATAATAAAATTTGAAGAACCAAAACCTGATAAGCTGTTGGAGCTTCAGAATACATAGGCTCATTTTCTATATACCTATATTATAATATATATGCTGTGAATACATTGATATGTTGAAAATTTTCAATGTTCAGGACCAGTGGCGCACCCAGGGGGGGCGGGGGGGGCAAGGGGCCCTGGCACCCCCCAAAAATGAAAAATTATCAGAATGATTTTAAACATTGAAATTGAAAGCCAATAAACTATACCTTTGGGCTTAGACAAATAAAAACACGGCAAAAAAATGATTTGTAATAATTCTCCAGCACCCTTTTTAGAAAAATTTCTTAGATATTAATTTCTAACACAAAAATTTCGAAACACTAATGTCAGGTTTTTTAGAAACCCAATTCCTAATGGAACTGTCAAAAAATTCTCGGTGTCCACCCGAATTCCGGAGTGGTGTAGGTCATGGCTGGGGAGGGCTGACAAGGCTCTAGTCTGGGGGCCCGGGCTGTGGGGGGCCCGGCGTGTTGGGTTGACCAGATAAGTGAGATAAACACACATCAAAAATTAGCTTTAATAGTAAAAAAAGTCGCCTGCGGCGCTATTATACTTCATGTCCATGAACATTTTCAATTATTTATATAATTGTGCAATATATTTTTTGATTATTATGTGTCAATACTCGACAGCTCCATTATTGAAGTAGATGTATTAAAAATCGCCAATAATTCACTGTATAAGTACCCTTAATTTGAACTAAAACACAATTTGAAAAACGTTAATGTAGTTTTCCCACTACCTTTAATCTTAGCGGTAGGTAGGGGGCCCCCCAAATATCCTAGCCTGAGGGCCCGCTTCAGGATGTGGGGACCATGGTGTAGGTACACCGAGTGCAATAGACAAAAGACCGATAAACGAGAAATTAGGCTGTGAAGAAGAAAAAGATCCTATGGGACTAATTTGCATTCTCCTCCTTGGGCCCCCCCCAATATTAAATCCTGGGTGCGACACTGTTCAGGACAACTCTTTTAAGTTATGGGGCCACACGTAAACCTGGGTTATTGTTGTGTTTGTGGTACACGTAAATATTATATTGAAATGATCATTTCAATATATCATTTTTTTACACCGCATTATTAAATCATATAAATTAATAATAGATATACTAAGCACTTTACATATCTAGTAAATTTAATAAAAGAAACCAAGGTGCCCAATTTAAAAAAAAAAGAATTTTGAGTTATCAAAGTATCACTGTTGTACACTGAAACAAACACATGCTTTCCTGAGTCATTGAATAAAAATCACATTTGGTAATAAAATACACAACCTTTGAAATTTAATCAAAAGTCTGCTGCATATAGTATGTTTAATCAACATTTATTACATATATAAAATTAGGTTTCAAAACCTTGATCTTTTTATGGTGGACTGGGTATTAGATTACTAAAACAGAAATTGAGAATCTGCAAAAAAAAATAAACAAGCATTTATGTAATACATAATAATATACTCATAAGCCAGTGAAATAGTTTACTATAATATAGATTATAGGCCATTCATTTTTACAATAGAGATATAGGTAGGTACCTACACAATTGTGTAAATCGGATATTTTATAATATAACATATAAACGTACACGAAATAAATTATGTAATTAACAATTTAATTTAAATCGTATGATACAGTCAGCCAGCTCAGCATGAAAATGTGGACATACTGGACAAAAGCTTAAATTTTTCCCACATGTTACTTTTGGCTATAGCTTTTAATTTTTGGTAGGAACCACCTCCTCTGGCAGCCGTCTTGAAATATAACTTTAGTACTAATATCGCGGATTCTAAAGCACTTAGGTTTACAATCTTCTAGTAGAGTCTAGCCCCAACCTTCTGGATTAGGTGCGCACTGTCCACTGTACTCTCTATGTATCATACTTTAACCAGATATGCACCCCGCTTTGCGTGTTGCACTAGTGTTCATATTTAGGGGAAGTTGTATTATCTTACGCTTCTGGAAAAACAATAAGTGATTGTTTTACCTATACCAAAAACAACCAAAATTTTCACATTTTGACACAAGGCAATAGAGTTTGGCAAGGGGGTTAACACTATATTAGTGTTACGCTCTATACAGTTAGTTTATCTATTTCCGAAGATCATCCTGTAAGTGGATGAGCAACCTGATGTCTACTATTTATATTGGTTCCTCGGAGAATAATCAATAATTTATTTTTGCGCATTTTGCAATTGCATATATGCAATAGAATACAAACAGTTCCTCTTTTTTAGTGGGGTATTTATTATAAGAGGTCGGCCCAAGTGGCAGCAATCTTTCTCCGAACATCCATTCCTCGCTTATCTCTAGTCGAATATTTGAGGCTGGTTGCTATGTAATTATTCTATAATATATAAATTCTTTTGGAGTTGTTATAGATGTATTGTGGAAAGAATACCCGATCTGCATAAAAAAACCGATGTCTCAATGTTGGTAGTTGGAAAGACGTGCACAACAGCTGCTCTATCTAGAAGCTTTATATAAATGAAATCAGGTGTATTGTTAGGGAAATCCTAGTCCAGAATGTTCGTATAAAATCAAACTTCTTTTAACAAAGTTTTCTATCATCAGATTATTAAAGGGGAGAAAGGACGGTTTTCTTAACAGAAGAATATGGCCATATCACTCGCCTTATGCTGCACTACACTACATGCAGGTGAGAGAATAAATAAATATATATCTTTTGAGAAAGAACTCTTTTCAAATTTTTGTAAATGATATACAGGTGCAAGAATAGCATTATCGTTAGTGATTTAACATTTTGTGAATAAATGACGCATTTAAAAGTTGTCTATTTATTTGTAATTCCGTGACCGCAAAAATGTATTTAACAAAAGTTTAGAAAGTACTTTAGATGCCGGAATATTGTAATATAGTTATATTTCAAGATTTTTAATTTTGTTTAAATTCAAGATGGCTGCTGGAGGTGGTGCCTATGAAAAATTGAAAGCTATGTACATGAAAAAAATTTGATGTTTTTGTCTAGTGTCCACATTTACGCAAAATTTGTTGTTAAGAAGGTGCCTAACTAATCTAGTAATCAAGTGTTTTAATGGGAATCAAACGATGCAATAAAAAAATACAGTTAATGTTTGTAGATGTCAATAAGTTACAATGCCAGTATTAAATTTATAAATAACAATGCCACATTCTATTATAACACACCTGTCACTAAAACATGTCTTGCTACACATAAAAAAGTTTTACATCTTCTTGTATTTGTGATAGCTTAAAGTACGTACTCCATAGATCTTTGTATTGTTGGAAAGGCACCAGGGGGAGACAGCATACACCCTGAATTGCTCAAGTACAGCATGAGTGAAATCTTGAACCCGATGTTTCATCTGATGCCAAAGGTGTGAGAAGAAGAGCGCTGTCCGAGGGACTGGGTGTACGGTGAAATTGTCACACTTCACAAAAAAAGAAGGCAGCCCTCTTAACTACGTAAATTACCGAGGCATTACGCTACTCAGCGTTGATGAGAATAAGGGACCCGATAATGCACATCCTCAGGAAAAACCAGACCAGTTTTTTACCTGGATGAGTGTGTCCAAACCAAATCCACAACTTTCGATATCTTCTCCAGCAGAGCTATAAGCTGAACAGTCCGTTGGCCTGTTATGTTGTGGGTTATGAAAAAGCTTATGACAGTCTGCACCGCCCCTCCCTCCGGAAGATACTGGTATCATACGGGATCCCTCCCAAGATCGTCACCAATATCAAATCCCCGCATGAGAATAGCGAATGCTGTGTCAGAATTGGTGACACCTTCACAGAATGGTTCGGGATCACGACTGAAGTCAAATAAGAGTTGACAATTAGTCTTGCGTTGGTTTGAAAACTAAGGTTTTGTGCAATATCACAGCGTCCTGAACCAGATTTACCCCTGATTAGTGACAGGAGAACATCTAGATTGTCAACAGCTTCAAATACCTGAGGGTATACTCACTTTGGGAGTAATGAGGAGATTAAGAGACAAAACCAAGCAGCCTGTCATCGCGCTGAGAGTAAAAAGGCGACGTTGAACATGGCTCATGCCTGTTCTTCAAGTCAACCAGTATCCGGCGTCTTGAAAAGCCGCTAAATACTATCTTAGGAGTATATACGGGATGCCGTCATGTTTTGGAATGATGCAAGAAGACTGGTGAACGACATAGATTCTTGGAGACGCTGTGTGGTGCCCATATGCTCCAGTTAAACATGACCGAAGATAAAGAAGGTTGTCGATATGATAACCAATTTAAGTAATGATGGATTCATTAAACTTATTTCATTGTAGGCCACACATTGCATGATATTTTAGTTGAGCTCTTTTTATTTCACAAGCACCTAATTGAAGCCAATAGGCAAAACATCTTCCAGAGACATCAATGTCAATCAGGATTTTTTAAAATTTAACTATCTTAAAATTTGACAGCTGTTTGTTCAATTGCTAAACACAGTTTTTATGTGGATATGAATAATATGCAATTTTTAATTATTGGACATTTACAAAAACAGACAAAAGAGCGTTAACTTAAAATACACAAATGGTGAGCACGAGATACGAGATTCTTAATTAAAACAGTAGTACATTAAAACAATAATGTTCATATTTTGAAAAATATTAAATAATAAAAAACGCTATAGTATTAATTACAGCTAAGTTTTGGTTAATAATGGATAGATAAGAACAAATTACATATGAGATTGTTTAAGAGAATTATACTTGTCTTGCTATTGCATTTCGATATACACAATATTTTTATGTTGAATAAAAGATTGGTGTACATATTATATACATATTACTTTAAAAAATACTGTAAATATTATGTTGTTGCAATGGGAGGAATAATGTTTATAGGGGAGATATTAATTGACTATCTTATGAAATTAATTAAAAATATAATGATTTTATTATAGACAATTACATGCATCAGTCTATTATTTGCACTTTAAAATTACTGGTAAAAAAATCACAAATTAACGACCCAAGTTGTTTTAAAACAGCCATGGCTGTATGGACAGGGGATTTTAAAAGAAAATGTGTTTCCATGTAGTCTTCAAATAAAATAATTTATAATGGTTTGAAAACAAAGTTTTTATTAATTCTTCAAAATTGTACAATTAACAAAAATGTTGTTTCCAAGCCATTATAATGCAGTTCTACCATGTAAACGACAGTTAAAATAATTAGATGACCGAGTGGAATATACAGTGACAAAGACATGCTGTTTGAACGATTTGGAATTAGATTTGTTGTCGAATCTAAATACAAAACTGGGACTGATTAAATTTAATACTGCTGTAACGTTCTTTAAGATTTTTAATAAGAATTAATATTATTTTACACATTTTTAATTAAGAAATTAGCAATTCTAAAATAACGTAATTTTAACAAAACCATGAGAAACCAAGGAAAAGTTAGCAAAATAATATGTGTCGCCACTGACAACTCAAAACACTGAGGTAGAAAAGGGAAGAGTGATGAAGAGGGCTGAATGATGCATGGGAACATAACCAAGAAATACAAATACAGATGGCCTGAAGGAACCTTTTCAAGATGTGAGTAGTCCTATCCAATGGACATAACAATGTAAATATGCCAGAGGAAGAATATGCATTCTGTAATATAACTCCACAAACTGTTTTCAGATATGTAATGGTAGAAGACATGTGGAAATTGAAAAAAAACCTCCATCATCGAAATGCGAAAACTAATTGCCTCTTCCGAATGCTTTTTTGGTCTATAATATTATGTGATTGAATTATTCCTACAATAGTTAATGTCATTAAGACAGTTGCCCATCTCTGTATTAAAACAATGAAAGGTTTACAATACATTGCCTGAACCCAAACAATTTATCGTGCTTTTCTGAAATGTTTTATGGCTTGTCCTACTGCCCTGCTTATGACATAATCGTTTTATCATAGAAAAGATGAGAATAAAAAACATTTGACATTTAATTCAGCAAATTTAAATTAATTTTTTTGATTCTGTATTTTGTGGGGTTGCTGTCAAAAGTTGGTAAGTCAATAATTTAGGTATTTAGACTTAACCATGGATTATGTGTATAAAACATGCACATAAATCACAAGGAAATTAGAATTATGTATGATTTTAGAGGACATGTCGAACCTCAGATTGCAATTACTCCATAACTTCCCAACTTTTGGCAGTAACCCCATGATTTACAACACAAATCCATGTCAGAAATTTCCAGATATTAACACAAAAAGTGCTTCAAGAACTTTTTTGAGGAGGTAAATGAAAATAAATAAGAGACAAACATAAAACAAGAATTGGACTACTATTAAGTACACAAAAAAAGAGATATCACATTAAAAACTATATATAAAATAAAATATAAAAATTGCTGTTGACAAATTCAAATCAATTAATTTTTTTCGAGATTCAAGATGTACAAAAATAAGAAAAGAGAAAAATTATGGCATGATAGTATGTACAAAAATAAATAAATTAAAATCCAGTACAATGAAATCACAAAACGACTCTATGTTAAATGAAATAAATACAAAAGCATCGCAATCACAATTATTATTCAATAATTATTGAATCGAGTTAAAATTAATACCGTGTAAGTTTATTGGTGAAGTGTGAATGTTCATATTCTCTTCAACAAACCTTGGACGATTCACATTTGGAATACTGGAGGCAAAGTCAACATGGCGAGAATCAATGAATCCCATCATACCTACTGGATGCGGGGGGCAGAGAAGTGTCAACTGTTGATCCTGAACGCTGGGTAATTCCTCACGGATCTCCGGAGGTGGCGTGGAGTGTTCTTGTTTGATTCTATTTTTTATACTAGGCCTGTTATTCGGGTATCCTTTCTTTTTATATTCTAACCACAGTGTTCTATTATTGACACCAAACATTCTAGCTGCTTTACAAAAACCAATTCCGCCAAATCGAACAGCTTCTAACGCACGTTGAAAGTTTTCTTCGGATTGTGGGTTTGACGTTCTACGTCTTTTTGGTGGTGGCAAAATTTGTTGACTATCTGCTAAAACATTCGTTAATACGTTGGAACATGACGGGCCAGGTGACGTGTCGTCCATTTCGTCTACTTGAGATTGTGTTTGTCCTTGCGCTTGATAATCATAAGGATTGATCACTGATGGCATGCCAAAAGAATGTATACTATTCTCTTGCGAAGAATGTATATTGTTCATATTGATTGATGATATACTGTGTATAGAATTTGCTTGGCAGGATGCTGTGTATCTTGGATATCCATGGTCCATTAACGTCCATTGTGAAGCTGAAATTTAAAACCAGTTAAACTGAAGTACAATTCCAAAATTAAATTGTATGTTAAGGTAACTATTCTATGATATGACTGTTGAATTGATAACATAAAATTTTTATATTTTCCATCATAGCATTACAGGGATTAATTTTAACGCTTGTACACACATGAAAAATGCGCTTTACAGTTTGCACAACTGCCAGAATATCTTAACCCTTTGATTAGTATCGCCGCACGTATGCGGCGACACTGTAGTGATCCAAATAGAGTATCGCCGCGTATGTGCGGCGACACCGTTTCATTCGAAATTTTCAATAATAATAGAATAATTTCGATGTAATTATTATTTACAGACAACACAAATACATTTATCATCAATTTTTAGATGTTATTATAAAATAAATATTTGTTTCTAGTGAGAAAAAAATACGTAAATAAACGCAACTATTACGAACAAAATCTAATTCCGTAAAATTCCTACATCCCCTTTTATTCTCTTTTGAAAAAAATTTTAAATTCTACCATCAGAAACAGATGTTCTGTCGAAGATTCCAGGCCCAAATTGGAAACAACTATGTGTTCAAAATTTTATAAATTATTACGAAAATATTTTTTTATGCATAGCAATTTCAGTTTTCAGTTCTGTTTGGATCCCAAATATGTAGAAATTCATTTATACATATAATATGTCTACAAATTATTATAAAAAATATTATTTTCAAAAGTTTCCAATACAGCTCTATTTTGTTTACATTTAGATAGGCGGCGCGACAAGAATAAGGGCCATACATGTGTCCCACATTTCAATTTTTTTCACACTTGTTGACAGCTTGATTGCTTTCGGGTCATTAGGTATCGTTGTTTCAATCACTCAAGAGAGATTCAAATATTATGCCGATTTTAGGTAAACCTCACCCTCTGCACAACCCTTAGCAAAATATTTGGATATTATTTAGTTTTTTGCTTGAAGTCGGATTGCATGCATTGAAATTGGATCGCGATAATAATTATTCGATATTATTTATTTTGTGATTTTGCCATTTTATATCTATTTTTTACTATTTTTATTACACAATATATTATAGCGGTGTTTCCCAACCAGTGTCGCGAGAGCAAAGTATAGTAAAAGCAAGGTCAGTTGTTCTCAACATTTTATAAAAATATAAATTTTTATAAAATATATATTTTTATAAAAATATATTACTACTTGCATAGTAAATTATGGTCAAATAAATTGAGTGATTCTCAACATTTCATAAAAAGTTTTTTTTCTAAATAATTTTACCTCAGACTTTTTTCGAATGATTATTATTACACCTATTATAATTATTTTGATTGTATAATAAATTTAATTTTCTACAATTATTATTATTATACTTACTATTCTTATTTTGGTTGGATAGTAAAATATTGTAAAATAAATTCAGTGGTTCTCAAGATTTTATAAAAAGATTTTTTTTTCTAAATTCACCTCATATATTTTGTTCCAGCGATTGATATTCTACTATAATTATTTCGATTATATAGTAGACTATAGCAAACCAGCGGTTTCCATTTTTTGTACTTTATTTAATTTTTTTTCAAATGTTTATTATTATTCTGTTCTAATTTTGATTGGATATATTGAAATGAATTTAGCGGCTCTCAACATGTTATAACAAGAAATCTTCTTCTTAGTTTATCTCACATTTTTTTTCATTGATTGTTATTTTGCCCTGCTAAATTTCAATTATGAAAATGTTGTTCCTGTCATTTCAAAAACCTCTAATAAAATTATGAAAAAGTGTAAACAATAAATGCATAACAATGATAAATAGTGTACTCGTGCAAGACAGAAACTGTTGAACAGACTGATATATTTCAAGTATCTACCTAGGTAAGTTTATATAATAAGACTTTATCTATACCTACTTTCTTTTGCAATATATTGCAATATAAAAATATTCTTTTTGGTGATGAGAGTCAGAAAATATGTTTTATGAGACCTACTTACCATTGGGAAAAGTGCGGGATAAATTTAGAAAAAAAATCTTTTTATATAAATTGTTGAGAACCGCTGATTGATTTACTATATAGTTTATAACGCATTCGAAATAACTACTATATAATATAATAATTACCATCGGAATAAGTGCAAGATAAACTTTGAAAAAAATCTTTTTATAAAATGTTTAGAACCACTAAAATTGATTTTTATTATGTAATCGAAATATAGTCATAGTATATTACCGCAAACACTGTCTTTTTACTTAGCAGGGAAAAATAATAATGCTTGAAAAAAATTGTGAGGTAAACTGAGAAAAAGATTTCTTGTTATAAAATGTTGAGAACCGCTAAATTTATTTCATTATATTACTATCCAATCAAACTAACAACGGTATAATAATATCTAATCATTTGAAAAAAAAGAAATCTCTTATAAGTACAAAAAAAAAATGGGAACCGCTGGTTTGCTATAGTGTACTATATAATCGAAATAATAAATTATAGTAGAATAACAATCGCTGGAACAAAATATAAGAGGTGCATTTAGAAAAAAATATCTTTTTATAAAATCTTGAGAACCACTGAATTTATTTTACAATATTTTACTATCCAACCAAATTTAGAATTATAAAAAATTAAATTTATTATGCAATCAAAATAATTATAAAAGGTGCAATAATAATCATTCGAGGAAAGTCTGAGGTAAAATTATTTAGAAAAAAAACTTTTTATGAAATGTTGAGAGCCACTGAATTTATTTGACTATAATTTACTATCCAAGTAGTAATATAGTTTTATAAAAATATATATTTTATAAAAATATATTTTTATAAAATGTTGAGAACAACTGACCTTGCTTTTACTATACTGTGCTGTTGCTGCACTGGTTGGGAAGCACTGCTATCATGTATTGTGAAATAAAAATAGTAATAGTAGGTACATAATAAAAAAATATTCTAAAAACTTGTAAATTAACCCAAAATAAAATACTTAAGGGGGGACATGCTCGTCGAAGGTCAAAATTGAGTTTTTATTGTATTTTCAAACCATGATCCTGGACACTCCTTAAACGTTGTAGATAATCTATTTATATAATTTTGAAGCCTTATTATCCTTTATAGTTATTTTAAACATTTGATGACTGCATAAAGTATTTTTGTTACATAAAATAGTATTCTTTTAAACCTCTCGCTCTAATGTTTTAGAATATAGTCATATTTCGGTACATAACTGTGCAGTGGTGTTAAGATTTTTTACATTTATTAATTTTTAAACGCATTTATAAAACCATTAGCATAATTTATTACGAGATAATTTTTGTAAAATATTCACGATAAAAAATTATATTGATAATCTCTGTGATCCCAAATTTGACAAGAATTAGGCATTTTATTATTCAAAAAATCGGCAAGATTAACACATTTGAAGATGATTCTAAAGATATTTATTATAAGCTATGTCTTTGATCATTCAAGTGTGATAAACTTCTTATGAATAATGATTGTTTTATAATAATTATTGACCTAAGAATAAGGTAGTGTTTTTTTGAAATACGCCATTTCTTTTGTCATTCCCCAGTGGTTAAGCTACAACATACGGCCGTAGCCATAAATTGACAAACTATAATTAAAGTAGGGAGTAAAATTATGTTATCGCGCGTTTTTGAACATATTTTACAAAAATTATCTCGTAATAAATTATGCTTATGGTTTTATAAATGCGTTTAAAAATTAATAAATGTAAAAAATCTTAACACCACTGCACAGTTATGTACCGAAATATGACTATATTCTAAAACATTAGAGCGAGAGGTTTAAAAGAATACTATTTTATGTAACAAAAATACTTTATGCAGTCATCAAATGTTTAAAATAACTATAAAGGATAATAAGGCTTTAAAATTATATAAATAGATTATCTACAACGTTTAAGGAGTGTCCAGAATCATGGTTTGAAAATACAATAAAAACTCAATTTTGACCTTCGACGAGCATGTCCCCCCTTAATAAAAGAAAATCTTCAAAATTAACTCACTCCCGAGATGTATATTCTAAATATTTAACTCACTAATCAAAGGGTTAATACACTTTTGTTTCAAATATAAGGTTACTTTAATACCTTGTTGTGATAATCCTGTTCCAGTAGTCTCCTCCAAAGGATGTTCTGATCCTCGCATCAAATTGCAGTCATTGGGTTCTTCTTCAGTATTCTACAAAATAATGTTATATAATAAATTCACCATAAAATGTCAATTGTATTGCTTATGTCTTTCCACCCGCAGAGTGACGATAACTTCGTGGGTTTTTGCCAAATGTTAAAGTCAATAATTTAGGTATTTAGTTAACAATGGATTATGTATCTATAAATAAATATGTATGCTAGAAAAAAATTCAAAACCATCCGGTATATATAACACATACATCAGTGGCAAAGGGTAGAGGTAGGCTGTTAAGATCAGCCATAAATAGTGCACACTAAACTTTATCAGTCAGACCAAGGCCTTAACAAAATCGATGCATAAGTGCGAGTGAGAAAGTATTCGGCACCCTTATAATCTCTGCGACATGCGCCAGAGTAAGATAAACGATTTACAGATGTGTAAGATATCTTCCTATGGTGTCACTGCGAAATCTAAGTTTGTCTCATAGCTAAGTGTCGATAACTAAAAATTGAAGTTGACGACTCCAAATTGTTTCATGGTTTGCATTAATAATAGTAACAACATAAAATGGTTTTTTCCATTATCAGCCAGGGTTGATCCGCTGGTGGATGAAGGCCTTCCCTTGCTCCTCTTGGTAACTACTTAGCTTCCAGTATCTTGGTCCATGATCTGTTAGTATTTGAATTTTCATTGTGTGCTCTTCATTTTTCTTCCTCCCTCGATGTTTTGTATCAGTTGGACAGACCATTCTAAGAGATAATGTAGTGTTGGGTGTACGAATATTGCTTAAAAGAAATGTTCTGTCGAAAATTGTTAGGTGACAAGACTGAAAAAGATGCCGGTTGATTTGTGACTTGATACTATTTTGCTAGACCTGACATTGGATTTTGCCAAGAGCCTGATGCAATGGAATTTTCAAATGTCCCTAGCAATCTCATTGATGATCTGTATTTCAATGGCTTTATTTACCAAGGGCGAAAAGATCCTATTATTCCGACACAGTATAGTATATTCGTCCCAAAATCGGCCATTGTAGTCAGTGCTAGGCAATCACTTGGATCACCGTTGTACTTCTTTTCTTTTCTCATGTGAGGTACAGATATTATTATAATAAAAAAATAGCCAATCTAATAATAAATTTACGTAGCGAAGATTTAAGGAAAGAAATACTGTCTAATACCATTCAGATATATTGTTCTTTAAGTAGTTTTCATCCTATTAGAAGTCCAACACCATCAGCTGCTTGATGGATGCAACCATATTATTCTCTTAAGAGTCTAACGTTATGTTGTCAGCTAGAATTGTACACTTTTCAATCCAGCAATGATGTCCTGATAAATATGATAAATTACTTACTATCGTGAGATTCTGGTCCATTCCACCATTTTCATCGAAACTATCTTTTGATACGTTGTAATCATTTATTTGCTGTTCCTTTATTCTGGCCTTGTTATTACAGAATTGATTGACATTCAAAGAATTCAACATGATTGCATCTGACTTTCCAACAGCTAAATTATTCGAGTCGCCAAACGACTTTCCTTCCGAAATGCGTTCAACAGATGTAGAGCGGGAGCCAGCTGAAGACTTCCTATGACTGAAAAATGCAATTTTTTTTTATGGAAATAGATGGAAGAAAATAATTAAATTAACAGTAGCATATTCAACGAATAATTCACAATATTTAAGAATGTAATATTCTTTATTGAACATATCAACTGTGTTTATGCAAAAGGAAGTAACTATTTTAAAGGTATCAAAAATAATCGTAGCTGTGAGTTACTGGGTAAGAATGGCAAATGGCTTACTTCTTATTTGCAGTACATATTTACCCAAACTGTCGACAGAGTACAGTGAACTGTCAATTGTCATACAATACACTAATGTAATATGCCGCCTACTGCCTTTTGCCTCACCGTAAAATATTACTTTACTGAATAATTATGCTACGGATGAGGGTTGATTCCTTTTTCCTGGATGTATATTTTAAAGCTTTCAATTTTCAAAATTAAAAACTGAATTTAAATAATTCAACATTTTCAGCTTACTTCCTTTTTACACAACGTTTACTTATGGGGTGTCCATCCAAATAGGATATCGAATACTGTTTATTGCCGTATGACCTTCGCCATAACCGTTTATTCCTATATACAATCTAGTCGAGCGGTCATCCAACTGCGTGATTACTCGGGTGCCGCCATGTTCAATTATGCTCCATTCAAATGATGGTGTTTAGATATGCTCGTATATTTGGATGAAGTACTCCTTGTACAAAAACAGAAGAATAATTTTCTCTATAGTTAGTCACTTATTGACCGGTTCAATGTCTATGGGAGGCTTACGTCAAACAAAAATGATACACGACAATTTTGCGGATTTTGTTGCTAGATACCCCTAGAAGTCATTATAGCGTCAATGAAACATGTAGAATTCGCTAATTCATACTAAACTTATTATTTCTTACATATTTATTGATTTATATTACACTATGGCCGGATAATCTGAATGCCGAATAAACTTTATTGAATAAATATTATAATCATACATAATTTTGAAAAACACTTTCTGAGAGAGTATATTATAACCAATAGATAAGATATTTTTTGAAAAAAGTAAGCCACCCCGACGGGGTATCGAACCCTGTATCTCCCGGGTTTACGCCCCATCCGTCGCATTTACCAATATGCTACGCAGTGACATACTAATTGCGACAAATTTTAACTATTGGTCAATTTTAATACATACTCATCAGCGCTCTTCCAAATCAAGCTACTTTGGCAATCGATTTTTGTTCGCATTGTATGTTCAATAATTAGAATGATACATTCTTAATCTTGTGAACTATTCGTTGAATAAAAGAAATAGTTAATTATAAATATAATAATCATTAGGTACAATGTATAGGAAATCTCATGGAAGGTTTCGATTAGCGATTTCAACACAATCTTATGATTTGCTCTTAGATACATTGTGAATATCAAATAAAAGCACTTCTCAAAAACATGAAGAATACACCCTTTTGCCTAGTCGATATATAGCTTTGAAAGGATTAAATAAGTCATTATGAGCAATAAATTGGGTAAAGTTTAATATACCGTTTCCGTCTTATCGATGGTGAGAGATTATGTGGTGAGATGGAGTGACGCTGAATGTCAGAATGCCATGATGAGTCACCCGGTGTGAGTAGGTTGGGTCTCTCAGAATTCGTGTGAATATTGCTGACTGCAGGCTCCGGCATTTCTGTCAGTCCTTTTATTTTCAGCATCTTTGCAGTTTCTAATATCTGAGGCAGTTGTTCTTGAGACACATTCACTTCGCCATAGTACATAAAATTCACTAAAATCTTCAAGTCTGCGTGTTTCACATCTTTTAGTATGACTATCGGATGCCGGGACGGGTTGGCAGTGAACAGTGTCTGAAAAAAATATAAATAATATTATAAGCCTTTTAATTATTATGACATTCAATGCATACAGGGAGTGTTTTGTTTATGATTATCCAAACAGGAATATAAATTCGCAAATGAAACATGCTTTCTTATCTTCTCCTTTACATGTTCATGGACACGACGTCTATAAACGTTGTATTCTGTGAAATGTGATGACAGAACGTCCATTGACGTCCTGTACTGTGGAACGGAATACGACACGACGTTTATAGAAGTCGTATTTTGGATTAAAAGAATATGTTCCGTCTACTTGTGTCACAATGCGGACATTTATTTCCATTAGATAGTGTCATATCTTAAGAATTAACTCATTTCTAAACAGAAAAGTTAAAAAAAAGTACCTAAGTAAATCATTCTTAATACAATAATTTCAATACGTGTCATATCAGTAATATTTATTAGCTAACATGTGTCCGCGAATGTTAACTCAACCAGTATATATGCAGACACAGCAGCCTACGGTGATTGACGTAATCACGAAGAGACGTTTTACGTTATTAGCTAACATGTGTCCGCGAATGTTAACTCAACCAGTATATATGCAGACACAGCAGCCTTCGGTGATTGACGTAATCACGAAGAGACGTTTTACGTAGCTGGGAGATGTGTTCCGGATGCCGCCAAAGAGTGTGATACTTCATACCCTTGTGGCACAGCCTCAAGGGTTCTGTCGTCGTGGCCAGCCCTCCCTCACCCTGCAGCAGTGCTACAAAAGCGATCTATGCGCTGCAGGTCTGGAAGGGCGGGAGACGCAAGAGTTGGCAATGGATCAAGGGAAGTTGCGCGAACTTGTGCTTGCCCTATGCCCCAATGGTGGGTCGTGACGAAAGAAGAAGAAAGAAAATGTTATATTTTACATGACTTAAGAATTCTGGACTTTTCAATACATTCTTCGAAGTACAGTATTCTTTGTTCATCATGACCCCGGCGAGTGCGAATTCAGTATATCGCAATCGGTTTTTAATATTTTTTGTCCCGCTTTTGGCCATGTGCCAAGAATCATCATTACTGAAATCATGTGAGTATGATTATTTGACAGTAAGTTATCAGCAAAATTTGTATTACAAGTGCAGACAGGCCGAGCAGGGTAAACTATGTAGATTCTTTTTTGTAACGCACGAGAAGATGAATATTATTTTTTCAGTTTATTGCAAAGGTATATTATTTTTATTTTATGTGACATTTATTTTGTTATTAATTTTCAGTGTTTTCATACTTCCAAATCCCGCGTCGATTGTGAAATTTCACTTATTGTGATTGTGTCCAAAACGTATCCCCCGCAATTAACGTACTGAGTTGCTTGTATTACATTGGTTCTAATCTAAGACAACCTATTGATTAAACCACATCTCGAAAGTCTTAATATTTAGCTGATCACTTAATTGAGAATTCTTAACTCTGCAATATACAGAACAACGAAAACAAAGTATGTTGCCGTTAGGTGTAGATTGATAGATAACCAGGTAACCAGGTGAACACATTTATTATCTAACTGATCAATCCGGCATTTTATTTCCATGTGTTATTATTAGGGACCGGATTTATATGGTAGTGGATGTTTTGTTAGGGTGTATGCACAGCTATGAGAGTTGCATAGAAATCCGTTTTGAAAGACGCAGAATCCAAAAATAAAATTTTATTGTGCATATAAATGCATATTTGAGACAATGGTGAATATTTCATAAATAAATGCATATTTTAGGGCTTTTGCATTTATAATTTTAGTTTTTTTTTTTAATTATTTTATCGAAATATAACTAAATCAGCTAGGTAGATAGTTTAGATGCACTTGCATTTTTAATGGCATCCTCGAGCTTTAAATGTATCAGAAAAAGTGAAGTCAATTCAGGCATTTAAATTTTGCCCAATCACCTCTGTGGACGTTGAGGTTGTTTTCCGCATATAAACAAAATACTGATAAATATGCGGGAAAATTTTATGTGAGAGAAAAATATTGAAAAAATATTGCAACTTTTTTTCAGACAAAAACCGCAAATAGTATTTAGGAATAGTTAAGTATATCGTTTTTGTTTTTTAAAGTTGTGTTTAGTTTACATTGCATTTCTTATTCAATTATTTGTAATTAACTTTATATTACTATTTGTGTTTATTTATTATTGTATTATATTGATTACAATTATTAATTTGTTATTTGATTTTTAACAGTAATATTGGGTGAAGTGGGTATTTACAATTTTTCCATAAAAAATGTAAATTTTAACTGCATATTTTAATGATTTTAAGTGCATATGATCATGTTTTTTGTTGCATATAAATCCGCTCCCTAGTTATTATATTGATACAAAACATTGCATATTGAGTTCTGACTTACCTGAAAATACACACTGCATGCTGACAATACAACTTTATGTGCTTGTAGATGCTTTCCTTCAGCCGCTAAGGTGACATCCACCAATGACTCACTGTTCAACAGTGAAGTAAACACGGATATGAAATTAGGCTGGTGATTATTCCACCTCAAACAGAATTGTTGAACAGACATGCCGGTTCTGAAATAAAGCGGAATACATAAAAGAAACCACAACAATAATCATACTATTGCATATCGCGCAACGCCCACAGAGCATGGCAAAGCGACAACGCGTGAGTTTGGTGATTTCATCTTCTTTTTTACAAAATTATGATGTGAAGCATGGAAAAAAGACACTTGGATGCAATGCACAGAGAAATTCGACTTGACACCGACATAGTCATAATTCTCTTCGTTATTCATTCTCTACCATACACAAATATTATGCAATGTGATGTAACTTCAAGTCGAAACTCGAAGCATCAAAAAGTTGACGTATATCAAAATAATATTCAAGTTGTACAACATCATGGTACATCCGACAAAGAAATATATGCTGTGTGTTGGTAATTAAGAAATTAAGATATATGCGGATATATTTGGTACATTAATTATCAATTAGAAATATACCGATGCAGTGTTGGCAATTGTTGGAAGGAAAATTCTTGAGTTGAAATGTCATTTTATTATGACCGTCACTGTTGTATTTGCTCTCACTCTCGCAATAGTGAAAAGCTGGTGCCGGTGTGCGACAATCGTCTGTACTAGCTTAAAAAGTAACTAGTGCTCTGTAAACATTGGTCTGTTTTATGCGCGATAGCGACGGAATCTTTTTGAACTACACGCAATTGCGACAACAGATTATTTCAAGCAACTATGTTGCATCGACGATGTGTGTGGCATTAGATTAAGTTACATGTTTTTTGTGGATACCAACAAATTCGACATGTTGCAGTCGAGATTAGTTTGTATGTGCAACCTGGCACACCAGCACAACACGTTTTCGTGGGCAATTAATACATTCAAAAGCACTTCTGTTTTTAAATACTTGCTAAATCCAGCGCTCTTCACACTGACGAGTTTATTCAGGTCCAAGGTACTGTTTAAAAAGTTATAACTCCTGAGTACACAATATGATTGTGAAATCGATAGTTCTATATGGGTGTGAAACCAGAAGTCTAAGAAGAGAAACAATTGAAAAATATAGTTATCAAGAGGATGGCAGATTCACATGGGGCGGACACATTTTTAGATGTGATGGATTTAAAGCTATCCATAAGATTTATGAATGCACCCCAGTAGGCACTCGGCCTCTGGGTCACCCTTGGAAGATATAGTCGGACAGCGTCAAGAGGAACGGAGATAGGTTGGGTGTGACCGACTAAAGATTGGGATATAAATCCTGAAGGAAGATTGTGTTTTTGGCCATAAACCTGATAAACTGCCAACTCAAATAAGTAGCATAACTTAATTTGAATTCCAGGGAACTATCAAATTTTATCTAGTAGTTCTATAATAATAGTTGTATATATGTTACGCCGAATGTGCGAAATTGATTATTACATGAAATGGGCAAAATTTTACCTAAATCATGAAAAATGCAAGTCCGTTGCCTTATTCATGAATTAAACAAAATATCTGCCAAGTGCGTAAATTCGGCAGTAATTTTTCTGCCTAGTTCATGCATTGGACAAATTAGATAGTAGCGCTACGGTAGTGTTTTTTGCAACTAAACTAAATGTGTCAAATGCTCATGCATTGGTCAAAATTTGCGTATATTATGTATGGTCAAAATAGATGGTCGCGCTCCGGTGGTATTTTTTGCAACTAATCAAACTAACCAAATGTGTCAAATGTCAATGATTGTCAATGTCAATGAAAAATATATCAATCAATAGCTACAATGATGTTCATATCCATTTACTATATGCAAAAAAAATCTAGAACTATAATATGAAAACAGAAGAATTTTATTAAAAGGTATTTTCGTGATTTGATTCGTGCTTGGGTCTCAATCGTGCAATGGTTGATTGTATGTTTGTGATAGTTTGTTGATACTTGTTAGCTAACCTCTAAATGGACATTCAGTTGAATTCAGAATTAAAAACCTAACCTAACCTAATAATATTTAGCTTTGTTGTGTAAAAACGGCGAATTTGTATCTCCACAGGAAAGTACTTAAAAACGGTAATCGACTAAAATTAAATTAATTAAAATTACGAATAAAAAGTGAATGTGACATATTAGGCCTATTAAAATATTATATAATAATGCCTATTATAATGACAGTATTCTTTCTAAGCTTTATTATAAACTTGTTAGATATTTATAATCATCCACAGGTAATAAACAAATAAATGTCAAAAGTTAATAATCCCCCTCCTATAAAATAGCATTTTGTGTTAATTCGCCCTTTTTACAAAACACCGACGATATATTTAAAACCGAAGCAGACACAAGTTAAACAGGATAATATAGCTATGTTCTGTAATGCTGTTCAACATAATTATGTTTAGTTAGGATGTTTCAAGTATAATAGCACCTTTACACATGCATAGATTTGTGACAATAAAAATAAAAGGCAAAATGTAAATACATAATATGTGCAAGTTGCAACACTTCATGCATAAATAAAAAATATAACGACCTTTTGACTTCTCATGCGATAGTAGTGACTTGTGCGACAATAACAAATACCAAAACCTCACGCGGCGCATTTTAATGTGTTTACCGCTATTTAATTTCAATTTGTCAATATATTTTTTGTTTTTAATTCATCATACATTTGATGAAGTTCACTTAGAGGAGACTTAGAAGCTCCGACATTTACATCTCTTTTGATTAATCACCTAACAAACCTTATATTAAATTAGAAACCAGAACTCCATCAAAATATTGAGCATCATTTTGCCAACTATTCAGCAGCTGCTACGAAGTTCCTTCAAAATTTTCACAGCACACAAGGATAAATAACATGTCCTGCTTAAACTTGAAAAGTGAAATTGGTGAGACAATCAGCAATTTGTGTGAAAACAATTATTATTGTCAAGACAAATGAGTATGCTATTGCAGGCAGTACATCCAAGCACGTGTACACGGACAATAAAATCGCGCTGAAAAATTCGACAGGTTGCAGTCAAGACGAGTTTCTAAATGTGACGTAGAATGACAAACAATAACCACCCTTAATTGGCTAAATAAAAGCGCGTCTGAAATTCATTAATCATTGATTGCCATTGTATGTGTTAATCCATTGGATTTTTAATTTTGATTGAATTTTTAATATTTCAAACGTAAATTGCGGAAAATAAAAATCTAAAACCGGGAATTAAACATACTAAAATAAATGGGACTACAGAAACTACACACAAATAGCAATAAAACGTGAATTCTGGGCACGTAAAAATGGAACTCCACTGCAGTATCTAATATCATGTCTATCCAACAAAAAATAACAGTAAATTAAATAATTAGTAATACAATATTGGTATTCTAAGGTGGGGATTTCTAACCTTTATTGAATCGCGCACACTGTAGAATACTTACGTATTATGACTTTTTCAAACTCTTAAATTACATATTCTGTGTATTTCACCTGAAAAATATAACCATATGCAATGCTTTGTAATAAAGATTGTCATAATAGCATAATATAATATATGAAAACCATAAAGAAATATATGAAAATTGCATGTCAATAAGTATGCTCCATAGTGTTATGAAGGATACTAAACTGATTTGCTTATTTGTAGGAGAAAAAAAAAATATAATTTAATAAGATTGTTGAATTATTTGATTTGACCATCATTAAAAATAATTACAAAGTTAAATGACAAGCAAGCAATTAATTCTTTCAACAAGATACTGGTTTAAAAAAGAATAATTTTATGTCCTGTCAGGCTGACTGATTTGTATGTCAGTGCAATCCATTATTTTGATCATCTAGGAATAGTAATTAACAATAAAAAAAATATTATAATAAGAATGTCACGGCGCCAAATGCAATGAATCACGCAATGTTGACCAGACACATAAGTTTTACTGTATGCAATATTTTGTAACAGAATGGTTGAGAAGCATTGCACTAAGGCGGCTAAGGTATAATATTATAATAATTATAAAAATCTGTTTTAACAAATATCATTCCGACTCAATAAAAATTGTTATTTTCGTTAAATTATCAATGAAAACGTCTAGCTGCCTTATGATGGCATTCTTACCAAGCACTATCAATGAATAGCTTCATTCTTTGCCGCAATGTAAGAAGCGATATGACATGCTTATTTTAGATTTTTTGTTGTATTAAGTATGAAAATTGAAATACTGGCAGAAGATAAAAATATTAGTATCATAATATCATGATACGTGTGTTAAATTCTATCAATTATGGATATCTCAGGTGGTAACTAAAACTTTCCTCTTACTTACTGCATCTGCACTACCAGACTCGTACAAGACAACTGAAATTTAATTGTTTATCAAGTAATTTTTGTACGCAACATATAAGTACCCAATTTAGCAAATTTTATGTCTGCATTGTTAATAGATCGTTTACACATGCATGAATTTACTGCTGGCAGTATCTATTGTCACGGCTATATTATTACATATTATCGTGCAAGTTGCAAGACTACATGCATGGATTAGAAAACATTTAGCAGCTTCTGAATTTTCAATATCTACGCATGCGCAATAGAACGATAGTGGTGAACCTGTCGAAAAAAATAAGAATTACGCCGCGCAGCACAGAAAACTTTCACGCAACAACCAACATTTCTCGCCCACAGTTGAAAAATGAAATTAGCTTTTTTGTGTGTAAACAGTTATCATGATAGTTTAAGTTGTTCAATGCGCACACGGCACATAGCGCGTAGCAATTAACGTTATAATTAAATAGGGTAATTAACTAGTTAGCAGTGAATGAGTTAAATTTACACGCTATTGCTGATAGTAAATCCATTCGCGTGTACAGGCGCTATAAACGTAAATAATGCGCCAAAGATCTGTTTTTAAAATAACTCATACATTCATTATCCTGAAGGGCTCAAAGACTTTGAATTATGGACTGCATATTAGCATTGATAAAGATCTCTACTATACAGAACAGACCGATACAATTAGGTTATCACTGATATTTTTAGTATTAGTGTCAAGTATTAAGAATACTGCTATCTTTGTATTCTAAGCTATAATTGAATTTATGACATTTATGCTCTCATACTATATTTTTCAGTAAGATAATAATATTATTCCCACACACTAGGTATGTAGGTATGCATGTGTTGTACAATACGAAATATCTAAACATAAACCCGCAAAATTTGTTTTCTACTATGAAATTATTATTAATACATTAATTAGTTGATGAATTTCGTTCGTACATATATGAAAAGGAAGAGTTTTACTGATTTAAAGCTTATACGGATGAAAATGTTAAGCACTGTCTTGTCATTTCTGATAATAAACATGGGCAAAGACACACTGTCGACTGGAGATAATAAACCTAACACAAAATTTCATATTTTTATAAATTTATTGTCGAATGTTGCATTAATGTTGATCACAATAGTTAAAACGCGCAAAAATACCGCAATTACTGCTATAAACAAGTAAGTACATAATAATATGTATGATTATGAAAATGTCTGAATTATGCAGGAAGGAAATGTCAATTATTCTGATTCAGCATTCAATCAATAAAATTGCGCCGATGCAAGTGAAACAAGAATTATTGTTGCTTTGCATTTTATACCCGACATACGCCATACAATATCACGATAAACACATTACAGACGAGGCAGCGACTTGCTAATTCTTGATAAAAACCGATATTGGACAAATTAACTTACAGATCACTGTGTACGATCAATTCTTTGACAACAAATATTCACTAGAAAAGCGACATTGGCGTAACAGATTTTAACAACTTGTAAAATGTAGCTGCCTTTAAGTCTAGTCTACTTACAGACCAAACATTAATGAACAATTATAAACAAACATTCCAAAATTATCCCAAAATAACGAATACGAAGGAAAGAATGGTGTCGGCTTCGTGACGCTATTCAGTTTAAGTGTTTCCACTATTTAAATTAAAAGAAACATTTAATTCCATACATACAGTGTTGCCGTTTTGTAGTAATCTTGTAGTACAGACCAACAAAATTATCTAGATAATGAGATGGAGGAGCCACTGTCGAAAACTACCCAATCACAAATCGTAACTGGTAAAATCTGATATTTGAATGACGTTTTGCAATATGGCGTCATATGGTAGTTCGTAGTTCCATTTTTAGCCATTCTCCAGTAAGTATGTAGGTCTGTACCTACATTTCGCAAAATATTATAAACTAGGTAATTGCATAAATTTAAAACGCATCCACGAAACTTCCCCAAAATTTTAGACCTCTTATGGGTTTCTTCATAATATCTTCACAATATAACATTATATCAAAAGAATATCTTTGGAATGGCAGAAATATAAGGATCATTCATAAATTAATATCATATAGTTATAACAATACCATTGAATCTAAAAAAAACTAAATACTTTTTTAAAAAATTTAAATCTCCGTGTTTGGTGAAATTACAATAAAGTATTAGTACCTAATAAAACTAATTTAATTTTTAGTCAGTCGAATCAACACTAGATTTTTATTGTAACAGCAGCAGCAAACATTAAATTTTTGGAGGCGCTCAGCGCCATTTTTCATTGTGTCGGTAATGAGACGCTCATTGGCGAGCCAAAGGTCCGAGGTCAATTTAATAAATCGTCCGATTTGTTTATGATCTGCTACTGATCAACGAATGAGTAAAAAGTCGAATTATTGTCAAAAGTTGCGATTATCGTCTTCCAATAATCCTAAATTGGATGTAGTTAAGCAGAAAACATCCAACCCACAAATTGAGAATTTTCATTTTGTTACGTATAATGCTTCAAAAGCATCAATATTTTAATATGGCGAAACGTCCAACCAGAAATATACACCCAGAAAAAGTAATCGCTGTTTTTTCTTACCCACATACTAACAATTTACGAAAAATAATATCGAGAAAACGTTCATGTGGTTTGGACGTATCCTGCTTTTTTATAGCAATTAGACAAAACTATAATTTTAATATTATCAGAATACCTACGTCCATGTGGGTTGGACTTGTTAGGAGTTTTAAAAATCTTCACATGTATGTAATCCATGTTACTTGGACGTGTTAGGAGTTTTAAAATTAATAGATAGTCCGCAGATTTGGGGTGCTCCAAAAAGTTCAAAGACTGTACGACTTGCGTGCCAATGGAGCACAGGCATTATATCTGTAGTGTGCCAAAATGCATTAAAAAATATTTTCCCTATATACCTAACTATTGTCAATATATTTGTTACGCCGAATGTGCGAAATTGAATATTACATGAAATGGGCAAAATTTTGCCTAAATCATGAAAAATGCAAGCCCGTTGCCTTATTCATGAATTAGACAAAATATCTGAAGAGTGCGTGAATTCGGCAGTAATTTTTTTGCCTACTTCATGTATTGGACAAATTAGATAGTAGCGCTACGGTGGTATTTTTTGCAACTAAACTAAATGTATCAAATGCTCATGCATTGGTCAAAATGTACATATATTATCTATGGTCAAAATAGATGATCGCGCTCCGGTGGTATTTTTTGCAACTCATCAAACTAAACAAATGTGTCAAATGTCATTGATTATAATATAAATAAACCAATCCTACAATGACGTTCATATCCATTTACTATGCGCAAAAAAATCTAGAACTATAATATGATAACGGAAGAATTTTATTGAAAAGTATTTTTGCGATTTGATTCGTGCTTGGGTATCAAACTTGCAATGGTCGATTGAATGTTTGTGATAGTTTGTTGACACTTGATAGCTAACCTCAAAATGGACATTCAGTTGAATAATTGAATTCAGAATTACAAAACCTAACCTAACCTAATAACAATAATATTATATTATGTCCAATTATAACTAATAAAACCATCCGTATTAAATTTACTTTTTCTTCTGTCATGTTGACAGTTTAAGAATTCCATACCCTGGCGAATTCACGTACTCGGCAGATAATTTACCTAATTCATGAATAAGGCAACGGGCTTGACTATTACATGAATTAGCAAAAATTTTGCCCATTTCATGTAATAGTCAATTTCGCACATTCGGCGTAACATATTCAAACCTGAACATAACAAGCAAATAGGAATCCAAGTTAACAATAGAATATGGAAAATAACTTTTCACCATCGTGATCGTGAAAAGTCACTTTTCAGACGGGTGTAATTATTAAACCTTTCGTCTGTTAGCACATTTTAAAATAAAGCGGAGTATAATATACGATGTAGGTAGGTACCTATTTGAGACCATGATGAGTAGTCAGGGGCGGATCAAGTCAAGTGGAGGCCTCGAGCGGTAAAAATTTCGGGGCCCCCAAATTCAAGTTAGAAAAAAAAGTTTTATACTTACAGAGAAACTCTCATTAATTTATTAACATAAAATATAACAAAGGTAATAGAAATAAAATTAAATAAACATATTTTTTTACATAAATTTTCGTCTTGCTTTATTTCTTGCAAATTCGTCTATTATTTCGGCATTGTCAATTCGGTTAAAATTTTCTTGCTCTATATACAAATGGTCATACTATTTAATCTTTCTTCTCCCATAGTACTTCTCAAATATTTTTTTACACGCCTTAAAACAGAAAAAGATCTTTCACCTGACGCATTAGATAAGGGGATTGTTAAAAAAATTCAATAATATTTCTACATTTGGGAATGTGCAAGACATTTCTTTGGCGGATCGATAGATGTCTGGCGTGGTTTTAATAGTGTCCTTGTTTTCTTTAAGAAATATTAAAAAATGGTCAAATTCATCTTCAAAAGTACAAACATCAATGTCCTGTTTGTAAATATCCATCAACGTTTTTATCGCGTTCTTTTTTCCTTCCATTGATAGATTCCAATCAAAAAATATTCAAACAGGCTCTATAACTATTGCATATGTTAGTGTTCTTTGCAATAGTTCTGCCTTGGTCTTATCGCATCAGGGATCGAAATAGACCGGAACGCGCCGGAGCGCCGTTCCTGTTCGTGAAATTCTAAAAGATACCGTTCCGGCTCGTGGATTCTTTGAAAATTGCGTTCCGTTTCATGTTATTGAGATAATATTGGATGTAGGTATATAGTTTTTAAAGTTGTAAGAACTAATTCGTGAGAATATGTTATGTTATTTATTAACGATTAGTCCTACAAGGTCTATATTATAATATAGGCTGTTCGGATTTCAGATGTGCTCCAAATTTGTAATTATTTACCCTTACAAGCAGGGCTGAATTTACAAAAAGGGCTATAGGTCCGGGACCCAAAATTAGTAGGTCTACAGAACCCGAAAAATAATGTGAAATCACAAAAGAACCTTGCAGCGAAAGAATACAAAAATATACGAGCTTCTAGAATTTTAAAGATAAGAGCCCAATTCTAAGAAAATTGATGAAAAATAAGTGATTTTTAAAAAAATGAGTAGGTACCTTTTAAAAAAAAACTATATTTTAATGTTGTATTGCTGAGGGGGGGGGGGGGGGTAATGTGTATTAGCTGAGGGCTCCTTCAAGCATAAATAAAACCCTGATTACTAGGAATATCTCCCTTATAATATCCGAAAAATATTTAACCCACTTTCATATTTTAGAATGATTATTCAGCGCTCCGGTTCGTAAGATTTTCTATTTCGAGCACTGTATCGCATATGACATAAAATGAATTTACTTTGAACTAGACTAGTGAGTCACTTCTTCTCGGTTATTGCTGAACCAATATTCACACGTCAGGAAAAATGATTAAATTCGTTGCATTTTTTTATTGTTCGGAAACTAAGACTTAAGTAGCGAGACCATAATAAAGTAAACGATGAACTGTACCCAATCACAGAAATTATTGTAATCCATCTGTAAAACAAGATCTCGGGGTACCTTTGGGGCCCCTTGGTACCTCGGGCCATATACTAGGTACATAGATTATGAATAAATATGAGCAATGTAAAAAGTTTATAACTTACTTTGCAGACAAAGTTTTGGACAACACACATCCAAGTCAAGTCTGAGTGCCAATGACGAATTATTCCGCTCAATCGCCCGATATTGTGTAACTTGAAATCGTAAAAAATAAATTAGCCTTTAACAAAAAAAAAAAAAAAATATTCGAAAGATCAACCTACACGACATTAACATTTGAAAATGATTTCGAGCATATGGCCACCGCGGCAGTTCTTGACGAAGCGCATTTTGGACGTACAATTTTAGGTCACTTTTTCATACTACTGGCTGTAGGTAGGTATTCCTATCACAAATAATAACCTGAACAATATTGGCTTAAGGCGTTAATATTGTTGCTGGTTTGTCAGCATACACCAGTGACTTCACATAGTCATACAGAAAATAATTCAGCGGTGACAAATCGCACGACATTGGAGGCCAATGATTGACAGGTCCGTTTTTCGAAATCAACTTATCATCAAATTTTGATTTCAATAAGTCTATAGTTACGATGGCCGTGCGGTTTAAGCATCGGCCTATAGCCTGGTGGGTCCCAGGACTCCCAGGCTCAAATCCTGGGTCTGACAAGTACTCATATTGTTTTTTCTCATAAATGAAATTTGGAAGGCCCGGGTATTTTTCACCCTATGAAAAATTCAGACTTGATTTTACAATTTTTTACTGACCTGAATATAGGTATACCTAGTAACATTATACCGTCCAATCTCTTTGCTAATAGCCTAATAATATTCTACATATAGGTTCCATTGGATATTTATTACCTTTAAGGAATATGTTACTATTAGCTACCCACACCAATTCCATGCCTACCGAAGTTTTTATCAGGAAAATAAGAAACGTTATTTTTTTCAAATCTACTGATATTTAGATAATAATATGATGAAGAAAAGTCACCTTTTACGTGTTTTTTTAAAAGACGCTTGTGAGATTACATATCAAATAATTGGGTACAAGATAAAAAGAACTTTTTATATATCACGTTTTAAAATTTTCTGTTGAATCATTATATAAACTTGACAATTCTATGTACTTATTAATAAAAACTTTTTATTGTATTTGATAGAAATACTGAATAAAATGTCATTTTGACATTTCACATTGATTTTCATAGTAACGCATGTATATATCTGTACCTTAGAGCAGTGGCGGCCGGTGGTCTTCAGAATAGCATTTTCTGGTAGTGCGCAATGGTTTACCTTCTATACCCAGCATTGGAGCATAGGGCAAGCACAAGTTCACGCCACTTCTCTCGGTTCAACGCCAACTCTTGCGCCTCCCGCCATGTCAGACCTGCAGCATGTAGGTCGCTTTTGTAGCACCGCTGCAGGGTGAGGGAGGGCCGAACATGGCAACGGAACCCTTGAGGCTGTGCCATAAGGGTACGCAGTGTCACACTCTTTGGCGGCATCAGGAACACTTGTCCTAGCCACGTAAAGGTCGTAAAGCGTCTCTCCATGATTACCTTAATCACCGAAAGCTGCCGTGTCAATAAGCTAAGATAATATCTTAGTGTAAAAAGACCGAAACGTTGAACTTCTCAGAAGGTAAATTAAATATGTCTTTGTTTATTTATTATATTTCTTAAAAAGAGTTTTTAAACAGTTCAAATTATTTAATATCAATAAAGGAACTTTACGGTCTGGGCAAACAATGCTTCAGCCAAATAAATAACCGCTGATGTGTTTTTTTGTTTATTGAATGTATTTGAGTGGCTTAGAAATAAATGCGGTAGTTTATATTTTCGTAAAAGTTTGGCGATTCATTAAATCTTAAATGTGACATTGTTAAAAATTAACTCGCCAACATTGTTATAAAACAGAAACTGGCGTTTTTGTTTCTAGAGTCATAATTTCGTGCGCCGATCTAAAAGTGTGTAAAAATTCTACACAAACGTCATTACGGGAATATTCGACCACGGTTTAAGAAGTATATAATGACCTCATTGTAATCCTGTGCAAACTGAAAATCTGTCTGGATCGTAATCGCTTTGCGCACGAACGGAGTATTGTTCATAGTTCGCGAAGTGAGTGATACACGTGTAAAAGTTGAGCGATGTCTTCAAAGATGCAGGCAGTGCGTAGCACTTGAATGGTATTAGGGAGCCGCCGCTGCCTCAGAGGCAGACGGATGCAACTCCGTTTTTGGGGAAAATGAGTTTTTTTAAGAATCGTCATGCTAAAGGCTTTATTTATTAGAGGCAGAGAGATGAAAGTCTTAGTTGCTATAATAAAAAAGATAGGCATAATATCATAAAGATGCAAATGCCATACCTACCTTGGAAGCAGAAAGATGCAAATCCAATAATCCACTAAGATAAAATTCTCTCAAACCGTCTGCAATATGTACTAGACGAGAACCAGCCAGGAGAACAAGCTTTAGAGGAGGATACAGCACTTTGGACCATATCCAAGTCATCAGAGGAATCAGAGCGGTAACAGGAATACAAGCTGCCACTATCCATGGGTTTTATAGACTATAAGAAAGCGTTCGATTCCATAAAGAAATTTTCAATACTCGATGCACTCAGCCATCAAGGATCCCTGGGCGCTATATAAATATTTTCAATAATATATACAGTAGCGCAACAACATCTCCATAAACCATCGCTCATTTCCTATCAGAAAGGAGACCGACAAGGTGATACAATCTCACCTAAACTATTTACAGCTACCATTGAAGACTTATTCAGGCAACTTGACTGGAATGACAAGGGTCCCCATAAATAGAGAATACGTGAGTCATCTCCGCTTTGCCGATGATAACACATAGTAGTTTGCTAAGACTGCTAGAAGACTCAGAATACCTACCTCCAAAGCAAAATGCAAGGAACTCGCTGAAGTAAGAAACAAAGTAGGCTTGAAAATAAATGTATCAAAGAAGAAAGTCATGTTCAACTGCTTTGCGGGCCAAAAAGAGATCCTCTAACAGGTGACAAACTACATCTATCTGGCACAACAAGTGTCTATAGATGGATGTATATTGATATGATATGAAATTGTTTGCAGAGTAAAGCTAGGCTGGAGTGCTTTTGGCCGCATGAGTAATTTATTCAAAAATGACCTCCCACTGTGCCTAAAGCGCAAGGTGTTCAACCAGTGTGTGCTTCCCGTAATCACATGCGTGTGAAACATTGACCCTAAGTAAAAGAGAGATCCAGAAACTTAGAGTAGCACAACGTGGTTGGAGAGGTGCATGCTGGGCATAACGCGAAAGGAAGAAAGGAAAAAAGAGGAGTGATTGAATAAGGAAGCAGACAAGGGTTTGCGATGTAATAGAGTTCATGAAAAGTCTCAAATGGAGATGAGCTGGACACATAGCGCGAAGAAGAGACAATCGTTGGACAAATTTAGTCATCAAGTGGTATCCAAGAGGTACAAAACATCCGCAAGGTAGACCTAGAGGCTGCTGGATCGATGAAATGATAAAGTTCTGTGGAAGTACTTGGCAACGCAACGCACAGGAACGAAAGAAGTGGAATCAGCTTGGAGATTAGCGAGGCCTTAATCCAGCAGTGAACAGATTCAGGCTGATGATGATGATGATGACATAATAAAATTTAAAAAAAAATGTGTTTTGCTTTGTTATATTTATACCTATAATTTTTTTAAACTTATAAATTGTTTTATTTTGGCTAGGTAAATAAGATACAAATCCACATTAACAAAATATCTTTAGAGGCAGAAGGATGTAAATCCACACTACGTTTTTATATTATTTTTTTTAGATATAAAATTGTATTATATTTATTCCTTTCTTACATATTCCAGAAGTACTTTAATTGAATTAGAATACGAAAACTAATGATCATTCTATGTATTTATATTTTCTTGGAAGTTATTTCTATTATTGGAGTATTCGTTTAAAATAAAAATTGTTTTTTGGCTCTCCTGAACAATTGGGTATTTGGTACTTGCATCCGTCTGCCTCTGAGGTACAGATATTAATAATTTAGTTGCTAGGACTCCCTTAGCAACCAACAATAATAACTTTCCATACAAAACAGAATTAACTGAAAATGAATTCAATTCTGCTTAAAAATGGCTAAAAGTATTAAAAAGCATTTTAGTCATGTTCTGATATATTCAAAAAGTTTCAAATGTCTAGCTAGTCGGGAAGTTAGTTAAAAATCTTCAATCGTCCAATACAAATCTTGGACAAACAAGAAAAAAATTATACTAGACACACAAGAATTAATCCGTACCGGACAAACAAGAATACGCGCTAATAAAAAGTGGTAAAATACACGCTTTCATCAAACATTTTATTTAGATATTTTTGAAAAAAAAAACAAAAATCTACTGAATTTTGGTATTGTGAATGATTTATTTTTTACGACATAATTTGGGTGAATGTGGCAGCACTACGTTGGACCCCTTAAGTTCGTATCATTGAACCTGAATTGAACGAATCAAATGACACCGTTTGATTTATTTGATTTGGAACCGTTTGGTAGAATGTCCACGGAAACGCTTTTCTGACAACTAATTAGTGTTGCCAGTACTTAAAATTAATTCATAACATATTAGTCTCTAAAACAGAAACATATTTATTGTAACGTCAACTTGTTACGAAATTCTAACCTCCTATCGTGGTCTACAATAATACAAATTTAACAAACTGTCGTATTCATTCATTTTAAATGTACAAAATATAAAGAATGCCTCATGAATAGGTAGCCATATAGTTAATTTAAAAGATTTATAGGTATGACGAGTTTTTAAAAATTACTTTTGATTAAAGCTTTTCATAATAATAGACCACTTGTTCATGTCGACAGTATGATATTGTGACTTAGACGACAATCGAACACATTACATTGATAAAATTCATTAGGTAATACAAAGATCATTCCGGGTTGATTTAACACAGTTTGCAAAATGAAAATAAATTCTTGGTCTGACATAATAATTATAGTAATGATATTAAATCGAACTCTTTGCATAGAAAATATGTGCTGGATTTTGAGATAATAAGACCAAAAGCGGCGTCATGTTCGCGTATGGTTACTTATGAATAATATGTATTGATTGATAATCTATAATATACATAATTGAAGTGAACTCCTATGGTGTAAATGTCTAACATATTAATATGAACACCTCACGATATATAAATGCCGAATAAAGCTTACCAACACTTTGACAGATTGCCATTAGTCTATGGATCGTCCGAATTGGTTTGACGTTTCATGTCAAACCATTTCTGATGGTCCGAGAACGGTTTGATTTTCAATGATACACTGAACTTTCTACTCATACAATTTGTATGTATATTATCTATGGTTTAATTTGATTTGTTTCGTTCAGGTTGAAAGAAACGAACCTGAAAGACAGAAAGAAAGGTTCGTATCATTGAAACTGAATCGAACAAATCAAATCGCATGGTTTGATTGATTAGATTTGGGACCATTTGGTAAATGTCCACGGGAACGCTTTTCTGACGACTAATAATTAGAACTAATTATTAGTGTTGCCAGTACTTAAAATAAATTCTATAACCTATAGCAACACATTTATTGAAATGTCAACTTGGTGTGAATAGGTTCATGAATAGGTACATAGCTATTTAGTTCATTTATACGATTTATGGGTGGGTATGACAAAAGTTTTTAAAAATTACTTTTGCTCAAAGCTTTTCATACCTAATTGCCCACTTGTTTGATTGTTTTCCTGTCCACAGTTTGATATTGTCAATTAGACGTAAATATTTTAGACCTTTCACCATAGGAGTTCACTTGAATTATATAGGTATATTATAGCTTAATAATCAATACCTATTATTCATTTACCATAGGTACGCGAACAAGAAACCGCTTTTGATCTTATTATCCCAAAATTCCAGCCGTATTTTCTATGCGAAGAGTTCGATTTAATATCATTACCTAAAATATCATGTCAGACCAAGAATTTATTTTCATTTTATTTATATTTATCCAAGTAATAGTAAAATAGTTACCTACTTTGATTTAATAAACAAAAACCGATTGCCAAAGTAGCTTGATTTCGAAGAACGCTAATGAGTAGGTATTACAGTGACCAATGGTTTAAATTTGTCGCTATTAGTATGTCATACCGTAGAATAATGGATAAAATGCGCCGATTGGGGCGTTTACCCGTGGAGATGCTGGGTTCGATTCCCGGCCGGGTGGCTTACTTTTTTCAAAAAAGATTTTTTCTATTGGTTACAATACACTCTCTCAGAAAGTGTTTTTCTAAATTATATATTGTTCAATAATCAGAATGATAAATTCTTAAATCTTGTAAATTATTCGTTTGAATAAAAAAATAGTTAATTATAAATGTGTTGCTGTTTTAGAGACTAATATGATACTGAATTAATGTTAAGTACTGGCAGCACAAATTAGTCGTCAGAAAAGCGTTCCCGTGGACATTATGCCAAACGGTCCCAAATCCAGCAATTCAAACCGTTCCATTTGATTTGTTCGATTCAGCTTGAATGATACGAAGTTAAATGATACGAACCTACTGCTATGGGTTCAAATAGACTATATGACGATCAGGCACATATATGCTAAGAGCGTTTTAGTGTCTATGATCAAATCTATGCCATTCTGACATATTATACATACATATTGTATGAGAGCTATGACATTAATTTACACTCTGTGACACAGGACGCCAACATAAGAAACGGGTTTTTCGACATATATAATAATATGACCGATCGTCATAGAGTGTATTTGAAGCATTAGTCTATGGTCGATTAGTTCGAATTAGTTTATGGATATTGGTTAGTTAATTGTTAGTCTATGGTTCTTCGTAGTTCATGGTTTCGGATTTCCCCTACAGCAAGTTTGCCGAAGGCTTGAGACAATGGACGAAAATTACAGTGATAAAGATTTCGACTTTGATAAGCTCAATTTCATGTATGTTATAATTATAATATGTATTAATAATTCTAAATACTTCATGATAATTTTTTCAATGAATTCCGTCAATTTGATAAACGTGTATAGGTACACTACCATGTAAAGTTAGAGCATTACCTTTACGAATAATTTATAGGTTATTCAGTGTGAATACAAAGTGGTCGTCTTGATTTATTAAGGCAGGGTAAATGTGCGGCAGATGCCTGCATGAGATTTTATAACTTTCTTTAGTGGTTGTAACGGGTTCTCCGCCCTCGTCAGCTGTCTGACGCAATCGTATAATTATATTAGTCTATGACGCCATAGTATTATTTGGGGGAGAATACATTACGCGTAGTCATCAGCGGGGCTATTCTAACGTATCCAAACGTATGTGTTAAAAGGTTAAAACGGCTAATTATGATAAAATTATCAAAATTAACACATTTGCTATTCTCGCGGTCATTTGCGTAAGAAAGTTAACCGATATCCCTGCCTAGGTTAAGTTTGGTTACGTTTGACGTTTGACATTTATATAAACAAAGCTCGCGCCGTTCGGGTACCAGAGACAACGCTGCACGAACATGGCCGATTTTAACCGAAGTCAGAAAATCATAGATAATATACCAGCAAATAACGTACGTACTTCACGCCGTAGTTAGCCGTTTAAACCGGATATGAAAGTTAGCTGCCGCTAAAGTGATAATATCTGACAGTGTGCCTGAATAACAAATGTGTTAACTTGGACCAATGGTAACATCGTAAATGTGCTAAAGTGATAATTGTTAAGAATAGGCCTACAGGTGTTGAAAATGTATAGGTTTTTTGTTTCTCAGATAAAAGAGAATTTGAGAAACTACGAGACTCCTTTTTATTTAGGTAGGTAACTCTTGCGACCAAAATTGCTTACCGAGAATTCAAGTAATTACATTTGAAACCAAACCAAAATCTTATATTGCGAAATTATAGTACTTTGCACCAAATTATCGAACGGAAATATCGAAATTTTAGTACTTTTTACATATTTTTTCCGATATTCAATATTTTGGGCGTACTATACCTGTTTTATATCATACGTAGTACGCGGCCCAAAATTATAGTACACATATTATAATTATAGTACGGTTGGGCAACACTGTATCACAGTGTTACTATCTTTTTGTCGTCGAATTATAGTACGCGGTCCAAAAAAATATAGTATTTCAGCAAAAATAGGACGTGTCGAAAATGTAAAAGTTTTTTGTTTGTCACATAAACATAACAGAATTCAAGAAATTCTGATGCCCTTCTTTAATTAAGGCCATGCATTAGTTGAGGCACGGTCTACCTATTCGGGTTTGGTTAGCCGTTACGTATGTTTGTGACGTGTATTTTCCTCCAGCGAGTGAATTGGAGATGTTTAAACTATTTTTTGGGAAAATGTTGTCTAGCGACATCTTAATTAGGAATAGAAGGATTATTGTAATGGGAGATTTTAACCTGAATTCAGCGCGCAGCAGTGAAAGGGTCAAGAGCGAACTCGAATTTCTGTTTGCTGTTTTTGGATTTTCCCAGTACAATGATGTTCCTAATGGTACGTTTACACCTGACACTTATACCGTTATACTTATTTTATGTGTCTGACATAAAAATTCACTTACCGTTTACACCTGCATGGATCTGACATAAAATTCTCGTATACTTCTCGTTGAAATAAAGTCTCGACACTTTATTCAATGGCAACACTTGGAATAAATATATGCGGTGTTTACATATGGTATTGTAACTTATTCGGACACTTATTTCGTATACTTCTCAAAAACGTTATGTCAGTTGTCAATATGGGAATGTTAAAAAAGAAAGCAGCGAGTGTTATTATTTTCTATCTTTCTATAAGTCTTTTGGCAACGAAAAGGAGGAAAAAATGGTCTAGATGGGTGCGGGAATGGATTCAGCGACGAGAAGAACTAGGTGCCTTCCGTTTGATGTCAGAGTTTAAAATCGAAGATCCAACTCAATTTGTGAACTTGAGTTTGCAAGATTGGACCTTTTGCCAAAAAACAAGACACACAATTCAGTAATGCCATAAGTGTAGAAGAAAGATTAACAGTAACATTGCGATATCTGGCACTTGATCGTCATTGCATATTCAATATAATATTATCGTACCTAATACGAGTGCAGGTGTGGGCCAAAATGAATTAGGTAATACCATTTGAAGCGCATTTTTTCTTCACAGAGTGCATCAGAATTAATCGTATGTGCCGAGAACAAGCGATATTTTATTTTCGAACAAAATCCATAGAACACGGCACATCCGATTTATTTCTCACTGTCTATGATTTTTGACAGATCGCTACAGTACATTATTAACGTAAACGTTGGGCATACATTCATGGTGTACCTATGATAATTGATTGTCCGTTGTTTTAGAAATATACCTATGCAATTCACTAGGTACCTGTCAAACTACGAATAATGTGTCAGGTACTTGACATAAAAGTAGACGGTGGTCCAACTTCGGTGATATATCGCTCCAAGTTCGAACTTGTCGTATACGCGGTGTTTACATTTGCGTATATAAGTAGATTGAATAAGTGGCAGGTGAGAGTCGACACACGCAAAATAAGTGGCAGATACAAATATACTTACTGTTTACACTTAAGTGAATATGGTGTCATACATAAATATGACGATATTAGTGTCAAATGTAAACGTACCATAACTCTGCTAATGGGTTTCTAGACAGGATTTTTAGCAACGTTAAAATATCGATTTCGCGATGTATATCACCGATCGTACGAGAAGATGCGTATCACCCTACTTTATCTTTTTTACACGAGTTTCGTCCAACTCTCCTTCAGAGGACTAACATTCCCTCACACAGAATAAATCTGCAGAGGGGGTGGAAGTGTGAAGGGGGAAACTTTGATTTACTTTACTCATTAATGGGTGAGGTAGATTGGAGTGAGTTGTATGAAATTTGTGACGTAAATGACGCGGAACAGCACTTTTACAACATTATTTATAATATTTTTGACCAGTGTTTTACAAGGAAGTCGCCATGTCGTGGTAGAAGGCGATACCCGAGGTGGTTTTCTCGGGAAGTTGTCGGGGACATTGAGGTCAAACATTATTACCATAGAACTTGGAAGACTAAGCATATTCAGCAAGACTATGAAATGTTTAGTCTTTATCGCTCAAGAGTGCGGCAAGCTGTTCGACTGGCCTATCGAGCGCATATAGAAACGGTGGAAAATTGCATCCGAGAAAATTCTTAATTGTTTTGGGACTATGTTAAATCTTTAAGAAGGGATGGTGGGTTTGCCAATTCAATGAGTTGGAAAGGCGAAGAGGTGACCGGATCTGGAGTGGCAGAGGCATTTGCCGGTCACTTTAGGTCTGTCTACGCAAGTAGTAGTCCGAATCTGGATGTTGCCTCAACGTCAAGAAAACCATCACGCGGTGCCCAATCTATTGATATCCTTCCGATTGATGTTGCCATTGTGTTTAGGTTCATTAAAAAGCTAAAGAACACACGATCTTTAGGACCGGATAATCTCCCAACATTTTTTTTAAAGGGGTATATTGACTTTGTCAAAGGCCCGCTTTCATATATATTTAATCTTGTGATGGAGATGGGTATCTTTCCCGAATTGTGGAAGATGTCAAAGGTTACTCCAATCCATAAGAGTGGTACCGAGTCATCAGTGGAGAACTACAGGCCGGTTGCTGTTATCTCAGCACCCGCAAAAGTTCTTGAGATGATCATGCATAACATGATTTATCCAAAAATTGAGTCATTTATAATGAATGAGCAGCATGGATTTAGAGTTGGCCGATCAACGGAAACTAACCTGATGGTATTTGTAGATTATGTGTCGTCAGCACTAGATAGAGGCCATCAGGTTGACTGTTCTTACAATGACTTCTCAAAAGCGTTTGACAGAGTCGATCACAACATCCTGTTGGAAAAACTCCAACTAATTGGATTGTCCGATCGTTTTCTGAAGCTATTCGGGAGCTATTTTAGGAATCGTCAACAATACGTATCGTATGGCGTCTATCAGTCACAGACATTCAATACATTTTCTGGTGTCCCTCAGGGCTCAAACTTGGGGCCATTGCTGTTTACGATTTTTATAAATGACATAGCAATGGTCATTAAAAATGCTATGTTTTTGTTGTTCGCTGATGACCTGAAACTCTTCATGGAAGTTGTCACCTTGGACGATTGTCGTCAACTTGATATAGACAATATATTAGATTGGGGCAGGCGTAACAAACTGGACTTCAATATTGAAAAATGCAATATTTTATCATTTACCAGAACCTCGCGAGTATTATTTTTCCAATATTCGATGCATGGCAGAGTTCTTTCGCGAATACCATCTGTAAGGGATTTTGGCATTACGTTTGACAGTAAGCTGTCATTTAGTGGTCATATAGCTATCATTTGTAAAAAGGCGCTACAATTGTTGGACTTCGTCTTGCGTACTTCCCGGGTCTTTTCGGATGTTACTGTATTAAAAATTCTTTATAATTCCTTAGTGAGAAGCCGGCTTGAGAGTGGGTCGATTGTTTGGGCCCCGCATCAGTTGAAATATGAGCTTATGGTGGAGCGAGTTCAAAAGAAATTTTTGAGACTCCTTTATTTGAGGTTATATGGATACTATCCGTGGCTTTATCCAACTGACTTTCTCTTAGGTATGCTTACATACTGTAGTTTAAGTGCTAGAAGATATCAATATTTGGCCACGTATTTTTTTCGACTAATACGTGGTGTGAATGAGAACTCTGCCATTCTTGGTAATATTGACGTGTGTGTCCCTGATAGCTATCTTAGAAATCGGGAGCATCAGTTGTTTGTTCTCCCGAGGAGCAGAACTAACCTGCCATTGGTGATGCCAATTGGGAGGGCAATAACTCTGTTCAACCAATTTGCTTCGGATGTTGATATATTCCATCTACGTGAGAATGAGTATAGGTGGACGTTATTTTATAAATTCTTAAAATAGGGTCTGCTTAACTCATCCGGTATACTTCCTTGTACCTATATACTTCATATTTTTTGTATTTACACATTTATACTGTAGAATAACTGAATATTGCATAATTACAGTATTACATAATACTATTTTAATAATATTTATTTGTTTCTAAATGTCATGTTGTGAACGTCTTAAACTTATAATTTGTAATGTCCACAATATGTAAAATAAATTAAAATTGAAATTATCTAGTTTACAGGCCCTTCCTGTTCAAGACCCCTCCACACTTTCATCAAAGTCATCTTCACTGATCAAATATTTGACATTTGTACATTGTATTATCTCGCCTACAACTTTGAACTTTCTATACTGGCGGTCAGCAAACTTTTACCACACAAGTAGTCATTATAATAACGCCTGTACACGTGCACGGATTTACTGGCAACGATAATGTGTACATTAAACAATCGCGATTATAACTGTTTACACACAAAACTGCTGACTGTCTCTCGCCAATCTCATTCTTCAAGCATAAGCGAGACGCATTATTGTCGTTGTATGGTGCTATTTCATAGGTTGTGAAAAATGGTAAACGTCAAAATGCTCTGTGCGGTGTAGTTCGTATTTTTTCCAGCATCAAAAAAGCTGAAAATACGGTAGTTTTAATTTCACATTCAATATTTCTGAAGAGACACATCCGTGCCAAAGAGCCGTATGTGGATCGCAAGCTATAGCCTTATCAAAAAGAAGTGTTTGCTTTTTATGATACAGGACAGGACAAGAAGTCTAAATTGATTCCATAAATTATTATTAATTAACTTTGTTTATTTCAGGAACATCAGTAAGGATTTTACGACTTTTGAAACTGGCAAGGGCTATCTAGATGTCTCTGATAGCGATGGTTGGTCAGATGATTCTGAAAGTGACAACCTTTTCTTGAGTTGAGGGTCAGATGCTACTTTGGCATTAAGATCACCAAGGATAACTGCATGATCACAGCTGGGGATATTTCCAGCGGCTTCCGCCAAACTTTCGTAGAATGTATCCTTATCTGCATCGCTAGCAGCCTCTGTGGGAGCATAGCACTGCAGAAAAGTGATGGAGCCCGACTTGGTCTTGAAAGTAGCGCGGAGTAGACGTTCGGAGATAGGTTCCCAGCTGGTGAGGCACTTGCAAGCTTCCTTGGACATCAGCAATCCGACTCCACTACGTCGCAATGTGGCGTGTCCGGAGTACAATAGACGAAACCCACGAATAAACTTCTCGCCAATGCCAGTGAGTCGACACTCACTGATCCCGAGAACATCTAACTTGTATTGAGAAAGTATTTCTGTTAGATGCTCGGCCTTTCCAGGGACATTTAGAGTACGGATATTGTAGGTTCCAAAACAAAATCGTTTACCGAATTCAGGCGAGGTCGTCAAGATGGAAACGGGGGTCCGAGGCTTCCCTGTGCTTGGATTAATCTGTTGTTTTAGGGTGTGCAGGTGATCATCCCACAGCACCCGAGTTCACTGGTGGGGCTGCCACCTTAGGGCCCGTGAACATGCCCTGGTTTTCTGTAGGGGTTTTCCTTCCCGTAGCCAGAATGTACCAGTTTTTAGGCGCTGGTGATTCGCCTTGCACCCTCCTCTATCTGCTACAGCATGCTGCATTGCCTAGGGACCCCCACGGAGAGGTTAGAGGTAGGATTTGTTGGCAGAGCTATCATGGATAGTCGACATACTCAGCATTTCAAATAGAAGCACACCTGATCTGGCATCAAGGCATACCCCACTGAAGTCATACCAACCTTTGGTCCCTAAGTCATACCTAATATTATTTATCAAAATTATTTTACCAACGTGAAATTCAACTATCCACAACTAGTACTTTACAATTAATATTTAAGTGGGTAATACAAATTAATATTGATTTAATTAACTGGAATAGCACATACCCTTTGTTATTATTATTCAAGATATTATAAATTGTTATAGTATGTATTAACAAATATATTTTAAAACTTCAGAAGATAGATAACATATTTGATCACTTACTGGCAAACTAACTAATAAAATAAACTAAACCGGTAGGTCATGGGATATGAATTTACAGCCGACCGAAAAGATAACTTCACAATATATTATAATAATAATACCCCCACTTTTAATACATGCTGGCTCTCATCCGGACAGTGAATGATGCAAATCTCACTCGGTCCAACTTATTTTCTAGGTTTTTTTTGTAATAGCTTTGTTTCTGTGCTTTTTCAAAATTATATATTTTCATATAATTCAATTTTGCTACTTTTCTTTCAGAGAACTATCATTTGAAGAAATACTCGGTGAGGTGAAGAACAGATGCACAAAGGCTGCAAGCTTTTATAAAAAGAGCTTGTTTTCTCATGCAAAATTATCCTTGGAATCGGCTTTATATATACTTAACGGTTGCCCGCTAGCAAATGCGGCGGAGAGCAGAAAATCGAAACGTCAATTGCTATACATCCATTTATATCTTGCCATGTGCTATATAAAAATGCATCAGCCCAAGCAAGCATGCTCCGTCTGCAACGACATGAGAAAGATCGACATTAACGGCTTCATGAAAAATTACAGAGCCTTGTTTCAAAACGGCCTAGCTCTGATGATGATTGGAGAGATTAATGAAGCCGAAAAGAAGTTCTTGGCTGCAATTAAATTAAATCCTAATGACGAGCAAATAAAAGCACAGCTGGATTTAATTGTGGAATTAAATAAGAATAAATGAGAAAAAGCTGATTACATAAAAGCTATGTCTGAGGTGAATATACACTAAAATAAACAAACCATATTTCATAACATAGCATAAGGCGTCCAAATTCGTTGCCGTAGATGTCAAGGGAGCCAAGCCACAAATTTGGTAAAAATGAGTAAAGTACACAAAAGCATTTTAAAATCATCAAAGATGCAGTGGTCAATGGATTTAAGCGACAAAACTCTTTTGACTAAATTTTTTGTACATTTCAATATTCAGTGGTCAAGAGATATAACACACATAACTTCTAAGATACTATTTTTTTAGTTATTTGTACAAAATAATAAAAAGATAACACCACAAAGTATATTCTACCTTCAAAGTTTCACCGTTATATCTTTAAAAACAAAAAAGTTCAATTAAATATTGTTACTTTTTTTGTCACATAAAATCTTTGCGCTCCTGTTTCTCAGGATTATGATTTTGTGGACTGGCACCCTTGACATCTACGGCGACGATATTATTTTGACGTCACATGATTTTGGCTTTTTTTAACACTCCCCCCCACCATCACAAAACTCTTTACTAGTTATCAGTGGCGGCCGGCCGGTGGTTTCCAAAATTGCTTTTATTGGGGGTGCAAATTGGATTATGTAACAAAAAAATTAACGACCCACTATTGAATTTGTTTTTTCGGCTCTATATTACGACCGTACACCCTGGATAAAGGTCAGATTTCTTAAATCAATACTTGAAAGCATCTAAGCGAGATTTTTTGAGCAGACAATCATGGAAAAAACCGCTATTATATTGCAAAAACGCTATTAATGCAATTTTTCAATGATTGTCTATGCTCAAAAAGTGTCGTTTAGTTGCTTTCAAGTATTGACTAAAAAAATCTGACGTTACTCTGCGGTGTACTCTCGGTAAATTGAGCCGTTTTTTCTAAATTATTAAGTTACAGTAATATCTCCATAATCAAAACTAATTAATTGGGTATGAGGGTAATCCAAATATTGATAAATCTATGTAATTAAAAAACCGAAAATATTTTATGTTTCCATTCATCAATACCTTTTTTCTGAAGCTCGTTTGAAATTGATAATGATAATAAAGTCTGGATGATCGAAAACCGATGTAATCAAGGATTATAATTATGGTAAAAATGCTTAAAAATGAATTTGACATCTATGCTGTTTTTATAACAGTTTTTAAAATAAAGTTTTATATATCGTATCATCTTGGATTTTGACCTGTTGCAACCAAACATTATTGTCATGTTCGTTTGATACTTTGTTTTTACCATCCTATTTAGTGTATATCAAGTTTTAAAAATAATGATTTTAATTAACACACTTTAGTATTGATTGCACCATGAGCTAGTGTATATGGAATGTTTTGCGTTTTCTCTATATTTAATTTGCGCTGGGCGATTTATACCAAAATCCATACTTGTAATTTGCAGCGATTTCTTTCTTTATTAGGGAATTCAAATTTAAGCACATTCTTTTTGATAATTATCCTTTTTTCTATGGGGTACATATTATTATGTAATTGTTTTCATATAAAAATCATGGCTTGCTACACATTGAAAAAAGACCAACAATCCCACAGCTCGAAATTGACGAAAAATAAATAAATGAAGCCTCTAATAACATATTGATTGTGTTAATGTGAATAGGGTAACATATAACATTTTGATCACGCGTAGGTATCACAAAGAGTATTATTTTTAAATAATGCTCATCTTTTTAATTATACGTTTTTTTATATAATTGGGCCCCTGTATGCATAGATCCCGTTTAACATTAAATCTGGCCCTGCATATAAAGCTGATAAATCTCATTATTAATTAAATTTAATTAATCAATAGATAGTTCATCATCAAAATCCTATATGGATCTTGACTTTGTCTCCATGTGTTTCATATCCATTTTTGACAGTCTAAATTACCCCTATAAAAAGTGAACCACTGATACAAAATTATAGATTGTTTTAGCTAAATTGCGATCATTTGCTTTATGTTTTATAATTAAAATATGTATGCGATCATTGCGATTCAAAATGCTCTCATGCGAAGATAAATCTTTATTTTTGAATGTTTATTTAATTTTATATTTTTTTGTATGTTAATGGTTTGGTAATGCTTATTAAAATATTATTTTTATTAATATTTTACCTCGATTTACCATTGCGCTAAAGTGGTTGAAGCTGTGACCAGAAAATGACAGTAATTTACATAAGTGAGTCTTTTTGCAAATTGCTGTGAATTCAAAACCTTTGGTCAATATTGAGTATGTTCACTTCCATAAATTTCAATAATCTGGGGTGTTAAATTTTGATTTAATAATATATATGATTTTTATATGAAAAAAGTAAGATCACGTATTATTTATTTCTTTTTAAATTTGCCATGTTATATAATATTATGTCCAAGGTCACTTATGGAGCAATGTTGCCAACTCCCGTTAACAAAATAAGTCAGACTGGGTAAGAAAATAAAATATTATTCAGTCGAACTTGGTTATTACGAGGAAAATGGGACCGACTGAATTTACTCGTTATAAGCATTACTCGTTATATCAGAAATTAGGTATTTTTAAATGACCGGTCACAACGCAAAAAGTCGCAATTCAAACAAAAATACACAATTAGAATTTTTCCCCGAAGGAAGCATGACATTCATAAACTACAAAAGAAGTTGTTTATTGTAATGAACGCTGGTAGGTACCTACTGACTTCACGAACCTTGGATTTTTTACATTCAATTTCAACCATAAGCGTGGATACTTTTTCAATATTGTCAGCGAAAACACCAATTAGATAGGTACGTAGACACTTATCTAGTGTTATAAACGTAATCCGATCCCAGCGGCATCGGTCTACGGTAGGATTTTATTGCTTCAGGTCGGAAAATGTTTTTAAACGATCGACACATTAACAGTTTTAAGAAAAATTTTAACGATATTTTTGCTCAGTATATCCGATAAATAGTAGCTCGTTATAAATGTATGGAGAAAATCATAAACTAAAATGTCAACGAATGTTTTCTCATTACATCCGAGATCTCGCTATGTCCGTGATCGTAATAACAGAGTTCGACTGTATATATCAGAAAAATACTAGATTTCGTGAAAGAGAAAAAATAAATGTTTATCATCCGTGGAAAAAATGGTGTTTGTGAAAATCGTTTGTTAGTTATATCCAGTGGCGGCTCGTGGATAAGATATCTGGGGGTGCTGCGGTTGATTAAAAATAAAAATAAATGTTTATTTGGATTATATTTTACTAACATTAAAATTAAATATAAATTATTAATTAATTAAAATAAAGAACTTTGCATAAATTGTCAACGAATGTTTCCTCATTACATCCGAGATCTCGCTATGTCCGTGATCATAATAACCGAGTTCGACTGTATATCAGAAAAATACTGAAAGAGGAAAAATAAATGCTTGTCATCCGTGGAAAAAAGGATGCTTGTGAAAATCGTTATATCTAATTTTTCCCTGTGAAGAATAAGAATTAAAAAAAAGTTTTTTTTCTTTTTCAGCTGTCTTAAAAAAATCAAAAAAATATTCACTTGGTCACGGGTTTATTCTCTTTCTAATGAACTTAGGACTTACATACAACTCAATTCTAGAGTCTACAAAAACAGGATTCAACATAAATAGTGCACACCAAACTTTGTCGATCATGTTTTTTTTTTTTAATTGAACTAAGAATAAAATTTTGCAGATTTGAATTTTGTCAGTTTTATGATGTCACATTTCTACAACCTCCTTATTCCCTTCGTCAAAATTAATTGTGTCATTACCTATATCAGACTCCTTAGAGCAGCGATTTCCAAACTGGGAGGGGCGAAAAGTTTAACACAATTAATAAATGTAGCCACAGGTTTGCAGTTTGCAAATGTATAGCTTATAAAATGGCCGCTAGTTATACAAACATAAACTCCACAAAAATGTGGAAATAGTCCTATAAGAGGTTGTTTGCAAACCTGTCTGAAAATATGGAGACTAATTTTAAAATACCTCATTTCTATACTATTGTGAAGCGCGCTGGCTATCTCATGAAAAAATGAAATAAAAGCGTCAAATCATAATGTTGCAATTTGAGGAAAATTTGTTTGAATGCATTCATAAAAAATTGGAGCTTTGGAACTCGAAATTACAAAAAAATATGTTCGCCATGTTTCCAATTTTAAATGATTTCTGCGCCAGATATATTGAAGCAAACATAACTAAAAGAAGGACTATTGAATATGTGGTTGTGCGTTGCAATTTGATGCGATACCTATATGATGATTGATATACTTAAATGATAACTCCCGTGTATAATTTAGGAAACTGGAATGGATTGACTACTATTAAAATTGTTTGTGCTAATAAACAAGCACATTCATTGCATCAAAAACAAATTAATTTAAAAATGAATATAACATAAGTAGTAAAACCTTGTTAATTTGTATAATTATTTTTTTGTCATTTTTATATTTGTATATTGTTGACTATTTAAAAAGGTGTCTGTATTATTTAATGAAATAAAGGGGGGGAGGCGCCAAGATTAGATTTTTTAAAAAGGATGGCGTAGTAACATGAAGTTTGGAAACCTCTGCCTTAGAGTGACATCAAATACGGATGACCCTTATAGCAGCAAAAGAAAAAGTGCAAAATATGTACCGATAAGGGGATATTGAGTTGATTCGGCTCTGGCCCAGGCGCAGAGGTCGCAGGTGGTGACTCCATCTGAAGCACCTCATTCCAGGTGCGCCGGGCGAGGTGGTGGTGGCGGAAAGCAGTCCGGCCAGAGCACTGGCGATTCAGATGCCCAATGAGCTGCATCACTGCCATCTACTGCCGCCTGAAAATTATGAATGCATAATTAATTCACTCACTTGTATGAAGGCAAGTTATAGAGTATAATCGATTCAATGGAAATATATACAGAAACAAAATCGCAGCCAAACACACAATCACACTGTCAGTACCCATTAGGTAGAGCCTCGATCCATATTAGCTTGGTGACTGGCAGAAAGTCCCCATAGGAAGGCATACAGAATGCAGGTCTTAACAATATGCTGAGTGGTTTGGGTTTTTCTGCACTCAAATAAAGGTGAGATATTCCATCATTATCATCATAAACCAGGATTGATCCACTGCAGTTTGGAGGCCTCTACACTTATCGGTCCCTAGTTCTTCGCTGCCATGTACATCCACCAAATTTTATGACTATATAGCGGGTTTTAGTGCCGGCCTGTAGACGTCTAGTGCCTTGGGTACCGCTATATGATGTCTTCTGTGCAGCTGTTCACTCACAGCGACATGTCCACCCCATTGCTATTTCTAGCATAGGTTGTGGGTTTGGTAATTTTTCTGGCAATGCTTCATGGGCGATTCATAAATGACATGCGAGTATCATTTTCATACAAGTTACTCTGTGTATTGATTTACTCATGGCCCCCATAAGGGAGGGGCTGACAGGATTCTAGCCTGGGGGCCTGGGCCCGGCGTGGCAAGTCGGCCAAATAAGTGAGATAAACACACATCACAAATTTGCTCTAATAGTAAGAAAAAGTCACCTGTACTTTCCTTCAATAATGTTATTATTTAAAATTATCTGGTTGGATGATGCAATTTTTAATTTTGTATCTATAACCGACAACTCCATAATTCAAATGGATGTATTAAAATATACTATATAGCCACACTGCCTTTATTCTTAGCGATAGGTAGGCGCCCCGCCAAAGATCCTACTCTCGTGCCCCGCTTCAGGATGTGGAGGCCATGGATTTACTACCATAGTAACGACCAGTGGCGAAGGGTGGAGGTAGGCTGTTATGATCCGGCATAAATAGTGCAGACTAAACTTTGTCGGTCAAGCGTATTATTTTGTTTTAATTCATCAAGACCACAATATGTGGATTGTAGATAGTTTTGGTTAGTATTTAAAATTCAATTACACCCTGCCTAATCCATAGTAGATAATAATAATAAAAATATTCGTTTATAAAATATCCAAAAGTATGGCATTAAACCATACGTAATAATTTTAGATATTTTGTATATAGAAAAATATGTATCGATTATGGTTTGGTTTAGGCAGGTAGTCTCAATGAATTTAAAAAAAACCAACCATCACCGTCTGTAATATGTTTTCTTAATTCAACATAAACAGATAAGTATGATTGAAACAGTATGGACCATCTTTGTCTGATCGTCCATAACATACCTAAATTATTATGGATTGGGTAGTTGGGTAGGGAATTTAAAAAACTTACACCACCATCTGCAAATTATATTCTTAGTTTAATGAAAACAAATAAGTACGACTGACTAAGTTTCGTGTGCACTATTTATGTCGAATCTTAACAGCCTACCTCCACCCCTCGCCACTAACAGATAGTGCAGACAGTTAAGTAGTGCAATGGGCAGAGCACACAATGAAGCAGTCAACCATCCAGAGACTGCAGATAAAGAAACATCTTTCGACAATGTGTCTGAGACACATACCTACTGCAGTTTTTTGGACAATGATCTGAGTTACGCCATCTCCACCAGTCAGTGGCGAAGGGTGGAGGTAGGCTTTTAAGTACCGATACAAATAGTGCACAATAAATTGTATCAGTCATACGTATTTGTTTTCATCGAACTAGGTAAGCCTACAATATACAGATGGTGTTAGATTTTTTAAATTCAATTAAACACTCCGCAACCAAGCCATAATAGATAATAGTAAAAAATAATCGTCTATTTATAAAATATCTAAAATTATGACATTAAATCATAAGTACATAAATTTGGATATTTTATAGGTAGATGGAATAATATTTTTTATCTACTATGGTTTGGTCTATGCAGGGTTTAATGAATTTTAATAAACTAACCAACAACATGTGTAATATTATGCACCTATTCTTAATTTATCGAAAACAAAAAAAATAAGTATGAATGAAAAAGTGTGCACTATTATGTCGAATCGCACATAACATACCTACCAAAATGATTATAGTTTAGTTTAGGCAAGGTTTAATTGATTTCTAAAAACCATATTCTGTAAATGGTTGTCTTCGTTCAAAAAAACAAACACGAATGTGCACTTTTTATATCGGATCTTAACAGCCTACCTCCACCCTTCGCCACCAGCCATGTATATGCAGCCAGTTTTCGGATATATCGTTCGGCGCGGACAGGGTAACCTGGAGATACTGATGGTTTTGAGTAGCCTCCAGCGAAGGCGAAACAGAGGAGAGTGTCAGCGCGCTGTAGTGAGCAAGTGAAGAAGTTGGCTGGGGGCAGCATTTACCCTGCCCTGAGCATGACCCCCACATCCTGAAGCGGGCCCCTAGGCCAGGATGTTCAGCGCCCCCTACCTATCTCTAAGGTTAAGGTCAGTCTGGTGAGTGTTATTGCGCGAAACCCCTCGGCTCACGAGGTCAAATGAAGAGTATTTTCAGTGTTTTTAAATGAATGTGACCCTTCACCATATTGGATAAATAACCATTTTTATCAGTCAGGAAACATTACAAATAATTATAAGTAACATAAAATTCTACAACACACCAAGTTGCATCGCATGTTAACATACTTATTATAAAAAGAATGTTAATATTTCGTAAATATAATATACCTAGCCTATTCCAAGATGGTCACGATCCTCACCCATGAGGGAACGACCAAGAAGAAGTGCGATATAATTGTATAATTCTTGTAAAAACCATTTTGTATGCATCTACATTATTACAATATGTGAACAATTTTAATGCATGGTGTGCATAATTTTTAGTTCATTCCATTGACTATAGAGATACATCATTTTCATCAGGTTCATTCATATATTATTTTACTGACTAAAATTAGTTAAAAAATATAATAAGCAACCCGAAAATCTACGACATGACATCATATCAAATGTCTTGAAATACTTGGCGACGTCTAGACTAATATACTTTGGCCGGGCCGGGTTAGTAACCTGCACACACTGCAGTGTTGCCAAGTCAAAATTTAAAATTTCAGTAGATTTTGACAAAAAATTCAGTAGATTTTGAAAAATGTGGTTTATTAGATATGATTTAAAACTAATAAGAATAACAATAACTAATAATATTAATTTATTGTTAACAATGATGATATTAATGGGTAAAATGGCGCTCTTGGGTAGAGTTACAATGCTTTTTATGTCAATTTAGACGTGTATAACATCAAAAAAGGTCATGCGTAAATCATTTCAAGTTTATTATTAAAAGAATCATCAGTTAATTTACAATTATGGAGAAACACAAATATTAGTAGATTTCTTGAATTTCGAAAAAAAATCAAAAATTCAGTATATTGGCAAAAAATATCAGTTGTTCTACTGAAATTTCAGTAGACATGGCAACACTGCACTGGTTGTTATTCCTTTTTGGCGACAAACTTTCGGCGATAAAAAATATAAGTACCAGTGACTTGTATGAACACGTTATTTATTTTATAGAAATATATTATTTTATTAGAAACAGCGATGCAACCGTACTATAATAATTATAGTACAACACTATAATTTTGATTCAAAAAACAGAACATAACAAAACAGAACAAATTTGTGTTCATTTTATTGTACAAAACTGATAATAGTGATAGTCATAATATTATGACTTATTCAGTTAGAGTTATTTGATAGATCACTTGGACAACTGATTGAAGGTCAATTTTTAAATTAGGTATTATTTATTTTTAAAAAAAACTAGAAATAACCTAAGTTGAGAGATAATATAAAATTATTTTTTTGAAATACTCACTGGTAGGGATCCCAATTTCGGGATCCCGAATTATTTTCGATACCTATGAATCCCGGTATTGTGAAACATAATTCCGAAACTTTCAGGATTGATTTTTTTATCATTTTTTATGGAAAATAAAATAAAAACGAAAAGATAACAGAAAAAATACTTTTAATAACATATAACTACATTATAAATAAACTGAGTTTGAATGAAGTTTGATTTATTATCCTTGTGTTGCCGATTGTGATTGTGATTGTTGCCGGTTGTGATTGGAAAAAAACAATGCTTCGCACTTTTAACAAAGTGATTCCACCACGATCTCATACTTTTTACGACAGTTTCATATTTGGCTGATTAATTAGATTTATGAAGCGGAAAGGTCGTAAACCATGATTTACTTATTTTAAATCTCGCTAACCCATACATTAAGTCTTTACTATCAGAAACAGCAATCTCATATTAAATTCACATTATCAGTTAAGTACCTATATTAAAATATTATTTACTCCATTAAACTTATGTATTTCCAAGATTGAACGTATACAATATTAACAATAAATGTCTTAAATAATACCTATAAATTTAATTATACTAGATTTATTTTTGAACGATTTTATCAATGTTATTTGTAAATATAAAAATTTTATATTAACAATGGAAAAAAATGCCAATCCCGGGACCACTCTCGTAGATGTCAAGTGGGAACAGCTCCCTTGCTAGGTAGAACAGGAAGCGGATTCAATGATGTCGTCCCGCAGGCTTTATTTGTCAACCAGCTGTATATTATTAACTATCTTTATGACGTACGCTGGAGGCATAACCGACAAAATCCATAAATATTGCCCCATATGAGATAATTGTGAGACCACGATTGTGCTAGGAGGATGGGATGAAGAAAGAAGCATGAGCCCTTCTCATGATCGACGACTGGAGGAGACCAAGGCCTGAATTGAGCTGTAACTCCATCAAACGAAAATGTGAAACCAAGTGCATGTATGTAACACCTAACTAAAATTTTGGAGAGATCCGGGCGTCGGTTAGTAATTAGAACAAAACGCGGGCGGATTGCTCACATGGACAGTAACCCCGGTTTCAGACGGGACACCGGTGTCGCGCTCGTATATAATAAGGAGGCCTTTGTATTCGAATAAAGGGGACTTTGTATTATGTTTATGACCGCCCAGAGCTAATGAGTCAACGCATAGTTTCGCGATATAAATTAGAACATAAAACTGGCTACGATCATAAAAACATGTGTATCGGCGGCTTGAGAATGTAGCGGCCGACGGAAAAGTGTACCATACACGCTTTGACTCATTAGCTCGGGACGTTCATAAACATAATACAAATACCCTTTTGTTCGAATACAAAGACCTCCTTATTATATACGAGCGCGACACCGGTGTCCCGTCTAAAACCGGGGTCACGATCCTAATAATTATGACTATTGGATACCGCGTGCATGATAACCACTCGATATTCGTACGTGAGCATCCCACCAGACATCATAGCTGCAGGTCAGATGTTTATCGTTAGAATTAAAGCGCATAGTATCTGGGTGTGGAAAATATACTCGGGAATGTGCGGTGCCAAATAATCGATAAATAGTTATCATATTACCGATGTTTATTTTAAATGGATCCCCAGATCATTTATGGTGCGCGCCTGGGTATTGTGGATGTACAGACGAGTGCTCCGTATCAGTAAGAAATACGAAGTCGTGGATGAAACAGACTAAAGAAATAATACGTTAAATTAAAACCAGAAAGTTGGCATACTTTAGCCACATCATGCGGCATCCCGACACAGTGACGAACCGTGGGGTAGACAGGTCATACGTTGCGTATGGGCGTCACACGAAGAAACTAATACGACCATTACAACGTTCGAAAGCGGTGGTGGTTTTCGATGACATGGACGATGCGGTCGCTTCCTTAGAAAGTACCAATATTATATTAGAACATAATAAGAAGGCCTCCATACTTGTCAGCGCCTCAAACGTCCACGAACATGTTTTGCGTCAACGCTCTAATCCTCAGTATATTATATTGTGTACGGATGTATTTTCTTTCAAGATTTTTGTTGCATTTGTCGGTTACATCATCAAAACACAAAATAACACTGGTGCGAATCCGGTAGTTACGGGTTCGAGTCCCATCGGATGTCATATTATTTCTAGTGAGTGTATGCATCAGATGTTTTCATAATTATGTGTGTCCAATAAAGTTTTACACTAAACCAGTGGCCGGCAAACCGCAGCTCGCGAGCCACATGTGGCTCTTTGGCCCTTTGACTGCGGCTATTACGCGCATTATATTTTGTATAAAATGTACTATAACTGCGCGGATGTTGGTGTTAGAATACTATAATTTTGATTCTACAAAAAATGTAAAATACTATAATTTTACGCCAAATAAATTTTAAAGGATATAAGCCGAAAAATGTCCTGTACTATATTTTTTACAGAAATACTATAATTTGTACTATAAACATCATAGAAAAACATGGCAACACTGGTCCATGTTCGAACGGCAAGTATTCGTGTCTATACGTGAATAATAATCATTCCATTTCTGCCTACTGTTTGCATTCCTGTTCAAATATTTTGATAAACAAACATGAGAGGTAAATATTTTCTTGATTATGAGTGATGTTTTACCAATACGTAAGGCGAATAGTCCACAAAAGCCGTAGACTCTTCGAAGCAGTCACTGATAACTGATAAATCCGTTTGGTTTAGAAACTTTCCAAGACATTACTTGTGTTTTCCCGCGTTGTCATTAATAATTGCACAAAGGGAACAATCTTCGATCGACTTCTTACAGTTCGAAGTTCGCCAGGAACGGAAAAATACAAATTGTTAATGTGAATGGAATATAACTTCTTCGTCGGGTCTCATGACTTGAGTATTTTCAAGTCGCATTCGACGTCACGCCCGCCACGAGGGACTCATGAATTGGTGCAGTCATCTGAGGCTTAAATATTCTGATATGGTTCAATTTAATACGTGAAATTCATCAGCATCGACCACGGTCGATCCTCTGCCGGATGAAAGCATCCCTCAGATCTCTCCTCCTCTCGGTTCCCAGTTATTCGCAGTCACGTACCTACATCCACCGTGTGTTAGTTGACGTATAATATAACTAGTGAAATAAGGATATTAAATGTCAATAGTCGAGATCCTTGATTAGATACCAAGTCTTACAACGATACAGGAAGCTATGGATGCATTGATCACCCATACTCAGTAGTTGGTAATCAGAATCACAAAATACAGTTGTGATCTCCGTGTAATACACATAGAGGCTGGAATAACAAGTATTAACAAGCCACAAGCTTGCACACAAGGCAGGGGGTCCAAACCAGAGGACCCCAGAAACGATGGAATATTACTACTGCTTCGTTGGGACCACATGACTGAAGATCATGGTCTAGATGATTTGGCTGTCATATCGCCACATCCTTGGCTTGGATCCACCTCTCTTGCATTTTGGATTTGGTCCGTCCATCTAGTTTCTAGACCATCGAGAGCTATTCTTTGTGCTCTCAGACCTTCGACTTGATGAAATACCACCAGTATTTTTAGTTTATAACCCTCCCTTCAGGCCGTATAATTAAAAAAATGGAGAATCTCTCAAAACTAAAGCTTAGAACTAGCACCACATTTCAAATGTGCTAAACATCAGTTTCGTTTAACGTTTAACCCAAGGTGAACATCCCACCAATGGTCATGACTGTTTGGGTAATATGGGATGTATGGGGATTCACGGTTGAACCAACAAGGTGTTGTAATTAGTAGGCAGGTGATATTCCTCCCTCTATCAAAAAATCAACCTCAAATCAGTAAAATTATTCAAGTTTGAACCTAACGAACGTTGTTCATTCATGAACGGTTTTGTAAGGCCCCTTTAGATTTCAGAATTGTTTTAATATAGTAAAAATTTATACTATCAACTAAGCATGGTACTGGATGGAATTTTAATTTATAATTAAACAATATTCATTGTGTGTCAGTGTACAAATGTATTGAAAATCATCATCATTATCAGCCGAGATTGATCCACTGCTGGATGAATGCCTCTCCTAGCTCTTTCCACTCCTCACAGTCTCTAGTTATCCGTCGATTCAGCGGGTTTTAGGGCAGTCCTGTGGTTATTTAATGCCCTTTGTGTTCCACTGTAAGACTTCATCATTTACATTTCTTACTTTCTTACTTCACATTTATTTATTTAAAAAACAAAATATTGTGCACAAAACTAATCAGAACGTTCACAACACAAGATTTAAATTGAAAAAAGTGCTTGTTATAATCAACAAGTTAAAATACATACTTGTCTCATATAATAAATATACATCACTGAAAATGTCTACGTCTTTGGGGAGCGGATTGAATAATCTTGCACCACTCGCTAATGGTGCCTGATAGATAGATAGGCTTGACACGAGGAAACAGTTCTGACTCAGAATAGGTAATGCTTGATAAATTCAAATTCTTTAGGACGCTAGGATTGGAAACCATCCCTCATGATAGCAGGCAAAAATGTCTCAAGAGCAGAAATGACCTATGAGAGTTAAGAGGGTGAAAAGTGAACATGCCTTATAGAAAAGCAGTCAGAAAATAGTAAAATAAAGACATTAAAGAAATTTTTCTTGACGCGCTCTAAAATAAGTTTCTAGGAAACTTGTTATATTGCGTAGTCATATTCTATAGATTACTACATCGAATGTATGATGTGATTGCTTACATAACCAAACTGGCATGGAGCACATTTGGGCGCCTGAATAGTGTCTTCAAAAGTGACTTTCCATTATTCTGCCTATAGCGTAAAGTTTTCAATCGATGTGTGCTGCTGGTATGAAAATCAAACATGGAGATGGAAAGATACATGTTGAGCAAAATGCGAAAAGATCACCAAATGAACGAATATATAAGTAGGCAAATAAAAGTGTTAGATAGTCTGCTTCTAGGGATAGGATAGATGTGATCCTGTGGTCCACAATCCTGCGTCTGGAAAATTCTCATCTTGTTCATGTTAAGGCATATATTATTATTATCTGAATAAGAGTGCAAATGGTAATCTACCTCATAAGTAATGGTGTTTTAAATATTTGTATTACAGGTCAAATGCCAAAACGACTTGTCTCTCCGCTGGACTGTTTGGTAAGTATTAGTTAAATTCTATATTATTATTAGTATAACTAGATGTGGGTGTCTATTTACAAATATTGATATGTCTACAATTTAATATTTGTGATAACATCATTCTTGAGTTTCGGGCCTTAATTGATTTGTTGTAATCTAACATGTTAAATCTTTAAGATAGAGCCTTCTGTAATTTTACTATAAAAATCACTGAAGGCAATTATTTGTTGTGAGTGCCACTTTTATATGCAAACCATTATAGATTATGTCTACTTTTCAGAGTTTGTATGAAAATTAGTCCTTTCTTTGCCATCACTTTTATACGTATAGGCTACATCTTCTGCGTAAGAAAATTTTCCTTAACTTCTTTGATTTTTATGTTAATTTCTTTTTCCCATTGTGGTTATATCTACAAATTATGGCCATTTTTATTAGATTTTCTACGCATAATTGGTATAATTATAAGTAAAATGAAATTAGACATACATAATATCGCACATACAATTTTTCATATTATGCTTTTGATGGGTGTTGGAAGTTAAGATCATATCTACAGAGTGGAGGTTTTGTATTACCAGATTTTTTTTTATGAGAAATGGAAGTTAGCCACTTGCCCAACCTATTAGGTCCATACATTGACTTGTACACAAATTAAAAAAACAATGTGTACTTGCCAGACCCAGGATTCGAACCTGGTACCCACAACGGTATAGGCTGACGCTGCGGCCATCGTGGCATTATTTATAAATCAGTCAATATATCAATTACAGTCGTACTCGTAATTTAACATTTTTTTTTTATGCTGTGATTCAGATTTTTCATAAATTCACCGTTTTGATTTAAGAATTAAACGAAGTAATAATTACACTAATTAGATCTAATATTAATAATAGGTTTAATCAATCTCCAATAAATAAAACATGATAATAAATGTGGCGTGGACGGCCTTCCCTCACCCTGCAGCGGTGCTACAAGTGATCTGCGTACTGCAGGTCTGGCATTGTGGGTGGCGTGGGAAGCAATAAAAAAGTGATAAATATGATATGCCGTATTCAGTCACTAGTTATCCCGGAAAGTTAACTGTCAGATGTGATATTTTTTAACACAGCCACCCATGACCGCGTTATCCGCAAGCTGTCAAATGTCATTGAGTAACACAGTTATCATGTCTTACTTTTTCCGACTGGAGATTCTAATAGGTTTCATTTGGAATTATCACCGGCCTTCTTCGCGCTTAGGCGGAGATGGCAGACTGTGATAATGTCATGGCCAAAGAAGCGGGTGTGGGGGACAGAAACGCATGGTGTATGCTGTTGTTGCTGGTTTATTATAAGTCGTTAGGGTATTGTCGTTGGCGGTGGGTAGAGGCGGTTTTTGCTGGCTGTTGGCTTGAGATCTTGTGGCTTGGGATGCTTGATGCTTGCTTGGCGCCGATGCGGTCTTTTTGGCTGGAAAATTGGAGATGCTGGCTGTTCGGGGTCCGAGGCGAGAGAGTCACGGTTTGCGGGTTGGCGTGCTGCCGACGCGGTCTTTTTGGCTGGAGATCCTGTCTGTTCGGCGTCCGAGGCGAGAGAGAGCTTTTCGCGCCCATCCAACTGACAGATCCGATGGATTGACTAGTGGAGGCGCTTTTAGTAGACCGCGTCTGTTTTGGTGGGAGCGCGGACGAATTTGAATTTCGGATTTTGAGGCGGGCTCCGCTCGGCCGAGGGTTGCGAGAACCGCGAAGAGTAGACGTAGGCTGTGATGTTATGGGAAAGTTGATGGTTTGGTCCGCCCTTTGAGGTGGTCTCCTATGGGAGACTTCCATCTGGTATCTGAATCAAATAACACGTGTTAACTGAGCTAACAATTATTGAAGTTAACCGCCTTGAATATCTCCGAATGTTATCTGTGTTAACTATTTAGAATAGTAAATAAGGTTAGGAACCCTTCGTGTAGATATATAAAACCGGTCAGTTTTTTTTTTAGTCTAGTTCACTCCAGCTTTATAAATAATATTTTTCTGTATGTTAAAGGAAAGGGGAGATATACCTTAAATATTGAAAAATGATTAAAATATGCCACATTAATGCATACATAATATATGAGAAAAATTATTGGGTCAATTCAGTAGCAAAAAATAAAATAGTTACTTTAAAAAACATGTGATTTTAATTGAAATAATATGTAGATATCAAGTTATGTGCAGACATTCATTGCTAAAGAAATGAATAACAGACAGCAACAATAAGTGAACTTTGCTTTTTGCCTTGACTGAAACAGTTGCTCTTTTTAACGACCTCAGATATTACTAGCCCCAAATTTTGACACTTGTGCCACTTTTTAGGTCCCGTTGATGCTGGGCCAAGAAAACAAAGAAGATGAATACGAATTGATTATTGAAATCTTCCTAATTATTGTGATGATGCAAAAAATTCTAAGGAAGAAAAATCAGCGACAGCGTGGAGAGAGGAAAAGGATCACGAAATAGTAGTTAGTAAGTAACTTTAACAATAATTGCCCTATTATTAAACAATTAGATCACCATCAATTACATTCATTTTCAATAGTATAATATATCAATGTTTTATAAGTTCATGAAATATGGTGTGTTTGCGCTTGCAAACAAAATATTTCATGTTTGCATCTGTCCAAATTTAAAATACTGATCATTTGTTTTATGAATATTAATTTTGTCATATAAATATTCTAAATCTATTTTACTGTCAAAGAAAGAAGAGAAACATAAGATTCATATAGTTAATTATCAACCTTTTTTTTCTGAGCGGTTTAACATACTAGGCCCTTGTAGTCCAGTGCGTAAAGCACCGGCTTCTCTCCCAGTGTTCAGGGTTGAATTCCCGGTGAGGTCACAATATATTAATGTGATCGTTTCACTTCTACTACTGAAATACGGTTTCACTACATTACTGTCATTGGGCCACTTGGCCTATTATAGTTTAAAAAAACAATAAGGTACAGGGTGTCCTCGTCATCCGAGTATTCGTTATCTGAGTCCCCACAGTTACGACTTTGCAGGAGAATACAAAAAAAACTATAAAAACACAAGTGCAACAGCTCACAGTCGCCAACTGTCACTTTCAATCTCATACTACTACACTATTTCTGTCTTATTTACGTGTCTTTTTATTTTCTAAACATGTCCTAAATAAATTCATTTACCAAGTATATTTTGGTCCCTGTTTTAAGCGGATTCGCTTTAAGAAGTATTTTTTTGGTCCCAATTACCCTCGGATAACGAGAACCCCCTGTAATAATAGTTCTTTTTAATAAAATTTAATGAATAGTCGCATTGTCAAGACCGAGGGAACACAGAATTAATGGAAAGTGGGTCGCTTTTTGGGTGAGGTTGTAGCTATATCTCGAGAGTGGAGAAATATAAATAAACTTAAACATGAAGATTAATTTCAATAGTTACGTCTGTAACACAATATGCATAAAAGTTTGTCACGTAAACGAAACACACATTCAATATTGTTAATATTTGAGGACATTCAATGCGTTATGTGTTTCTTAAGGTTTGTGGCCTGAACGTCACAAAGTAATAAACCGAGTCCGGCTTCAAAACTTTGGCCCATAGCGATTGGCTTTCACATTTTAATTTTATCAATGTGTTTTGTGTCATGGCTAAATATTCTCATTAGATAAGTTAGTTGCCATCTTCACATTACACACAAAAAATGTGCCTGTGCAAAGTGGATGTTGTGTTAATAGAATTTTTATGTGGAATAGTTGTTTGCACTTTGATCAACTCAATGGGTATATGCACTGGACCAAACACACAGTAAAAAAAAAATTATAATTCACTAATCTGATGTTATTTTCTTACAGGGTATCAAGACATCTCAGATCTCAATCTCACAATTATGTACCCAAGTATTTCAATCAATAAAAACCTATAATATCTTCTATTTAGTTTTAAGCAGTGGCGGCTCGTGGATAAGATATCTGGGGGTGCTGCGGTTGATTAAAAATAAATGTTTATTTGGATTGTATTTTACTATTAACATCAATGATTATTCTGTCTTTTTTCCTTGAAAAAAGGTCTATCACCTTTTCGTTGCGCGCGCGCGGTGTATGATAATTATTGGATGTATCGGTGCACAGGCGAACTTAATACATGCTTAAATAATATTGATATTTTCATATAATATACATTACATAACATTTTTCTCAATTTGCTTGGGGGTGCTGCAGTTCCGCAGTGCATATTGACGAGCTGCCACTGGTTTTAAGTATTATTATTTTACGATAGTATGAAAAGTTACCAATGATATTATTTAATCAAATTGGATTTAAAAAAAACTTTTGGCGTATTGCAATCAAGATTTAGCATTTTGGAAGAGTTGGGCAATGTATTCTATGTTAGGCCAACTTTTGTAAGCAATATAATTGTTCACAAATGTCACACCTTATTCATTTCCACATTTTGATACAATAAACAAAATTAGATATAGTGGAGGGCTGGATTTTATATATTATAACTACTAAATCTATTGCATGTACCTATCTCATATATTCACACCCTTAGTGATTTGTAATAAAAACTTTAGCGTATACTTACCATAAGCGCCAGCGACTTGCCTGTGCGGTATAGCGACTTGCCTGCGCGGTATAGTTTGTGCAAACTACTTTTATAGCGCTTTTTGGTTTGCGCGAGCTACAGTTTTCCCGATACAAGCTTATGGTAAAGTATGAGCATCTAGCCGGCACTATAGAGTTAAATTTAATATAAACTATTGCAATAAAATTTATTCTATGGAGTAAATATTATGTACTGTAAGGCCAGCGCCACATTGCGCGGATATTCCGTCGCAGAGGATGCGCATTAAATGTGGTTGCAATGTTACGTGAGTTCCGTCGCGGTAAATCCGTTACTAAACATTGCAGCCACATTCACGTTGCCGTCGTAGTAGACGCCGAAGTTGAGCGGCCCGCTAACGGACAACCGATCTTCCGCATAATGTGCCCGATTTTAGCAAATTATATGTAATAAAATGTATTGGCGTTCCGATGGAATATCCGCGTAATGTGGTGCGGGCCTAAGTAAATAAGATTCATTCCATCTGCCAAATTCGTAAAACATGCAAAAATACTTTGGTATAAAAATAAAAACTTTTATGTAAGCTGGTTAAGGAAATTAAAATACTAATTGTTAATGGCTTCCCATTCAAAATCTCAATGAAATCATTTATATAACAACCAAATCTATACTTTATTACATTTTCACAACTTAATTCCTATGGGCTGGCATGGCCATAAAGACACATTTCATAGATCACAAATACAGAAGAGCGATTTTCTAACATGCTGTTTACTAGCATAACAGCAAACAAAGGTACCTATATAAAAAAATAAAATGTCAAAAATGTCATTGAATGGGTGTGGTGGGCAGTCAAAGGAGTTGTGCTGACAATGCGGTCTACGCTATGTTAAAATGAAAGATGCTACGTATTTATACTTCACAATATTCTTTTCACAGTTAGCTCAACATTATTGATTTCAGTTTATTTATATAAAACAAGATAAGACAATATATTTCACATGCGGGTTACTATAATAATTAATTATCAAATATCATGCGTGCCTACTTACTTATTCGCTTCCATCGTATTGAGAACGATAGCACAAAAATGTATGAAAAGGTCTAACTGTTCTTTCATATTTGAGGCGCTGAGTCGCTAAACTAGCTCCTGGCGATTTTTCCATAAAATTAGTTTTGAATGTACATATCGACCCTTAATCGGCAGAACAACGTAAGCGACAATTTATAAATTTTAGAGAAGGTTTTTTCTTAATTATTTCGGTAATTAGTTCCAAAAATGAATTCTGTTAATGTGGTTAATAATAATTGGTTACTGCCTATACGGAAATTATAAAACAATTGCATTAGTGCTTTTAGTTTTCGAGATAGTGGCGGTAACGCTGTTTTGCTTATGTATATGATGCGATATTTTTTCCAGGCATGTCGCTTACGCTATTTGGCGTAGTTGTTTTTATTTATAAATTTCATGCTAATTATCATGACAGAGCATTAATAATTAAGTATTAAAATAAATAGCGCTGTTAAATAAATTAAAAATACTTTGACTTTTTAATTTAATATTTTTGCTTATTATAATATGATACTTAACCACATATAGGTAAAATAAAAATAAACGATTGGTATTTTTAAGGTTTCGCTTATATTATTAGGTATTGTTATTTTTCAAAATGAAATAGGTACGTATCTACTCGTACATAATTTAATAAGGGGACCTACTAATTATGATAAAATAAAATTGTAATCAACTATTCAGTTTTACAAAAAAATTATTGTCCCACATTTTTTAAGCAGTAATCGCTGTATTATCCTTATTCACATCTTCCTGATCTTCCACTGATAATCCATGTGGCAGTTTCATAAACTCATCCGTCATCTCTGAGGGATATTACATTTAACACAGAGACTTTTAAGATCGTTATACTCGATCTCCGATATTGGTGATTTAGCACTATACAGCAAGGGTAGCTGCGCTTAAATCATCACAGCATTTGATCGGGATCTGATGACATTTTCTAGGTCTAACAGTTTAGTCCTACTGTCACCAGAGTAGGTACAATATTTGGTAAGTTTTTTACATTATGCCTATCGTAATTCACCAAATTTCATTTTGAACTTTGAAGGAATGCAAGTAGCAGCGAAAGATTTCCAGTCACGGAATTCTGCATATGACATGATGACCTAGCGTTGAAAATTATGGTGGGTCATTCTGATAGTGCCCAAACTACTCTGAATATAAATGACTCAATTGTCGCATGAATGGAATCGACCGGCGTCGTAGTACGATCAGTGGGTCTATTCTATACTTATCGACCGCTAAAGTGATAGATATTATCAAACGTAGGGTAAGTTTGTATAAAAGTATTAGTACTTATTGCAACAATTACAACCAACGTATTGTAATTGTTGCAATAAGTGCTGTATTTTAACAGCAGCAAGAGAGGTGCTGTTAAAATGTAGCGCTTATTGCAACAATTACAATCAACGTATTGTAATTGTTACAATAAGTGCTAATTCTATGATACAAACCTACCCTAAGTTTGATAATATGTATCACTTTAGCGGTCAATAAATACAGAATAGACCCACTGGTAATAGAAAATGTATTTCTATCAATTCAATGAAAGTTGAATTTTTCAGTAATTAATTCAGTAATAAATAAATAAAATAAAAAAATAAAATAATAATCACAGTATAATAAATCCTTGATTTTTTCCCGCTTTGTCAGTCCTATCCGAAGATTTGTGCATGATTGCGGAGATCTCATTACTGCCACGTTTACCATCAGTTTCACCCCATAAAAAGCAGTATCAAAAAATCAAAATGAATGTTGAAGTGAGTCGCCAAGCGCGCTCTTTGAAAAAATAATGAGTCGCTAAATTGTCTCTTAAACCGACCAATCAGACGCCGCCATTCAAATACTGATTTTAAACGTACTTTAAATTCTCTATACAATCGTGTTAAACTGGTCTATTTGATTTGAAACTATTTGATTATTTTTATTAATTAATAATGGATGTTTCATTAGTTAGTGTAAGGGAATCTCAACCAGGAGAATCAAGGAAGCGTTTGAGAAATCCAGCTGGCTGGAAATGTAATGCATTATGCCAAGAAGAGTATTTGAAAATGGGCATTGCAAACATTAATTTTTGCTATAGTTTGAATAATCCAGTGGTGTCATGTCATATTAAATTTTAGTTTCGTATGCGTTTTTTTAAGTATGCCGTAAATATTGAATATTAAGCGTGATTTAATTAAGTTTTTTAAGTACAAGTTTTTAACATAATTTAGTTTGTGTCAACAAATATTTTTAGGACCCTTCTTAATGGAACATTTTTGAATCACTAGATGACTTTCTAAGCGAATCCATAATTATGTTAAATTAATTAACATAATCGCCTTAAAGTTCTTTATATATATTTACATAATATCTATATTAAATGCTGATAACCCGTGCATAGGTTTGGTTGGGCACTGCGCTACCTTAATATTTGTTTATGCCATAGACTAACTCAGATAATTTCAATAAGTCGTGGGAAATGACTTACATGTTGATTTGATTAGGATTGCGTTTGGTTTAAAAACATACTTTTTGGGATGTATCTATTGAGTTAAAAGTACACACATGTTTCGACTTGCAACATCATTAAATTCGTTTTTGGCTTTACTCTAGTAAACATCGATTAAAATTATTTTTCGTTATCTACTTAAGACTAAAAAATAGTCCCCATACAAGTTACGAAAAATATTTTTTTTCGAAAAATTTAGTGTATGGCGATTATCGTTCATTCAAAATCAAATTTTTAGGGACCCCTGTATTTTGAGTTAACGAGATTATACTGTACTAATTTATTTAAGGCATTGGATGCTAAAGACGTAACGACGTAACGATCAGGCGGCCGATCAATGTAATTAGCATGCATTTTAAATAATATAATTAAAAAGTAATTATCTACTCAGCAGTCAATGTGTTTAAACTTATTTCCAATTGTCCCCAGAAATCACTTATTCTTTTATTTTGTATACTTTTGTAATTTCTTGCTTGCTGCTCATTAATAAATGATTCATTATTCCGAAAAAATGCTTTTTAAAAGCTAAATAGATGCAATGTGAAAAAAGATCTACCAGCTAGTAGGTAAGTATGGCTACAAAATATTTGTTTGGCAAAATAAATTCTAAAATATCTATATTAATTGAAATAAATACGGGCCGCTACTGAGCTGTCATTTCCGGCCGACCATGTTCCTGCAAGTGCCAAATTCAACTCTATTGACATCGAATGTCAAAATGTGAGTAACAAATTTTGCTCCTTGCGACAGCGAGTCACTCATGTCCACTCTTCGGACAATTAAAATGCATTTATTTGGAATGTTGCCGCAAATAAATTGAATTGGAGGTTTTATTTTACTTTCAATATTAACCTGGAAGATACAAAACAACTTAAATTACACACAAAGTTTACACACTGTCCATAACAGTTTTTCGTGATTTACTCAAAACTCAAAAAACCCTCAGGAGCTACTTTAGCGACTCAGCGCCTCATTGTCCTTAGTGGATTTTAATTCACACTTCTTCACACTATACATATAATTTTTATGCCACATCTTTATTATAATACAAATGGCAAAGGGTGGGTGTAGGCTGTTAAGATCCAACATAAATGCTGCACACTAGGGCTTCTAATTAACCGGAGGAAAAATACTACCCAGTTAGCGGTTATTTTGTGAATGGGTAACCGGTTATAACCGTCGTATTAAAAATGAATTTTCAAGTATTTTCGATATTATTTTTTGCACATTTTTTCTCTTTGTCTCCACAATTAGACATGAATTTTAGCCACCTCCTGATAAATGAGATATAACATAATATGTTATCCACTTGCTGGACCTACTACGTCCACGTCCATGCTCTGGATCCAAAGATTATGTGACACATTATCACTCGCCCATGCAGGTACATAATACAAATAATTTTATTAATATTAATAATTGTTGTAGACCTACATAAATATTGTTAAGACATGATAAAGTTTTGAGTGAATTGGAGTATTATTTTTGACATTTGTTTTTGATAGCATTTGGTGCCTAAAACTTATAAATGGGTGGAACTCTAATAACAATTCAGACAATAATTTGACAATGACTTCCCAAAAGAAGACCAATCTCACCATTTTCATGACAAATGGGTAATTGACGATTTACCTGGGATGATAAAATACAAGCTAACTATCTTCAGCCAAATACATAAGTGGAACAATGACAAAGATAGAGTGTGGTAGATCACTGCATTCTGACACTGGATAGTAGATAGTTGATTACAGCCTACTTCAAATAGGACATGCCTATGGTAAAGTAAGTCGTAATAATCATTGACTACTAATTATCACCTTTTTAAATTGTTTGGTATTTTAATAATCAATAATTCACAGAGAAAGAATTAATTATTATCAAGTGCATAAGGGTACTAAGACTTATGTCATTATTATCAAGTATCTGCCTGTCATTTCTAATATGATTATAATTTCGTACCTACGTGATATATAAAAAACATAATGATTATTATTTTTCAAATAACACTTATATACTTAGGTACCATAGATTAAATCGTCGGTGTTTTGTAAAAAGGGCGAATCAACCATTTTGGCGAAATCGAGATTTTAATGAAAATACAATATGTACCCCACTAGCTTTGTTGTGTAAAAACGGCAAATTTTTATCTCCACAGGAAAGTACTTAAAAATGATAATCAACTGAAATTAAATTAATTAAAATTACGAAATAAAAAGCAAATGTGACATATTAGGCCTTTTAAATATTATATAATAATACCTATTATAATGACAGTATTCTTTCTAAGCTTTATTATAAACTTGTTAGATATTTATAATCATCTACAGGTAAAAAACAAATAAATGTCAAAAGTTAAAAATTCTCCTGTAAAGTAGCATTTTGTTTAATTCGCCCTTTTTACAAAACACCGACGAAATATTATAACTCTAGCTAGATACTAATTTATTTAAAAATATATTGTCACTTAAATAAAAAGTGGTTAAGTAGCTAGTCAATTAAGTAGGTAATTAATATGTTATCTCTTTTTAGAATTTCATAGCTTCGATATTTTTGGAAAACCCTATCAATGACAACAAGAATCTTATTACCTACTTACAACAAGGTAGTGATTTAACTAAGCCTCATGAGGGTATATTATTTGATTTGCAATCATCCAATAATAAAAATAAATAATAGTTGACACTTTTGAAACAAGTATAAATATTTACAGACATGACAAGTGTACTCAATTTGGGGGATTAAGCAAAAAACTCAAAGAAATTTTGGCCGCAACGCTATTATTTTATTCTAGGAAATTTCACTCTCACAACACCAATAACATTAAGTAAGCCATTTAAATTTAATGGGTAGGTAATAAAGTAATTTAGACAATTACTATTTATACAATTAGATTTTATTACTTTAGTGTAAGATACAGGGATTGTTCTGTGGTTAGACAGTTGTTGGTTTCACATGCTATTTTAGCTGTTTGTCTCTTTCGTTCATGTGCTTAGGACTAATAATATTAACCGTGTGAAATTACCCAGTTTTTGTTTAGTTTAGAAACCCGCGGTTACCCGGTTTTGGTTAGGAAGCTCTAGTGCACACTACACTAGGTCAAACGTATTTGTTTTCATTGTACGAAGGCTACAATGTTTATAAGTTTTTAAAATTCAATTAAACCCTGCCTAATCGAAGCCATAGTAGATAAAAGTAAAAAAAATATTTGTCTATCTATAAAATATCTAAATTTATGCCATTAAACCATATATCATTTTAGATATTTTATAGATGGAAGAATATTTTTATCGATTAGGTAGGTATGGTTTAGTTTGGCAGGGCTTAATAAATTTAAAAAAAAAAACTAACTAACACCATCTATTCTTATTTCAACGAAAACAAATAAGTACGACTGAAAAAGTGTGCACTATTTTTGTCGAAACACCCATAACATACCTAAACTATTATGGTTTGGTTTAGGCAGGGATTAATTGAATTTTAAAAACTAACCAGCACCATCTGCAAATTTTATTCTTAGTTCAATAAAAACAAATAAGCATGATTGATAAAGTTTGGTGTGCACTATTTATGTTGAATTCTGTTTTTGTAGACTCTAGAATTGAGTTGTAAGTAAGTCCTAAGCTCATTAGAAAGAGTATAACAAAAGTTGGAACAAGGTATTTCAGAATAGAATGTGATTATGGAAATGCTAAGTAAGTTTCATAATATTCACAGTTTTAGCGATATGTTAATAAATATGCGATCATATGAAAAAGGATGAGGAGAAAAGAAAGAAACATTTGGTGTATACGTATTAACATATTTAATAAAAAATCATGATTATGGAGTAAAACTAACACATCTTAGAAATTATCTATTTATAATTGTCATTTTTCAGTTTATAATGGTAGTTGACATAAAATTACATGTAATCGGACAGTGTGCATTAATGATATTGGATAATAATCAAAACCAAAAGACGCCGGAGCAACGTCACCACCAAATCAATATTTTCTTTCCCATTATTTAATAATCATCTAAAGTAAAAATCCCATCAGGCATGTGGCGTTAAATCTATCGTTTTTCTAATAACATTAAACTTTTTATTAGAAAGCTAGGTCTTGTGTTTATATGTAATATTGGAAAAGTAGAAGATTATTATTTTATGTATCCATAAAAGCAGTGACGTCCCTAGACAAAACGCCGCCCCTAGGCAGCGCTAAAATGCCGCCCCATTTTTATACAGTATTTTTTATCATCCTTACATGACCCCAATATTTAAGAAATGTGTTGTATGGATACATTACTAACAAAATATATACCACTAAATCCAATTTAAATGCCATCTCTACTTCAATAAACAATATTGCGAGTCCACGGTTTCAGATACATTAAAAAATACACCTGACAACTTTCAAAACACGCAAGCTAGTAAGTACCTGTAATTCAAAATATAATTCGCAAATCTACACGTGTCATTGCTGGTCATCAAGAATGTGACGTCCAAGGACAACATAAGTAAACTAGACATCGCAATACCGATAAAAAAATACAGTTCTGTTAAACCTTTTATGTTAATTCTTAATACATTTTGTTTCTAACCAGTGAGCTGATTTTTGTAATCGAAGGATATTTTCATTATTAGGTACTTACTAAATTTAGGTACCTATTTCTATATAGTATACCTAATGATTCTCCTATATTTGCCGCCCTTCAAGTGACTGCCGCCCCAAGCGACGCTCAATCTGCCTACCCCCACGGGACGTCACTGCATAAAAGAAGTTCTCGACCTCTACACTGATAAATTTTGTGGAAGATAGGTCATACAAAAAAAAACTTAATTCAATGTTAATTTTATTTGAGTGAATATTTTTTTGATAAACCATTTTCTCAAGACAGCTAAAAAGTTTTTTTCAATTTTTCACAGGGAAAAATTAGATATAACCAATGGCGGCTCGTCCATATGCACTGCGGAACTGCAGCATCCCCAAGCAAATTGAGAAAAATGTAATATTATAATATACATAAATTTATGTCCCATTTTCCTCGTAATAACCAAAGTTCGACTGTATAATATTTTATTTTCCTACCCAGTCTGACTTATTTTGTTAATGGGAGTTGGCAACATTGCTCCATAAGTGACCTTGGGCATAATATTACATAACATGGCAAATTTAAAAAGAAATAAATAATACATGATCTTACTTTTTTCATATAAAAATCATATAAATTATTAAATCAAAATTTAACACCCCAGATTATTGAAATTTATGGAAGTGAACATACTCAATATTGACCAAAGGTTTTGAATTCACAGCAATTTGCAAAAAGACTCGCGTATGTAAATTACTGTCATTTTCTGGTCACAGCTTCAACCACTTTAGCGCAATGGTAAATCGAGGTAAAATATTAATAAAAATAATATTTTAATAAGCATTACCGAACCATTAATATACAAAAAAATATAAAATTAAATAAACATTCAAAAATAAAGATTTATCTTCGCATGAGAGCATTTTGAATCGCAATGATCGCATACATATTTTAATTATAAAACATAAAGCAAATGATCGCAATTTAGCTAAAACAATCTATAATTTTGTATCAGTGGTTCACTTTTTATAGGGGTAATTTAGACTGTCAAAAATGGATATGAAACACATGGAGACAAAGTCACGATCCATATAGGATTTTGATGATGAACTATCTATTGATTAATTAAATTTAATTAATAATGAGATTTATCAGCTTTATATGCAGGGCCAGATTTAATGTTAAACGGGATCTATGCATACAGGGGCCCAATTATATAAAAAAAACGTATAATTAAAAAGATGAGCATTATTTAAAAATAATACTCTTTGTGATACCTACGCGTGATCAAAATGTTATATGTTACCCTATTCACATTGACACAATCAATATGTTATTAGAGGCTTCATTTATTTATTTTTCGTCAATTTCGAGCTCTGGGATTGTTGGTCTTTTTTCAATATGTAGCAAGCCATGATTTTTATATGAAAACAATTACATAATAATATGTACCCCATAGAAAAAAGGATAATTATCAAAAAGAATGTCCTTTAATTCCCTAATAAAGAAAGAAATCGCTGCAAATTACAAGTATGGATTTTGGTATAAATCGCCCAGAGCAAATTAAATATAGAGAAAACGCAAAACATGCCATATACACTAGCTCACGGTGCAATCAATACTAAACTGTGTTTTTAAAATGGTTAACATCTGTTTTCTTATTGCTTTTTAGAATCATTATTTTTAAAACTTGTTATACACTAAATAGGATGGTAAAAACAAAGTATCAAACGAACATGACAATAATGTTTGGTTGCAACAGGTCAAAATCCAAGATGATACGATATATAAAACTTTATTTTAAAAACTGTTATAAAAACAGCATAGATGTCAAATTCATTTTTAAGCATTGTTACCATAATTATAATCCTTGATTACATCGGTTTTCGATCATCCAAACTTTATTTCAGAAAAAAAGCATTGATGAATGGAAACATAAAATATTTTCGGTTTTTTATTTACATTTATCAATATTTGGATTACCCTCATACCCAATTAATTAGTTTTGATTATCGAGATATTACTGTAACTTAATAATTTAGAAAAAACAAATTGAATAGTGTGTCGTTCATTGTTTTGTTACATAATCCAATGCCATTTTATAAAATTATTACAAGCTCCTAAAAATTATACTTTAGATTATTTACTGACTTTTATTATTATACAACAGAATAAAAATATTACATATGCAGTAACTACAATATTACTAAAATTCGCGCTAGCACTAATAAACATTAAAAACCATACATTACTTACTTACTGATTACTGATGATTAAATTATTTCTACTCATTATTACATAGAATCATTAAGAAGTTAATAAATTTACTATATTCCATGTTTACTTTGTCGACAATCCATGTATTAAATTCTGTCTGTGAAATGAAAATAAATGAAAGAAAATTTAAAAATGAATTAAATTAACCATAAAATAGTAAAGCCATGAGTCAAATCAATGGCGGTGAATTGGATAATTAAATTTCACTTAGAAGGAAAATAGTATTTTAGACTTATGTTCCCTTCGCACACAGAATTTTCGAGAGTACATTATTTATTTTGATCATTTCGAGCAACAGTGTGAGTCACGGATTCGATTTCGCAGTTGGTAAAAAAAAATGTATGGTGAGTTTTCTGTGTTTGATGGGTCAGGTGAATAGTTAACAACTATAAAGGTCTGTTAATATAACCTCCACTCTGTACCCCGCTTAGGACCGAAAATGGTGATTTAAATACTTACTTTTTATTTTTACAAGGTTTTTTTAATAAAATCCTATATTAACTAAATTGACATCACGAGTTTTAGTATTTTTCATCCCTGCGTCTATTGTCACAATTCATGATAAAATCTTTTATGTCTTAAGCGTCAATTACATTGAGCTACTTTACGAGCTGTTTGTTGGCGAATTTAAAAGCGGTCAATTCAGCTACTGCGATTGTGATGATGACATACAAAACTTTCCATTCGCTGAGAAGCCACAAGCCAGCGACTATTTTGGCAGAACGTTTTTTACCGGGAGGTTGCTACTACGCTCTACTGCGCAGACGCCAGTGGCGAAGGGTGACTTTTTGAAAGAGGTAGGCTGTGGTAGTAACCATGCATGTCAGATATATTTGCGGGAAATAAGAAGATAACCCAATATGAATAGGTACGCTAAAACGTATAAATTTCAAAAGCTTAATTGGTTTGTTATAATTAGTTCATAAAACTACGCAATTAGCTTGAATTACTTATGTATTTTCCTAAACATTTATAAATGTAACATACGCTCAAAATATATTACCTATCATGTATGAAAATATCCGTTGTTGTATATGTATTATGTTCCATAACAATTTATAATTTAACCCGTAAAACTAGACATTTTAAAAACTTCTATATTTAAAACACAGACTTAGGTAGGTACATTATCAGATATCTAAATTGTCTAACGAGTGAACTAATGAATAAATAAAAATCACGAGATAAATTATTTTATATTTTTATCAATACATATTTATGTGATTTAATGGCATAGAAATTATTTTTTTAAATTATCTTTTTATTAATTATTTTGAATAAATGCGCTCTCGCGACGCAAGCGTTAACGAAACAGCTTGCACATTTGTATGCGGGACGCCAGACATTTTGAAATTATGAGAAAAAAACTTCATATTGAAAAACCCGTCGATTAACGCAAAAATAATCCTATACAATATGTGAAGTGAAACGCGGCGTGTTTTATTTTTTTAAACTTTCAAGAGATGCCATAGATGGTGCTTATTGAAATATGGGAAAAGATCGTAAAATTATGACAATTATACGATAAATGTCTTTGGGGCATATTGAATATATTATTATTTGTGATTATATAAATACGTTAATATGAAAATAAAAACTACTTTTCTTAAGAAGGTAGGCTTTAAATAATCGCCTAGTATGGAGTCTTCGCCACTGGCAGACGCAGTAGGCCCACACGCCGGTGTGTAGCGTGTAAAGTTGACCGGCTTTCAACTTTTCTCGGTAGATTGTTTACAATCTGCTTGTTAGCTTGTTCAATGATGCCACTGGGCGACTTTACAGGCAGATTGTAAATTCACCAACAAACAGCTCGTAAAGTAGCTCAATGTAATTGACGCATTAATTAAATCACATTTTTTAACTCCCCCCCATTTGTTAAAAACAAAATTGTTGAAAATGATCGATCTCAGTATAACGTTATCATTCACATTTTTTTATAATCCCTTTCGTCAAAAATCATCATATTGTATCATACCCTCCTCCTTAGGGTGCGATTTCATATATGGACGACCTCTAGTGGTTTCAAATTGAATATTATTTCTCTATTCAAATAAGTTCAATAATAACTACATTATAAGATATTGTAGTAACATTTACTAACCATATTATTCATTCCTACACTAATTTTACAATTCACTGAGATATTATGATATTACAAAACATATTTACAATTAGATAGATAAATAATATCTAAAGATAGACAGAGTGTACAGGTAGGCTATATACTATAGACCAGTGTTCCGCAACCTTTTCGGTATCGTGGATCAAGTTTCGCGGACTGCACCCGTGATAAAAATAATGTTATTATTAAAACCACTCTTTTCAAAATTGAACTCTTTTCATCAATTTTTATTTATTTTATTAATATATAATAAATGGATATAAACTATTCGCACATGATTGTCCAAAAAGCTTAGTGCACATATCCACCCTACAAAGCTTAATTAAATCTTCGGCAGTTGTCGACATTCTTAGTCTTCGCTATATGCATCGCTGCTAAAAATGATGATTTCATAATAATTGATGACTTAGATTCATGTGGAGCTTGCAATACTTTTTTTATTCATTTAATGCTGTTAATTATATTTCAAAATAATCAATAGGTTTCTTTTAATGTTTGGATCCTTTGATTCCAAATGACTGACTCGAATTAATTTAGCAGGCTCACGAATTACACATTGCAGTCGTTGAATTTGATCGATTGTAACATAAAAAAAACTTGTAGTACTTTACAGACACATTTATAATTGCAGTCTTATTGGTAACTCTTTTTAACACAATACTTGATTCTTTCATTGTTTGACAATCTTCATTAGAGCTCTCTGAAGTAGAATTGGGATTCTTAGAAGACAAAATGAAATCGAAAATTGTTTTCTGTTTACTCATTGTTTTGTGGGCTGTGCAATTATTAAAAAATATTTTTATTTAGAACTATATAATTATATCTATCTATAATTACAAAAATTATTTTCTTTGATTTTAAGTAAATACAAAAATCAGTGGTGCAGACTACCTGTTGCACACTGGGTAACAGAGAAACACATTTTTGAACGTTTTTTACTTACTAGTCCCATCCGCATTGAAATACATTGCTTACAATGGTAAACATCCGTCCTTTGAAAAACATGAGTCAGGCAACAATAATTGTCACAATATTGTAAGAATTCCATGAAAAATCAAAAAAACATATTGATTGTGCATTTGTCCACGGACCACGGGTTGCGGAGCACTGCTATAGACTATACTAATGTGCAATATATTCTATTATAGACAAATTAAAAATAGCTACATATAAAATTTTACTGCCATTCATTTACTTATAATTTATTTAAATAATACATTGATCACAGGAATTATAGATATTTTAAATATCTTTTATTTTACCTAAAAAAACTCTGGAATCATCAGCAAAAACTAATTATAATTTTATGAAAACATCTTAATAATCTAGACTGGATGTTCTCTCATTTGGTCCATCAATCTACGGAATAATTACAATGTGATAAAAATCCATGTCATAAATTAACATGAGTAATACATACATGTTAATTAATTGATTACATAAGTAATTAATAAAACATCAAATTTACATGGATTACATTATTTGGGAACATAAAATATTGAATATTGTTAAGCTTGAGGAGGGTTTGGCAGGTTTTCAGTTACTGATTATTTCTCCATTCTTGGAAGTAACTTCACTATTATAATATTAGGCATTATAATACGGATTGTGTACTACTATATATATGATCCAATTAATATGCTTTATGTTTGGTGCATACATTTCTATTATAGTTTGAAGGCACATATTGCTGATTTTTTTAAATAAGCTGTTGGCTTGGAGAATATCTTTGTAAATTGTGGCTGTCACCAGTTTTGAAATATCCACTTGACATTAAATAAATAAAAACAATTAATTTTTTCCATCCTCTCAATTCAGCTCCCCTTGTGCAATATTACGTTATATTATATAAATTGTACGTACGCAGTTTGCTGTATCACTAATCTTCATGAGCTGTTGTACCGGAAACAGATGGCCGGATATCGTTGAGATCAAAATTTACACATTGTTTGTGGAGCATTTCAAGAGCACCTACTTGCTAACCGATTTTTGAATTGTTCAGAATTATATTATCGACACCTCCTATGTAAAAGGTCGGAACTCCGTTTTCGGACTTCATTGCCTTTTATTAAATAATTTTAAAGATAATAAAACGTTGATTATCTATATATATAAAACAAAGTCGGGTTAGTTACACCATTTATAACTCAAGAACGGCTGGACCGATTTTTATAATCTTTGATTTGTTGATATGTGAGCTGCAATGAAGCAATTTGGTGTATTTTCTCATTCCCCATTAATGAACGTCATCCCACTGCTGTACATTTGGCGGTGCATCTAGAGAATGGTCAACGAGTTTATTTCAATGCATCGAATGTTGCTCAACGTGCTGTAACACCTCCAGCGACAACATTGACCAGTTTCTTTTCAATTTGTCAAAGCGATCCGTTTGCATGAATGTTGTTCTACTCTGAGATGCCACGTTATTACACTTGGAACGCTTCATCGAAGAAATTTCAACGTCGGAAGCAAGGCGATGCGGTTCCTGATCATCCGGATGTGCATTCTAATGATGCTTTTGGTCACATTTACATAGTTCATCCGAAGAATGACGAATGCTTCTACTTGCGGTTGTTGATGGTAAATGTTCGTGGGCTGACATAATTTGAATCACTTCGAACTGTCAATGGTGTAGTGTGTCCAACATTTCGTGCTGCATGTCAACAGCTCAATTTGCTTGATAACGATATTCATTGGGACATGAAAATCACTGTAGCAATTGTTTCTGCATCTCCAAGTCAGATATGCACATTATTTGCTATCATTATTTCGACATGCTTCCCATCAAATCCACCTGAACCGTGGAACAAGTACAAGGATGACATTTCAGATGACATTTTACATAGAATTCGTGTCAGTTCAGAGAATCCCGATCTTGAAGTGAATGAGGAGATACATAACCAGGCTTTGCTTTTGATCGAAGACATGTGTTATCTCATGTGCGGCAGTTTGTTATTTTTCATTTTTACATTTACATTTTCCAAGACATTTCTCATGTCATTGATTTTGGCCACTGTTCGTGCGAGATCCGAAATTTCTGTAGCAGTTGCTTCTTCTGGGATAGCGGCCACGTTGTTAGAAGGATGCCGAACGGCTCATTCAGCGTTGAAATTGCCATTAAACCTTCAAACGACTGAAACACCGACAAGCAGTATTGCGAAACACTCAGCAATGGCCAAAGTTTTGGTAGCAAGTAAAATAATCACCTGGGATGAATGCACAATAGCGCACAAATGCGCATTGGCAGCACTCAATCGAACTATGAAAGATCTGCGCAATTACTCAAGATGTTTTGGTGGCGCAATGATTCTACTATCTGGCAATTTCCGCCAAACACTACCAGTCATTCTAAGATCGACCGCTGCCGATGAAATGAACGCTTGCCTCAAATCATAAGACTCTGTGGCGCTATGTGAAGAAACTTCAGCTGACGACGAACATGCGAGTTGCATTGCTAAACGATCCATCTGCCGAAGATTTCTCTAAGCAATTGCTGACTATCGGTAACTACCGTGTTCCTGTCGACGAATCGAATGGATTGATTTCCTTTCCGCTGAATTTTTGAAATTTCGTCTCAGCGAAGGACGACCTCATCAACAAAGTGTTCCCGAACGTCATTGCTAACCACAAAAATCACAATTGGTTGAGTGAACGAGCAATTTTTGCGGCAAAGAACAAAGATGTGGATCACTTAAACTTCACAATTCAAAATCAAATCGTTGGTCCAATGCATTCCTTCAAATCTATCGACTGTGTAATAAACGAAGACGAAGCAACCAACTATCCAACTGAATTTTTAAACTTATTGGATCTGCCTGGCTTGCCACCGCACAATTTACAACTAAAGATTGACTTGGTAGTTATCATGCTTCGAAATCTGAACCAACCAAAACTATCTAATTTATTTCATTTTGATTTGATTTTTGCACATTTATTGAACTTAATTCATTTTGAGTATTTTAATTCAGCTAATAAGTTAACACAAGATTATTGATTCTGAGGCGGTACGAAATTCGCCGGGTCAGCTAGTAGAAAATAAAAATAAAAATTCAATCAATACTTTATAGGCATAACAAAAAAATACGATGTCAGCATTTAAATTAACGTTGTGGTGTCATTAAAATCATACTAATGAAAAGATACATTTTGTAATTCTGACCTTATATTATGTAGGAGGTGTCAATGTATAAAAATGATATGATTGTATTTCTAATTTACTTAATCACCTATTTTCTTCTGTCTTTCCATTGTATTTCGGTGGTTTTTATTACATATTTTTTAACTGTTTTATTTAGGTATGAATGTTTTAATGCAATACAGGCATCTGTTTCCGATACAACAGTCACGGTAAACTGCATACGTACAATTCAACACGAAATGCACATTTTGCATATATGCACATGCCTAGGGTAGACCTACTTTGAAACAGAGCTACAAAATTCAATATTTCTAAATTAGCAAGAAAAATGTACCTTAATAGTGTATACAAAAGCATTTATATTAGCAAGGGTATCAGATAAAGTCATTACATATCAGTTTACAACGCCTATCATATTATTTTAGTACAGGTAATCGAAGAAATATAAAACTATGAAACATAAAACCTTGTGGAATCTAAACAACGATATAGTGAGTTTAAATTTGAAGACACCGAATATAGTCTGCTGCTTGAAAAGGTCAAGACTCATTAACGGTTAGTAAACTAGTTAACGAATGATGAAGATGGTAGTCGGATTTTATTATTCACATCTCAGTTTCAAAGGTTTCACTTAACTGAATACACTCCTCAATAAAAAATCCAAAAGTTCATTTATAATTTTAGTTAGACATAGTCTGAAGCAGGAGCAGTTGGCATAGTTTGCGATGGAGGAAACGAAGGTGCCAAGTCTACTGATTCATAAGCTCTATCCCCTGCAGAGAGTTCAGAATAATAAGCACTGCTGGGTGCTGAGTTGGTGTATACACCTGTTTGTCTTCCGATTGAGGCATATTGACCCTCCCCCAGGCCTGTTCCAGCACCTTCCATGTGGGTGTAATGGTTTTCGGTGATTGGCGGTGGTGTTAACGAAGCCTTAACACGCTGAGATGCTCTATCGTCGCCCATTCCTCTTCGGACAGTCCCACTTGAGAGTGCCACTGCACTACTTCCTGATGAAGCCAAGCCGTTACCTGTAAATATATGATAAATCAGTAGAATCGAATTGATTTGTTCTTTAAATGACCACCAGAAATACAAAGATGTTGAATCTTTATCCAGATGAAGTCTTCTATAGTTAACCTTTAAAAATCATTGAAAGAAGTTACAGTCGGATGAAAGTGCAGTTTTATTACGCAAAAAAAATATAAAAGCACATTCACATACTTAGCATCAATTTCGAAATTTTTTGAAAAAGATTAATTTTTTTTGTTTAATAGTTCAGATACTAAATTAAAGTACCGCATATAATATTATGATGGTACTGTTCGGTTATCATAACCCAAACTAACAAATAATCCAGTTTATCGGCTATTTTCAAAATGTGTTTTCCGCTGTATTTCTGATAACCGAACAGTACCATTATGATATCCATGATGCGATTCAAAATTAAAACAGACAGAAGAATTAGTACAATCTAAGTATGTATGAAAAAGTTTATGATAGCATCTATAATTATTTAGAAACGTTTCTCATGTAAGTCCACAGGAGCCGAAGTCTAAATCAATAAAAATATTTAACCCAACTCATGTGAATGGTCGATAATGTAAAAGGTATTGTAGCAATTACCATTCTTTTTATTCTCTTCTATTCTCTCAAATATATACTTGTGAAAAATATGTAAATCTTTTACCTGCAATTCCTGTATTACTCTGGATTTGTCTGGAAGAAGAATGAAAAATATTTGTGTTACTAGTCAAACTTAATCGGCAGTAGGGTATTATTAAATATATTTCGATTCATACAGAATTTACAATTTCCTAAGTTCACCAAATTGGCTGTAATTCTTATTGTCACTGTCAGATCAAATTCTTAATAATACAATGTTCATTATAGGAAAATTATATTTTAATAATATTAAGACAATTTTTGGTGGAAAACTATTACATATTAATTACATAAATCTAAAAGATACCAACATCATCATCAGCCTGTATCCCATATATGGGTGAGGACCTCTTCTATGGATTGGCCTTTCAATTAGGTGTGTATGAATTCATTATCATTAACCTGGATAAATCAACTAAAGGATGACAGTAGCGTTGCCCATCAGGTGGCCATTAGATATAATTGTTGTTATTTAAATGTGGTAATTACATAATAATTAAAAGGTCTGCAGCGAATGGGACAAGATCCGACATCAGTAATGCATACCAAACTTTGTCAGTCAATAGTGTTTTCATTGAACTAATACTATAATGTGTATTTGGTGTTCGTAGATTTTTAAAATCCAATTAAACCCTGCCTAATCCAAGCCATAGTAGATAATAATAAAAAAAAAATTGTTTATCTACAACTAAAATTATGCCATTAACCAAACATCATTTTAGATATTTTATAGATAGAAGAATATTTTTTTATCAATTATGATTTCGTTAAGTCAATTAAAATGAATGAATTAAAAAAAAACTGACCAAAACCATCGGTAATATGTATTCTTAATTCAACGAAAACAAATAAGTGTGACTGAAAAAATGTGCACTATTTTGTTGGATCACCCATATCATACCTACATTATTATGGTTTGTTGGCTTAGGCAGGGTTTAATTAAATTTTAAAAACTAACCAGCACCATCTACAATAAGTGTGTATTATTAATGTTGAATCTTAACAGCCTACCTCCACCCCTCGCCACTGCAAGATGAAGGCCTCACTAAGCTGATTCCTATCTATTTAGCTCATAAATCTGGAGGTCTCTAGGACTATTATCTCTACATTTTGAACGTTTTCTACTTCATAGCACTGTATGATCAGATTTGTCCAGCAATCTTCTGTTCTCCGAGTTATGTCTCTTGCTGATTTCCATTTGGGGTTTTTATTAAAAGTATTAAAAATTAGTGGTTAGTTCTTAATTGAATATACATAATTTGAAAACATCTCATGCATATACACACTAGAAAAATCATTTCATAGAAAAAAAAACACAACACCAGACGGGACTTGAACCTGTATCTGCTGGATTCGATAAGCATTCCATGTAAAAACTACAAGTTAAAATCGTCGTAATTAAGTAAGATGCCCGTAGCTTAATGGAAAAGCACACAGGCTCGAATCCAGCAGATACAGGTTCAAGTCCCGTCGGGTGTCATATTTTTTCTACAAAACGATTTTTTGTGTATGTATGTAGGGGAGAGCAGGTAGGATTCGTACACTTTTTACTCTAAGCCGTATAAAAACAAAACTGTAAGATATTTTAAAATAACTTCAATGCTGTTATATATCCAATATATTTGGCTTTAATAATAGTGAAGTATAGTTTAGATATAAATCAGCATGGCGAAGCTACGGTAACTTTTCTGAAAAATGGAAAACGTACGAAACTACCCCACACGTGGGGTAGCTTCGTACATAGTGTGGGGCACATTCGTACATAATGGGGAACCTTCGTACAGTCAAATAAAATGCTATTTATTCAATCTAATATAATCATGTATTGAGATCAAAACTAACACAGAATCAGCCTTCATGTAATAATAATTAACAGTTATTGTTTTTAAAGTGCTTATAACTACTTAGTCATAAAAACATAACACTTTTATTTATTTTTTTGTTAATAAAGGAACGAATAAACCAACATTATAAAATTAACCATTAGAGTAATAGGTCTTAATCGTATTTAATAGTTGTACTATCCAACATTATATATAGATAAGTCTTTTTCGAAGCTAAATATTATCCGGGCTGTTCTTGCTGTAAAAGCAGATTTTGATAACGGGAAAACACATACCACATCTGATATGTAAACTGTTCCTTCATCTTTGGTAGTGGGAAAGACAAATTTCCAGGTATGAGGCTTCTTCCTCAAAAATAAAACTTTGTATTCAACGGGACTATATTTTTTAAGCACCTGCCCAAGATAATTTAAACGGTCTTTGTTTTCTTGAACTCTACTATCACAAAGCGTTCTTCTTTGGTGTTCTCTGACGTAACTGGAGTTTCATTGTCAGTATCCAATCCTTCAGACGTCTCTTCGATGAGAGAACAAGAACTTTCTCTTAAACTCATATTAGCCTCATCCTCACAATCAGTTTCATCCTGACTATCAGTCTTTACAGTTTTATCTCTTTGGTTTAGTTGTCCCTGAAGTTTTCTTCTGTCTCTTTGTTTTGGTTCTTGTATCTGACAGTAAATGTAATGCTCGCTACATCTCCTTAGCCCTTTGTTTCCTCTCTTGCTCTTGCTTCTTCAACTGTTTTGCTTTTTCTATTTCTTCTAGTCTATTTTTTTCAGGGGTATCTGTATATATTCTCGATTTTCCTGGTAGTTTTCCTTTCTTCGACTTTTTTAACGCATTTCTGTCCACTCTGGGATAGGGCCGGATAATTTCTGGAGTTATTAATCCTACAGTTGATGAAGATGCAGGTGCAGTTGTAGGTGATAGCAAGGAGGGTGATACTGGAGCTGAGCTCCATGGAAGATCTTGTTGAGTAATCTCTGTTTCTGCAACTAGAGTTTCTGGCACATTGGCATCTTGGCCCGCTGTAGAAGTTGATTGTCAACCTTACGTGGATTCTAACGGCTGCATCTTGCATCATTGCATCTTCATCAACGTCTCCTGTTCCTGTCCCCTTTTTCACATATATTCGCGGCATGGTTCTGTAACAATAATATTTTTGGTGAACAATCTTTCTACTGCCACGCAGTTAGGAATGGGGGCATTCGTACAGTACGAATCTACCCCACTCATAACTGCACGAAGGTACCCCAAACCGAGAAATCAACAAATTAATTGAAAATAAAAATAACCGCTATAGTTAGCCTAAAATGACTATTTACATATTAAACAAAGTTATCACTTCATAAACTATACTAAGTCACTTATAACATTCGTGCAAAACTTATAACAGTTAAGCGTGTTCAAAAGTGAATACAAAAAATACTTACGTAGAGCGAAAACACGTATCGGCGTGCTCCGTCGAAGCTGTTGGCCGCACTGATGCCCTGCCCCGCGGTTACACTATGCGTATGAGCGGGAGTCTTACACACAAACGTGATCACGCCAATGAATTGGATAGTGAAGATATCGCCACTGTACGAATGCTCCCTGTGTACGAATCCTACCTGCTCTCCCCTATATGCATGAGAAGTTTTAAAATTATGTATATAAGTATTCAATAACATATAGAATGTTATATTCTTAGATCTTGTGTATTATTTTGTTGAATAAAAAAAAATAGTTCATTAAAAGTTCTTAATTCACATAATTTAATAATAATGACCGGTGGTTAACATTTGACAATTAATTATTAATACTCAGTTTGGTTGGGACAAATCGACCTCTTGAGATATCCAATATGTTGGATGAATGGCTAACAATCAATCCTTGTCTGTCAACCAAGCCTGTTAAGATACTCATCCTCTGTTTTGGAGTGGAAATGGTGATTTAACATTTTGGCAAATGAAAATTGATGTGTAATATTATATGCTTTTGGACCTATTGAAAAAAGTTAATACCTGCGACACCGTATTATGGTCATCATGATAATTGCTCCGAGTGCAGCTGATATGAAGGAAACTATCACTAATGTCATAACCCATCCAATTCCTCCGGAATCTGAAATCAAACGAAAAACGGATCTTAATAATTAATGCATATATTTCTTCGATGTTTGTTATTGAAATATAACCATGGCTTCCACATCCTGAAACGGGCCCCCGGGCTACGATGTTTGGCGGGGCCCTTAATTTATCGCTAAGGTTCAGGGCAGTGTAATGTTCTATAGTAGTGTCCCCTAAATGGTATTCCGTGGAATTCCAGGTAGGTACTGTGTAAAATAATGTTTTATTAGCAATTTTTGGTATTTTTACATAACTCCACTTGAATTATTGTCGGCACTGGGCACTGAAGCACTGATCGCGACCCACTTTTGTGATAGCTAAGTAACATGCCATATTAGATAAATAATCATTTTTATTGGTCAGGAAACACCATAACCGGCTAACAATAATTATAAAATTTAAATCCACTTGTATAATAGTGCCGCAGGCTGGTCGACCCGCCACGCCGGGCACCTCCTAAGCCCGGGCCCCCAGGCTAGAGCCCAACTCAGCCAAGTCAGCCTCCCCAACTTATGTGGGCCATCAATATAACCATAAACTTACTAATGGATATAGCAAGTGAAAGTGCTCCTGTAAACAGCCCTAAACAAACAATTTTCAGTAATTCCTGAACAAAATTAACTCTACCTAGGTTCAGTGGCGCACCCAGGATTTAATAATATTGGGGGGGGGGGGGGGGGCGAGGAGGAGAATGTAAATTAGTCCCATAGGATCTTTATCTTCTTCACAGCCTAATTTCTCGTTTATCGGCCGTTTGTCTATTGCACTCGGTGTACCTACACCATGGTCCCCACATCCTGAAACGGGCCCTCAGGCTAGGATATTTGGCGGGCCCCCTACCTACCGCCAAGATTATAGGCAGTGTGAAACACATTAACGTTTTTCAAATTGTGTATTAGTTCAAATTAAGGGTAGATACTCATACAGTGGATTATTGGCGATTTTTAATACATCTACTTTGATAATGGAGCTGTCGAGTATCGACACATAATAATCAAAAAATATATTGCATAATTATATAATTGAAAATGTTTATTGGACGCGGAAGACGCACACGGCGCGTAATGACCAGGCGGCCGATCGATGTAATTAACGCATTTTAAAGGGGACAATTAAAATCTCATTATCTATTCAGCAGCGAAAGCGTTAAAGCTAATTTATGATGTGTGTTTATCTCACTTATATGGTCAACCCGACACGCCGGGCCCCCAGGCTAGAGCCCTGTCAGCCCTCCCCAGCCATGACCTACACCACTCCGGAATTCGGGTGGACACCGAGAATTTTTTGACAGTTCCATTAGGGATTGGGTTTCTAAAAAAAACCTGACATTAGTGTTTCGAAATTTTTGTCAAAAATAATATCTGTTTAAAATCTAAGAAATTTTTCTAAAAAGGGTGCTGAAGAATTATTACAAATCATTTTTTTGCTGAGTTTTTATTTGTCTAAGCCCAAAGGTATGGTTTATCGGTTTTCAATTTCAATGTTTAAAATCATTCTGATAATTTTGGGGGGTGCCAGGGCCCCTTGTCCCCCCCTGGGTGCGCCACTGCCTAGGTTATATTGTAATAAAGTTTATTATTGTAAATTTACATTCATGTATTTACGGCATTGTTGTTTTATTCAGCTTAAGCATCTGCAGGTGTCAATATATTGAATGTTAAAATACAGGCACCACACCATAGGGCCCATAGGAGATGTAAAAATCCTGTATGTTTAGTTCAAGTCCTGGTACGAATTTATTTTTTAAATAAATTGTTAGCTTTTGCAAATATATGTATTTTATCGATAATTTGGCCTTTGAGATTACACATTAAACACAATATCATACAAATGACCTCTTTCACAGATATCCGAGTATATCTTGGCCATAATGTTATGGATGCTGTCCTTAAGCTCATCAAGAGTTTGCGGATTGTTGGCATAGACGCTTCCTTTCACACAACCTTACAAAAAGAAATCCAACAGAAACCTACTCTCAAACGCTGATGGTTTTGTTTGGTTTGTGGCACTGACAGGTTTGGATGCACCCTTGCAAAAAAATTACAATATGACATATTACAATGGGTATTGAGATTGTTCTTTAAACTTTAAGATGTCAATACCAGCATTGCTCTCAAAAGTTGTGATATTTGTATTCGTTCTGTCATTCGCAGCCCTTAATAATGTGCCGCCCCTATGCAACGCATGGCCTGCCTACCCCCACGCGACGTCACAGTTAATACGCGTAATATTATGACAATATATGCACACTGACTTATGTCATTACGTATTAGTTACGTAGGTTCTTCTTTTTCTTCGTCGAGATCTCACGACTGAGGATCATGACCTGGATGATTTAGCCGTCGGGGGGTAGCAGCCATATCCGCTGTTAGCAGCGGCATCCAGAGCCAGTGTATTATTTTTATTGACACATATGGCCCTTCTTCGTTCTCTTCAACGCCTAGTTAAATATGACAAGTTTTTCTAAGTTGTCATTGTTGATATGTGTCCAAATAACAGGTACGGCCTGCGCTGGTACTTCTGACAGACGACCATTGGCTTCAAGAATATACAAATTGTCGAGACAGTTTATTGGTCGCGTTAAATATGTATTAATGTCATACTATAAAGAAATATTGTGAAATAAAACAAAGTATAATTTGTTGAATTGCGAAAGTACTTATATACGAAAAATGGGTTAAAAGTACAGTAGAAATTGATATAACGGACTTCGGAAATAACAGACAAAATATCTGGTCAAATCTGACAGTTGTTAAAAACGTCATGTTAATGTCATACATGTTTAAGACCAACTGTCACCGGTTGTAAACAATGTTCTGCGCATCACACCTCTCACATTCGAATTCAAGTCATACTGTCGTGCCGTCCTGCTTGTGAATAGCACTGTCGTTTGTAGTGCCGGCCGCTAATTCACACTGCTGCACTGCAATTTAATATTTATTTACTCGAAGTGAATGGATGCATTTATTACTCCATTAAATAAGTTTACAATGGTTAGAAGTGGATGCAGGTGACCCTGGTATCACATCATGGCTGAAAGTGAAATAGCAAATGAAGTAATAGAGTAAATAATTTTAGAGAGTTGATCATATAAAAAAAATAGAAGACTTCAAAAGTGCAAACAAAACTTGATTCTTTTTCAAAGCAGGTTGCCGAAAGTAAGCGCGTCAACATCGAACAGTAACATCACTGTGTCGAGAAAACAGGATTTTGTTTTTTCGGACATTGGGCTTTAACGGAAACCCCCACACCCACTAAGTCCGGTATATATTTAGGTTCTACTGTAAATTTATTCGTTTTCAAATTATTATCAATGATACCTATTGTATATGCAAACAAAATTATGCCCATTGGTTGGTGATAGGTACATAAGTAGGTATAATGTTGTCACAGAATATTAAATTCTCAGAATTTGTGTCATTATATCAGACTCCTTAGAGTGACGTCAAATAAGGACGACCCTTACAGCAAAAGAAAAAGTGAAAAATATGTACCGATAGGGGGATATTGAGTTGATTCGGCTCTGGCCCAGGCGCAGAGGTCGCAGGTGGTGACTCCATCTGAAGCAGCTCCTTGCAGGTGCGCCGGGCGAGGTGGTGGTGGCGGAAAGCAGCCCGCCCAGAGCACTGGCGATTCAGACGCCCAATGAGCTGCATCACTGCCATCTACTGCTGCCTGAAAATTATGAATGCATAATTAATTCACTTATTTGTATGGAGGCAAGTTATAGAGTATAATCGATACGATGGAAATATATATATAAACAAAATCACAGCTAAACACACAATCATACTGTCAGTATCCACTAGACTCTATAGAGGTAGAGCCTCGATCCATATTAGCTTGGTGACTGGCAGAAAGTCCCCTAGGAAGACATATAGAACGCAGGTCTAACAATATGCTGAGTGATTGGGTTTTTCTGCACTCCAATAAAGGTGAGATATTCCATCATCAGCCAGGTTTGATCCACTACAGTTTGGAGGCCTCCACTCTTATCAGTCCCTAGTTCTTCGCTGCCATGTACATCCACCAAACTTTATGACGCTGTCTATCTAGCGGGTTTTAGTGCCGGCCTGTAGACGTCTAGTACCCCTTGGGTACCGCTGTATGATGTCTTTTGTGCAGTGGTCCACTCGCAGCGACATGTCCACCCGATTGTTACTTCACTTGCTTAATGACCAATCTCTATCTACACGAGTAAGCTTGTCTGCTTCCTTATTTATTGGTTTCTTTTGTAATCTTTCCAAGAAAAACAATCATTATCATATTAGTTTGACAGATAAGTACCAGTCCAGCTTAATCAGATGATATTTTCGCAGTAATTGGTACGGTAAATATCTCTTGTGTGCTAAAACTTTTTGTAAAGCAATGTGCCGATTTCAGATTTAAATAGTTTTCTAGAATAATAATTGTGATTATTGAGTAATTATATAGAAAGTATTAAACGAGTTTGCAGTTTTTTAGTTAAACAATTAATTTGTGATAATAAAAAACACGATTTTAAAAAGGTATATATTTATATACTTATATATATTACCTATGTCAATTTATTTAATTCAAATTGAAGAGATTTTAGAAGTGTTCAAATCCAAGTGAATATGTTAAAAATCAACAAAGTGACTAGAAAGATAAGAAATTAATATGCTATTCAGGAGATTATAGAGTAGGTGCGTAATTATTAGGGGTAATGGCGCAATATCTAACCTAAAATTTTAAAATGCTGTAGTATTTTAGAATACATAATATGCCATGTCAAACTTTCTGATTACCTAACGTCCTACCCCTATTAGCGGACTGGTTTTAAGCTGTAGGTACTTTTTTCGGAAGATTGTGGACCCGGTTGGGAACCACTGTTGTAGATGAGTCAAATTAGGTTAGGAAAACACCTTCTAATTAAGGCTGTACCTCAGTTGAGGCATGGTCTTAACAGATCGTGGCTAGCGGTGCTCGGATTGCGGGTCGCGGGTGCAAATGACGCATGCCGAACGAAATATAATTCGACATATAAATCCAACATGTGTCCATTTAATGTTCTGTTTATTGTTCTATTAGTAACAATAATAATATATTCATTGACATGTTCTCTTTTTCAAGTAAATGGGTAACGTTTTTAGTCATCTTTACACGATTTAAGAATTAATTAATACCCCCGTTGCCATCACGAAACAAATTGACGTATTGACGCCTCGACGTTCGCTCTCCGAATGCCAGCGAGTCCAAAATTTCGTCGCGCCTATAGTTGAAAATTATTTGCCGTTTCACTGATGTATCGTCTTAATATGAAATATAAGTTTTAATAAATATTTGTTTTTAGTTTTTACAATGTAAGTTATGAGAAGGACGTACCCAGCAAGTATAATACCTTTTATGCCCAACAGAGTTTGTATGGATTCACTTGACTACGATGATTGATAACAGCGAAGCAGTCGACGCCAGCTCTTGATAAGAGCATCAAATAATAATAATATGTAACCAATTAGATACAACGCACTTGACTGGATTCGTGAAGACAGACACAGGGTATCCAGTGGTGCACACACTTCAGATTTGCACGAACTGATTATGGTTAAAATATGCACACGTTTTAGAGCCGGTCGGGCTCGAAGCAAAAAAAAGCCGGTACTGTTCGGTTATACGGAATACAGCGGAAAACGCATTTTGAAAATAGCCGATAAACTGGATTATTTGTTGGGTTAACCAAACCTAACCTAGCCTAACCTAACCCAAACTAACAAATAATCCAGTTTATTGGCTATTTTCAAAATGCGTTTTCCGCTGTATTCCGTATAACCGAACAGTACCAAAAAGCCTAATCTTGAATAATATATGCCATATTCATTAGAACTAACTGTGAAGAGGGTTGAAAAATAAAAAAAATGTACGTAAAATATTTCACCATGGCACAGTTCGCCGTGAGCTTTCTTATCGGAAAGAGAATACTAGTAGCGAAGGCTGGGGGTAGGCTGTTAAGATCCGTCATAAATAGTACACACTAAACTTTGTTAGTCTTAATTGTTTTTATTACAATTTACAGATGGTGTCGGTTAGTATTTAAAAATCAATTAAACCCTGTCTAAATCAAACCATAATAGTCTTGGTATACTTTGGGCAATACGACAAAATTGTGCACACTTTTTCATTCATACTTATTTGTTTTCGTAGGATTAAGAATACATATTAGACATATTGTTGGTTCATTTTTTAAATTCATTATGCCCTGCTCTAATTAAACTATCATCATCAGCCTGAATCTATCCACTGCTGGATGAAGCTGATTCCACTTCTCTCGGTCCTGTGCGTTGCGTTGCCACGTACTTCCGCAGAACTTTATCATTTCATCGATCCAGCGCCCTCTAGGTCTACCTTGTGGACGTTTTGTACCTGTTGGATACCACTGGATGACAAAATTTGTCCAACGATTATCTCTTCTTCGAGCTATGACCAAACTATAATAGATACAAAAAAATATTATATAATATATAAAATATCCAAAGTTATGTATGTTTTAATTCCATAGTCTTATATATTTTATAGGTAGACGAGTATTTTTTGACTATTATCTATTATGGCTTGGTTTTCGCAGGGTTTTATTGAATTTTAAAAACTAACCAACACCATCTGTAAATTGTAGTTTTATTTCAATGAAAACAAATACGTATTACTGACAAAGTTTAGTGTGCACTATTTTTGGCAGATCTTAACAGACGACATCCACCCATCGCCACTGTCGTATACTATACGGTCTCCAATTATATTAGATCCAATATGAACATTAATTCAATTTTCATAGCTGATTTTGGCAAAATTCATGAATTCAAGATTGAAAACCTAGCCTACCCTAACAAATAATCCAGTATATCGGCTTTTTTACCACGTTTTTATTAGCTCGTATTCTTGTTTGTCCGGTACAGATTTTTTCTTGTGTGTCCAGTACAATTTTTTTCTTGTTTGTCCAAGATTTGTATTGGACGATTGAAGTTTTTTAGCTAACTTCCCGACTAGCTAGATTTTGAAACTTTTAGAATATATCAGAACACGACGAGAATGCATTCTTTTAATACTTTTGGCCATCTTTAAGCAGAATTGAATTCATTTTCAGTTAATTCTGTTTTGTATATTTCGGAAAAATATCCTTAAAAGTAAAAAATTTGGATGCTAAGGGGGTCCTAGCAACTAAATTATTAATATAAACGTGCGTTACTATGGAAATCAATATGAAATGTCAAAATGACATTTCAGTATTCTATATTTATTCAGTATTTCTATCAAGTACAATACAAAGTTTTTATTAATACATAGAATTGTCAAGTTTATATGATTCAATAGAAAATTTAAAAACTTCTTAAATAATTCTTAAAAAATAAAAAGTTCTTTTTATCTTGTAATTATTTTTAATTTGTTTGCTGTTGTATTCCCGTAAAGTGAGTGTAATCTATAAACTGGCAAGAATTATTTAGACATGTATATTATGTTAGTACTTTACGGCGGTCTTTAATATACGGCCACATATTTCCGATAGAACATTTCACGGTGAAGTGTGATACGGCGAACTGCATACGTACAAGTTTCCGGACACGGGTCGATATTGCACACGCGAATAGATTGAAAAGTTTATTAAAAAAAAAACTTTTACCCACTCATTCCGATAGTGAAGAAAATAGTCTATTATATTCTTGTTAGCGCTACAATAGGCCATGGGACCCAATGACTGTAATGTAGTAATAGAACTGAAACAACCGGGAATCGAATCTGGAGCGACATGAGTGCGTGGCAGCGTTTGCTCCAAAGATTACTGGGATACATGTGCTGATTTACAATGTAGTGTTTGGAGTTGCATGGGTGACGTTGAACTGCGGTCGCCAAAAGCTACACCGATGCAGACGCAATTGTGATCGAAATTACCTGTCTTGCTTTCTAAATTATGGTTTGGCAAGACGGAACCCGGAGCCCAGTGCCTTAGAGACTGGTACTCTTATGCCTGGCATTGTCTTATGCCATTATATAGCGATTATTCTGTTATCCAAGTATTGACCATTTTGTTTCTTAGCAAAAATAATGGTGGATAGTATTATGGATCGGTTTTCCCTAGAATTTTCAATTAAATGAATTAAGATAGTAGATTTATGGATTCTTGTCGGTCGACTGGCGCGTTTGGAGTACTTGGCCATTAAATATAATTAACGTGTTATTTAAATGTGGTAATTAAAAAGTAATTAAAATTACAGCAGTGATTGTGTTAAGGGAAGCCAGCGGCAAACAAATTTTGAAAATAGCCGATATAGTGGATTATCGTTTGGGTTCAGTTAGGCTAGGTTAGGTTTTCATTCGTGAATTCATGAATTTTACCAAAATCGGCTTTGAAAATTGGCGCGGTTCTCGCCTGGCTTCCCCCTGTAAACCGACTTTTACCGATTTTTGTTTTAGTAATTTAGTTCATTCCTGAATACTGCAGCAACCATAAATTATATAAAGAGGTGGTAAAATACACTGTAATTAAAATATGATTTTTTTGTCTGGTCTGTGTATGGGTAATTTTTTTCCTCAAATACCTGTGTGAGGGAAATTGTGGTCAGCTTTGGTGACCAGATATCAGATATCTTTAACGTATTAACAAATTATTCGCGGTTAACAAATATCTTTTCGCGGGGAGCTATTTTTGTTTTGTAAGCATAGTTTCATCTTTTCTTATAAGCAGATTGATTTATAAACTAATTTTAAAATAAAAAGCTTTCGTATTTGGTCAAAAATAGTTTTGAAGTTTTAATAATATGCCTTGAGGACAAACATATTTCGGTTAAGTTAAGTTGTGTTTGCTACGCATTGTAATAAATGGTTCTAATTTCAAGTGGGTATTTCACATAAATCTACAAACTGTGTTACAAGTAGTGTGTTAAAACTTTTAGAATAATATAATACACATAATATGTACCTAATTCAGTTATCTGATATATTTCATAATAAATTATGTATTATGAGGTAATAAAGACGAACTTAATCTTGCATTTTCTATTATTTTTAATTTCAGTATTTTTCCCCCTCTATAATTCCTCAGGATCCTTGTTGTGAATAGCGTATGTTAGAACAGAGTTTGACAATCGGTATGCCTCGAGCGTAAGTATTCCGTAAGATTATATAGTATAGGTATTTTCTTTTATAAACCAAGTAGGTACGTAGGTACATTACATACTTACATACATTCTGAAAATTATTATTTTTTTGACAAATTTGTTTAACCTACTGACTTATAGAAAAAAACTCGCCTGCCACACACTTTTAATTAATTAACTAATGTTCTTCAGTGTATTTTCAATAAACTGTGCTTGTGTGATAGTAGGTATGTACTAAAAAACCGCCCTTTTGGGTCCGGAGGGATAGAGCGTGGAATCGTAGAAGAGATGGGTGGAATGTTTTTGCTAGAGGGGGAGGTAACTTCATGATCAACACTGATTACGTCAACGGATTTATTGAGGCACATTAGAAATTACAAGATAACTATAATATATTATGTTTGATTACACAGCGCGTGTGCGGGGAGAATTATTTAGTCAAAATCTCGTCTTCTTGGCTCGATAAGGAGGTTGGCACTGAATTAACAACCACTATTCAAAGTTAAAATGAGGGCGAATGAATTCTGTGAATCCTGAGTAAGCGTAAACCGATAGCGCGCGGGTAGCGTCCAGATGGGTGCTTTCACAAAAAAGGGTGCCAATGCATTCTTTTAATACGTTTAGCCATCTTTAAGCAGAATTGAATTCATTTTCAGTTAATTCTGTTTTGTATGGAAAGTTATTTCAGAAAAATCCGTAAAAAGTAAAAGACTATTATTGGTTGTTAAGGGGGTGGGGTGGTCCTAGCAATTAAATTATTAATATATACGTGCGTTACTATGGAAATTAAAATGAAATGTCAAAATGACATTCAATGACAAATTATTTAAACTAGCTGAGCCAGCTGGCTCTCGCCAGTCTGTCTCGCTAGGTCTTGCTGACAGCTTGGCGTCCTAATGAAATGATATTGGATTTTAATAAAATTGTGAAGTATGCAGAGACGGCGCCGTTTGGCATGTCGCTGATTTGTTACTTTTACAATTTGCAAGTCGTTACTGTCGATATAAATTTAGCGTCATATGTATAGTCTATTATGGATTTTGGCCTTCAGGATGTCATCTGATACCATCCCAGGCTGCTAGACCTAGCATAATACCTGACAATTTGATTGCGATTGAATATAATGTAATAGAAGAAGGTTAGCCATATAAAAAATAAATTTAAACTATTAAGTTATTTTGTTTCATTGTCTAAAAAAATGGTTGCAGCCATAGAATAATATTTAAAAAAAAAAAAAAAATGAATTAAAATTTTAGCGATAATATGTTTCACGCTGCGGGACGTTCATATCGAAACAAATGTTGATAAAAGAAGAAACATATAGATCTGAGAGGAAGTAATTATTAGGTTGGAAAAGAATTCGTCCAGCAGTGTATTGATATAAACTGATTATGATAATGGCATTATAAATAGGTAGATTATGTATATTATATAGCGATTATTCATAGGACCAAAAAGAGTAGAATCGGCTTAGAGAAGCCTTCATCCAGCAGTGGATTGACCTGGTCTAATGATGATAACGATGAAATGAATATATTATATTGAAATATTTGATAAATGCAGCAATGTATATATGAAACAGGAATGGAATTAGTTTTGAGAGGCCTTCATCGAGCAGTGGATTGATCCTGGTTCATGATAATAATGACGATATAAATGGGTAGGTAAATTTTAATATCACCAATTTTAATAGATATAGCAGTTCATATGACCAATAGGATTATTGATACAACCTTCATCCAGTAGTGGAATGCGAATAAGCATAGTGATACATATTAATTCTTCTATATAACCACGCGAATGGAAATAATGGATAATACGACGTAGACGACTCATAGTGTGATTAGGGTATGAAATTATCATAATTCACTATTTTATTTGCTTATACGCACGCATGCATTTTACTTATATTATGTAATAAAATATTTACAATATAAAATGAAATAATATTATATACGTTGTGTAATAATTACCTATAGTAAATGTCATTTTTAATAATTTACCTCCCTAAAAATAATTATGTTTACGTTGTCTTTGAATATAAAAGTTCGAATAAAAATATTTTAGTCTATGTTTGTTATTGTGAATTATTGTGAAGCTGATAAAATAAATGACAGTCGGATAAATGTCGAAAAATGCAATTAATAAGATTCTGCGGTACAGTTCTGTTATGAGGTATTCAGCGGAAAACACATTTTGAAAATAGCCGATATGTTAGGTTTGGTTAGGTTAACCTAACAAATAATCCAGTATCTCAGCTATTTTCAAAATGTGTTTTTCGCTGTATTCCTCATAACCGAACTGTACCAGTATGGACATAATAGGTTAACCGAGTGGCTAACATCCATTTATCGTAAACATAAAAAAATCTGTAGTAAATGTGCCGCAGAGGTGGACATGAGATTTTACAACTTTCTTTTTAGACCAAACCAAACCTAACCTGGAGAGTGAAAATAGTTAGTTTTATCACCACATTTCATAATTGGGGAAAGAGAATAATTGACCTCAATACTTATAATAAATAAATTTACTTCAGTGGGTCCTATTTCAAACAGTTTGAAAAATGTAACACTGATCGGTACTATCAACCATAATTGAAAAACGTGAGCAGAATAGTGCATAATATTATTATTTTAAATAACTTAATAATTTGAAAGTCAAGACAACGTACCTATCACAAAATATGTTATATATTAAATCCATTACAATTTAAATTCAAATACCATCGTTATACATTAATATATACATATCTACGTACTCACCGTAATTACTATATTACCAGATAAATAGAATTAGGTTGGAGAGAACTTCATCTAACAGTAGATTGATCGAGGATGATGGTGATAATAATAATGAATTGAATAGGTACCTAGGTAAATATTATCACAAATTTGATAACATAATTTGTGAACGAAAGGAATGGAATTACTTTGCTTGAACAGTTTGATGAAGGTTTGGATTGATTCAGGTTTTTGAAACCCACAATGACTGAGTGGCTAACATGTCGGCTTATAATGTCGTGGACCTGACAAATACATATATTGTTTTTCACGGTCTAAAAATATAATATCAGTTATGAATGTGACCGTAAATAATATACGTCAAGTGTTGCATTAAAATAATGTCATAATGACCAGAAAACCAGAATGATGTTTTAAACCAGGAGCATATGCACTTACCTGGCGTATAACTTCATCAACAGTAGATACACAATAGGTATTTGCTTCACAACTTAAATTAGAATGGTGACGGTGACACATCATAAACATACAGCAGCTGTCAGATTGATGTGACATGGTATACTTCGCCGGTAATATGAATGTAATATTATAATAACAACTTCAAACGATTGAATGTATTATTAGGATAAGTATAGTGTTTTAATATAATATAGGTACACATGTATTAGGTAGTTTTATTTAACCTCTACTGAAAGGGTAATATTATGTTAATTAAGATCGCACCAAATCGCTGGATTGAGAATAATATCCGGATTAAAAATTCACTAAAACATAAACAATTCGCCAAATCACTTGATTGAGAGTAGTATCCGTTTCTAAAAGTCACCAAAACCTAAATAAACATCTTTTGTTTCTAATACAAAGGCATTATTTATCATATTGTCATTACGATTGACGGAGTAGCCGCCATTTTGAAATATAATATTTTCAGTGTTGCAAACACATCGAAAAAATAAATTCCCTAATTAATATGTGTTGTAAAAAAAGTCACGTGCCGATCGAAAATCTATTGTAAAACAGTCAAAATAACCCTAAAAAACCCTAAAACGCAACGAAATTTATCAAATTCCATACTTTTATACTTGAATAAAGAACGTTTCTCTACTGAATTTTTCATTTAAACCTATTGGACATGACGAATAAGTCACACAATCGCTCGCAAAAACGGGCACAGCTGTAGGATAATAATATATAGGAGATTCCTCAAAATAAATAGGAAAATTGATTTAAAAAAAACATCCATTGATGGTAAATATTGATATGCAAATTTTAAATCCAAGTAACTTACAAAACTTATGCTGGCCTGATGAGTAAAGCGGCGGCCGTATTTGCATAAATATGAAGTCCGTGGGTAGGGTGTTCGAATCCCTAGCTGTTCAAAAATACATGTTGTTTTTTTCAATGTGTACTTGGTCCAGTGAAAGAATTGGCAAACAACTATTCCCAGTAAAAACTCTCCAATACATTCTCCATCATATGGAGGCACATGTGCTCCGCTCGTAATTTACTTTACTTTCTGTTATTTAAACATTTTAAACATTAGCTGGTATTATACTAAGAAAGTGATTCCTAGTCCCTAATCTTTTCTATGCCCCACCTCCTTGGAAATCTTTACACCTTATCGAGGGGATCGGCTTGAGAGTTTATCGATTTTAAAATCTTTTGGAGGTTGTGGGTTTGGTAATTTTTTTGGAAATGCTTCATGGGCGATTCATAAATGACATGTGAATATCATTTTCATACAAGTTGCTCTGTGTATTGATTTACTACCATAGTGACGACCAGTGGCGAAGGGTGGAGGTAGGCTGTTATGATCCGGCATAAATAGTGCACACTAAACTTTATCGGTCAAGCGTATTATTTTGTTTTAATTCATCAAGACCACAATATTTAGATTGTAGATAGTTTTGGTTAGTATTTAAAATTCAATTAAATCCTACCTAATCTATCTATCTATATATATAAAAGAAAGTCGGGTTAGTTACACCATTTATAACTCGAGAACGGCTGGACCGATTTTTATAATCTTTGCGTTGTTAGATTTGTCTCAGCCTCGAATAGCAGAATAACTACTAAAACATCGGAAAAATTTACGGGAAAAAATTATGAAGAAAATTAATTTTCTCATACATTTTGAACAATGGACGCGCATTCGAAAATAAAAGAAAATCACAAAAAATTTAAATCCATATACAACGATACATGACAGAAAGAATAAACTAGAAACAAACAAACAAATGAAAGGCGTTGTGTGCATTATCTATCCTTTGACAGTTGATTCAGTTTAGCTTCAGATAATCCCGAAAGACTCCGGCGAATTTTGGAGGAAGTTGTCCTGCCTGAATCTTTTTTACTTCTTCGACAGCGTCCAAAAATAAAGCCAAGGATAAAATTACATGATCCCATTGCTGGTATTGCTCATTATTTACCTACCAATTTCAAAAACCATCATTCGAACTTCATTCGACAATCGATCTACGTGAATAGTAGAGCCGATTACTAGCTAGGTGCGCAAATAGCTATTTCGATCGTGATTTTCAAACGGTAAGTTGCCTTCGAAGATGTTCATTTTATGAGGTTATCAAATTTGTGATTATGTGTGCATCGATAACTGCTTCATTATGTAATTTTGAATTATGTGATTAATTTTCCAGTGTTTATCATTTGATGATTCGTCAAAATGCTGACAACTATTTGCTGCGATTTCGTCGATTGCTTAAAATCGAGACGGAGCGCCTCACTTTCATTCGGTTGAACCAAGCCAAACTGCGATTGGAGGAGTATATTCATTTACGCGATGCAATCAGGACCGTAGGAGATGCAGCTAATGTTGGTCGATTGACTATTCTATCGGCGATGTACATTGGCAGCCCACGTCATATGCATGAATATGCGCAAGATGCAATGACATATGTTCGTCATTACGGTCGTCCAGATCTATTCATCACCTTTACATGAAATCCGAAATGAATAGAAATTGTTCAACTGCTACTCCCCGGACAAACATCAAGTGATCGGCACGACATCACCGCACGTGTGTTTAAACAAAAAATCCTGTCGCTGATGAACTACATTGTTAATCATCGCGTCTTTGGGGATACTCGATGCTGGATTTATTCGATTGAATGACAAAAACGAAGCTTGCCGCATGCACACATTCTTATTTGGTGAGTCGAAAGAATTCGACCAGACCAAAAAGATGACATCATATGTGCCGAGATTCCTGATCCCGAAACCGATCCAGAACTGCATGATGTTGTAATTACTTACATGATTCATGGACAGTGTGGCGCCATCAACCCCCAATCACCGTGCATGGTCGACGACAAGTGTTCCAAGCGTTATCCATGAAGTTTAGCGGCGGAGACTATCACTGCCAATGATGGTTATCCACTGTATCGGCCTCGATCACCCAATGATAACGGTAGAATTATCACAACGAAAATAAAGTGAAACGATATCGTGGTCGACAATACTTGGATTGTTCCGTATTCGCCACTTTTTTCCAAAACATTCAAGGCGCATTGCAACGTGGAGTTTTGCAATTCAGTGAAGTCCATCAAATACATCTGCAAATATGTCACCAAAGGCAGCGATATTGTAGTTTTTGGCGTTCAAACTCCCAATACCAACGATGAAATCACGCACTATCAAGTTGGTCGATATGTGAGCTGCAATGAAGCAATTTGGCGTATTCTCTCATTCCCCATTCATGAACGTCATCCCACTGCTGTACATTTGGCGGTGCATATGGAGAATGGTCAACAAGTTTATTTCAACGCATCGAATGTTGCTCAACGTGCTGAAATATCTCCAGCGCCAACATTGACCAGTTTTTTTTCGATTTTCCAAAGCGATCCGTTTGCACGAACGTTGTTCTACTCTAAGATGCTACTTGGAACGCTTCATCGAAGAAATTTCAACGTCGGAAGCAAGGCGATGCGGTTCCTGATCATCCGGATGTGCATTCTACTGATGCTCTTGGTCGCATTTACACAGTTCATCCGAAGAATAGCGAATGATTCTACTTGCGGTTGTTGCTGGTAATTGTTCGTGGGCCGACATCATTTGAATCACTTCGAACTGTCAATGGTGTAGTGTGCCCAACATTTCGTGCTGTATGTCAAAACCTCAATTTGCTTGAAAATGATACTCATTGGGACATGACAATCGCTAAAGCATTTGTTTCTGCATCTCCAAGTCAGATACGCACATTATTTGCTATCATTATTTCGCCATGCTTCCCATCAAATCCACCTGAGCTGTGGAACAAGTACAAGGATGACATGTCACAAGACATTTTACATCGAATTCGTGTCAGTTCAGAGAATCCCGATCTCGAAGTGAATGAGGAAATACATAACCAGGCTTTGCTTTTGATCAAAGACATATGTTATCTCATGTGCGGCAGTTTGTTAGTCAAGTTAGGAATGCCAACGCCTGATCGTGGAATGAATGACGCTTTTAATCGAGAATTGGAACGTGAACGTGAATATGATCAAGATGCATTAAACCTATCGGTTCGATCAAATGTACCAATGTCGAACCCCAAACAGAAGGAAGTGTACGATACGTTAATGAAGGCAATTGATGATGGAAATAGTGGTTTATTTTTCCTCGATGCGCCTGGTGGAACTGGGAAGACATTTCTCATGACATTGATTTTGGCCACTGTTCGTGCGAGATCCGAAATTTCTGTAGCGGTTGCTTCTTCTGGGATAGCGGCCACGTTGTTAGAAGGATGCCGAATGGCTCATTCAGCGTTGAAATTGCCGTTAAACCTTCAAATGACTGAAACACCGACAAGCAGTATTGCGAAACACTCAGCAATGGCCAAAAGTTTGGTAGCAAGTAAAATCATCACCTGGGATGAATGCACAATGGCGCACAAATGCGCATTGGCAGCACTCAATCGAACTATGAAAGATCTGCGCAATTACTCAAGATGTTTTTGGTGGCGCAATGATTCTACTATCTGGCAATTTCTGCCAAACACTACCAGTCATTCCAAGATCGACCATTGCCGATGAAATGAACGCTTGCCTCAAGTCATAGACTCTGTGGCGTTATGTGAAGAAACTTCGGCTGACGACGAGCATGCGAGTTGCATTGCTAAACGATCCATCTGCCGACGATTTCTCTAAGCAATTGCTGACTATTGGTAACTGCCGTGTTCCTGTCGACGAATCGAATGGATTGATTTCGTTTCCGCCGAATTTTTGAAATTTCGTCTCAGCGAAGTACGACCTCATCAACAAAGTGTTCCCGAACGTCATTGCTAACCACAAAAATTACAATTGGTTGAGTGAACGAGCAATTTTTGCGGCAAAGAACAAAGATGTGGATCACTTAAACTCCACAATTCAAAATCAAATCGTTGGTCCAATGCATTCCTTCAAATATATCGACTGTATAATAAACGAAGAAGAAGCAACCAACTATCCAACTGAATTTTTAAACTTATTGTACTGCCTGGCTTGCCACCGCACAATTTACAACTGAAGATAAACTTGGTAGTTACGAGTATCATGCTTCGAAATCTGAACCAACCAAAACTATGTAATCTATTTCATTTTGATTTGATTTTTGCACATTTATTGAACTTATTTTAATTTATTAGTATTTTAATTCAGCTAATAAGTTAACACAAGATTATTGATTCTGAGGCGGTACGAAGTTCGCTGGGTCAGCTAGTATATATATAAAACAAAGTCGGGTTAGTTACACCATTTATAACTCAAGAACGGCTGGACAGATTTTTAAAATCTTTGTTTTGTTGGATTTGTCTCCGGTCGGAATAGCAGAATAACTATTAAAATATCGGATAAATCACGGAAAAAATAAATTATGAAGAAAATTAATTTTCTCATACATTTTGACATTTTGAACAATGAACCTCGCGCATTCTAAAATAAAAGAAAATCACAAAAAATTTAAATCCATATACAACGCCATCTCTGATACATGACAGAAACAATAAACAAGAAACAAACAAACAAAAGAAATAATGATAGTCGAAATGTCTAACTGTCAATGGTGTAGTGTGTCCAACATTTCATGCTTCATGTCAACAGTTCAATTTGCTTGAAAACGATACTCATTGGGATATGACAATCGCTGAAGCAATTGTTTCTACATCTCCAAATCAGATACGCACATTATTTGCTATCATTATTTCGACATGCTTCCCATCGAATCTACCTGAACTGTGAAACAAGTACAAGGATGACATGTCAGAAGACATTTTACATCGAATTCGTGTCAGTTCAGGGAATCCCGATCTCAAGGTGAATGAGGAGATACATAACCAGGCTTTGCTTTTGATCGAATATAATATGTGTTACCTCATGTGCGGCAGTTTGTTAGTCAATTTAGGAATGCCAACGCCATCCGATCCTAATAGAATCATATGGGCCTCCACAGAGTGGAGGTTTGTATTAACAGAATTTATTTTTACGAGAAATGGATGTCAGCCACTTGCTCAACGTATTAGGACCATACACAAATTGAAAAACAATATGTGAACTTGCCAGACCCAGGATTCGAACCTGGGACCCTCGACACTATAGACCGGCGCTTAATCCACGCGGCCATCGTGGGTGTACAGTGTGTACAGTTCAATGTAATTAAAATACTTTTCATTTTAATTTGATTTTTGCACATTTATTGAACTTATTCATTTTGAGTATTCATTTTAACTTAATAAAAAACTGAATTTAATTCAGCTAATAAGTTAGCTAATAAGATTATTGATTCTGAGGCGGTGCAAAGTTCGCCGGGTCAGCTAGTAGTAGATAATAGTAAAAAAATATTCGTTTATCTATAAAATATCTAAAAGTATGGCATTAAACCATACATAATAATTTCAGATATTTTGTAGACAGAAAAATATTCATCGATTATGGTTTGATTTAGGCAGGTAGTCTTGATGAATTAAAAAAAAACTCACAATCATCATTTGTAATATGTTTTCTTAATTCAACGAAAACAAATAAATATGACTGAAACAGTATGGACTATCTTTGTCTGATCGTCCATAACATAACTTAACTCTTATGGTTTGGTTTAAGCAGGGTTTAATGGAATTTTAAAAACTTACCACCACCATCTGCAATTTATATTCTTTGTTAAATGAAAACAAATAAGTACGACTGACAAAGTTTAGTGTGCACTATTTATGTCGAATCTTAACAGCCTACCCCACCCTTCGCCGTCGTGGTTTTATAAAAATCTGGTGTAATTCCGTTCTGTAAATAATTGTGGTAAGTCCTACCCATCTCAATAATATTATGACATTTAATAAGAATGCGAACCTGTAGTAGTTTTTTTTAGAGAGGTGATGTTTCTTTGAGCGCTGGGTGTATAATGTTACCTACGTAGTACGTATAATCGACATCAGTTAATCTGCGCCATAGCTGCCAAAGCTTTCGCAAAAGCTTTTTGAAAAAAGTTTAATTTATTTGCTGAAAGATAAAATTCGAAATAGTGAAGAAAAAAGTGTAGATTTACACATCCGCACTGAAAATTTAAATTTCTGTCGCGGACTAAATTTGATAATTTTATTCAAAACTGAATAAAGGCACAAACACATATCTACGCTAGATTTAAGAATGTAACATTAATTTATTAATTATGAATAATAATAAAAATACTATTGTTACTATGTTAGAATTTCATAAGTAATTAAAAAAAAAAGTTTTATTGAAAATTAAGCCCTGACAGCTGAAATTATTAAACATGGAACATGCTTTGCCTAATGATTCTCTGAATGCTGGTTGTCCAAATTAGAAAGAAAATAAAATAAATTGCGGTTTACACGTCATTCCCGAAGCGCTGTTCGCGGCCGACTGGAGTCTCTCGCGGCCGCGCTAATTTTGTGACTTTATTTTTCGTTACGCCTGTGTGATTTTTCGTAACGAATCCGCCTGGGAGGTCAAGACAAAAGCATGTATCCATTCTAAAACCGCATCAACATCATCAATATATTTGTCTCCATATCGGTTCAAAACACACCAGCCACTTTTCATATGAGTATTATTAACAAATCAAGGTAACCGCCGAACTGTCCTTGTGAATAATTCCTGATAACTATGCCACCTGAGGTATTGCAAATTCTATCAAAACATTTTTGATGGAAAGAACACAACATAATGACATTAGTAAAAATTAATAACTATATATGTCGCCATGAGTAGTCCTTGTTGTCTTTCAGTAAAAGAGATTTTTTGGGAAAATTACATCTTTTTCGTGGGTCTCTAACTATGTAGGTCATGTTGCAAAATTGCCTTTTCGCATACCGACGTTGCAAACTAAGGCCAAAGAAAGCTCGACTTGCTATGTAAAAAAATATTCAAGCATGTAGGGCATGTAGAGCGTAGGCAATTCTGGTTACATGTCAATTCTACGTATACGGTTCACCGTGAGCTGTTATACAGGAAGGGCGTGTATCATAAGATAAAAATGACGCGTTATTCGTGGAGCATTTGACGAGCAGTTAGGTAGGTATTTTCTAACCTACTGTTGAATCATTTAGAATTCTATATACATATATATGACATGTTGTTTTTTTAATTTATTTACCGACCTATTTTCTTTGCTTTTCTCTTGTATTCCAGTTGTTTTTTTATTAACTACATATTTCTAAGTGTCTTCTTTAGACATTTGTGCACTCACGATAGACTGTGATATGGCGAACTGCATACGTGCAAGTTTACGGACACTAGGCAATCCAAATAAATACATAATTACCACATAACAAGAGTTCCCTGATAATTACTTTCGAGATATCTACCCCTCGGTTTGCCTGCGCCTGAATAACAATGCTGATAAAACTCATGAAAAGGTCGAAGGTAGGAGAGGATGAGATCTCTCTAACAACTGGATTCTAGATGTTCAGACCCACAGAACAGATTAATAAATGGAATTCAGATAGGCCATACCCCCCAATACACTACATTTTGAAGTAGGGTTTTGAATGTGTGAGTAAACGAAAACGAAACACACATTATAGACGTGCAATAGTGTTGCAACCTTCAAATACACCAATGTTGAATAAGCGTCAGTGCATAAACCGAGAGCAGTTCGTTAGGTACTGTGATGGCAGATGGTTATACAATTGCAGTTTTTTCACTTTTTAAGTTTTCTTCTATAATATGTTCCAAATTCCGGTACATTCTGTGATGTGGCAAAATATTAGAGCTGCAACTGTATCGGTCACAAAGTAATGTTAAAAGATATCTGCATCTGACCAAATCTGAAAAAAAGTTGATATGGCAAAAAAATGCCAACAAAACTTCAATCTTCATAAAAAAAAGTAAAGTTTTGTGTTGGGATGCTAATTCCGCTTATTTTGATATAAAATACTTCAAAATAAGTACCTTATAAGCTAACTTGTCAGACTGATTTCAAATCTTTGTTTTTGCTCTCCTGTAAAATTGTGTAATTTCAGTACCGAGTTGTCAGCACGAAGGACAGGCTTAGAATGACGTATTCGTGACACATGTTTAAGTTTCCATAATCTTCCACACTCGAGATCGGTTGCCTGTTACTCCAAATCCGTCAGGTATCTCAGTTCCCAATAATTTTGTGTTTCCTGGTCAGACCTAATAGTGGATTTTCACTGATGCATTTTCAGCATGCCGCTGAAAAGAGAATTGTGGAAAATTGATGTCGGATAGTTAAATCATCCAGGTCTTGTCATAAGATCATGAAGAAATAAAAGAAAATGTATAAATGAGTCGTATAGTATCAAAAGTAGATCAGGGGACCTTATGTTGTAACTTGCGAGTTGAAGTCGCCCGGTTGACATGACGTCATATGACATCATTGTGACGTACCTACTACCGGAGTGATAATATAGCAATCGAGAAATTAACGCTACTCAAATACTGGCGATATTCATTGTCCCCATACACAAATACGTGTTTCAGCATAATACTATCTATGGTGAGCCATGTGCTTGGGCGGCTCGCCTCGATGCGTGTATTGAGGTTACGTCACAATTACGTCATGTCGTCGGGTGACTTCATGTCACAAGTTATAACATAAGGCCCCTGTGCGTTATTCATCATTTCGAGAAAATGACGAAAAACGTTTTGTTGGGTTTTTTAGTGTTATAATAGCATGAAATATGTTTCTACATTTAGAAATTAGAAATTCAATTCAACAGTTCTACTTTTGTTTCCAAAGTATTTAACAGTTCTAATTCTGATACCCAGCCCTATTTTCCATCACAATTTTATACCACACAGATATGATTGTGATTCGAATATTATATTGCTAGTCGTACATTATGGTCAGAAGAATAATTTGGCATACTTAGTTCAATTTCGATATATTTGCGACAGATCTACTTTTGATACTATAAGACTCATTAATCATTGCATAACTATTATTATTGCTCAGGTTCGGATGTGGGCGAAAGATTCAGAAACAGTGGCGTCCACCTGAATCGACAGAGAATGCAGGGGGAGTTTTAATGAGCCCGCCGCACAAGACGGCACTGTATCATATAACGCTGGCAGCCCGCTCTCGCGCCGCGCCGCCAACAAACCCGTTTTCAACACACAATCCGTATTCCGTACCGACCATAGGAAACGTTCAGGAATACCTAGGGCAGGCATTCACATATCTCCATTTACCTAGACGCGATCAGGTTGTACATTATTATCACATTCAGACCGAATACATACAAGGATTTTTGTAGTAGAATATAACTAGTTTGAATTTGGAATGCAACAATCCTATAAATACTTTAAATAAACAACAGCAACTAATCTAAAAGGCCCACGGTGGCCGCGTGGCTTAAGGCTATACCTCAGTTGAGGCATGGTCTAAAAAGATCGTAGCTAGGCGATGCGTGGATTGCGGGTCGCGGGTGCAAATGACGCATGCCGAACGAAATATAATTTGTCATCTAAATCCAACATGCGTCCATTTAATGTTCTGTTTATTGTTATCCATTTCAATTCGTGACACTCAGTATGCGGGTACACAAAGCGCTTAACGTCAGCGGACAGCAGAGCCAGTCCAAAAAACAAAAAAATTCTTTCTTAACTTTCTTCTTTAAGCACTACGGTTGCAGCATCAGTCCCGTGCGGCTCCGTCTCGGGACATGGAATGAGCACTTAAAATCACTTCTTTCAGACACGTTTAAAGCGACATAGAAAGCGGCCGTGCATATCCACGGGTATATATAAGACGGGTGGTGGTGGGCACTTTAACGTATGTTCTATTAGTAACAATAATAATATATTCATTGACATGTTTTCTTTTTCATGTAAATGGGTAACGTTTTTAGTCATCTTTACACGATTTAAGAATTAATACCCCCGTCGCCATCACCAAACAAATTGACGTATTGACACCTCGACGTTCGCTCTTCGAATGCCAGCGAGTCCAAAATTTCGTCGCGCCTAAAGTTGAAAATTATTTGCCGTTTCACTGATGTATCGTCTTAAGCGTTGGACTATAACGCCGTGGGTCCCAGGTTCGAAACCTGAGTCTGCCAGGTACAATATTGTTTTTCAATTTGTGTGTGTCAGGGTATGGACCTAATAGGTTGAGCAAGTGGCTGACATCCATTTCTCGTAAAAAAACAAAAATATGTCAAATACAAACCTCTACTCTGTGGAGGCCCATATGATCCTATTAGGATCGGTCATGGTCGAAAGAAGAATCTAAAAGGACATCAATTCAGCGGCGATTTTGTTTGACGCAAATGATGCAAACGACTCATCAAAAGATTGTAAAGAGGTGCTCCAAACAGTTCAAACCAGCCATAAATCAAAAAATAAACAAAACAAAAGTAATAAATCATTCTAATGCATGGATGTATTCGGAAAATTAAAATTTGGTTGTTATTTTTTTATCGTATGGGCCTCTACATTAGTTAGTGCATTGGGCCTTTACGTCACTAAAAACGCCACTGCCTCAATTAACTTTCATTAATACGTACAATACTTTAGATTTTAGATTTATTTAACTAGTACATTGTTTCCGGCAGATCGAAACACACTTTTTCTTTACAGAGCGTGCAAGCAGAGAAATCGCTATCAAACTGAGAATGGTCGAAGCAAAATTCTATTTAATGTGGAGTATCTGGGATTCCAAGCTATACTCGGTTATAACCAAATCTGTTCAATGATCGTAGTCTGGTGGTGCTGCTTTACGGCAGCTAGTCATAGCACGTTAAGAAGATTCAAAGCAACTGTATGCTGAGCTTCGGAGAGGATACTACTGTACAACAAGATGTTCTTGGCTACTTGTTAAAATTGTGAACTAACAAGCTCCTCCTATTTAGTCGACGACAGCGACTTCTGGTTATTGCCTAAATCTTCTTGTTGGACAGTAGTGTGCAGTATGTATTTGTCAGAAACGAGGTGATAAGAGAGAGAAGCTTGCAGCATCTCATGATATCTAAGATACAACAATGAATCTGGCACGGACACGTAGTTACACGATAAAAAGAACTTTTTATATATAACGTTTTTAAATTTTCTGTTGAATCATATAAACTTGACTTGACTAGCTAAAACGATAAAAAAACATTGTAGGTACTTGATAGAAATAATACTGGAATGTCATTTTGACATGTCATATTGATTTCTATAGTAACGCATGTATATATTAATAATTTAGTTGCTAGGACCCCAGACCCCTAGCAACCAATAATGGTGTCGAAATAACTTTTCATACAAAACAGAATTAACTGAAAATGAATTCAATTCTACTTAAAGATGGCTAAAAATATTTAAAAAAAATGCATTGGCATCTTTAAGTATAATTGAATTCATTTTTAGTTAATTCTGTTTTGTATGAAAAGTTATTGCGATACCATTATTGGTTGCTAGGGGGTCCTAGCAACTAAATTATTAAATAAATAATATATACGTGCGTTACTATGGAAATCAATATGAAATGACATTTCACTATTCAGTATTTCAATCAAGTTTCTATCAAGTACCTACAATTTTTTTGATCGTTTAAGCTAGTCAAGTCAAGTTTATATGATTCAACAGAAAATTTAAAAACGTTGTATATAAAGAGTTCTTTTTATCTTGTAAATATTTAATATGTACATCCATTTGACTAATGGAGTTGTCGGCACACAGTTAATCGTACAACCAAATATTTTTAATTATTGATTCGGCTTTATTTTACTATTAGAGCAAATTTGTGATCTGCGTTTATCTCACTTATCTAGTCGACTCGTTACGCCGGGCCCTTCCTGAGCCCGGGCCCCCAGGCTACAGCCCTTTCAGCCCCCCCCCCCCCGTGTGGGTACTTAGTAACAATGTCTTGAATACGATATTTTCATACACATGAAAAACTTCTTTACTTTCAATAGCGGAGATAACTTTTAATTGTAAATAATATACTCCTTAAAAAATATAATATAACACTCCAGAAAATATTGGAGACGTATTATTTTGCCTTGTTTATGTGGAAATAACAGGCCAGTAATTTGCCAGTAAGGTGAAAAGGTTCGTTATTTTCTCCCGAGGAAATAATTACTGTGAACCTACTCGTATACCTACGTATTTCGCACTCTTTTTTTTCTTTTTAAAAACAGGACCGGTTTCTTTAAGTGAGGCACCAGTAACAATTATTATTGGTGTAGAAGCGGTGGACAGTATATTACATATTGTCATGTACTACGATATATTTTTACATCTACAATAAACAAATAAAAATATGCCCTTCTTACAGCGTTCGTTATTTTATCATTAAATAATTACAGTAGATATATACAGCTATAACAAATAAAATGCATTTATAAATCAAATAATAAAAATATCAACACCTAGAAATATAGATTCACGTTCATTTGTGAGAAATTATTAAAGACATTCAATTGATAATATCGGAAAATGTCTTGGTATTTTTATAAATGTTAAATAGACACTGTAAATATTGTTTAACAAACAATAATTGCGTTATAACTGTTGTGAGATAAATGAGATGACGGTTGAATACCTACATTAAAAATAGTTCACCTATAGATAATTAATAGCATTCCTTTTTTCCTACCTACCAAAAATTCCAGTTCGATCCAGTTCGGTTCACGGATCATGACTCGACCGTGATTAAGTTATATTCAGTTACTTCAAGACAGCCTACGCGCCCAGGCTTGTTAAAGCTTAGCCGTCGTTAACTTACAGACTCTATCGCGCCGTGACCGAAGCCGTGTCAACTACAGAGTGACTCATCAAAAACTCATCTTTTTGACCTTCGTTACGCTAAATCTGATACGGTTTGAGCGAAAATCGCGTCTATTATCCATCCTGAACTTGGCATCATCATTTATTCCAAAACACAAGTGAAACCGTGAGAGTGACATTCAGAACCGTCCGTTTACCAGGGGCCCGATTTCCTAACTATCGTCTCCCGCTCGAGCGTGTATTGGCTGACGTCACAATTACGTCATGTCGTCTGGTGCCACACGAGACGATAGTTAGGAAATCGCGGTGCAGTGCGTGAACACCGAACCAGCTCTCAACATAAAAGGTCAGTGCCTAGCATCCTGTTTAAACCCCCCCCAGATCCGTAATCCACAGGCATTTTTAAATTACAGTCCACTGCAAAAGCGCAACCATTTTACGTACGTATAATTGGTATGCGAAAATGTATATTGTATTACAATATATTTTCCAGCATCTTTCGATTAACTAGGCCAGTTTACCAAACAGACAATACGGTTCTGATAATAATTATTGTATTATAGATAATAAATTGTTATAATAAGGTAGAGCGTTTGCGTTGAAACATTTTAACATTTTAATAACGTAATAAAAAAGGTGCCATCTGACGAGGGTAAAGGGATAGAGGTTTTCCCAATGCGGCCCTGCTAATGTCTTAATTTGAGCGCCAACAAGGCGTACAAAACGTGAATTCATGAGATCAAAAGTCGGCAGCGCTCTCTGACCAAAATAATTGACCTGTCTTCCACTTGGGGTTTCTACCACAAAAAAATGGATTCCCTCATTCTCACATACAGAATGTCTTAATGCTGGACCGGCCAGGGTTTAACAAACGTTTCGGTGTGACAGCGTTGATATAATAAAAATAACATTATTAATTTCTAAAAATAGCATTGTACATACCTACTCCCTTAAATACAAAATCTCAATATTAAAGTGGACACGTCTGCACAATAAATAAGTGAAATAAATCAATAAAAATTTAGGTACAGTTCGGTTATGAGGAATACCTACAGCGGCAAACACATTTTGAAAATAGCCGATATACTGGATTATTTGTTAGGATAACCTAACCTAACGTTTCTAAATAATTATAGAAGCATTAATAAACTTTTTCATACATACTTAGATTGTACTAATTCTTCTGTCTGTTTTAATTTTGAATCGCATCATGGATATCATAATGGTACTGTTCGGTTATCAGAAATACAGCGGAAAACACATTTTGAAAATAGCCGATAAACTGGATTATTTGTTAGGTTAACCTAACCAAACCTAACCTAACCCAAACTAACAAATAATCCAGTATATCGGCTATTTTCAAAATGTGTTTGCCGCTGTATCCAGGATAAACGTATAGAACCATCCTCTCCATATCGCATAATTGTAAATTGTACGTACCTATGCAGTTTACTGCAAGCTGTAGTACCGGAAACAGATGGCCGTAAAGCATTGAGATAAAAAAAAATGACGCGTTGTTCGTGGAGTATTTCACGCGTAATTACATGCTAACCAACTTTTGATTCATGCAGAATTGCATATAAATAAATAATAGGTATACCTATACGTTGTAAATACCATACTACGTATTTTTATAATAACAATTGGCGGACAGCTGTAGACGTGTTGGCAGAATATGATAAATGATAACATTGATAACTGATAAGAGTGATAAGATAAGTGATAGATAACACTGATAATATTGATAACATTGTTAACAATGGTAGTAGACGTAGATTGTTTGTGTAGTTGGTTAGTTAGTAGTAGGGATCCCAATCCCGGGATCCAGAGCTATATTCGATACCTATGAATCCCGGGATTGATAAACATAATCCCGAAACTTTCGGGATTGATTTTTTTATTAATTTTTATGGAAAATGAAATAAAAACGAAAATATAACAGAAAAAATACTTTTAATAACAAATAACTACATTAGAAATAAACTGAGTTTGAATGAAGTTTGATTTATACACATGTGGAAGTTGCCGATTCATTTTATGTTATCACATAAATTAATAAAAATGAGAAAGATTGGAAAAAAACAATGCTTCGCACTATTAACAAAGTAATTCCACCATGATCTCATACGTTTTACGGCAGTTTCATATTTGGCTGACTAATTAGATTTATGAAGCGGAAAGGCCAAAGTACACTATGATTTGCTTTACTATTTTAAATCTCGCTAACACATCCATTAAGTTTTTACTTTCAGAAACAGCAATCTCATACATTATTTTTTATATTGCAATATTATTTACTCCATTAAATTTACGTATACAATATTAACAATAAATGTCTTAAATAGTATAAATTATACTAGATTTATTTTTGACCGATTTTATCAATGTTATTTGTAAATATATTTTTTTTATATTAACAATAGAAAAAATGCCAATCCCGGGATTGTCAAATTGTAATCCCAAAATCCCGGGATCAGAATTTTGGCTCGGGATTGGATTCCCTAGTTAGTAGTAATTGATTAAGTTGGCAGTCACTGATAAATACATAAGTCCATAATATCCATTATCTTGTTGCAAATATGAATCTCCGAAGTATGTAGGGATATATAAATATTTACAGACTTTTTAAAAGGCTTATTGTTAGCCACACACATATTGCGAACTGTGGTAAGTCTTCTTGCGGATTGGCGTTTTTTAGATGTGTCACAGGGTTACCATATGTAAATAATTGTAAGTATGATATTTCACCGTAGCACAGTTCGCCATGAGCTTTCTTAATAGAAAGAGATGGCCGTATACTATACGGTCATCTCTATATCACCGACATGCAAAAATTATGTTCGTTGAGCGTTGCAGACAATAATGTTCCAATTTTATTAGATCCTAACCTAACCTAACAAATAATCCAGTATATCGGCTATTTTCAAAATTTGTTTATGCTGGCTTCCTGTAAACTGACATGAATTTTATCTTCGTACTATACGACCCAAAGAGGTTGGACAGTCTTTAATATACAACCATTATATTTCCGATACAACATTTCACGGTGAAGTGTGATACGGCGAACTGCATAGTACAAATTTCAGGACACGGTGTCACAGACGTATCTGATCGTATCCGTTTATACCCAGGGGCGGCAGATTATATGAAAGTATGGTGAACCAGGCAAGTATAGTGAAATTGTATGGTGAGACAGGCTGGTAATCAATTTGCGGCAAAATTTCCACGTTAATATTATATTATATGGATACGTTATAATGACCAAAGTAAATCCTACATGATGCCCTGCATTTTTTTTTATCGCGTCGCTATTTCTCGTAAGTTGTTGGCTGTTGTTGGCCTGATTCATACAGTTGTATGAGTGAGCCAATTCCTTGCCCCTCTTTTTATTTAATACCTCTATGGTTTATACCATACACTTACACATTTAGTGAAAATATATTTTCATGAACAAAAATCATAAGTTTAGTATGGCTCACGGATCTAAGCCGCATACGGTTTCAGTCCATGGATGGCCTCTTAGTATTGTGTCATTGTGTTATCTGAAAAAAATCAGCCATCGAAGCATAATATACGAATATGTAGCAACAAGCATAAATATTTTTATTACTGTAGGTACTTGAGTATCATCGTATTGAAGTAAGAGTCGGGAATTAATATTATTAGTAACAGCGTACAGCTGCGGCGCCTCTGGTAATTGCAGCGCACACTTTGTGTACCACTGCGATAATGAAAAACTCAGTTAGATACCAAATCACGACATTTTTAATGACTTACCCTACTTGAGAGTTTGAAACTATCCTTAGCTAGATTGGAATGATCATATTTTTTATACTGTAAGATGCAACTGAATATAAATAGGTAGCCAGTTTTTTTTGTACCTACCCAAGCAGGCGCGCACACAGAAAAATGGGTACTGTTCGGTTATACGGAATACAGCGGAAAACGCATATTAAAAATAGCCGATAAACTGGATTATTTGTTAGGTTAACCTAACCAAACCTAACCCAAACTAACAAATAATCCAGTTTATCGACTGTTTTCAAAATGCGTTTTCCGCTGTATTCCGTATAACCGAACAGTACCGAAAAATGTTTTAGGATAGGGAGGGGGGGAATTTTGAAAAAATGTATCCATAAGATTTTTATATTTATTTTTAAGACGGCGGGAGGGGGCGGACTTAAGAAAATCTAGCAGGTGCTACTAACTTCCACATTTACTTCGCATACTACTTTTAACTTCTCCGTCTAATACCGCACTTTCCAAATACATTCTCCATACCCAGAGACTCCACATTTTGAGTCTAATAGTGCCTGTACACGTGCATGGATTTACTTGCCGCAATGGTGTGTATTTTAAATTAAATTATGGCGATAATAACTGTTTACACGTAAAAGTACTGACTGCCTCGCCAATTTCATTTTTAAAGAGTAAACGAGACGCGATGATGTCACAGTACTATTTGACAGGTTCGCCACTATCGTTCTACTGCGCAGGATCGAACAATCCCAACTGTCGCATGGAAATTCAGAAGCTTACAAACTTTTTTGATTCGCATGCTATCTTGCAACTTGCACGAGAATTTTCTTGTTATGGCAGTGATAATACGTATTGTCAGCAGTAAATCCATGCACGTGTAAACAGGGTAGGTATAACTATACACACCTGGTCTGCATGAATAAGTAAGGGTGTTCCAAGTACGAGTTATTGGGAGCTGTCGTATCCATAAGTGGTCAACGGTCATAACATTAGATGCCTCGGATAGTTAAACCAATTTATGGGTGCTAGATACCGGTCTTCCAGTCATGGCCCTCACAAGGGGAGGGGGAGCTGACAAGGCTCTAGTCTAGGGGCCTGGGCTCAGAAGGGCCCGGCGTGATGAGTCGACCGATAAGTGAGATAAACACAGACCACAAATTTGTTCTAATAGTAAAAGCGCTATTTTAGTTAATTAATTATTATTAATTAAAATATTTGATTGTACGATGCAATTTTTAACTGTGTGCCGATACTCGACAACGCCATAATTCAAATGGATGTACATATTAAAAATACAAAAAATCGATAAAAAATACACCTTAATTTTACCGCGTACACCATGGAAAACGCTACTGTAGTGCGTCACACTGCCTTTACCTTTAGCGATAGGTAGGGGGGCCCGCCAAACATCCTAGACCGGGGGCCGGTTCAGGATGTGGGGGCCATGCTTCCAGTAGCCGCAGGTTTTACGTGTTGTAGAGTGCCAATAGTAGTGGGGGCAACCTGTTCATAGACTGTACGAAAGCCAAATCATACGGGCCACGGCCCTCAGTTATGAAGTTCTGGCGAAGAATAAGAAGAAGTAATATTTCATTTACCCAGATAATTTTTTATTTTTTTTGTGTCTGGGTTTCTGACCCGAAACCGAACGCTCCTGAGGTATCTCTACAGTCTACGTCAACACTATAATGAAACAAAAAAGTTTGTAAACAACTGCATTCTGAGATGATTTTATTTCAGTTAATTAACTAATTACTACGGGGCAACGTAACGCACGGTACCGAGAGGAATATAATCTGGTTGGAGAGGCCTTCATCAAGTAGTGGATAGATCCAGGAAAATGATGACGACTATGGTTGGCATTACGCTATGTTCATGAATATATTATTATTATATTCTTTCTTTTGGAAAACGGAGAATGACATCATGGCGTTACCTCCTATTACTTATGCCATCAACCAAAACCATTGGTTAGCTGGTCAGCAGCACAATCATAATACATATTAAATTTGTCGCACATGGGAACGGGTTGTCTTTGAATTTTATTACTGGGAATATTATACTTATTAAACCAGCGGTATTTAAATTGTGCGGCGCGGAGTCTCGGGGCGCCGCAAAAAAAATAATTTCAACGGCGTTTAATCGAATATTAATAAATAGGTATAGATTGTTTTTAAAAATAAAAATAAATTTTATTTAATGTTTTCTGATGGGTATACATGTTTTGAAAAATACATAATTTAAACACATTGCTCATTTTTATGCCGTCAATGAGTTTTTGAAGTTTCATTGAATTAGTGTGTCGTTGTCATTTATTAGTGTGTACCTATTCATTAGTAGTAAATATCGTACTATTCACGTAAGTATACCTGACAAGTGTGCTCTTTTTATCAGATCTCCACAGCCTACCTCTTTCCAAAAGTCAACCTTCGCCACTGCTAGATATAAACCAAATATTATGGTTTTTTTTGAAACTCTGATCCTCGCACTTACATATCCGTTAATATGCGTCGTGCTCATGGCCATAAATATCATTAAACGTTGACATTAAAAAGGTTTACATTTATTGAAAATGATTGATAATTAATTCTGACAAAAACCATCTTGGTTGGTGCAAGCTAGAGTGCCTCTCAAAGGTTTGTTGACTCGCGTAGAAACACTGCAGTTTCTATGGTGATTAATATTGCAATTTCGCACTCCCTAGCTATTTTAAGTTTGCGAGGGAAAAATCATGACATGCAAATAGAGTACGGCTGACGCAGACTGGAGACCCGTCGCTACAAACGAGCCAGACGCCTATTCAGAAACGCGCCGAGTGTTTTCTGAGGGGATGTTTATAAACTGTGTACGATGAATAAATTGAAAAATGTTTGCAAACAACTTCTGCACAAAGGCGTCGCTATTTGCATTGCTTTATGACGTCGCATTCAAAATATAACTTAGTAGCTTCACATAAACAAATGCCTAAGTACATGTAAGCGAAGTTGCGGACAGGCCATAGGGCAGGGTTGGCGAACCCTTTTACGTACGCGTGCCAAAATTTCCCAAATAATATTTTTCGACTGTCTGACGTGCCAAGCAGTTTTTCATTGAGAAAATTTTTTTTTGAATGTTTTCCAAAAAAATAGATTTTAAGAATTTTATTAAAAAAGTTTAAAAATTACAATTGAGTTCTTGATATTCTATCTTTCACCATATTTCTAGCCAAATGCATAAGTTTTATTATTTGAATATTTTTTCCTTGTTTTCAAAATTCACAAAGAGATCGTAGAAACATTTAAACCACTCTTTCATATTAACGTCACTGTTCTGGCAGAAGACACTAATTCGAAAAAATGACATATTGAGTTAGTTATACCAAAATGTTCCTTATTTCAAACTTTACCGCCTGGAAACCTTCTTAATAAATAAACAGTCTTTATTTTAAAGTCATCCTTTTTACGATTACTTAATAAACTCACATGATAGACCATTTCAAACATTTTAACAACTTCAAAGTCAAATTACTCAAAACTAGTATTCTCCAGTTAGTGTATTCTGCCACAACAGAGACGTTATATTCTCCCGTCACTGAACGGTTTTCTATTTTTAGAGATTATGTTTGAGGCAAAATAACATGCAGTTATTATATTTGAATGACTGCCGATAATTAATTTCATAATGATGATTGAATATTTTTATTTGCTTGATCCTAAGGACCGACCTATGCAATTGTTTATTTACATTAAACGTAATAATTATTCTTGAACAGGATTTGCACGCTATTTTTTATACAATGTGATTTGTCATTATTTATGCATGAATTTCGTCGTTTGCGCATTGATTGGTAAACATAATATGAAAAACTGAGGAAAACACACACGGCTATGTCGTCATTATTTTTTAAAAAAATATATATAAAATAGTAATTTCTTTTCTCTTCAAAATGAAACATTCGCGTGCCATGCAAAATCATCTCGCGTGCCATAGATTTGCCATCCCTGCCATAGAGCATAGGCATATATGCCTACTAGAAAATTCTTTCATTATAAATAAACCATTTATTTTATTCAATGAATAATTCACAAGATTTTGAGAATGTAACATTCCATATATAGAACATACATAACTTGAAAACACTTAAGAATATATACCTACTAGAAAAAATCATATGTATTTGCAAAAAATCAATTAAGTAGACGTTATAACTAAAATATTTGGCGAGAGCCGGGCGTCGGTTAGTAATTAAGGTAAGTACTTAATTAACATTACTTGATACACAGAAACCGATAATCAATAATAAAGCAATTTGATAAGCATTTCATGTCGGACCTACTAGTTTAAATTGTCGGAATTAGATAGGATGCTCGTAGCATACTTGGTTAATGCATATTGGGGCGATACCAGTGGTTTTATAGGTTCAAATCCCGTCAAGCACCGTATTTTTTCAAATATGATTGGGATTTAGGTATATTCTGTGTCGCGATGGAAAAGTGTTTTTTTTATTGATAACGGTAACATTATCATAATTCATAACATAACATAACTAATAAAATAACAGAGATAATTTATCTTATCAGTATCACTTATCTTATCACTTATCACCTAACACAATAATTAATATGTAGTGTGTAAAGGTAGGTAATACGGTGATATTAACGGCTATTATAGGCCAAGTGTAGTTTTGGTCTGTACTGTGACTATCATAGATTAAATAAAAACTAGTTACAGTCGAACTTGGTTATTAAGAGGAAGATGGGACCGACTGAATTTGCTCGTTATAACCATTACTCGTTATATAACATTTTTCGCACCACGTTCAATGTAAGCATAGAACATAAAAAATCTGAAAACCATCGTAAAAATCCCAGAAACAAGCATGGCATTCATGAACTCAAAAGAAGTTGTTTATTGTAATGAACGCTGGTATGTACCTACTGACTTCGAAAAGCTTGGATTTTTTTACATTTAATTTCAACCATATGCATAGATACTTTTTCAATGTTGTCGGCGAAAACACCAATTAGGTACCTACTTAGACACTTAACTAGTGTCATAAACGTAATCCGACCCCGGCGGCATCCTACCCGGTCGGATTTTATTGCTTAGCGTTGAAAATGTTGTTTGTAAACGAGCGACACATTAACAGTTTTAAGAAAAAAATTGCGATATTTTTGCTCGCTATACCCGATAAGTAGATCGTTATAAAAGTGAATAAATGTATGGAGAAAATCAACGAATGTTTCCTCGTTACATTCAAGATCTCGCTACTTCCGTGATCGTTATAACTGAGTTCTACTGTATATTCTTATACTAATTGGGGCTTTCTTAGTAATTTGAGATATTTACCAGTATTTAGGTTATCATTGGGTGTTGTAGCGCCTCCTTCATTATTTAAGTTATTATTTATATATATATATATTATAATGTGACGAATAATGTGCCTAAATAACTATAAAAATGATTAAATAAATATTATTTCTGTTATAATAATCATCCCTTATAGGAAAAAAACTGAATTATGAATATGATTCATAACTTTGCACTCCGGCTCTAGGATGAAAATGATGTAAGTAATATATTCTATTTTTTTTACATATATTATTATCTATTTATTTATTTATTACTACATATTATATTAATACAAGTGAATATCATTTGAGTCGTATAGTATCAAAAGTAGAACTGCCGCAAATATATCGAAATTGAACTAAGTATGCCAAATTATTCTTCTGACCTAATGACATAATGTACAACTAGCAATATAATATTCGATTCAAAATCATATCTGTGTGGTATAAAATTGTGATGGAAGATGGGGCTTGGTATCAGAACTAGAACTGTTCAATATTTTGGAAACAAAAGTAGAACTGTTGAATTTGAATTAAATTTCTAATTTCTAAATATAGAAACATATTTCATGCTATTATAACACTAAAAAACCCAACAAAACGTTTTTCGTCATTTTCTCGAAATGATGAATAACGCACTTTTGATACTATTATACGGCTCATTTGATCTAATCTTATGCGAGGTAATCAGGCAAAGAGGCGTGTCAGTGTAGTAAAGAGTGAAAAAAAAGTGCAAGGTTATAAAATGTATACTCTACCTAGTCTACCTGTTGGAAAAAAATCATATCAACAAAATTTGGAGTGAGTGGAACTCCAAATTCACAACTAAACTAAACTTTGTGCAGGTACCTATATTCAATATTGAAATAAGTACAAGACAGTCAATAATAAAAAATTGGATCACGCCGTATGACTGTAGCGATTCAAGTTAGTGATGTCATTTACTTTAATTTAGGTATTGATAACGTTGCCTCTTGGTTGCCGGAATTTGAAGTACCCAGATAAAACGTTGTTATAAGAAATAATTAGTGGGAATCATAGAAGGATATCTTAAAGGCTATAGCAATCGCCCAGAAAGAGAATGCTGTGAGTTCATGTTCTACTCGGTCAAACTTTTTTATAGTATATAGCGTCTGTCTTCTATAAGCTGGCGTGCGGTTTCCCCCCCGCTTCGTCATTCAGCACTGCATTCCCTCTCGTTCCCTCGCATTGACAACTTGCAACAGTCGAGCGCGATGGCACAATGCTCTCCGTCCGCGAACGACGTGAAGGGAACGCCAGCTTATAGAAAACAGTCTCTACCTAATGCTAGTGGCGAAGGGTGGAGGTAGGCTGTCGTGTGATTTCATCAAGACTATGTGTCGCTACTTCTGATGAAATATTTAACAATTACCACCCAATTATGTAAATATTTTTTATACAATGTCTATTTCTTTTATTGTGTTAACTGTCAATTCATGGTGGAACTGCACTGTATTATTGATTAAGTATTTTAATAAAAGGCAATTTTTTTAGTACTTATTCCACTTTTATTATTTAATAAATCTGGACCGGTTTCGTTCACCTCAGAGGGAAAATGAGTTGAAAATGTCCCCTTTTTATTAAATTAATCAAGAATACAATGTTTATTTGTGTTGGCCTGGTTGAGGATTGGATATATATAAGAAAAATCTGTAGTTTAATATTATTATTATTCCCATCTACATTTTATTGAGAATATAGGATGTTATGTTTTTTTATAAAAAGAAAATCGTCCGAGTACGGTCCTGCATAATACATATTATCCCTCGGATTTAGGTATGGTTTATTTTTAACACAGGTAAATTATTGAGAATATAGGATGTTATGTTTTTTTTATAAAAAGAAAATCGTCCGAGTACGGTCCTGCATAATACATATTATCCCTCGGATTTAGGTATGGTTTCTTTTTAACACAGGTAAGCACAGCGTGAAATCACAATCGGTTTATTTTTGTTGTGCAACAGCAACCTGCGACAATAACATAAAATGGTCATTCGACATTTTTGATATCTTTTTAGTTTTATTGACATGATTATTAACCATGATCCCAAAGTCCACAAATAAACACTTTTGGTACCTGGACAGTCTTTCCGATTCTTTTTTGTAAGTGACTGTCAACCATTTTCATTCAACAACTGTGCCTACTGCTTACATCAGTGATTCCCGACCTTTTTTGTTCACTGGACAACCTATTAACAGGGCTATGCATATGCACGAATCTTGCAGTAATACAAATTGACTGACATCCAGCAAATTGACCACACTTCTGGGATTGTGCTGGAACCGGTTTCTGATGGGCTTAATAGTATACCTGGGAGATGACTTAATTTTTTTAACAATGGTACCTATCCTTCATTTTATATTTTATGTTGCTGTGCCAATCTGATTAATTTTAAGAATTGTAATTTACAACCATATATCTGCTCAATCGTCAGTCATGTCAGTGTACCAAAACTCTAAGGCCCCTTTCAGACGGGACACCGGTGTCGCGCTCGATATAATATAGGAGACCTTTGTATGCGAATAAAGGGGCCTTTGTATTATGTTTATGAACGCCCCAGAGCTAATGAGCCAATGCGTGCCCGGTACACTTTTTCGTCAGCCACTACATTTGCCTACACCGCCGATACACTTGTTTTTATTACCGCAGCCAGTTTTATGTTCTAAAATTATGCGTTGACTCATTAGCTCTGGAGCGTTCATAAACATAATACAAAGGTCCCTTTATTTGAATACATAGGCTTCCTATATTATATACGAGCGCGACACCGGTGTCCCGTCTGAAACGGGCCTAAGAAGGTTACACGGCTAGAAAACGGCTTTAGAAAAAAGCGAAAGCGGGAAATATTATTGTCCCTAATCTTGCCGATTATCTGAGAGTCGTAAAGAATTCACGTATTTACATTTACTTTTTTTTTCCTTATTACTCATTTAATATTTATTTCACCGTGGCACTGTTTGCCGTGAGTGTTATATCGGAAAGAGATGACCGCATACACTATATACTATACGGTCTCCAATTTGATTAGATTCAATATGAACATTACTTCAATTTTCATAGCTGATTTTGGCAAAATTCATGATTTCAAGAATGAAAACCTAACCTAACATATATAATCCAGTATATCGGCTATTATCAAAATTCGTTTGCTGCTGGCTTCCTGTAAAGTGTAGACCGAAAAGAACAGTGTTTTATTTAGACATGCATTTTATGTCAGTAATACGACCCAAAGAGGGACGGTCTTTAATATACGGCCATATATTTCCGATACAACGTTTCACGGTGAAATGTGATACGGTGAATTGCATACGTAGGTACAAGTTTCCGGACACAAGAATTCACACTGCTCCTACTATTTAAGCAAATTTTCAAAAATGGGCTTATAAATTTATATTATACCTACCTACCCACAGTAAATTATTGTACTATGCTGTACACAATTGTCATTTTTAAATAAATACCTCTCCGCCGTCAACTTGTTGATTATTGGACTCATTCCCTTCCCAGCTCAATACTACATTGCTATTTTAATTGGCAATTATATAATTCCAAGTTTATGCGACTCTGTGCCGTCATTTGAAGTGCATATTTTACAGGTTCACGGAAAATTGATCGCCGGGACAATTATTATTATTAAAAGCGGACGTAAAACGTCGTTCAATATGTATATAAGTCATGGCCTCCACATCCTAAAACGGGCCCCCTACCTATCGTTAAAGATGAAGGCAGTGTGACGCTCTACAATAGCGTTTTCCAAACGGTGTACGCGGTAAAATTAATGTGTATATTTAGTGTTTTTTTGTATATTTTAATACATCCATTTGAATTATGGATTTGTCGAGATACACGATAAAAAATTGTATCGTACAACCACATAATTTCAAATAGGTAATAACATTACTGAAGAAAAATAGCGGCGCAGGCGACTTCTTTTTACTATTAGAGACAATTTGTGATGTGGGTTTATATCACTTATCTGGTCTACTCGCCATGCCTGACCCTTCCCGGGCCCGGGCCCCCAGGCCAAAACGTTTTACAGAAATCCCTCGCTATATAGATAGATAGATGGAACCTAATACAGTCGAACTTGGTTATTATGAGGAAGATGGGACCGACCGAATTTGCTCGTTATAAGCATTACTCGTTATATCGTTATATAACATTTTTCGCGCCACATTCTATTTAAACATAGAACCAACAAAAAAGTTGTTTATTGTAATGAAGTGCTGAGTAAGTACCTACTGACTTCACAAAGCTTGGATTTTTTACATGCAATTTCGACCATATGCGTGGATACTTTTTCAATGTTGTCGGCGAAAACACCAATTAGGTACTTACCTACTTAGAGACTTAACTATTGTCATAAAAGTAATCCGATCCCGGTGGCATCGGTCTAGTTAACTGCCCGGTCGGATTTTATTGCTTAGGGTTGAAAATGTTGTTTTTAAACGAAATACACATTAACAGTTTTGCTTAGTATACCCGAGAAGTAGCCCGTTATAAAAGTGAATAAATGTATGGAGAAAATCATAAACTAACACGTCAACGAATGTTTCCTCACTACATTTGCGATCTCGCTATTTCCGTGATCGTATTAACCAAGTTTGACTGTATATGAAAATGAAGATTAAAACAAGGTTACTAAGGCTGGTGATGAAATTAACTCAAATTGGCTAAAAAAACTAAAAATTAAGTTATTTCGCATCGAAAATTAATGTGTAGTAAAGTTTACATCGTCTGTCCAAATACTAAATTACCGACGACCAGAGGCAAATTTTAGATTCATTCAATTGGTCGAATTAATGAATTATTCATTGATAAAATTTTGTTCTGAATGGATGGTGTAAGTATTAGTTATTATTTAGGTCAACAATCACAAACAATAGCTATCACATAGTCGGGACGAGAACACCTTGCAATCTTGCAAAATTAACCATCACACTATAATATTGAGATGAACAATTATAGACAAGCCCAAAAAACAGTAGGTATACAGACAGAATTTAAAGGTATTTAATCAGCTTGGAAAGGCATTCATCCAGCAGGTGATTCAGGTTAATGATCACAGAAAAGATTAATAAATAGAATTACGATAGGCAATACCACAATACACTACATTTTGAAGCAGGGGTTTGAATGTATTAGTGTCCTATGAAAATGAAACACACATTATAGACGTGCAATAGCGTGTGTTGCAATCTTCAAATACATAAATATTGAATGAGCGTCAGTGCATAAGCCGAGAGCAGTTGTCAGAACGAAGGACAAGAATGACGTATTATTGAAACACGTTTAAGTTTATCTCATATTCTTCCACACTCGAGATAGGTTGCCTGTTACACCACATCAGTTAGGTATTTCAATTCCCATTAATTCTGTGTTCCCTGTTAACGGCCCACGTGCTCGTCGTTGGTCAAAATTGAGTTTTTATTGTATTTTCAAACCATGATCCTGGACACTCCTTAAACGTTGTAGATAATCTATTTATATAATTTTCAAGCCTTATTATCCTTTATAGTTATTTTAAACATTTGATGACTGCATAAAGTATTTTTGTTACATAAAATAGTATTCTTTTAAACCTCTCGCTCTAATGTTTTAGAATATAGTCATATTTCGGTACATAACTGTGCAGTGGTGTTAAGATTTTTTACGTTTATTAATTTTTAAACGCATTTATGAAACCATTAGTATAATTTATTACGAGATAATTTTTGTAAAATATTCACGATAAAAAATTATATTGATAATCTCTGTGATCCCAAATTTGACAAGAATTAGGCATTTTATTATTCAAAAAATCGGCAAGATTAACACATTTGAAGATGATTCTAAAGATACTTATTATAAGATATGTTTTTGACCATTCAAGTGTGATAAACATCTTATGAATAATGATTGCTTTATAATAATTATTGACCTAAGAATAAGGTAGTGTTTTTTTGAAATACGCCATTTCTTTTGTCATTCCCTGGTGGTTAAGCTACATCATACGGCCGTAGCCATAAATTGACAAACTATAATTAAAGTAGGGAGTAAAATTATGTTAACGCGCGTGTTTGAACATGTACCTAACCGAATTTTTTATTTAAACGGTACATGTTCAAACACGCGCGTCAATATCATTTTACTCCCTACTTCAATTATAGTTTGTCGATTTATGGCTACGGCCGTATGTTGTAGCTTAACCACTGGGGAATAACAAAAGAAATGGCGTATTTCAAAAAAACACTACCTTATTCTTAGGTCAATAACTATTATAAAGCAATCATTATTCATAAGATGTTTATCACAATTGAATGGTAAAAGACATAGCTTATAATAAGTATCTTTAGAATCATCTTCAAATGTGTTAATCTTGCCGATTTTTTGAATAATAAAATGCCTAGTCAAATTTGGGATCACAGAGATTATCAATATAATTTTTTATCGTGAATATTTTACAAAAATTATCTCGTAATAAATTATACTAATGGTTTTATAAATGCGTTTAAAAATTAATAAACGTAAAAAATCTTAACACCACTGCACAGTTATGTACCGAAATATGACTATATTCTAAAACATTAGAGCGAGAGATTTAAAAGAATACTATTTTATGTAACAAAAATACTTTATGCAGTCATCAAATGTTTAAAATAACTATAAAGGATAATAAGGCTTCAAAATTATATAAATAGATTATCTACAACGTTTAAGGAGTGTCCAGGATCATGGTTTGAAAATACAATAAAAACTCAATTTTGACCTACGACGAGCACGTGGGCCGTTAAGTATCATGCTCACAGTTTTTACAAACACTACTTACAGATTTGCACAATGATATAGTTATAGATGTCAAAGCTGATTTCTTATAACTACATGATAATGTACGGCAGTAAGAATTACATTTGCATGGTTTAACTAATTAATTTGGTAGAGGTTCATTCGTCATTTGTCTTGGATACAAATTATTTTCTCGTAACACATAGCCAAGTTATAGGAAATCAATAGGCTCAAATAGTGGATCAGATGAGCTTTTCCATAAATAAACTTGTGCTGCAAATGCAAATTATGCAAATGTAATTCTTACTGCCGTACATTATCATGTAGTTATAAGAAATCAGCTTTGACATCTATATCATTGTGCAAATCTGTAAGTAGTGTTTGTAAAAACTGTGATCATGATACTTAAAGCAGTTTGAACACTTGACTTGTTTTTTTTTTTTTTAATAAATGTGTTATCGTTAATAAATGTGTTATCGTTATTTCATTTATTCACCTACCTATATGTGCAACCTACACTGTTTCTGGATTGACCATTATACTAAAACTAATGTCATATGCATATATATGGTAAAGAAACCAATCTGGGTGATTCTATACAAAAATATTACCAAATAAAATAATTTAAGCCTAGGAGGATCCTAAGAATCGATAATTTTGAACACATTGCGCTACCCGCTATTTTTATTTTTCAAATGGGACGAACCGTTCTACGACTATGCCGATGGCATGGTACAATTATTGCATTTTCAATCAATCCCTGATTCGGTCTTGGTAACTCAGAACAATTTTTGGTGGATTATAAGAAAAAAAATTAAAACCTCAATAAAAAAAATTGACCACTAATATCGCCTGGCAACATCGACATTATATATCTTTGTGACCCCAAAAACCTATTCCAATTGTCAGAATGCGTTCCGCATATTATGTATACGAAAAGTCTATGGGATCCTGCACACAAGGCACAAGGCACCTATTGCAAATCGAGTTGAATGTTTGTTGTGAGTACATAAACACATAATATAAGTAAAGTTATGTACTCATGAGTACAGGATATGGCCGTTCGTCCCACTGTCAGGGAAATTATTGCTTCATGACATACTGCAGGGGCGTTCATTGTGAAAGTAAATAAATATAATTAATTAGTTTCTTTCGTCAAAATGAAAGATGGAATAATATTATCTAACTAGTAATTAATATAGTAGGACGATATTTGAGCAAATGGTAGTCCGTATATGAAGCCACATTTTAATGGGGTGCGGGTGTCTGATACAAAGTGACGATCTGTGACGAAGGGGTTAAGGGGGTTGTAGAAAATGTCACGTGCAAATTAGTACTAAAATTGATAATTTCCTTTAACGGATAGGGGGTGTTAAAAATATGACGTAATTTAGAAAGTGGGTAAAGGTAAAAGCTCGAGATATGAGAATCTCTCAATTTCATAAAACTAAATTTTCGGTTAGTTAGAATTCATTCCGATTCTTGCCGATATAAAAATTCTCCACCCTGGTAAAATTTCCGCTAGTGTTTACAAAACAATATCTAACTAAGTTATATTAAAAAAAGGTCACTTTACACATTGTTTTTTTGTCTATTACCTACCAAAGCGGTTTAAAGTAAACTTTTATTGCAAGCTGCGAATTCTTGCGGAACCCATGTGGTGCTCAATATTGAAATTCTATTAGGGATCAGTGACGTCCCGTGGGGGTAGGCAGATTGAGCGTCGCAAGGGCGGCAAATCGAGGAAAATCATTTGGAATATGTATATAGAAATAGCTAAGTGCCTTAACTTAGTAACAACGAAAATATATTTCCATTAAAAAAATCAACTCACTGGTTTTGTCGGGTTCGCGATATCTAGTTTACTTCCGCTGCCCTTCGACGTCCTTGGTGACGAAGAAACAGAAACGAGACGTGCAGATTTGCGAATAATAAAATTAGTCTGATATTTGGTTAGTAATGTATCCATACAACACATTTATTAGATATTGGACTCATGAAATGATGATAAAAATAATGTATGAACAAATGAGGCGGCATTTTGGTGCTGCCTAGGGGCGGCATTATATCTAGGGACGTCACTGTTAGGGATATACAGCTTCACATCATATCGGTTGCCAGCATATATATTATATTCATTGGGGTGTATTATATGGGTAGCTTTTATAGATAGATGTATATAAATATTAAAGTTGGTCGAAAATATGTGAACGTTATGGGGTGAACGCTGCTGGTCTCACGCGATGCGAACGCGAGCTCCTAGCAGCCGTTGGACCACCCGCGAGTGGGCGAAAGCTCGAGATCAAACAATTTGCACAACCGTTGTGCAAGCATGTTGACGGTGGATTATTTGTATACCATCCGTCCACACATAATGAACAGTTGATGGTACAGTCTGGATCTTCGAAAAATGCACCCATTTTATTCTACCGATGAGCTTATTTTCTTACTGTGTCAGGCATATTTATGTCGATGGTTGGACACCCTGATAGGATGGGAAAGGGTTTTGGTGGAAGACCCACCCGCGGATGGCAAATTCGTCGAAGATCCAGCGTTCGAAATGAAAAATTAGCGCTCGATAGTTTTCTGAAAATATTATATACCTACAATAACGTAATTAACTGCAGGCGAAAATGGTGTTTACTACATACACGTCATAATTGTTTTTATTTACCACGAGTCCGACAAGTTCGGCATTAAACTTCGAATAATAATATATTACCTATATATTATGAAGTAGTTTTTTAATTAATTTAATTATCTTTTAATAATTCACGAACCTGAATACCTATAATATTTATTTTTTCCACGAGACAGAAATAATTTCGATGTTTTCGCTCCAGCCTTATGAACCCTGCGAAGATCTATATTAAGTTTAATGGCCCAAAACGTATTTTATAATAATAACGTTTATAGAATGTAATAATTGCCAATGTACATTGATAATATTTTACTTCCTATAAGTCGATTTACCGCCCGTGGAAGCGTGGTACTTATATATACATAGCAGCAAAGGTATAGATATAGATAGATATAGATAGACAGTACATGACATGGCACATACATTTACCAGAGTTAATTATATAATTATTGAAATGTGTGCGTGTGGAAATTTCGAGGGTTGTACAGGTGAATGTTGGACGTTGCAACAGTAAGGCCGGTTTCAGACATGAAACCGGTGTCGCGCTTGTATATATGTCGCTACATTTCAAAATCAGCCAAGTCCACCTTTAGGTATTTTTGACTTTTTTGTGAATTGTAGAAGAACTACTGCTTTCTAACATTTCTGCATTATCGAAATGTGGAACTAATTAATTTTAAATATTCTATACTCGAAATAATATAAACTTTCACCATTGTGACTGTGTATTTGAGAAAACAAAAAGCTGTTTTTCTCCTATTCATCTATTATGGACTTGGCTGATTTTGAAATCTAGCGACACCTTATTATATTATAATAAGGAGGCCTTTGTAGTCGAATAAAAGGGTCTTTGTATTATGTTTATGAACGCCCCGAGCTAATGAGTCAAAGCGTGTATGGTACACTTTTCCGTCGGCCGCTACATTCTCAAGCCGCCGATACACATGTTTTTATGACTGCAGCCAGTTTTATGTTCTAATTTATATCGCGAAATTATGCGTTGACTCATTAGCTCTGGGCGTTCATATATATAATACAAAGGACCCTTTATTCGAATACAAAGGCCTCCTTATTATATACGAGCGCGATACCGGTGTCCCGTCTGAAACGTCACAATATCTTGTCTTAGTTCATTGTTTTAAACTTCTTCTTTCTAACGGATATTGTCGTCTGAGAATACCATACGTAATATCAATGTTTGTTTTATATTTTATAATAAAGCTTTTCAATTCAGTTTAAGATTCAACCTTAAAGAATGACGCATCGACTGCATTCAATCCAATGACATTAATGGACGAAGCATCTGAAAAAAATGACACTCACTTTTTTGTCGGGTCTGCCGAATGGCATAATCTGTTCTAACGCCATTTACAATGATATTGATATAAATTGTGGTAAGTAATTGGTGATATTGCTATAAATTCCCGATGCTTTTTGTCGGGTCTCCCGAATGGTTCGGTTCGAAAGGGTTCGCTCAAATGAACATTGATACTCGAAACACTGTTCTAACGCCATTACAATAAAGGTGATATTGTTATAAATTCCCGATGCGTGATATCGCATAATGGAAATTGGGTGACGTCTACATATGCATGTGCGAATGTCACTATGCGCGAATTTACTGGCTAGCTACTGTACTGAGTGCGTTGTCCATTAATAATGTCATTGATTCAATCACTCATAATCTGCTGTATAATACCTATATTATATTAATTACCTTCTAATAAAAACACTAAAATCAGTTTGAATATAAAAGGTGTTTATATGAAAATGATCCCGCAAGTATAATATAGGTAAGTATTGTCCGGCAACTTCATCTTGGCTACGTGGCAAATCTGTGAACTACGTACAGCTAATCGAACTTCCGGTTTCAAATTAGGAACGCCCCCAAATTTTTCATTACATTTTTGACACTTCGTATTGGACGCATCTATCAATTTACGTAATTTGAAGCTTTTTATATTCAAAAGATGTCTAACACAATACGAAATGATGTTCGAATTATTATCAGTAAACTTTTGATTTATTGCGAAGAAGAAAAAGAGTCGTATTTAAAAGGCGAGCCTATACAATACTTTCAACAAGCCCATTTTACGGGTTCCTGTCATGTCAGGTATGTCAAAATTCAGTGTTGTAATACTAGAAATATTTCCCCAAATACTGGAAATTATGTTTGTATATTATAAAGTTATGTGTATCGTAATCTATTTTATTAATATTTTTGGACGTATAATAATTAAGTATAAATGATCATTAGTTAGTTAATGAATTGTTCTATTTTTTCCTAATTTTTAAACCGATAAGTAGGTACATATTGTTTTAAAATTTATGTAAGGTGGATATAATTTAATTTATAGAAAATTATTTTCACAGTATGTGTTTCTACAACAATTTTACTAAAAATACGATATAAAGACATCATTTGTAAATTATAAAACATGTGATTGGGTCATCAATATAATATTGAATATGTTATATCTTTCACTTCTACTTTTTTACTCATAATTTGTGTTCTAGTTATTTAATTAATAAATACCTGCAGCAATATTATCAGTTAATGTGGGTTCAATGATACACTTCCTTCCAAATTCAATAATTACGCTGTAATAATTAACCTAATATAATAGTAATAATTAAGAGGTGAAATTATTTGAAAAAAAAATTCTATTGATATTTATTGAACAATAATTAGACTTATAAATTAATGTACTTATAAACTTACTGAGAATAGAATTGATATAAACTTAAAACCTAATTTCGCGGGATATGTTTTCTCAAAAAATGACAACACTGTGAAATATTCTATACGCGATAAGAGCGACTTCCTGTTGTTGCCTAAATAATGTTCTGTAGTAGGTACCTACATGTAAAGGATTATATTTGCGTGATAATTTATATAGTAATTTTATAGTTTTCAAAATTTACAACAGTTAACATGAATACCTAAATCAAATATCATAGAATCAACAAAACCTTTTTGACTGAGTTATTTCTATCAAGTACTTAATTAATGCCAGTTCAATATAATATTTCACATTTTTAGTTACAAGTTTTCAATAACAGTTTTAGATATTATATTCGGGAAATGTTTTTATTATATACCTAAGGGGTGGGGGTGAATTTGAAGTTCCTCTACTGGCTTCCACAGACATCGTTCTGTTAATAGCCTTTAGAGTTGTGGAGAGAAGGAAATAATTGCAAAGTGTTTTCGAGGGTAACGGGGATATTCCACAGAACAGATTAATAAGTATAATTCCGACAGGCTATATCCCAATACACCACATTTTGACGCAGGGTTTTGAATGTGTGATTGTCCTACGAAAATGAAACATACACTATAGACGTGCAATAGTGTGTGTTGCAACCTTCAAAGACACCATTATTGAATGAGCGTCAGTGCAGAAAACGAGAGCAGTTGTCGGAACGAAATACAAACGTATTCTTGACACGTGTTTAAGTTTATCTCATATTCTTCCACCCTCGATATCGATTGCCTGTTTTCCACACCTGTTTGGTATTTCATTTCCCTGTGATATTATTATCAGGGGATATCACAATTCTCAGCTGCGAGACAAGCGGACCCAAAGAAATCGCCAATTGAGTCAGGGCAATTGCGAGGCTCGATTAGAGTAGTTGCGCGAGCCTCCCTGTGAGCGCTAATAGTATATTCGCATCCGATTAATGATCGTAGCTTCACAGTTTAAAAACTATATACTTACTTCACCATTTACAGGAGATTTTGATAATAAAAAATAACAAAACTACTTGTTATTGAAGCCTACATGATATTTTCTTTCCCCCGACAATGTCCGATCCTAATAAGATCGTAATATATGGGCCTCCACAGATTGGAGGTTTGTATTAACAGATTTTGTTTTTACGAGAAATGGATGTCAGCCACTTGCTCAACCTATTAGGTCCATACTCTGACTCATCCACAAATTGAAAAACAATATGTGTACTTGCCAGACCCAGGATTCGAACCTGGAGCCCATGTCGATATAAACCGACGCTTAAGCCGCGCGGCCATCGTGGGTGTTTTTCTTATCTTTTCGAATTTTCTAATTATTGAATAATTATTTTCAAATTTTAAATCTTCGCTATGTAGAATTGCAATATAGTAAAGTAGCTTCTTTTATCCACCTAACAATATCAACAATGAGCTTATTTTGAATATTCTCCCGAATATTTTTATTAGTAACACGCCGACGATGTTCTTGTCATGAATTTTCCTAAGGATTCTATGATTCTACAATTTCTACTGCACATGACTCCCGCGATTTAGATGTCTTAAAATTACATTATTGATTTAATTTCAAAAACAACTTATTTATTGCCGTTTCAACATTTTTGTTGGGCCCGAAATCACATAGGGCGCGAGTCCCCCCCAGAGTGCGGGCCCGATTGGATCGAATCGAAAATAATTTATATGTACATATACTAAGTCTATCATACCCATACCTCGTCCATAAGGCCCTCCGTGTTCAGTGGTCATGAGCAGCCTTCAGCCAGCATTGGCTAGCAATGCCAATTTTCCCTCCAACATCTTATTGTTTTGTTTCACTATTGTCTAATTTTCAGACAGAGTTTTTATTAAACACAGTAGGTACTTATGGTAGACTTCGTTTACAGAAACACTTTTTCCATAATCCACTAAGTACGTTATTATTTTTATTTGGTCCAATTTTGTTTATAAATGTATCTGAGTATTTACATAAAAGTCCATTTATGTATTTATATATTTATATGAACCAACCTATAGAAACGACGATAGTTGTATTAACGGGGTCGGATTTTCTCTTGAAGGGGCCTGAGCTAAAACGTATTGGGGGCCCAAAAAAACGCAACAACTGACGTTAAAACGTAACTAAAAAAAAGGTTTTTTGTGGATTTTTTTTGGACCCCGGGAGCCTCTGAGGCAGCCTTTTGGTAAATCTGACCCTGTATATAAATAGTTAGAAGATAGGATCTATATGACGTAATAAAATAGGTAGGTACCTTCAGTGGCGCACCCAGGGGGGGGGGGGGGGGGGGGGGCAAGGGGCCCTGGCACCCCCCAAAAATGAAAATTATCAGAATGATTTTAAACATTGAAATTGAAAGCTAATAAACTATACCTTTGGGCTTAGACAAATAAAAACACGGCAAAAAAATGATTTGTAATAATTCTCCAGCACCCTTTTTAGAAAAATTTCTTAGATTTTAATTTCTAACACAAAAATTTCGAAACAATAATGTCAGTTTTTTTAGAAACCCAATCCCTAATGGAACTGTCAAACAATTCTCGGTGTCCACCCGAATTCCGGAGTGGTGTAGGTCATGACTGGGGAGGGCTGACAGGGCTCTAGTCTGGGGGCCCGGGCTGTGGGGGGTCCGGCGTGTCGGGTTGACCAGATAAGTGAGATAAGCACACATCATAAATTAGCTTTAATAGTAAAAAGAGTCGCCTGCGGCGCTAGTATACTTCACGGCCATGAACATTTTCAATTACCTATATAATTGTGCATTATATTTTTTTGATTATTATGTGTCAATACTCGACAGCTCCATTATTAAAGTAGATGTATTAAAAATCGCCAATAATTCACTGTATAAGTACCCTTAATTTGAACTAAAACACAATTTGAAAAACGTTAATGTATTGTTTCACACTGCCTTTAATCTTAGCGGTAGATAGCCCCCCCCCCAAATATCCTAACCTGATGTGGGGACCATGGTGTAGGTACACCTAGTGCAATAGACAAAAGACCGATAAACGAGAAATTAGGCTGTGAAGAAGAAAAAGAGCCTATAGGACTAATTTACATTCTCCTCCTTGGGCCCCCCCCAATATTAAATCCTGGGTGCGCCACTGGGTACCTTTATATAAACTAGCTGTAGTCAACATTTTAATCCAAATAGTTATTCAAGTATGTTGTAAGTTAAGACGTGAATATTGGGGAACCACTATCTATAACAAAAAGGTGATTTAACATTAAAATAAAGCTAATTATTGACATGGGTGCATATAGAGAGATGGTAAACGATACCTAAAAGGCCTAAAATATATTTAAGTTATGACTAAATGACAGTCCACACAACTGTTAAAAGTAAAACTTGACTTACCTATTATTAGTAAGATAGGTAAATACTAACTGATAAGATAACATTGATAACGGAACACTTCTTGAAGTGCACAATGTGTGAACTCGTTTCATTTAAAACAAAATTAGTACCTACCTAATATTGACATTTCAATAATCTATTACCTATGTTTTGAAAATCGAACTTTCCTTTAATTGAGACCAAACTTGGTGGTAATTAATTATTTTATTGTTTTATATGTTAAATTATTATGTATTTCACGACAACACAGACACAAACAAGACGAAGAACTGTTGTTCGTAACACACGGCTTCTGAATCACTGTATATTTATAATATTTTAGATTTTATTTAAATAAAGTTTGACTTTTCAAATAAATACGTGTCAGACGCAGAATCACACTACGAAGCTCCGAAGTCAGTAGCACACAATAATAAAATAACCGGTTGTGATTGGTGAATAAAAAAAATAAACGAGTGCTAGTGTTGCCATGGTTAACACAACGTTTTACTCACTTTTTATTGAATTTGTTTATGGTTGTATTTTTTTTATTAAATACCTAATTTTATATTGTAGTGATTCGGTAATCATGGGTAAAATTAATTAAACTTAAAAATTTCCTGTATCGCTCATAAATAATCACTAAAACATGACACCGTATTTGCTCAAAACGAAATTACATGATAACCTTGTTATCTATTCGGGTATACTATTTCTATCAAATTTTAAAATGACAATTGATATTTTATTAGATGGTTAACATTTTCAATTTGGTACTACAATATTTATGATTTTGATTTAATAATCAAAAAAAAATCGAAGCTGGTTTAAATATTTTTATAAAATTGTAACCTTTATCATCAGATGATAAAGATGTTGCCTACGCGCTGTATGGGTTATTTCCTGTCTATGTACGGTAAAAGAGCTTTATGATAAAACTGGCAGATGCCATACTAACTATATTGTTCATCGCACCAATATAATAATTATTATCCCAATAATCAATAAATTACAATAATAATAAGTATCTAAATGAAAATAAAATAATTTGTATAATAACAAAATTGATTTGCTAATCTCGATATCTATCTTATTAGGTAAAACTGTTATAGACCAGATCATGGAAGAGAAAAAGGTTTAGCAGTATTTTTTTGATCTTGTTAATATTTTTGATACATGTTTCACTAATTTATTGAAGTTGATGTTTTTCTACTTACCAATTTTTCTACTGTACCTATGTAAATAATATAAAAACTGAATGAAATGAATTTGATTTTTAAAAAATCACTTGCTTTCGTAAACATATTAGAAAGATTCCTGCAACCAAACTAAAATCACAGATTTTCTTAATAAATAATGTGCATTAAAGATGTTAAAATAATTGTCTGTTTTAGAAATGTATAATATGTAGTATTTTAAAAAGAAAATACCATAGTACGGATTATCAGTGTTTTTCGATTATCCGTGCCGCCCCTCCCTACCATTTGCCCGGATAATCGGGAGTATACTGTACATATATTATAATATAAATATTACAAAAAATCCCTACTGTTTATATAAAAAAATATTTATTATAATATTATGGTTTCAAAAATGATACACTAAAGATCTCTAGCCATGCATGATAACTGCAATATTATTCTGAAATAATATTCTACTAAAAAATAATGTTATTTTACTTATTTATATTAATATTATTTTCTTTGTTTCTACTTTCTATTATGAAAATAAAAAAAACTCGTTTTTACTAACAATTATTGTAAAATTTATTAGGGTTCAATAAATGCCCACAGGGAAATACAAATATCTACTAAGATATTGATTATGTACATAACAATTAAGTTGAATAATGCGGTATCAACAAGATATCATACCCATATAATAATATAAATAACAATGATTAAAAATATTATATTTACATATAATTTTTATATAAAAATAACAATATTACTTTTCTATACCCTGCATGAATACAGTAGTACTTGATTCTCTCCATTTGTATATTATTCAATGAGAAAATAATTTAATTAATAATTATTGTTCATTGATTGAAATTCGACTCATTGAATTTTATATGCAAGTAAAGTTTAATTATTAATTCATATTCTAATAATACATACACATAACTTTTGGTCCAATATTCTAGAATCTAGATCATATTGCCTAGATCTTTGTAATGAAACATGAATACAAACGGATATTTAAAGATTTTCTATTTTTAGTGTAAAGTTGTAGCAAGTATAAAAACTACTACCTACCTAGAGTCTGTATTCTATAAACTGGCGTACACGTTACATGGAAAGAATTGTGTCATCGTGTTCAACTATTGCAAGTTTTCAATGGGAGGGAACGAGATGGATGCTGAAGCGGGGGAGAAACCGGCACGCCAGTTTATAGAAGACACTACTACTACTACTACTACTATATACTCTTCTATTATACTCTAACAATGTAAATCGTAATTCTTTTGTTGTTAATCCATAGTTTATTGGTTTTGTTTATTTTATAGAAACATATTCATTTATTTTTTCTGTGTGTCAATAGGATTCTCAACTATATGGACTATTTCTTTCCGTGTATACATACAGGTAATTTTCATTTATTTATTCTTTCTTCAGTGATTCGAATTCATTATATTGCGATCGATTTTTAAAAATATTTTTTTGCCCGCACTTTTCTGACATAATATGTCACATGTCAGGAATCGTCACAACAAGTCGAGTCATGCGCGTATGATCAGATTATTTGACAATTATAGACAAATTTTATATAATAAGTGTAGACAGGTACTTAGATTTTTATTTGCAATCCGGAATAACATGAATGTTGTATTTTCATCTTATTACAAAGTCATATTACGTTGTTTTTTGAACAACATTTATTTTTAATATTAATACTATCGACCGAGGGTACTTGATCGAATTTGAATTAAAATTCTAATGGAGTTAAGTTTTGCACTATTCCATTAGGTAATACAGATTTTACCCACTTAATTGTATATTTAAGTTCGAATTAACTGTATTCAGGACTCGAAATGGACAGGAGCGCATCGGAGCGCCATTCCTGTTCATAAAATCCTCAAAATTATCACTCCGTCTCGTGAGAAAAATAAATTGACCGTCTGAGCTAGATAGGTCATATAACGAAAAATCAAACAAACTTATTTTTATAAAATACATATAAAATTAGATAACTATGCTGATATTTTTGTAAAATTATCATGCGCTCCGGTTCTTAAAATTTTCCATGTTAGTGTGTATTTACCATTGATGCACAGTACCTGAAGATGCCGAAAGGCGAAACCCGGGTCGCAAAAAACGACTTAAATGGAATAGTACAAAACTTCAATCGATTAGAACATTTATTTTGTTATTAATTTAATGTTTTCATGTTTTAAGTTGTTTTGTTTTTCAAAATCTTCTTGTTGATCTCAAAATTTCACTAATCGTGATCTTATCAAAAATGTAACCTCTGTGATCAAGGTTACCTGTAGATACTTTGAGATTCTATAGGAAAGTCTGAGGTAAAATGAAAAAAATGCCACACCAGAATTAAAATATGATTGAATATCACAATGACCAAACAAACAATTTTACTTTCTTACAATTCGTCGCCCTAGATTGGTTTGTCTAAAGCGACAATATTTGAATTGTTCAGGAGAAAAAAATCAAAGTTTATTACCTTATATTTCAAAGCTTGAAGATGATTCATATTTATTTATTTTACCTAATGAGAAATACATTATATTAGAGTAGGTATATTAAAAGACTAATCCTGCGCTATTACTCAGATTATTCAGAAGAATTTGTATTTATTTAACAGCAGATACTGAATTGGGAGATTAGACAATCCAAACCGAACTTTTAAATCCTAGTCGTCATGTGACAAAAAACGGTTACCCAGAAAATATTTAAATTAATTGAGTTATAATATTATATAAGTGGGGATATATAAATATACTGTATATATGTATATATATAATGTATTTGGATTTTCGACACTTAAAAGGTCTTTGGCATAGCTTTTTTTGAATTATTGTTCGGTACTAGTTTGTAAAATGTTCACACATTAGACAAACCAGCATGGAATGATTGTTTTCTTAGACATTAAAATAAATATCTCTGATTCATTCTAATGAAAAATAAAATATGTTTTTTTAATGATTTCAATGCGTTTATATAAAAGAAATTGAACTGCATTAAAAACTCAATTTCACCAAAAATGGAGCTTCGACAAATCAATCCTAAGACGACGAATTGGTGGGTAGCATAAATATTTAATGTCAATATTTTCTATATAAAAATGAGACTAATAATAAAATTACACATCACATTCTAGACACTAACTAATAATTATTGGCCTGTAGTATGCATTGGTAAAATAAGTAAACTATTTATTATAAAAAAAAACTTATGAACACTTTCCTCTAACCTGTACAGTTTTAAAAATTACTGAATATTTGAATTATTGAATAATAAATTGATATATTCATGTTATTTTTCTTCGGTAGGTACATTATTACGGTACAAGAACTTGACTCATTGACTGCTGATAGCACAGCTGTTGTGCCCTCATTAGGGGGTCAATAGATATAATTAGCATTTTATTTAAATGTGGTAATTAAATGGTCCGCAGCGAAATGGTTAATATTAGAGGGAACATTGGTTATGTGTGACAACTGATAGTAAAACTTACTATTGAATTACATGATCAACATAATATTAATATAGGTAAACGGCCAAAATATAGATCAATGTTCTTTTTCGAGATTTTAACTTCTGCCATGAATTTTAAATTAAAAATCGGTTCTCCCATCTTTAACTTTTGACGTCTTGATTTGTTATTGCATTTTCAGTTCAGTTCAGTGCTACCAATTTATTTTGGTAAGAGAATATGATTTTTCTTCGAATCTACTGATATTAGCACCACTGTTTTATGGGGACTGGAAACTGAGAGACTGGAAGACTAGCATGTCACGTCTCTTCAGTTTAGTTGCGAACGTTTTGATACTGAGAGATTCCAGTCTTGCAGTGAACGAACCGCCATTGAAATACCTACATTAGCTGGATACCGGCTTGAATTTTAGTTTCGGTCTCGTCGTGAGCAGAAGGTCTCACTGTACAATACATAGACTAATATACTTGGTACAATAAATCACATCTTCTGATGTCACACTATGTTCCTGTATTAGTTTTACTAAAAAACAGTATTTTAAAACGGAAATACCGGTTTTGGTAACATAATATACATAAATTTATAAATACAGTCGAACTTGGTTATTACGATCACGCAAATAGCGAGATCTCGGATGTAATGAGGAAACATTCGTTGGCATTTTAGTTTATGATTTTCTCCATACATTTATTTACTTTTATAACAAACTACTTCTCGGGTATACCGAGCAAAACTGTTAATGTGTCGATCGTTAAAAACAACATTTTCGACCCTAAGCAATAAAATCCGACCGGGAAGTTAACAAGACCGATGCCGCCAGGATCGGATTACTTTTATGGCACTAGTTAAGTGTCTAAGTACCTAATTGGTGTTTTCGCTGACAACATTGAAAAAGTATCCACGCATATGGTTGAATTACATGTAAAAAATTCGATGGTTTTCAGATTTTTTATGTTCTAGGTATGGTTAAATAGAATGTGGCGCGAAAAATGTTATATAACGATATAACGAGTAATGCTTATAACGAGCAAATTCAGTCGATCCCATATTCCTCGTAATAACTAAGTTCGACTGTATATCTTCATCATAATTTGATATTTGTTTAGTCAATGTTTGTAGGAATAGATTAAACTATGAAGAAAATAAAGTGTATATAAACTGTGACATGTAACTTGAGATTACGGAACGGACACAATTCTCTCGAACTTATTATGTTTTGATCAAACTGGTTTCATCCGGTTCAAAGAGACATCATCAACTAAACACCAGAAAAAGGACAAAATCAGGCCTGATCATGTGGAATAAGTACTACATATTCTGTTTTATTTTAATTATCACAATGTAGTTCCACTAAGAATTGACAGTTTACACCATAAAAAAAACAGTGAAATGTCTATTTAGCAACCGCACTGTGGAACATTAATTTGTTGAGTGTCCATGAAGCGTGGGTTAAATTCCCGTATTTGTCAAAAATCATTTGTTTTGTTTTAATATGTGGCAGAGATATGGAGCAATGGCCTAATCCTAAAGGGTTAGGCGAATATTATTATTTATTTTAATTTCACAGAAATATCACTCGATATAAATATGCAGAAATGCCAATAAATTAGAGATTATCTGGATTTGAAAATATCTACAATATAGCAGTGGCAAAGGGTGGAGGTAGGATGCTAGGCCCTATAGCAGGGTTGGCGAACCTTTTTATGTATGCGTGCCAAAATTTCCCAAATGCTATTTTTCAACTCTCTGACGTGCCTTAAATTAAATTGTAAATTGTATTCTTAGTTCAATGAAAACAAATAAATATGACTGACAAAGTTTAGTCTGCACTATTTATGTTGAATTTTAACAGCCTACCTCCACCCCTCGCCACTGCAATACAGCTAATAACAATAAAATATCTTGCTTTACATTATGACGTTTTACAGTTATCTTTGACATACACTACAGCGAGATATTGTAAAGATTATTCTAATGTTTGGTCTGATGATCCGATTCTCTCGGCTTCCTCCACGGTATCAGGCAGTTTGCACCCCAAAGTCTCAGGCAAGAGAAGAGCACAGATGGTACTACCGAATGCAGTCACTCCAAAGAGGATCAGGGGCAGAGACTCCATGTACACTGACTGTAAAATAATAAAAAAATGTCAAGACAATTATTTATTATCATAGATTATATGATATTATATTTTACAAATCGATTATTCGACAAAAAATAATGTTATGAATAATAATTGTTCATTATAATAAATATTTTTTTTCACCAATTTTGTCAATCCTTGGTAGAAAGATTATAATAGGTTAATTTAATACAAAATATATATTTAATCCAAATATCACAACTGTTTTTGGTTGCTTATAGTGCCTGTGTGCCTGTACACGTGTATAGACTTACTTGCAGCAATAGTGTGTATTTTAAACTAGTACTATTTGACAGGTGGTGAAAATCGGTTAACCTCAAAATGGGTGTAGTTCGTTTTTTACCGGCAGGTTCACCACTATCGTTCTACTGTGCAAGCGCAGATATAAAACAAATCCCAATTGTCGCGTGAAAATTCAGAAGCTTCTGAACTTTTTTGATTCATGCATACAATCTTGCAACTTGCATGATAATACATGTTTACACATGCATTTTCTTGTTAAGGCTACGATAATAAATGTACTGTCAGCAGTAAATTCATGCACGTGTAAATGTGGTTGTAAATTAGGTTTAGAAAGACAGTGTTATATCAGTTGACAATGTTCTTCTAAACAGATAGAGCAGGTCCTGATCATCATTAAATAATGTGGACTAAGCACTATATATATTTTATTTTATTTAATTAATGAAACAATTCAAGAAGTGGTCAAGACCTTACGTTATGCATCACAGATCCGATTAATAAGATGGACATGTGAAAGCTACTCGCTATTGACCAAGACTGTGAAGGCTGTTTTGGTTTATGACTTAATGACGGTCAGGTCATAACTTTATTAGACCATATGTTGCATATGGATACCACACGAGGCCTCCATGAATCCCTGCTGCTCCGTTGTATACACTCTTTTCTGTTGAGCATTTCCTCCCCTAAGCCAGGAGGCCAGTTTTATAACACTGGTCTCTAACCCTTTGTCCCCTGCCGTTAACTAGAGCTGACGTTGCTTTGCTGGCAGTATGGCATCTCCCAATTTTTAGTATGAGCATTTTGTGTCCACTTGTGACCAACTGGCCGATGACCACCAGGCCATTAAACATAAGAAATACAATGCCCTGAATATCCTTAAATATTGCCAATATTGAATGTGCATTTCGTTCACGTGACAAACTTTAATGCATATTATAATACAGACGTAAATATTGAAAATAAGTTATTGCTTAACACATGCTTAAGTTTATCCTATATTTCTCCACACTCAAGAATCGCAGACGTTAAACCACTTCTCTTATTATTGTGTTCTCTGTTCATGATATGAGTTTACTATTGATGACTTACCAATAATGGCACAAATGGTGCAACCATTGCACCAAATCTTGCAACAGTGGAGGCAGTTCCAACGCCCCCACTCCTTATTATCGTAGGCAACAACTCAGCAGTGTGTACATACACCACACCAAATGCGGAAGTTATACCCATCTTTCCTAGGAGAAACAGAAAGGTAGAGGCCCAGGCAAGATCTGTAAAAAATGATTTAGAAATTAAAAGTAATAATAGATAATTAAATGAAGCATCTGTTTTCAAAAAGGGTCCATAATACAATATTGTAACAAATAACATTTTGTGTTTTTTAAGAATAAGTGGTTGGTTTTAACGTTAGTTTATTTTCCTATTATATTCAGTGATGACTGCGAAATCATAAAGTGCACGATCATTGTTTTTTAAATCTTTTTGAAAGTAAGCAGGGTTATGGTGAGGAGATGAATGATGAACTGAAGTATGATTGTTGAGAGCGGTTGCGTGTTTATCTGACGGATTAACAAGTGCAGTTTACCTAGGTACAATGATATAAGATAACAGTGAGGTAGATATTTTAACCCGAGGCATGATGATACAGAGTGACAGTAACTGTCACTGTATCAAACTGTTCTCTACCAAGGTAAAATGCGGAGTGAGATATTCATTCATTGTGAAAGGTTATTTATTGAGCCTCTCATGATTGAATAATGCTGACACACAATATCCCATGTCTTCAGTGAGAAATGCGTTTTAACATTATAAATATTAATGAACATTACTGAGGTAAAAGTTCTTATTTGCAATTGGTAGCGAGATATCCCAGGTCCTGTGGCTAGCTAGGGATGTTGGTAGGACCCGGGATTCACAAAAATTAATCAAACTGCTATCTGTTTCATGGTAGGATTAAATGAAACTCGTTTTATTTTGGTTGATTTATATTCTTAGATTATTCATGTTAGTTACACTTCCAAATGTTTTATGCTCGTAATTTTAGTTTCATTATTAATAATTATTATCGTTCACAACTTTTAATCTATGGCCTTTCACTCTGTATCCCATTTTTCACTTCCATGCTCGATTTTTATTTGTTTTACTCTCCGAGTCGTGAGGGCTGATGTTCCCTCTTTAAATGGCGACCCTAGACAGACTTTTTACATCGAGCAGTGTTGCTATCTTTTTTTTTTACTCATTATTAAATTCCTTTGGCTTTTGTCTCTTATATTCGGCAAATCACATTCTTCTCTGACATACTATTATTATAATGAGATACAATAATTCTTACGTGCTTAGTACATGTTGAACATTTTGACAGTTAATCAAGGAATTTTGGACGTACGTACGCCCATTGTTGACTAGGAGGTCAGGTGACATGGTTACACCTAATAATTACGTAATTTAGACTATCGGGAGAGGCCCAATAATCATGGGTGTAACAGTACCTAATTAGATTTGTGTGAAAATTGTATGCTAAAAATGAATGTACTAAATAATCTTATTTTTCGCCATCAACGTTTCTCACTAACCAATACAGCCTGTGAAAAAATATACATAAAAATAATTGCATAATTCGTATGTCACGGATTTTGCTGAAAATCCTTATTCTCACTGGGCTCATTGATCGCCACATCTTTTCTTAAGCACATTATTCAATACTTTTCGAATGATAATTACTGAAAATTTTATACAACTATCAAAGTAAAGATCGAATTTCACCTTGCTGAGTAAAACAAGCTTATTGGACTGACTAAACATTACTTTCGCATTTTTTCTCGCATTTGACTGGATATGAACATAATTACGTATTTATGTTTACGACTTTTTTTAAAGTTAAAAATAACAATTACATAATTTTCTATATTCAAATGAATCAAAATTATTGTCTTACTTTTACGAGGATTGTCTGGAAAAGTTCCCGAATTCACTTTGTCTTGGAAAAAAGTCTAGGGTCGCATTTCCATTGCCGCAATACCAATGATCATATTATTATATTTTCAAATTCTATTAGTTATTCTATTAGAATATTGACATCTATTTGTATCATTTTAATTAATCGATTTCTGTAAATCATTATGTTTTTAAGTTATAGATAGATCATATAAAATTTGTGTCTACACGTTTGTGCGTATTTTTTGTGTTATGTACTTATTAGTTTTTGAAAATAGACGCCTCATGTTTTCATACACTTTTCTCACAAATTTATTCCATGTGACTATCTGGAATAGTACATAACCGATACTATATTATGTTATTATGTTTTCGATTAATGTTTATCAATATTTAGCGTCATTCATCTGATTAAGTAGCTTTTACATGCGGATTGCATAGTTGATAGTGCGACACTCCGCACACTTGTGACATAACTTCACTCTACAGCAATGCCATATAGGTCACTCAAAACGATTTGAAACAAATGGCTAACAACCATTTCTGTAAAAGCATGTTAGAAACCTCTTCAGAAGTGTATCCATAGCGGATTGTAGTGACAATGAGAAAGAAAATAAGATGGCTTCACTTACTATAAGGTACAAATGCTGCTCCAAAGCAACTGATGGCGCACATGAAAAATGAAGCGGCTAGTGACCACCGTCTCCCAATTATATTCATTGCAATCCACGCCATTGTATATCCAGGAATTTCAACCTAAAAATAATAATATTGTTCAATTCAAAGAATTTGGACTAAGTATATATGTAATAAAATGAGTCATACTATTAAGAGTTTTAATAAATGAAGTAAGGTTAAGTTGGTAAACTGCACAGATATTGACATTGCTTTGTTGGCATTTCTAATTCTCAAAGTCAAACAATGGCTGCCACTTTTTGATATTCATTGTTTTTACACTATTCACTCACCCATACATATTATATAAACTATTCTATAGGATTTTTCAACTGAATAAAAATGCCAAAGTGATTATTATTAGTTGTAGCGGCGAAGGGTAGGCTGCGGAGTTTTTTAGGATTGGTTAGTTTTTAAAATTCAAAAATGTGGACGAATTTATATTTTAAATCATGTTTTATTTAAGTTTTTAATTTTCAATCAATTTTTCATGTGTACACTCATACAAGCTCACAGGTCATAACAACCACACTCAGTACTGTTGAATAGCTCCACAACCACACCTGACTTTTGTCATTCTATCATTTTGATATTCTACAGTGTCCACCATTTATAATCAATAGCTATGGTACATTAGGTAGCACCTATTATGCAGATAGGTATTTACTCACCAAGCAAACTAATATGAAGTTTAAATATTTGTTTCCACTCATATTTATTGAGTTCAATGACAGTCCATAGTATATAAATGCATTAGTTGCCCTGAAACATGAAAAATTACAATTAGACATGACGTAAGAAACATTATTTTATTACGCAGCCTTAAATTAATAGTGTTCGAAAATAATTTACCAAGTTGGTATTAATTAGTTTGTAAAACATTATGGTTCGAATTATACGTAAATTAATTATTTTAGTTAAATGGTTTGTGGTAAATTCCATTTCCAGCTCTGTAAAATACGGTATGTAATAGTAACATCATCCAAAGTTTATTAGCACTGTGCATCAATGCAATAAATAAGCCATAATTGACTTGCATCTGAAGAATAAAATGGTCCTCGTAATTATTTTATTCTTTCATAAAAAGATGAACATAGTTGAAAAAATAATTTGACTCCATTTGGAATAATGATGAATATTGTAAATACCAGAGTGTTGGAGCGGAACTCGGAACAGGAGCATGGAGCAGTGAAGCAATGGGGTTCTACCCGGAGCACTGAAAATTTGTAGTGGTCCACTCTAATGATCCACTCCGCTCCACTCACAAATCTTGTTTTAAAATCACCTATTTTTTAAATTTTTTAACATTTACCCGCAGTGGAGCTGGTGCGGAGCAACTCAAAAAAGAGTCTGCTCTAACCCTCTGGTAAATACGTCTTCATGTTTTTACATCATTATTATCTTATTCTACTAACATGTCTGCACGTGTTCGCTTAATACAATAAAATGAGTATTGTATATTGCACGTGGTTGACAAACCAGTTCTACCTGTGTATTGCGAATTTGCATTTATGTCTTTGGTATATTCTACTATCCTGTTCACTTTAATATTGGGATTTTCTATGTAAGTGTGTATCCTGTATAAATGAATGTTTTCCAACACGGTAAAAGACAGTATGTTGTAGTAGCAACTAGGCAAAGTTTGTTAGTAATTATGGATAATTTCAACTAACAAGGTATAATATCCGTGTATGGTGTGAACGAATACCAACGAGTACCACAGAATACAAGCCTTACAAATAGCTGCCTTGAGCATTCATGTTTTTAGACTTATCAACATATTCACGCCATACACGGATATATTCCATCTGTTTTTCTTAAACATCATACTATTGTAATTAGAATTTATTATGGTAGACTGGGTACGTAAAATTCTGTTGCATGGTGCTATTAAACTTTGGCAATATACGGTACCTATAAAAGTTATTATTACCATATGAAGAATATTAAAACAAATCTTCCGAGCATTATCCTAGACTTGAGTGATGCAATGAACATCGGCAGCAGACGTACACTTTCTGGAACCTCTTCATCATTATCTGATTCTTGTTCAGAGTAGTCTCCATTTTTTGGTTTAGAATTCTGAAAACAAAATTCTCATTTAAGGGAATTGTGAATAGAGCAACGTTCCCTGACAAACACAAATAAACATTTAATATATTCTAATACAAAATGTCAATGGGAAAATATTGTTTATGAACAAAAATATTCTGTTTGAACTAGGCTTTAAATTTTTTAGTTTAGACCAGTGATGTTTTCATGGCAGTCTTGAAAATACAAATTAGTGGTTTCTCCAATCTTGGAATCAACCCAGTTCTGTTTCTACTACATTATTTCCCTATTTGAAATGGATAAATGCATTTTTTTAAACTGTGTATAATGGCATAATTTTTGATATTTTATAGATACTTAAACGAATATTTTTACTATTATCTACCAAGCCATAGATAAGGCAGCATTGAATTGAATTTTAAAAACTAACAAACACTATCGACGTATTATTGTAGTCTTAGTTCAATGGGAACAAATACGTTTGACTGACAAAGTTTAATGTGCCCTATGTATGTTGGATCTTTAGCGTACCTCTACCCTTCGCCACTGATAATTACAAAATGTTGTTTAATCGATCAGATCCTAATCGAAATTCGCGATCCAGAAAATATGCGAACAACTCTTGTTGCAGTTCAAACATTCTAACATTTAGCTACCGAACTTCTGAATGCAAAAACAAAGACATGTGCTGATAACCTATATCTTAATCATATTAAACGTATAATTTTAAAATATTGTGGTGTAATGGTCGAATTTTAACAATATTTTATAATCTCAATGGCTTCGTCTAGCAAAGATGAGAAGTGGGATTAATATTATATTTTTAGGTAGTCTTCTTCAATCCAATTGGCTAAATTATATCTTACAATAACCAGCAATTCTCATTGAATCCCATTCGGAAAACATTTTAATAGAGTATTAAGACATCATAAGAAGAATATTATTTTATATGATTGAATTTTTTTAAATGCCCCTACATCACCAAGTTTCACGCAGTTGGAGTCTTGGAAGTTGGCAAGCACCATGTCGGAGAGAACAACATTGTTGACTCTTGCAGCTCTTCGAATGATTGCATAAGCTTTTTTATTTCTCTGCTTTGCCATAAGCCACCGCACAGATTCTGGAACTAACCTATAACAAATTAAAGATGACGGTTATGAATTATCATTTTTGCTTCTAGGCGGAGCATAACATAAGTTTCCAATCAGTGAAGGTTATATAATCATTTTTTTTTTCACGAATGATGATTGTTGATGAAGGTGGCAAATAATTGTTCTTTTTTTGCAAGCTTGTACATATACATGTGAAACAGAAAAGAAATGAATACATATAAAAATGATTATTTAATGGCTTTAAAAACACTGTGAGACACGTATTATTGCTATAATCGCTAGATAAATCTATTTCATTGATATGTGCGTCTCTGTTTGACCTCACCCCTAGCAACAATAAAAACATTAGTGACAGCCATTGATATACTACTGGATGAATCATATGCTTCTTAAAATGACGCCCGATTTTCAGCGACTCGGCCTTTGTTAAAACTTACTGAGTAAGCCCGGTCTAGCTTGCATCTTACTCTAACTAATAGTCAGCGCATGACGACTTGCTCTGTCTGTTGCGTTGGAGTTGCAGCCACCCTTAGGTTCACTATTCCAAGAACGCAAATTTAGTTTTACAGCCAGGGCAATACGGGTGAAATTCGGGAATCCATGTTAACGGTCTTAACGCATTATACCTACAAGGAAATATTATAAGACGATATTCGTTATATCTTTTGTGGTACATTTTTAAAATGACACTTGTATGGGAACTGCTCATCTAGTAGTATATCAATGGTGACAGCCGATTCGACAAAACATTGAGATAATTTTTCACCGTGTTGATGTTATTATGGTGTTATTACTAATCGTCAATTCACACTACGTAAATGAATAAATGGACATATGACAGGGTACTGGAGCTTATTAATGAGGTTTATTTACGTCCGCAGCTATGGAACGTCGAAGCTAAACTATATAATGATCCTATTATGAAAAGGCCAACTATCAAAGCTGCATAAAGGAACGTAAAATTTCACTAAATATCAAGTTTTGACATTCTTTTAAAGTTTTTAAATAAATAATTATCAATAACTAATTCCTGGTTTATATTACTTATTGTTTCAAATTTGTTTAAGTAGGACCCGATCCAAATCCTTCTTTCATTTGGGATTAGTTTATGCGATTATTTATATGGTGCAGAACATTGTCGGCCGTTGTTGCTTTATCTCTAGTCACGTGTATGCACAAAATACATCAGCCTCACTTGCCCGATACTGATGCCCTTAAAGGGGCCCGTAAACGATCATCAAAAATTGCACATTGCCGATACAATTGCCAAAAAAATGGTGCAACTCTTGCCTCGTTGCTGGGCAATGTATGACCTGATATCAGAGTGAGGCCAATGTATTTTGTGCGTACACGTGACTTGTGATAAAGCAACAACGTCCGGCATTGAAGTTTCTGCAGCATGTATCGTCCTAAATAATAACATAAACAAATCAAAAATAAAAGAAGGATTTCGATCCGGTCCTACTTAAAAAGATGTGAAACAATAAGGTTATATAAACCAGGAATTAGTTATTGATATTTATTTATTTAAAAACATTACAAGAATGTCAAAAATTTACTTTGAGAAGGTATTTATTAAATATAATTAGTATGAAGAAAAAGAAAGTAGATACAGTAGTTATAAATAAGGCAAGACCGATTACTACGATACTACCAATCACTCTTCAATTTTTGGCAACTGGACTCATACAGGAGTTAAATGTATTTATTCAGGATGTTCAAATCTTCAATTGCTCACATTGTTCCAGATCCAGATGTTTGTGCAACTTTGACAGTAAAGTTGGCGTTTTCATATTTGAATGATTATATACCTAGTTTGGCTGCCATGTTCCATAGCTCAGGACGTAAATAAACCTTATTAATAAGCTCCAATATCCTATCATTTCTCCATTTATTCATTGTATGTAGTGTGAATTGACGATTAGTATACACCATAATACTATTAATAACAACATGGCGAAAAAATTATAATAATGTATTGTCGAATCGGCTATCACTACGATGTTTTTGTTGTTGCACGGGGTGAGGTAGGCTGACGGCAGGTCAAACAAAGACACACATATGTAGCAGAGCGAGAAGGAAATAGATTTATCGAGGAATTATTGCTGTATTTTCGATTGCGTTTGATATTCCATATATCGACCAACCATGCTGCCAGAAAGCATGGGCAATAGATGGAAAGTTTCGGCAACGTAGACTACTGTTTTCGTGTTTTGGAGAACTATTAACCGCAACACAGTTATTGCCGTATCATATTTCCGTTAAAAGTTGCTCTTTTACGAGCCCCTTTATGTTATAATTTATATTTTTCAAATGTAAATTTGAACTTAGAATGTTTTTGTAAATTTACAGTAATTTACGGTGTTTTAGATTGCCAGTATACAGTATAAACCTACTAATTATGTTATTTCTTTGTTGCAGTTTAAAATTTATGTAAAATCTGTTCATATGTTAGTCTGTTAGAAATGTAGATGACAGAGCATGTACCATTTATAATGTCTTAACGTTATGAATATGGCCGTGATCATATAGTTGGTCATATCTACTATAAGGGTAGATGGATCAGTTTGCATTCATAGTTAATAGATACAACTAATAATATTATACATGTATGGCACAATGCAGACCAATAATATTCATATAAAAAGTAATAAGTAAGTTCGCATAGCATATACAATTAATGGAAAGAATCACAGTACAACGTGAATGCAGGCTAATTGGCGATTTGACTAATCGGTCTAGCGTGGCTTTGGACATCGCAATGCAACAAAAAAGGATTTGTAAGGGAATATAATATCGCAACTTTGACCAGAGCTCCAAGACCCAAGACATAAGACGCGTTGCGCCAATAAAAACTAAAGTGGGGAGTAAGATCATGTTAACGTAGGTGTTTCAAACAAAAAAAATCGATATTTTTTCGGTTCGGTTCCGATTTTGTTTGACAAAAATAGCGGTTTTTCCGGTTTTAGGTTCAGTTCCGGTTCGAAGCCTTGACTTTAACCATAATAATAATAACTGACTTTATAAATAAATTAATCGTAACATGAAGATAAAACTCAAACATTTATGTTAAAAAATTGTGTATGTAATGAATGTTCAAAAACTTTTTTTTAATGTTTATAAATAATTCGCAATAGTTGATTAGGTAGGCTAGGTGGCTATTTAAAACATTTCAAGATTACACATAATAATGATACAGTTTGTATGAATGGTGATTGCAAAAATAAATTATTTCAGATAAACACTATGTACATTTACAAATAGGTAATACTGGGTTACATATATTGTCATTAGAATGTCATAAAGTAATGTTACATATTATTTAAATAGTATATTCCCAAATGGCCTTATACATCAGTTCATATGTTAATAATAATTATTGAATGAAATATTATGCGATTGTATAATTAATTACCAGTAGTAAGCGACAAAGATAGCGGCAGGTGCCGATACAACGATCTGGATGGTCACCCAGTCTGGCCAAATCCAGGCCAGCAATCCGACAGCTGCCTCACCGACTGCGTAAAAGTAATTCAAGACGATCCCGCTCATTTCCCTTTTCCTTCTTCCAACCATCTCCACGCCTATATATAAAGAAAACAATTCATAATAGCGCCTGTACACGTGCATGGAATTACTGTCGGCAATCGTACTTATTTTAGTATCATGACAATAACTGTTTACCAGTGGCGAAGACTCCATACTAGGCGATTATTTAAAGCCTACCTTCTTAAGAAAAATATTTTTTAATTGCATATTGACATATTTATATACTTAATCACTTCATTATTTTATCTTATATAAAAATAGTTTATTTTGCCAACGAGAGATGTCGTATATGTAGGAATGTATTACAGCATTACACAGTTTACAAAACAACTGCAAAGGTATTAAAAAATATACCACAGCGCGCCGTAAATAAATAATAAACGCCGCGACATCTCGACGTAAATAAATCTCCGATTATGTGTGAAATAATTCTGATTTTTTTTCGTATGGACTTTACGTCTCGTAACCTCAGCAAGTCTGCTGATTTGTACGAAATAAGGTAAGCTCCTATCGCAGAGCCTGAATAATGAGTTTTTGAAGTTTCATTGAATTAGTGTGTCGTTGTCATTTACTAGTGTGTACCTATTCATTAGTAGTAAATATCGTACTATTCTCGTAAGTATACCTGACAAGTGTGCTCTTTTTATCAGATCTCCACAGCCTATCTCTTTCCAAAAGTCACCCTTCGCCACTGCTGTTTACACTTAAAAGTGCTGACTGTCTCTTCAATCTCATTCTTCAACAGTAAGCGAGACGCGAGGTTGTCATTTTATACTACTATCTGACAGGTCCTATTGAAAATCGGTTAAGATCAAAATCAGTAGGTAGTTCATTTTTTTACCGGCATGTTCGCCCCTATTACACTACTGCGTAGACGGATCGAAAATAATCTTACTTGCGCGTAATAAATCATCACAATTTGGAAGCTTCCAAACTTGTTGATTGATGCATGCAATCTTGCCAACTGCAGGATAATACCTACATGTTTCCCCATTCATTTTCTTACTGTGCAAGGTTAATCTATGCACGTGTAAACGGGGTATATATGCAAACAGTTCTGGTATAATATTCTTTCATGTGTAGTTATGGGTGGGGGGGAGACGGTAATATTTTCTTATTGATTTTTTAAGGAGGATTAATAAATTCCAACAGGAGCCACTGACATTTACCGTCCCTACACTTCTCATTAGTTTAACCGCGGACCCCCATATTGTTCCCAGTACATTCCCCATCACTAGATACTCCGCACTTTGAGTATACCGGTGAAGATCTGGCCTGCAGCAACATGTGCTCATTTACGAGTTATTGAGACCTGTTGCAACCGTAAGTGGTTGTCGAGTGCGCGTGGCATAACAGTAATAATTTTTAGGATCGTTAATGTCGTAGAATGCGGAGAGAAGAGGGACCAACCCGTTGACAGGGTTATTCGGCAACCAAATCATTCGAGTCCCAATTCGCAGTCATGAGGTCCTGACTTTGTAATGTAATATCAGTTAGGTACTTTTGATAGATAGATAAAAATCCATTACATTTGAAGGCTGCCAGAGTGTGTACATATTAGAGGTGAGTTGGAAATACTGTCACCAGTTTGTGTACTCAAGTTTCGGATGAAACTACCCATACTAAGTATTTGTGGCCCAATAAACTTATTCCAAAAAACTTGTGATGATATCATTGCGAGTCGCTGTTCTGTGCACTCGCCAGTTGGTAGACTATCAACACTATTGACATTAAATGCGCACGAACGAAATAGCACTTGAATATAGGTATATTTTAATTTATTAGTCTATTGCGTTCGAATGTATGAATAATAATAGGTCATAAATTTTGTGTCGCAGCACAGTGGTGAGATGACGCACAGGCTTAGGGTATTTATATACCGCTCAAACCATGTTTAAAATTAAAAAAAATCACTGTTATTCATTTTTGTTAACAATAATATTGTAACCTAACAGAAAAACAACTCATAAATTTAAAATTTTATAATAAATGGGACTTTTCCACAAGTAGACGACGAGCTCAGCGTATTTTTAGCGTTTATATTGAAGCCGATACACAGTCTGAGTTCCCTGAGCCGATAAGTATTTTAAAATACTAATAATAATATGGAGTTGGTTTTAGTTTCAGTTGAAGTATGAAACTTTTGTCGCATACGCACGCCAAACGATCTATATAGTATTCCAAATACTAGTAAGTATTTTGGAACAAGTTTATTTACTAAGTATTCTTTTATACTGGTAGTAAATATACTTAGTCTTCAAAATCGACCATTTTTTCTCATCTCTAGTACATATTTATTTATAAATTATTTAGAAGTTGTTTAAGGCAACTATAATAATGTAACACATAATATACATAATAATATGTTATTTTCGTTACTGACATGTTAATAGTATTATTATTATGATGTTGGCTACTTACCAATTATAAATGCCAATGGGTAAACGCCAGAGGCGCCGAGGGCGTTCATGAAGGCAAAAACGCAAAACGTGATGTAATCCTTGGCCAGACCTTGCGCCACCCCTGTCACGGCCATAAGCAAAATGCAAAAGATAAAAATCAATTTTCTGCCGAATCTGGAAATTTAAAGAGCGTGGAGATTGTAGGTACTTAGGTAGGTGAAACTAGCATTATCTAGCGACGGCCTGAAAATTAATGCGAATAAGACCAACGTTATTAAAATGGCACTTGTTTCGTTCAGAAATGAGGGGATAAAAGATAGTTTAAGGTGATGCCTTTACTGAGCCCTTTTTAAAGAGGCACCTAGTGGAAAAATACGAAGCTTGCAATTTGAGACATTTTTTTGATAATTTAAAATTTCAACTGTATTAATTAATAAATATGTATCTGAAAACATTAAAAAGATTTTTTTTTAAGTCAAGATAAACCTATAACCAATAAGAATGTACCAATATGACTTTCGCCCTTCAGTGTTGCAGGTTGCTATTTCTTTATTACTATGGCTAATCATCAATACTATGGTTGCAGGTCGTATTTTTATGAAATTAAGATTTTAATGCCAATGTGTGTACAGAATTGTGCTGTTTTTTGTGTATCATAGATTTTGTCATAATATGTATATAACAAAATATGTATAATATAATATATGTATAAAAATATGTAACAAAATAAATAGATATTTTAATGTGTAGAAATAGCTTAATTTGAGAAAATCATTTTTAACTCTACGTTAAATTACTTATTCAAATCATTGAATATAACGCAATATCAAAAACTTAATTATTAAGTACATAAATAATGTAAAAGAAATAATGAAAGATAAAACAATTAAATTTTAAGCAAGTGTATTTTGAAAACTGTGATTTATTTCAAAACCGATTATATCAGATGCAACCAAACTGACTTAAACACTTGTACCTCGAAACTATAGAATATTTATGGTTATCAGTGAGTATCTTCAACAATACCATTGCTATTCATCTACAACTAGATTTGGGTATTTCCCGAGAAAATCTCAATCTCGAGATTCGGGATTTCCCGAAATGATAAAATTTTGAATTCTCGAGATTCGGGATTTCCAGAAAAGAATTCTCGAGATATCGGAAAATTTAAATAAAACCTGTAAAAAATCTAAAATCAGTGTAAAAACAGACAAATTCCAAAAAAATATGATTTTTTTTATTTATGTAAGAAGAAAAACAAAATAGAAGTAGGAAAACAAAAATAATTCCAAACATTACTTATTAAAATAGAATTTCAAAAAACACAGACTGTCAATCGCTGCGTTTGACAATCGCGTACGCTTTTGAGACACAAAATTCCCTGATGTTGAAAAAAATGCGCTCATTTTGAGTCGAAGTTGGCTTAATTGTGTTAAATGCTCCGACCAGTCTTTGAACGTTTTGTGTTTTCTGTCCACTTTTGTTCATATAGAAAATCGTTTTTTCAATTAATATTTTATAATAAAGAAATCCCGAATCCCGAGAAAAGATTCTCGAGATACGGGATGATAAATCTCGTAAATTTCTCGAGAATTCCCGTCGGGAAAATCCCGAAACCCAACTCTATCTACAACTTGGTGTTTATATGCTACGTCTTGGAAGGGTTAAGGATAGAAAATTAAATTGAATTTTACCTATCTGCTAGAAATCCAAATGCACCAGAACCGCAGACGATTCCAGCAAAATGCAGCGTTCCAACTAGTGACAACTTCCATTGATTTTCGAAGCATGTAATATCCCACTAGAAAAAATATTCACCCTTCAATTAGGTACATAAATAAAATGAAAGCGGTTACTCATCCCCTATTAGGGTAGATACCATAGAGGTGTAGAGACACTAGGCGAAAAACGAGATTGATACGGCTCGAAAAACATGTCCGCCATCGGCACACAATAATATTTTTAATACAATTCTCATTTTGAGAACACACAGTCGTATTTTTTATATCGGATTTTACCACTACCCTTCAATCATCTGCATGGCCCCCACAAGGGGGGGAGGGGCTGACAGGGCCCTAGCCTGGGGGCCCGGCGAGGCGAGTTGACAAGATAAGTGAGATAAAAACACATCACAAATTTGCTTCACTAGTAAAAAAAAAAATCACCTGCGGCTTTCCTTCAATACTTAATATTATTACCTATTTAAAATTATTTGGTTGTACGACACAATTTTTAATTGTGTATCAATATTTGACAACTCCAACAATTCAAACGGATGTATTAAAATATACAAAAAAAACACAAAATACCTATACACATTCATTTTACCGCATACCTACACCATTTGGAAAACGCTACTGAAGAGCATCACACTGCCTTTGCCCTAAGCGATAGGTAGGGGGGCCCGCCAAAGATACTATCCTGGGGGCCCGCTTCAGGATGTGGGGTCCATCATCATCTGATAACTACCAGGGTCTATAAAATTATCTTTGTTGTCGCCACTGTGCAATCGGCGGTATTAGGCACCAAGGTGAAAATTACTAATAAATTTGGAGTAGGTACAATAGCATTGCAGGCTATGTGTTATATTATGATGAATGAAATCCTACGTAGAAAAAAACAGACGACTTGAAATTTCCAATGAGTCACGATTTGCCAATGTTTTATAAGGGCGACCTGGCTCTATGCGAGAGGTAAACTATGGTTAGTCCTTATTGCCCAATCACAAATGGTTTATCTCTAAGCGTGTCATGCAGTTATCTTCTGTACCAAATTGAACGTTGGACCTGGCTCGGCCATTTGATACGGATACCAGAAGAGAACTTCAACCTAAATTGCCTGTTATTCAAGCCAAGCGGATTCCGGTGTCCAGGAAGGCCGCTAAATACTATTTATAGCTGTGTTTCTCAACCGGTGATCCGTAAAAAATTTCTGGTGTTCCCGAAAAATTCTAATAAAATCTTCAAAACCCGTGCACCTTGCAAAATGTTTGTCTCTGGGAAGAGTATTTATTGACTAGTCTCGCATCCCTTGCTAATAGTGTCTGATAAGCCTGAGACATAATGAAACTTGTGATTCAGAAGAATGAGGATCCTGAGGATCCGACCACGACGGTAGAATGGCGGGTAAATACCTTTGCAGATTATATAGGTATATGGGTTTCATACGTACATCAGTCACAATAGTTCTCTCTACAGAACTGTATATCCATGACTGGCACTGAAGAGTTGCGTTTGAAAAGTCTCCGATAGCGCAGGTGTCCAGCGTGTCACTGACTCGTTGATACATCAGGCATTGTGACGGACGGAAGTCCTGGCCAGGTTTCAGCGTATCGATCGGAGGAATGGCAGCTGAAACCCACGTGGCTCCAAAGTCTCCAACGGAATCTGTATCGTCGCAACCGGGTACGCGGCATCTGCGCAGAAAATAAAACAAAATGTTTCACTACAATAGAGGAATTATAACATTCTAATTGCATACTTATTTGCTTGCTTAGGTGGATTATATTTTCAATTCAATTCAAATCATTTTTTTTTTAATTTTACATATCGTGGACATTACAAATTATAAGTTTAAGACGTTCACAACGTGACATGAAACAGTATTATAAAGAAGAAAGAAAAAGAAAAGTAATAAAAGGAATAAAAATGAAAATATAAAAAGAGAACATACTAATATAAACATACAAACGCAATGAAAATACAATTATACATCTATAGTGGTTTAAAGAAGTACACCGAGCTTGCTAAGGAGACCCTATTTTGAGAATTTATAAAATAACGTCCACCTAAACTCACCCTCACGCAAGTGGAATATATCAACATCCGAAGCAATTTGGTTGAACATAGTTATCGCCCTCCCAATTGCCATTACCAGTGGCAGGTTCTGCACCTTGAGAGAACAAACAACTGATGCTCTCTATTTCTAAGATAGTTATCAGGGACACACAGGTCAACACTGCCCAGAATGGCAGAGTTCTCATTTATACCTCGAATAAGTCGAAAAAAATACGTAGCTAAATAAAAATCTTTTCTAAATTGCAGACTGCAGTATGTAAGCATACCTAAGAGAAAGTCAGTTGGATAAAGCCACGGATAGTATCCATACGACCTCAAGTAAAGGAGTCTTAAGAATTTCTTCTGAACCCTCTCGACCATAAGGCCATACTTCAACTGATGCGGTGCTCAAACAATAGACCCACTCTCAAGCCTGCTTCGAACTAAAGACTTAAGCAAAAGTTTTAATACCGTAACATCCGACAAGACCCGGGAAGTACCCATAACGAAGCCCAACATCTTCAGCGCCTTACTACAAATGGTAACCACAATGGACACCACAAGGCCTTCCTGGGATATTCTCCCAAGTCATACCAACATCCCGTACCTCAGTTACACATACCCTACGTGTGGTGTTTATCGGAATTCCAGGATGCCGGTATTCGACTGAATTGAAGAAAAGGTTAACAGTCTTTTGAGGCAACCGTAGTAGGTCGCAGCCTCACCTTAGATGTGATGAGAGATTGTATGGTCCAGTCTCTTATCTGGTCGATTCTGGAAAAGTCATAATATCAGTAACCGCTGCAAGCATCTGTTCTTGAAATTCAGCGTAAGGCCTTCGCAAAGTAATACTGTATAACTGGCTACCGTAAAGCAGTACCACCAGAATGAAAACGATCAGCAAGTAAGCAAATAAACGTAACTATTAAAATCTATAATTATATTATAGCAATCAGTTATAGAATTATTGAGAATATTTGCCATGAATGTTTTCTTTTTCGAAATATTTTAATTCATCGCGACAATTCTGTAAGTATATTTGAGGGATTTTGTTTTATTATTATTTAACTTTTGTTGGTTTCAGTCAATATAATATATGCGTCAGCATTAATCTTATACACCAAATTGAATTACACCTAGAAATGAAAAATAACATTAAATTTCATTTTACAAAAACATAAACATGTATGCTTTCTGAATACCGAAAATACCGGTTTTTATTAATTTTTGAAACCGGTATTGTGGTATCGATTTATAAATAAATACCGGTATTGCAATCCCTAGTTACAGTCTATTCCGTTTAGTTGGATTTTACTATTTTTACTAGAGAGTTTATCGTTCGTATACTTAGCTGTCTTTACAAAGCACCATCGTTGTCACCGCGTAGGTGGGTAAGTATAGATTTTTTACTCCACGAAAGCGTATCCCCTTCCCGCTATCTTTTTACTACTATGCATAGAACCTAGCAGAATGGCAGTGCACCTTTACGAAATATAAAATCTACACCTTTCTGTGTGGATAGGTAACTACAACACGGGAAATTGCCTAGAACTGCGTTGTTTACTAATTATTAATTATTGTAGTCACATTACCTTTTATATTTCATGCAACAAAATGGAATCCCATAAATACTTTAATGGAAAATAATTATAAAATAAAAAGAATTTTTTATATATCACGTTTTTTAATTTTCTGTTGAATCATATAAACTTGACAATTCTATGTATTAATGAATATAAAATACTGAAATGTCATTTTGACATTTCATATTGATTTCCATAGTAACGCACGTATATATTAATAATTTAGTTGCTAGGACCCACTTAGCAACCAATTTAATAGTGAGTAGTAAATATTACTTTTAACGAATTTTTTTTCGAAACATACAAAACAGAATTAACTGAAAATGAATTCAATTCTGCCTAAAGATGGCCAAAAGTATTAAAAAAATGCATTCCCATCGTGTTCTGATATATTCTAAAAGTTTCAAATGTCTAGCTAGTCGGGAAGTTAGTTAAAAATCGATTGCAAGATTTTTACTGGATAAACAACCACCGGACAAACAAGAATACGAGCTAAGAAAAACGTGTTAAAATGCGCCGCAGTCCAAATGTCTTTCTTTTGCTTTGCTTTTCTTCTTAAGTTTAGATTCTTCAAGAATATCCTTAAATTTCGGTAAATTTTACTCTATATTATGATAGGTGTTGAACCACATTTTTTCCGGCTAAATTTACGTAAAATATGACAAACATAGTAATTATAGTACTTTTGGAGAATTTAAGTAGGAAGTATGATTTTTTTCAGAAAAATATTATTGTTACCCAGTTTACGTAAAATGTACTACAATTGGGTGAATAAAGATGGCAACACTGAGTCATATCACATCGTTATATTACGTTGTTTATATTCATTAACTACGTACTAAGTTAAGTACACACGTTTAATCTAACTACATATAATTATAACTCTTTTACATGATATTCTTTTATTATTTCATAACAGCAACTGGCACATTACTGAGTTAAATGATACTACATATAGGGACTGGCGACGCTTAATAATTAGATATCAATCATGTAATAATAAAATTGGAGCAAGATAGTTAACTATGTAAATATTGTGTAGCTAGATTTCAAAATCAGCGAAGTCCATCTTTAGGTATTTTTGACTTTTTTGTGAATTGCTAAAGAACTACCTACTGCTTTCTAACATTTCTGCATTATCTAAATGTGGAACTTATTAATTTTAAATATTCTATAATCGAAATAATATAAACTTTCACCCTCGTGACTATGTACTTGAGAAAACAAAAAGCTGGTTTTCTCCGATTCATCCATTATGGACTTGGCTGATTTTGAAATCTAGAGACACATATGTAAGAGAATTATTTCGCTTTAATGATAACTAAGTAGCCATTGCCAATCATATGTCGTGCAACTTAATATCATATCAATCAACATCTTATATCAGGGGCTGCAAACATTTCGATGCGTATATGCAAAAAAATAAACATTTGTAATGATGGTTGGCGTGCCAACAGATTAAAAAAATAATATAAAAAGCATTTTAGTTTTGAACTAACGCCTTTACCCCAAAGAAATAATCTATTTGAGTATAGTGTTTTTCGTTTTACCGAAATGAGAACCCACGTTTTAAACTACTTTTTCTCTTATATTATGTAAAATTATTGGATTGTTTTGATCCAATAATTTTACATAATATAATATATATTTAAAACCTGGGTTCTCATTTCACTAAAACCAAAAAAACTGTCTTTTTACTTGTCAAACCCACTTCACTTCGCCCGGTTTTTTAACAGAAAGTCATTTTGCCACCAAAATATCCATCAATATGAAGTCTTATAGACCTTATGTAATGCACGACGATAGTGTTTATTTTTATTTATATTGAAGTAACACCCTTTTCATACTAAACAATACAATAAATCACTATTTTTTTATATGGACGAAGTTACGGCGCGATTCCCTAACTTCGCCTAGTGTGTTTTAGTAGGTCCAGTACAAAATTATTGTCTATGGATACTCACGAAATCCATTAAAAAATGACCTCAAGCAAATGTAGGTCTCATCCCAGAAACAATTGGACATATTTTAAAGAAACATCTACTTAGGTGAAGATAGGAATCACTTCAATGACTGTTTCGTACAACCTACCAGTTTACGTTAAGGCTGCCAAAACCCAAAGCATTATAGTATCATTTTTATGTATTGATTAAGATAGTACATTTTTAATAAAGGAAATATGAGAGAAAGTGTTAACTGGTGATTCAAAGTGATGAATAATTTTTAGTCTAAAAACCATAAAAATAAAAAAAAAGCATCTATTTCAAGAAAAGCATTTTTTGTGACAACCCTAAAGCCAGGGGAAGTTTAGGAACAAGTAGTTCACAAAACATTGCATATTTAAATAATTGATGTTTTAATATAAATATCGGAAATCGCACATTACATTTGGCAAGCAGACTATATCACTGTATTATAGTAAAAATATGAAGAACCTACCTCTACAAGAATCGTAGAAATCAGCAAAAGTTTAGAGGTATTCCAAAAAAATCTCTTCAAACCGGACTCGAAAAAACGTTACTAACACAAACACGGCGAAAATAATGGCAAATTGAAAATTTTGTGTTGAAAGGACGAATATTATTTATATTATTTTTTTTCGACTTATACGAGGTATAAATGAGAACTCTGCCATTCTGGGCAGTGTTGACCTGTGTGTCCCTGATAACTATCTTAGGAATAGAGATCATCAGTTGTTTATTCTCCCAAGGTGCAGAACCAACTTGCCACTGGTAATGCCAATTGGGAGGGCGATAACTATGTTCAACGAAATTGCTTCGGGTGTTGATATATTCCACCTACGTGAGAATGAGTTTAGGTGGACGTTGTTTTATAAATTCTTAAAATAGGGTCTGCTTAACTCATCCGGTGTACTTCCTTGTACCTATCTAATTTATCTACTGATCTATCTCCTGTTTATGTAATACTGTTATATTTATATATCTTTGTTTCTAAATGTCATGTTGTGAACGTCTTAATCTTATAATTTGTAATGTCCACAATATGTTAAAAAATAAATAAATTGAAATAAATTGAATGATTATCTTTAAAATCGCCTTAGTGGCTTAAAGTGGTGCAATAGTAAAAACATGAGTTTCTAGTGTTTAATTGATGTATTGAAGTGATTCTCTTCAATTCTTTTGACAGATCGCACATACAAAAACTCGTTTTTTAGTAGTTTCTTCCAAAACGTCTTTTCTCCTGCGATCAGCTGTTCCGCCTAACATTGGACATGTATGGCGTTAGAGCCTTATAAAATGTTTCTTCTGATCAGCTTTTCACTGAAAATATATATGCGAATATGCGTCCAGAATACCACTTTTGTTGGGTGCTCCGTCCGGTTGAGGTTCTACAATTCTTTCAGGTGTCTGGAGAATTTCCACATGTGCCATAGGTTCGCGACCACTGTCCTATATGATTACAGTATTTACGATTAAATAATAAACATTTATATTATTGTGATTGATTGTCAATCATACGTAATTAGGAAAATTGGTTTATTTACATACACTTAGCTCCAGTGGCGCACCCAGGATTTAATATTGGAGGGGGGCCCAAGGAGGATAATGTAAATTAGTCCCATAGGATCTTTTTCTTCTTCACAGCCTAATTTCTCGTTTATCGGCCTTTTGTCTATTGCACTCGGTGTACCTACACCATGGTCCCCACATCCTGAAACGGGCCCTCAGGCTTGGATATTTGGCGGGCCCCCTACCTACCGCCTAGATTAAAGGCAGTGTGAAACACTACATTAACGTTTTTCAAATTGTGTTTTAGTTCAAATTAAGGGTACTCATACAGTGAATTATTGGCGATTTTTAAAACATCTACTTAATAATGGAGCTGTCGAGTATCGACACATAATAATTAAAAAATATATTGCACAATTACATAATTGAAAATGTTCATGGCCATGAAGTATAATAGCGCCGCAGGCGACTTTTTTTTTGCTATTAAAGCTAATTTATGATGTGCGATTATCTCACTTATATGGTCAACCCGACACGCCGGGCCCCCCACAGCCCGGGCCCCCAGGCTAGAGCCCTGTCAGCCCTCCCCAGCCATGACCTACACCACTCCGGAATTTGGGTGGACACCGAGAATTTTTTGACAGTTCCATTAGGGATTGGGTTTCTAAAAAAACCTGACATTAGTGTTTCGAAATTTTTGTGTTAGAAATTACAATCTAAGAAATTTTTCTAAAAAGGGTGCTGGAGAATTAGAAATCATTTTTTTGCCGTGTTTTTATTTGTCTAAGCCCAAAGGTATGGTTTATCGGCTTTCAATTTCAATGTTTAAAATCATTCTGATAATTTTGGGGGGTGCCAGGGCCCCTTGCCCCCCCTGGATGCGCCACTGCTTAGCTCATACCATCGTAGTAGATTTTTGGGTGCCCACAGTGTCTCCTTCTTCCTTCTTTGTCGCGTCTTTGAAACGTCAAGAAAAGAAGGAAGAAGGACACACGGTGGAAACCCTAAAATCTACTACGATAAAAAACAACCGTGAAAGCCTCAAACATTATAGTATTAGCTCATACCTACATGCAGGGGTATCCAATTCGTGGTACGAATTTCACATTTGTTACTATTTTTAAGTAATATGTATTTGATGATGTAAGTTATTTCATTCGAAAACAAATTATCCCTTTTTGCTCAAAATTTGGAAAGAGTATCTTCCATTCACTTTCTAAGCCTGCTGAAACATCACCAAGAACATAATTCTGAAATTGACATTTGCTATTTCAAAACAATAAATTGAAATATTAGGGAAGCTCTTCTCAACAGGTTTCAGGAATTCAGAAACAGCAAAGCGACGTTAGTCTCTGTTAAAAAAAAACCTATTAATGCTACGGTAAGAGAATTATTTTTTTCTTCCTTTAATGTTGAAGTTGATAACTTTGAAATGCAATTGCTGGATTAAAAAAAAATAAAGAATTATGGAGCTCTAAATTTGAACGTATCTGTGCTGGGCCACTGGGCTAGGTTATTCATTGAAAAATGTGAATGATGACACCAACAGTCAACTTTGTCAACGATTTTCACATGGTTTAATTTAAAGTGACTTTCAATAGCAAACTATTTTTCTTTAAATATACATTTATTTTAATCACTTGGTATATTTAACTAAAAAATGACAACATTGCAAAAATGTGAGTTATGGCTATATACGACTTATATCGTCTAATATGCACATTTTAAGCATAGGCAGAAGGAGAAAAAATTAAAATTTACTAAAATATTGAAATCTTTAACAGTAAATAAACATAGTTTAGGTAATAATATTATTTTAAATTATACTCAATCAGAAAAAATATTTATGAAGGACGGAAACAAAAGTTCAGTAGCGCTAAAGAAATGTGTAGCAGACTTTCACTAACTTCTAATCCAAAATTTACTGATTTTAGTTACTTATGAATTCTTTTTATCATATTATTTAAGTACTCGTAATTTAATTTACTGACATGTTATTATCATAATATTGGAGGAGTTAATCGTCTGAGAATTTTATATACGGACGGTTATTTAAATGGGGGATTTTGTCAAGCTTGGGGGTACGTGTCCTGTCACCAGCTGGAACGAATACAGCAGAGATTAATTGAGGCGGTCAGAGCAGAAGTGGCGTAACCCACAAAAATGTCTAAACGGAGTTAACCATTGGAAGTGGTTCCCTATTACCACTTGAACATTTTCGTGTGTTACGCCAATTCTGCTCTGACCACCTCAATTAACAATGCTAGCCGACCTTCGTTTAGAAGACGGCATACAAAGAAGAAAAATATAATTATTAATATATTATAATCAAGTGATGTTTTATTAATTTATTACTAACATGAATGTGCAATAAAAAATAAAAATGCATATCTACCTATCAGTAACTACTAAGCGTATATTATAATGATAATGAGAATGACCTTCACCTTTAATTGAATTTATTAAATTTTTGCTATCTTATTCGATTTGTAGTGTTGGTAAATGTTACTTGATAAATACAAATTTGAATGAAGTTTTTTTCTCTTTAGTGTACTACTCTTTTTTTGTAATGTCACTATATCTGTTCATGCATAATGGAATCAAATCGTCAGACTGATTGCATTTATTAATACAAATTGTGAAATTAATAAGGATCAACATGGCACAGATTTATTGGCTTGTTTTTGGATCTTTCTTCTTTTTTCCAGCTATACAGACATCTTTTTGACATACTAAGGGCGGCATTCGCATTCATACACCTAACATGCTAACAATATAGTAGTGTACATACTTATTCAATATTATAATATTATCAGCTATTGAATGACATCTAATGAAATTAAATGAAATACATGAAATCGAAAATAGTCGATATACCGGATTATTTGTTAGGTTAGGTTAGGTTTTCATTCTTGAATTTTGCCAAAATCAGCTATGAGAATCGAATTAATGTTCATATTCTAATAAAATTGGAAGCCGTATAGTATACGGTCATCTCTTTTCGATGAGAAAACTCACGGCGAACTGTGCAACTTATATGTAATCACATAATATAAATTACGATTAAGTAAATACGAAAAAACACACCTTTTAAAAAAAATACATTTCAATGAGTTTCTTTAGGACATCCGCTAAGTGTTAGCCTAGACCCCTTCATATATAAATCCGACCCGCTCGCAATAGGTGCTTATTTCAGTTTCACGAAAACGTCATTTGATTGATAAATGCAGAACGTGGCCCAATTCAATCCTCTACCTACATCCTATACTTACTTCTCCTATTACTTAATAAAAGTGGACTGTCTGTCTTTCCGTTCCCGATTCTTCCGTTATAACTTAAAAACTACTCGAGTAAAATTTATTAATCATGCACAACTAGAATACCTACTTTATTTATACTAATGTTTCGTTTTATTTTGGTACTTACATACAACTTTATTTGTTAATTATGCAGGGCTCGAAATGGACCGGAGCGTACCGGAGCGCCGTTCCGGTTCGTGACATCGATAAAATTATCGCTGTCTCGTGGAAAAAATATTTTGACCTTCTGGGCTAGATAGGCCACATAATAGAAAATGTAACACCTTTATTTTTGTGAAGTACACATAAAATTTGATAACTGTAAATATCTTCAGAAAATTGTCAAGCGCTCCGGTTCGTAAACTTTTCCATTTCGAGAGCTGTAATTATGTATGCTGTCGATCTGAAACCATGACTGATGAAATCGGTACTAATTTAGTACGAAAGTTTCATATCGACTGTCCCAAGCTAAAATGGCGTTAGTGACAAATCGCTACAATTCAGGAGAGCAAAAAGAGTGACAAAATTCATGTAAATGAACAACTTCGTTTCTTTACAACTTCTTTCTTAGTATTGGAGTTTATCATTTATGATAGAATAATGTTGTTCTGGAGTATGTCGTGTTCATTTATTTATTTATATGCAATTAGAATTTATAAATCACGGAAAAAAAAAACAAGTTCATAAAGAAGACACCGAATTGTTTTTTTCAATTATTATTATGTTATTTATTATACATGTTTTTGTTTGTATTTCTGTTTTGTTTATTATAATCATTTAAATTTTGGTACATTACGTTAGTGGTAGGTACGTTAATTCTTATTGGCTTCTGTAGGGTTATTATCACTTACGCCGAAATTGGAAAATCTTATCTCGCCCTTATCATATAACACAGCACATAAAACGCCCTTTTGCCAGTCTGTAGATATTTTTTTGTAAACATAACCTCATATTCAACCCAAAATCACCAAGATGTTACTTACGCCCTTTGGCTTGGAGCAGTAGATATATTATAGAAGATACAACATAAAATTTCTCGAAAACAACGCAGCGGGTAAAGTGATCAGATAGCAGCGGTGGAATGGTGAGGTGAGGTACGGGTAGAGGTCGCTTGGGTACATCTAACCGCTGTCCAATAACGCACATGCAGCATTTCATCACGATTAGGTAAAGCGGTCATATAGCAAGAGTGAAGTGATGAGGTTAGGTGCAGATATAGGGTCACGAACCTAATTGCAACCGTTGTATATCTCATGCTTTGAAAAAATCAAATCGGATCAGTCTATTTCTTTATTCTGTATAGGTAAGGTATACACTAACATAATTAAACCTTGGATTGCGAGGATAATAATCAGGTAATCCAAGGCACTTGTAGGTATATCAAATTTTCATTACTCAAATTGTTACAGTCTTGCTCGGGTGGTGGTTTTTTTATAAGAATTTCAAAACCTCGTTCGTTTATCAAGTTAAAATGTATTTTAAAAAAATTCTCGTCTCGCAAAACATTCGCAGACCAATTATTAGTTAGGTACTTGCAATCCAAGGTTTTATTGCATGTCCATGTTTCTCGCAGATGAAGTCGCGGTCTATCACTAGTGTGGCACAGTCATTTTGTTATCAAAGAATATTTTTATCTACCTTTAGTCCTAGACAGATGAACTACTCGTTCCTTCTTAAGACGATACATCAATGAAATGGCAAATAATTTTGAACTATAGGCGCGACGAAGTTTTGGTATCGCTGGCATTCGGAGAGAGAACGTAGAGTTGGGAACACGTCAATTTGTTTCGTGATGGTGACGGGGGTATTCATTTTTAAATCGTGTAAAGATGACTAAAAACGTTACCCATTTACTTGAAAAAGAAAACATGTCAATGAATATATTATTATTGTTACTAATAGAACAATACACAGAACATTAAATGGACGCATGTTGGATTTATATGGCAAATTATATTTCGTTCGGCATGCGTCATTTGCACCCGCGACCCGCAATCCGCGCATCGCCTAGTCACGATCTTTTTAGACCATGGTTCAACTGAGGCCTTACCTTAATAATAAAATTTTCCATACAATACCTACTGTGCTTACATATTATAGTATACATAATATTATGTTGTTTACACCTTCAACGGTTAATGATCTGTTTTCAAGGTCTGACCGGACGTGAACAATTAGTAATTACACAAAATTGTTTATAAATACTTAATATTGGAAATAATATTATGCTCGGTAGATATATGAAAAATCTGAATTGATAGTAATAATAATAGCAACGTATCGTTGTTGTTCAGAGCTACTTATTAAACATTCAGTAACTCATTGATAAACCAGTTTTAATAATACTCTGTCATCAGTGTTGCCAATTTTCCAGATAGGGTACGAAAATAAGCTAGTTGGCACTCGGCAGGAAAAAACGCTCGATTTTCAAATAATTCAAACAATGCCTAGAAACTCGTACATAAAAAATCATATAATACTCGTACATATTTGAACACTGTTTTGTGAGATCAAAATATATTATAAAAGATATATAAATCGATCATTCAATTCAAATCGTGATTTTCTGTTTTAAATGTAGAAAAATGCGACAATTTTAAATGTTTGTAAAAACATCACATAATAATATTATATAAGTAGTATAATGCCATCGCTATGTTACATAAGTTGGTTTGTTTTTGTAATGAATTCAAAATATTTAAATGTAAAATCAACACAATATCAACTTTTGACCAAAAATGAGGTTGTGATGGTATTTTGTTATAAAGCATGTTTTCTATGCTGACACAAAATTTCAAACTCCTAAATCTATAAATAAATGCATTATCGTTCTTCACAGAAAATTTACAATTTTCTTCTTAGTCGTACACTCATGGCTGAGGATCGTGGCCGCTTTTTAATTTTGCCATCCTTTGAGCGACCAATACTTTCCGTCCTTCTTGATCTTCCGTTTCTCGCAGGGCAGAATGAATGGTGCTCACAGTCAGCTCTTTCACTTGGTCGCTCCAGCGCGCAGACGCTCTTCCTCTGCTTTGTATTCTCTGGAGGCCACCCAAAACCACCAGTCTCTCCAAGCTGTCCGGTCCGCGCCGGACAATATGTCCAAAAGATTGCAGAATTCATATGAGACATACTGTCGAGATATCCGCTCCAATATCCGCAATTTATATAAATTTTCTTTATATATAAAAGGGAAGCAAACATAGTGTACTAATTCATAGTACAGCTTATTTGTAAAAAAAATCCATATGTATTTTTGGAATTGTTAAATTCCGCTCGATAGTCAAATTATTAAGTTTTTCGTCCTGAACAATTTTCCCAGCCGGTTTGCAGATTAAGTAGTCGATATGTGGCAATGTGCTGCTTTTGCACTCAATGTTAGTAGAGTCCGATGTCTATAACCTGGGTGGTCATCACGGTTCTTTTATGAACTAGTGGAACTAAATTCCTAAATTCCCCCCGCTTCAGCATCTTAACACTGCATTACGTCCGCCCCCCGCCAACTCCATCATCAATGCGACGCTAGGGACGTGATGACGCGTGTACGCCAGCTTATAGAAATCGAAGTCTAACTGTAGTAGGTAGGGCACAATAACCACATTTGCCGAGGTGCTTCTTTTGTGCCACATTTTCTCCACATCGTGACATTTAATTATACCATACGTTCGCAAACTGTCACCTCGTGGGCACGATTTGTTGAAATAATACAATATTTTTCAAAAATTATAATATATTATCAATACATACCAAAACGCAAGTGTTCACCAAAAAATAGAATTAAAGGATGCGTTAGTGATTAGACACCCGTTTAAAAAATAAGTAATTGAGTCGGGTTGCATAGGTTCAAGACATGATCGGTGATGCATCCGGCTGCGTCCGGAACATCAATTATTATTGCATGTTTTGATCTACATGCAGTACAGTAAGTCCTCAACTTACGTGATTAATTCTTTCTGAAGATTTTCGTGTAAGTCGAAAAATCGCGTAAGTAGAATAAATATTAAAATCGTGCATTTTTAAAAAAAATAATATGCGCCATTAAAAGTAAAATCAAGTAAGAGGGTAACCTGTCTTTAGACACCTTAAAAAAGGTATTTAATACCTAAATCATACAATCAAAGATCAATCAAGAACTAAATTTGTTAATCATTTAAATATTGTACGCAGCGCTTGAAATGAGCGCACAGGAACGCAGCTTCGTCTCGTGAAAAAAATAAATATGCGTACCGGTTCGTGAATTTTTAATGCGGCGCTGACAACCTTTTCGTGACAAAAGTTTAAAGACTGATATTCCATATGACCATCCGAACCAGGTAGGTATGTAAGTATATCCATAACAAAAAATTAAACAACTTATTTGTACATAACACACATAAAATTAGAATCTAAATGTGTTAATATTTTTTGAAAATTATAGAGCGCTCCGGTTGATATAATTTTCCATTTCGAGCGCTGATTGTACGTTACATTATAATATATTGGTAAAACATTATAAGGTTCAAGAGGCAGCAGGTTGATTTTCAAAGAAATTGGTGCGATATTTTAACTTATCGAAAAACGCAGATGCATATTTTTTAAGCTTGATGTTTATTTAAAAATGCTAGATCTGGCAAGAAAAACGCTACGTTGGCAACGCTGTCTGTCATGCGTAATGGTAATCCTTATTGATTCATGTTTTGCAAATTAAATATAATATATAATTCATTATTTATTCATTTATAGTTACACTGTTCAAATGGTGATATAGAGTTATTATTAAATTGTAATTATTTATTTTATATTATTATTTATTTTACATTTGCGTACAATTATGAGTGAAACACAACAGATACAACAGTGGGACAGAGGTCCAGAGTTCGAATACGTAGGAAATGTAAAGTGTATGAAGGAACGGTGGAGATGGGCGGATAATAAAAGATACGTTGAGAGGTTCAGTGTAACTGACTAAATAGAGAGAGCTCAAGATAGAGATTCCTGGTGGACGGTTGTGCAATTTGTCATGGACCTGAATGGTCTGTAGGGCCAGGTTAAGTAAGTAAGTAGATATGATTGTCTGATGATGAAAAATGATCGATATGTAATAATTCAACTTTCAAATTTACGATCATTATTATTTTTTTACTCAATTATAAAGCAGTGCTAAGTTGCATGTTTCTGTGAAGTTTTTAGCGAATTCTCAGGGATCCCCGGGTTCCGCGGAATGTTGGTAGGGAATCCATAGCCAACGGGAATATTATCAGCCTAGATAAACGATGGAAAATAACTGCCTACTTAGGTAGATAATAAAGTTATTTAATTCTTTATAGGTGACAATCAAGAATTGTTTTTATAACGTGCGCCTATTCCAAAGGATTTTCTTTTATTACTGATAAGTAAACGTTTTCAGTGATAAATTTATAAGATTTTTACGATATTTACATTATTATAACGTAATATTACGGATATGTGATGGTATTACACGTACTTACCTATAACAGTCTATACAGGTGTGTTAAAATATTGTATGTAATATTATAAATATAGACCGGATTATATGCAACATAAAATGCTTGAAATATGCATGAAAAATGCTTAAAATATGCATGAAAAATTTAATAATAAAAAAATAGTAATTTTTAGTTTTTTTTTTCAAAATCAGCATACAATTAGTAGGTAAGTATCGACAATAATTACTCTTGTAAACGTTAACAATCAGGTACGCTCCAAATGTTCGGTATTATGATTGTCTTCGACCGAATATTCACGATGACATCATTCTACCAGCGAAATATCGGCACGCAATAACTAAACAAATAGTTCACTGTTATTAAATAATGCCTTCTCGCCCGTCTTATCGACGACGCTGCCAGAAGCGTGATTTTGTTTGCCGTGTTCAATGAATGGACTACGTTGTATTTTCGTTAATTCGGCCGCTGAGAAGCCACACAACGGTGATTCATGGGGCGGGCGGGCACAATGCGTCGTCAAATCCAGTGTGCGCTGGCGTGTTTGATGACGTTGTACTTTCGATGATTCACATAGAATATGCGCGAGCGCCCCCCGCAAGTCTGCTTTAGTGGACTTTATGCATAAGTTTACGCGGGAATACCTCTATCAGTGCGGAGTTAATTTTGGCCTCATTTATATCTTACCAAAACAATAGACGCGCGGCTGTTATACTACACAATATTGTAACTATAGCGAAAATGTGTATCATCACTAGATTTTAGGTTAAATATGCAATAACCGGTGATCATGGGCTAAAAAATATGTAATTGCATATTATGCAAATATGAAAATGCATATGATCCGGTCTCTAATCATTAAAAACCATACAAGGGGTATTTTCCGATATCTGTATAAACTTCTTTTTCCGGTACCTACTTATTATTTTTAAATTCATTATTCCGAAAACCAGGTTAATTTTTTTTCAAGCTTTAAAAAAACATTAGAACATTCCATCTACTGTCATTTGAATAATATCCACTAATTTTATACAGGTAGGGTAGGGTAGGTAAATAATACATCTTCTTCTTATTGTTTCATCCCCTAGCGGAGGTCGGCCACCATCAAGGCGATCTTAGATTTGTCGTCTGCTACCCGGAACAGTTCAGTGGAGTTGCACTCGTACCAATCACGGAGGTTCTTAAGCGAAAACGAAATGCGGCGCCGTCCTCTTCTACGCTTACCATTGATCTTTCCTTGAATGACAAGTTGGGGAATGCTTTACTTTTGTCCTCTCGTAATGTGGCCGAGGTACTGTAGTTTCCTGGTTTTGATACCACGCAGAACTTCTCGGTCCTTCCCCATTCGATTGAGAACTTCAACATTTGTCACCCGGTAAGTCCAAGGAATTTTGAGGATGCGGCTGTACAGCCACATCTCGAAAGCTTCAAGTCTCCGTGACATCTCTTGGTTTAGCGTCCACTCTTCCATACCATAGAAAAGAATTGAAAGAACATAGCGTATCATACGCAGTCTCAGACCTAGGTTAAGTTGTCGATTGCTAAGTAGGCGTCTCATTTTGAGAAAGGCACTCTTTGCCGGATCTCAATTCTAGTTTTTATTTCCTGAGACTGGTCCCATTTCTCATTGACCCATGTACCTAAATATTTATAATGGGTCACACGTTCAATTGGTTCGCTGTAAATGACAAAAGTTGTGTTGGTGTCTGCCGTCGCTATTTTTGATACTTGAGGTTCCTTTCTTTCTTGAGGTTAATTTTTAAACCATGAGAATTACTGACCTCATTAACTCTTTCTACCAGTTGATGTAAAATCTTTAAGCTATCAGCAATCAGCAGAGTGTCACCGGCATATCGTATATTCTTAATCAGTTTCCCATTAAACAAAATACCCACCGATTAACCTTGTAAGGAGTACTTGAAAATAGCTTTTGAGTACAGGTTAAATAGCAGAGGTGACATTATACACCCCTGTCGTACACCGCGACGAATTTTTACGTCTCCACTAATTTCGTTTTCGATCTTAATATTTGCTGTTTGTTTCCAAACAAAGTTAGCTATCAGTTGAATGTCTCTTGCATCGATGCCTTTCTTCTGTAAGAGTTCGAGAAGTTTAGAATGCTTAACAGTATCGAATGCTTTCTCGTAATCGATGAAACACATATAAACATCAACATTGACATCTAGGCATCTTTACACTAGAACATTTAAGCTGAAAAGTGCTTTGCGAGTGCTCAAACCACTTCTGAAGCCAAATTGTGTGTCACCCATGTATTCTTCGCATTTTCGAAAAATCCTACTATGGATGATTTTTAATAAAACTTTTATAACATGTGGCTCATCAAACTTATTGTTATAAACTCGCTGCACTCCTTTGCATTCGCCTTTTTTGGTAGAGTGATGAATGTCAATTTCAACCAATCATCGGGAATTATGCCCGTTTCGTAAATTTTATTTTGTTATTAATAATACGCAATCAATAAATTTAAAAAAAAAATGTGAAAAAACAATAAATATTTATTTAGTAAGTTATTATTTTAAAAAACATAACACATACCTACAAATGTAAGCGAATGAAGTTATTAAGGTTATACCTCATTTGAGGCATGGTCTAAAAAGATCGTGGCTAGGCGATGCGCGGATTGCGTGCAAATGACGCATGCCGAACGAAATATAATTTGTCATATAAATCCAAGATGCGTCCATTTAATGTTCAGTTTATTGTTCTATTAGTAACAATAATAATATATTAATTGACATGTTTTCTTTTTCAAGTAAATGGGAAACGTCTTTAGTCATATTTACACGATTTAAGAATTAATACCCCCGTCGCCATCACGAAACAAATTGACATGTTCCCAGCTCGACGTTCTCTCTCCGAATGCCAGCGAGTCCAAAATTTCGTCGCGCCTATAGTTGAAATTTATTTGCCGTTTCAGTGATGTAACGTCTTAATGAATGACTTCGATAATGTCGGGTCCTTGAATTGCAAATCTCCTAAATAATAATAAGAAAATCCTGCTTCGCATAAATATGTCGTAATAAACGGAAGTAAAACAATAATAGCTTGTTTTGACAAACGTACAGTAAAAACGAAACAATAATGCGGTCGATCGATAGTGTGCGTGCGCATGGGGAGCTGTGATAAATGCCTGGCAGCCGATGACCGCGTATTCGTACGTATACGTGTATATGCAATCGACGAACCGCATCATTGTTTCGTTTTTACTGCACTCTTCTGATAAATTCGCGGAATACATATTCACGTTCGGCGTTCGGGTTATTAGTAACTAATGTAATATTATGTAGTTAATGTTACCATCGTAATAATTAATAATGTGTCGGTAACACGTGTGAATCGAGGTATTATTGTTGACCAAAGAAGAGCCAGTTTGATTTTTGTTTGAAATTCGTGCCTTTTTATCAAGACGCGCTGCCTGACTTCCTGCTAAAGTGGATTACATAGATAAACGCTTTTGAATTCGCATTCATTTGAAGGTCCTCTGACCATAGTAACACGAATCCTTTAGCGTCTGATTTAAAAAAAATGTAACTTACCAGTCTTGTCTTATTCGAGACAACATAACCGTATTGTAACCAATGACATTATTAATGGACAACGCACTTAATACAGTAGCTCAGTGGCGAAGGGTGGAGGTAGGCTGTTAAGATCCGCCATAAATAGTGCACATTAACCTTTTTCAGTCAAATGTATATGTTTTTATTGAAATAAGACTACAATTTACAGATGGTATTGGTTGGATTTTAAAAATCAATTAAACCCTGTCTTAACCAAACCATAATAATATTGGTATATTTTAGGCGATATGACAAAATTGTGCACATTTTTTCATTCTTACTTATTTGTTTTCGTTAGATTAAGAATACATATGACACATATTGTTGGTTCATTTTTTTAATTCATCAAGCTATGCCTAAACCAAACTATAATAGATACAAATTATTATTCTATCTATAAAATATCCAAATTTATGTATGATTTAATTGCATAATTTTAGATATTTTATAGATATACGAGTATTTTTTGATTATTATCTATTATAGCTTGGTTTTCGCAGGGTTTAATTGAATTTTAAAAACTAACCAACACCATCTGTAAAATGTAGTCTTATTTCAATGAAAACGTGTATGTATGACTGACAAAGTTAAGTTTGTAATATTTATGGCGGATCATAACAGCCTACCTCCACCCTTCGCCACTGCTGAGTAGCTAGCAAGTAAATTCGCGCATAGCGACATTCGCACATGTATAGGTAAACGTCACGCAACTTCCATTATGCGATATCACGCATCGGGAATTTATAGCAATATCACCTTTATTGTAATGGCGTTAGAACAGTGTTTCTAGTGTCAATAATGTTCATTTGAGAGAACCCGTTCAAACCGAACCATTCGGCAGACCCGACAAAAAGCATCGGGAATTTATACCAATATCACCTCTATTTTAATGGCGTTAGAACAGATTATGCCATTCGGCAGACCCTACAAAAAAGTGTCATTTTTTTTCTAGATGCTTCGTCCATATTCTTGTCATTGATTGTAACGTATCCGTGATACTCTATGTTGAAAGCATGGTGGTTCACGTGTTTACGTGTGTTTGGAGTACATAGATTTACCCAAAGAATCAGATTTTTTACACATTTGTCTGCACATGTTTTTATACATGGAGGTAGGTTGGAATTTCCATGGAAGTTTGTATTATTTATTTTTGGTTTTTAATCGCGTTGGGGTCACTATTGTGAGACTATTTATGGAAAGGTGATCAGTGAAACACGTGTGAATAGTTTTGATATCCGTTTTTTGGATTTGATAATTAATATGTTAATTTATGAAGGTTCGCGTTGCAACGCGGGACAATTTATGACTGTGTTCTTTGACAGTCTCAAAACCTGACATAGACTGGTAGAATCATGACAACTACAAGCCTATAGGTTTAATGCAATAATATTCATTCTTAAAAAGAAATAAAAAACAAGTCACTAATAATAAATTTTCTGAAATACAAACTCAACATTTGCTTTCAAGTCATGACAAAAAGAGAGGATGTATTGTGTAATTATATCATCTACCCTTTGCACAGCAGTGACGTAGTTTAATTTACTAAGTATTCTTATTAAATTCACCAAAAAGATTTACTTATACGGACTTTATTTGTTATGAAATGTAGAATCGCTGAACGTAATAAAATGGTACCCAGGGAGCACTAAACGACCACACGGATGCCCTATCTATACAATTCACTACATCGGCGGATGTATGTGGCAGCGAAGAACTAGGGACCGATAAGCATTGAAAGATATAGGAAAAGTCTTCATCTTGAAGTGGATCTGATAAGCTGGTAATCTCTGGATTTTCTTTTTATGCATTGTATTTATTTATTTCAATTTGTTACACGATGCTCGAAACTTGTTTTGTTAATATAAATCAGGGCTTCTAACCGTTATTTATTTTCGTTTCGGTTTTCGTTCCAAAAAAATAACGGGTTTCGGTTCAGCTTTGAGTGGTTAATTTTTAAATGTTATTTATATTAACATTTTATTTTCTACCATAATAAAGCGTATAACGTGTTGAGCCTACAACAACTGAACGAAAACTAAAGTGGGGAGTAATATCATGTTAACACGCGTGTTTGAACATGTTTTCAGTTCCAACAAAGAATAACGGGTTTTCCGGTTTTCGGTTCAGTTCCGGTTCGAAGCCCTGTTATAAAGAACTATAATATCGCATACTTAATAATACAAAAACTTTGTTTTGTAAACCATTACAATGAAGATCTACCACGTGAACGCCAATTTAATTAATGATAAATGTTTTTTTTTGCTGGTTAAGTTTTAAAATCTCAAACACTAATCTAATTGAAATTATTCCGTATTATACGGTGGATCTACGGGATGCTGGTGTGACCTGGAATGATGCAAGAAGACTGGCGAGCGACATGGATTCTTGGAGGCGCCGTGTGGTATCCATACGCTCCAGCTAAGGGTCGGACATGGCCGATGAAGAAGCTATATTTTGATTTATGTCTTTGGTAAGAATATGACAATTTAAAAAATGAGATGTAGGTAGTATGTTGAGAAAATATTATATTAGCTATCAAGTTAATAATAATTGCAGGATGCAGTAAGTACTTATATAGTGATGTGTGTATTTATAATATACTTATTATTATTGTAGTGATAATGTTTTATCTACTGTTCTTTGCAACAGTAAGTCAATAACATAATTAAGTTGGCATGTAAGTACCTAAATATTTCATTTTCAAAATAATTTATTACTTTGAAACAATAATATTTTGAATTCTAATTCCATTAAGTACCCTCGGTCGATAGTATTAATATAGTAATATTTTGATAACATCGACAATGCGCTAGATATTTAATAATAAAAAAATAGTAGCTACCCACATATCTAAAACTAAATACTTAAGTATGTTGTAACCTTTTCACCAGTGCGAAGAAATGTTCCTGAAATAGAAAATACTGTTGCAGACCGGATACGTACACAACTAAAACACATTTGGCAGATAATATTATTTGAAATTATTTCATTTGGTTTTGTTCTCAGAAATCATCAAATTATGTCAACCAGGAAAAATGGCACGTTCGAGGAGACTTACTAACTGTCGCCAATCGTATTTTGAGACTATACTTATGTTACTATCATACTATAATAAGAAATAATAATATAATAATCTGTACATCACTATAATAGAATATGAGACCCAGTGACAGTAGTGTAGCGAAACAGTAGTATAATGAGTAATAGAAGTGAAAAAATCACAAACACCCAGACTTTGAGAAAATCATATAAATACATTGTGATTTTCCGGAAATCGAATCCGGAGCCCCCGGATAAAAGGCCAGCGCCCTAAAAATTCTAAAGGGCTTGTAAAAAATATGATATAGATATATCCATCAATTCGGTGTTCTTTTTATATTCGACCTTCGTTCAAAGATAGAGGCTAACAAATATTCAAAATTACTCGTTTCTAGCGTGCAGTGATTACTCGAATGATGACCACACCACACCTACTGAAAACGTTCAAGAAAACTTTCTCAATATACACATTAAGTTTTTAAGTATTATAGATATATGGCCCAGGTAGATATTTCTTTATTTAATAATGTTATATTTAAGAAAATATGCTCGCATAACCCTTCTTCTGCCAAATTGAGACTGTGCTTTTCCTATCAAAGTTGCTGAAGAAAGTTTCAGGTTGCAAGCTGTTTATCGTATTGTTACTATTTTTATATTAGATTTGACACACAAAGAGTATCTTCTTAACTTTTCAGTTTGTGTGAAAATTAGTAGATTGTGTGGGTCATTTCTGATTACAGTACACTCTCAGTAATCCGCCGCTAGATTATCCGACAACTACTATAATCCGCCGTTATTTTTACTAGTTGAAAGCACAAAATCAAGCTCTATAATTCGCCGGTATTCGATTGTCAAATTCAGTAGTCCTCCGCGTATAAGTATACAACGCAGATGAGATAGGTTTATTTTGAAACTTTTGAAGAAAGTAATGTACCAGGAACGAAAGTGCTCAAAGAACGCATCACAATAATTATTATTATGCAGTGCTCCAATGCAACCGGGACACACAAAATGAAGCTTTTGGTCATATGGAAAGCCAGGAATCCTAAGCCATTCAAAAATATCTGCCTCACTGAACAACTGCTTGTGTCAAGTTAATAATTAGTTAATAAACTTAGTTTTGTATAATTAACTTGCTTAACTATATTATAATGTATACATGGAAAATTTGCTGGTTGCAATAACTTTTCATTATTATATTTTAAATTTTTGTAATCAAAATGTAACTGTTTGTTTCCTTAATAAATAATAATAAAAAAATAGTAAATTTAATACTTGATTTTGATTATAAATAAAACTGCAATTTGCTAGTGTAAATTTCTAAAAAAAAACAATTTTTACGAAATACCTGTTTTAATTTACACTATATTTTGTATGTATGCACTATAATCCGCCGCTTTCACTTGTTTGGTTTTTGGGATGGCGGATTACTGAGAGAGTACTGTATTATATTATATTATATAATACCTATACCTACATATGAGGATATTGTAGATGTAAATTTGTGGTTATAAAGCTAGTATTTATTAAATCGTTATCGATTTTCATCATTACACTTCTATCATAAAACAATCGTAAAACCTCAACAATGTCAAAGAATATTTTATATTTATTAAAATATCTTTATTCAATATAAACGTGTTCACAAACGGATTAATAACTATTGGCCCACGCCATTCTCAACTACATGACGTGATTGGAGAGAACATGTTAAAAATATCAGTGAAAATATTAAGAAAAATTCTACGCAGGTAACTATATAAAATATATCTGTGTACGAAAGGATACGGCAGATATGTTTTAAAATTTGAAATTAACCATAACGCACGTTATTATATTATGCGTAAATGGGAAAATATGAAATCAATGGTTATGATTCAGTGAATTTCAGAAGTTGCCAAAAATTCAATCTTCTTTTGCCACCAATGAAAAGTTATTGGTAATTATAAACATTTACCTTTCGTACACATACATATTATTCACGTGAATCATTGGCATGCTGAATAAATTGATGGGAAAACACACATAGATCATTATTTAAACTTGTGGGACTTCAAGGTAAATTTTATTTTCCGCATAATAAGCAAATTGTTGCAATTTACACAATGTTAATTATGAATAATGATTAGTCTATATCAGTGATAAGCAACTTTTCTTTTCACGAGGGCAAAATTAGATGCCTAAAACTTTATGGTGCTGCATTTGAGATTCCTAGAGAAATCACTCTTCTAACTTTTCATTTTTCTCATCTTCTAGTTAATAGGTAAATGCCAAGTAATTCTAAATGCACCAAGCTACAAAAAATGGTTGGATATAAAAAAATCACCTTTAATTAAGTAAAAACCATTTCCAAAAATTACTCTTGGGTAAATAAAATTATATTCTGGCTCTAAGGTCTTTCTTACCAACGAGGAATCTGTGTTTTTCTCACACTGTCATGGAGAATTTTACAACATAATTAAATTCATATACCCACAACAAAACCAAATCGACAATTTTACTCACTAATATTCATGATATTGCTATGTGATGATTACGAAAAATAGTGCTCTAACTTTTTTGCGATTTATTCAAAACTTGATTTTTGGAGAATGTGAGTTATGACTCTAGGCGACTCATTTATGTAAATAAATAGGTACGTACATATTAACCGTTTATATTATAAATCAATAAAATCATTGCCAGAAATTAAACCCGTGGGCCACATATGACATGATTGTCCATTACTGGTCTACACTGTAAAACTAGTACGACTGGGTGAATTTAAGTATGTGATACAGTAGTTATAAGAAAATTATACACTAAACGGTGTTTGTTCACAGTTTAATTCCACAAGGAAAAAATAATTAATAGTGGTTGTATAGCGACAATTGAGATGAATTATTTTAAAGGAGAATAACTGTGGCTATCAACGAGTCCTGTGAGGCACAAATATCATCAGCAAAATATGTGACATACGAATCGATTGCGAAAATATTATTTAATTATTTATGTACATGGTCACAGGTCGTCAGCGGTGTCGGTTAGTGCTTACTTAGTGAGAAATGCTGACGGCGAAAATAAGGTTGTTTATATACTTTCTAAGCATACAAATTTCACACGAACCTAATTACTACTAGCATATAAGAACTTTTACCTTAGTAATATTTATTATGTTAAAATTCATTTCTTACCGATAGGCATGGGATACTTAGTGTCAGCATTATTCAATCGTGGGAGGTTCAATAAATAGCCTATCTCGATTGAATGAATGTCACTCAGTTTTTACCTTGATTGGCTAACTGTCACTCAGTATCGTTGAGCCTCGGGATAAATATCTCACTCGTTTTTATATCTTATATTATTTTCTTTATTGCACCCAGTGTAAACTGTACATATCAATCAGTAAATAAGCTCGCCATCTCCTCAAGCAACTACACGTTTTCATACATCCCTCTTGGCATCATCATCATCATCATTCATCAACATCATCACCAACACGCACTCTTCATCCCTAAAGAACATATCGTAACTCGAATTTTTCATATTCACTAGGTTTCCAGAAGTTATTAACTTCTAGTAGATTATCTGTCGGAACATAGGGAAGGTATTTAAGTAAAAATTGACAATAATTTTACGTCGTCATACTTGTACATGTTTATATAAACATTTGTATAACATTAATACAAACTGTCTACTGAGGCTACTTGATAAAATTTCAATTTCAATTCTAATTGATTTAAGTTTTGTACTATTCCGTATGAAGTAATTCTTTTGCGACCCGAGATTCGCCTTTCGGCATCTTCATGCACTATGCGCACTCGCCAATCGCAAATAAATACTGACAATGAATACAGTTAGCTAATAAGTATTATTTATTAATTTAATACAATAAAATAAGATAAAAACTTTATTAGGTACCTACTAAGTAAAGGATCAAGTATAAAAATAAATTTCGAACCTAACCTAATTATAGGTTTTTTGTGACACTTCAAATATTCAAAATTTGTATTATTGAATTAAATTACTATATAAACAAGAATTACCTGTGTTTATTTGCCATTCGTGAGTGCGAATAGTGCTTGAAGATGCCGAAAGGAGAAACCAGGGTCCCAAAAATGACTTAAATGGAATAGTACAAAACTTAAATCCATTAGAAATTAGAATTTATATTTGTATTAAATTAAAACAATTTCGTATGTGGAGAAATTAACAGTAGATATATACATATTTTTTAATGGACAACTTTCGTTTGGAGGAGCACTGAAAGATTAAGTAAATAGTCACCTATAGTCTGGTATTCCTGCTGTGAAGACATAAGAAAGGCTATTAGCAGCTCCGAAGAACACTGGAAAGCAGAGCAAGGCGTAGTTGATGAGTTGGAAACGACCAAGCTCGCCGATCTCGTCAAGGATTGCGTCGAAATCCATGTCTCCTATTCACTAAAACAAAAATAAATCAAAATAATTTAAAATAAAACCACAGATGTTGCAATGCAAAGCACATTTTTTTTGCGGGCAGGTTTTGAATGTATTTTAAATAAGATTATATAAGTTTCTATGCAAAAATATATATTTACTCATTGAATCGATTATGATCTTAGTTTTCCAACCATGTCCGATTCTAATAGGATCATATTATGGGCCTCCACAGAGTAGAGGTTTGTATTAACAGATTTTGTTTTTTTACGAGAAATGGATGTCAGCCACTTGCTCAACCTATTAGGTCCATACCCTGACTCATACACAAATTAAAAAGCAATATGTGTACTTGCCAGACCCAGGATTCGAACCTGAGACCCACGGCGTGATAGTCCAACGCTTAAGCCGCGCGGCCACCGTGGGTGTGATCTTAGTTAGAATAAGTTAATAATAAAGATTAAGATACACTACAAATATAACAATAGTGTAAATATGCCATCATCGTTGGTGAGAGCGATTTATTTGCGTATTGAATTAGCTTCGATTACACTTCTCACCCACGATGGCCGCCCGGCTTAAGCATCGGCCTATAACTTCGTGGGTCCCAGTTTCGAATCATGGGCTGGCAAGAACACATATTGTTTTCTCAATTTGTGTATAAGTCAGAGTATGGACCTAATAGGTCGAGCAGGAGGCTGATATTCATTTCTCGTAAAAACAAAAATCTGTTAATACAAACCTCCACTCCGTAAAGGCCCATAATATGATCGTATTAGGATCGGATATGGTCAAAAAAAAAATCATCTATTAGAATAAAGAGAATCTAGAGATAAAATTAGAGTGATATCTGTGTTTTTTAAAGATTTCGATTTTATCCGCGTTTAGACTATTTCCATCATAAGTACGTAAGTAGACTTTTTTATTTTTTTGTCTGTGGCCAAGATTATAATACAAGGCGATTATATTATAAAACCCACCTTCTTAAAAAAAATATTTTTAATTGCCAATTAATGAAAACTTGACCATCTTATATTTTACAAAAATTATATAATTTGCCAAAACATCTGTCATACCTTTGTAGAAATATATTTTTAATTGACTGCCGACTAGACAGTCATGTCAACTCCTACTGGGCCAATAGTTTGGTACTAATATGCTTTACTTAATTTGGTACATTTCACACACATAACACAATATATTGTACAAAACACATACACACAATATCAAAATCATTGCCATTCTATCATGTGACTTGAAGTTTTTCGTATAAAGCCCAACAGGCCCTTTTGTATATTATGTATACATTCATTTCGGTTGGCTGGATTCGTCCCGTAGTCTTGTGGTCTAAGCGTCCGACTCTCATTATAATACAGTTTTCTCTATTAACACGGTTATTATAGTGCCTGCTGTCCTAATTCCGTGTGATATCTATTATACTAAGGTAAAATATTGAAGATCAAGAAAAATCAAATTCAAGTACTGTCCGACAACAAGATCTCGTCGATAACCGGAAGTCGCTGCAGTCGCATAATATAGAAAACTTCTCAGTGACGTACCTGTCGTAGCAGCAACGCGTGTATCGATAATGTATCGGCTCTGTCTTTAGATATAAACTCTTTTTCTTCTTCGCAGTAAATCAAAATTTTCTTTATTATAATTCTAACATCACTCCTGATCATTTTAGACATATTTTACTATAAAAAAACATCAACTTACGTAAATTGATAGATCCGTACACCACTGAAGCGTAAAGTGTGAAGGACTAGTCTGACTTTGACAACTGATGAATAATAGGAATGTATATTATTTATAAATAACACTGATAGTTAAAATATTTAATTTAAGAATTTTTTATAATTCAATTTGAAACGAGAAAGAGCGAATCAATATGTCAAGCAATCTAGGATCTGATTTTGACAGCTGAACAGTGGACCACTCGTTGCTTGTGCAAAAAGTTATGCTCAGGCTTTATTAATCTGAAGATGGCGCTGGTTGACCTAATGTCATTAGCTTACAATAATATATAAGTATATATCTAAAAATATGTTCTCCAAAATTTGGGCCCCCTAATAATTATCGGCTCTTCAGGCCCTAACTACGAGCCGACTCTGTTTAAAACATATAAGTATTTGTTAACAATATAAAAAGGTAAATTGATATCATTATGTATGTATACATTAGTAAGTAATGGTGAGTCTGAATCTAATGTAGATTAGAATTTAATTACGATTATCTTCAATGAGTGCATTGTATTGCAGTATGGCATTGAGAAACGCCAATCTTATCAGTTTTTGATTGAAAATAGCAGAAGATAACTAATTTATTACTATATTTTTATTTTTGACGCAGAATACGTTTTTGAAATCGGTTCCATATGTTGTGAGTTGGGGTGTTACGAAATTAGTGCGTAAGAAAACCGTGAATTGCGTCAACCTGTGAACTTTGCCGCCCGTAACGCACGTTCCTACACTAAAGTTATATCACTGGGACAACCACTCTGTTCAACCAAATCGCTTCGGATGTTGATATATTCCACCTACGTGAGGATGAGTATTATAGGTGGACAACTTTGCCGCCCGTCACGCACGTACCTACACTAAAGCTAATGGCACTGGGACAACCTGTTCTCTGGACTCTGTTCAATCAAATTGCTTTGGAATTTGATATATTCCACCTACGTGATGATGAGTATTATAGGTAGACGTTGTTTTATAAATTCTTAAAAGAGTGTCCAATTAGCTCATTCGGTGTGCTTTCATGCTTTATATATATTTTTTTTATAATTTATGGACCTTTTACTTTACTTTTCATACTGTTTTTGTGATACTGCATATATTTATTAATTTCTTCTTTACACTGTTTCTTTGTTTTGAAATATTGTCATGTTGCAAATGCAAAATGCAAATTTAAAACATTCACAAATTTATAATTTGTAATGTTAACGGTATGTAAAAAAAAAAATGAACTGGGCGCCAGGACAAGTAGACGAGAAAGTTTAATAACTTCCTATCTACTACTTACTAGTTTTAATTGATTTTACTCTTATAATGTTTTTTTATTGCATATTAAGAATTACTATGCCTCTTCATATAAAAATAAAAACTCTCTTCTCGTTGGAACTTAAACATATACACACGGTTAAATCATTATTTACGTGTGCCTATTTAAATTCTCACCAAGTATTAAATAATATATAACTATTAAACATATATTTTAAAAGTAGGTACCAGGGAACTCAGAAATAATGAGAAGTGAAATACACAACGGGTAAGGCGATAGCAGGTAACCGACTCGAGTAAGGAAGAATCTGGGTTAAACTTACACACGTGTTAAGAATACGTTTTACGTCGAATACTAAAAACTGCTCTCGGTTTATGCATTTACGCTCATTTAATGTTGGTGTATTACACACACTATTGCACGTGCATAATGCGTGCTTCATTTTCGTAGGACACTCACACATTCAAAAGTCTGCTTCACCATGCGGCGTATTGAATATTGCCTATCGGTATTCTATTTATTATCTGTTCTGTGGTAGGTACCCATAATTCACGAACGTTTATTTATTTTCTAATTTCATTCGATTGCGTGGCGCTTAGTGCCCTGGCGCCGAATCGTCCTAGACCCAGTTATATCTAACCTCCTATAATATAATATATTATTATGTAGTATTTTGAATGATCTTTGTATCAAATTTCTCACATCGCAGATCTGTACTCCTGTTGACCTTGTTAATTGCCAACCAAGGGCGGCTCTACCTTAAGGGTTCGTAGGGACCATCCCCACATCGTTATGTCAAAAATACATGTTCGATATTTTTATCAATGTCACAATATACATACGTATTTACATGATTAAATTAACTATTTAATTTATTTTATCATACTGGGGAGCGAATCAAATTACCCCATGGTGAGTAGAAACGCTCGCTGTACGTCGTTGTTCAAAACTGATTATGGTAAATCTATAATAATTATTAATATGTATTAATTAAGTTAATATTTTTAAACACGCTTTTTCGATGTGATTAAGTGACGACTCAGATAATCATATAGTTTATATATAAGTATCATTTGTATAATATGAGAAAGTAGGTAGGTATGTATGTATATTTAATAATAAATGGCTAAACCCCACCACCTAGAAAGTCGTAGAGCCGCCACTATTGCCAACAATTAAATGCATTCATATGTAACCGTAATTGGTATTTCATTTTTCAACCCCTAACTCGATGACGTAGGTATTACACGTTCAAACATACACCGACCGATTTCTTAAAGTAATTTTAGGCACGCCTACTTAAGTGTTATTTTTTGGGCGATATCTGTTTAACTACAATTTACATAATAAGTTGTTTACGTTGAAAGACTGATTCGTTTTTAATTCACACGACACTATAATTTAGTGGTAAAAAAATGAACGGAAACCATCCGAACACATACGTGTGCAAACATAATGATATCAATGTGGAAGTACGTGGTGCTCGTTTAAAATGGATACTATGTTTAATGAATGGCAGACATTTATAAATGGAAAATGAGAAATAACTTATCATATGGGTATCTATTACCTATGTAATTTATAAATCCGAGAGTGGTGTAGACCTTGTGACATCTCGAGATTCGAGAATTCTCGAAATTCCTCATGAAATCGAAATAAGTTTTTTGTCGAAAATTCTCGAGAAATCGACATTATTACGAAATTATCTCTTCTTGCCAACTTTCAATTTTTTTTATATATACCTACCAACCAAAAACCATTACAGACAAAGTTACGAAAATCGAGTCTTTTTTTAGGTCTTCCGGTCAAAAATTTTAGATAATGAGTTACGTTCGAATCAGTTTCTTTTTTAAATCGGGATGCGCTCGGCAGCTTAGCCTAGTAAGTGACAATTCCTCGATTTCTCGAGAATATCATCGACAATTTTTCAAGAAATGAGAATATTCGGAAAAATAATTTCTCAGGCATTTTCTGATTATTTCTTGATCACAACATCTAGAGTGGAGTATAGATAGAGCGACCGCCTCCAAAGCTGTGGATCACGGGATTGTTTTAGTGGCAGTTTTAGGTACGTGGATGTTCAAGGCACTGACAAGTTAAGAGCCCACCTCATGAAAATTTTGAGTAAATCGAATCAAATATTATATTTTCTTATATTTAGATTCAGGATATAATCTTACAAAAATACTTCTAACTTAAAAGAATTTTCGTTGTTTGTATTACTTATAATGAATTTCATGACAATTAATTCGTTAATTAAATTTAATGTTAGTTTATTTAGTCGGAAATATTAAATGATTTTTAATATGCTTGTTAATATTCTCATTTAAATTAACGTGACATTTGTTTATGAGATGAAATTATAGACGTGCGTAATATTATATAAAATTGAAATATACTTAACCATTTATTCATATTTTATTTAGAGAAGATTTTTATAAATAAAAAATAATTGAAATTATTATTATTAGATAGCTGCACCAATTTAACCTAAGTTTATAGTTTTTTCTCTTTGGAAACAAAATTATTACTGACGACTGTAATGATATCTAACGGTAGGTAACTATCACAACAAGAGTATAAAGATGTTAGTTTTGCTAATGTGGTATGCTAATACACTCAACCTAATTTAATATGCGTGTAGTTACATTTTGCGACAAGGGTTTGCAATCCCGACATCGTTCAATGGTCTCGAAATTCTGGCATTGACAATGCTAGAAACCCGGGATTTCGGAATTGGTTTTATTATTCATTTTTGTGAATTACATAAAATAACAAGAAATATGTTTTTCTCGATAAATATGTACAAGAAAGTCTGAAAATTATTAGCCAACTTTATAATATGTATATACCAGTGCCGAAGATTCCATACTAGGCAATTATTTAAAGCCTACCTTCTTAAGAAAAATAATTTTATTTGCCAATGACATCTGTCGTATATGTAAAAATGTATTATAAATAATACAGATTACAGAACAATCTGTCAAAGATTTTTAAAAAAATATGCCACAGCATGCCATTTGTCTTTAACGCATTTATCGGATTATTCATCCAGGAGTGGTAATGTTTTTGTTCTATGAACTTTACGTCACGTGTCCTCAGTTTGTCTATCGCATTGTATGCAATATGGTAGGCTCCGATCGCGAAGCCTAAAATATTTGCGAATAATATTATTATAATTAAAAAAAACAATTTCTATGGCATTTAATCCTATCTTATACATAAATTGTTTCTGAAAATAAAAAATAATTAATGGCTTTCGATGTCTATAAATGTTTAGGAAAATATGTGATTTAAGGTCATCGCTTAATTTTATGACATCGGTGAGCTTTATAAAATTTCATGTAATTAGTGTATCGTTATTATTAGTACCTATGCACCTATTCATTAGTAGTAATATGGTATTATCTTCTTATTTCGAGTAAAAGTATACAATATGATAAATGTTTTCTTTTTCTCAGATCTTGACAGCCTACCTCTTTCCAAAAGTCACCCTTCGCCACTGGTAGATACTTACATTAGCTTTCTCCGTTTTCTCATTATTAATGGACACAATAACACATATACATACGAGGGTGGGTCAATAAGTCCTTAGAAAAGCCGACAGGTGGCGCGACTAGTACTGTAAGCGGTTTGTTTTCATGCAGCGGCACTACCGATTCAGTATGCTGCGAAGTTTCAATCAGATTGGTCGGGTTGTTGTATTTTATTTTCGTACATTTAAAAAAAAATTGCTTGTTTACAAAAATGGAGAAAATTGAGTTTAGAGCTGTTATTAAACATTTTAATATAAAAGGGTTAACAGCAAAGGAAATAAAAAATGAGTTGGATTTAGTTCACGGCATATCTGCTCCTTCACTTGCAACTATTTATAACTGGTTAAATGAATTTAAACGTGGTCGTACATCAACAAAGGATGAACCACGCTCAGGACGTCCTGTAGAGGTGACTACACCAGAAATGATCAATAAAATCCACGATATGGTGTTATGGTGATGGTGGGTGCCGCGTTTGCTCACAGTCGACAATAAACGCAATAGGGTGATGGCCTCTAAAGCCCTGTTGTCGCTCATGCAACGCAATCCGGATGAATTTTTTCGTCGCTTTGTGACTGTAGATGAAACATGGATACACCACTATACTCCCGAGACGAAAGAACAGTCAAAGCAGTGGATTGCGAAAGGCGAACCATGTCCAAAGAAGGCGAAAACCGTAAAATCAGCTGGTAAGGTTATGGCTACTGTATTTTGGGATGCACGTGGAATTATTTTCGTTGACTATTTGGAAAAAGGAAAAACAATAACAGGGGATTATTATGCATTTTTATTGGACCAGCTAAAAAACGAAATTGAAGAAAAACGGCCTCATTTAAACAGGAAAAAAATCCTCTTTCATCAGGACAATGCCCGTGTTCACACATGTTTACGATCAATGGCTAAAATTGAAGAATTGAAGTTCGAATTGGTCGACCACCCACCGTATTCGCCAGATTTAGCCCCCAGTGACTTTTTCCTTTTCCCAAACTTAAAAAAATGGCTAAGTGGACAACGTTTTTTTTCAAATGAAGAAGTCATCGATCGGACAAATGCTTATTTTGAGGACCTTCCGAAAACTTATTTTTCTGACGGTTTAAAAAAAATTGAGAAACGTCTAACCAAGTGTATTGAGCTCCAAGGAGATTATGTTGAGAAATAAAAAAAAATACAAAAATAAAAACTACCTAATATATTCCAATAAAAGACAATAACGAAAATATTAACATTGACGTAAAAAAACTCACCGGTAGTAAATACTGATACCTAATAGGCTATACGATTTATATCAATTTTTTTATTATTACATTATTATTACATTACAAAGTTTTTTTTACATTACAACGTTTTTCTTAGCTCGTATTCTTATTTGTCCGGTGGTTGTTTGTCCGGTACAAATCTTGCAAACGATTTTTAACTAACTTTTAGAATATGTCAGAGCACGATGCCAATGCATTTTGTAATACTTTTAGCCATCTTTAAGTAGAATTGATTTCATTTTCAGTTAATTCTGTTTTGTATGACAAGTTATTTCGGAAGAAATCCGTAAAAAGTAAAACTATTATTGGTTGCTAAGTGGGTCCTAGCAACTAAATTATTAATATTAATATATACGTGCGTTACTATGGAAATCAATATGACATTTCAGTATTATTTCTATCAAGTACAAATTTTTTTGATCGTTTAAGCTAGTCAAGTCAAGTTTATATGATTCAACAGAAAATTTAAAAACGTTGTAAGTATATAAAAAGTTCTTTTTATCTTGTAATTATTATTAGATGATCACGGAATCAGAATTATAATATCTCGGTATTGCGATCCCTAATTGTTACGTAGTCCACACGGAAGAAATTATTTTTGTTTTGTGAGTAGGTAGCATCAAAAAAAGATTCGTTTCATGTCGCACTACTTACATGCTAGAAGTCAAGCTGAGGTAAATGTGCAAGTAAATAATATAATATAAGCACTTAAAATATGTGTTTTTAGATTTTCGCTAATTTTAGATTTTATTTTAGTACTGACCAGACAATTTTACGTTTGACTCACTCGAGTCGAAAGTAAATACAATTAAAAAAAATAATCACAAAAACACACAGGAAGCATAATGTCTATGCCAGTTGCTAAATGTGTGCTACCTGTGCTCATGTATGATTTTTAAATGTTGACAAGGTTCAAAGTTTCGCCATCTGAATAATGAGAATCGATGTGGCTCATGAATAATTAGGGGTACACTGGTACGACCGGTGTGATCACGAAATGATTACTTTAATCAGTCACGTGAATTTCGGCGACGAAAAAGACTCTTCCATACCCAACAACGTTTATACAATAAGTCTCACATGGCATAGGCCAATGACAATAATATGGATGAAGCATCTGGAAAAAAATGACACTCACTTTTTTGTCGGGTCTGCTGAATGGCATAATCTGTTCTAACGCCATTACAATAAAGGTGATATTGCTATAAATTCCCTATACTTTTTGTCGGGTCTGCCGAATGGTTCGGTTCGAACGAGTTCGCTCAAATGAACATTGACACTAGAAACATTGTTCTAACGCCATTACAATAACAATAAAGGTGATATTGCTATAATATGCGCGAAATTACTTGCTAGCTACTGTATTGAGTGCGTTGTCCATTAATAATGTCATTGGCATAGGTACACCTGATGGTGTTGGATTGAAGCTAATGGAACGGAATTGTGCTTGGCATATGCTTTGATACTGGAACTTGATAGTGTGAAGGAAATGGGTAGTATAAATGAAAAGTATATTTGAGTTGCCTAGAGTCATTACTCACATAGGTATTTCAAAAATCTAGCTTTGAGTTAATCGCAAAAAACCACCAGGAGCACTGTTTGTGTTATTATTACATATACCTATCGACTGTGTTTAGGAAAAAGCACGTAACCCTCGATTTTCCGAAAAGTGCTTATATTAGATATTAACAATGTATACAACTAAATATACGTTATATAAAAAGGAAGCAAGCCGCAAATGCCGAATTATTATCTAAATTCAGGTTTTAATTGAGGTTTTATTATGTTTTAATTTAAGGAAAAAATGCATTTACCCTCAATTTTAATGATTTTTCTGTAATAACTTCTTTAATTATTATTAGATCGAAAATATATTACACCAAATCATCAATCATCATGCACCCAATGTCTGTGCCTATTTAAAAAAAAATATTAAACCAAAATCATTCAAAAAACGTTTTTTGCCTCTCCTGTAAAATTTGTTCTGTGAGGGTTACGCCCTTTTTCATAAACACGGTCGATATGAAATGAAATGATTATTATTAATTATATGAAAAGTATTGAGCTCCCTCGAGTGAGTGGGTCGATTTACATTTTTTTTTTTTAAATATATATATATATCACTCCTAAGGCTGCAATATGTGTGGCTGTATCTGCAATACACAGCACACTATGAGAAATAGTACTCCCTGATTGGTTAGAAAGGTCATCGTGACAGAACTCACATTATTCATTGAAAAATATGAGTTATGACAGCAACAGTCAACTTTGCCAACGATTTTCAGATGGTTTAACGTGACTTTTCATACCCTACTATTTTTTTTTATAGATTAATGCACTTGGTATATTTAACTAAAAAATGACAAAATTGCAAATTGGAGTTATGACTCTAGGCGACTCATTTTTTGTCTATTTATTAAATGTATGCCCTAAATCTATCACTGAGTATATACCGATAGAGAAGAATATAATCAGCATGACAATTTCTTCACCCAGCAGTGGATTGATCCAGGCTGATAATAATGACGATAATGAGATAGGATCAAACAGAATCCAAGTTTTTTAAAAGTGTAATGCAGTCAGTTTTATTGGTATTATTAGAGTTTGCATTATCACAAGTAGGTATTATTTGTAGGTAGAATATTAGGTATCTGTATTTGACTATACCCAGAGGCGCGTTTTCGTAACGCAACCGATTCGTGAGACAATTTAAAAGGGCGCCTCCGAAGAGTTAAAACTTACCATTTAGTTATTAAATAAAATTATATTGAAATTTTAAAAAAGATGCGTATTTCTCACAAATAGACTGGAAAATAGGTATTGCCCAAAGCATAACAAAATCCCTGCATACAAGTTGGGGCTCTAATAGCTCTAGATTTGAAATGAAAATAGGTTAATTATGTATGTTACGAGCAGTGTATGGAACAAAATTGTATCTTTGATATCGATTTCTTTTCATTTAACTTGTAGGTATTTAGGTATGTATATACGAATCCACCTATAAATAAGAAACAAATAAATATTAAAAATTGTTTGGATGCATGGATTTATTTGGAAAATTAAAATTAGATTGTTTATTTTTTATCGGAGAGGGTCTCAAAATCAGTCTCTCAGGGCATCTACGTCACTAAACGCGCCACTGACTATACCCACCTATTAATTTTAGTGGAACTTGCAGATGCATTGGAAACAGTACTGAATAATATATAACGCGATATACGATCCTTATTGCATTGCAGGTAGAGTTTCACTATTCACCGACGATAATTTATATTCATCTGTTTGCGAAAAAAATAAAGATGTATGAGCATACTATTATGTCTATGAGCAGGAATTTTACGACAAACCAAAAATAGCAACGATGCTATTTTACATTATATAAAATAAATTAAATACTTCGCAAAGTAAAAACTTACTAAGCTAAGTATTATATGGAAAACAATAAATTGACAATAATCGTATAAGGATCCTCTTTTATTTTGACTCTCAAATTATGTGTAAATTCAATACTTTAGATTAGAGTAGTGTGATTATTTTTCTCCCAAAAATTTCTCTCCAAATAGATTCTAGATTCAAGGTTGGGAAATTACTTTCGCTTCTTCAAAAGAAATCTCAATGCTGTCAGCCTTTTCCGCCCGGATTTTCTTTCCGTCTAGAACCGAAGTGTAATCCTTCTTTCACACTATACGGGTTTGTTTGTTTGGTTTAAATTTCAGTAGATCTGATATTTTTTGTCAATATACTGAATTTTTGATTCTTTTTTTTCGAAATTCAAGAAATCTACTGATATTTTGTGTTTGTATATTTGTAAGCTAACTGACAATCATTTTAAGGTACTGTTCGGTTATACGGAATACAGCGGAAAACACATTTTGAAAATAGCCGATAAACTGGATTATTTGTTAGGTTAACCTAACCAAACCTAACCTAACCTAACCCAACCTAACCTAAACTAACCCAAACTAACAAATAATCCAGTATATCGGGTATTTTCAAAATGCGTTTTCCGCTGTATTCCGTATAACCGAATAGTACCCATTTTAACTCTACTCAAGAGTGCCATTTTACCCACTGATATCATCATTATTTACAATAAAATATTGTTATTTATTAGGTATTGTTTTAAATATAACAATATAGGTACTAATCTATGACAATATCAAGAAATAAAATTTAACGAAGTTGAACAATAATTATAACAAGAGGTATTATTCAATGGTTTATTAACAAAGGGCTCATGTCGACTGAATAGTTTTATTATTATTATTTTTTATATTTATAATTATTATACGAGCATATTATGAAGTGCATGATAGTCGTTATCTGCACAATGTGAGTTCTCTCCATATTTTAAAATCATATCTAATATGTTGCATTTTCCAAAATCTACTGATATTTTAAATGTTGACTTGGCAACACTGCACAGCACAACACTCAACCATAAACTAAGCCGTGACGGAAAAAGCCGTGTATAAACCGTATAGTCAGAAAAGAGAGCCGATTCGGATTTTGGCAGTTCGATTTTCTGCCGTTACTGCCAAAACCGTATAGTGTGAAAGGAGGGTTTAAAGGTTTATTTTTTATCATTTTACGTCAAACTGTTAAAAACATGAGATAAATTAAGAACGCCGTGGCGCACAATTTGAATACCACTGACTTACAAAGAATGTATTATTGTTTGCTCTCGGCTATCTTGAACGGATAGATGCAATCAATGAAATTCTGCTGAATACACTCACTGGCGTAAAGAGTAGTCAGAAGCTGTCAACGCCGAAGCCAGAAAATATAATTTCCGATATATCCCTGTGTTGCCTCTAAGTAGCGTATTACTTGCGTACCCACACGAGACGTCACTGTGTAGGTATTGGGGATTGCAATCATTGGCGGCTCTTTGCTAGATAATATGGGAGGTCAGTTTTAAATAATTTTATATTATTTTAATTTGCCTTTTCGTTGTACACTTAAAAGACGTATAGCAAACTGGCTTTTTAAACATTATAAAAGAAGTGCTATAAATTGTTAGATAGTTAGATAGAAAAGATAGGTACCTACTTACTCTTCAAAAAAATGTATATTTTCACATCAAACAATCAAAAATATTTAATAAAAACTCCGTAGCTTTTTAGCTTCATTTTTCATTAAACTGTCACTATCAGAAAAAGTGTTGTGTACTGTTATGAAATGGCGGGATCATTTATATATAAACACTTTTTATATTTCCACTGATTTTATTAGAAGGTTACTTTTATGATTGATACCTATAGCAGATTACATTTTAAAGGGTAACATTTATACAATGGTTTAACTGTTTAACACAATGAATGCAGTCGATGCGTTTTAGTCAAAGGTTGTATTTAAACTAAACTAAAAAGCTATTTTTGGTAGAGTACTATAATATTACAAAACAAACAATGACATTGCATATGAAACTTTCAGACAACAATAGGAAGTTTGAAATAATAAAAATATAAAAAGGTTAACCAGATAAAAATAATACGGTTGAAACAATTGGTAGGTAAAACAAAACATGCTCAATGAAATCGCATGTTTGGTAGGTAAAACAAAACATGCTCGATGAAATCGCGAGGCAATAATAATTAATAACAGAACAACGTTTTATACCTGTTTCCTTTAACACACTGAAAAATGTATTGTTATCTCTTTCTCGGACAATGACGAAAATCTTGCCTATGCTGCGTAAAAACAAATTAAAAAAAAGACTAGCAAAATGTGTGCTTTCTCCGTTTCACATATGGAAAATGAGAGAAAAAGAGAAATATTAGAAATATTTTATCCCGGCGTATTCCAAAATGACCCAAAGTATAGCGACCAAGCGGATTCTGTTTGTTTGAATTTTATACACACAGTTCGTCCGTCCGTGTGCGTCTCGCCTTGACGTGTTAGCTGATAATTATTATAATACATTGTACCTACATCTTAGATTATAACCTACATAGATTGTAAGATGTTTATTTTTGGAGGGTCATTGACCAAATGACCTAATAGACCAGCCGCTATTGATTGCAATACCGGTATTTAAAAATCGGTATTCCGGGTATTCCAGTATTTTTAGATACCGAAATACCGGCTTTAAAAATAAGACACTATCTACCGATATATTCGGTATTAAAAGCGGATAGAAAATGTATTAATTAACATGAAAGGATTAAGAGGACTTTATTTTTTTTGTCGGCTTATGTCGTTCGGTCGTATAATCATCCCTAATAGTGAATATTTTATTATTGAATAATAATTATACACTATAATGGACTTGTCTGTGCCTAATGTTTTGATCTTTATCTATTAAAGAGTAGCTTATACAATAATGAAGAAATATAATTTTGTTGAATCAGTGAGCAACATTGTATTTGGTTTTACTTCTTATAGTCTTATTTTCAATCAACTAATAAAACATTAGGTGGAATTACCAGTGGGGCACATACACTTCTAAGAACAACTTCATTATAAATATATTTGAAGATCATTCGAAGAAGAAAGTATCAATAGTAATAAACTACTAGGTATTTGTAAACAACATTTACATATTTTTAAAGATTTACAATGTAATAATTTAATATGTACCTATTTAGATATTTTTGCTATAAAGTATTAATATTTTAAAGATATTTGTATAAGTATCTATATTAAATTTATTGGTAGATACTTCTATTTTTTCACATATTTCAAGAAAACCGGTATTCAATAGGAAATACCGAACTACCGGTATTGGTATTTTCATTCGGTATTGCAATTCCTACTGTGTATGTAGGTAAGTTACACCCCTGCAATTAATGAAAGGCTGTTATGTCTAATAATTTATTATCAGCACATGGTAGATTACAATACAAACTTGAGGGCCCGCTCCAGGGTGTGTTGGCTTTGTTTACGATATAGGTAGGTATATTATAGTGAAAGTGATTAATGTTCCGTAATGTATGTACTTTGTTAATTTTATTAAATTTCGAATTGATACTTTTTTAATAAGCTTGTGAATTTGTCAATTATTCTGACACATGAAATATATACTGACATTATATTTAACTTTTTTTATTTTATAATGCTAAAAACGTCTGAATACGTGTGAAATATTTATAAGTCTGCATTTTTTTTTCACTGACAAAAAGTTGTACTATCCATAAATACTGCTTTTTGTAAGAATTGCAATCCTTAAAATATATAGATAGGTACCTACATCAAATAAAATAATTACAATAGCTTATTTTTGACCGTTCATTGATCCTAATTATAATGAACTAATCCGTAACCACCAATGACGCAAATACTTCATTCTTGCAGCACGAAAATATTTGGATGGATGTTTATAATTACTTATATTATTTCAAATTCTATGGATAAGTCAATTCAAGTTGATTCTGTGTACACAGATATTTCCAAGGCATTTGATCGTGTTGATCACGATATTTTATTACAAAAGCTTTGTACATTTGGCGCGTCATATAGTATAATATGTTTTTTTGCTTCTTATTTGAAAAATCGCCGTCAATTTGTTGATTACCATGGGAATGAATCGCGGATTTTTATAACAAACTCTGGTGTTCCTCAAGGTTCAAATCTTGGCCCAATTTTGTTTTTAATATTTTTTGATGATATTGTCAAAGTTATAACCAATTCTTCTTGTTTGCTATTCGCAGATGATCTTAAACTTTTTCGAACTATTGAAACCCCATTATGCTGTGCGATGTTGCAGTCTGACCTAGATGCTATCTCGCAATGGTCTATCTTAAATAAACTTGAATTCGCTACCTCCAAATGTAATATTATTTCATTCAATCGTTCAAGGCACACCTTATTGTTCCCATACACATTGTCTGGTATAATATTGAGTAGGGTAACGGAGATAAAAGATTTGGGAGTATTGTATCAGTGGCGAAGACTCCATACTAGGCGATTATTTAAAGCCTACCTTCTTAAGAAAAATATTTTTTAATTGCATATTGACATATTTATATACTTAATCACTTCATTATTTTATGTTATATAAAAATAATTTATTTTGCCAACGAGATCGCAAATGTAGGAATGTATTACAGTATTACACAGTTTACAAAACAACTGCAAAGGTATTAAAAAACCACAGCGCGCCGCGCCGTAAATTAAATAATAAATGCCGCGACTTCTCGACGTAAATAAATTTCCGATTATGTTTGGAATAATTCTGAATTTTTTTTGTATGGACTTTACGTCTCGTAACCTCAGCAAGTCTGCTGATTTGTACGAAATGAGGCAAGCTCCTTTCGCAGAGCCTAAAACATTCGCGCATAATATTGTTGTCACGACTGCGCACTTTGTCCAAAATCATTAATAATTAGATAATTAAAAAAATAATTTCAACGGCGTTTAATCGAATATTAATAAATAAGTAAGTACAGATTGTTTTTAAAAATAAAAATAAACTTTATCTAATGATTTTTGATGGGTATACATGTTTTGAAAAATACGTAATTTAAACACATCGCTCATTTTTATGTCGTCAATGAGTTTTTGAAGTTTCATTGAATTAGTGTGTCGTTATCATTTATTAGTGTGTGCCTATTCATTAGTAGTAAATATCGTACTATTCTCGTAAGTATATCTGACAAGTGTGCTCTTTTTATCATATCTCCACAGCCTACCTCTTTCCAAAAGTCACCCTTCGCCACTGTATTGTATGATACAAAGTTCACTTTCAATCAGCATATTCTTAACATCAGTACTAGATCTAGCAAAATGCTTGGTTTTGTTATGAGGGTTTCAAAATCATTCGAAAACGTCCGAGTGCTACGTACATTATACGTATCATTTGTGTTGAGTATTCTTGAATATGCCAGCATTATTTGGAGTCCTAATAGGTTCATGCACACAATTAAGCTGGATCGAGTCCACAATAGATTTCTTAGATTTCTCTACTTAAGAACATACGGGTTCTTTCCTTATGATAATGACAATAAAATGAATTTCCCGACTCGTTTTCTTCTGGGTATGCTATCAATGCAATCCCTGTCTACCCGAAGAGTGATTGTTCTTTTAAAGCATTTCTTTTTACTTCTTCGTGGGTTCATTTACAATCCGCATATACTGGCAAATATTAATTTTCATGTTCCCACCAATATCACTCGCAGCTCCACGGTCTTCAAGATACCTCGTCGCAGGACAGATGTTATGTTTCATGATGCTGTGTATCGTGCAATTAGCTTATTTGATGGCACCATAAAGGTTGATTTGTTTTTTATTAATTATATAATGTTTGTAGACGTTTTAAATAGGATAAATTTATAATTGTATATATTATCATATTTCTTTAATATTTACACATGCTGTCTTTTCCACTTTCTTGTCATATTAGTTGTTATTTGTAATTAAGATATTTTTATATATTTGTATGTATTATGTATTATGGCGCATTGGCCAAAAGCTGTAATGCCGTAATACTCTTTTTTATAAATAAATAAATAAAATAAATAAATAAATAAATAAATAATATATGGTTGATAATGATAACTTTTGAACATACTAAACATACATATAGTTTTGCCAACTAAAATATGCGTACTAGGTACGCAGAACTTACACAGGTTACAAAATAAATATTACTAGGTACTTACTCTAATTTTGAAAATTCGAAAGAAATGGATATGATACAAAAAAATCGAGTACAGTTTTAATAGACACGAGAAAAAGGAAAATTATTGATTGGTGGTTCGAAAGATCTAAAAAGTCCTTATATTTGAATCTAAATTTTCTATTGGCCACTTGGAAGGCCTAAAATACTCCTGAGTCTTTTCTTGTCAGATCCAGATTTTAAATAGATATCTAGCTTGCAAAATACGCATCTGGCGTATGGCGTTGAATCTATCGATTCCGCACATCACACCACAAACACCTTACAGAAAAGCTAGAATATTACACAGAAGTGTTTGAAAATCTAATGCTGGCCTTTTATTCATTGGCCTTATAATATATTCCAAATAAATAAAATGGAACATACAGCGCTCGAAATGAAAAAAATTATGAATCGGAGCGCTAAATAATATTCCGAAAATATTAACACATTTATCTAATTATACGTATATTTTATAAAAATAAGTGTTTAGTTAAATGGCCTATTTAACTCAAATGGTTAAATTATTTTTTCCACGAGACGGAGCGATAATTTTGGGGATTTCATGTACCGGTAATTTCATCCATTTCGAGCCCTGGTAACATACGATATTGAATTTAAGTGATGACAAAATTTCGTACCTGAATTTTTTTTTTGGTTGTGTGTTGTATATTATGATAAAAAAATAATTCTCCTTTAATATTTATTTTGTTCTCACAAAAAATTGACATTTTTTTAATTACAAGAAAACCAAGTGTTGTTTTCTGCCAACTAACTACCTAGCATGTTTTCTGACCCTGTCTGGCATATTTTGTCAATGGCAGTTGGCACTTGACGAAAAGAAGAAATTTCCTGTTTTCAACTAAAAAATAAAAAAGGACTTGTAAAAATAAAAAAAGAATAGTACGTAGTATTCCTTGCGAAAATACTTAATTTTTTAGTCAGTTTACTAACGAAAGATAAGAAAAGGAACACTATTGAAGTAATTAAATATTATTTTATTTATTCATCTGCTCACGCAGATAACTGTCCCAGTAAAATGATGATTCTTTTCATCCAACAATAATTATTTGAACATACCTACATAATTTTGAAAAACACTTGAGAAAATATATTATAACCAATAGAAAAAATCTTTTTGAAAGAAGTAAGCCACCCGGCAGGAATCGAAACTACATCTCTTGAGTTTACGGTGAGCGCATTATCCTATATGCTGATTTAGAAGAGCGCTAATAGTTAAAATTTGTCGTAATTATTATGTCACCTCGTAGCATAGAGGATAATGCGCGGTAAACCCAAGAGATGCAGGTTCGATTCCTGCCGGGTGGCTTACTTTTTTCATAAATGTTATACGTTCTTCGTACATTCTTAAATCTTGTGAATTATTCATTGAATAAAAGAAATAGTTATTTAAATAATTATTTGATTTGGTAGTACATATACAATTAAAAGAATGTGAACCTACTATTTTTTATCATTCAGAAAAGTACCTATGTTGGCAGTGTTTGAAGCGTAAGCAGTTTAATTTCATATTGACGTGTGGATATAAATTATATACCTATTTGAAGTATCTATCTAGCACAAAACTACTGGCAGTAAGTAAGCAAAGATGACACGCAATTTTTCGCTTATTAAGATAGGTACCCAAGTAAAAAGTAAATACTCAGAAGTGGCCCCAGCCAGTGGCGGTATTCCATGAAGCAGATGAGGCCTTTGTTTATAACAAAAAGCACAAAAATCTTGAAATGATTCATATATTTCACAATCTGAGTAACCAATAAAATGCATACACAATAATTAATGTACATTATAAAAGACTACTGTCAACATTCTAACTGCTTTGATGAACTCAACTCAGATCATAAACCGGTCCTAATGTTTCTCGGGGATGCATTGGACCCTCTAGTTACGTCATCAGATTCCCAAAGATATAAAGTATCCTGGGAAGACTTTGCTATTCATCTGGAGGAACACCACACGTTTCCATTAGATCTCTCTTCAACACCTAAGATAGATTCCGCAATAAGGGACCTGACAGCCTCTATAAACGAGGCGGTCAAGTCTGCTTCCACTTTGATCAGTCAGACTGATACCCACAGATTGGATATGCCAAAATCCACCAGACTCAAAATCACGGCGAGAAACCGCGCCAGGAAAATCTCCCAAATCTTGGGGGACCAGCCCTCCTTCCGCAAGTATAAGAAACTAAAGAAGGAGGTTTGTAAACTAAACCCCATACACGCTAGTGAGACCTGGAACTCCAAACTAACAGAGTTACTTAAGGGCAGTGACCCCTTCTGGAAACTCTCTAAAGCCCTGATGATAAAGAAATGTCCTATCACTCCTCTGAAAGCCCATAATAAAATGGTCTTCACGACTGAGGAGAAACTCGAGGTATTTGCGGACAGCCTCCAAAATCAATTTAGACCCAACGAGATAGACACTTCTAAATGGTCCACCAGACGACACCTAAAATCAATTGAAGATAGGGCCAGCGCAATAATACATGATAGAATAGTTCCTCCACCATCTCCGATTACACCAACCTCCACTAAGGAAGTTGAATACCTAATCTCACGACTTAAAAATCGTTCAGCGCCAGGCAATGACGGAGTGAGCAACCTCTCCCTCAAAAATTTACCAGAGAAAGGCATCCTAGCCTTAACAGGGATCTTCAATGCCTGTCTAGAGCTGCAATACTTTCCAGATTACTGGAAACTTGCGGACATCATCCTTCTGCCAAAACCGGGCAAGGATCACACACTCCCCGAGAGTCACCGACCGATCAGTCTCCTCCCTACGATGAGCAAACTCTTAGAAAGACTTATAAATGCCAGACTTCAAATCATTATCCATGAGAAGAAACTCATACCAGACGTACAGCACGGGTTCAGAACCGGTCACGCCACGAACCACCAACTGCTGCGTGTAACAGAATACATAACAGACGGTTTCAATCACCATAAATATACAGTTGGCCTGTTCTTAGACATTGCTAAAGCTTTCGATAAAGTTTGGATCGAAGGACTCATAGTTAAACTCTCTGAGGCCGAAATCGAACAGCCAATCATTAAAATCTTACACTCCTTCATCACCGACAGACACTTCGCAGTCAAACTGTTCGGAGAAAGATCCTCAATCAGACCCGCAAGCGCAGGAGTCCCTCAAGGCTCCGTACTAGCTCCGTCTCTGTATAACCTATATACAAGAGACATTTCAATCCCCTTAGATACCCCTTCAGATTCGTGCATAATAGCACAATATGCAGACGATACAGCGATCCTCTCTCGATCGATGAATCAAGACAGAGCTACAGAATTAGTCCAAAGGTCGGCCGACCAGGTTTCCGCCTGGTGCGACAAATGGCGCATAAAAATAAACGCAGACAAGAGTAACGCCATTTGCTTCAAGCGCAACTTTAAAAAGCGACCTAGCAAACGCAAGCGCAAATTTCCACACCTGGTAATGCATAAGACTAAAATCCCTTGGACCAATACGGTCAAATATCTTGGTCTAACGCTAGACACCGCACTCAACTTCTCTAAATACATTAGCGATAAAAGACGCCAAGCCGCCATAGTCTTAGCCCAGCTCAAACCCATGATAGGACACAGGAGCAAGCTTGCCCATCGCAGCAAGCTGCTATTATACACAGCTATCGTTCGCCCCATTATGACCTACGCATGCCCCGTCTGGGCATTTGCCGGCCTAAAGTTTATCAACAGACTACAAATCATACAGAACAAAACTCTCAGAGCAATCACAAATGCTCCCTGGTTCGTCAGGAACACCACACTCCACAGCGATCTTAACTTGGAAACCCTCCAAACCCACATCCTCAAGCTCACGAAGCAATTCTACAGCTCCATCAACAACCATCCCAACACGACAATCAAAGACTTACTACAATATGACATACACGCTCACTACCAATTTGACCGGCCAAGGAGGGTACTACTTCTGATGCCCCCCTCCCCCAACTAACACACTGTTTTACGTTACTTTTCTTTCTTGTATCTTTTCTTATCATTACAGATCCCTAGCTACCCCAGCCACGCTGCCAAGCAATCCCCCAAGATGACCAGATGACCCAATAACTTTCTTTCCCTACAGATTAAAACCACAGCGGAGGGGTTTTTGGCCGGAGGTGGGCTTGCTCACCCCCGGAGTTTTTCCCCCCTCTGCGGCTCAAATTTTGATGAGCAAACGGGCTAAGATCCGAACGTAACACACGATAAAGATGCGATTGTGGATGCCGATTTTTTCTTTTTTGGCCTTCTCTCAGTCTTCCTGGGAGCACTCGACTGGATTGGAAGAAGCTGACCCCAAAACGGGATTCGGATTGGACCAACGCTTGACCCCACGGACTGAACGCTGGACTCCGCAGACCCGGACTGAAGCGAGGTGTGGGGTGGGAAGTCGACGTGGGCCTGTAACGACGGCGGTCCTTGTTGTTATGTTTGCTCACAAGAAACACTTTTTTATACTTACTAGAGATCCTTTCTCCTAGACCTAAAACCTAGCCTCGGTCGGTCGCGAAACCGCCGAGACCGGGTCCTTTTCACCCTCAATCATGCTTCACTCCCGATAGGCACTTCATATAAAGGGGATAGGCGCTAAAAACCGTCTAGGTGGCCCAAATATATAAGCACATACCCTAAGTAAGTAAGTAAGTCTAACTGCTTTATTATTAACTCTCAGCCTCAGTGGCCGGTTATCGTAAGGCTAAAAATTTCATAAGAAGGATCCACGCACCTAAGGTTGTGATTTCTCGAATTCAAGAATATTTTTTTCTCGAAAATTCAAGATTGGTTTATTGATTTCTCGAGATATATCTTTATTTCTTTTCTGAACTTATCCGGCCCAAATTTTCTGCCGCCCAATCCGTCTGAGGTCAGTCGGGACCATTTTTTGTCTTTGTTACCAAAAAAAATACTGCTTAATTTTAAGTTATTCCGAATCAGATCAAAGTCACAATTTTCCGAATTTAGTGACATGAAAATTTTGAATTTTTTTACTCGAGAATTCAAGATTAATTTATTGATTTCTCGAGATATATCTTTATTTCTTTTCTTAATACATCCAGCCTAAATTTTCTGCCGTCGAATTCGTTTGAGATTACTCGAGTCAGTGAAGTTGAGACCATTTTTTGTCTTTTGTTGCAAAAAAAAGCATTCTCGTTTCAAAGTCCCTTTGTTAATTAATTTACTATTTTTTTCGTATTTACAATTTTCGATGGGTTCCAAAGGATTTTTTAAGAAAAGAAAAATTTTCAAAAAAAAGCGTTTTTTTTCGACTGCGTAAAAGTGAACTGCGTAAATTGAGGGATGAGTGTAGATTATTTTGTAAATTAAGGAAAACAAAGAAATTTATTAATTAATTGATTTACGGGTTTACCCTTTAAAATGTATACATACCTACATTATGATATAGGTACATATTATATTTACATGTATATAGTAAATATTTAAAATTATTGAAAACTATTTATTAATTTGAATGACTGGGTTGTGTCTGCTTTTTCTTGGAAAGCATTTCAATATTTGGTTGCAGTGTAGAGGTAGGAGAATGAAGATTCACAGCAATTATATGGTTGAAAAACAAGAAATCATTTTACGAGCATGTTGCCGAAGGCGTGGGTATTCGACGATATTTTTAATTATTTCAATTGGATCTATCTTAACATCAAAGAATGACTTAATAATTACAAGATAAAAAGAACTTTTTATAAACATCGTTTTTAAATTTTCTGTTGAATCATATAAACTTGACTTAACTAGCTTAAACGATCAAAAAAAATTGTACTTGATAGAAATACTGAACAATGAAATTAATGCCATTTCATATTGTTTTCCGTAGTAACGCAAGACTATATATTATTTAATAATTTGGTTGCTAGGACCCCCTAGCAACCAATAATGGTTACATACAAAACAATTAACTAAAAATGAATTCAATTCTACTTAAAGATGGCTAAAAGTATTTAAAAAAATGCATTGGCATCGTGTTCTGACATGTTCTAAAAGTTTCAAATGTCTAGCTAGTCGGGAAGTAAGAATAAAAATCGATTGCAAGATTTGTACCGGACAAATAAGAATACGACCTAAGAAAAACGTTGTAAAAATATCATTTACTGAGAGCTCAATCAATTCCATCTGTAGCTCTTTAGGTGCTTTGATGACACCAACTAGGTGAGTGCTAATTATCTTCTAGTCCTCTATCGGCTAATAGAGTCTCAAAATCGGTAAACCTTTCATTGTATTCTACAGTTAATACGTCACTAATAACAGCGTTTTCTTCAAACGACTCGAATATGCAATTATTCTTCTCGTCAATGATCTTCGTTAACTGGGGGAAATGTTCATCCGAAATTTGTCTTTGAAGATTTTTTGGATTCAGTGAATGGAAGAAAATTTGGATTCAGTCAAAAGGCCGCAGGTTCGTCACCCCTGCTCTATATTATCGACTTGGATGTCATGTAAGTGAAAATACTAGAGTAGGTACGTATCCAGGGTTCGAAATGGACCGGAACGCACCGGAGCGCCGTTCCGGTTCATAAAATGTCCTCAAAATTATTGCTCCGTCTTCTGAAAATATTAATTTGACAGTCTGAGCGAGATATGTCATTATAATAAAAAAATCTAACACTAATAGATGTCAATGTTAATATTTTCGTAAAATTATCGAGCGCTCCGGTTCGTAACATTTTCCATTTCGAGCGCTGTACGTATCGTTTTAAACCAACCTAATCATAATTGTATATATTTTTGTAGGTAAGTACCTAATATCAACAAAATTGAATAGATATCACATGGTTATATATTTTGTCATCATTTGGTATTAAACGAGAGATCGCAGGAAATAAACATGAATTATTGGTTTATTGTATACCTAGTTTTATTACAAGGGGGGTTACTAGGGTCCGGACTAGGGATTGCAATACCGGTACCTATTTAATTATTCGATACCGAAATACCGGTTTTAAAAATCCAAAATACAGATATTTTCGTTATTAATAAAGCAAACACGTTTATGTTTTTTGAAAATGAATTTAATGTAATTTTTCATTACTAGGTAGATACTACTAATATATATTATATATTCAATTTAGTGTATAAGAATAATGCTACCAAAACGCAAATATCGCACCATCGCAACTAAACTGCCACAATCCAAAATAGTCAAACAGAGAAAATCAGCTTTGAAGTTTTAACCTTTTGCATTTTTGTACTGTGTTTTTGAAACATGTTTAGATATTGAATGAAGTTTTGACTAGAATTTGATGACTTAGAGATATGAAATTTTCGGTACATATACTATGTTCTATATACTAACGTAGTAATTAACTCAAAACACGTAAATTTGGACTTGTGGCGGTTTAGTTGCGAGGGTGCGATATATTGACTGAAACCAGCAAAAATTAAACAAGTACTTAATAATAAAGCGAAATAAAAGGCCAAGACCAAGATATACCAAAGAATAAGGAGGCAGACAATAGAGATCGATAAGCAGATGAAATTACAATGGGCTTGACAGATCGCTCGGCGTACGGACAGCCGCTGGACTAAAAATGCCACCATATAGTGTCAATCCAGTGTTGCTATACATATAGTGTCAATCCAATTATAGTATTTGTACTATAGTTTTGATCCGCGTACTATGTACGATATAAAACAGGTATAGTACGTCCAAAATACTATAATTTTTAATATCGGAAAAAATATCTAAAAAATACTAAAATTTAGATATTTCCGTTCTATAAATTTGTGCAAAGCAGGTACCTACTATAATTTCGCAATATAAGAAGATTTGGAGAACTTAGAAAAAAAATCTTGAAAAACGTAAAAAAATTTCTTGACTTTGGTTTAAAACGAAATTTCTTGAATTCGTCGGTAAGCAATTTTAGTCGGAAGAGGTAAGTACCTAAATAAAAAGGGGCGTCGGAGTTTCTCAAATTCTCCGTTATTTTTTTCTGAGAAACAAAAAACCTATAGGTACATTTTCAACAGATGACAACGCGTACTATATTTTTTCCCCAAATATTATAATTTTGAAGGCTCTGTACTATAATTCCAATTTCAAAAGATGGCATCACTGAGTGTCACCCATGGAGCGCTTTACGACCACAATTAAAACCCGCTGCATAGACGTTCTCATAAAGTTTGGTGAATGTACGTGGTAGCGAAGTAATAGAGACCGAGAATAGTGGAGCTAAGGGAGGCCTTCGTCCATCAGTGGATCGAGCCCGGCTCACGATGATGACGTCATAGCCATTGTGTTTTATTTTAATTAATATAATGTCTTTTCACCAAGACATTTAAGAACGTAATTAACGTGTAAGTATTTATATATTTATCACATAATAATAAAAAATCTATGGGCACACTCAGAGGTCTATAGGCACGGTTGTTTTATTTTTCACATGCTAGTAAGTCAACATCTGCAATAGAAAACGCGCGTAATTTAAAAAAATAGTTACCCCTAATTTTTCGCAAAAATGTGCACAGTTGCACAATGACGTTCTCGTTATAACATGCAGTTTTATAAGATCACAGATTCGCAAATTGAAACGATTCAAAATCCTTTTACATGACAGTGACATGTCATTTAATTGCATTATTTCAATTGTATTAAATCTATAGATGATGTCAGCTCACGATTTGTGCAAAATCGCGCACGATTTACACACAAACAAATAATATTAAATTTGCAAATGAAAATACTTACGTTCGATCAAAATTCACTGTATTCAACACGATTGCGGTGGATATATAAAAATACGTGACGCTTTTGGTCACCTCATAACGTCGTATGGAGACATTAAAGTAATGTTCACAAATTTATATACAAAACAAACTGGTGTAAATAATGCCAACTGTGATTTCCCGGTACAAAATATTCATAACACTACGAACCAACAATCGACAACATAAGCACACAGCCACAGATAAACTAAATAAGAGAATCTGTCAATGGCAGATAAAGTAGCGCTCTATCGCAAAAAGTTGGTCGTAACTAGCGCCACGTATAATTTTGGCGAAGCACTTGTATAATAATATATAATCTTGCTTGTGAGACAAAAGAGCTTTATCAACCAAATTATAGGTGGTACTTATATGATGATAACATTCGTACACCATTTTATTATTCAATAGTTTATTTTATTATACTACTCCGCAAAACTAAGATTCCCTTGAATTTAAATATCGACATCTAACATTTAATTGTTAAACATATTCCAAACAAGGTATTATTATCATTTCTAATTTGACTGTAAAATTCTAATAGCCTGCAATTGAAACAAAATTAAAAAAAGCTAACCGAAATAGTATCGGTTGTCACGTCATCAGGAAAACAGAATAATCAGTTGGAATTAGTGTAGGTATAATATTAAATTAAAATTCGTATAGGAACCTACGTTTACAACAGATGAGTTAATTTTCTTATTTACCGTTAGATGACACTGTCTAGCTGTAAATTCTACTAGTAACTCTTTAGAAGTCAGTTTCCCAATGAAGTCGGGCTAGTCAGATTCCATCATTCTTTGGAGATGGCCGACACAATATGATGGCCATATTTACAAACCAAACGGCAAGCTCAGGGAAGGTGTATTATTATCAGGGCTCGAAATGGCCGGAGCGCCGTTCCGGTTCATACAATCCCCAAAATTATCGTTCCGTCTCGTGGACATGTTAATTTGACCGTCTGAGCTAGATATGTCATATAATAAAAAATCTAACACAGTTATTATTATAAAATACACATAATATACAAATACTACAAGATAACTATGTTAATATTTTTGCATCTATATTTTGCATATATAATATCAGCTCTCGAAATGAATCGGAGCGTCTGGTTCATGTAATCCTCTGGAATATCGCTACTTCCCGTGGAAAAATTAAATATTGCGTCTCGTTTCATGCACTACCAAAAAGTAATTAAATTCATACACTTTATAATTTAGTTTGTACGAAACTTGTCGGAATGAGGATAAACAATATATTCATGACGTGTTACAAACCCCAATTAGTATCTGAATGCGGACAACATAATCTTGCGTCACAAGTTTAAAAACAGTAATTTCATTTCATCTTCGAGATTGGCAGATATACAATAGGAAAATCTACACACTTATTTTTTTAGTATAATATAGATAAAATTAAATAGATATGTTTACATTTTCGGAAAGTTATCGAGTGCTCCGGTTCGTAAAATTTTTCATTTCGAACGCTGTATATTATTATGTAATAATTAAATTATAGTGAAAATTAGGTGGGTAAATAATATGTATAAGTATTATTTTAATATACTATGTCTATTATACATAGATTCTGAATAAATTATTATGTTGCAGATTGGCTGTATTAAAATTTATTGAACTTGTTTGCCTAGCATTTCGATAATATCTTTGTATTTTTTTTGGAATTTTTGCTACTAATTTTTTTGGAAAGTGAATAGATCTCAAAGTATGTATTTATTATTTTTTAATTTTCAATTGTTGGTTATTACGAAGCTCACTGTACTACACAAATACGTCTTGGGTAATTCATTAATTGGGTTTCTAAGACATTTCCAATAATCAACTGAAAAATCATTAACGTTGTTATGCTGCAGGGCATGCCTTGTAAGAAGGAGGCACAGCATAACTATATGCTATAACAGGGTTGGTAAACCTTTTTATTCGTAGGTTCCAAACGACTATAATGATCTATAGGAATACTTGTATAATCAAAATAAATTATTGCACACAAATTAAATATGTATTTAGGTCGGGAAACTTTGATTTCAACAAATTTCTGTTTAATTTACAGAACATGTTTTACGACTAGCAACATCTTTCGCGAGACTGTGTCGGGCATGCAAGAGCTTTCTCAAGACGCAATCGTTTTCAGTAGGGCGTTTATAAAAATGAAGTAGAGATAAACAGTCCCAAAACTAAAAAAACGAAGCAGTCAATTGCTTCACTTCAAGAACTGGAGATGTTTGATGGTCTAATCTCGCATTATAAACATTTGGGGTTCTGATAAGGAGATTAATCGTAGAATATTAATCGCTAAAGGAGACAAGAGGAAAATGACAGGAGAGAGTACAGAAAACTCATATCAAAATGGAGCAGAGTTTGTCCGATAAAGTCAGTAAACTTTATACTTTTGAATTATCTACCGTAGAGTTGGAGGCTAAGAATTCTATGGATGACAATGAAGAGGAATACCTCCATTGTGCAACACATCAAAGGAAAAGACTGGTCTTATGTCTCCAAACCATCATATGGAAAGCGTAGGTAGAAATATCGAAGGTCGACGAGGAATAAAAAGGTCGCCTACTGGATGCCCCGACCAAGTGAAGCTACTGGCATTCAATTACAGACAACAAAATACTATAAAATACTTCGTTCTGAGAACTGCTCTCGGTTTATGCACTGAAGCTCATTCAATATTGGTGTATTTGAAGGTTGCAACACACACTATTGCACGTCTATACTGTGCGGTTCATTTTCGTAAGATATTCACACATTCAAAACCCTGCGTCAAAATGTAGTGTATTGTTTTGTGGATATAACAGACATTTAAAAGGGTTCACAACCCTTAACAGTGAGGACCGCGAAAATGATAAAAAGCTGAAGTAGACTTGAATTTTGCATACCTAATACTAAACTTACTTTCAAAATAGTTGGTACCTACCTACCTACATAATATTGTCATATTTTTAATTCATATTTTTTAGTCATATTTTGAAGGTAGGTTAGGTACGCAAGTTTACTAATTTACTAAAGGAAAATAATTAATGCCCTCTAAAACATATATTGATAAAATTCTGCAGTGCTTTGGCTGCATACATGGTGACAATAATATTGGTGGATTGAATGGAATACAAAATCAGTATAAGTATGTCAATTTTTTTCATATTTGAGATTTATATTAAGTATGTCATTTTGTTTCTTAAAATGTTGTCCATATACTCTCATTTACTGTTCTTTCAAAAACAACACATGACACGTCGAGTAAAAGGGAGTTAAAGTTTTTTTAATCCAGCAAAAAAAATCATTCGACAAAAATTTCTACAGATACATCATCATAATTAAGTCAATTTACATCTGTCCATTACATATTTTCTGATTATTATTTATCATTTAAAAATAAGCACATATTGTCTAGTATCCACACACAAAAACATAGTGCATAAATAAGAGATTCTATTAACTTTTTTTGCTCTCCTGTAAAATTATTCAGTTCTGACATATTATGTTGTTTTTGTGATCAACCCTTAAATTATTTAGAGAGACTTATTGTCAGTGGACGAATCCAGGGTCGATGCAGAAGTTCTACTCGACGGTCCGACTAAGTAAATTATGTTCTCCATGGCCCCCACATCCTGAAGCGGGCCCCCAGGCTAAGATGTTTGGCGGGCCCCAGTAAAGGCAGTGTGACGTGCTGCAGTAGCGTTTTCCAAATGGTGTACGCGGTAAAATTACGGTGTATTTTTTAGCGATTTTCTGTATTTTTAATATGTACATCCATTAAATACAGTTAAAAATTGCAACGTACAACCAAATATTTTTAATTATTGATATCATTATAGTAAAATAGCGCCGAAGGCGACTTTTTTTACTGTTAGATCAAATTTGTGATCTATGTTTATCTCACTTATCTAGTCGACTCGTTACGCCGGGCCCTTCCTGACCCTGGGGCCCCAGACTAGAGCCCTGTCAGCCCCCCCTTGTGGGGGCCATGATGTTCTCATACAACATACAGATATACCGAAGACTAGGCACCTTTGAAAAAAGTGAAAAAATACAAGGGGTAGGTACGCAAATATTCAAAGATTAAAATTGATGTTCAATATTATCTTCATTAGATTGATAGGCGATGGAATCCGCAAGAAGTCAATGAAATTGCATTCATTGACATTTAAAAAAATAGACTACAATTTTCATTACGTAATTCATAAATTAACATTTAAAACCGGTAAACTATTTTTACATAATTTACTAATAATTATAATGAAGATCTGAATTTAAATATTATATTATAGAATATTAAATTATCCCAGCCGGCACCTGCGTGGCAAGTATTATAATTTATCCAATATATATTTTTTTTTCGTTTTATAAATTTAGCGGTATTATTTGTATTCACTTTTATAGATTTAAACAGCTATTGAAATAAAATCACATTTATGGTTACATACCGACTTATTGTAAAAAAAGGCGTGACGTAACGAACGCAATAAGTACCTACTATTTTTCTTTGATAAACCAGTAATTTTTTAATTACTAATATACATATAATATACCATCGTATTATTATCGATATAAATGCAATTGGTATTAAAATGGGGGAACGATTATGATCACATCATGTATACGACCATTTTTTGTTACCAAACTGATTGCTTATAAATTATATAGTGCCCGCGATTGACGAATGGTAGAATGTCCGTTTCAGGGATCAAATCATGTATCTGCCAAATTTACATTGATTTAGCAGTTATACTTCTTTAGGCGCGTTTGGGAAAACAGGTCAGAGTATATTTTTGGCATGTGACGCGCACAAATGTAACGCACTAATTTGGCGTGGGACGTGGGACGGAAGTTTAGCCTGGTGATGCAACATAATTTATTTTTCGCGGCGACGTTCGGGTGTTCCAAATAAGGTTGTAACTTTTATTATGATTATTTATTAGATTTGAGGGTATATTTTTTATGTAATTATTATTTATAAGTAAAATTATATATCAATAAATAAATAAATTAATTTTGTGAATGTTTAGTTGGTAAATAATTCAATATGTTGTAAATTTACAATATTTAGACACTTCATACATAAAAATACATATTTTTACAGTTTATGATAATAATTGTCGTATATCCCATGTCAATTTATTTAATAGCGGTTTATAATAATTGAAGACAATAATAATTATTATGTTTCATCACAAAAGCCAATATCACGTTTCAGTTAAACCATTAAATAGGACATAGGCTATGTTTTACTTTTGTTTGTCATAAATTATTATTGTTACCTAACGAAAATAGTTGTACAGTCATCTGTTTAAGCAAAGATGGTCGAAATAGCGGTTTGCTAATTTTTTTAAACACAGGTTTTGAGATTTTTTTCTTCCAAAGTAGGTACATTCTGCAATAATATTATTTAATCGCATACATAATATTATTGCTGACGGTACCTATATCGATAAAATATCCTTTAGACCGACACGACACGCCAATAAAATTTGATTTTTTTTATTAATTCATCATGGGCACTTCTGAATCGAATGGCAAAGATGAATTTTGGTCCAATACAATAATAGTTATTTATTTTGTTACGCCAAAGAAGTATAACTTCTAATTTTTGGATTGTATTGCAAATTGAAAACAGGTATGAGGCAATGTAGATTGCCAAGTCATTGTACGGTGATTAAAATAATGATTCGGGTCCCAACTGGAGTTAGACAGGGTTGCAGAAACTTAGCAATTTTCTCTTCATCATTGTATTCAACTTTACACTACCTAAGTCAATACCACCAGATTATAAGTTAACCTAACCTGATTATATTATATATATATTACTGTCAACCTCACCATGAAGCTGTGCCGATGACGTTGAAATAATTTAGGAGACAATCGAAATGTTGTGTAATAATTTGTCATCCGTCGATTTGAAAACCAACGCAAAGGAAATCAACGTTTTGTGCAATAGCACCTGCCCCGATTCAGATATTACCCTAATTGGCGACAGACTAAGCATCGAGATTGTCAGCAGCTTTAATTATCTGGACGTGCGCATCAGCAGAGATAACACTTCACAAAAGAGCTCGCTGTCCGAGTGTGATATCTGAGTCAGTCCAAACAGCTGATAGGACCTCGTGATAGGCTCGATTAAGGCCTTTTCCAGTTGGCGCTATTTGAACTCGCGTGCATTCCAGGTACATGTGACCTCATTGAGTCGTCCACATATATAATCGCCACGTGTCACTTCCCGTGCGCAGTCTATGTGGTAGGTGACCTCACTGAGCTGTCCACATGCACTCGCGACGCATCGCGGCGAGATACGCGTACTCATCTGGAGAAGCTCTAAGACATAAAGCCCACCAAAAAAGCGCTCGACGCGCTCACTACTGAGTAGGCCCCCTCCCACCCGCGCATTACCCTTCACCTATGTAATTAGGGGCTCAAGCAGCACAAAATAATTATTATTATCAGCGTCTCTCATAACAGTCATAACAAAGCAATAAAAATAGTATTAAATTTCTCGGGGCTTGTAATTAAAATCGGACACACAATAAAATTAAACAATGAGTTCTCTGTTATTAAATAATGGCTTCTCGCCCGTCGATCGACGACGCTTCCTGCAGCCCGATTTCCTAAATATCGTCTCGTGTGGCACCAGACGACATGACGTAATTGTGACGTCAGCCAATACACGCTCGAGCGGGTGGCATGTATTGGCTGACGTCACAATTACGTCATGTCGTCTGGTGCCACACGAGACGATAGTTAGGAAATCGCGGTGCTGCACCGCGATTTCCTAACTCTCGTCTCGTGTGGCACCAGACGAGATGACGTAATTGTGTCGTCACGCTCGAGGCATGCCGACCGCGCACAGAATAACCATAGAAAATATTATTATCATACACCTATATGTGTATGGTGACAATGAATAGCGCCGCTGTCTGACCACTCGCTATTTTCTCGAATGCTATTATCACTCCGGTAGTACGTCATAATGATGTCATATGACGTCATCTCGACCGGGAAGCTTGCACTCGCAAGTTCTAACATAGAGCCCCTGAGCGTGATTTTGCTCGCCGCGTTCAATGAATGGACTGCATTGTATTTTCGTTCATACGTATCGCCGAGAAGCCAAAAACCGATGACTCATGAGGCGGGCGCGCATAATGCGTCGTCAAATCCAGTGGGCGCTGGCGTATTTGATTACGTTGTATTTTCGTTGATTTACGCGCCACTTGTGAAATTTTGCGCGAGAGCCACACTTGCTGCGTTAAGTGGGTTTTACGCAATGACATTATTAAATGGACGACGCATTCAATACAGTAGCTAGCAAGTAAACTCGCGCATTCGCATGTTTACGAAGACGTCACGCAATTCCATTACGCGATATCACGCATCGGGAATTTATAGCAATATGACCTTTATTGTGATGGCGTCAGAGCAGTGTTTCTAATGTCAATGTTCATTTGAGCGAACCCGTTCGAGCCGAAACTTTCGGCAGACCCAACAAAAAGCATCTGGAATTTATAGCAATATCACCTTTATTGTAATGGTGTTAGAACAGATTATGCCATTCGGCAGACCCGACAATAAAGTGAGTGTCATTTTCTTTTCCAGATAATTCGTCCATATATTAATGTCATTGGTTTTACGCATAAGACCGTGTGGTGTGCGATGTGGGTTGGTTTGGAGGGGTCATGCGTATGAATGGTAAAGGTTGAAGCAACATTCAACTTGGTACGAAATGTCTGGACTTACGGCTACACTCAGTTAAAACCAAATGCCGCATATTAGACGCTTGTATTCTCATAGCAGCGAGTAAAGATGTTGAAAAACCTTCTTCTATAGAAGCCTAAATGTATGAAATTGAATTGAAAAATTGTTAGCTGTCAAAACTAAGCTTAATATTTTTAAGTGTGATAGGTACGTTACTTTTGTTTGGTATTAGGTACATATAGCGGAAGATCGAGAAGGATGGAAAGTCTTGGTCGCTCAAAGGATGGCGAAATTTAAATGTGGTCACGATCCTCAGCCATGAGTGCACGACCAAGAAGAGAGGTACATATTATTTAGTTTATGTGAAAACTATTTTCTAACTGTTTGAATATTTGGTTGATGTGAATTTTGACTAACGCGGTGTGTGATTATTTTATTTTGTTACGCCAAAGAAATATAACTTCTAAGGCGCGTACATAAGTACACACACCGATTTTTTAAAATATGAAATTAAATAACAATATTGAGTCAACAATATATCAGCGAAATGTCGCCCTCTGACGTTGACACGTCGTGGATGGCTCGGAAACGTCAGCGAGAAAACACTCTTCATAAAAATATAGATTTCCTAAATACAGTCTATGGGTTGCTATGCCGTTAGCAAAAATGATTTCATTATTTTGAATTTAGAACGTCATCTTCAACATACCAAAGTGCGTCAGCACGATTTCTTCCGTGACGAACATACGACTATCTTTTGGTAGGGTAGTTGGTGGAAATTATAATATGACGAAACGAATAAAATTATTATTTAAAATTTCACTATATATTTTCAAGTTGCAAATAATAAATTGTCATTGACGCACTCTTTTGGTGTAGCAATCTCAAATAATTCTGTACGATGTATAGAAGATTCAACACAAAACCATATTATTTACAGTAATTCAAAGATCCACTAACCATGGAGTGGTTGGTGGTTTTCCATGAAGAAAATACCTACCTAGATCAAAAAGACGGATATCTTTAGAACCTGAGTATAATCCATAAAGTCAACATATAAAAAAGTGTATGAGAATTCTGGCAATATAATTAATTATTCGCAAATTGTTAATACTGGTAATATTTTCAAAATTTGTTAGTGCCTTAAGCCTCCTCGTATTTAAAATGGTACACTGTTGTGATCCTGAATCTCAAAAGCCGAATATACGATAATATGTTATTTTTTTCCTTTTGTCAATTTTGAGATTAGGTATTATCATTTACTCAGTGGTGCATTTATTGACGTAGAAGGCCGATGCACTGACTGATTTAGAGGCCCCATACGATAAAAAATGTGTTTTAAATTTTCCAAATAATAAATGCAGGATTTTTTTTATATTTTAAATAATATTTTAGACTCAGTTTATGAGAAATGCGTGTCATTTCTGAAATTTAAATATACTTAATTGAATGACTTTTTTTTGATTTTAACTCTTCGGAAACTCCCTTTTAAATTTTCTGACGAATTGGTTGCGTTGTTTGCTTTAAAGAAACATGTCGTTGCGTTTACTTAATTTGGTATGTTTTTATTGTAAAGGGGTTCTTGAAAGAAACCGTGTATGCTGTCAAGCCAGACGTCGCCTCATATCATCACCCAGGAGCTTTAACCAGCGTCATGAGAGATGACATAAGAAGAGCAAGATTTTATGCACCAACACTAGAGGAGTCAGTTGTCTGATAATTACATTCTTATTAAGTTACCGAAATCTCTTTCTCTTTTTAAAATAAAGTATATTTTACACGAAACAGATGAGGCGGATGCTTATCAAAAATTACATGACAAACTTTAGTCCATACAGACGTAACTATTGAAATTAATATATTCTTTAACACGAGTTTAAGTTTATCCCATATTTTCCATGCTTGTGAATCAAATTTTGTAACATGCTCACCCAGAAGGCAACTCATTTCTAATTATTGTTGTGTTCAGTGATAACGCCGCGTTTTTTAAATTCAATACAATTGGTCTTTGTGGCAACGTTTTGCGTGGTGACTGCGTTTTCAAATTTATGCTCCGCGCAGGAATACCCTGCCGAAAGACTTCTAAATTTTCTATAGCAGAAGGGTCGACAGATGAGCGGAGGGTCGGATGCTGCGTTCGGTGGTTCGTTGTCGGTGGACAACTTTACCCGTAATCCGGCTCGCACATCAAAACTCGTCTCGTCTGCAACGTGTCGAATACGTCGATGTAACGTCAACGTTATTCACAAAATACACATTACCAAATGGAGCTCTGCACATTGGTGGAATGCGACTTTTTAGTTTGAAAAAAAAAATCTAGTGTTGCTAGCAACAAATAGTATGCGAGTCAAAGCCGCCAGAATGCATACGCACACCTAGAAATTATAACGGCTCGCCGGTCGCCGCATCCCAATATATCCACTTTCAAGAGATTACGCGCGACTGTCACAAGGTGCCTATGTATATCATATGCAACGTCGGAGTGACGTTACTAGAAAGTTTGATTCATGCCTGTGTGGCAGACAAGACGAGTTTAGATGTGAGAGCCGGCTAAGATTGAGTGTGCGCTTATCAGACGACTAGCCGATGCAACTCTACGCAATGGCCCATCAATGGCAGATCAGTGGCCACTAACCATCAGATGTCGCTCATGCGTACCTTACTTCGCTGTATTACTCTTACTTTATCTCTCTCCATACTCATCTCCGGGTCTAGGACGATTTGGCACCGGACAACTGGACGCCACGGAATTCGAAAATAAATAGACGTTAGGTACTTCACTTTAAAAAAAAATATCCAATATTATTATTTATACTTCAATGATTATATTATGATTTAATAGTTAGTAAGAATGTAAATATGCAGACGTAAACAATGATTTAATCGTGCATATGCTTAAGTTCCAACGAAAAAAGAGTTTTTTATTTTATATAAAGCCTTAGGCATGGTAATTCTCAATCCGCGATAAAGAATACATTATGTTAAGAGTAAAATGAATTCAAACTACTAAGTAGTAGATAGAAACTGATTAAAATACCTCGTCTACATGTGTCTAAGACAGTGCGGCGTCCAATTGTCCGGAGGCCAGTCGTCCCATTCCCTCTCTCCATGGCGGCCGTCGCCTCGAGTTACACCGGCCGGCCGGCAAATGGGCTCACATGATAAATGACCATATTTTTTGTCTCTCCAACTTTCAGTCGGGCCCGATTGGTTGTTGCTACCCAGTTTCCATGATGAGAATTTATTTTTTATTTTGTAAATTATCTGTGTTATACGGCGAGTGAGAATCGGAATAGTATAGGAGCATCTAGGAATGTCTAAATTTTTTTTTGGTGATGAGGTTCCCATCCTTTTCTATGCCCCGTATCCCATGGAAATGTTTGATCGATGCTTTTCCCCATAAAAAAATAATCACCACAACAATATAAATAACAATCAATGTTGATATTTTTTAGCTTTTCTTCCACCCCAAAAAAATACACAGAGACAGAATTTAAGTAGAAAGCTTATTTAGGTATTTAAAAAAAATCATAGGTACTTACTACTTACCACCGGGTTATCCACACAAAAACTCCAGAATCCAAGTATGAAGTTTTCTATGTTCGTTTCAAATTTACAATACATATTGACAAATAATATGTTGGAAGTTAAGAAGTAGGTCGGTACGTATAGGTAGTCACATATATTTTTCCGGTCTCTGGTCTAAAGGAATCTCAAACTCTAGTGCAGTGCTCTGCAACCTTCTTCTTCTTCTTCGATGGCGCTACAGCTCAAGTCGAGCCCTGGCCTCCTCGACCGCCGTCCTCCAGCCGGAACGGTCCTCCGCACGTCTTTTCAGTTCATGATTTTTAGCAGCTGGTTGGCATCTTTTGTAATGTCGTTACCCCATCGTGTGCGTGGCTTTCCCACTGGCCTTTTCCCCTCTGGTCTTCCTTCGAGGATCTTCTTCGGTATCCGTGACTCAGACATGCGCTGGACATGGCCTGCCCAGTTCAGCCATAAGCGGTATAGTTCCATGTTGTACCTAATTCTCCACTTCCCACCATCATTCATGGGTCCGTATCTCCGCCTCAGGATCTTTCTCTCAAAGCAATCCATCTGTTCCGCAACCAGTGTGCCACGATATATTGCTTTAAAAAAACACAAATATTGTGTATATGTATTATACAATACTTACATTTGAGTACATGGTTGATATCTTTAAGCACCTCAATGAACTTATTAAAAGAATGCAAGGTTGGAATGATAATAAATATTGACATGCAAAAGTAATTTGTTCACTACTTATATACAATCAATAAGAAGTAATACGACTAGATGATGTTCCATTGGACGTTTTATGGATTTTGGTTATTAAAGAATCTACGACTGAACTACGGACATCCGGGTCCGTAGTTCAGCTCCCATTTTCTACTTCATATATATATATGAGAAAAGTTGTCAACTCAAGTTCTAATAATTAAGAATGATATTCGGTCGTGCTTGAAGGGTCTTGACCAAGAACTTCTGGTTGCTCTTTCAAATATCATCCACAATATAAAATTTTTATGTTCATTGAAACAATCTCAGGGATCACAAATTAGTTATTATTGTACTTATAATAATTATGTTAGATTGATTAAATAAGTAAATACATATAATATATTGATAATACAAACACATGGAAATATGGAAATTTAGTTCTTCTTCATACCTTATGTATATTTAATTATTATTCAAATAAAAAAATGTAATTTCGGTGTATATTTTTTTTTACTTGTGGTGTGCCGTGGAATTCTAGGAAGACCTTTGATGTGTTGTGGCCATTGTGGGTGAGAAAAGGTTGCGGAGCATTGCTCTAGTGTATGAAATTTACAACCATATTTATGGGAATTGCAGACTGGATCAATCCTAGTACAATTATTTTGAAGAGTTTTTTTTTATTTTTCGTTATTCGTTGTACCACGACATAACATCCGAAAAACGGTAGATTAGAGACGTGGCGTGGTGGATAGAAAACATGTGTATTTTTAGGATGGAGAATTATCCATCGAGAATATAAGTCTTATCCAACAGAATGGATGCTATCGATTTTTGATGTTAGCCACTTGCTCAACCCATTACTAAGACCATTCTCTGACTCCAAACACAAACTGAAAAACAATATGTGTATTTGCCAGACACAAAATTCGAACCTGGGACCCACGATATTATAAGCCGACGCGGAAGCCGCTCGGTCATCGCGGGCGTGTTTCGCGAACTTTTCTAAAAACTTTTTTTACTTTTAGTTAATAACATTACACGTTTGCCGTCATTTTTATGGATTCAAAATCGGTTTATGTTATTTATGGGGTTTATCCAAGTGTCTAAATAAGTGGTAATTGTATAAAATTTAATGATAATTACTGAATTTTCCTAAGTACTTGCACGTAAGAAACATTCATAATATACATCTGACATCTAAGCAAATTGAAAATTGTTAGTTCCGCTTAAGCTACGTATTATGTAAGTATATACCTACCTGTCATATACTTCTGATTGCGGTGATATAAAACAGGTATATGGTTCACGCGTTTTCGTCGATTATTATTTTTATTACATACCATGGAAATTCCTATAATAGCATACGTCATTTAAACTTCATTAGTCAATTGTAAGTAATTTGATAATATGATTTTGGCAAATCAACTGACATTTTATTATAAATGGAGTGAAATAATAATAGTTTTAAAACTGCATACTGTTTTATTTATTTATGTACACGTACCTATCTTTACTAAAAATTCATTAAATAACAAATTTGTGACCCACGTTAGAATTAAATATAAAATAGTCATTCAAAAATTCACAATACCAATTTCTGAATGATCTCGTTGAAATTGCATTATGGCAGGGCATATTATATTGCATGAACGTATGTGTTCAATGTTCGCCGAATTTGTAGGGTTGGTCTTAAAACTGAATAGATGCTTTGGTAAACCATAATAATAATATTATGTAGGTAGATTATATAGGTACATACAGTGACGTCCCGTGGGGGTAGGCAGATTGAGCGTCGCTTGGGGGCGGCAATTGCTCGAAGGGCGGCAAATCGAGGAGAATCATTAAGTATATATAGAAATAGGTACCTAAACTTAGTAATATTGGGAATATCTTTTCATTAAAGAAATGAGCTCACTGTTTCGAAACAAAATGTATTGATTAACATGAAAGGATTAACAGGAATGTAATTTTTTCGTCCAGTTTGCGATGTCTAGTTTACTTCCGTTGTTTTTGGACGCCACGTCATTGATGACCAGCAATGACACGTGCAGATTTTCGAATTATATTTTAATTATAGGTAGGTACATAATAACCTAATAAATTTATCCAAATACTTTTGCCAGTCACTCGGGAGTTTTGAAAGTTGTCAGATGTATTTTTAAATGTATCTGAAACCGTGGACCCGCAATATTATCTACTGAAGTAGAGTTGGCATTTAAATTAAATTTAGCGGTATATATGTTATTACTAATGTATCCATAAAACATATTTCTTAGATATGAGTCATGAAATGATTTAAAAAAAATACTGTACACAAATGGGGCGGCGTATTGGCGCTGCTTAGGGGCGGCATTTTGTCTAGGGATGTCACTGGGTACATACGGAAAACAAAATGTAAATGAAAAGCTAATTAAATGTCTTGTTTTATTTCGTATTTAACTATAAGTATATTTACTCCAATAATTTAGAGTGTGTGAAATACGAAAAATACGAATACATTGTTTAAAAATCAATGAGATAGACAACGCCTATATGAAAGGCGAAATATGAACTTTTTTATTAGTACCATAAAGAATTTGGTGTGGTAAACCTTTTTCCTGTTGGAAGGTGCAGTGAGTTAGCTGTAAAGCGCAATACTAGAAACTTTAATTAGATGCACCTAAAAATATATACTATTTTGTAAAAATCTAACTACTATGTACCATTTAAAAAAATGGAAAAATAATATACAATGTAATACCTATTTTGTTAATTTTTAAGTTAACTAATGTTTTGAGAGATTTTTTGTGACTGTTTATAATATACCACAGGTATGAATGCGGTTTCAGTTGATCATCTAGTTTAGAGTTTAGACCAGGGGTAGTAAACCTGGTCCCTACCGCCCCCTGGTGGGCATTCCAGGTTTCATGGTGGGCGGTAGGAGTTTTAAAGAGCCAGATGTGCAGTATTTAGTTTCGCAGCATCAACCTTAAGGATCTCATCAATATTTTAATTATTTAAATGTAATTTGCCAGACTTCATGCATCTATGTATGCAAAGTATAAATAAAAAGATCGATTTAACTACAGTAAGTTGTTTTTTAAAGATTTATTATGCCAAACTTAGTGAAAGTCTGACATATTAAGTTATAAAGTATTTGGTAAGTAATTATTATTATATGGTTTAACTTGCTGTAACTCTGCTTTATAAATTTTATAAAGTAAAGTTACTTCCCTACTTTATAAATCACCATTGCTGTGGAACCGGTGGGTGGTTAGAAAACTTTACTACTAACAGAGATACAAAAGTGGGCGGTAGGTTAGATCGTTGGAGCGGAGCTCGGAGTAGGAGCACGGAGCACTGGAGCAATGGGATTTTACCCGAAGCAGGAGCGTAGCCGGAGCACCAAATTTGTAGTGCTCCAATGCTCCGGATGTTTTTTATATTATTAGATTTTCGTCCTAAAATCCAATGAAAATAGTATATTTTGACACTTTGCAACACTGGAATTATTTGAAATATCGCAACACTGCCGAGTGATAAATAACCTAATTTTTTTTGACAGAAGAGACAAATAATGAGAGACGATGTGCTGGCGGATTTTGTTTAATAAAATTAATAAGTATTAGGTCCCGGAGCGGAGCAACTCAAAAAACGGTCCGTTTCAACGCTCTGGTTAAAAGCAGTAAAAAATTCCCTTATTTCGGATTACTAACACACTTCCTACAAATTAGAGGCTACATAAGGACGGATAAGGAAGACATGTTTGTCCCGGCTACAGAATACGAGACACTATACTGGTGAAAGAGCTGTTCTAATCGGCCCTCTATAGATAATACTTATGATGAATACTCAGCTAGAATGCAGAAACCTGAATCAGTGCAAGTACAGAAAAACGATGATGATCATTATACCGTATATTCATTCAATGTTCAATAGAAATAACTATATTTTTTTAGAATTGATACACTTGGCGTATTGTTTGCAACAATACCTGTTTCAATGTTGGTAAATAAAACCACTACAACTGAATGTCGGTTTTACCGTACCTATGGTGCCACTGCTGAATGATCTAGGTACCTGTATTAATAATTATCGATGACAATCATGGGCCCCACATCGTGAAGCCGGCACCCAGACTAGGATCTTCGGCGGGCCCCCCTACCTATCGCTAAGGACAAAGGCAGTGTGACGCTCTACAGTAGCGTTTTCCAAATGGTGTACGCGGTAAAATTAATGTGCATACCTATTTGGTGGTTTATTGTACCTATATTTTAATACATCCATTGTGTCGTACAACCACATAATTTTAAACAATAATATAATTGAAGGAAAATAGCGCCGGTGACTTTTTTTACTATTAAAGCAAATTTGTGATACAATGTGTTTATCCCACTTATCTGGTCGGCTCACCTCGCCGGGCCCCTCCTGAGCCCGGGCCCCCAGGCTAGAGCCCAGTCAGCCCCCCCCTTGTGGGGGTCATGATGACAATATATGAAGAATTTCGAATAAATATAAGCAAACAGAAATAATATATCGATTGGGGTTGATATGAGTTACCCCATATCCACCCGTCATGTATATGCAGCTGTGATATGTGCACGGCCGCCTTCCATGACGCTATAAACGTGTCAGAATGAAATAGATGAAATAGAAATGAAAAGATTTTAGTGCCAATTAATAAATGTTGGAAACAATACATCTTGACAAAAAAAATATATGAGGTATCATTCAGAATAAAAGACAGTAATAATAAGCATTAGCTGATAGAGAAATAAACTATTTAGATGAATGGAAATTATTTACAACTTACATAATATTATAAAATTTGTAATAAAATACTATACATTCATGTTCTTCGGTTTAAATAATATCACATTTGGTAGTCGTCGATTTTATGCATCGTCACGTCGTATGCTAGCTGGAAAATATTTAAGGAAAATATTAATATCAAATTAAGCTAAATAACTGCAAATTAGGTTAGGGCCACACTTACGTCAAAATACTATATTCTTATTATTAATTTACTGCATTTTATGTGTTACATCTAAAAGTTAAATATCAGTAACTAATAAACAAGCGTAGGTATATAATCATATGTGATTCATATTAACTGAAAGATTATTTGAAAATGTACAACCAGTGACATCTTTTAAGTACGTCGAGGTATATGATATTGACAGGTCTGAAGGCACCTTTGCGAAAAATTTTGCTCTGCGATAAATCGCAATTACAATGGTTAAAAAATAACAAAAATATGTATTGTAAAATTGTAACCTAACCTACTATAACATAATATAATATAATCTCACCTATATTATAATTATTGCACCCACAATGGCAGCGCGGCTTAAGGCGATGTCTTTACTTACCAGAGGCACCTAGCAGAAAAATACGAAGCTTGCAATTTGAGACATTTTTTTTAAAATATGTATCTGAAAAATATTTTTTATTTTAAGTCAAAACTTACAATTGTAAAAAATTTGATAAAGTGTGAATTTGTTGAATTGGATCCCATCTTATTATTACACATATTTAATGGTCATATTTATTATTAAAATTAAGTTTATTAAGTTTTCTAAGCATCGCCTTAGATATTTTTGACTAATTCATAGTTTTAATATTTTTATGTCTATTTTAAAAAACATCGATTTTTATAAAAATATAAATGTGTATAACTTGAAATCTTTTTTATTTATATCAAATCGAGCTTCAGTATTGGGACCATACTTAAATAAATTGTCAAATGTAAAAAAAATTATATTCGAGTATTATGTAGGTACTTCCCTACTGTTTGTGTGTTAATAACGGTAATTCATTTATTTTGATGTAATTTTCGAATAACTAACTTATGATATTAAAACTAGTGACGAATTTATGCTTGGAGCCCTCATTGCAAACCACCACTGAATTTCTGTATAAAAAACTAAGTCGTTATGTTTCCAGCGTATTTTACAACGTTTTTATTAGCTCGTATTCTTATTTGTCCGGTGGTTCTTTGTCCGGTACACATCTTGCAATCGATTTTTAACTAACTTCCCGACTAGCTAGACATTTGAAACTTTTAGAATATATCAGAACACGATGCCAATGCATTTTTTAATACTTTTAGCCATCTTTAAGTAGAATTGAATTCATTTTCAGTTAATTCTGTTTTGTATGAAAAGTTATTTCGACACAATTATTGGTTGCTAGAGGGGTGTGGGGTCCTAGCAACTAAATTACTAATATATACGTGCGTTACTATGGAAATCAATATGACATGTCAAGTACAAATTTTTTTGATCGTTGAAGCTAGTCAAGTCAAGTTTATATGATTCAACAGAAAATTTAAAAACGTTTTATATGAAAAGTTCTTTTTATCTTGTAATTATTTACACGTTGGTTACAAAACCACTGGCTTCTATAGATTTATATATTTACATACTAGTAATCCTATAGAAGATAGTGCTATAAACTGATTTACTAGACGTTATTTGATTAGTTGAGGCTGAATTTCGCTTTTTTTTAAGTGCAAAATTAACGACTTTTCTTTAAAAAAAAAAAAACTTAGTTACATAATAATAGTCCTATAACAAAACCATGTATGGAAGTGATTATTATGTGGATATTTATTGATGATTAATAAAGCTGTTAAAATTGCTATAACGATTTATAAATCAAAACTGAAGAATAAATTAATAATATACACGTATTCTGTATTAATCCTTCATGAAAGGCCACTCTGAAAGAATCATAACAACTCGTTTTGCGTATTGTGTGTGCATTTCCGCGTATGCCACTTTTTACCTGGACAGGTTTCGCCTGAAGAACTGTAATTTTGATCAATAGGCACGCATTTTCAGTAGATATCTCTGTTTGGTAGGCGAAACCGCACGAATAAAAAAAAGTACGCGGAACTTGCGGAAGTAATAGTAAAAACTTTCCGTTATCTTTTTATTAGTATAATCACCTTCTATCAAGGACTAACCGTAGAAAAAATAATGATGATCTTGACAATAATTTTATTAATCTATGCCAAAAGAAATATAATTATATAAGTATACACCATTTCTACATTGTCGTAAAGGAAACCATACTTTTTTTAAAGTATCTTATCACCATGGCCCCCACATCTTGAAGCGGGCCCCCCTACCCATAACTAGGGTTAATGGCAGTGGGACTTTTTACAGAATCGTTTTCTAAACGTTGTTTCAGGTAAAATTAAGGGTATTCGTTTTATATTTAGCGATTTTTTTGTATTGAATAAATCCATTTGAATTATGGAGTTGTTGCATATCGACACACAGTAATCAAAAGTTGCATCACACAACTAGGCATTTTAAAATATTAAGACTGTAAATAAAATAGCGCCTAGTTTTTTCTCCATTAGGGCAAATTTGTGATGGGTATTTATCTCACTTATCGGGTTGACCTGCCACGACGGGCCCCCAGGCTAGAGCCCGTCAGCCCCCCCTTTGTGGGGGCCATGCTTATCACACATATTGTGTATAGTTTTGGTCTCTCTACAATACTGGACTTTAAAATGGCTAGTTTTAACTCTAATTCGGGAGATTAATAATTATATTTTATAGCTTTTAATTATAGATAAAAAACAATTTTTTGAAAACATATTTATAGAGTAATTAATAACTGTTAACGGTATCCTTGTAAGTGGACGAAACCGGTCTTAATCATTATAAAATTATGTGATTACACAACACAAACAGTACATTGTGTTTCTTATAATAAATACATCATTTTTGTTTAGAATATGTCTTATTTCTTCAAAATTATAAAATGTTCCAAAATCCATGTACATACTAGCCACAATATAAAGTTAATGTTATGGGCATCAAACACTATAGGTATATATCGATTGTTTTGCTACCCGAAAGTATTATCTATCGTGTGTACTTTATCACAATTTAATGCGAACCTGAACTTGCTTCACTTACCACAAATAGATCCTGGAGATCCTCATAAGTTTTATAACTGATTGTATTATTGATGTATGTCGAAAATGTGATAATTAAACAATTTAGAAATGGAATGCCAGCAAATAATTTGCAGATAAGTAGTGTAGTAGAAAATATGTATCACAAACCATTTTGTTCAGTTGGTATAGGAATCGATGTGGTGACAAAAGTTGGGCAGAGTTGAACCGACGACAGAAGCGCTTTTGCTTTTGATTATACCCCCAAGAGAATTGCGGAGGCGCCGCCAATAGCCGTGGCACAGCGCTGGTGGGGAATCCGCTATATAAGGTGGTGTTAGGAGAGGCCACCGAGCGACAGTCAGACAGCTTTGGGTTATATCGAAAGTGACCCGCGGTCCGCGATCCATCCAGCCGGCTGCCAGCACTTAATCGAATCTCAAATATCAATAATTAGAGGGCACCGCACTAAATCGAATCTTGACAATCAGGAGGCACCGCACTAAATCGATTAGCGGAGTTTTTTTTAGATAACAATATTGTGTATTTACTCGCTATTGAATAATTATTATGATTGTGCTATAGTGGAATAAGATATATTCATTTTTGTTTTGAAAGAGAAAGGACTCGGAAAGAGTAAGGTGCCATATAAAGAGTAAATTCGACGACCTCGATTAACCCTCCTTCTCTCAACTCTTTACAGTGTTTTTAAACCTCAACATGCTGCTAAGGATCGCTCTGTAAGTTTTTCACTTTTTATATACCTACCTAATACTATTAAAATACCTCGATTCTGGATTTTTAAACACTATTTATTTATGATCAATTCAAATTTATAAAGTACTAGTTACACCACAATAAATTGAATATTATAAACTATCAATTTTTTTAATTAATAGTACTTAAATAATTAACACCCCCATAAAGTAGTTAATTTAAACATTTAAATTTAATCAAATCAAAATGTTAATTTAATTATATCGTTCTTTTAATCTTATCGTTAAACAGTATAAATTTCCAGTATCGACATATCTAATAAATGAAAACGTATTTCGTGAAAACTTTCGATATGTAATAATCAAATTTTATCTGTGTAATATATATAATTTTTTTTATATTGGTATATATTCATCACTGACATAGTTAATATTTATATTTTGCATATTCACATCATTGTTTATTGTAGTTCAAAAATATATTATTAACAAAAAAATACAACGTTTCATTGTTATTTTGAATGCGAATGATGTCTATATTAAAAATTGATTGAAGGATATTTTTTATTGTAATCTTCATTGTTCATACAACGATCGTTTTGCCTAATATTGAAAAACTCAACTTTGGGTGTGATTGTTTCAATAATTAATACCTGATGAATAATCTCAAGGTAACGGTGAAACTGATTGACATAATTTAAAAAGGTATTTTACTTTTGTTACTTATAACAAAATGTTTCAAAAGCTGTCGCAGTATTATTATGAAAATAAAATATTGAAAGTTTCTGATAGTCAAGTCACGAGATGATAGCAATAGATAAATAATCAATTTAATAATACATTTATAACGTTTTATAACGAATGAACAAGGGATTTTTATTAGTACTATCCATGATATCCACTAATAAACATAGAATACATTAAACAGATTTGAAATATTTTATTTCAGGATTTAACTACACACATATGAAAGCGATTTAATTTTTAGCCATTACCAAAATATTTACTTTCATTGCAAATATCTCACGGCAATTATAATATATTTTCAAGACCATTGTGTGTTGCAATTAGGAAAAACTTTCAATCGCCAATATATTATTTCTGTTTTTATTACTTGCATCTAATTGCTGCGAACATTCTTGTTTAACATGAAAGTGATATTTCAACGGCTTGCTGAACGAGTTCTTACTTTACCTAATTTTATCAGAACCAGCCAATCATTTCGTCATATTGTTCATTGTAGTATGTAAGAACATATAATTCAATTTAACAATAATATTTTTTCCATTTCATTGGTATGCGATCAACCTACTAAATCATTCAAATATGTTACAGTTGCATACCTACATAATGGACGAAACATTATAATAGAACCTAACATATATCTATATATATATATATATATATATCTAATAACATCGTTTTTCAATCAATTTGCTTGATAAAATAGTTCTCACATATAAATTACTATAATAATAGTGTGTACTTCAATACCAGCAAATTTATGAAAAAAAAAAACTAAATCTCCTATATATAGCTTCAATACAGATATTAGATTTATTAACTTATTCTGTTTTTTTTCTTTTCTAATTTATTTGATCTAAGTATAAGAATTTCAGCGGTCCACAGATTGAGAAGATCTGATAAAATTATGATCGATTACAATATATTTTAGAGTAAATAGGTATGTATCCCTCACCTTTAGACTTATCTTACTTGTTTAAAAAAAATCTATCACATGGCAGTGATACACAATCATAATTTTATTATATTATATTAGAATTTAATTTCAATATCAATGTCGATATTGTGTGGGTGTATTTCAACAATTATTGCTAAATAATAATCAAGTACAATTATTACACCAATTAGTTAGTTACGTACGTAAATATAATATCTATAATATTTTAGTTATTTACTATTTTTCACTACGTGCTATGATAAATTAGCGTTCCTCAAAAGTATTTTCTTTTAGAACGGTTTTAATTTACAATGATAAATATTGGCACTTTGTTTAGAATATCTATATCTACCTACGTCACCTTATAGTAATAACACCATAAATTAATATCAAAATCTAGGATATATTTAAATTCTAATGGATTTAAGCTTTGTACTATTCCATTTGAGTCGTTTATTGCGATCCGGGTTTCGTCAGTGTGTATTTACCTTTTTTAAATGCACATATTGCCTGAAGATGACGAAAGGCGAAACCCGGGTCGCTAAAAACGAATCAAATGAAATAGTACAAAACTGAAATCCATTAGAATTTAAATTCAAATTCCATCAAGTACCCTCGGTCGATAGTATTAATATTAGCAAATATTTATATATTAATTGAGTCAGTATTAAATTTACTTTATACAAGTTTATTTAGAAGTTGTATTCTACAGAGATTAGTTATTTGTCGATAGTTGTTTCGGTTGTCACAATATTATTACATCACGAAGTTTTCATAATGGTCTAATAACCGAGATAAAAATCGATTAATAATATACCTAAATCACTTTATCATTTTATTATAAAAAATCTTGTACATACCTACTTATCTCTATAATATTAAGCAATTACGATAGTAATTTACATGTCATATTTTGACCAAACTTAAATTCAACTAGAAAAGATTTTTTTAAAATTTTTAAATATAGTATCCTTCTTATTCGATTGCCATTCACGTATTTATACTGACGTAGGCACGTATGTCATATACATCAGATATATATCCTACACCTACATCTGTCATAAGCGACCCGGAAAAGCTCCAACGATGTCAGTTTGATTAACTAAAATACTGCAACTACGTTTTTTACATTTTAATATTAAATCAAGATACTATTTTAATTATCAAGTACCATGAAATATTCAAAGACGGTTATACCGTAATATTGTCGATTATGGGTATCTACTATTAGTAACATATAGTAAATTTTATTGAATCATATTTTACTAATGGGAAGAAGTTAAAAATATCAATTAAGTTAGACATGGTTAAAATACTCACAATTAGCGTTGCCAACTTAGCGTTTTTATTGTCAGATCTAGGATTTTTCTGTAAGCATCTAGCTTGCAAAAATGCATCTAGCTTATGGCGTTTTTGATGCCTTCAACAGCTTTAAATATTGTGCTGAAAATAAGCTAGATATTTAGTTTATTTATTCAGATATTTAATGAAGCTAGGTCGGTATTTGAGAAATAAAACAACACAATGAAACAATATGAGCATTCTAGGCTTTATAGAAACATAATGGTATCATATACCTAATTTATTATAATTTAATGTGTGGTTCGCATTGACGATCATCGAGGATTCCACTCACTGGTATTACTTATTTTATTACTTATCATAGGTTGTTAGATAAATAAATTGTTTTTTGGAAAATGTGGTGTGATTTTTTTGCATTTTTATCGATATGCAAAAAAAAAGTATCGAAATTTTATTTTCACAAAATCTAGCGTTTTTTTCTGCCAAATAGCTTATTTTCGTACCCTGTCTGGCGTGTCTTTGTCAACACTGGTCACAGTGGAGGCAAGGAGAGCCGACAAATAATGGTAAAAATAAGTCCCAAGTATGTCTTGATACTTTCTTAATTAAATGAATTATTAATTATAATTAATTGACATTATATATTTAAAGAATTTAAATAAAATACTCAGAAAAAGATAAAAATCATAAACGGACTTCACACCCGCTCAAAGAGTTTTAATTGTAATTTATCCATTCACTTATAATTTAATAAATAATTCATAAAAGCATTCTTATTATTTTTTTTATCTTGTAGTATTTAATGAGTTTTAGTTGTGGGAGGTGACCAATGTATCCTCTTATAGTAGGTAGGTACAAATTTTCTTCGATTGAAAATATGTAAGTAAGTAAGTAGGTTTATTTGTTTCTCACAAAAAAGAAGTCGAGGAGTTTTTACCTCCTTTCGAATATTTTTCTTCAGATCGCACAAATATTCCTCTATTACGAAATTATAGTTAAGTACTTCTCACCAAATTAGATATAGTGTGGATATACCGAAATTATAGTAAGTATTTTTGACGTGAATTGTTTTACATTTTCCGTTCCCTCCTAAATTGTATCAAGGGTATCGAATACCTACAGGCGACGAAATATTTTCCCAGCCGCCGACGCGGTATTTTTTGTCATTAGGCCGCGTCCACACGGGTAGACAGATAAATTGAAATCTATCGAAGCTTTTTTGAATAACTCGTTTCGAGTTTAGCCTTCACCCAGTCCGTCCGGCGACGCAGTGTTTGCGCATACACATGCATCAATATGAAACGAGAGTAATGCTAAAGGTCAAAACAAGTAAGATTACTTTCGCTTTTTAAAATCGTCTCCAGGGACGCGGACGCGCGAGTCGCATCGGAACCGATGGCTAACGAAATGAAATAAGGCAACGGTCATCACTATAAATAATCAATACTTGCCAATCATTTTTTTATAATAAGATTTATTACTTCAATGGTTCAAATTCAAATTTATTGAAATTCTAAATGATATAAATAATTTTGTATCTTCTACCTACGTCAAATTAAATAATACAAAACTTAGATCAATCATTATTGTCAAATATAATTATTTTTCAATTTTATAGAAATGATAATATGAAGGTATATAAATTAATAAATTGAGTAAAATACGATTCGTACGTCCATATTTTTATTACAGCGCTCGAAATGGAAAAGTTTACGAACAGGAGCGCTCAACATTTTTCTGAAGATATTATTTACATGGTTATCACATTTTATGTGTATTTTATTAAAATAAGTGTGTTAGATTTTCTATTATATTGCCTAGCTCAGACGATCAACATATTTTTTCCACGAGACGGAGCGATAATTTTACCGATTTCACGAACCGGAACGGCGTCCGGTGCGATCCTGTCCATTTCGAGCCCTGATATAATATAACAAAATATATACACGATTATAAAAACTAAAATTATAGGTATATGTACTTTGAGTGACTCCTTATTTTAAGGATTTCTAAAACAACGTCAATTTTATATTTTTTTTTACACAATTTTATATATATTTTATATTATCAAGTAGAATTTTATATTGATATCTAAATTTATTTATTTCATCACATTTACTGTTCTCCCAATTATAATTGCCAATAGATGGTTAGTCCTGTCCTGCACACTGGGAGAACAAATAACAGACGGTTCCAATATCTGAAATATACTTTGTTACTGAAAATTGATTACTACCACCATCATGATAGCGTTTAGCATGTCTTTGCTGTGTTAGGTATTTTAGTATTTTATGGGAACCTACCATTTCTAATATGATTGGCGGTGATAATATGTCATTAGATCTTGACGAATTAATTATGTCCGCCACTATGATTTATTAGCTCCCTACTCACTTATATAATATTCGTTTCTTTCGCTTTATGCCCAACTCATTACATCCTTTCAAACGGCGTTCTGAGCCATACTATATACTACAATAACGCATTCCGATGGTAGTGAGTAACTTTTTCAATTATTATTTTCGTTTTTAGTTTATTATGAAAATTTAATTTCATAAAGAAATACTTGTAATATAGTAAAATTACGAAAAATCCTGTGAAATATTATACATCACTACCACAGAACAGATAATAAATAGAATACCGACAGGCTATATTCAATACGCCGCACGTTGAAGCAGGGTTTTTGAATGTGTGAGTGTCCTACGAAAATGAAGCACGCATTATGCACGTGCAATAGTGTGTGTAATACACCAACATTAAATGAGCGTAAATGCATAAACCGAGAGCAGTTTTCAGTATTCCAAGTACAACGTATTCTTGACACGTGTGTAAGTTTAACTCGGATTATTCCTTACCCGAGACGGTTACCTACTATCGCCTTACCCGTTGGGTATTTCAGTTCCCATTATTTCTGAGTTCCCTGATCACTACGAACGGAATACTCTATTTCGGCACCCCAACCGGAAGTGGGCTTTCCATTGCGTACCTGATTTTAAATTAAATATAATACCTATTTTTTGCACCCCTAGTACGGACATCCATACCATAATAATGAAACGCTACCTAATTTTAAAATATTTAGATTTAACTTTACAAAATAGCATACAAATTATTTATCTAATAATGAAGTTTAGTAGAAATAACGTCATTATGAAAGACTTTCAGTGCATAAAAACTATTTTGTAAAACAATATAATGCATCAGTAAAAAATCCAGGTGTTTATTTATTACAACTATATAGCGTAAAGATACTTTGAATGACATAGTTATTCAAATCTATTGGGTATATGAATTTTGCAAAATTTTATCATAACGTTTAACGATCACATTATTTAATTGAGAGCTATAAAAGTACATAATATTTCAGATGAAAAATTCCAACCCAGTATACAATGATTGTGATAATAAAAAGTAGTCGCACAAAACTACATCTGATTGAATAATTAGAACTAGGAAACTGTGTGTTGTAAAAATAAAATACCAATACCAATTTATACAATAAAAAATATCAATTTGGTTAGTGTATAGAATGATATAATATACTCGATAATCGTAGTGTAAATGTAAATGACAGCTTTTTTAATTGTCCGTGAGCTTTTTGCAATGCTTCAATTATTTACAATCGCGTAACTGCGCCAATAGTAAATTTATGTAAAACCAGTAGCCACTCACATTTTCGCACGTTGTTGAATAAATGTATTAAAATAATAATATATGGCATGAGCATTTTAACGTTCTTCATTTCTCAAAATGTTTTAATTTCATGATGGTGTGGTATTTTCAAACCGGTTGACCTTTAATTGCGTACTTTCTGACTATGCCACTGAGGTATGCAGCACATTTTATTTACAAATCGACAGGTGCGAATTGGTAAGAAAATATATTTTTATTTCCGCACTGTCTCATATTCAAAGATATCTATTTTTATAATCACCGTTAGCTTCAAATCAATTCTACCGTATTTACTGCGTACCTGTCTGTTTGTTCGTCTACTTTCATTAAATAGCTGATAGAGGTTCGTATGCTCCGACCTCCATTTTAGCACAAAAGAATATCATACTGAAGTTAATCAACCATTTTTATATTATTTAACTTATATAATTTCTTTGATTTCTGTCAATTCTTGGCGAAAGACAATTTTTGTTGATACTGCTACGGAGGAAATACTAAAAAAAATCACATTTAACTCAAAATACTGGAATATGGAGGTTTCCGAATTTGAAATTAACAGCATCACATTATTGTTTATTTATTTAAAAAAGACACATTGCGCACATAACAAATTATTAATTCAAGACGTTCACAACATGACACTTAGAATAAAAAATATAGGAAAATCGACTTAATAAAGAAAAAAACAAAGCAAAAAATTATTTCATAGCAAAAGAAATAAATAGAATTAAAAAAAAATACATAATGATCGCTAAAAATGTCGACATCTCTAGGGAGTGCATTGACCAGCCGCACAGCCCTCGTTATTGGTGCCTGGTGACCCTGACATGAGGAATCTATTATTTAATATTTTATTTATCGTCAAAATATTATAAGTATGTACTTACTTAATATCACAGATATCATGATAGATTTTTACATAACAATATTATTTTATTCAGTGCAAAGAAAACGGTCATGTGATAAAGATTTCAAAAAATAATTTACACACCGTGTTAAAAAGGTTAAAAATTTAGAAATAGTAGCTTTTGTGTTAAATATATATAATGTGTGGAAACACATAATGTAACTAAAATAATCTTTCGCTGTAGACATATTTTTGACGTCATATTATGATAGTTGGTGTCACAAATGAATATTTTTCAGTTTTATAATGATAATGCTAATTTTTTTAAGAAAGCAAGGGCAGTCACCGATGGGTTTTAAACGTGCATTATTAATTCATTAAACATTTCGTCACCGTGTAGGTTTTTTAAATGTCAAAATGAATAATAACAACTAAACATATCTATCAAGATAGTCTTCTGCTCATAATACCTATACATAGGCATTGCATAGCAGCGGTCGACAACCTATGACATGCGGAAATGGTCTCGACCCAAAATAAAAATGACTCGTGAAGAACCTGACCATATTAATACATATTTTTAAATAATGAAAATAAGAGATAATTTCATTAGATGTCATATTATTATAGGGTAACAATAATGTTTTTTTTAATTCATTCGCTGCTGACTAGATAATGATTTTTTAATTACCACCTTTAAAATGCACGTTAATTACATCGATCGGCCGCCTGGTCATTACGCGCCAGGTGCGTCGTCAGCGTCCAAAGTATTAATTAAACTTATACAATATTTAGCGTATTTATGGAAAATTTAGGCAATAAATACTTAATAATTGACAAGTTTACTTATTTTTTTCTGTTCAATTTCTTGAATACACGTGATTTTTTTTACGAAACATATTTAATTTAGTTCACGTTTCAATGAATCACAAACGTCATACTAATGAAATATGTGTTAGTACTTCGATATTACAATAATTAATATGGCGCCCAACAATATACAAACAAAGTTATCAGTCGCCTTCGCAGAGTGGTAAGTTACAATCGTTACAAGCCGTTTGTCTAAATCGAAATAATCGTGCACATTGCATACTATTATTTCCACGGGTTTTGAAACATTGAGGAATTCCCACGTCACAAGAGCTAACACTCCAAGTATGCAGCTCAGCGTACATTCTTACTTATTTGGTATTTGTTTCGAATCACCGTACAGTTTGTGGGTGCAATCGATTCGGAGTTTCGACAGCGTAGTTAACCAAATAGCGCCAATCTATTTCTTACATAAAGTCAAGGTGACAATTTCGAGATATTTCGAAAGATTCTTGTTACCTGACCTTTTGTTCAGATCCTCTTGTGGCATTGCCCATTAACCACTAAATATTTAATAACCACTCAAGAATGTAGAATTTGTCATAATATAGTACCCTGCACTATTTTTTCATGGGAAATACAATATTATCTTAACCCGGATTTTGCAGAGTGCTATTATGATCATCATATTATCGTCTCTGTTCTGGCAGAACACACTAACTGGAGAATACTAGTTTTGAGTAATTTGACTTTGAAGTTGTTAAAATGTTTAAAATGGTCTATCATGTGAGTTTATTAAGTAATCATAAAAAGGATGACTTTAAAATAAAGACTGTTTATTTATTAAGGTTTCCAGACGATAAAGTTTGAAATAAGGAACATTTTGGTATAACTAACTCAATATGTCATTTTTTCGAATTAGTGTCTTCTGCCAGAACAGTGACGATATTTTCTTCCATTAAAGCCTCTTATTTCAATAGGTATAATTAGCATGTTATTTAAACGTAGTAATTAAATATTAATTAAAAAGTCCGCAGCGAATGACTAAATACATGCAAATTTTTATAATATTATTATTTTTAAACGAATTAACATACTACATACTATTATACGTTAGAAACAGGCATAGGTGCGCATATGTTAATAGCCAGTGACGTCCCTAGATAAAATGCCGCCCCTAGGCAGCGCCAAAATGCCGCCTCATTTTTTTAAAAACATTATTTTTATCACCCTTTCATGAGTCTAATGCCGGGTCCACATTGGCAACATGTCGCCGGCAACCTCATTAAATTTTACGATAATTATCATAATTGCTTAAGAAATTTTACGATAATTATCATACTTATCGTAAAATTTGGCGAGGTTGCCGGCGACATGTTGCCATTGTGGACCCGGCATAATATCTAAGAAATATTGTGTTGTATGGATGGATACATTACCAACAACATATCAGACTAATCGAAAATCTGCAAGTGTGGTCTCTGGTTTCTGGTCACCAATGACGTTTAAGGGCAACGAAAGCAAACTAGATATCGTAAACCCGATAAAACTAGTGAGCTGTTTTTTTTAATGGAAAGATATTTTCATTATTACTAAGTTTATGTAGCTATTTCTATATATTCCAAATAATGATTTTCCTCGATTTGCTACCCTTCGAGTAACTGCCGCCCCCAAGCGACGCCCAATCTGCCTACCCCACGGGACGTCACTGTAATAGCTCATAACAATGTGATCGTTTTAGAATTGAAGATGGCGATGTAATGTATTAATGAATATTTTTACACCTACATAATAATAATTGACGAAGATATTATATATAGTGTGATTTTATTATGTGAATTATATATTATATGTTTATACTAAAACCCAAGTGAAAAACGAATCCATAATAATAAAAGTTTTTAACACTTTCGCTTCCAAAATCAAGTTATATGACTCACACCACAAAAATAAAAAGTTGATATCACCACGGTGCGAGAGTGAGAGTAAAAGTTATCTTTTTTTCTAATTATGTTAATTATTATTCACATACCTACATAAATATACATATACGCAAACTATAAATATATTATAATATTTTATTTTATTATATTATATTGTACACGCGAGCGTCGTAGTTTTCTGTGCAGGCGAAACGCATCTTCCTCATGTGTTCGAATCGAACCAAAGTGGATCGTTCATAAAATATTTGTTTTTTTTTTACTTACATGGATATTATAATTAAAATATTGTCACCCACGAAATTATCATTTCATATGAGAGTTTTATTAGTAGAAAAACTGCCACGTGCGGCAAGGTGATTATCATTTTTGGTATTACAATCAAACGCTTTCTCAATTCTGGACGATTCACTATTCTATACTATTCGATTTGAGCGAGCATCCTCAAATTATCTATTCATCCCAGTTTCGGCATCCAGGTCGTACCCTGACATTGAGTATGCTATGCATAGGGAACTCAAAAATAATGGGAACTGAAATAACTGGTCGGTCGGATGTCGAGTAACAGGCAATCGATCTCGAGTGTGGAAGAAATGGAATAAACTTAAACACATGTAAAGAATACGCTTGTCGTTCATTCTGAAAACTGCTCTCGCTTTATGCGTTGACGCTCATTCAACATTGGTGTATTTGAAGGTTGCAACAAACACTATCGCACGTCTATAATGTGAGGATAAGTAGGTATCGAAAGACACTCACACATTGTAGGTCACAAGATGACGATGTAGTGTATTGATGGATTAGCTGATTGGCATATCGGAATTCTATTTATTAATCTGTTCTGTGGCTATGCAAGTGGATAAGCAAATATAGCACATTGTCTATATTTTGAGCATTTGATCTTTAGTGGAGCTACAGAGTTTTAGGGGATGTGAATAACGCACTTCGTGTCGACCTTCCCCGTATATAACTTCACCTGGCAGATTAATGCAAGTGCAACATTTCTGCGTTAAATCCTCCTGAAATGAACACCTGACCAGTGACTAGTGATTGTCATGTGCTCGCGGCCTTATATGTATGTACTGATAATAAATAATAATCATGGTATTAATATAAATACAATAACAAAAGATTTTTCTAGATTGAATACCGATTAAAAAATCCATATCCACAGAGGCAGAAAGCAATTATTGTCATTCTAAAATTATTTTATATTGGGTTACGCCCGCTCGGTAAGCAAGTAGTAATAGTTCATTATCCAACGTTATTGTTGCGCGAACTTGCGCGCGCCGCAACCGACAAAGTGTTATGAAATGGCCAAAACCGCGAAAACAAAATAATCTCAAATAACTGGAGCAATAATAAGTAAGTCAGCGATCGTTTCTTGACAAAAAAAAAACTCGTTTGCTACTTAACTGTCTTAACTTAATGGAATAAAAGCAATAAATATTTAAAAAAAAATCCGTATTAGGTATGAAAATAGGCTGTAAAATATTATATGTAGTTAAGATTTTATTTACTTTTAAAAATTGACGGTAAGTATGTTTATTGATTTCATAGTAAACTATATTATATACAAGACTGCATGTTATCGTACACGCTCTTCTTGGTCGTACACTCATGGCTGAGGAACGTGACCACGTTTGAATTTCGCCATCCTTTGAGCGACCAAGACTTTATCTTCCGCTTCTCTCAGGGCAGAATGGATGGTGCCCCCCCCCCAGTCAGCTCTTTCACTTGGTCGCTCCAACCCGGCCACCCAAAACTACCAGTCTCTCCAGGTTGTCCGGTCCGCGCCTGACAATATGTCCAAAAAACTGCAGAGTTCTTCTCGACAGAGAGCCGTTTCTTTATATTCAGTCTCTGGATGATTGACTGGTTCGTCCTATGCTTCATCCAAGAAATACGAAGCATTCGGCGCACAACACCACATCTCAAAGGCATCAAATTGCCTTCCGTTCCCTTGCCTTCAGAGTCCACGAGTCGACTCCCATTGAGTTGTAAAACATCTTATTTTGATTGAACGATACATTACTACCTTGATACCCTGTAAATTTATACAACCGTGAAAACTTGTATTATAGTGAGAAACAAACTTCTTTGTTATTACAACGTTTTTATTAGCTCGTATTCTTGTTTGTCCGGTGGTTGTTTGTCCAGTACAAATTTTGCAATCGATTTTTAACTAACTTCCTGACTAGCTAGACATTTGAAACTTTTAGAATATATCAGAACACGATGCCAATGCATTTTTTTTAAATACTTTTAGCCATCTTTAAGTAGAATTGAAATCATTTTCAGTTAATTCTGTTTCGTATGAAAAGTTATTTTGGAAGAAATCCGTAATCCAATCCACTATTATTGGTTGCTAGGGGTCTGGGGTCCTAGCAACTAAATTATTAATATATATGTGCGTTACTATGGAAATCAAAATGACATTTCAGTACTCTATATTTGTTTGTTTGTTTTTTATTTACTTCATATCAAGTACAAGTTTGAGCATAATAATTCAACAGAAAATTTAAAAACGTTGTATATAAAAAGTTCTTTTTATGTTGTAATTATTTTTAAAGAAGTTTGATTCTTGCCATTATAAAATGGTTAGCCATATAAACTCAGTGTAATATTAAAAAAATAACATGTAGGTACGTGTATAATAAATTATATATAATGTTTATGATGGCGTAAGTCATAAAGTGAGGGCTCTGTATTCTCATCTAGAAATACCTATTGATTTGCTAGTATTTTTTGCAACTTTCAATATTTTAATATATGAAGTGACTTCTTTTGTAGTTTTTGATAATATATAATATGTACGTATTATTTTAGCTCTACTTTCAGCTACACAAGCAGATTCAGGAAGATGTGGAATTAGTAGATATTCATAAATAATATATTATCTGGGACTTAATGCTAGAAGTGTCTATGGCAAATATATTATCATTTGTTCAGTACAGGCGATTGTTTATTTCTCATCAAAAATTAATATCATTAACTTTTATAATACACATCATGAAAAAGTGGTTATAAAAAATATAAATTAATAAGCTCAAGGCGGATAATCGCAGAGTTTTTTTTGTTGTTGAAAATACTGGAAAATGAGGAAATCTCAAAATTTAAATCGCTATGTTAACATAGGCATTTCTTGGTTTAAAATATGCTGACACATTATTTTTACATACACTTTAATAAACGTGCTCTTATTTCATTCATTTTACATTGGCTGACATAGGCATTTATAGCATTGAAAGAAGAAATATTAATACTTTCTCATACTGAACTCAAAATGGCCAAAATATGACATAGGCACTTCTAGCACTAGGCCCCAGAATCAGCTTAGTAATTTGACGAACACGTTTGTCTGGTTTACCATGGCAAGTCCTATAAAAAATAATCAAATTTTAGTTTAAAATCAATTTCATTACTCACTGGTATCAATCACTGGTATTAATTTATTATATTAATAAGGCTATATTTTGGCTTTCTGATAATGAAATAAAACAACAAACTACCAATACGCCCCACAAAATATATACCTACATCCAGTAATTCATTATAATGAACACGTACATAAATGTAAGTACCTAAACCCAGTTCCATATTTTAAAAAAATCGTCTACGCAGGGTCACTAATGAAGCGTTTCGATTCATTCGACAAAATCGATCTTTAAATGCTTCACAGGTATCGAATATCTGATGCTGGTATATAATGACAGTTTCAGATTACTGGCGCAAGGTTAGATCAAGATTTTTATGCTAATTGTGAGATTTTGTTTCTTCATTACAGTATCCAACGTGCACATTTATGTATGTAGCATGCCCTCGGTAATATTCCTGATATTCAACATTGTCTTAAAGTCCTTTAACATAAATTGCTTTAACTTCCCGTGGTGTCATATTTCATAGTTTTTTTTGCTACATAGTCACAGTTTGTACATATCTCCATGTCCTAGCTTCACAATCATTTTGCACTAAATACATACAAGCTATATCATTTTTTTTAAATAATCCATTTAACATGACTGTAGAATTTCTGGGTTTCTAAAACTCATTTCAACTTGTTAACAATGAAAATGGATGTTATTTTTTAAATAAATTTAGGTTAATCCGGTTCAACTTAAATTAGAATTTAATTTGAATTTACTAAATTACACGTGTTCATTTAATAGTGTACGTAGTTGGTAGTTGTCGGCAGGATGCCTCAGGCACATACAGATTTCAAGGTCTCAATGATAGACATTACTCTAATATACTTTAAAATATTATAATTCATATATAAATATCATAAATTCAAATTATATATTTCTGTTTGGTATACAACTTACAAATCTAATTTTTGTGTATGATATTAATCTGCTTTAATAGTTTGACCCACCTAGTTAGTACCTCCGTAGGTTTGTTAGCATTTTATAACTAACTTTAATGTATGCGGTAAGCTGTCACTGTTTATCGCAATACATACACATAATATGATAGAAATAATCATCTACATATGACGCGCCTAGTTTCAAAAGCCCCTAAAACGATTTTAGGTAGTTCTGAGAAAAACGAGAAAAAACGATTTTATTTAGTTTTGAGAAAAATGAGAAAAAATCATATCTATTAAAGCTGTGAACTTTATGTATTTATTTTTTAATTCGTTGCATTCTAAAGAGTATTTTGACTTTCCATTTTAAGGGTATTTGAAAAGTACACCCAACCATTTTAGCGGGTTTTGAATTTTACCGTAATTTTTGATCATACATATTGACAGTTTTTTTGCGTTTTTTAAAGTTCAATCTTTGGCCATCATATAGGTAACAAAAACATCCATCTAAATACATATCTAACTCAAAATTTTTCAAAAACCGTTTTAGGAGCTTTTGAAACTAGCCGCTTCATATATAGAAAATTCAGAAATAGTATTGTACCTAATGCTGCTAATAATTGTCACTCAGAAGTGATGGGAATATGAAAGAGGAAAAGAAAAACATTAATAACATTAATGTTCAAAAGTACAAAGTACAACATTTTGGGGACCCTAATATAGTCTTTTGCTAACTCGACTCTGCCAACTAGCTGTGATGATTGTTGGCTTGAATGTAGGAGTATTAATGGTATTATAACGAATGAGATATGCAAATATGCTCAAAATGAGTGGCAAAAGTCCACCGTCACACTTCTTGGGTCATTCATAATGAAAAATATGATTGCGTATATTTTGTGACCAGCCGAGCAATAAACGCACTTTCTCGCGGGGCATTGCTGAAAGATCTCCGAAATTTGTATCCGGGTGGATCGCAAACTATATTGTATTATCGAGGTGATGATATTATGAAGGTCAAGCAAAAAATGTGAAGCACTTATGATTTTTTTAACGTGTTACTAAAAAAATACCTACCACCATTATAATTATGCACAATCATATCGCACATCATATAGCACAATCGTAAATGTCAGCTCGAGTAAGAAACATAAAGTATAAGACAAGTAACTGTAGAAAATAATTAAGTAAGTGTAGTTATCAATTCATACTTATTTTGACCTTAGTCAGTTTGAAGGTAACATTTTTATCCGAGAGAGGGTAGGTTGCATTCAGAACACATTAAAAAATGTCTTATTCTTGTTGGCTAATGAATTGCATGTATTTTGTCATAATTTAACAATCTACGAATTTGTAACGAGCACATGCGTTTCAAATTTAAAAAAAAATGCATCTACTCAAAAGGTTGCGCTTTGCACTTTACTCATCTATCTCTAGTGTCTAATTTTTAGTTATCATTTATAAGGATGCTGATGTATATAATATAGGTATACTGAATACCTGATCCCATTGCACATAACAAACAACCATTTTATAGCTAGTCAAAATAGCATCTAAAATTCAATATACCATGCAAGATATCATTATATTCCATATGCACGAAAAAAGTCGATAGGTATATATTCTATCGTATAATACCAGTCTGAATTTTAGTTGCAGGACCCAATTACTCTTTGTTTGGTACGTCTATACATTGTCATTCACAATGTGTTTTCACTTATTATCGAAATTATTTATTTTATCACAAGATGACGTCAGTTGTATCAAAACATCTTGCAGACAATTGATTTTGAAATAGTGAAATTTTTCAGAATCGTTGGTACATTTTCACCCAGCCATTACTGCATCAGTGAGATTGTAGCAAACACATTTCCTTGATGGGGAAAAATGCGGGTGTTTACTAATTTATTGCACAAACATACAGAATAATACAATTATAATGCTCCTACTTATGTATGTTTTATAATAAAAATAATTAACAGCACCTACCTATACCTTCACATGTCATCGTTGTGTAGGTATCTACTGTAAAAGGTTTTTGCAATAAGCGATTTTTACATAAGCGAAAACTTACCTAGATTAAAGGTATAATGATATTTAAATGTTTATTAGGTAATACGGGTAAATTAAAAAAAAAATGTTATTATGAACGTAGGTACTTTATAATTATTTCACTTATACACCTACCTACCTACATGATCAAGAATACATGACTAATTAGTAATTAGTATATAAATTGATAAAAAAACACTTCTCTCAATGCAATACGAATATTGAATTTTATAATACCTAACAATCATAATGAATACTTTGGAATAGATGAATTAATTCGAGTTGTATATTTTTACGATTGTTCCAAACAAAATTTGAGGATTGTTTATAGTAATTATATTATTTTTTATGTTTTATTGTAATATTTTTGATCTACCGAAATTATTTCATCACGTTATTATTTTATAGCGTGAGTAGGTAGTCAAACGCGTACATTTACCAAACAATAATAGCGAAATTGTTCTAAGGCTAAATAAATTTCAATATCGAGCCTAGTAAAAATAATTGTAACGAGACATTTTCGACACATTGTTTAAGTGTAGGTATTTTTTTTCTTGTCGGAGTATAGAAAGTTTAGTTGGCGTATGCCTGCTTTGTTATGGTAATCAAATGTGCAATCTCAGCAGAGAAATGCAGCCGGGCTTAGCCTATGAGGCTTGTGCAATCAGCAATATGTTAATTATGACAAATCGCTTTGATATGTGTTGAGTCTTTCCAACAAGATTTGTCAATATTTTGGATTGTCTCTATTACAGAAATAATGTTTGCTTACTAAATAAATAACCAGTCATCATCATCATCATCATCATCATCATCATCAGCCTGAATCTATCCACTGCTGGATGAATGCCTCTCCGAGCTGATTCCACTTCTATCGGTCCTGTGCGTTGCGTTGCCACGTACTTCCGCAGAACTTTATCATTTCATCGATGAAACGGCCTCTAGGTCTACCTCGCTTACGTTTTGTACCACTGGATGACATAACCTGTCGATTGTCCTTTCTTCGAGCTATGTGTCCCATTTCCATATGAGGTTTTTTGCAAACTCTCATCGCAGACGCTTGTCTGTTCCCTTATCCTCTCATTCCTCTTTTTGTCTTTTCGCGTTATACCCAACATGTACCTCTCCATACCACGTTGTGCTACTCTAAGTTTCTGGATCTCTCTTTTACTTAAGGTCCATGTTTCACACCCATATGTGATTACTGGGTAACCAGTGGTATCTACTAAATAATACATTAAATAATCATTATATACCTATTTTAGAATACATAGTATTACATTTAAATCAGGACACACAGAATTAATGGGAACTGAAATACATAAAGGGTGTGGAGTAACAGGCAACCGATCTCGAGTGTGGAAGAATATGGGATACACTCAAACACGTGTCAAGAATATGCTTTCCTTCGTTCTGACTGCTCTCGGTTTATGCACTGACACTCATTCAATATTGGTGTAGCAACACACACTATTGCACGTCTATAATATATGGTTCATTTTCATAGGACACTCGCATATTCAAAAATATTCGTCAAAATATAGTGTATTAGGGTATAGCCTATCGGAATTCCATTTATTAATCTGTTCAGTGATAAAAACCCTGTTTAGTATAATTCTTTTTTATTTACTTATTTGTGTAGTACGTAACACCTAAATTAATATAATCCTATGATTAAATTATCTAATAAATACCTATTGATTTTATGATTCGGCGTCTATATAAATAATTTACTTCAAGCTTCAACTGCACGAGCTTTGAAATACAAGCTGGACAATAGGTTTAACTCAGAGTTAAGTGTATTGACGACAAACGTACCTATAGGTAAACTGCTCAGTAGACTCAAAGACAATACGCATTGAAGACTGTCAAATCGAGAAAATCAATAATTTTGTTCATCTCGAACAACAAAAAATATCTATACCTACTTAAGTAGTCGAAGGAAGTTTGTATGACGAAATTGATAGTAGAATTAATTTGTATGTAGCGCATTCATGTGTCTGAATTACATCTTTAAAAGTCGACTTCCACTGTGTCTAAAACGTAGTGTTACAATTTATCAAATTCGGATGAAGGACGTGGTAGCGAAGAATTAGATAGGATTGACTTGATGATGATTATTTGTTAATTTTCAACTCATCTGCTGTTACAATATGTATATACATTATTTACCTACATGTAGGTATTTCATTCAGATGAAGTGATACAACACATTATTTTCATTCATAATATCATTTTACTATACTTATTTTACAAATAAAATTAATGTGTCCTAAATTAACTATCTACTACACTAATTGTTGCCTTTAAAATCCAATTAAATGCGTTTTCAGAGCATGATCATCATAATAAGACACACGTAGATACAACAAAGCACTCTAAGAACAATAATTATTAAACTTTAGGGATATTATTAAACCTTGGCAAGGGGACGCCCATTCAAGAATAGAGTTGCCAGCGAATAAAAATCACACAAATACAACAATAATCTGTGAATTATTACAGCGCATTATTCTCCCAATCAAGATCGTCGAATGAACAAAAACTTCAGTAAATAAAATAAAATTATTGTCTCTGACCGGCCTTGTAGCGTGAGAATTGAAAAAACGGCAAACTTTCTCACAGAGTTAAACCAGCAACGTCATTTTATAACCAAAAACGAATCTCAGAATAAACGAACAAGTGCCTAAGTAATTTAATGATTTAAAAAAGATTAAAAACGTTATATAACGAGTATCTACATTTATTATTATGAAAAAGTATAATAGTTAAAATACACTAGATTTGCACATGCAATATTTCGTCATCAGCCTGGATGAAGGATTGTCCATTTTGATTCCGTTCCTCTCGGTCCTGTACTTCTGCAAGATTTAACTATCTCGTCGATACAATGGGCTGTATGCTGTATGGCCTACTATCAGATGTTTTTTACTTCTTGGATAACATTATTTGATGACTAAATTGTCCAACGATTATCTCTTTTTTGAACTATGTAGTTTGCACCAATTTATGCAATATTTAAATTGTATGAAATGCATATCCATAGAGTCAGTTATTTTTCACACATTATTGGCTATCTGCATATAAGCATTGTTTCAATGTGATTTGTATTGTAGATTTTTATTGCAATCTATTGGTATGTATTTCTGTACCTGAAATATCAATTTTATAGTATTAGGGTTGATGAAAATTAATTAGGTATTAATTAAATTGTAATGCATTTTATTATTTTGTTACCTTTAATCTACTTAAGGTAACTGATATCTGTACAGATTCAATGGATCAACAAACTAGAAAAATACAAATACCCATATACAAAGAGTTTATCCTACGAGTACCTACATCGTAATTAAGAATATTATTTTGCATGTAAATTTTAAAATAACATAGATGGTGTTGATTCATCTTTTGAAATGTAGCAATATAAATATTATGACTACTAATATGAGTACCTATTCATTTTATACATTTACACGATAGAAATATCCAATGATGTGGTTATTTTATTATACGTGTGGTTATGTATTATAAGAGGCATCCAATCAACTTTATTGAAGAGTTCAGTTATGCGATTTATATAAGAATGATTACACAGTTGAAAGTAAAGTGTCATATCGCATTATTCGAATATATTATTATTGTTATGTAACGTTGGAATGCTAAAAAGCAAGTGAAAATGTGTGCGCAACGGTAAAATCTCTCCACTTATCTTCAATTAACAGCATTACAGCGTACAATCGAATATATTATCACCAAACGCGACTCGGTAGCACAGCAGCTAGGATCCCAACGTAACATCTATCTACGTACCGGACAATGATACAACAGGTGTACCTATTCTTGATATTGTTATATCTTATACATTATTAACCAACATACATTCAGCCTGTAATTGACTTCCTTCATTAGTCAGAAATTTTCCAATAATTTACTAACATTACACAAAATCTTTCATCTAACATTACGAATTGTGTGACCTGTAACGAGTTTCGATAACGTGTGTTATAGTTATAGATAACATCGTTTATTCGATTAATTACCAGTCGATTAATATACCTAGCAGTTTCAATAGATATCAAGGTCTTGACCCAGGGCCTCTTTGTAAAAAAAATACTATGTAGACATAGTGCCTTTTATGGCCAACAATAATTAATTTGAAAAAATATAAAAATAATAAAATACATACAAATTTTATTGCAAACTTTATTGTAGAAGATATTTTTAGTTTGATGTTTATTTATGTTGACATTTTTAATACGTACAAATTGTAAACTAGGTACCTACTCTTAGAGATCTATTCTTTTTTTGTCCATTTCAAGTTTCATCTTTTGACTTATCATCATCAACAGTCTGAATTTATCCACTGCTAGATGACGGCCTCTCCAAGCTGATTCCACTTCTCTCGGTCATGTGCGTTGCGTTGTCACGTACTTCCGCAGAACTTAACCATTTCATCGATCCAGCGGCGTCTAGGTCTACCTTGCGGTCGTTTTGTACCTCTTGGGTACCGCTGGATGACTAGATTTGTCCAGCGGTTGTCCTTTCTTCGAGCTATGTGTCCGGCCCATTTCCATTCGAGGTTTGACTTGAAATGGTTTCAAAACGAAATATTATGTTAATTCTACGATATTTTAGTCATTTATTTTGGTATTAACGATAATAAAATTACTTACCACGTAAACGGCAATTCAATTGATAAATTGATAAAACATACCTACTCCACCGCAACGTTATAGCGTGTTCTTACGTGCGAAAATCCCCTTTGAAATTTTCCTTATACTTTCATCCACTATTACGTACAAAGAGATATCTGTACACTTAATTACTAGAGGTCACGAATTGGCATTTCAGAACTTTTCTCGTTTTTCCCAATAGTGTGACAAAACGTTTTAAATGGGGAGTTTTAAATTTAATTAATGACTTTAATCAATTGTTTATGGTTAGATCAGGAATAATAAATTAAGAGAATAATTTGGTTATCCAATCTGCCAAATGCCATACATCACGCTCTGTTAGTTGGTACAAATGATGCAATGTTCGAATGGTAAAAAGAGAGTGAAAATAATATATATTTATATACAATTTCTTACGCTGAAATCTCTCTTCTTTTCTCGAATTAACGACATTGGCATGTGAAATCGAGTCCGGGCAGGCAGCTGGACGTGACCTTGCCGGACTGGGCCCCACCCACGTCACTCACTTGGCCAAGAATTGCCTTGTCTAGTGAGAGTCGACATCGACCATCTAAGCCTCGATAACGAATGGAAACCTTTACTATATTAAGTATAATAATAATATATAACTATGCTCAATAACAGGCATTACTAAACATACTTGTGCAACACTTTAGAAATAACTAGAACGTATAAGTATAGATTTTTTATGTATAATCTGTCGGTGCCAACGTGATTAATAGGTATTAATAATATGTACTATTTCGTGGATATGGATTTTTGAACGTTTTTCAGTACAGTCGAGCTTTTGTGAGTTTTATCTACTATTTCAATTTATATTGACACTGGAATATAATACAAATCCCCGATATTTTTTCGTTAGGTCTCGAGTTTCTGATTTTTTGTATTGATATATCTCATTTAATTAATACAACCAACACCCACATTGATATTCATTAATGTTTATAAAAATACACAGCATTGATTTAGGTGTATAAATATAATTAAGTAACTATATTTTTACAAGATTTGAGAATATAACATTCTTCATAGAACATACATTATCTTACTTACTACCTAATAAACTTACTAAAATTTTGTTCAAAGATTTTTTCCGTTTTCAATAAAGTATATTACATTCTCAAATATTGTATATTATTAGTTGCATAAAAAAAATATTAAATTATATTATGTATTGAGTGCAAAAATATTAAAACGAAAATTTGGATATATCCTGACGTTGACTAGCAGTTAATGTAAATATCTGTTATTGGAACCTTATATCAGGCGCTTCAAATGTACCTATCTATAAACTAATTGTTGATTTCGTCGTAATTGGGTAGGATGTCCGTGCCTCAATTTGTAAAGCACATTGGCGAAAATCGAGTGGATGCGAGGTTGAATCCCGCCGAGCGTTGTTTTTTTTTCTATTAGGTATATCTGCACAGTAACACTATGATTATACTATCTATCTAATTGTGGATTAGTAGGCGTTGTTAAGAAAGTGTTATTTAGTATGAAATATTATCTTATTTTTACTTACATCCGTATATCGTACCAAGTAGAAAATGTTGTCTGAATCTCCCGAACATGATGATAATATATTACCAATTCTTTAAAGATTGCTTTAGAGAATGTCAAAAAGACAATAGAAGAGAAATGTTTGGATTCTGTATAAAGAGAAGATGAGTGTCTGTAATAAAGGAGATAACACTTTAGGTACAGTAACTATGAAACAATACAAGTGCTAAGTCATCAACTCACCATTGATTATCTTAACATATGTATCTATAAAACTACACATTTACGATGCCCACAACTGATTGAATTTTTCTTTTAAATATCGTAATATTGTACAACAATATATATTAAACTCGAATAGTTAAAACTATCGTGCAATTCAGGAACATCATATACTTACTCGCATTATTAAGTTTTTTTTCTACCGGAAAAGAACCTATTTTAAATTGTATATCATCATCTCAATACTACAACTAGATTTTCACTGTTTTTTAGATAGCTATTGAATATGATTCTACATTTCCTTCTCTACAAAATGATAAATTATGTACCTAAGTCAGAAGATAATGGGAACTGTATTAGTTTTGTGTTTGAAAATATTAGATAACTTTAAACCATAAATGCATTGAATAAATAAAATAATATATCTTCAATATTTTTTCATACAATTGAACGTTATTTAATTGTTCCTAATTAAACAAGCACAGTTTTATTTTAAATATGATTATAGTCTAAATTTATGTTAATCAAGTAAAGTTTAAATTTCATTTTCCCAACGATGACCATATCACCATGTTCGATGGTAACAGATTTTTGTTTTTATGAGAAATGATGTTAGCAATTTGTTTAATTTTCTCAACCTATTAGGTCCATATTCTGGGTCCAAACACATATTAAAAAACAACATTTGAGACAGACGAAGACCTACGAGATTATGATCCGACGTGTTACCGCGCTATCGTAAACACATTATTAGCACAATAGTTCACTGTCAAATATTGGGAATAAGTATATATTTAGTAATATTTTTTGATTGCCACTATTAACTTATTCAATAGTTTTTTAGCATCGCTGGTAAAAACTGTAGGCATGGCCGTAAATTCATTGCCTACTTACTTAATTGCTTTTTTTCAAGCGCACAAAAGCATGTTTAAAAAAAACGAATAAATGCTTAGTTGCGATAAACGTATTGACACAAATTTTAACTAAAAGTACAGTGTATTGTAATATAACACTTGCTGTAAGTTGTTAACTTTTATATTAAAAAGGCAAAAGTGTCATTTAAACTACCTACTTATTAAATAGTAATCATAACGGAACCTGTATGTGTGAGGGTATTAAACTAGAGAATATTACGTATGTTTCCTAGGAAGTCTGATCACCATGTCTAGAGTCAGAAGGTTATGACATGATAGTCACATAATGTGTATTGACACGCCTTATGGTTTTTTGCATAAATGCAATAGGTAGATAATTTGTTATGTTCTTTTGTCTATTGTATTGAATGCCTATATTTACCTAAAATAGGAAGTCGTGAAATAAAATAACCAATGAAGAATCTAAATACTTTTTAATAATTTACATACACCACAGACCAATTATTTATGAGCGTGATCTTGAATTAAACCCAATTATCAGGCTTTACAAGTTCATTCACTTCTTCAGCTTACTGAATACTATAATTATTTTATGTGGCCTTTAAAATTATTTCAGGATATAGATAGTAAGTAATATTAATTTTACGCTCCTTGAAAATAATAAATATATTATATTTTAATTATTCAATATATTCATGGTTGAGACAATTCTTTCTTGTTTTAACCATATCCGATCCTAGTAGGATCATATGGACCTTCCTATGGTAGAGGTTTGTATTAACAGTTTTTTTGTTTTTACCAGAAATGGATGCTAGCCACTTGCTCAACCTATTAGATCTATATTTTGACTCCAAACATAAATTGAAAAACAATATATGTATTTGCCAGACCCATGATTCGAACCTGGGACCCACGATAATATAAGCCAACGCGTAAGACAATAACTGCACAAAAAATATGATTGAGAAATTAAAAAGTTAAAAATGTATTGATTTTGTTGTATGTAGATAGTAATACACTCTCCTAGCTGGTTCCTGTATTAAAATGCTCTGGAGACGTCAATTATCAGATTTTATTGGAGAGAGACTTCATGACGTATACTTAAGTCTATCACGAAATTATTTTGCAGTAAAAAAGAAAAGAAAACAAATGGGTGAAATTTTGACTTCTCAACTCAGAGTTGGAATTATTATTATGTACTTACACAAAAACACATGGGACATTTTTTTATAAAGAACTTTCGATTAACTATGCTACACATAATAAGGAAATATTACTGGGGCTTTGGAAATTTTGGCTTGGAAACATCGGACAGTTTCACTCACCGTGGTCGCTGTTCACTGTATTACAACTTATACTATATTATTTACTAGTATTAATTATACGTTCTAAAATAACTAGCTCAAATGTATCACACGCCCTTGTGTGATCGTGCCCTTTTTAGTTTTCAGTATTAACTGTTTATATATAAATAATATCCTAGGCACAATTAAATACAGAAGTTCTGTTATTTTTTCGGCATGTTTGGACCGGTATAATACTTTTGCCGAGGTGCGCAGGGTGGGTCTATTTCGTCTGTTTGTCTCGATAAAGTATCTCAAGGTCACGGAACTTAATCTGAATTATTATCTGGCAAAATGCTCGGCGTACGTTTCAGAGTTTTTTTTTTATATCGTGTCATGCCACGTTTGACAACACTATGGTAAAGCAAACGCGTGTTTGATTAGCCAGAGCGTAGTGCTTTTTGTAACACCCTGTAGTAAATATGGAAGTAAGAACTTTCTATCCGGAACGTATGAGATTGCTACAGGCGACAGTCAACTTTTAAGTGTTGCCATATATAATGAAATTTCGGTTTTCTACTATTTTTTAGTCAAATTCATTCAGTCATTCAAAATTAATTACAAAATAAATAAATAAATTGATGTCAAATTGCTATATCTTCACAAATTATACAGAAGTCGTAGAAGGTGTCTATCTTTTGAATAGAATAAAATTAAAATATTACCAATATGTACCCATACGTAGTAACCTATGTATACCTATACCTTTTATATTTAAAATTAATGAATGAAACTAAATATCTACCTCTCAATTGAAATTGAATTAAATATTAACGTAATATACCTATTTGTATGTTAAATGGTGTGATTTTTTTTTTACTGCTTATGGTTATTTCTCCATAATTTTGAAATTAACTTTATTTTTTCCTGATCGGTCTGCTTTAGCATTGCAACTAATCAAATTCACATGTCGTGTGTATCACAGTAGGTATATACCTAAATATATATAATGTACATGTGTCACCTGTATCTTATTGGTTATCCGAGACTCCAGTTTGACGGGAAGCTACTCAGCTGTTGATCATACTTGTCATGTTTTACTGCTTCCGCACTGTCAATAGATAGGGTGAACACAAATTTCTCCTTTTTCTACTCCGCATTTTGACATATCAGTTTGACACATCAGACTACGATTCTTAAATTATAGAATCAATTATTTGTTAGCTGAAAAATTAAATATAGAGATCGCATAATAATATCAAAATGTATTATTGCAAGTAGGACTTCTCTAAATCAACGTGGACAACTTAAATTATTTTAACTAAAAAAATGACAACGAAAGAAGGAAAAAGAAGAATATACTGGAAACAACTATAAATAACCGCGAAAGTCTCAAGTATATAATATGAAATTATATTTAATGTTTGTCAGAAGATACATACTTCCTTTTTTCAATCGAAGTATAGCATTTTCATTTTTGTAGGTACTCAAAAAATTATGTACACATTTCACGTCACTAAACTATGGATAATAATAACGGTAATCAAATAAGGAAGGAGATAAGTACCTAAACCTACATGCTAAATAGGAATTCGCTTATCAAATCTCATTCTGCGTGTGTATTCTAAAATAATATATTTTGCTACACCTAGATTATATAATACATTAATATGTGCCTATAGGATGAGATAACATGGAAATGGCATTTTATTCTCGATATTTTTAGGATTTGATATTATATACGCATATACGAGGAGCTCATGGCCCGGTGTGTGGGTCTAAAGTCTAAACTAAATCTAAATGAGGAGAACTATTACATTTTCGTCTTTTATTTGATTATTTCTATACTGTCAAACTGTGATAAAAAATAACTGTCTCAGGCCAGTGCTAATGACTATTTGTGAAAGCGTAATATGATAAAATTACGAAAGCTCAATATTATTGGCATTTAATGGTTTGTGCCAATAAAGCGAGATTATGACATTAAACATAAATTGATAGGTATTATATTCTATTGATGGATATTTATTATTAAAAAGTTCAGTTGTCGAATTAATCACCGTGAGAGTTGTATTGTGAAATAAAATAAAAACAATGCCATGCTTCGATTTTGAAACAAAATAACAGAGTTATAAATAAATTAAATATTATATATATTTTTTTTGTGTTGACATTTGAATATTGGGCAATGAAGTATTTTTATTACTAATTATTGGGACGTCAAATTGAGACAATCGTTTCATTACGGGCTATATTTTTTGTTGATAATATGTATTATATTATAACATATAAAAACCATAAGGTCATATGTTATATATATAAAAAAAATGTTTAATTTCTAATAATATTTTTCTACACTCTACCCCCGCCGCCCAATAGGTTCAGTCTCCAAAATATAATACTTACAGATAAACGTAAGTACATAAAGGGTAAATAATATAGGAAAAAATATTTAAAATGATATTCGGAAAACGTAGGCTCTGTTTAAAATATTTATCGATGAACAATACAGTAGATTTAACATCAAAATATGATTTAATTAAATGGTTTATTCAAAAATACCCAATAATTAAAATAATTATTATAACCTTGAAAATAATAGAATATGATTTATTAACTTTTAAGTTTTTAAGCAACCATCCAATTCCAGTTTTCATGTTTGCAATGCACCTGATATGTCTACCAAAGTTTTGGTATTGAAATTCTCAAAATTATTTATAATATTTATCGTGCACGTGTTTCCCTGTCAACACAAACATACGTATATAATTATTATATATTATTATCATATATGAGCCGAAAACCGTTTGTATAAAGCAACTTTTTAATTCGAAGAAGATAATTTATTGCACAAATAAAGAATGTCTAGGTCACACCAGAAAACACTTTCAAATTAAACATATATACGTACGTATTGAAAATGAAAGTGGCTTCACTCATTGGATGTGCTAACTGCCGGCTAACCAACAGGCTGCGATCTTTTAAACTCGTTTTATGTACACTTATCGAGATACCCAAGTGACGTTCTATTTTAACGGACCCATCTGCGAGTCGTTGATATTTACCTACATACCAAAGAGCAATAATTTGTATGTTAATCAAATTACTGTGTATTATATAAATAAATCATATAGCGGATTTTCGATTACACATTCTTCTCCACATTATTCAACAGGCCCGTTTTATATGTTAGATTTTGAATTTTAATCACAAATTACAACATACCTACCTACCACCAGATTGAAGGAAAAAATCACTAAGTGCATTTTAATATTCAATAAACAATAAAATTTTATCCAAAGCAAGATGTATGAAAATCATTTAATTATAAATCATTAAAATAACTTGAGACTCAGTTACTGCGATACCACTTACCTGCCAAGATTATAATGAGACTAGTAAATTCTCAACTATATCAACATTTTATAAAATATTTATAAATCTTGTACCTATAATACTCATTGCATACCTACATACTTACTCAAATCGTATTTCATATGATCATCGTCATTCTCGGCTTTACATCCAGAAACTTTCTTAATCCTAGACGATGGAGTAGATAGGTAGTGCTGCTTTCCAATTATTTTACCCTAACACCTTTCAATGTCTTGTGATGCGGACCAGCCATCTCAGTATCGGTCATCTAGGTTTTCTTTTGTACAATTGGGGTAAAACGTAGCTAAATAAATAAAAAGTAACCAATACGGAAAAGCTCTGTTAAGCCATGTAATAAAATATGCTTCTGAATTAAATATATTTAATATTTATATACCGTTTCACAAATTAAATACCATTTATTCGACGTTCGTAAATTAGCATGTTGATGGGACTCTAATTGGCATACAATTACTTACTCATCATTAGAATGCAAAGTAAAACTTATTCATTTCATTTTGTAACACTGAAAAATGAAATCACCACAGTAAAAAAACACGACAGCTCAAAATGCTGATGATATACAATAATTATGTATATTTTTTTATAAGTTATTTATTTATATTATGTTCTCAAATCTAATTTTAATATAATTACCTACATATTTGTCGTTATTGTTTTATTTATAATTAATTTGAGAAAGGATTTAATACATATTATATTTGTGTGATATTGTGACTTTATCATTTTTAACATGACTTGCTCTAAAGTTTTTTTAACATATAATATTATGTGACATTATTCCAATATTATAATAAATTTAAAATCTCATAAGAGTATTTATTCTAATACTAAGCGAAAGTTGGAGAAAAAAAATTAACATTAATTATTGTTAGTTTTGTGGCCTTGATAATTGAGTTCGAATCAAAAGATTATATAACGTATGGCTTTATTGGAAAGGTCAACCGATGTTTTCGTAATCTAGTAAGAAGTAGGTAGGTATTTCGCTATAAAGACTGGCCTAAGATCCGTAATTCTAAACTAACGAAATCATATTATTATGACGTGTTAAATAATGATTATTTTACCTACTAAATCATAACTAATCATAGTTTTACTAGCTTTACTTTTGTGCTGGAACAAATATTATTTGGAATATCTACATTCCATTTGGGTGTAAGAGTAGAGTTTTTTTTAGTAACCATCATATCTAAACTTGGTTCAGCACCTCTGAGAATTCTAACAACATTAATTCTTCTACCTCGTATTCTTATTTGTCCGGAGGTTCTTTGTCCGGTACAAATCTTGCAATCGATTTTTAACTAACTTCCCGACTAGCTAGACATTTGAAACTTTTATAATATATCAGAACACGATGCCAATGCATTTTTTTAATACTTTTAGCCATCTTTAAGTCGAATTGAATTAATTTTCACTTAATTCTGTTTTGTATGAAAAGTTATTTCGACACCATTATTGGTTGCTAGGGGTCTGGGGTCCTAGCAACAAAATTATTAATATATACGTGCGTTACTATGGAAATCAATATGACATGTCAAAATGACATTTCAGTATTATTTCTATCAAGTACAAATTTTTTTGATTGTTTAAGCTAGCCAAGTCAAGTTTATGTGATTCAACAGAAAATTTAAAAACTTTGTATATAAAAAGTTCTTTTTATCTTGTAATTATTATATTTTGTATAATATTGTCGATAGATTTTAAATGTTCAAACACAAAAATTATTTACAAAGTACTTAACTATCTATATCAGTATCTAAATTATGACTCAGAAAGAAAGCAATGTAATCAATAAAACGTACCTACATATGTATGTATATTAAAAAAAACTATTTAAAAAATAAAATCTATTACCTACAAGTCATTATCAGGCACGTTTAATAATGATTGGTGTTCAACGACTTAGAAATAAGCACAGAAAAAATATGCTTAGAAATTACTCCTAATAATTTATCATTAGAGCAAATGAAACAAACTATATTACAGGTAAATAGTATGTACATAAGTCATTTTTATTATATACCTACTGAACTAAACAATAAAGTCTTTATTTATAAGAATAAATTGCATTTAAAAGTCCACATTATGCATGCATACATTTTATAATAATGTATAGTTAAATATATAACAATCGATTTTAAAGTTGCCTTAATTAAATACTTAGAAATAACTCAGTACTTAATTTTAGGGCATTTATATTTTTTTACTCTGGTGATTATTTTATATAGTAAACCGTTTTGTAATATTGTGAAATGATTCTTTGTAGGGTTAATTAAAGCTGTGATTTGTTTAAATTGATTGAATTACATATAAGTATTAGATACAGAGGCGAAAAGATAATATATATAATTAATATTGTTACGAACACAGTATAATATTATGTTGACAATAAATGGTTAACAGCATGTCCTTTTAAAGTGTTAAAATTGCACGAAATAGTGAAATCATTGCTATGACACATCTTAATAACGTCTATTCACAATAAAAAAAAATTATTTTTAAATATTTTTTTTTTGTTATAAGTGAAAGTGAGAGTCTGGTACGAGTGATTAAACGTATGAAATGATGACATGTTTAACAAAGAAATGACAGATTGATTATAAGTTTTACAATCGGTGGTCTATGATTAGTGTGGGGTATCAATCCATTCTGCTGTCATATCAATTTTATAATATATGAATTTGTAAAATGCATAATATTGCAAGTATTTAGTATTACAAAAAGACACAACATTGCAAATTATATAATATATCCATAATCGGATTAAAATGCAATGCACAAAAATGATCCCGTGTGTTAATCATTAATTTATTAGTCTCTCCAGATATTCAATTTCATTATTATTTACTGATGATATTTAGGTATAGTAATAGTTAATTATCTTGCGGAATTATTTAATACCCACGTTGTAAAAAAATAATGCTACTTACCGAAGCATTATTAATAATTTTTGATGATTGCATATTTAGGTAGATACATAGGTAAATTATTTCCTCATAATACCTATCTGTTTGAAACCATCGTGTAATAATTTTGAAGATAAGATACCATTCACATTTAACATACTTACGTATTGGATAATCTACTTAATACATTGATGAATGTGCATACTTACTATTTAAAAAAAATGGTTTATTTTACATACAGGGGAGAATTAAACTAAATATGTAAAATCCCAGTTTTATGATACATATATATTATAATCATTAATTTTACGATTCAGAAAGTTTTATTTCATATTTATGTTATATATATATATATATATATATATATATATATATATAATAGTGTTTTATACTTTAAGTAATACAACAAGTAATTTTTTTATAACTTTATACGTTATAATATTCGTACGAATGAGGTTTTAATACTATTATTACATTGACTTTTACTGTTATTATACGTATAATACAAATAAACAATTTAAAGAATACTCAAAAAGTTAACCTATACGTTTTTTATAGTCGTATTTATACAAATATTGTTTACCTCATTTATTAGTTGTTACATACATATCAACTGTAAAAGCACCGCTGATATAAAATGGTAAACATATTTCGTTGGTATATTTAGGGTAATATCTTGTTTTATGAAGGAATTACTTTGAAGAATGCAATAATAAAAACACAATAAACGAATCTAATATTTAGTAAGAACATCTAGTTAATGACTCCATAGATTTTATAAATTTAATAACGCACCAATATCTACCTAATCATTATTTGCATTAGTTTATAATGAACAATTAACTTAGTAGACATGCGTCTGAAAACAAGTTTCAACAATTTGTAGGTAATTTGAGTTTTAAATATTTTGGCAATGAGGAAGTGAACGAATTTTGTTACAAACATGTAATTACTAATTGAAATACTTAGTACTTTAAATAATTTACGAAGCATTATTCAAATTTCCCCACATCTTAATTATGATAAAGTCACATTGCATTTTGTGTGTTGATATCTCGTAAATTAATTGTTTAATGTTTATACATACAAGTGGGAAAATGATTAATGCATATTTGATATACTCACCTAATATACTACACTACTATAAATAATTTCAACATTTTTATATGAAATATCAGTTTTATTAATAGTATGATATTGGCATATCTGTAATTATTTTGACAAAGGCTCGATTTCAGAATGATGGTATTGTCTTCTTATTCCTGGAACAAAATTTAATTTTATACTTTGTATATCATTTGATGTGTGTTTTAATCTGACTATTTAAAAATACATTGCTATGATTATCGTCTGTTTCAATACTACGGAAGTGTCAACATGTTCATGAGTAGTGTGCATATCGTAGAGTAACCCTCGGATATATTATTTATCGGTTGTATTATAGAGATAAAAAAAACCACCAATCATTAGAGAGTGAGAGGCTGTCGGGATTTGATTGGATAACAATGACATTTGTCACATATTAATTATTGTTGTATATATGTAATTTTGATTGTACGGAAATGGTTTTGGAAAATCACCGAAGGTTGGCCGAGCCCAAAGACGCCTTTCAATGCACAAGATCAGGTTTTTTTTCTTCAGGAAAGACACTGTCACGGCCACCATTAATAAGAGCGCCGTAAACCAACTGCCCTTGTTCGCGTAAAAATTACCATTTGAATAATAAATCGATAGTCGCCATCTCAATCATATGGATCGCTAATGCTAAGGTCACCCGGAGGGCATTGTTTACAATTATGTATCTACTTGTAGTAGAAAGTTTATTTAGCAAGTCATATACCTTGATAATGAAAATATCTACAGACATCGAAGGAAAATAGTTACCCACCAACGTTTTTACATGGCCTTGCGTCTTATGCATAAATACAGTGACGTCCCTAGATAAAATGCCGCCCATAGACAGCGCCAAAATGCTGTCCCATTTTTTATACAGTATTTATATCATCCTTTCATAAGTCCAATATCTAAGAAATGTGTTGTATGCATACATTACTAACAAAATATCAGACTGTAATTATTCGCAAATCTGCACGTGTCGTTTCTGGTCACCAAGGACGTCGAAGGGCAACGGAAGTAAACTAGATATCGCGAACCATACAAAACCAATGAGCTGAATCTTTTAATGGAAAGATAATTTCGTTATTACTAAGTTTATGTAGCTATTTCTATATATTCCAAATGATTCTCCTCGATGCCGCTCTTCAAGCGACTGTCGCCCCAAGCGTCGCTCAATCTGCTTACTCCCACGGGACGTCACTGCATAAATACCTCGTCATTTAAAGCTTGCATTTTATTAAATTGTTAAAATACATAATTAACAGGTCTCTAATTTTATTACAATATTCTTCTCAGCTGACGGTGTAGATCCACTGCTGGATAAAGGGTTCCCCTAACTCCGTAAACTCTTCCCGGTAAAATTATATCCGTTACCCTTGTTGGAGCGTTAATCGAGCGGATTTTAGGGAGGCCCTTTCGTCGCTTACTGCCCTTCCAAGGAAGAAGGCAGTAACTGCCTCTCACACACTTCCGAGATAAATCACATAATCTGTTTTTTTTTTTTCAAATTTTATTACTGTGAATTAATAAAAAAAACTGTGATATTTTTTATTAGTAGGATGTTAAAATACACGCAAAGTAATAATAAACAAGCAGTAACTGCAATAAATAGGTGCAATGAGCCATTTTGCTAAAAGCTGTGTATCATTTTCACTAAGGATTTTAACGGTATTTTAGTGATAATACTGATTTTAAAGTGAACATAATAATTATATAGCTTTCAAAATTACCCAACGGATGGCATTCACAATTTTTGCGAGATACTGCCTTCTTCCTTGGAAGGGCAATTTAGTGCCCCTTGGCTACCACTGTATGCATATGCATTTATCCATCGATCGTCCACTGGGCGAGCAACATGTCCAGCTCATTACCTTTTCATCAGCTTGGTGATCTCTATCGATGATGATCGCTTTTGGTTCAGCAAGACAGTTTACCATTATGTACCTTTGTCCTGTAGACATTTATCTTTAATAATCCTTCTTTGCCTTCATTCGAATTATTATTTATATGTAGTACTGCTCCTAACTAACTATCTTAATATTCATAATCCCAAAAACTTTCAACAAAGCGTAGATATACTAAAATGATTACATTATGTTATTAATCGTCTGAGATTAAGACATCCTCATTAATCAAATTTTCGTTTTCTATAACACCAGAAAATACACATTTCCTTATTATCAAATGTAATGGCATCATTAATGAAAAAAAAAATCTAGAGATCATCACAATTAGTTTGTTATTTTATTGCAATAATACTAACTAATAAATACCACCTACCACAATCTGTTAAACACGTTGGTATGTAAATGCATTATTTGGGCAATCTATTTGCTTCGGCTAAGATTATTTCATTCAATGGCATTATATAATTATTATTTACAACGTTTGTACATACTGTAAATAGTACTATTCGGTTGTATACAATTACCTATTCATTTTATACGGGCTATCTTTCGTTGGCGTCTTTAGCACGTAAAAAACAGGCCAAATCATTTCCGTGCAAGATTCTGATAGTTTTTTGCTATTTGTGTTTTGAACGCTTCATTGGTTTTAGTAAATTAATCATTTGATACAACACAGTGCCAACATCCTGCAGTTTTTTTTATTGTCCGTATTAAGTATTATTAAATAAGTAGATACATACACTTATATAGAATAAGATTAATAAATTAATTGATGTTTTTTTTTATCATGGGTGTTAAAAAAAATGAAAAGCAATACAAAAAATAAATAAAATTCAGTCTTATAATATTATTATAAGCTACATTAGGTATCTTAAAATCACGTCATGATAGTCAGCTGGCATGAAGACTTTTACAATCTAGCCCCGTATCTCTTAATCGTATTTAATCAAATATTTATTGTTATTTAAAAAATCAGTCAGTAATATTACTTTTTTCTTGAGTCCACATTCCAGTATATTATATCTTAACTGCCAAACACATAATATATTAATATACCTAACCTAACTGTTTATACGTAATGGTGCAGACTGTCTCGCCAATCTCATTATTCAAAAGTAAGCGAGACGCGATGTTGTCGTTTTATGCTACTATTTGACAGGATGTGAAAATCGGTTAATCTCAAAATGAGTCTATACACGGTGTAGTTCTTTTTTTATCGACAGGTTCGCTACTATCGCTCTACTAAGCAGACGCATATATTGCTCGGTCTAATTGTCGCATGGAAATTCAGAAGCTTCTGAATGTTTTTGATTCACGTATTCAATTTTCCGATTTGCACTATAATATGTGTTTACAAGTGCATTTTGTACAGTCAGCAGTAAATACATGCACGTGTAAACGAGGTATTACTTGTTATTGAACTAAAAATTATTGTTACACATTTGATCAACCTATTATGTAGGTCTACCATGGATCCATACCACACATTCTACCAAATTATTTATAGAATAAAATAATGCTATAGGTATGTAAGTAGAAGATAAAAAAAAATACTTTCTTACAATGTATTTTTATAGTTTTTTACCCTACAGTAGATCAAATTATAGTATAGTTAACTATTACCGAGGTGTAGTAGCAGCAATAAAACATTCAAAAACTGTATATTTAGTGATGTGTTTAGTAACATATATACATATTGTATTCATAAAAAAGCGTCGAATCCGGAAATTTGTACGTAAACAGTTCACCGTAGGACACTTATTCGTGCGCCGCAGTACGTGAAACATGAGTTAGTTCGTGTAACATTTAATCAAATGACGAGTTCTGCGTTAAGCATTTCAACATGGAGTATATTTGTACGTATGCTACAACATGTGGCGAATTTTATGAGATGTCTTTACTAGGTTAGGTTAGGATTAATCTAATTGGGACATTACTATAGTTTACAAATGTATTCCACGGTGAAATGTTCAACGAAGAACTCGTCATTTGATAAAATGTTATACGAACTCATGTTTCACGTACTTCGGCGCACGAATAAGTGTCCCACGAAGAACTGCATACGTACAACTTACATGTAACCAAAAAAGTGTGGGGTCTAAAAACGTTGGCGTCACAATAATGTCATAAGCAATTTGTAACAATAACTAATAGCCGAATGTAAGAATCATAATTATTTATAAATAATTGCAACACTGATAAAAACCCAGCATTCTGCATGTTGAGAAATAGTATAGTACCAAATAGGTATCTGTTAATAGCAAAACTATTTATTTACCCACCTGTATGTACCCACTCAAACGTATTTCAACAGTACATATTCTATTATTATCCAATAATGTGCATGAATGAATCATTACAACTATATCGCGTAGGATATATGGGTATTAGACTAATATCATTTATAAAAAATTTTACACGTTAATTTTTTATCTAAGTATATATTAATTCAGTTTATTTTTTCTTATTTAACGAAATTTCCCACTTTTACTTAATTAAATAATAATATTGTAGATACCTACTCGAAGTATGTATTACTATCTGATAACATTTTAAGACATTAAACATATTATACATGAGATCATGTTAATCTTACAATAGTGATTGTTTTTAATCGAAGTTTCCTCTTATTATGTAATAGGTACCAGTGGGGAAGGGTGGAGGTAGACTGTTAAGATCCGCCATAAATAGTGCTCATTAAACTTTGTTAGTCATAATTATTTGTTTTTATTGAACTGACTACAATTTTACAGATGGTATTGGTTAGTTTTTAAAAATCAATTAAGCCCTGCCTAAACCAAACCATAATATTTTTGGTATACTTTGTGCGATACGAAAAAATTATGCACATCTTTTCATTCATATTTATTTGTATTCGTTTGATTTGGAATACATATCTATTACACATCTTGTTGGTTCATTTTTGTAAATTCATTATGCCCTGCTTCAACCAGACTATTATAGATAAAAATATTATCTTTATTATTTAATTGCATCATTTTAGATTTTTGTATAGATAGACGTGTATTTTTTGACTATTATTTATTATGGCTTGGTTTCGCAGGGTTTAATTGAATTTTAAAAACTCACCAACACCGTCTGTAAATTGTAGTCTTATTTCAATGAAAAGAAATATGTATGACTGACAAAGTTTAGTGTGTACCTACTATTTATGATGCATCTTAACCCATAGCTTACGGGCCGCACAAAATTGTGTTTTTGCTAATTACTTTTCACACGTTAATTACAAAATTAATTAAAAGGGCCCGTAAGCATTGTGTTAGCAGCCTACCTCCACCCTTAGGTACCTACTAATAAACATACTAATATGAATTTCAAGTGAGAATATTTAAAACAATTGTAAGTTTGTTATAATTCCTGAGTTAAGTTAAACATATTATAACAATAATTATTAAGTATAGAATAAATTATTACTTACCTATCTTTATTTTCTCTTAGTTTGAGTAGATTTTAGTGGATAGCCCTTTACAATTCAGGCGTTAAATCTGCATTACTTACTCCATGGTTTTATCAGACTACATTGTGACATGTAAAATATGAGTTATTTAAAACAGACTCACCATCCTTGACTAGACTGAAAAGAAATATTTCTCTTTGGTAAGGCGCATTGTCCAAGTTTACCTTGTATTCTATAATCGTGAAAATCACTCACTGTGCAATACTTCTACAGCAAACCGTCAAGTCTGTCACAGAATAATATATACGGAACATGACCTTCGGGTCAGTACGCCGCGGGTTCGATTCCCGGTAGTATTTACTCATTGTAACAATACTTGGTAGTCACATGTTTATTTATATCACACGCATTTATTATTTATTCCAATTTAATTTAATACAAACACATTTGAAATAATGTATGGCAATTGAAGCTATGGAACGACATAAATGGAGAAGTCTTCGTCTTAATACAGTAGTGTATCGATTGTTATGCCAAGTCGATATAATAATACACATGTACGTGAACAAATTCGTTCAAATGTCTCTAAACATAGCTTTCAACACAAATTCCTGTGCACAATCATGTGTTTGAAACACAGAACAGAATTCCTGTGTTCTCTTTTTGAAACTAACGCACTTCCACACCTGCTAACATTAATTATTAATATTTAATATAAATAATAATTTGCACATTTTGATCAAAATAACATTCTGCGAGACTACCAGTCGTTACTTCCGATGAAACACTAAAAAATTACCCACATTTTTTCTATCCGCGATAGTATACAAAAACATTAATATCTACGGGATTTGTTTTAATGTTCCATCGGACGTAATGACGGATAATTTCATAGAATGTTGTTTTGATTAAAGCGCGCAAATTGGTACGATGTAGATTTACAGGTTCAAAGATATGTGTGTCTTGATCTGAGGCACTGGCCACATTTATGTAACTTTGTAAAAGTAATGCAATGTCTAAAAAGATCACTGACGAGGCACTGGGTTAGTGGGGTCACCATATAAGTCGAGCCATCAGAGGGTGTATTATTAAATGTAAAAAATGCGTACATAGAATAATATGATCTTTCGCTTGTGATTGACGAGTAATGTTAATATGCCAATCACCAGTGGGAAGTATGTACATTGTTTTACATGCCATGAATCATGAAATTTGCAATAGTTATGTGGCAATAATGCAATGGGAGTATAATGAAATGATTGAAAAACATCGCTAAAATTACTGTAATATTTTATAAATCACTTGACATCATGTAAAAAAAGTATACCTACCTATTGACCAGTGTACACACTTGCGTAATATAAACAAATATCACATTATTTGTAATTTATAGCTGATATCAATAATAAGACAACTAGCTACTTAGCGTGTATTTACCTATATATAAGTATATAATCAAAATCATACAATCGTAGTTCAATTAATTTTTTCCACGGGACGGAGCGATAAACTCGGGGATTTAATGAACAGGAACTGCGGTCCGGTCCATTTCGAGGCTTGTATATAACATAATTCGTGTTAGGAAATTTGTATGCAGTTAGCCGTATCATAGTTCACTGTGAGTTATTGTATCAGAAATATATGGCCATAAATACTATTAAGATAAATTTCATATATAAATAAAACACTTAACCCTTTACTGCATGATTTTTTTTTTTTGAAAATTTTTATTTTTTATTGGTGTTAAAATGCCTTGTGAATGAAGGAAAAATAATGAAAAAAATATTTTTCGAAAATTTCATTAAATTTTGTATGTTGTGGTACTGCGTGGTGTCGCAGATTTACGACATTTGGAAATCTTACATTTTAGTATGACAAAATACAAAACCAAATGAAAACAATTATAAAAAACTAATGTACACACCTTATTTGATGTGTAGATATTTTTATTCAACCAATTTCAATCTTCTGTATATTTTTTTTTATTTATTTACAAATACGGATTTTTTCGTAAATACTAATTCGTCAACTGTCAAACCAGAAATGCAGGGACTATAATGCAGAAATGCTTTATTTCTTGAAATGTCCAAACAAAATCGGTAAAGTAGGATGTTTATGGTAAAACAGTTTTCTAGGCATCGAAAAAGGATAGTATTTGATAATTTACACAGATGGCATTGTCTATATCGAAATAGTTTGAAATGTCGCAAATTTGCGACACTATGCAGTAAAGGGTAATACCGTAATATAAGGGAAAGGCAGAAGATAATAGATACATTAATTAGAAATAAAATCATATCTTATATATTTATATAAAATTCTGGCAGGTTCTTATCAATATCATGTCGTATCTATCAAATATCAAATTAATGTTCTTATTGAATCAAAGAACATTACTTTCTGCAATGCTTCACGAACAATGCGTCATTTTTTTTTTTATCTCAATGCGTTTTTTTCCGGTTAACAGCTCGCGGTGAACTGTGATACGGCGAAATATAATATGTACAATCTACATGTAACTACCATGATTACCATGTTATGAGAAACACATCCTTACCTATGATTATATTATAATACTTAAGTATTCTGAATTAAATGTCTGACAACTTAAACTATATTATGCAACAAACAGCGAATCGTAATAAAAAAGCTATATTATATTTTTTTGCCTCAAGTTATTTTTGAATTTTTTTTATCATTAGTTATTAATTTAAAATGTTATTACCTTTTTGTTAAGTATACATTCATCATTCATCTATTGTCGACTACTCCTTCGATTATTATTTTTTTACCTGCCGTGTTAATTAACGTAATATGTATTGAAAAAAATATAACACGATGTACATACTATATGTAGGTAATATTGCAATAAATTACACTTTTGAAAAACGTACGCAAGACATTCCATTTTTTTATTTACATACAATTAACATCGGAATTTAAAGCTTACATTTATTCAAATGTATGATCTACGGTTGCTTTCACTTCATTTATGATTCATTTACCCTAAGACAGATTTATAAAGTCCATAAATAATATATAGGTATAAAATAAATAGACTACCGCACATTAAAAACAGTAGTCAATAGAATTTAGATATATAATGATATGAGATTATAGGTATATACTTAATTGAGAGTAACGTTGTGGGTCCTAGGTTCGAATCCTCGGTCTGGCAAATGGACATATTGTTTTACAATTTGTGTTTGAGTCAGAGTTTGGACCTAATAGGATGAGCAAGTGGCTAACATCGATTTCTAATAAAAACAACAAATTGTTAATACAAACCTTCACTCAGTGGAGGCCCATATGATCTTATTAGGATCGGACATGGTTACCCTCAGTAATGAGAGTACCTAAAAATTACAAGCAAGTAAATAAGGACAATCATAATATAATTACTTTTATCCTATAATAATAACTGTGGATTGTTTATTATAATTATTTTAATTTATTAAACTGGTACTGAAATATCATAATCAGATGAACTGTTTGTATAGCAATATTTGATAGTAGGTACTTAAGTAAGTATAAAATTGTTTAGAATTAGATTAAGGAAAAATATTATCTTTATGAATTTACGTGATTTAAACAGAACAGCAGAGATTTTTAAAATACCTACTGGGTGTATGAATCTCATAATATGTTATTAATTATTATAATATTATTATATACAGTAAGTTGCACCCTTGCACAACTTGACTACGAGGCCATGAGACTCGATACCTACCAGCTATTTGTGTTATTCTTTTGAATAATTTTTGCATTTTTTATTGCCGGTCACGGGGCTTTGCGATTATTCAAAAACCGGTTTCGATAATGCCGGCCGGTCATTAAAACCAATAATAGCAATTATTATTAAAATTTCTACAAAAAATGCAAGACGTCTAATTCGAAGAAATTTCCGTGTTTCAAAATAATTTGTATTCAACTATTTTTATCCTGACTAAGTTTGTTGCTATTCAAAAAATGTCCATATTAGAACCGATTAATATGGTTGCATACATTAATAATATATGTTAACATGATAATATAAACAGTATTTTAATGAATAATTTCGTCAAATTTTTCTTTTTAATAATATATGAATAAATTCTGCTAATTTTGGTTGAAGGTTGGGCTTCATCTTCCAATGCTGTTTAAAACAAGTGTCGTCACAAATAATGTATTTATTGGTCGTCACTAGCAAGTAGGTACTGATCGCACATCAGGGTTTGAAATGGAATATTTTATAAAACAAAACGCTCGATATTTTTCTGAAAATATTAACATAAGTACCATTATTTTTCTAATTATATTCGATTTTCAATTTTTTTTTTTTTTTTTTTTTTACATATTGTGGACATTACAAATTATAAGTTTAAGACGTTCACAACATGACAAAACATTATTATAAAGAAGAAAGAAAAACAAAAGTAATACAAGGTATAAAAATGAAAATATAAAAAGAGAACATAACATAAACATACAAACGTAGTGAAAATACAATTATACATAATTATATATAAGTTCAAAGAAGTCATATAACTACCTGAAACCAGCCAGTCGTGGTCACAATGCCAGAATAAATTGTCTTTCTTCTACAGTCTAAGTAAATTGCAAGTTCGCGTTCATGTATTTATAGTAGTGTAGTCCTATCTCTAAATAACGCTACATAAAAATAAATTACTTCTTTCTATATTACAGTAGGTACAGGTATATATTGAAAAGTTATCCTCACCTTATTGGCCTACTCTGTTAGCGTGTCAATTTATATAGAGATTTTATATCTAGTATCCATCAGTAAATCAATTTTCCATACATTTTAGGTACATTTAATTATGTGCTATAATCATGTGATAGGTGAATTGAGACTTATTTTCTGGTAGGTATGATCAATACGATAATATGAAAATAGCTCACATACAATATTCGAAGACTGTTTAACTAAAGTAACAGCATATATAATTAGAATGGTACATTCTTAAAATCTTGTGAATTATTCATTGAATAAAAGAAATATGTAGTTAATTAAAATAACAGCCTTGGATATGCAAAAATTGGCAGTTTAATTTACTTTGATTGACGTATCAGCTATCAATATTATCATGCATCTGGGATCTAAATGCTGTGCACTATGATTTTGTGTAATTATCATAAAAACGAAAATCAGATTATATACTAAGTATTTATATAGAAACCACCTGATTGTTATCTTTCTTATATACCTGTAAATAATACTAGATTTGAACTCATTACTACTTAGCTTTTCTAATAACGATTTTTTCCATTAATGTATTTTTATTTATATTATTTCAATTCAAATTTTTAATAACATACTTGCCTATATTATTTTTGATTTATAATTATTAAATTTTTTGAAAATACTCTAATAATGACACTTTTATTATTAATTTAATAAAACGCAAATTTTTATAGTACTTTTTCCACTTTTATTTATTTGTATTAAATTAAATTAATATTACAATGCATTTCTACCATGAATTGACAGTTAAAACAATAAAAGAAATTACATTTTTTATGTCAATAATCCAATTATCATCAGAATCGAGACAAATAGGGGTGGCCATTAGGACCTGTACATATCCAAAGTGTCCACTTTTCAGTTCGGAACCCCAAACAAACCGTGTCTAATTGGTCCAGAGGTTTTTTTTCAATTTTGAAGGTTCGTTTATTTCATTGAGTGAATGTCATTATGAAATAAAGGGGGGGGGGGGGGGGGAGGCGCCAAAATTATTATTTTTTAAAAGGGAGGCGTAGTAACATAAAGTTTGGAAAGCACTGTTCTAACGCGTGTTTTCTGTTTGCTTATACAGGAAAGGGCTTAAACTGTGTATGTTACAGGGTTCTCAAAAATATTCTGTGGGCTATTAGCGTATTCTATTTAGTTACACTATTATCTAATATTATCACTATTAAGTGTTCTGTGTTCTAATAAGTATATAAATAAATATTGGCATTTAAGATTTTTTGTAAGCCTGTATTGCTTTCATAACTGGCCCAATCGTATAGTCGTACTGTTTCCAAGTGCTTATACAGTTTCAGGCGGCTCTAAGAACTTGCGAAATGCTAAAATTGCAGGTTAGCAATTTCTTTGTATGCGTTGACCCAAAGTAGGCTGACTGGTTTATTAAGTAGGTATCTACCTTTTCTGTTATGGTTTTTATGTGTCCACTGCCAGTAACACTTCCAGTAAGTATGTAGGTATTGTAGGTAGGATAATCAATATATTTTTAAGCGATCATATTAAAGTTAAACGTGTTATATTAAAATAATATTAAAACTAAAATATATTGAAAACTAAATCTCTGCTTGTAATTTAATTTGATGTCATGATTATTAATTACGGCCAAGTGTATTCTGTTTATAGATACAAAAATATAACTACAAAGGTATTTATTATATAATATCTGGTTAATTAAGTAGGACGGTAGGAAATTCATTAAAGAAGTAAGCATTCCATCATCAGATGGGGTGGACAATTGCTGAATGAAAGCCTACTCTGTCTCCTTAAACTTCTATTAGCTAGTCTTTTCGTTGGCATGTTTAACTGGAAATTAGTTTGTCGATCCAATAAGCTGTATGCTTAATATCTCTTGGATATCGCTGTATACCACATAATCTATCCCATCCATACGGTAAACCATAGGTGCAGTACATTATCATTTCTGCAGTTTGGTGATTGGTTAAACCCAGCATACTCTATTGCTATTCTATGTATCTATGTTACTTGTATTAATTCTTTAATCTCGTTTATAATATTATGGATGGTCAATGTTTTACATCCACACATAATAAATGATATTACTTACTAATGTAGAAAATAAACACTAATATAAATGCTAGAGACAGCACTATATAGTTCACTGACATTATTTTTATAAGTACTTATTGCCAATTTTTAAAAAATATTTATCATCGTCTGCTAGTTCATAAATACGTCTTATGACTCACTATGCAAATTAATTACTAATAAAATAACCTCTGACCTATACTTTTATACTTAGCTAAATACGATGTCACAACCTTTATTAATTTTGGTATCGATTTAAGACGGAATCAATAGTTTTTGGGGAAATGTAGAAAAACATATAAGACATGACAGAAATTTTACAAGTAATTAAATATAAGTACCTAATTATACATACGAAATTCTATATATATTCTTTATAGTTTATATAATCTTTTAGAACTTTACTAGATTTAAATATAAGGTATTTATTATTTTTTTTTATTATGCACTCATCTACATTGTGTTCAATTTTAAACCTTATCACTGCCAGCCAATTTTTACTAGGTGGACACTTGTATAAATTATTCGGAATAAAATAAATCCTTTAAATTATATGAAATGGTAACGGAATGATAAATATTTGTGAAAACTTACCAACACAACATGTTTATCGAGTTTATCGTGAATACTTTCTCACTAAAATAATAAATATTGTTTAGAAAATATACCTACACAGAATGTTTATTCAGAAGTTATAACGTTTACAAGAACCCGCGAGTTAATTCGTCCATGGCACGGATCAGGTTAAACATACACTATACTTACTATAAATAATTTATTTTATAATGAATAATTTCTACATCATAAATAATGGTTATAGGTCTATAGTAAATTTGTAAATACTAGTTTCCCAATACGGCAAATCTATTAATATTTATCCTTAAACTGAGTATGTACCTATTTAATAATTCAATATTATATACATTATGTTGTATGGTAATAATTCAAGGAAAATTTGAATTATATGATATCATATGTAAAAAATGTTATAATGTATCTGATGCGAAAAAACTGAGATGAGTTATTTATTACAATCAAAATAGATAAAAACCAGTATATTACTTTAGATGTAACGCGGATGTTCAAAATTGATAATAATTATATAGGACCCCTAGTTACTATTCTATAAGAACTCACTTCCAATTAATCATCGGCGATTCAATGTGAGTTTAGAATAATTAAAAAAAAAATGTTTTGTTATCTTGTTTTTCTGAATATAATAACAATAACCTACCTTGATACTTACAAAAAGAATATGATAAACATAATGATATTATGTAGTATGTATATATATAAATATTATTTCACGTAACTACTTTTATTATTTTTATATAAATAAACATGTTTGTCTTTTTCTTTCAAATTTGTTGTAAGGGAAAAGTGATTTTTGAAGTTATACTTCTTTTGACGCGTTTGGGAAATATGGGTATTTTTGGCGTGTGCCACACACATAATTTATTTTTTCACACGAAAAAAAACGCACTCGATTGAATTCGAACCACGGATTGTTCGGTTATCAGCCGAACGCACTACCTTTACGCCACAGTATGATACTGCAATCGTGACGATTATACAGTTTAATATTATAGTTTAAAATTATTCCGTTGCTTAGGCAGAGAATTTATTATTATCGGCCATTTGCAATTCCTTACGTAAACAAACGATTCAACGTCAGAGTGACAGTTGGTATTTTAAAAATAAAAACAACTAAAAACCATTATATAATTTAGTAATATAAGTTAAAGTGTATAGAAATAAACCAATGGCGTTCCAATAAGCGGTCCTTTTTCTTGAGTGTGTAATTTAACAAGATAGTTAAGAGCTAGTCAAAGAATCTAGTTTATCACAAGTTTTGTTTTTGTTTTGTTACGTCAAAGAAGTATAACTTCTAACGCGCGTACATAAGTGCACATACCGTTTTTTTTATTAACAACAGTTATGATACAGTAAATGTGTGGTTTTGGTCTCTCTTCCTTAGGTATTGCCAGATTTTATCAATAGGTATCAGCCATGTAGGAAAATAAAGTTCTACTTCAGCGTAACTACCAAATAGTGAATCTTGATACATTCGGATCCAATCTTCAATCTTGATTAACTCAAACTAATAAACGCACATACAACAAGTTTGAACTGAGATGACAATGTATTACGATATTCTAATCACATGGAAAAACCGTTGGATATTATATTTTTTCTTTGTATAAAATAAGTAAGTATGTTTTTAAAACAAAATCAAATTGCATATTTTTATGAAGGTGCATGATTCCCCGAAAAGCCACATTTTAAACTATCAACTACCGTATAATATTATACTATAACAGCTGAGTTTTTTGAGAATCTTACCTTGAATTAATAAATAAAACATTGTCTTATTTCCTAGAATCTTCTTAACCGTCTACTTTATAAACACTCTTTCTAAGTATTGTTTTGCAAAGTTTATTCAGCTTAAAAGACATTACTCATATAGGTCAAAATCTATATACCTAATTGCCTTGATCTCTTTTTATATACTACGTTAATAAATTTAGAGACAAAAACTCTATTATATTAGGTATTATAAAAATGCTTATAATATTACGTTACCCGTTGCTTAATAAAACTCATATCATCTAATTGTTGAGCAGCAGAAAACATTTTATATATTCATATGTACTTATTTAAAAATAGTTTCGTTGTATCTACTTATGGCATGGTTTAGTAGGTTTTAACCATATAAGTTTTAATCATTTTAAATTTATTATTAACGCATAGTAAATTCACCAAAAATAGCCAAGTAAAAAATGTTATCATCATCATCATAACCAGCCTGGATGAAGACATCTTGTAAGCTGATTACATTAATCTAGATTATGTGTATTATGCCGGGTCCACACTGGCAACATGTTGCCGGCAACCTCGTTAAATTTTACGATAATTATTATAATTGCTTAAGAAATTTTACGATAATTATCATACTTATCGTAAAATTTAACGAGGTTGCCGGCGACATGTTGCCAATGTGGACCCGGCATTAAATTGACACGTACCTCCAGAGAAATGTCGATTCAGTGATCTCCAAAACAACTGTACAAAATGTTTTCTACCTTTTCGGTACGATTGTATAGGTAGGTACCTATGTAGATTTGTGCAGTGAACCAGTTCAAACCATTTGTATTTTTTTTTTAATACAAAAGTGTGGTATAAGTAATTCTATATTGTTTATTAATTCTGTTTCTATTAAATCATTGCTCGATTTTTTTAATTTTTGTAATCTGTAAGTAGTTGTAGATAAATGTGCAAAATTTTGTACTATGTGGAGAGAAAATTTAAGTAGTATAAACGTTAGAGAAAATGGCTTAAGGCTTATCTAGGTTGTCAAAAGACCGCAAGAGTTTAATAGATACTTCGTTAGTAAGACACCATGGTAAACTGAGATGCAATGATTGATAGCTGAATAACAGCACTGAAGAGAGGTAGAAGCGTTTCCCTAATAAATTAATTTCGCTCATCAATGTCGTGGAACAATACAAGCCATGATATTAAAATAACCATATCATCAATTGTATGATATTAAGTTAAAATTATTGATGAAATATTTTACATTTAATAAAATATACAATTTCTTCATAAATAACTGCAACATACTAAGCTATTTATACTTATCTGCATACTCTGTCTTCTTCAAATGAATAATCTTAACCTCAAAGCAATACTGCCATAACTCACAATGTTGTGGTTGTAAATTTTCTATTATTTTACAATGCACAATTATTACTGTTATACTGCTTACAATAAAATCAAAAAGTATTAACATTTATATAGTTTTCATGACTTTTTAAAACGATGCTTGTAAAAATAGTTATTGACAATGGTCTTATTGCATATAGTTTTTTGGGCTGTCATCGTGTATTCTGATTCCATTGCATTTTGGGCTTTTTTTCAAGAGATACTACAGTATTGTTCTGATAGGTGTATGAATTCGGAGAGATATGTGTGATACAAATTTTAAGGTTATAGGGAAAACAATGCCATATCGAATATTGAATTTCGCTTAAATTACTTGTTTACTAACTTTAATAAAATTACCAACAATGATCTTCTAAGCGGAAAAAACTCGGTCAGATCATTATTAAATCACGTGAAATAAATAATTGTATCTTATCACCTCCAAAAGTATTTTTAATGTCAAAAACTTTACAGTAATTTACTTATTCCATAATATAATATACAGATAAGGTTGTTTATTCCAAAATAGTTGCATTTTTTACAAACTTCATACAAATAAAATCAGTTGCGATTCGAACTCACATCATTCACTGTCCGGCTGAGTGCTCATATCAGCTAAGCCTACGCTAATGACCCATTTATGATAATTTATAATAATTACGTGATCTGAGATGTTTCCAATTTCAAAAAGAGAAATGCTAACACGTTTGTAATTCAAATCAAGACATTAACGGGATTTATAGCTGGCAAACGAAATTTTCCTAATTTTAGTTATGCCATCTTTGCATTTGTGAATATAATTTATCAATTTTTATTATTCAATTCTGAAATTTTCAGTGATCTAACATTAAATATCTTCAGCCGTATATTATGTTCAGTGTTAAACAAAAAAAAATACCTACCTACATGCATTTAAAAAAAATCATAGAAATATGATTATTTATGATCTATCTATACGTTGACACAAGAAAGATTTAAGGATTCTCGATTTCTTTGGAATATCTTGCTTAATTTATTTTTTATTTTTCATGATTTATTAAATACATCATCACACCGAGAGTGTAAAACCAAGGCATCTGCAAAAGATATATTTTGGATATATTAGGGTTAGAAGTCTCTAAAAAAACCATAATATTTGGTTTATATCTACATTATATTGCATGTTCTAGTTAATTCACTTTTACATTATCAAGTTCACGACATTTGCAGTTGTTTTGCATTTAATCTCGAAATTGAAAATTTGCAGATGCCTTGGTTTTACACTCGCGGTGCGAATTATATCTAAGTAACATGATTACATGTAGATATGTTTTAGTATTTACCAATGGATTAACAATATAATTTTTTTTTATTAATGAACTGATTATAAATATAGCCAATAAAGTATTTTTAATTTAATTTTAAATATAGCCAATAAACGTCGAGTAAAGAAGGACGAAAGAGACACGGTGAAAACCCAAGAATATACTACGATAAAGTATTTTGTGTTTTGTCACATAATAAAATTGTATTTAAGATTGCCGAGAAAAGAAAAACACATTTTACCTCCCTAATAAATTTGACGAAATTTTAAAAAGAAGCAAGTACCGGAACCATTTTGATTATTTACCTCCAAATAATTAATGAAGGTATGACATTATCAAAAAATATCCACCACCAAGGAGTGGTCAACAGCCGGATCGGCTCAAGTGACTGGAAAGGGTAGAGTTATTTTTATCTCCTCACGAAATGCTGCATATATTATAATATGTTTTAACACTACCAGTGATTGACCTTACGCTTTCACGGTCACTTTCACGTTTATGTTTTGGGCTTAATTTTTTTTGTCAATAATGTGTCAAGTACTTGAGTTGTATGCTTAGATAGCAATTTCAAAATGCAGACCAGTTTAATGGGCTATACGTTCCAATGCATTTTATTATAAGAGTCCAATTATACATTAATTCCACATTTGAAAAAAACTACATATTATACATTAATTCCACATTTGAAAAAAAACTACCTATTATAAATTAATTCCACATTTGAAAAAAAACTACCTATTTAACATAGAACACCCAACATTGGAAAGACATAATTCATTTATAATACGTCACACAAAAACCTTTTATGCAAGCTAAGCATAATGATGTTATAGCGTCTGTACACATGCATGGATGTACTGGCAGCAATAGTGCTTATTTTAAACTACTTATCTTATTTTAGACTACTGTCTCTCCAATCTCATTCTTCAAGACTAAACGAGACGCGATGTTGTCATTTTATGGTAATATTTGACCGGTAGTGAAAATCGGTTAACCTCAAAATTAGTATAGTTTGTTTTTATGCCGACGTGTTCGCCACTATCGTTCTACTGTGCAGACGCAGATCGGAAAAATTACTACTGTCGCATGAAAATTCAGAAGCTTCCAAACTTGATTTGTGTATGCAAGCTTACAACTGCAAGGTAATACATGTTATTGCCGCGATAATACTTACTGTCAACAGTAAATCCATGCACGTGTAATATTATATGGGTGGTAAAATACTTTGCACATTATTCAAACCGATCATTACAACATAGATAGTATCAACAATATAACGTACAGTACATATTACGATAGTTTTCATATCCGAAAGGATTATTCAAACTTGGAACATACTAATAGAATAATTCCAGAAAAGGTAGGTACGGTTAATACCCTACTATACATAATAAGAAAGTCAAGTAAAATAGATACACTGACAATAATTATATTCGAATTATAGGCTTTTATAGTTATGAGATATTGGTTCGATCCTAGACACAAGTTCATAAGAATTATAGTGTATGTTTTTATGTGTTGCTGGTATTTTCGTTTTGGTTCAGTATCAATTTGAATTTAATATATCAATTTTCACCAGAACTACTTATATACCGAAAGAATGATTGAAACACTGAAACAACAAATTAAAACAATCACTCAATTTCCCCATCGTAGGTACATAGTTTCTTATGTTTTATGTAATGTAAAATTTAGGATAACTAACTATAAAATATACCTAAATGATATGTAAATAGTATTTATTAAACTTTACATGGTCGATGAATTAACCGCGAACAATTAATATGCAAAATAAAATTATATTGAAACGCGTTCATATACTAAATAGAACCAAAAATTACTTACATCACATTTTTATAACCTTATGTTGATTTAAAATAAATCTTAATTCATATACGTTCTGATAAGTATTTCATATTAACAAAATAATAATATAAATTCAAAACGTTTGTTTATTAGTCGATAGATATTTCGGTTGTCACACTATTATCAAGACTATCAACCAAAATAGTAATCGATTAATTAAAACTTTAATTAAAATAATTTATACTTATTATCATTTTGAAAAATGTAACTCAATTAATATCTCATCTTAAACTTTTAACGAATGAGTTTTAATTTTAATGCAAATTATTATTCTAAAACGTTGAATATCTAAACAAATACGAATATGTATAATTATATATTTAATATAAGACCATTGGCCTCTTAAAGATCTTATGTTATGTAAAGTATTGCGGGATGTAAATATATTTCTGATTAATGTAAAAAGTGTTTAGCAAAATTCAAATTTTGGCATTTATAATGCAGTGGTTTATGCAATAATAAAAAAAAATCAGCGCTATACGTCTGACAGCGCATCGTGTGTGATTAATTAATAATTAGTGATTGAAAGATCAAGGTGCCATGGACGCCACGGACTAGACAGCGACCTCATCGGACATTGTTTTGAAATGCTATAAATTGAAGGAAAAAACGTATGTATCCTTACCGAGTGCACACCTGCCCGGTCACGACGCAAAATATCTTCGCGAGATATTTTTTAAAAAGTGAGAGTTGTCGAAGATTGTTTTCGCTTTTCATTGAAATCCACTCACCCAACTTATGCAGACATACACGCCAATAATAATAAGAATAATCGACGTTCGTCTCGCGATACAATATTTACACAATAATATTACCGTCGCTTGACAACCAAAACGTCATATTTGTGGATTTTATCAATAATTACATAACATTTGTCGGGCTATGTTGATAGTGTTATTTATTCTTGTCGTACCATCCCCTAAAGAAAGTGGTTACATGTCAATTTTACGTAAAACATTACACCGTGGCAAACTTCGCCGTGAGCTTTCTTTTCGGAAAGAGATGACCGTATAATATACGGTCTCCAATTTTATTAGATTCAATATGAACATTAATTCAATTTTCATAGCTGATTTTGGCAAAAATCATGAATTCAAGAATGAAAACCTTACCTAACCTAACAAATAATCCAATATATTGGCTATTTTAAAAATTTGTTTATTGCTGGATTCCTGTAAAGTGTAAACTAACAAGAACCGTATTTTATTTAGTCGTGAATTTTATGTCAGTACTATACGATCCAAAGAGGTCTGACGGCCATGTATTTCCGATACAACATTTCACGGTGAAGTGTGATACGGCGAACTGCATACGTACAAGTTTCCGGATACGAAAAAAGGTCAACCAATATCAGGACGTCCCTAGACAAAATCCCGCCCCATTTTTTAATTCAGTATTTTTATCATCCGTGCACGTGTCGTTTCTGGTCACCAAGAACGTCGACTGGCAACGGAAGTAAGCTAGACATCGCGAATCCGACAAAAATGTACAGTCCTGTTAAATCTTTTATGTTAATTAATACACTTTGTTTCCAACCAGTGAGTTAATTTTTTTAATGTAAAGATATTTTCGTTATTACTAAGTTTGGGTAGCTATTTCTATATAGGTATACCAAATGATTATCCTCTATTTACCGCCCTTCGAGTAACTGCCGTCTCCAAGTGACGATCAATCTGCCTATCCTCACGGGATGTCACTGATAATGAATGTTATATATAATATATCTTTTATTTATATTTTATTATGAATGAATTTTATTTTTCGTTTATTATTATTTTGTTTATGTACTAAAAAAGTAAAAAATAATATTTTGGTATGTAGTTAATAATTAATAGTCTATGCATTTTTTTTTTGACGAGTGATACTTAGTGTTACGACAATTATAGAAGGGGTACACAGATGTCATACATCAACATTAATAATTGTCATCAAGTGAAAAAAAGCACTAAAATAATCAAATTAGTAATAAAAAAATTAACATTTTTTTAGTTCCGGACGTTGTTTTTCACCTGCGCTACTTCATTATCGCAGAAAATTCCTAGCACGTTGTTTTACTACGGAGATAGTTAATAAATACTTAACCGACTAAGTTATTCCGAGTGATGTGGGTAAATGACTTAGCAAGAATAATTGAAATCGCAAGTATGGCATTTTTAGTATCAAATAGACACGTCGAATGTCTCAACATTCTTTAAAAAAAAGGAATTTTAAACGCTCTAGCATTTAATAGAATAATAATTAATAATAATGCATACCTAATCAATAAAATTTAATGAATAAAATATTACATATTCAAGCTCAATTAAATAATAAGGTACCTAATATTAATCATTTATTCGAGATGTAGAATTTATGAGCACCATTATTAAGTTTCCATTTTATAATATTTCTCCAGTACCTATTTACTAGTTGAGTTATCAAGGAGTTAAAGTAGCACAGGTGGCATGAAACCATGAAAGTAAAATAATGCGATTGGACCCATATTCACATTACCATATTATTCTTTTTTTGTTTTCACCATGTCCGATCCTAATAAGATCATTTAAGCCTTCACAGAGTGGAGGTTTGTTTTAACATTTTTTTTTGTTTTTACGAGAAATAAATGTTAGCCAGTTGCTCAACATTGTAGGTCGATGCTCTGACTTAAAACTCAAATTAAAAAAAACAACGTGTAAGTATATTTATTTGTCAGACCCAGGATTCGAACCTGAGGCCCACGATATTATAGACCGACGCGTAAGTCATATAGAAATCTATTTGTGATAATACTGATAATTTATTATCACTGACTTTATTAGTACTGACTTTTTTGTATTAAAATATAATAATTGTATTTTTAAAATTTCATTACATTTTATGAACTCTCATTTATAAAATGTTGTAATTATTTCTATAGCAACGTACTGATTTGAATATTTTGCGTGATTTTTCTATTCAAAATAAATTAATATCATAATTTGGAATACCTCATAATAAACATATCTATATAAATATTCTTCTGATGTCTTCCAAATTATGTGTGCAAATTATTCATTAATTTAAAAAAAATAGTTTTATTCAAAATAAATATGTAGGATCTATATTTTTTCTTAAAATATTTTTATTATATTTAATAACATGACTTCGTTTTATAGAATATTGAAACTAATTATATAAAATTTTAAATGACGTATTATTTAACTTTGAAGTTACTATTCCCTTTGATCGTTATTATCCTCAGCTATTCAATTGTTTATTATTGTATGTTGCGCAAATATCGCCGTTCATCCTCACTGACCTTTCGATGACAAAATGAAGTTTTCTTTCCAATGACCAATAAAAACTTTCTTTAAACATAATAGTTTTTTTTTGAATAATACAATGAAGAGGAGATTTCTCGCGTTTTCCCCGTCTGACTCACAATAATAAATTAATGTAGAATATATATTACTGCACTTTCGTTGCCGCGATTGGTCTTTTTTCGAATTGTTTTAGTATTCACAACCGCACCAATGACTATGCAGGTGACACTGAAATTAAATATATTCGCCGTACATACTGCTTTGTTGCAGTTTGTCGCCGAGCCTATCAAAAGATCATGGCTGAAATTTAATCAAGGCCACCATTTTGATGAAACGCCATTTGCATCATTCATTTTTTTGATATTATTATATTATATTACCGTGTAATTGAGTATTGCGAACAAGCTTTGAATGTTTTAATCGTTATTGAAGAATATTTAAAACTTCCGCATATAAAACATCAAATTATATTTTTTATATGTTATTTAATCTTTAAACCATTATTTTATTAACCAATTATAGTGTGCGAATTCACACTTTTCAAAACAGTGAAGACCACATAAACGTATACATGAATCGAAGTCCTTGTTATGTTTATTAAATAAATGTGTAAAGATGTTGACATTATACTAATGTATGTTTTTATTTTATTTGCAGATTCGCCCTGTGGGTTTGTGCAACTTGCAATGCGGAAGTTGAATTAATAACAGAACCCCGCCCGGGTGAAGAATATGTCCTCGTCCAAGGAGGACAGCCGCAACCTGTTAGAGAGCCAAAAAAGACGTCAGAGGAAGTACATTTCGAGACTGCACACAAGATACCAGAGAAGTTGCCTTATCACCACGTCAGTCGTGAGTCTGAAGACAAATCTGAGAAACCCGACAAGTTCAGCAAATCCAAAGCAAAGTTAGAAAAGACCGAATTTAGTCCAGTTATCGAAGCACTCACCTCAGGACAAATCGTGGCCTCGACTAACGTGAAACGCGAAAGCGGCGAAGGTATCATTGAAATTGAAGAAGAAAAAAAGTCAGTCCTGAAGAAAGAACCAAAAAAGAAAGCAACACAAGCAGAACACACCCCAATTGATATCGAGATCGACTTGCCTCTTTCCAAGACGGAAAATGTACAAATGGCAAAAGAACCAGCCAAGGAGACAAACCCTCAAATGGATGTCGAACTTGCGCCAATGTCACAATCCGGTCAACTTGTTGAAATTGCTGACGTCACGACCCAAAAGCCAGTCCTTACCACTGGTGCAGCTCCCACTCCTCGTTCATTCGATGTTCTTCCAGTCAACTTGAACTCAGCTGATTCTATTAACTCAGGACTTTTAGCAGTATCAGCAGATACAAATGTCCCATTAGACGTAGCTGGAACAGATCAAAAGCAACATTCAAGAATTCAGGTTAAGAAAGGACCAAACGGACAAGACTATGAATACGAATACGTGTATTATTATTACGATGAAGATGAAGAAGCAAAGAATAACGATACAGCTGAGAAAAAACCAGCAGCTCCAGTTGAAACCAGTACCCCGGTTCACAATTCTCACGATGGCCCACAAAACAATGTCGCTACCAACCAGATTTCTTCAGGATCCACCAACAGCCGTAGCAAGACCCGTTACAATTCCGCCGAAAGGTCGACTACTTCGACTACTTCCACCACATCTGCACCAGAAACTAACGAAATCGTTCCTAGTGGATCAAGAACCAGATACCGTGGAAGAAATCTGCCTCAATCTACCCAAGAAGCTGATGTCAGCGAAGAAAGGTGAATATTATATTATACAATTTTTTTATGTATGTATTTGAGTGTATATTTTTTATTTGAACGTGGTGATTGTTAAAATACTACGATATGCTTATTTTTACATAATTATAAATATCTACTATTTTGATTTCTGAACTATTTTGTCTAAAAGAAAAAAATAGAAAAATCACCCTTAATTAGGTTTGTAAAAAATATACTTATTTAAAAAATATATATATCCAGTAGTAATGCATGAATCTTTTTATTGTTTTTATATATATTATATTATTGTGACTAACTAAAAACAATTTATTTTGGGTGTGTAGGAATGCGAATTTGGGTTGTTTTGTGGGAAATCGTAGATTTTTTTTTATATGTATATATATCTATAATACGCAACTTTTTACAATAATATAATTAAACTCTTTTAGTTCAATAATTAATACTAGACACATTAATAATTAAAAAATAGTTTAGGTCAACATATGGCACTTGCGGAAATTCTGCCTTCACGCGAAATAATAAGCATAAAAATGCTAATAACATAGATTTTAGATTATTAAATTGTTTAGGGGAAGGAAAGTTGATTCAGGGTGGAAAATATTTTTTGGGAAGAAAACAAACAAAAATTTCGAGTTCTGAAATTAGGACGCGTGCGGAGATTCTGCACAGAAAACCGCGCAATCAAAGTTAAAAATGCTGTTGCTGAATACAAAAATTTCCCTTTGGCACTCTACGCATACCTATTACGAATATATTTGGTATTGGAACGTATGCATAAACATATTCACCACCACTAGTTTAGACCAAGGAACACAGAATAAATGGCAACTGAAATACCTAACGGCTATGGAGTAACAGGCAACCGATCTCGTGTGGAAGAATATGGGATAAACTTAAACTCATATCAAGAATACGTCATTCTAAGCTTGTCCCTGATTCTGAAAACCTGCTCTCGGTTTATGCACTAACGCTCATTCAATATTGGTGTATTTGAAGGTTGCAACACACTATTTCACGTCTATAATGTGTGTTTGATTTTCGTAGGATACTCACGCATTCAAAACCCTTCTCCAAATGTATAGCCTATCTGAATTATATTTATTAATCTGTTCTGTGGTTTAGAGTTTAGACTGTACAACCCAGAAATGATTCAATAATATATATTTTTTTAATATCAAATTTAATCGATTTTAAATATTATTTACTATATAATAATTGACATTATATACGCCGTCGAGAAATTCAGCGTATATGAAAAATGAAGTTGGATATATTTATTTAAAATCCTCCCGTGTAACTTGATTCATAATTTGTTCAACTCAACTCGTATTATTTAAATTTCTAAAGGAGACACTCCGCTCCGATCTAAATTATTTATAAAACATTCTCTATATTATTAAAACATAGATGTTAATATAGAATTATTATATATAGCGATTTGTACTATTACTACAGTGATTTTTTTAAATATTGCAATGAGTAGGTACTGAGTAGATAATATCGAATAAGCTCTTGTTATACAATATTATATGATATTATTATAATCTATGTATCTGTCCGTGCGGTCAATTGCCCGAGTACGACGTGACCCGCATATGAAAACATAATATAAGTAGGATCCTAAATCAGTATTATTTTTATAACAATCATAATATTAGTTTATTATGAAATAATATAAATTGCTAAATGTTATACGTAAGAGATTGGTTGAGTGAATTGAAATTCAAGAACGCCAATAAATTTGAGAAATAAAATAAAATTAAAAATAAATTTTACAGAAACTGTAGCTGAGAAAGTGTGCTATTCTCGCCATTATAATGCAACTGCAAAAGGCAAGGCACAAATATAATCATTAACCATAGCTACCGATAAAAGGACGCTTAATTTAAAGTAATATGACAAATGCAAATTCTGCTAGCTAGATGAATATTAAATCATGTTAAATCTGGCAAAAGAAACAATAAGTTGCCAACACGTCATATTATCATAGTCGGTATGTCTGCGCGGTACCTAAGTTTTTATATAAATTATTGTAGGGATATATTTTATAATACAAAATCTTGATGTTTAAAAGGATTTTTGTATTTTAGAGTGAGTAACTAACGCTGTGAATAATTTTAACAAAAGCTTAATGTCAAAGGTATCCAACATTAAGGAATTTTTAACAAAGAATGCCGGTTCTGCGTATGTACAGATAATTATTCAAATCGAAATGCCATCTGAATACTCATTTACTTGATAAAAAATAAAACTACAACATTTTTATCACGTCTCAATTCAGGTAATCATAAATCAACTGTGACTCATACGTTAAAAATACATCCATTTATAACACATGATTTTACGAACGGCTAGGAATATTAAATATCGATACATAATAATATAATCATATTATATTTATTAGTATAGTTTATACCTACTTTAGGTACTAATATTATATAATATTAATATTAAAATTGAGAAATCGCCGTCAATGAGGTAATTAAAATAATCTTGAACAAGTTTTATTAATATAATAATTACAAAATAAAAAAAAAACTTTTTATATACCACGTTTTTAAATTTTCTGTTGAATCATATATAAACTTGACAATTCTATGTATTAATAATTTAGGACAAATAAGGCAATTGTCAACAAATTATTTTATTGCTATTTTGCAACAAACAAATATAGAATACTGAAATGTCATTTTGATTTCCATAGTAACGCACGTATATATTAATAATTTAGTTGCTAGGTTAGCTATGCTTAGCAACTAATACTAGTGGATCGGATTACGGATTTCTTCCGAAATAACTTTTCATACAAAACAGAATTAACTGAAAATGAATTCAATTCTACTTAAAGATGGCTAAAAGTATTAAAAGAATGCATTGGCATCGTGTTCTGATGTATTCTAAAAGTTTCAAATGTCTAGCTAGTCGGGAAGTTAGTTGAAAATCGATTGCAAGATTTGTACTGGATAAACAACCACCGGACAAACAAGAATACGAGCTAAGAAAAACGTGATAAAAATTAGTTTATACTTACATTGAATTAATTTAGACACGTATTAATAAGTAGATCTGATATATATTATATGTAAAATAATTGCAGAATTGAAGTAGGCAAATAATAAATGTAATATTTTGTTTTATTAAGAGCGTTGTAACAGGGTTCATTATTATTTATGCAAAATCAATTATCTTCTAGGTAACATTTTTATTTGCAAATGGTCATAATTTGTTATTGCCCTTAATCTTGGTTCATATATTATTATATTTTACCGTCAACTTCGTCCGCATGAAATAATGAGATATGTGAAAAAATAGACTAGGTAATTCGATTCCACCTATAATTTTAATTTTGGTAGGCAACTTAAAAACTAAAATGAAAAAAGAAAGTTTTTTCAGTCGTCATTTTTTAAAAATTCTGAATAAAAATGAAATGAAATATGCTCTTTGTGCATTTGTAAAATATAAATAACGGGTGGGTATGAGCGTGCGCACCTCTAACCAGAACTCAACACTCTGTCGATGTATTCTGACCACTTTTCCTACTCGTAGGTACTTTACGATTCACGATGAATTGTCGCAAGTGAGTTATGTTGGAAAAGTTTCTAACTGTCATCAATATTGGTCGAGTAATATAACGAAGTAAAAACCTACATATTTTGTTCCTAGATATTCTCTAAATAAAAATAGTCAAAACGCTGGGTATAACGTGAATATTTCGAAATTGCAGACATACACTTATATCATAATATGTATTCATGTAGTGTATTCTAATGTCACTAGGCATTTTGACATTATTAGTATTAAAATGCATATGCATTGATTTGTTTGCTAAAAAAATATCAACTATAAGAAAATAAGTTGTACAAATGCTTTACCTCCTACATTTATGCACATAAATGTTATACTTATGTAACGAATTAGCATTATTGTTACCTAATTGATTTGGCATTTTCATAGCATAATGTAAACTACGGATAAATTGTTTTTTTTTTATATGTTTGCATTAAGTAAATAATAGTATTATTCACATAGATACATATTATGTATATATTTTTTGTAATTAATACGACGAAGGCTTTTATGTTTCTTTTCAAAACTTGTTACTCAGTCATATTGTAATCAAATTACACTAGTAATATGATATTCTAACGGCTAGTATCGTGACCAATTTAAAATAGAATATTTTAATACACTGTAAAAGCAGATAGCCTTGATTTTTTAATGGTTATATTATTAGTATTATTATTACCGATCATATAATATATGCCATTTTCAACATATCGTTTAATAGAAGGCAAGCCATAATAACACGGAATTTCACTATAGAATCATGAACTTGACTTCGGTGGATCTGTAATTAACTAATAATAAAAGTAATTAACAATTAAATAAACTTTAAAATCTTATTTTCTTCAAAAATGTTTGGAATGAATGAATGAAACAAAATAAAGATTTTATTACCTATTCAATTACAATATAATATGCTATTTAGCTGCATATCCATATTGCAAATAAACATGGTTCCATTGGATACCTTACAGTAAATTCTACTTAATAGACAAATAATGATCATCTGAAACATTATAGTTGCATATAAATTTAATATTCCATAATGGGGGTTTGTAAAATCGAAAATTGTCATTATTATATATTTAAAATAGTATTTCCATTAATCTGTCTTATTAAAAAAAAAATGTTTCTTTTTTTATACTCTACATTCTACTTCGAGTTCAATAAAATAGTCGTAGTATAATATAGATTTTAGATACTTACATACAATTGTAATGTAATTAGACTCTATAATTATATTATATTACTTCTATATATTATTATATAATAATATTATTTTTGTAACCTTTTTATTTAATGTTATTTACCTTTTATTAGTAGTTATTAACATTATTATTACTTAATAATTGGAAAGAATCTATTCAAAGTAGATACTTATCACATTTCAATGGATAATTGTAATAATATATATATTTATATTAAATAAATCTTACCAGTACATTTTTTTTCATACCTATATCATTAAATGGGTATTTATCTTACAAATAAAAAAAATATTTTACTACCTACAAAATGTAAATTTAAAAAAACTCTAATAATGCTGTAATATTATTATGGGTGTTTATATTTATTACTATTTCATGATTTTGTATTTTTCCTGTATTTTGTTAATAACACTATTATGTACATACATATACAAGTATCTAACCCTTTGGAAATATCATAATACGTAGATATTGAAATAATATATTTGAAAATAAATATTACTTATCCAATCAAAAGGTCAAATTACATAGGTAAAAATGTTACAAATTTCAGACTGCCTGCTAATACACGATTCCCTCCTAGATCGAGGAACTTAAGTACCACTCCAAGTAACGTGGATAAGGCTGATCACTCCGATGTGGAGAAACCAGTCAGACAGAGGACCAAGGGCCACCAAGATAGCCACGCTGAAGAGTCTACTGGGCAGACCAGAAACAGGTCAAGAGCCAATGTCAGGTGAGAAAAAAGTTATATAATGGAAAATGGAAAATATCCATGATCTGACAAGTGAGCATCTGCAGCTCAATACCACAATAGAAACTATCTCTAGACCCGATAAGTAAATTGAGTTAATTAACATCTTTTAACATCGTTTATCTTATTTTTTCGTAACAAGTTGGTACTCTATACACGAATTATATTCATCTTTAAACAAACGAATGATGGACGAAAATGTTAATATATTTTCGTTGTTTGTTCCTAAGGTAAACTGGAAACGTTTTAGAATAACACAATTTACTTTTCGGGTCCAGATTAATAATATTACATTTTTTTTATTAAAATTATTTTACGATTCGAAAATAGTATTCAAAATGATGTAGTTTAAAAATTTTCTATCACTATTGAAAAATTATCGCAATAATTAATTGGCGGTATTAATTATTATGGTATCGTGTATCATCTGGTATACTTTCATTAACACACCGCTACGGTCAGAAAAAAGATTAAATATAAATCATTATCAACGCTCATTCTATTGATTCAAATGCAAGAAAAATATAGATTTCATTCAATCTTTGAACATTCGGTATGATAGTATTTTTTGGCCATCTCGAATATATTAAATATCTAAAATATTTTGATAATACGTTTTAAGAAGTAAAGGTAAACAAAAAAACACCATTTATTTATCGGTATTTAAAAGATTAGAGATATACTGTTAAGATCCGACAAAAATAGTGCACACAAAACTATGCCAGTCAAACGTTTTTGTTTTTATTGAACTAAGACTAGGTACAGTGTATAGTTAGTGCTTGTTAGTTCTTAAAATTCAATTAAACCCTGCTTAACGGCCCACGTGCGCCACGTAGGTCAACGTGGAGATTATATGGTATTTTCAGTTAAACGCATTAACGCAACAACGTTTAAGGAATGTCCAGGATTATGCTCTGAAAATACCATAAAATCTCAATTTCGACCTACGTGGCGCACGTGGTCCATTAATGGCAAAAAGCATCAACTATTATGGTTAGGTTTAAGCAGGCTTTAATTTAATTTAAAAAACTGCACAATCTACCACTGGTTTTACCAGCACCATCTGCAAATTATGTTCTTAGTTTAATGAAAAGAAATACATGTTACTGATCAAGCGTGTTATCAGTTTATTAAGTTAGGTCAAAGCTTAACAGCCTACCTCCACCTTTCACCACTGCTAGTTTGTAGGTATCAGTTTGTTTTTTATCATGGTTGGAAGATATACCTACAAATATAGTGAAAAATGATAGTAAATTGTCTCCAGCCAGTATTGCAACTCAAGAATGATGTTATCAAATCGTATACTATGCCATTTAGCTACGGTTCTCTCTCCTAATTTGTTAGTTTGCTCCAATAGTTTTCTGTTTATGTAAGCCTCTTACAATAATAATTAATCTATGATGTTACGAACCTGTAGTATAATGAACTTGTGATTTTATTAGAATCTTTTTAAATAAGAGAAAAACACAATTTAATTAAATGATTTGGCAAAATTAAGATGCATAATCGTAAAATTATAATTATTAGACACTTTGTTATCATTATAGTGTAACAAACCGTTACTAATGGCCACATTGACTGAATAAAATTCAATCATTATGATAATGAAATTGATATAACGTATTCCACAGTTATGTGTCGTTTGATTCAACTGTTTATTAATAAAATACGAAAATATTAGCCCGATAATAAAATGACTTCACAAAAAAAAACCAGAAACTTTCTAATAATTTACATGTGTATATTATAGTTAATATGACCGAAGCAGATAACGTTTTCTCTCAAATCATTACAGAAATTACAAAGTCGTGAGTAAAAATTAATAGAAGCTTAAATAATATTTGATTTGCAAATAAAAATTAATACTAAAATCAATTCTTAGTTTAATGAAAGATAAAAACATTACAGACGTTAGAATTAAATACCTGGGGTCTAGTGCTAGAAATGTCCATGAAGTGCTTTAAAATGTTCCTTCTTTCAATGCTAAAAATACCTATGTCAACCGATGTAAGATGAATGAAATAAGAGCACATTTAAAATGGATGTAAAAATAATATGTCGGCATAAAATGCCCATGTTGACATAACGACTCAAATTTAGAGATTTCCTCATTTTCCAGTACTTTCAAAAAAAAAAAACTGTTTGATTATCCGCATTGAGCTTATTAATTTATATTTGTTATAATCTGGTTTTCATCATAATATATATTGTAAAAGTTAATAATATTCATTGTTGATGAGAAATAAACAATCGAATGTACTGAATAATTGATATATTTGACATAGGCACTTCAAGTATTAGGCCCCAGATATTATATAATATAAACTTGCATGTTGCTAGATATAAATAAAATAAATATAGCAGTTATCTAGTTTGTTTACGAGAAATATTATTGATGATGTTTCAATTATTGTGATTTTTTTCACAGGAGGCCAAGTTTGGAGCTTGTTGATTCAGCCAGTTTCAACACCCATGCCAGTGACGTTTCTGTCTCTCAATATAAAGAAATTAGATCCAGAATTAACAGCGCTGAAGAGAAGGAACAACAAGAAAAGGCACAGAAACCAGCATTCCCTGCTGAACTACCAGCCGGACCTTCTACTTTCCTCGGTCTTAACAAAGAACAACTCTCAGAAGAACAAAAAGTTAAGGATGTCGCAGAAGGACCACGAAGCATTTCTTCCGGCGCTAGTGCTCAAGAAATTTCTTCTTCATCGAAAGATTCAGTCGAAGACGATACCGACTCCGCAGAGATCACAACAATGGCAGCTATGGATAAAGTTGCTCTGGAGTTATACGCTATATTAGCCGGAGAAAATTTAAAGAATGAAATCAGCACGGCTTCGGATGAAGTTGAAGACGAATCCACCACAACTGATGCAAGCGAAGATATGACAACAACCGAAGAGATGACAACCACTGAAGAGACCACCACTACTACTACAACTACCACGACTACAGAGGCTCCAACCACTACCACCACAACCACGCAAGCGCCTACTCCTTCCACCACGGTTCGAGGATCCAGATTCAGGCTGCGAGGATCACCTCTCTCCAAGTCGAGAACATCCGCTTCCACCACTGAGGCTGCAACTGCTGCATCTTCAGCATCCGGGGCAACAACCAAACCCAGAGGTGAGATACGAACTCGGGATCAACCGGGTGAGTCATGATACATCCGATTACAGAAAATTGGCTTAATAAACCAATCCGGAAAAAAACTTCACATGACATAATACGACGTTGGATAAAGTTCTTTGAGAATGTGAAAACTTAAAAAAAAACCCACGTGTTTAAAGGTTAGGTACCTATGGTAACATTTACGATGTTGATATTATTCGACAGTAGTAAATGTTCAGAAATATACGTTTCAATAGTTTTTACTCACATTGTTATATCTTTACAAAACTTGACAGTAAGTCATTATATTTACTTACTTTGGCAAAACGATTTAAGAAATCAGTTCCTAATATAATAATGTTAACAGTACATACCTATGTACCTATACCTAATATTCTTCACATCATACGTATGATTGTTTGAACAGAATATTTTAAATAATTCAGTAGGTACCTATAATGGTTATATTGACAAATAAATAAATGCGTAAGTGTACGCATTAGGTTGACCACAAATTATTACAATTGTAAAATGATAACTAGGTTTATGTATTATGTAAAACGGCGCAAAAGAATGTGCTCGGCAAAGTTAGAGCAGCCTTAAAGGTTAAGCAATAATGCTTCGAGAGACAAAACCTGCTGATATTAAAATCTGTTCTAATTAATTTGCGAAACCTGGCCAACAATTATATAAAAATACAATAAACTGCCTAGCATGACTGCTGTGAAATGGAGTGATTCAATTCGTGATATAAACTTAATTGTGTCACATTATTAACACATAGGCAGCGTGCCATCAAAATATGTTTCATTTGCTCAGCGACTGCTCGGCGCCTTTGCGTTTTCACTTGCAACCCTACTATTATCATTTCACTTTCATCCCGATTCTATTTTTCGCTTTCATTCCAATCTATTCTTTTCTTATTTCAACTGAAATGTATTTCGTATGTATTTATGTGTAACACCATTCATTAGAAGATTAGATAATCCGTAGAAATATATTATTATAATATGTGCTTTAAACTCTACTATCGCTCCAATGCTATTTGAATGTTTATATATATATTATTAAAATTTTTTGCTATTAAGAAATATTAAAACGACATATTTTCAAATTAACTAGTGAAATCATGTTTATCCCGATACTATTTTTTTTATCGTTCTTGGTATTTTTCATTTTTATTTCAATTAAATTTTTTCGTTATTAACTTAAATTTATTCAGCATGCATTTATGATTTGCAATATAGTTTAATACAATATAATACTACATATTATTTATTATACACCACCTTTCATTGGATAACTTGTAGAATCCGCAATATGTAATCGAGGCTGGTGTTGTTTTTAAGTCTCTTCATAAACGATATGTACATCGAATATAGGTATTTTGATAAATGCCATCGCCTGTATTCATCCTTATGTTGCGTTTGGATTAACCTTTTGCACTATACAATAATAATAATACTTGATTCAAGTCGCCGATAGCGGATCTTTCAAAGGTTAGTTCCTGGTTTGATAAACAAAATTCTGGGCGAGAAACACTTTCACATTATAGCTTTCACTATAGAAAGCATACGTATGTATGCGTGAGTATATCGTGTGTGTGTGTGTGTGTGCAAGAACTGGCATCTTAAAAGTCATATTGTTTATCTATGGCCATATTTTAGTTATTAATTAATATACGAACCAATCAAAAACACTCACTCATAATAATATCTTAATATTTATAATTGAATATTTGCTGACCTATTACGATACTTTACAGGTTTATGTTATTTATTGTATATGCGAACGTTTTGTTTCTGTTGCAACTGTGTATTCATAATATTGGCAAAAAAGTTGAGAAATTTTATGAAAATGTATAAATTTTAGTGCTTGGCGTATTTATGCAAAAAAAAACATTATGTATTGTTCACCTTCTTCTACACTGGCCGTAAAATGTACACATTAACATAATTTGTCAATATTCATGTGACATTTTGATGATTTGTCACAATGGAGAGAGGAAATGTTGCTAATGAATATGTTAAGTGCATATTGTAAATGTGGTTTTCTCGTTCGTTTGATCAGGACGCTTCGGTGGACCCAGCCGTCCAGCATTCGGCAGAGGTAAAGCCCAATCCACCACATCCTCAACTCCAGCTGCTGTCGAAGAGAAGCTGACTAAGCAAGATGCTGCTCCAGTCCAAAGTTTGAAGGTTAGTAAATTAAATCACGTTTTTGATTCCTGCTATCGCTCTACCGCGAAATTAAAATGTTCCGTGCAATATAATATAATATTATTTATTATACTTTGGTAGTGTATACTTATTCCTATTATACCTACTTATAAATATTTAATTGAAACGCCATTATTTAATTACCATTACAGATAAGAATACTGTGGTATGTAAAAATGTTAATTGACTTAATCAATTGCGCCTGTCTATCGAACATCCAGAGTTATAATATGAAATATGATAAATGGATATTTTAATTCTCGTATCTTATTCTTATTAGTTTATTACATTTTATATTATTTAGTCAAAGTATATGTAATTTCTTAATTAATTCCAAATAGACCCCACTAGCTATCTAATAGATAGATTAAGCGTCAATTACATTGAGCTTCTTTACGAGCTGTTTATTGGCGAATTTACAATATGCCTGTAAAGTCGCCCAGTGTAATCATCGAACAAGCTAATAAGCAGGTTGTAAACACTCTACCGAGAAAAGTTGAAAGCCGGTCAACTTTACACGCTACACGCCGGCGTGTGGGGCCTACTGCGTCAGCGCAGTAGCAACCTCCCGGTAAAAAAACGAACTACGTTCTGTCAAAATAGTCGCAGCGAATGGAAAGTTTTGTGTGTAATCATCAAATCGCAGTAGCTGAATCGCCCGCTTTTAAATTTGCCAACAAACAGCTCGTAAATAAGCTAAGTAATTGACGCTTTAAATCTTAGAATATTAGTAGCTAATAAATATAATTATATGAGTTCTGCTTATTCGTTGTGATAAATAGGGTGGCCCTACAACATTTTTATCGACAGTATATGAAGCCACGAAAAGATAAACAATCTTTCAAATGTCATAAATAAATAAATAAATAAATCAATCAAACAAAATACTTTTTCTCAACACGGCATTTTCATTTTCATGACATTTTCTAAATGTCAAGTAAATATTTAAATGCTGCTTGATGCAAACTTTGTAACACATTGCGCTGTTTTCGCACTTAGTCATAAGTGCAACCTGATATGGCATTATACCTTTATTCTCACATTTACCTTATTTTATAAAAATGTTTAAAACACTGAAGTAATATTTAACACATTAATTAAATTATATAAACAAGTTAAAAGTGTGTTATGTGTTTTTAAATAGTATAAAACTATACAAATTAAAATATAAACATATATTGATTTTTTTAGCTTTATTTTTAGAATGAATTTTACCATGCCAAGAATACTTTTAAAGTCGTACGTAGGTGTTCAGTCCAGTACTTCCTTGATAAATTTTACTATATGAACCAAGAACGCGCTGGAAATAATGTTACAGATAACTTTTACAAAAGACTTAGCTTGCTTATTTCTTAATTCTGCATTTAAGTAAACACATATTTTCTATAATTAGGTATATTATTTACGCGAAAATGTAGATATGTAATGGAAATTGGTTTCAATTTAAATTAACATTCTATACGCATAGGTTAACCACGTGTAGATTTAAATACTACCTAATTTTCCAATGTACGGTATGAACATTGGCTTTTCAAATATTATACATTTATTATATACAAGCAAGTATACGATTAACTATGTGTACTTACCTACTAATATTGACGCGATGCGACACGACCAGTTTAAAAGTCGTGAAAACATGTTTTGTAAGTGGGTTATGATAGTACATAGTTTAGTTACCAGTTAGTTTAAAACATATCTACCTAGTCTACCGCTGATCAATGATCAGCTGATTTCAGTAAAAGCATTTCAATGCTAAATAGTGCCTTGCTCTACACTCGTAAATAACTAAATAAATCATGTGCGTTACCTACACAAAACTTAATCGATATTCAAATATTTTACAAACCTATTAAATAACTACCTACATTTTTATATTGGACACACGTAGGCATTATAAATGCTTTGCTTTATGCACCTACCACGCAATAGGTTTGTATTATTGTTATAATAACTAATAAATGGAGAATATATAACATAAGTACATAATTCGAAAACACGCCAGATAGACCTACTAGAAGAAATCTTAAAAAAAAAAAACGACGCCGGACGGTACTCGAACCCGCATCCATCGGATTCCGACCAATGTAATTCACCAATTGAGGCACCTGCGTTTTACCAAATAATGACGAAATTAACTAGTATTCATCCAACTATAGTTATTAATATAAAAAAATATATATAAATACAAAGAATATTAAAGATTTTCCGAATGAATATTTATCGATCGTACCATACTACTTAAAAATCATTAGGTATAAAAGTAGGTACACATTCATTAACGATGCAGTATTTTACAGTATGTTATTATTTTAATTGTTTAAACGTTTAATTATTTTTTAATTGTAGGTTTTAAAAATAAAATTTTCATCCGTTGAGCTCTATGAAACTTTCTTTACATGCGATTTGTCACTCTTACCTATTTTTTAAAAAAATAAATACTATCACCACATCAATTCTGAAACTGTATAAGTATGTAGCATGATTTACGCTATGTTTTATGAATATTATTGGATGTTGTACAGTAAGTATCTCTTCCTAGATGACGCATTCAGTAGATAAAATACATCGATCGACACCACCGTCTATCTATAAAAAACATAAGACTTAATAATAAAAAATAGATAATATGTTTGTAATCTTATCTCGCTAAATTACACAACTAGATATATGTGAAGAAAACTAATATATTGAAATGTCTAGCTATTTTTTTTTTAACTTTTAACATTATAAGAAAATCGCAATTATGGAGTCAAAGAAACTGAACTTATTTCATTGAGTTATAGGTATGCGCTGTAATAATTTCTAAAGAAAAAATCACAACAATGTCAAAATCGATGAACAGTCATCTACTTGTAGGTAACCTAATAATTGTAATTTCGTATAAGTATTTTTAAAATAAATTCATCTACTTACTTATTTACTTGGTATTATGTCTTTTCATATTTATCTAGAATATACTTCTATCTAAGCATTTGGAAACAATTAAAACATACAGTTTTAGTGTATTTATACAACACAAGTATTGTTATTACAACCTATCTACGTAAGTAGTAATGTATACAAGTGTTCTCTAAAATATGAGATATTATTCTCAAATTGAAAATCTCAACTCTGGAGCACATTGCAATTAGATGCGATGTAAAATGACAATAAAGTGATTACTTTAAAAATAAATGATTATATTATTTATTATATGTATTTAATATTGGTTATATAGCTAAGTATTCTTACATTATTGGCTATTGCATTGATGATCAAAAATCTCACTTTGATTCAAGCAGTTTATCTACATTTAACGAAAAATAATTAAAATTTATTACGACGTGCGTGAGATCTTGTTAAATATAAAATTTACGATATACGAATTATTAATTACGTATGATGTAGACGTAGGGTAGTTAGTTGTAAATAGGGATTGCAATACCGAATGAAAATACGAATACCAGTGTTAATATATATATAAAGCTCTTTAAAATATTAATATTTTATAGCACGTGCTATTGGTGGTCTCCAATTACATTAAAAGGCAACGGACGTAAACCAGACATCGAGTAACCTGACAAAAATACGGTCATATTGTTAAACCTTTTATGTTGAGTAACACATTTTGTTTACACTTTCAATACCGAATAAATCGGTATTTCGAAAAATACTGGGATACCGTCATGGCCCGCACATCCTGAAGCGGGCCCCTCTACCTATCGCTAAGGGTAAAGGCAGTGTGTCACGCTGCAGTAGCGTTATCCAAGGCGTATTTTTAGCGTTTTTTTGTATTTTTAATATGTACCTATATCCATTTGAATTATGGAATTGTCGAGTATCGGCAAACAATTAAAAATCGCTTCGGACAACCAAATACATTGGATTGTTAATAATAACTGAAGGAAAATAGTTCCGCAGGCGACTTTTTTTTTTACTATTAGAGAAAATTTGTGATCTGTGTTTATATCACTTATCTGGTCGACTCGTCACGCCGGGCCCCCAGGCCCTGTGAGCCCCCCCCCCCTTATGGGGGCCATGGATACCGTTATTGCGATCCCTAGTTGTAAATAACTAATATAGGTAATAAATACGTGTGAATTTTTTAAAATAAATAAAATAATAACATAATAATTCAGCTACTCGAGAATGAACGGAAAATCCATCAACGTAAATTAAATATGATTTTTCTTCTTAATCAGCCAAATGCGCCTCGCTCCCGATTCGGCAGCAGATCTCGCCTGACTCCATCATCAACCGCAGCACCATCATCAGACTCAGCCGTCACCACAGCTGAAGGAACCTCTTCCACCAGGTTAGTTACAAATTCGTAGGTATACTTTCTCTTAGCTTGCCGTTTGTCATATTATATACATCCCAAGAAGTGACGTTCCGTTAGGGTAGGCATGTCGTGGCTTAGGGGTGGCAAATAAAGAAATAAATACCATAATTACAACTTTTGGAAGCTGTGGTAATTTTCCATGAAGTGGACGATTCGGTATTTTTGTTAGAAAGTAGGTACCGACATCAAGGGGGTATCCACACTTGTCAGCGCTTAACACCTCCACGTACCTAAAACCAGCGTTGTTTTTTAGTAGGTTTCGTGGTAATGCTCTAATCCTCAGTAGATTATGTGTAGGCATGTAATATGTAATTCTTTTCAAGGTGTTTGTTGCATTTATTTTGTTTAAGATGATAAAATAAGTAGATCGTATGTACCTAACAATTTCGCATACAATTTGAGACAAAAAAAATGAATGGGGACGGCGTTCTAAGCCTGCCTAAGGGCTGAACTTTAACTAGGGTCGTCGCTGATCCAAAATAAGTATATCACATTCACATGGTTATTCTGTCCGTCGAGATGGATATATACATATTATTATGTAGGTAATTAAGTATAATAATTATTGACATTATGTATACAAGTCGCTATTAGTAACATAATTAGATTCTTCATAATATATAAATATATTTTCTAATTATTATCAAGTCTTATTATAAGTTGGTACCTAGTATTTTAAATAAGTTTCATTAAATAACGTTACCTATGGATCTTTGGCATTTTTGTAGATATGTAGGGTATTATTGCAAACTTTAGAAACGGTTGTTAAATTTTATTCCATAAGTTCTTTATTACGGTGTGTTTTTATCAAATATCAAATAAAGTTTAGTTCTTAACAAAAAATAAGTCAACATCTGAAGTAAGTTTAATGATATTTTTTAACAAAGAGTAAAATATGGTACATATTCAGTGGTTTTAAGATAAAAGTGTCAAGTAACTCAGTTTGAGTGCAGCTGAGATAATCGCCTTTGAAATAAATCAAAATTTTCAAAATACTCTTGCTTAGAAGTTAATTATCGGTGTATTTATTTCACGCCATTTATGTATAGTTAAGTTTTTTGTATTATATTATTCAACGTTTTGAATAAGTAATTTTACTTAAAGTTAAAAATGATTTTCTCAATTTAAGTTATTTCTACAAATTAAAATATCTATTTATTTTGTTTACATTTGACAAAATTTATGATACACAAAAAGAATATAATTCTTAACACATATTGGCATTCAAATCTTAATTTCCTAAAACGCGATTTAAGAACTTTTACTCTGTAAACACAGAATTATGTTTTAAGACTTTAGGTCATTCAATTCCAATATACGTATTTATAATCATTTAAAAATATATTTAACTATGTCCTTTTTGCAGTCCTTAGTATGACAGTAAGTAATTTTTGTGAATTCAATGAAATAAAAGTTTATAGATATAATTTACTTCGCAACTAGTAAGAAGTAGCCTTATAATTACATGTCATATTATATTAGTAATCTATAGACAATGTCGTCGGGATGCACGCACGTCTGATAAGGTGAAAAATGTTCAAGCTTGCAATATTAATTTGTTCATTGCACTATTCTGACACCGCCGACTGCAATAGTAATGAACTAATATAATATTAATAAATGCAATCATAATAATATTATAATTGTATTTATTCATAATGCGTTTTATATTAAAATAATTATGCAGTGTGTCACCTTTCCGGGACGCAGTTTGACATCTACTAGACAGTTCCGTTAAATAGGACGGAGGTAGAAATTTTTAACATTGGAATAATACATTTTTTAATACCATATTCGATCTTATGAAGATCATATAAACCTCCACTTTTGTAATGAGAAATGGATGTTAGCCACTTCTATTAAGTACATATTCTGAGTCCAAACAGACATTGAAAAACAACGTCTGAATATTGCCAGACGCCGTATTCAAACCCGGCACCCTCGATAATATAAGCCGGCGCGGTAGCCGCTTGGGCATTATTTGTGGGATATACATAATGACATACAACAATATTACTAAAAAAAGATATTGAAGTAAACTTATTCCATATCGACGGTAGCTAGGTAAATATATGAAATTGAAACTTTTAAAAGATTATGAAGGTTAACGTGTAAATTAAATCACTTCGTATTACAGATTCAGCTATAGCAAAAATCACAAGTTTGTGCTCTTCTCTGAGATTATGTACCTTGTTATGCTTAAAACAAGCTTTTATAGAGTCAACTGTTATGTTTTAGAATAGTTAAATGAACAATCACAAATAACAGTAGGTGAATTCTTTATACGTGCTGCCATCTTGAATTATTACATTCCCTATTGAATATTAGTTTTCTGTGGCTACTATTTAAACCAAACTAAAAATATTTGGAATCGCTGTAACACAAAAAGTTTCCCCAATATCAGTGGTTTAATTTCAACAAGCCACATTTAATTTGATAATTTATGCAGGTGTGGATATGCTTTGAGTTTCAAGCAACTGTTTGGTCACGGACATTTGTATGTGGGGCGAAAGTTTACAAACAATTGAATAATTTATTTGCGGTCAGCTATAATAATGGTGCAGTCTATTGTCTAAGTGTGTTCTATAAGCCTATACCATAATGAACTTATTATGATTATCAATTTCTCTAATTTAGAAATATATCTTTTACAGTATAACTATTTTTTAATAATAATAAAATATCAGTTTTACGTCATTATCAACACTCTACAGTTTGTTAAATTTGAAAATTTACTCGCTCCACCCTAATGGGTTAATATTAAAATCACGCTTCTTGCTAACCAGAATGTATAATATGTACATATCTCACATAATCATGTTTATAAATTCTTACACATATATGTACGAGTATATAAAGAAACTAAAATATATAATTAAAACAAATTTACTATCACTAAAATGATAGTAACTTTTACTTAATTAAAATATATTAATTAATTCTTTTAACGAGGTTGCGATAATATAATATAGTTTTGTATAATAGAATTTAGAAAAATCAAATATCGTATTTTCCCGTAATTTTAAATTATAATATCAAAACATTAGGTAGGTATATAATTTCTTTATGTGACTTGTGAAATAATTGCGACGTGCACGTCTTCATGTGTGGTGTTGTATTATTTTTTCCAATAAGTATTATCGTAACATGCCAAGAAATTTTAGTCAATATTTTATAGGTCAACTTCTTACATATACCCACCATTTTTCTGATAGCAATATATTATTAAGATTAGAATCGAGTATACATTTACACTCACTATTGTCAAATAGCTTTAGAATTACTAACAATAATTGCATTTAATTTTGTTATTTTACTGCAAAAATTTTGAGAATCATTGATTCATTAATATACTTAACATAATTATTCCAGATTAATATTATTTTTAGATAAAACTGTACTGTCTAATAGCAGCTAATATTTACTCTAAAGAGATAAATGTACCTGCAGTATCTACCGTATTCCACGCCATTGAAAAAAAGCTTCTTCCATTACAGCATAAGCCTATACATAGGAAAATTCAGCAAAAAACGATCTCAAATTTTCATACGTATTCTGAAATTAGGGAACCCTATTTTTTGCATGCGAAAATGGTAGCTACTTCGCGGAATTCAACATAGTTGACCATTGTATGTCTGTTGATTTAACTTTAAATTGATTAAAGTTTTTGCATTCACGTATCTATAGGTGCAACACAAACCCCTATCTAGAGCTTGTGATTTATAGACTATTTCCATCTCTCGACAATTCAAGAAGATTTGTTTTCTCGGTAATTTAGAGTTTTTTTTTCTCTTTACCATCCTATGCCGATTTTTTAAACAACCGAGAAATTTTATTTTTTCAAGCTTTCTATATTAGATTTTTTATTCATCAAATTTCTTTAATTCCGATTGCGGTTGGCAGCTTTCTTTTTTCGTTTCAACTTTATTATTTTTGCATAGTAAATATTTCTCGAATACTCGAGAATCTCACTGATGATATCTGAAAAAATGAGAATTCTCGAAATTTCGGAAAATTATTTACGAATTTCAATTTTCGGAAAAAAGTATTTAGAATTCTCGAGACATTTTTTTTCGGTGACATAGCCTTTCTTAAACGATATATTATATTGAATTTATAAGAAACTTTATAACATTGGCTCGGTATAAACTTTAGATTGGGGTAGACCTTAATTGCTCCGATTATAAATGTTCGCTGCAGTTCCGCTCCATGATCCGTGAATGTTTATTTCGAATCACTAATGTAAATAAACGAGCTAATGAATCTTATTTTACATTGCATTTCAATTTTCGTCATAATAATTTGTAAACAGTACATACGTAATGCATTTACTATCATTTGCGTTTCTTCATTTAAAATTAATTTTAGAGCATAAAACATTCAAAAATCTAAGAGCAGTCTTCCTGCATTGATCTCCTCGCTTCGGAAAAACCCCCACTTTCCCAGGTTTCAGCCCCGAGCTCGGCTCCAACTCTCTAGGTGTAAGGGATATGCCGAAATATTGAAAAAATATTCTTTTTTTAAATTTAAATTTATGTATTTTGTTATTAAAAAAATATTATTCCAATGCCTTTACTATTGTAGTCTGATTTTATCTTCATAATATAAAACTTAATTAAACAAAACTCACTTTAGCATTAAAAAACATATTCTGTATTACAAAATATGAAACAATTCACAATTCAAATATTTTAGAACTGGAGTTTATTTTGTAATAACAACAACAACTTTCCATCATTTTCAGATTAATATCATGTTAATCTGAAGATTACGCAGATGACACCATCAATTTGTTAGAATATTTTAAATGGGGTGACGGTTTAAGCCAACCATACAATTATTAAATTATTCCAAAATGTTATATGCGCATTTCTCACAATAATTTTAGTGTTAAATATTACCTAAGGTATAACAACATTCCTGCTATCATGCATGCAAATACATCATTGTAATCAAAACAATTAACCGTAAATGTATTATGTAAATTATGTTGAATCACTGTCATCTTCAATAATAATTATTTTTAGTTAGGTATGTGATATGATTCTAGGCAAGAGATACACATTATATAATATTTTTACTATGTATGTTAGTAATCGGAATTTGTGGTTTTTATTTATTTTTTACGTGTGGGGGCTCCAAATCTGTCAGTTTCTTGGATCTGCAAGTCCGTAAACCCACCACTGCTTAATATACCAACCACGATAATGGAAAAATCCTTGATTTGATTTAATTATATTAATGGTCATCACAATAATCGCAATGTTAATTTGATAACTACATATCTTAATAAACTTTTAAAATATTATGTTTTATCGCTAATTTTTAGAGCCCGTCTGCGCCCTGCATTGAACTTGAGAGGGCGTCGCCCACTTCCGGGAGCCACTACCGCCGCACCGGCCGCCGACAGCGACGCCGCACCGGAAGTTGCGTCAGAAGCCACGTCCGCTGAAGCTTCCGCAAGCTCCACCACTGCCAGAACACTCCTCAAGTAAGACACATTTCAGAATAAATAAGCAAAAACATTGTCAAGAATTATAAAAACTAATTGCAAAAAAATTCATGACAATTTCAATTTACTGTAGAAATTCATTTTTAATTGACAAATATTTATATTTTTTTTGTTAGTAATATAATGTGATATCAAATCGTATAAATCATGAAAGAAAATACAGGCGTTTGTTTATATTAATTAATATAGTAACTATGAATTATATAAATACGTCACTGTAATCATCATCAGCCTGAATAAATATCATTGTTGTATGAAGGCGTCGCTATAATGATTCCCTTTTTCTCGGTCAAGTGCATTGCGTTACTACAATACTTTATAATCACATTAAATTGCATGTCGATATATAATTTATTACAATTTAGGTAACGTCAGATTATGCTACCGTTACGACAATCGCTAAGAAATAGACATACCTACCAACACGGAAATAATTCTTACTGGTAAGACCGAATTAGATACATTAAATGATCATATAAATTGTAAATACCTACTCGTACCTAGATTTCGCATTTCAAATATATTTTAGGGGTGCGCGAAATGCATCATGCGAGTGAATATTAAAAGTGAAATTTAATACATTTTCCTGATAATTTACTTTAGAAACAATCAATACGTAGCTACTTAAATAAAACATTAGATATCACGGAAAAAAAACTAAACAATCAAAATAAAACTACAAAATAAACACTTTAAATAAAACTGTTTGGAATCGGCGTCCTTTGAAACAAAAATCTTCTTGTGATACCTATGTTCCTACCAGTAAATTATTTTCATTATTTGAAAAAAAATTTGCGATGAAAGTAGGTCTCAGTAGGATTCCCAAATATTCCGATTTAATCGCGATCATCACTTAAAAAAAAAGATCTTGCCCCAGATACCAGGTGAGCCTCAACAGGGATGTATCATATTCCGGAGTACCTATTTATAGAGCCCAGCGGAAACGAATCACTTGACAATGTTTAAAACCACACGGGTGGAGAAAACCTTATGACATGGAGCATATGCGGAGTTTGGAATAAGTGGGGATTTTCATTTTGATCGGAAAGTGGGGACTAAAAGAGCTAAAAATGCTCTCGATATAGTTGTTGAACGGATTTTGGTGGATAAGTCCTCGTTTAAAGTTAAAAATGCCGTTTCTATTAACAATATCTTGTCACGCCACCCATTGTTACAAATATTTGTTTGCACCCACGTATAAAAAGGTTCGCCGCCCTTCTCCTGGTATAATATTTTTCACATTTATTGCAATAAATTGAAATCATTGTGTATTTCAAATTCATTTGAACACGTCTGTATGGTTATGAAAGATAGAATGAGAAATATTCGTACAAAAATTACAAAATTAAACCATCACGATATTCCTTCTCTGCAATGGCTATTTGGTTAATATGGATTACAGACTTTTTTTATAATACGGCTAGATTTGTCGCTTAGTAATCCGAAAGACTTGCCATTAAATACGTGATTTTGACGCCACGTCGTCACCCAGCTATTATATATACCTAGTAACAAATTGAAAATCAGTAGGTATTTTTCATATTTAATTTTTTATATAGATACTGGGTATATTATTGTAACTTAAAATGTGTCAATGTGGCATTAAAATATGTCGTAGAACGTAGAGCGTACAGCCTTTTTGATGTACCTGTTAGTTGCTTGTTGATGTATCAACATGACTAGCGTGGAGCAGGTTCATTAAACTAATATGAGTAATATGTAATTTGTAATTTTCCCAATAAGAGACTCATTGTATAATGGTAATTACTAATTACTTATCTACCCACATATCTTTTTGTAGTTACATAATTAATTAAAATAAAACACAATAATATCTAACATTTATTCACTTATCCGTTCACTTTAAGAAAGTGATTTTGATATTTTCGGCTGTATTTCGGGATTAGTTTTATAAGAATGTCGCATATTTTTTTAACCAGGATTCCATTCTAGCATATTTTTCAATGAAATTATAGTACCTAGGTATAATAATTCAGTACGTAGCAAATTAAATTTGCGTGTGTTGATCGTTATTATTTTTCCATAAAATTTTAATCGTTTTAAATTATATACAGAAAATTTACCAATTGATTTAATTGATAAAGACTAATGAAAAACATGCGCATGATAAGTAAATGCAATGTATTTCAAAAACACCATTAATTACACGATCACTTCCATAAACGCGAACTAATATTATTAAGTATTAAATGGGAATAATACGATTTTGACGAATGGTTTGATGAAGATTGGCTAAAACGTCATAGTTTAATAATACTTCATATTGTGAAAGACGAAGCGATATAAATTATTAATTATATTAAATAGTCGACGGATAATTTAAAATTATATATGAAGATATCTGTAATTATCACTCGGTCCTGCTTTTCCATTTACAAATCTGGTGGTAAATCATAAATTTTTTAACGCATGAATTGTTGGCATAGTGGTGATCCGAAATTGTATCTATAATAATTCACAATAATTAAAAAAAAAATACATTTTAATGCAAGATATAAAATTTAATATTTTCACTGTCAAGTAAGTTGTAATTTTCAATCCCAGCTACTGTGGAGAAACAAACCCCTTTGCAACATTTGCAATTTTTCTTGTAGAATCCGAAGTTGAACTTGAAAAAAAAAGTACAGCGATCATTTTTCCGTGAAAATATTTTATACTGTTATATCATGCAAAATATATAAGGGTGCCGTCACTTACGTAAATTAGGAAACGCTGAATTACATTGCAAAAATACGTACCTAGTATGATTTATAACTAATTGTATTTATAATGCCTATTGTAACTGTTTTGATAGTTACAAATAATGTAGTGGTTAGTCACTTCAAATTCTAGTGCAGTTCGTAAGAATCGAAATGACCACATTCAGATAGTAAATAATATATACATACCTGATACCTGCGTATCGATTTGTATATATTGAGTATTGAATCACAGTTATTAAACCATAATTGCCCAACTCAACCCGATCTGCGTAGATGTATAGCAGAGGTCACAAACATTTTTCAAATATTTCTTTTGGTACTTACCTGTAATTTACGGAGAATAGGAATGCAGTATAAACAAGAATCGCGATACCACCCTTACCAAACCTCCACGCTAGTCGCAGATAGGCGATGGCTGTAGAGTATAGTAAATATCATTAAACGAGTACCATAGAGAATATATTTTTAGTTAAATTATGTGTGAAATATTTAGGCGTACATCCAACAAACTTTCACCTCATTTTTATAAAGTGTGTCTTTAATTATTATCTTCATACAAATATTACGTGAAATTACAGACCAAAAATCTCATCGTAGTTAATTACGTCGCTAAATTCTCAGGTTATAATTTCTGATTTCATTCGCCACGGATGAAATAATACAATTTTATTGTATCATAATATTATTTAGAAACTATAAACATAACGTCAAATAATCGTTTAGTATCCAGTAAAATCTTAGTGGAAAGTTCATAATATAGACCGAAGATTACTAATAGTCTCCCCTGAGTAAGATGGTTACAAAATAATAATCTTGTCTCGGTATAACATTTATTTTTGTCGACAAACAATTATTATTTATTTTATTCAATGAATCACAGACAACTCTTGCGATTTAATTGATACGCGAATTAAAACAATCCTAAGCATGTCAATTCTAAATGATTCTTTAACGTTAATTCGGTTATTTCGCACGCGTTCCACTGGTTGGCGACACAAGCCTCTCAGATTAATTTAATCTCGCGACATTTCGCAAACACCCTTTCACAAGTTTCGCCGCAACGTAATGGTTCACGCCGCGTCATATGACTCAATGCAGAAAATACTGGAATTACAATACCTATTGTTGAATATAATATTTACAATAAATATGTATTATTATTATTATGATTATTATTAAGAGGCTTTTTGGAATTAAATTGTTCATAGTGTTTATATTATATCGTAACAAAACATTAAAATCGATTAATAGCTGTATTATCGTATTGTACCTACATTATTTTGAGTAAGTGTAAGATAATGTATAGTTACTATTATTGCTATATTTTTCTGTTTTGAATATGGTGTATAAATTATAGTCCTTCTGATAAAAAAAAACTATTGTATACAAAGCATTTTTCATACCCATTTAATGTTTCAAAATTATAGTAATTTTGGCGTATTTGGAGTAAATTCATGACTAATATCAGTGACGTCCCTAAATAAAATGCCGCCCCCCGGCAGCGCCAAAACGCCGCTCCATTTTTTATACAGTATTTATATCATCCTTTCATAAGTACAATATGGATACATTACTAACAAAATATCAGACTGTAATTATCACCAAATCTGCACGTGTCGTTTCTGGTCACCAAGGACGTCGAAAGGCCAACGGAAGTAAACTGGATATCGCGAACCAGACAAAACCAATGAGCTGAATCTTTTAATGGAAAGATATTTTCGTTATTACTATGTAGCTATTTCTATATATTCCAAATGATTCTCCTCGATTTGCCGCTCTTCGAGCAACAGCCGCCCCCAAGCGACGCTCAATCTGCTTACCCCCACGGGACGTCACCGACTAATATAACTTACTATCTTACATTTAGCGGAATTAAAATTATATTATGGTGTGGTCGACAATAGACACGTTCAGTAACTATTCTTTTTAGATACAACTAAGGGCACATATTGTTACTTGCTTTATCAACCGCACTACGTACTACCTAATACAATCCTGTAAAAATATTAAAAAATAGCAGACGATAAAATAACAAAAAAAAACATTATACCATTTCTAGCTTGTAAGAATAAATGACTGTTTCACAAAATATAATAAATATAGTTTCGGTCTCACATCAGTAAGTATTGGCTCAAAGTAAGGCATCTAATTAACCGGGGTAAAAATACTATCCGGTTTTCGGTTTATTTATGAATATGTAACCGGTTAATCGGTTTAAACCATCTAATTTAAAAAAAATACATGTCATGAAGTTTGTGTTTTTAAAGGACATCTACATACGGCAAAAAGAACAGTCGTTAAATAAACTTATTACATTTACAGAAATCTAACTAAAGGCAGATAATGTATTATTTTTTTTACAGTGTACAGTAATTTCACTACCAAGTTGATTTGTTGCTGATCTATTTTATTCTATTTAATTGTATCTTTCATTCAAATACATAGTAAAATTTCCAAGTTTTCGGTTATTTATAAAATGCACGGTTACCCGGTTTCGGTTTAACCCGGCTTGGAAGCTCTAACTCAGAGCATTGATTGCTACGCGGAATTGAAAGGGTCGTAAGACAATGATATGCCACATAATTATGAATTTGTTGATTTTGAATAAAACCAATTCCCGTTTTACTTAAGACACTTTTTAATACAGATATCTCAATAATTATGATCAATATGTAGTTCTTACAATTCAAATTTTGCTATAAAATGGTTATAACAATAATATGATATGCCATGCTAGTCAAGATTGATATCGGTCAGTCATCCACGCCTTCTGCTCCAAACAAAATAATTAGATGTGAGATATATCGAACATTTTAATGAGGATAGTAATTTTTCCTCTTACAGTAGTGAACGAACAAGAACAATAAATTGCTCATATCTCCAAACTATGTTTCTGTGGCATATCATTGTCTTACAATAACCCTTTCAATTCAACTCTGCCGTATATACTATAACATCACGGATTTATTCTTCAAATTAGATTAACACAAGCCTAATAAATCGAGCTTACAAGTAAAAACTTGGGTGACGCAATATACCTAAATCTTTCTTCAAAAAATATTTAATTACTATTAATTCATTGTGTAGTAAGTGTGAAAGTATTACTATAGGTATTGCAATGCATGCGATTATTTCTTGCACTGACTACACAATGCATACACTATATGCATATTTATTTTATTAATGGTGAAGGTATTGTAAGTACTTAGTAGAATCTATTTTAATTAAACATTGTAATGATCACTCAGAAACTAAAATATTAAACTCGGCATTCATATGTTTAGTATCGGAAATCGTTGGATAAGTTATGAATAGGAAAGTACAAATAGAAAAGAATACGACAATTAAGTGCCTAGTGACGATATATAAAAAAGAAAATTTAAAAAATCAGAATTTGAGAAATGAAAATAAAACTAATAATACTTTAAACGCATCCTTTGAAATTTTACAAATCAGGTAGATATGTGTAATTACTATGTAAGGTAGTGCGGATTGATAATATATGTGCTGAAAAAGAATTATAATTTACTTGATTTGTATTATTATATAATTTCTAGTCTAGACCTATATCTAGACTATACCTAAAACTACGCGTGAAGAAATTATAATTTTTTTCTGTAAACACATACCTACCCCAATATGTCGATGCACAAGCCACTGTTTGAAAGTTTTGAAACTCAACACACGTCCACACATACAAACATTGCAATCAACCATAGTTTGGACAGCTGATTACTTCGTATAAATTTGCGCGCTTTAACCAAAATAATTACACAAGATGACGCATCGCTACTTCCAATGAAACACAAAAAAAAAACTCTCAAACATGGCCACAGCCATTTTGTTTTCGTTAGTATTTTTACACATGTTTTCATTCTCGGTGGAATGAAAAAAATGAATATTTGTCTCAAAACATTTTTTTACTGGGCTGTAAATTATTGGGGAAAGCCAGTGCATTAATTAAAATAAAATACAATATGTACTATTTACTCTACATAGTTTAATAATTGGTTAGGCCTTGTCCAGATTGCGCGATTTGACTCGCGCGTAAAAACTCGCGCGCATTCCAGGTACATGTGACGTCATTGAGCCGTCCACATGCAATCGCCGCATGTCACCTCTCGCGCGTAGTCAAGGTACAGGTGACCTCATTGAGTTATCCACATGCACTCGCGACGTATCGCGGTGAGACACGCGTCATCTGGAAAAACTCTAGTCAGTTAAATGTTATGTCCGATTGACGTGAACGAAATGAAATAAGTAATACATATCGTGTTTTTTTATACAATGTTAATTAGTTCACTTACCTATCGTAACCACTTGGTCTGGACTAAGTAAATCAGAGGTGTTATATTACATGCTTATTAACAGAAAAAAACGCTTTAAAACCACGTTTAAATTTATGAGTTCAATTTCATAACGTTATATTGTTGTGAATAGAAAGAAATATTAAAGTTTTTAATTGTAGTTGAAGTTGAACATCTACGAAGAATATTTAGTACGTTTTTACAGCTCAATCTGATAATGCAGGTATATTCACATACAATGAATTACGAAGAACTGTTCTGTCTGTCTATCATGTAAAAACACTGAACTCGGCAAAGGCTGTTTGAGCGTATAAAATTTCCAATGTCGATACACTTTTTATGCGATCAACACGCCGGTTCTAATTTCAATGTTGATTGCAAAATGCAACTATTTTTAAACAAAAATAATCCGAAAAGAAATAGATATTTATTTTATTTACTTTAAAACAAAACAAAAATGTTGCACCATTGGATTCTTTTCCCATTCCCAATAATGAAAGATATTTATTTGTATTTTTTAATATTTATTTTGCGAAATAAAGATGTTATAGAACTTGCGTAATTCGACCGATTTTTTTTAAATTTCTTTTTATTTTAGATTGTTTTTTTTTTGTTTTTACTGATGAGCGTTTTTTTACTTTGTTTTATGCGACCAGCGGAGCGAATGATTTCAATTGTTTTGCTCTCGATTGTCACTATTATTTATTTATGTTTTATACTTATCTAATAAATCCACATCAATTATAACTACTAAAATAATTCATGACATAATAAAAAATATTCTTTATAATTGCACAAAAAACGTTCACGTATTTAAGTATAATAAAATCATAACAAATGCATGCTATTTTTTAAAAATCGGTGTGTGTACTTATGTACGCGTGTTAGAAGTTATACTTCTTTGGCGAAATAATTATTATTGTATTGGACCAAAACTCATCTTTGACAAACAGCGGTTATAATCGATTCAGAAGTGCCCATGATGAATTAATAAAAAACTAATTTTATTAGCGTGTTATAGGGACCGTGAGCAATAATATTATGTATGCGAATAAATAATATGATTGCAGAATGTACCTACTTTGGAAGAAAAAAATCTCAATACCTGTGTTTGAAAAATTTAGCAAACCGCTATTTCGACCATCTTTGCTTATACAGATGACTGTACAACTATTTTCTTACAAATCAAAAGTAAAACATAGCCTATTTAATGGTTTAACTGAAACGTGGTATTGGCTTTTGTGATGAAACTTAATAATTATTATTGTCTTCAATTATTATAAACCGCTAATAAATAAATTGACATGGAATATACGATACATATTGTAAATTTACATTTATTGTTTGAATTATTTACCAACTCAACATTCACAAAATTTATTTATTTATTGATAAATATAATTTTACTCATAAATAATACTGACATAAATATAGCCTCAAATCTTTATACACAATCTTTACAATGAAAAATAAATATACACTACAATATAAATAAAGTTTTATGAATATAAATTAACAGTGTAGAATGTTGTAATAGTTATACGAATGAATAATCATAATAATAAATTGTGTTGCAACTTCCGTCACACGCCAAATGTGTTACATCGGCGCGCGCAACTTTGTCACATGCCAAAAATATACTCTGATCTGATTTCCCAAATGTGCCAAAAGAAGTATAACTAAATTTATATTATATTTTATGGCACAGTTTAAGAAAGACTTATGTCGTAACAAAGACGTAACTCTATCTATCTGTAAGCGTACTCTTTTCACGAGTGCTAAAAAATTCAGATAGCATCAGAGACTATTATTGTAGCTAATTGAAGATATTGACTTCAAACCGAAATCAAAAATGCTGACAGGATCGTTTTTCAAATATATTAAATTTTCTTCCACTGTTAATGTCATATCTTGCGAAAGGATTAATGACCCAGTCGTATATTTGATAATCAAGTGATGGAAAATACTTAGAAAAATGAATAGAAGTTTTAAATTCGATGAATCTTTTAAATAAATAGAGTATAGGCACCCACTACAGAGTACGGATAGATTCAAAGCTCCTTCTTTTACAGCTCCTCCTCCTCAAAATTGCGGTTTGCAAAACACAATATTAAATTGATAAACGTACCTACTTACTGTTTGCTCGCGCCCGCGGTGGACTTGTAGATGAACGTCTATTTCTGCGCTATAATTTTGCAATATAAATTTGTTAAATATGAGTTTGTATGCACAGCATGGACCTATATGTAACAGATTGAGCGGGCAGATAAGAAATATTTGTCGTGAAATATGTTAAAAAACCTTTCGTTCAAGATCCACACAAGAAATGTAAAACAAATAATAATGATGGCCTCTTTGCTATTTAAAATTATTAATTTATTTTTAATTTATTATATACACTGAACAACATAAAAAATAGATAATTTGAAAACACCTCATATATTATAATATTTACCCACTAGAAAAAATCACATTTGAAAAAAATACGACGCCCGACGGGATTTGAACCCATATAGGTATACACTGGTATCGCGTCAATATGTTTATATCTGAGGTATTTTTAAGCTATGTATGTTTGAAATAGATAATGTTTTCTCAAATCGAAAGAAATGGTAAGTATTAATAATTACAAGATAAAAAGAACTTTTTATATACCGCGTTTTTAAATTTTCTGTTGAATCATATAAACTTGACAATTCTATGTATTAATAAATATTTTTTTTTGTACTATATAGAAATACTGAATAAATATAGAATACTGAAATGTCAGTTTTACATTTCATATTGATTTCCATAGTAACGCACGTATATATTAATAATTTAGTTGCTAGGACCCCCTTAGCAACCAATAATAGTGTTTTACTTTTTACGATTTTTTTCCGAAATAAGTTTCCATCCAAAACAGAATTAACTGAAAATGAATTCAATTCTGCTTAAAAGATGGCTAAAAGTATTAAAAGAGTGCATTGTCGTCGTGTTCTGATATATTCTAAAAGTTTAAAATGTCTAGCTAGTCGGGAAGATGGTTAAAAATCTTCAATCGTCCTATACAAATCTTGGACAAACAAGAAAAAATTTGTACTGGACAAACAAGAATACGAGCTAATAAAAACGTGGTAAAAATATGAAATATTATGGATTAAGTATTTTGTTTTTAGAGATTAGAAAATTTCAGATTTACCTGAAGTAAAATAATGTAATAATAAAATATCCAAGATTGTCGCTATGCGCTCTACAAAAAATGTTGAAATTTTGTTTCTTCTTCTATTCGAATTCAACGTGTTGGCGTCGCTTTTCATTTTACTAAATTTCGACGCTCACATAGAAGTGGCGTCACTTAGCGCCAGCTGATTTTGACACGACGACGCCTCATAAGTAATTGGTAGTAACTAAAAAATATTTATTGATTCATTGCCACAGTAATGGTCAGTCGCTGCGTCGAAATCATGTGGTGGAGCGGCAATAAATACTTAGTTGTAATCTGCTGGTACGTGACTGTGTTCACATTCCGACGTGAAGAAACAGCCTAAATATTTTTTCCCCACAATCGTGGCAACGAAAATCAAGTCGAAAGTGAAAATGAAAATGTTGCCAGTGGTGAAATACAATCGAGGAGCGTGCCATCAGAAGAAAATTCTTATTGCATTCAGCCGTCATCAGCCATCCATGTCGCGAACTGATAACACATTTCATTGCGATGTAATAGTAATAGCCTATAAGACTACTTATCAACTTTTCACAATACAACTGCACTTAAATGTTAAACAATCAGTAAAGTTGGAATAAAATTCTCATGCTATGTTTATTAAAATAATTCGTAATCAAACCGTGCGATTGGATTCACATGAACTTGATACTACACGCACATTTCAGATTTATGTTATAAAATGTTTTATCTAGTATTATTATATACTTATATATATATACACTTCAATAATAAAATTGCTATTCTTAAACGACGTAAGTAATATTTTGATGAAAATGCGGGTTAGATTATTTAGAATGTCATCTTTAGCAACGTCCCAAAAGTGGGTCAGTAAAAGTTATTGTATGATTTTGTTTGTATTGTATCTTAAAAGATGGTAAAACGGAAATATTCTGTCTACAGAACAGATAATAAATAGAATACCGATAGGCTATATTCAATACGCCGCATCTTGATGTGTGAGTGTCCTACGAAAATGAAGCACGCATTATGCAGGTGCAATAGTGTGTGTAATACACCATCATTAAATGAGCGTAAATGCATAAACCGAGGGCATTTTTCAGTATTCGACGTAAAACGTATTCGTGACACGTGTATAAGTTTAACCCGGATTCTTCCTTACTCGAGTCGGTTACCTGCTATCGCCTTACCCGTAATGTATTTCAGTTCCCATTATTTCTGAGTTCCCTGATTCTGTCAGTGCGATTCGGTCAGTGCAACTATCTATACATGTAGTGCACAATCGAATAAAAGGAAGGATCAATTTATCCATTTTCCAATTTTTTATGGACCCCAGTGGGTAAAAGTTTTGAAAAATAATGATTGTACTTGTTATTTTGTACGTACTAATCTATACCTTTTGATTGACATAATAACAACATTGTAAGCACATAACATTCTGAACTATTTTTTAGTTTATGTAATATTCGCGAATACATTATTTTGTTATTTAAATACAAAACGTCATACAATTTATTCTTTCATGTACTGCTTAAGTATTGTAGTACTAAATTCAAAATCAATGCGTTTTATCTTACAGTTTTATTAAATTTATCTTCCAAACCTAAACAATGCGGTTGTATATACATACATAGAAAGTATTGAAAATTAAAGACTATAATGTCGGTGGGTTAGTATACAGATGATGTACATATATACAATTTTGTATGTTTTGTGAAAGATTCAAATTGATTAAAAAATAAAAGCGAAATTAACATATTACGTAGGTACTTGAATGAGACAATATTTTTTTTATATACTCTATTTGAAGGTACAGTATGTTTACATCATAATGCTTTAAAACTGGACGTACAATATCAGTGCACTAACCAATCGATGTAAATAACAAACTTTTTAGAATTTGCAGGGATAATTTTATTAATCCGTCACGACTATCGTAAACAACTGTAATAAATAATGAAACACTATCATTTTATATCGTGTACTTACGAAGTTTCATTGGTTTTCTTCTAGCCGCGGCAGACTCGGTGGAAACATCCGCCCACTGAGGCCAGGACCAAGGTTGAACCTGGGAACTAAAACCGCATCTTCCGCGTCTTCCACCTCCACCACTGAATCGGCAGCAAGCCCTGCCAATGAACCCAAAGAAGTTTCCAGCTCCGAGCAACAAGATGTAACAACACCACCGGTAAATATTTTCTTTATATAACCATAATGTTATTATAATATATATGACTTTCAATTAAAATTATCATATTGAGGTAAAGATGTTGAAGAAAAATCTTATTCTTTGTAACTATATGTATTATGACAGTGAAGTTGAAATAAGGTTACTAAAGCTAATGGTTAAATTAGCAAAAAAGCCGTTTCGCATTGTAAATTCATACATGTTTTTTTATAATGTAATAAAAACATGCGTGAAAAAAACATTTTTACAATCGTTATTTAGATAAATAATCTCGTACAATCTCAATAACAGTACGTAAATGGGTAACCAAAATAAGACGTAAATAGCAGGCCACCATTTTTTTAATTTACAAAAAATACATTTAACGTTGCCAACGCATATAATATTAATTTATCTTTAATTGCCTTTAATCTAACGCAATAATATGTGTTGTAATACAAAAAAAAAAATGTATTAGTCCCTGGAATAATATAGCAATTCATTATCTATTTGTTAAGTATATTAAAATGAAGGGTAGGTAGCTTTGGGTTGTATGAAGTTACTTAAATAAAATAATAATTAGACAGCGGTATATAATATTTTTTTCATATAACAAAACCTTATAAAGTTATTATCGTTGTCATGCTTTAAAAAAACAAATAGTGAGATTGGGAGAAATTAGTCATTAGCAGGTAGATACATATATTATTTATGTTCAGCGTAGTCTAGAATATTATTGGCCTTGCGTATCCACATATTAATATTATATACTAATTAGGCTGGATGAGATAATAATTGTACTATTTCCGATCCAAAAATCATCAAAGATAGATAAAATATAAATTATTCTAGAATTAAATCAACGTAGGTAGGTACATAATAGTTCGTATGCACTTAGATATATACCGTGAAGACAAGCTTAATTAATAAGTGAAGAAATATTTCATACGATGAATTAATTAAATTGCCTCTATAATCGATGACTTGAACTTAACTCATAATAATTATAGGTCGTTAGTTATATTTTTTATTGGATACAATACTAACTAAATAAATACAGATGATTCATGTTAAGATAGGAAACATATTGTATTATTAATATTATTATATTACAATATTATATTCTTTGCAATGTACATACTACTGATAGAAGGTCTTCTAAACATACATTTACAAGAATATTAGTTTCGATTTAAAATACTTCTTCTATGCAACTTACACTCGTTATCTTGATAAACGTGCTGAACTTTTTTTTTCTAATGTCCTTCTTTACTATGAATCATCTTATCCAATTACTATGTATTAATCCAATGAAACGTCGCTTAAAAACTAACAGACCTTGATGCATGAGTTAAAAGCTCGAGTGGTCCATTATAGAGGCCAAACGAAGAGCCGACGCGAGATCGGCCTTCCACCCCTACGCCGCCAGCCCAAAGCCCCGACAAAGAAAGAAGAAGGGATAGCAATGACGAAAAAAGCTCCCCATCGTCAGCGATGGCGGTACGTGGTGGCGCGTCGTGGTGGGAGCGACTAGGCTGGTTATCGAAAGTTAACCAGGAAGGCAATGGTCAGGGTAGCCATGATGCTATGGGCTCCCTAGAGGGTGGCGGGGATGGGAAACTAGTCCAGGAGAATCAAGTAAGAAATGCAGTGAATTAATCCCTATCCATCCTAAGCGGCCACCGATCATAACTCAGATACCTACGTGTTTGCTTTTTTCTAACATATTGTATCGTCCATTTAGGCCAGATATGGCGAACTTAAGTGCTAAAAAAACTAATAAATAATAATAAAAATAAAAAAAATAAGTACGGACTCTTGCAAATTTACAAAAATATATAGGTATACATAAAATTATTTAAAAAATATATGCTTTATCGTAGGCGAGCACAGTGTACCTACTCAAAATTACATAAAATAACACGTAGGTACTGGTAGAAAAACGATTAAATGTGTTTTGTCTGCATAAAGCTACGAACAAAAAAAAGTATTCTAAAAACGCTTGGATTGCTTAAACTAAGTTTTAATTAAATATTACATCATATTATCAAAGTAGATTTAATCATTTAAATGCATAAAAAGACGTAGGTACCTACTGACGAAAACCCCCGCAAATATGATTTTTGCTCATATACAAGTAGAATGGCCACTCAAAAATATTTATTGGTGAAAAAACATTTAAATCAGATGTTTTTTCATAATACTAATATCTCATAATATAGGACGCACGGTTGCTCTGCCAGCGAACGCAGTATTGCAAGTGTGATGTAGATAAATCAATGTCATCTTTCTAAAATATATATAGGTAAGTATACTATAAAATTGATTTAAAATTAAAATCATTCGCGTGCCACTTGTTCGCCACCGCTGATATATATACTCTATAGTCTATAAGTATATATTTTAAATACGCTCTAGGTACTATTTCGATAATAATTACTATAAATTTGGGAAGACGAAGGAAGATGGAGAAAATATCACACACCAATACTTTGGATGTAGGTATATTGGTCAATAGTACAATATTATACTGGAGTAAATTTTGATACCATAACATCCTACATACAATATTAAATACCTCAGAATTATTGATTGTTTCTATAAATTTATACCATAAAATACGTACTGGCGTAATGTCGATTAATTGATCATATGGATCATATTCTTCTAAATTACTATGCCCCATATAACAGATAACTGATATAGATACCAACATTAATTGACATAATTACAAGATAAAAAGAACTTTTATATACCACGTTTTTAAAATTTCTGTTGAATCATATAAACTTGACAATATATGTATTAATAAATACTTTTTTTTTGTACTTGATAGAAATACTGAATAAATATAGAATACTGAAATGTCATTTTGACATTTCATATTGATTTCCATAGAAACGCACGTATATATGAATAATTTAGTTGCTAGGACCCCCTTAGCAACCAATAATAGTGTTTTACTTTTTACGATTTTTATCCGAAATAACTTTCCATACAAAACAGAATTAACTGAAAACAAATTCAACTCTGCTTAAAGATGGCTAAACGTATTAAAAAAATGCATTGTCGTCGTGTTCTGATATATTCTAAAAGTTTCAAATGTCTAGCTAGACGGGAAGTTAGTTAAAAATCTTCAATCGTCCAATACAAATCTTGGACAAACAAGAAAACATTTGTACTGGACAAACAAGAATACGAGCTAATAAAAACGTGGTAATAAAATACACATTGTAAGACTATTAACACACTGATAACATATGTATAGATTGGTGATAGGCAAACCGACAAAACTACCACTTTACCAGGACTTCTTATATAGCTAAATTCCACGTGTAGATTTTTATAATAATTACTTATATGTCGTATATATTCAAGGGAGTATGTATTTAAATTAATATCCGGATTTCCTACCTACAGTATATATTTCAACCTTCGCGTATGGTGGCCTAATTTAAAAAAAAATGTGACCTTTCCCCTAGATATTTTTTTTGTTGCTTATCGAGATTAAATGATAGCAATTTCGTGACATTGTGGCGACGTCACCTGTAATAAAATTACTTCGGCCTTAGACTTTTAGGCGACTTTAACGTCCTACCCAGCGGACCAGTGATAGTTGTCAGATTGTAAGTTTCTGCCTTGTTTTGTTCTGGCCAGTGTCAACGGGAAAAGATAAACTGGCAGACAAAAAAGCTACCAACCGACGAGACAGTTTCTTTTAGCGTCGACCTAGAATTAAAATTTCTCAAGTAATAATAATATTATTATCGAATGTCATTTCACTTGCAACGCATATAAATGTAAACAGAGATGTCCCCGTAAAAAAACATCAACTGGTTCGCTCAACACTTTGGCTCGTGCTACATCACTGCACGGGAAATTTACCGCCGCAGACAAAAATTAAATTATATTTGATTTCCAGTTTTCTTTACCAATTTCATTATGCTTGTTAATTATTCAAAACTCGTAATAAGATACTTTACATGTATTGTAATGAAATCATACGCTGATAATGTATGTCTACAATGCAATTTTTGGTGACGATATGTAGTTCAAGTAGCCTTCAGAACCTTTTCGAGTTCACAATATTTTAATCATTAAATGTTAGCTGGCACAGTACACCAATCAAATAAATATAGGTAAACAGATCAAAATTTTAATGAACGTCTATAATAAAGCTATATTGTATTGTTTTTTGTATTTGCCTAAATAGTTATTTTTATAAACAATTTAATTTAATTTCGCATTTTTTAATAAAATTATATTACAAAATTCATGCTGAGAAAATAATACCGAGAAAATTTGGATTATAATAATATACAACGAAAATACATTTTTTTTTCGACCATGTCCGATCCTAATAGGATCATATGGGCCTCCACAGAGTGGAGGTTTGTATTGACAGATTTTGTTTCTTACGAGAAATGGATGTCAGCCACTTGCTCAACCTATTAGGTCCATACTCTGACTTATACACACATTGAAAAACAATACGTGTACTTGTTAGACCCAGGATTCGAACCTGGGACCCACGGCGTTATAATCCAACGCTTAAGCCGCGCGGCCACCGTGGGTGTGCATTTATAAAATATTTTACGTGGCGTTAAAAAAAGAAAAAAATGCGTTAAAGCATAGAACGCGTCTTTTTTGTTACCTACTATTAAAGATACTGTAGGTAATTCAAGTTGATACCTACACATAATTATTGTAAATACAAAATAGTAATACTTTGTAAGCAGGTATCCAAATAAATAATATTTATAATGCCAAAAAAATCATTGTCATACTAGGTGGGTATAAATATTTATTGATCATTTATTTTGCGTATTGACCGATGAGAAACTAAAATATTACATTGTTCACCTCCATTGACTGAAAACCACTCCATACTAGTCAGTCAATACCTCATTGGCTGCATACCATTTAATACCAATACACCGACCAATGTACGGCTAGAAATGTTGTACAAACTGTAAAGAAAATATGTATACAACCAGTGCTTCAAATAGAAAATTTTACGATCCGGAGCGCTCGACAAAATTACGAAAATATTAACATAGTTATCCAATTTTATGAGTATTTTCTAAAAATACATGTGCTAGATTTTGTATTATATGGCCTATCAGAGGATTACATATTTTTTTCCACGATAATTAATTTTATAGATTGTATGAACCGGAACGGCTTCATTTCGAGTCCCGTATGCATCAAATCTATGTGAATTTAGCTAAAGGCCTATTATATATGGTAAACAACGGTATTGACAGATTTTGCAATCAGTATTTTACTGGTTAACAACCGGTTCGTGCGACCCGATGCTAGCCCATCAAAACATCACTAACATACGATAATTATTGCATATTTTGTGTTTTAAACTTGGCGGGTTTTTAAATATTTACATTTTAAGATATTCACTTTCGATGAATAAATTCTACTTGACGCTTACGATTTGTTGCCATATCTTATTCGCTATTTTAAAAAAACGACCATGGAGTTTTTCGAGTTGATATTATTTAACCAGAAAATAATACTTAACAGATGAAGTATTTAAACAACATAAATATTTTCAAAGAACAATATATTATATACTTTGAATTTTTCTTGTAATTCACTGGAATATTATACCGATATTAAGACCCTTCCCTTTTCGCAAAATTAATTATAATAGTATTCAATAGTAGAATTGCACGTTTGTTGTCGTTGATAATAAATTGATAGCGATCTATGTCAATAATAAATAATGATTGTCTTTAGATAAACTGTTTCTCCTTTTCTTTTTGTGCATCAAGGACAGTTTTGATCATTATATTACATTTAAGAGATACTTACATAAAATTAGTAAAAATCATACAAACTTTATTATGCAGAAAAATACTGCATGGTATGTATATACTACTGCATAGGGTTAGGACATTAGGGTAGGCTAAATGAATGGGAGAATTTTTTATCATCATAATTAAACAGATTTTTTATGAATATATTATAATATGAGAGAGAGAAATATGATTTGTAAAGGTTTTCAAATTATGATTTGGATGTAGGTGATAAAATGTATACATGGACGATACGATCCTGCCCTTTTCCAATTGTCGTCTACATTCTGATCTATCTTCCAATGTCCACCGCAACTTAAGCTTCTCAACATGTCTCCAACGTTATACATCAAAAACTTTTCCGGTCGCTCATTCCAAGTCCATTCCTTGGACATGACCAACCGGTTATATTAATTATGAAATTTTGATTATGTTGGATACACTAAACACGTATTTGTATTTCTCCATCTTCATATTTGGCTCCAAACATCGCCCTCAGGATCATTCTTTCAAATATAAGAAAACCATTTTCTGATTTTTTTACATATTATGCCGTAAAATTCTGATCTAAATAATATTTTTAGAATTAGCCTCAGTTGTGTTTTATAAATACAAATTTTCATTTTACGACATAGAAACATGTACCTACTTTAAGATGATTGCGGATTTTAAAGCTGGCTGTCTACTGATTTATATTTCAATGTCATTGTTGGTCGTAACGACAGATACCATGTAAGTGAAATCATTGGATTTATCAAAAGAGGATACATCGTACATTATTAGTACTATCGTATATACTAGTAATAAACAATCGTTAAATTTGAGAAAATATGTGTCGATTTAAAATCTAGCATAGTACAACACCATCATGTTCGATTCAAAGAGGATCAAATGGGCCTCCACAGGTGAAGGTTATATTAATTGATTTTTTTGGAGACATGGCTAACCTATTAGGTCCATACTCTGGGTCTAAACAAACATTGAAAAAAACAACACCTTGAGAGACCCGAGACCCATGACATTATAACCAGACACCTTACCGCTCGGCTATCGTGGGCATACATAACGAGAACATACCATATAACAATCGCTTAGTAATACAAATATATTTTCACGGATGTATATTTTTGTAATAATACAATCGATAGCAGTACCTATTTAATCTTAAAAATAGGATATAACCACACCTTATTTGTAGATATTATTTATATTTTCTTCAATCGAGCAAAAATGGTAATTTATATATTTATTTATTAAATCCAATATATAAGTATACTGGAATGCTATAATACATAAGTATAAATTTAATGAATTCGGTGAAAGCTTTTTCATTTGGAATTTTTTGTAAATTACATAAAAGAAACAAGTGTCCATCACTTACATCACAACACTCGATCTGGTGATACAACTAACTTAAACGTGCATATTTTATTTGTTGTTAACCTTCATGACAGAATTAATTCGTTATTTTAAATGGTGCCTTTTTGAAAGTTAATAAAACTTATCACCATATGACCTAATTCCGAATTCATTTACAGTCGCGTGTCTTATTTTATGCCGATTTTTTATCTCTCGTTAATGCGTTTCTTCAATGCATGTTAATTTAATTAGTATTATTAAATTAGTGCTGCCCACCACTGTATCACTGTAACCGTACTGATTTTAAAACGACATATCTACACATAATAAACAACTAACTAAGAAATCGATAGCATCAGTTGTTTGTTCTTCCAAGGTGGGATACAAAAATAATGGGAAGTGGATTGCTTCCTGGGTGAGGCTGAAATAAGGTTTAATTCTCGAATGTGGTGATATAAGAATATGTTATTTTCAATAGTTCTGTATAAAACGCATAAAAGTCTGTCACGTAAGCGAAACGCGCATTTAATATTGGTAATTTTTAAAACTTTTTATCATGGGTTTTATTTTATAGTGACCGGACATTAAGTCATAAAGCAATTCTCGCTAAGTCATTCGCTGCTGACTAGATAATGATATTTTAAATACCACCTTTGAAATGCGCGTTAATTACATCGATCGGCCGCCTGGTCATTACTCGCCAGGTGCGTCTTCAGCGTCCAAAGTATTAACTCATTCACTGCTGACTAGATAATGACTTTTCAATCACCACCTTTAAAATGCTCGTTAATTACATCGATCGGCCGCCTGGTCATTACGCGCCAGGTGCGTCTTCAGCGTCCAACCTCCGTCCGTCTTAGCCATTCAATATTCAATAATAGGATTCGTCCAATTTCATTTCAATAACGAGAGGCTATGGATTTACTGCAGAAGCGTCATTACTAGTTCTTAACAAATTCGCTGCGGATCTTTTAATTAATATTTAATTACCACATTTAAATAGCATGCCAATTATATCTATTATATCTAATGGCCACCTGATGGGCAAAGCACCACAAGCGTTGGACGCAGCGAATGGGTTTTAAACCCCGAATGAATTGTTACGATTGACTAGAAACATCTAGACTCAGGCCACTAATCTACCCCTGCAGACTCATTATGATCCTGTCTAGATCCATAGAGCTGAATGAAAGCCACTCCTTGCCGTCTCTATTCTTCTCGGTCTTGTATACTTACATAGATCCAAACCACACGAAACTTGGCTAATGCATATCATATCGAGGTAATTAGTGGAGGTCGAGGTTAAAGACCCCGACTATTTGGAAAACCGTTTCAAAGACTATTATTTATCTCCCAGTGAAAGTCATCAACACTTTCAACTTCGTAGAATATATATGTTGAATACTCGTCATACATAATATACCAACTGAAGATCATTATTATTATTAGTTACTGAAATAAAAGTTTTGCTATATAGGTAGGTATATTATCTGTTTATAAGTAGGCGAAGGTGTTTGTAGCGTGGTGCATGTTTTTGTATTTTGGTATGTCAATGAAAACAACGGTTTTTTTCTTTATTTAAATTTCAATGACAATTTTTTTGAGATATAATATTTAAAAATTATATTGTTAGTATGTATACTATATTTTATTATGTGTCTGCACGTGACAATAATTTAAAAATTCGTCGATTAGATCGCATCAAGATGTAATGAACCATGTTTTGTGAAAATTACTTATTAGATTCTATATTTACCCGTTAATAGGCATTCTCAAAATTAGTTGAACTGACTGGGTGGCCAATTTTTAATATCTTCAAACGAATGGTAAACGACTGAGAAGTTTTGTGTAGTAACAAAATCAGAAAATTGTATTGTCTCGGTTTATTGTGAAAGTATCAACGGTAAAGATCATGGCCCCACATCCTGAAGCGGGCCCCCAGACCATGATCTTTGGCGCCTCCCCCCCCCCGTACCCTACCACTAAGGTTAAAAGCAGTCTGACGCTCTACACAGGCGTTTACCAAATGGTGTTCGAGGTCAATAAAAATTCAGTGTATTTTTAGCAATTTTTAACACATGGAGACGAATTAAGGAGAACACACACGAACCAAAAATTGCACCGTACAGCCATATACATATTTTTAAATGGTAATAACCCTGAAGTAAAATAGCGCCGCAGATGACTTTTTTTTACTATTAGAGCAAATTTAAATGTGTATTTATCTCAATTACGTGGTCGATCCGCCACGCCGGGTCCCCTCTGAACCCGGGCCCCTAGGCTAGAGCCCTGTCAGCCCCCCCCCTTGTGGGGGCCATGGTAAAGATAGCAGAGAACGACACCGCATTTCGTAGCTTAAGAACCTCTGTGATTGCTACGAGCACAGATGATTCTGATGGTAGCCATCATCCGATTGGAAATGATACGATAAGAACAATAAGTAAAGATAAATAATGTCAATTCAATATTTATTTATTATGAAACGATATATCTGTTGCTGTCAAAAGTTGGTAGGTAAGCCGATAGTTTAGTAATTTAGAGTTAGTAACGGATTTTGTGTCTATAATTATAAATATGTATGCTAGAAAAAAAATCATGGTCATCCGATATATAGAACATATACATAAAGCACAAAGAAATTATGCCTGATTTTAGAGGGCATATCAAACTTCAAATTGTAATTACTCTAATTATTGTACCTACAATTTATACAAAATACAATTTATCGTTAAATTTTAAATAAAATAGAAGAAAATTTACAATACTATAAAAGCAGTAAATCAAATAATGAAAGGTAATTGAATAGGTAGATGCAAGAAAAAAATGATTGCTTGCCTGAACGAGATATTTAACATGTCAATAGAAAAACTATTAAGTACTTATAAAAATAATGAATCCTTGGTATTGAAGAATAAACAGAGAAGTTGGCTTTGAAAAAATCAACATGAATAGGATCGCGTTTTTTGTTTGCCTAGTAGGAATACGAAACTGGATCATAATTCATATTCTACACGTTCGAGGCAATCAAAAATTGAATTTACGGTTTTAAGCATAACCAAAAGATCAGCTATTTTCCACCTTGGTTTTAATGTGAACAAATTAATTAACACTACAGACAATAGATTTAATTGGAATACCACGTTAAAGATAATACAACATAATAAATACAACTTTGAATAGTTTGGATTTTAACTTTATAAATAAGGTGACCATATTGTAGAATTATATTCAAGAAGTGGGAAGTTAATATTTGTATTTATTATTAAGCTTACTAGAGCAAAAACACGATAAAACATCTTTATATAGCTTTGGAAGAAGTAGGATATGCTTTCAAATACATACTTAAAATACATTAGAGAGGTAGTCAATAAGACGTACCCAGTTATTATTGAATATTATTAAATCATCGATCATAGCTCATATAATTAGAAATTGTCTACATATTATTATCATAATGAGTTTTTTCTTCAACGTTTTTAGACGATACAGTTTGTCATATTATTTATTTAACGATATTGTATACCATATATACCAGAACTACGTCAGTATATATGTATCTAATAGTGTACTGTTTTGATTTCTAGTCCGGAGAGAGCACGGTAGCCGGTCCACTGTCCAGACTTCGCGGAAGGCCACGTCTCCAAGTTGCAGCAGCAAAACCAAAGCCAACCCAGGCTCCTCTCGCCAGGAGACCAAGCCCACTCCTAGCTCGTCGCCGCCCTGCTGGTGACGCTGAGGTATTTAATCAAATCACACTTATTTTACACTTATAAGAGACTTATAATATATTGGAATTATTGTAGTGTTAATTAGGATCATAAAACCTGGACTGCAGTAGTTGGAACGTATATTACCTAATGGAATTGATGAGTACATATAGCTATTATATACATCTGTGTATTATTTTTTATTCAGGCCGACGCATCGCCTTCATCTGTCGAAGTGTCAACCGATGCAGCTGACTCCGCTGACGCTCCAAGCGGTGATGAACCAGCAAACAGTTCTGAGAACGCCGAGTCAGACGCTGGTGCTGAGCAAGCTGTCTCCAGCGAAGAACCCTCAACCGAGGCTCCAAGAGGACTCAACTCACTCCTGGCCGGTAGAAGACGAGTGGTCAACAGACGACCGGGAACCATTGTCTAAATACGATATAATCACTTTATAATCTCTATGAAATTATCTCGCGTACTTTCATATCCGTCCATTGTTTAACTGCAATATACTTTTTTATTGAATCTCGCCATTTATTTGCATTTATTAACTCAGCTTATTTTTTTTTTTTTGAGGATTTGCCTATAGCCTTGCTGAAACGAAAAGAATCTGGTGAGTTACAATGAGGTGATTGGGCTTTGTAGAAAAGGATACTTTTCATCCTCGGACCTACAATAATGTAGAGATATCCAGCAGACAATGATGGAGACTTTCCCGGATAGTACCAAATATGATAAAAACAAATTTAAACTCATATTTTGTAATTAATTAAGTACAAAATTTTAATAGTGTCAATAATTTATTGGAATCACTTTGTGAAACATTGTCTCACGATTTATTGTCATTTATTCCCACACTTTTCGGGAATAAATTTACCGAGAGAGTATTTAAAATTAAATTCATGACATCCAGAACATTTTTATAACTGTTTCTATAATTATTTGTGTGTGCAACAGATGTATTACAAAATAACGTCCACTCACCTAGCAACATTGTATATGCAAATAAATGGATGATATTTTTGATGTCTTACTCTGAATTTAGGTTTAGTTTTTTTTATATACTCATTAAATATTGTTCTTTTTTCTATTGCTATAAGAGATATTTCCTACCTTTAGAATAGGGTGTTTAAAAAGTTTACTCTTAGGAAAATATTATATAAAAAGAAAACAATAATGCACTCTTGTGATTGGTTAATTTTTACCATTATTAGATTTTAAACAATTATTTTGAATGTGAAGAGCCATAGTACTATTAATTGCCACAAGAGCAATGAATTGCATATCGAACAACACTTTTGCATAAGATTTTTTTTAACTACCTATCTCAATTTAATTATAAATAATTTACAAAACATTTTTGTTTTCACATCATGTTAAGTCGGCAGTAAAGCAAAAATGTTTAAAAATGTACAATCTAAATAAATTATTCTTTAGACGCTTATCGGGCAAAATTTATTTATAAAACAATTAATTGTTTCAATTTGTATATCAAGACTTCTCTTCTATTTATTTTTATTATCATAACATTGTACTTAAGGACAATAAGCGTGAACGTTTGAAAATGAACTGTCCAGCCACAATAAGTAATAATATTTACCAATAGTAAATACCTAATAATTATTATTATTATAATACTTAAATTAATTTTATGATCAACCACTTGTATGAAAGTTTGAATACAGTCTTTTCTCAAAATATAAAATGTACATATTTATCAAAATTTTAAACTGAAAATTAAAAAAAAAGATATGAAATTATTTTACCGAGTTTTATTCAATTATGACCCAAATATTATTTACCCAATTATTATTTACCCAATACACGACATGACAAATATTATTTACCCAATATCCCCTTATCTGTAAATCAATACAAGCGTTGTTACAGAAGTACTAACTGATGTCAAATAAAATAGCATGTAGAGTTAAGATCTAACACATAATGTCATAGACCCACAATAGTGTCCAGCATAGTATTCACAAAGTACGACCGGTGCCGTAGGACAAAACGTAGGACCGGTGTCGTAGGAGAAAAAGGAGGCCATTTTACTGGTTTAATGCTTATGGTAGGTACCTACATAGAGTTGACTGAATTTAATATGTTTGACAAAAAAAAATCGGTGTGTGTACTTACGTACGCGCGTTAGAAGTTTTTGGGATAACAAAATAAAATAATCGCACACCGCGTTAGCCAAAACCAAATATTCAAACAATTAGAAAATAGTTTTCACATAAACTAAATATGTAATACCAAACAAAAGTAACGTACCTATCACACTTAAAAATATTAAGCTTAGTTTTGACAGCTAATCACATATAAAAAGGAGTAAGTACATTTATTCACAACGCGAAAGAATATTTTTCACCAAGCAAAATAATCCATACTCCGTATTCTATGGTCACTATGGTCGGTTATGATCACATCATCGCGCGAGACGTCATGTTTCAGATCTGTCAAATAATAAAGTATGATATAAGATAAAATTGACGTTTTAAGCCCCATTGGGTCTATTCTATACTTATCGAACACTAAAGTGATAAATGGTATCAAACTTAGGGTTGGTTTGTATCAAAATATTAGCACTTATTGTAACAATTACACGAAGTTGGTTTTTATTGTTGCAATAAGTGCGATATTTTAACAGCAGCAAGATAGGTGCTGTTAAAATATAGAACTTATTGCAACAATAAAAACCAACTTCGTGTAATTGTTACAATAAGTGCTAATATTTTGATACAAACCTACCCTAAGTTTGATAATATTTATCACTTTATCACTTTAGCGGTCGATAAGTATAGAATAGACCCACATATCAATAAAAACTAGAATAAAGGAGGGCCGCTTATTGGAGTGCCGCTGGTTTATTTCTAGACACTTTAGCTCATATCACTAAATAAATTATTTAATTATTTCTCGTTGTTTTTATTTTATTTTGGCCAACAATAATAAATTCGTTTCCTAGGCAACGGAACAATTCTAAACTATAATATTATACTGTATAATCGTCACGATTGCATTATCATACTGTGGCGTAAAGGCAGTGCGTTCGGCTGATAACCGAACAATCGTGGTTCGAATCTAATCAAGTGCGATTTTTTTCGTGTGAAAAAATAAATGATGTGTACATGTCACACGCCAAAAATATACTCTGATCTGATTTTCCAAACGCGCCTAAAGAAGTGTAACTTCAAAAATACATTTGCAAAAAAGAGTGAAAAGTTCAACAGGTTTCAATGAAAATTATATGATAAATTACTACAACATGGATTTGTAATATATTTTTATACTCTCTGTCTGAAGAATAAGTCTTAAAGAAGTGTGGTTGGTTTTTACTTAATTGTATTTGAAACAAAGCCGTAGCAAAGATTCCTTGCTATGCAATCATTTAGAGCAGTGGTCGGCAAACCGCGGCTCGTGAGCCACATGTGGCTCTTTGGCCTCTTTAGTGTGGCTCTGCCACAAATGACTACGTCCGAGCTAAAACAGTAAAATATAGAACAGTCAAAATGTCTTCGAATATAACCAACCAGTAAGTCGAAGATCTTAAATTGGTTTCAGCTTTATCAATAGCAGTTGACGAGTCTTGAGACATAAATGATACAGCAAAAATTTGTACAATAAAATTTATTTCATCTACGGGTCCTAAAGAAGAACTTTAGGATTATTGTCACTCAAAGAGCAAACACGCGGAGAGGATATTGCAAATGCTGTAATTGAGTGCATGGAAAAACACCATATTTCACTCGATAAAATCATGTTAATTTCAACAAACAGCGTGAAAAGTATGACCGGCGTAAGAAAGGGGTTTGTTACTATTTTGAAAAAAAGAAATAATCACGAGAGACTTGCTTACCATTGCATTATTCGTCAAAGGCGCTTTGTGCGCAGACATATCCAGAATAAATTTGCAAAATTATGGAATTTGTGTTAAAACTTTATTAAAGTTTATTAAGTTAATAAGCAGTGTACCTACATGTATAGTTTAAGTTTAAGAAATTTGGCTCTCAAAAGAAATCACAATAGTTGTACTGTTGATATTTAGCTCTGTTGACTAATGAGTTTGCCGACCACTGATTTAAAGCAATGGTGGCCAAACCGTGGCGCATTTGATGATTAAAAGTGGTGCATTGCATCTTTGCGCCTACTTATTCTTTTGAAGTAGGCGCCATAACTGAATCCATATTCATATTTTCAACACCTGCGTGCTCTCAGTTGAAGTCATACAGCCTTCTTACTCATAAACAAACTTACAAAATGCTTGACATAATTAATTTCTGGCGCTTATTACCATCTGAACATTTCCCAGAGCTAAGAAAATTTGCAAAAAGTTATATATGTCGCTTTGGATCGACATACAGATGTGAACAAGCATTTCCATCCATGAAATTGATTAAAAGCAAAACAAGGTCGTGAATAACTGATTAACTTGAATAACTGACTGATGGCTGTGATGATTCAACTCATCACATCCAACAACTGTGGTCCAGAGTTATCTTCACCAATCGAGACTCTCCAGCAGCTGTAGCAGCGCGGTCCACGACAGCGATCACCCTCTCGTCTAAGAGATCATTTCTGACTATTGTAGATTGGTGCTCCAATAAACATGTGTTTTTTGAACTGGCATAAATTAATTTAATTAATTGCGTGATTCAGTTATTCCTTCTCCTCCCCTAAGCGAAGCAGATCCTACCGCATATCCCTATTTTACAACCCCAACCGTGAACGTAGGGTAGAAAAGGTGATTGAGTTGTATGGGGCATATGAACTTATCTGTGAAAAACTAAATAAAGAGAAATAAGTGGTAGGAATTAGGCATAGAAATTTTGATTTTAGCAACCTTTCCACGCATTCAAAGCCTACATCAAATACACCGATGACATCTATAATATAAAAAATAATATTTCTTTGTTTGTTCGTGTTTTATGCGCTGCCATACCGTTCATCCGATTGCGATAAAACTTTGACAACTTATTGCTTGCACTTGCGCGAAGAGTATAGGCTATACCTTATATATAAAAATGAATGTCTGTCTGTCTATCTGTTTGTCTGTCTGTCTGTCTGTCCCGTACGCGTTCCTATACCATTCATCCGATTGCGATGAAATTTTGATATGTGGTTGTATGCATACCCGCGAAGGTTTCTGAATTAGAAAAATCATCTTCTTCTTCATTCTATTTTCTTTTATTCGTATGGTTCCTATACCATTCAACCGATTGCGACAAAACTTTCGTCAGTTGTTGTACGCATACCCGCAAAGGTTTCTGTATTAGAAAAACTATATTATTCTTCTTCTCCTTCATTATATCTTCTTTTATTCGTATGGTTCCTGTACCATTCATCCGATTGCGATGAAACCTTCGTCAGTTGTTGTGGCAACAACCGCGAAGGTTTCTGAAATAGTACAACCAACTTCTTCTTCTTCTTCATCTTCTTCATTCTATCTTTTTTATTCGTATGGTCCCTATACCATTCATCCGATTGTGATGAAACCTTCGTCAGTTGTTGTGGTAACACCCGCAAAGGTTTCTGAATTAGTACAACTATATTTAGTACAAATATAGTTCTATTCTACATTCTTCTATTCGTATGCTTCTTATTCCATTCATCCGATTGCAATAAAATTTTCGTCAGTAATTGTGCCAACACCCGCGAAGGTTTCTGAATTAGTACAACCATCTTCTTCTTCTTCTTTTATTCTATCTTCTTCTATTCGTATGCGTTCCTATACCATTCATCCGATTGTAATGAAATTTTGATCAAGTGTTGTGCTCACTCCCGCAAAGGTTTCTGAATTGAAACAACTATTTTCTTCTGTTCTATCTTCTTCTATTCGTATGCGTTCTAATACCATTCATCTGATTGCGATGAAATTTTGACCAGTTGTTGTGCGCACGGCCGCGAAGGTTTCTGAATTTGTACAACCATATTCTTCTTCTTCTATTCGTATGCGTTCCTATACCATTCATCCGATTGCAATGAAATTTTGATCAAGTGTTGTGCTCACGCCCGCAAAGGTTTCTGAATTGATACAACCATTTTCTTCTTCTTATTCTTCTATTCTATCTTCTTCTATTCGTATGCGTTCCTATACCATTCTTCCGATTGCGATGAAATTTTGACCAGATGTTGTGCACACGCCCGTGAAGGTTTCTGAATTAGTACAACCATCTTCTTCTTCTTCTATTCGTATGCGTTCCTATACCATTCATCCGATTGCGATGAAACTTTTGTCAGTTGTTATGCGCACACCCGCGAAGGTTTCTAAATTAGTATTATACAAAATACAAAGTTTGTTGTTTGTTTGTTCCATCCAATTTTGATTTCTGTTTTACTACATATTAATAACATTAAAACGTGTTCATATTTTGGATACGATTTTAATTTAGTGTTCTTTTGTTTGACCTTTACTCCTAAAATTATTTTCATATTGCCATATTGCATTACACATATATTTTAAGATAAATATCTTATATAATAAATCTAAGATAAATATAACCACGAAGCGACCCTGTGCGAAGCCGGGTACTTCAGCTAGTATATAATAAATATACAATCCAATTGCCCAATTCTAATTTGTTAAACGATCAATTATATTTTGTGTCTTCTCCGTTATTATATGTACCCTATTTAATGTTTGGGATTGTTATATTGTTGTAACTTAACTTTTTATATTGTGCATTATTTATTATTTTAATTGTTATTTAATTGACTCATAATATATTGGTTGTGTTTGTATTCGATTTTACTTCAAGTGATAATATTGGTTATTCTACTTTAGATATTTTTTATTGTAAATTTTGACTAATCATAAATATTTGTTGATATTAATGTTATTGTAAGTGTTGATTGTTTCATATTTTGTGTTTTGTTAATATTTTAGAATAATTTGTTTAGTGCCCCGCATGAAATATTAATGTCCAACCTCATTAATTTTAAATTAATTTGTTATTGGGAAGGTATTATTGGGCGGATAATTTATGTACTTACCTATTGTTATATTATTTCTGTCGCTCGTGATTTTGTTTCATAAATACTGTTTTTAAAATGTCCCTCTGAGTCGGACAAAACCGGTCCAAATTTAATTATTAAAGTGGAATAAGTACTACAACAAAAAAATTTGCATTTTATTAAATCAAACAACAATAAAAATTGAACAACTCAAAAATGCTCAAGTGAAAATCTACTTAAATGCGACTTAGTCCAGTCAAATTAGACCGAAAAATACGTTATGGTTGCAAAAGGTCGGGTAGAAGATTTTTTTTTCTATTTGTATATTTGGTAATGAGTGACAAGAAAACGAGTTTTGCCAATTCGGATGACTTCGGCACAACTTTTGGCGGGCAAAAAACCGCAAAATTTTGGGTGTTTTTTTGGTTTTTCGGTTATATCTCAAAAACGGTTGGTCGTAGCAAAAATATTGTTATATACAAAATTAAAGCTTATTAAATTTCCTAAATTTATTTACGTTTTTTTTCTATCTCTGACCGTTTATGAGATACTTGCTGTTGAAAACAGTATATCGTCGCTCGAGGATTATATTGTCCAAAGCGACAATATGTGAAATGTTCAGGAGACGAAAAACAATGTTTATTACCTTATATTTCAATATTATTATATTATTTTTACATTTAATAAATAGGTCGGGTAGGTAATGGTGGGTTTATTACATTCATGGAATTTGGGCCACAGGTAATGGACTGACTAGTTAGATAAAGACCATTAATTTCGCTGGGTTTTTTCAGTTAATATGCTATTGATATTAAATATTTTGTTATTGTTATTTGAAATTATCCTATCTAGGTCCATAAAACATGGACTGGTGACAAACCATTTAAACTTAAACCAAATGCTTCTTCATATTATCACAAGTCTACTACTGTCAAGTCGACTCAAGCGCAATATTGAAAGTGTGAGGAAGAATAGCCAATATTTTCTGGTAAAAAATGAAAATTTATTTTATAAAATTGATTTCACCTAAGATTCTTTCGCTTTCCAGTAAAATTACCACACGTGCCACGTGTGCCATAGATTTGCCACCGCTGGTATAGGCGAAAGGAAAGTCTTTAATAACTAAAATAAGATATTTTTATGTTCAGTAAATAATCGTAAGTAAAATACTGATAAAATTAAATTAAACTAAAAGTCCCCATTACCCATACCCTACCACCAACAGGCATTCTTTGCCAGTGTCAAAATTTTCATCAATATTGCAGTGAGTAGGTAATATCTTTTTGAATATGGTGTGAATGTGTCCGCCCTGTTGATTTTCCAGGTAACTCAAAAGCATAATAAAATAGCTTAACAAAGTCATAGATAAAATTAAATTATTATGATGCTTGTTGTACTTGCACTTAAAATGCATTGGATTTCACTTATAGAAACCGTGATAAACATAATCATATAAGTACATAATAATAAGGCTACATTTTGTGCACGCGTTCAATGCATAAATTGAACATACAAAGTTAATATTTACTGTAAACTAATGGCTTTATGTCAACGTATTAAAACATAGATGATCGAGCGAGATTTCTTTGAGTACAAGTTTACATTATAGGCAGCGTTGTCAACTTAGCGTTTTTCTTACCAGATCTAACATTTATGAATATGTATCTAGCTTGCAAAATTCGCATCTGGCGTATGGCGTCAATTCTAGTGTTTTTAGACATAGCTTAAAACTTCTCATAAAATCTAGCATATTATAGAAGTTTTGCTTGAAAATCAACATGCTGATCTTTTATCATTATCTTATAAATTTAATAAAGTAAATACTACAGACAAAATGATGACTAAACTTCACTTAACCGTGTCGAAACGCCGCGCAGTTAACACATACATAGTGTTGTCTCACTAAGTTTTTGTTTTGTTTTATTATTTCTTTGAAACAAAATGGCTGAAATAACTGAATTAACCAATATTATAGTCAAACAAAGTGCCCTTATAAAGTGGAGAGAATTGAGGAATTCCTCAAAATAAATTCATTTAAATTAAATAATGCAACTCCCAGTGACTCGAATACAGTGTGTACTTCGCCAGTAATTAAGTCCGTCGTAATTAGTGACAATACGGTAAAACCAATTACCACGGCAAGTTCAAAATCGACGATTGAAACGCGCGCGCAAACGAAGCGCCGAGCATCGACCAAACAACAAATCGATGCAAATTCAAAAAATGCCGCGTTAGAACGATCGCGTCCTGGAAAGGAAAATTATCTTGCACTCGGGGTTATCCCAGCAGTCGCCCCAGAAGAGGATTCCTCATCGTCACCCGAGGCCTCACAACCGAAACCACCAGCTGAAGGTTTACCTACGCCTGTGGGTCTATTCTATACTTATCGAACACTAAATTGATAAATAGTATCAAACTTAGGGTAGGTTTGTATCAAAATATTAGCACTTATTGTAACAATTACACGAAGCTGGTTTTTATTGTTGCAATAAGTGCGATATTTTAACAGCAGCAAGATAGGTGCTGTTAAAATATCGCACTTATTGCAACAATAAAAACCAGCTTCGTGTAATTGTTACAATAAGTGCTAATATTTTGATACAAACCTAGCCTAAGTTTGATAATATTTATCACTTTAGCGGTCGATAAGCATAGAATAGACCCACTGGGATTGTTGATTGATGGGCCACCGTTGCACGGAAGCGGCGTGTCACGGTTCGGGGAAACCTCGCTGGACGAGCGAAAACTGTTGTGAAGCAGTATCACATCTGCCCGCTTCACAGAGATACAACAACGGCTGATGTTTTAACCTATTTAAATAAGTTGTGTACCGCTGATTTCACAGTCGTGAAAATTAAATCAAGGGGGGACTACGCATCCTTCAAGGTAGGTATCCCTTCTGATGTCACGGACACTGTTTTGAGGGCGGATAACTGGCCACGCCACTCATTCATAAAAGAATGGGTGTCGAGAGTGGAAACTCCACGGTTGCCGGTTAGCTGACTTTGGAACAGTCACCGTTCAGATAAACTGTTATTTTGTTATTTTACTATCAGAATGTTCGCGGCTTGAAGACAAAATCTGTGGAATTTTTGAACGGCGTATTAGCTGACGACTATGACGTCATAGCGTTAACTGAAACGTGTTATAATGACAGTGTTTTCAGTCGTGAATATTTTGGTGGTGATTATGCTGTCTTTAGAAGGGATCGAGACTCCGGAACAGGCCTCAGGCAGGGAGGAGGCTGCCTCCTGGGAGTTAGAAATATGGAAGGGTTGCAGGCCGAACGTTTTCGTGTTTTGGAGACGTCTAACGAGGACCTTTGGGTTAAACTAACCTGTAACGGAGAAACTGTCTACGTGTATTTTCCTCCAGCAAGTGAAGTGGAGGCGTATAAACTTTTTGTTGAAAAAATGTTATCTAGTATCGTCTTGGGGATAAGGGGGTTATTGTGATGGGAGATTTTAACCTAAACTCAGCGCGCAGCGGTGAAAGGGTCAAGAGTGAACTGGAATTTCTGTGTGCTGTTTTTGGATTTTCACATTACAATGATATTCTTAACTCTAAAGGTGGACTTCTGGATAGGATTTTCAGTAACGCTATTTTATCAATTTCGCGATGTACATTACCTTTGATACGAGAGGATGTGTATCACCCTACATTGGTTTTTTTACACGTATTTCATGCGATTCGCCCGCTGCGAACAGAAATTCCCTCACACGAAGCTAATTGGTGTGGGGGATGGAAGTTTGATGGTGGAAATTTCAAGCTGCTTTACTCTTTAATGAGTGAAGTAGATTGGAGTGAGTTGCGTGAGATTTTTGATGTGAATGAGGCGGTACAATACTTTTATAATGTTGTATATAATGTGTTTAATAAATGTTTTTCAAGGAAGTCACTATGTCGAGGTGGAAGACGATATCCGAAGTGGTTTTCTCGGGAGATTATTAGAGACATTAGAGTCAAACAATACTATCATACAGCCTGGAAGGCTAAGCATGGTCAGCATGACTATGAAATGTTTGGCCTTTATCGTATGAGAGTGAGACAAGCTGTTCGGCTGGCCTATCGAACATGTATGGAATCGGTAAAGGATTGCATTCGCGAAAATCCTAAATCGTTTTGGGATTATATAAAATCATTAAGAAAGGATGGTGGATTTGCCAATTTGATGACTTCGATTCGAAGGGCGAAGAGGTGACTGGACATAGAATGGCAGAAGCATTTGCTGGTCATTTCAGGTCCATCTACGCAAGTAGTACTCCGAATCTGGATGTCGCCTCAACGTCAAGAAAACGATCGTGCGGTGCCCAATCCGTTGACATCTTCCCAATTGATGAAGGTGACGTGTTGCGATTTATTAAAAAACTTAAGAATACTCGCTCTTTGGGACCGGATAACGTCCCTACATTTTTTTTAAAGGGGTGTGTTGATTTTGTCAAAGGCCCACTTGCATATATATATAATCTTACAATGGAGACAGGTATCTTTCCGGAAGTATGGAAGATGTCGAAGGTGACTCCAATTTATAAGAGTGGTATAGAGTCGTCAGTAGAAAACTACAGGCCGGTAGCTGTTCTCTCTGCACCAGCAAAAGTTCTGGAGATGATCATGCACAGCATGATTTCTCCAAAAATTGAGTCATTTATAATGAATGAACAGCATGGATTTAGAGCAGGCCGATCAACGGAAACCAACCTGATGGTATTCACTGATTATGTGTCGTCAGTACTAGATAGAGGCAGCCAGGTTGACTGTTCTTACAATGATTTCTCGAAGGCATTTGACAAAGTCGATCACGATATTCTAATGGAAAAACTCCAACTTATTGGATTGTCGGATCGATTTTTGAAGCTATTCGGGAGCTATTTTAGGAACCGTCAACAATACGTTTCGTACGGCCTTTATCAGTCACAGACCTTTTACACATTTTCTGGTGTCTCCCAGGGCTCAAACTTAGGGCCATTGCTGTTCACGATTTTCATAAATGACATAGCATTGGTAATTAAAAATGCTATGTTTTTGTTGTTTGCTGACGACTTGAAACTCTTCATGGAAGTTGTCACTTTGGACGATTGTCGTCAACTCCAACTTGATATAGATAATATATTAGATTGGGGCAGGCGTAACAAACTGGACTTCAATATTGATAAATGCAATGTTTTATCGTTTACTAAAGCCTCACGAGTATTGTTTTTCCAGTACTCGATGCATGGCAGAGTTCTCTCGCGAATATCATCTGTAAGAGATCTTGGAAATACGTTTGACGGTAAACTGACGTTTAGTGGTCATATAGATACCATTTGTAAAAAGGCGCTAAAGATGTTGGGCTTTGTCTTGCGTACTTCCCGGGTCTTTTCGGATGTTACGGTACTAAAAATTCTCTATAACTCCTTAGTTAGAAGCAGACTTGAGAGTGGGTCTGTCGTTTGGGCCCCGCATCAGTTGAAGTACGGCCTTATGGTGGAGAGTCCAAAACAAATTTTTGAGACTCCTTTACTTTCGGCTGTATGGATATTATCCATGGCTCTCTCCGACTGATTTTCTCTTAGGGATGCTTACATACTGTAGCTTAAAATTTAGAAGGGATCTTTATTTAGCTACATATTTTTTCAGACTTATACGCGGCGTAAATGTGAACTCTGCCATTCTTGGTGGTGTTGGCTTGTGTGTCTCTGATAATTACCTTAGGAATCGGTTGTTTGTTCTCCCACGGTGCAGAACTAACCTGCCATTAGTAATGCCAATTGGGAGGGCAATAACCATGTTTAATGAAATCGCTTCGGATATTGATATATTCCACTTACGTGAGGGTGAATTAGGTGGACGTTGTTTTCTAAATTCTTAAAATAGGGTCTGCTTAACTCATCTTCCCTCATCACGTTTTAATAATATTTCTTTGTTTCTAAATGTCATGTTGTGAACGTCTTAAACTTATAATTTGTAATGTCCACAATATGTAAAATAAATAAATTGAAATTGAAAAAAAAATCTGATTAATTTGACTTATTTCATTAGTTATAATTTTTTTCTTCTAAAAACAATGTTAATAATAAAATAATGAGATATTTTTTAGAAATGCTAGTTTCAAGACAGTTTTTGAATTTTGAGAAAATCTAGCATTTTATTCTGCCATCTAGCCAATTTTATTACCCTATCTGGCATACTTTTGTTAATGACAACACAAACACGCCCTCCAAACCAATCCCGCTCCGCACCACACTCGGTATTAATCAAGTGTATCACGAGTCACTACATTTGATGTGAAGCATCTGTACAGTTGTTTATGCTTAGTAATGTCCCAGAAGCAGTTACCCGAAACTGAGGTCGCCATGCTCTCAAGTGAGCTTTGACTACTAATTTACTAATTTTACTCTAATGCAAAGTGCCGGGGAGAGAAAAGGCACAAGGAATTAACAAAAAAGAAAGGAATTTAACAAATATAACAAAAAACGAAATCGAAGAAGAATCGAAGAATCGAAAAACGAAGCTAATCATACGGACAGCAAAAATTATGTGAAGAGATTTTCATGGCGTTGGCAACAGTAGTTATGATTTGATAATCAAGTCGCTGTATGAATCCATGCTCTACTCTCGACTTACTGAAAAGAGGTCTCTTCCCAGGTAGAGACTCGTCAATGAGCAACTGTTACTCCATCTATATAGTAATATTTTTTATGAGTTTTCTCCCAAAAGGACGGGAATTTTATTTTGAAATGAATAAAATTAAACTTGGTCTGTTTAGGTGAAACACTTCTTTAGACCGTAATATTGCATCAAAATATTACAATGATAACTGTAGGTAACTAGGTAATTTAGGGTTCCAGAAATAATACACAAAAATTTTGTAATAAATTTTATTATTGAAAAAAAAAAATTTTTTACCTCTGTTACTCCCAGTAATCGTTATTGGGAAGTATCATGATTCATAAAAATGTTTGAAAAGTCTTAATGTAAATAAATAAATACAGTCCTTATTAAATAGAAAATAGTTTCACCTGATTAACATTGTTAATAACTAAAATGAACAAAAATTTAAAAATTCAGAGATCCTTTAAACCGAGTAAAAAAATCTTCCTAACTAAACCATAATAATTATAAAACATGACAAAATAAATTGCTGTAAAAAAATATACAACAATAGTTTGCAAAATAACATATTGTGTGAAAAAAGTAATATGTATTATGTATGAATGATGATTGTAAAAAGTCTTATATTAGAGGAATGTATAAAATTTATAAAAAGATTATTGCCAACCTTTTAAAGGCCTCGAATGGAAGAAAATTAAATTTTACATCAAATAAATATATCACTAAGTAAATAATTTTTATATCGCGACAATTCAAGAGAGAGTATTTATACATAATAGGATAACCTCATACCAACAAAGAATTGAAACGTAAATGTAAGTTAATATGTTTGTGGATTTTTAGTTATTATAAGTAGATGCGGAAACATCTCCTCCATGACCGGTCCAATTTGTGTGAACGTATTTGCCTTCCTTGCCGAGCACTTCATATGTATGGGCACCAAAGTAATCCCTCTGAGCCTGTAAAAACATAAATAATTAATTACATAATAGTCCATAAATCGTTGGCTGGAATTGGATTATTCAGTTACCTGACAGTGAGTTACTGGTGGAAAAGATAAAAAATAGTACTAAACATGACTAATGTTTAACACTAAAAAATGTAACCAAATGCAACATTTGCTAAGTTAAAGAAAAACCCAGTGCAAACTATTAATTATTCAAAAATCTCACCAGAACACCTGAGAGAACTCATTAAACTAAATTTAAATGATAAGAATAACCAAAAAATTGTTCAAAAAAACTTTTTTTTAAATTGAATGCTGTATTTCAAAAACGTTCCAAGTCGCATTTTCACCAAAAATGAGTTAACCTTTCTTACACGGCAACTGACTTTAGTCAGTCTATACGCGCGAGTCATCCGCGCGTCAGCTGACTAAAGTCATTTCGATTTTCGTTTGCCTAGTACTGCTAGCAAATATCTTTTTATTGGCATTATATTAATACTATATCATAATATAGACTTACCAAATTAATACACGATGTGTATTAATAGCACAACAAACTTTTGACTAATTCATAGTTAAATAATGTTTCTATATTTATTTAAAAAACATCAATTTTGAAGCCAATCATAAAAACCTTCAGGCACATTTTAGGACTAGAAATAGTTAATCAGAAAAAGTGTGAAATATTGTACGAAAAATAAAACAACCTAAAAGTCATTCAAATTATTAAAAACCATGTTTAAAGTTGGTGGAATAATCATGGTAGGTACTATTTGCAAACATGTTCATTCCAATATTCTATAAAAATTAACCTTGAATCTCATTAGGTAAAGAAAAATACATTTTAAAAGAATGTTTAGATAGCAACCTCAAACCTAGCTTATATACAAAATATCAAATTAAAATAATGCGAAACTTTAAAATGTGGGTTATTTCACAATCATTTAGATTCAAAGAAGGCTCGTTTCACGTTCGTTAACCAATAGTAGCTCGACTTTTGGGTCATGCCGCTAAAACATTTTAACGGTATGTAATTTGGTTGCAATAAAATTAATGACTTATTTAATAAAATAACATTTTATTGAAATTATAGTCATGAAATGGACAAAATATACTTAATTAACCAGAATCAAGAGGAATATATAAAAGTAAAATAGAGGTAACCAACTTTAAAACCTGAAATAACCTGAATTGTAAAGTTTATCTTTGAAATCAATTTTTTTCTCTCGTTTTATGTACATATTAATTAATCATGTAAAACATCGTAAAATATAAATGATCAGACAAATGTATTAAATTACAGAATCCGCATTTTATGCTACATGTACCTATTGCATTATACACTCCTACTTAAATCATATTCGAAATATTGTTTTATATCACCAAAACTATAAATATGGCAAGAAATAATCGACAATGTCCTGTCGCTCAATAGATTTATGTGGTTAGTTACTAACGTAAGTTTTTATTTAGTGGCATAAGAACCAGTATGAGTAATGTCAACATATCATTGCTCCGTTTCTAACTTGTTGTAAGAGAACAAACAATTTTTTTTTAAATACCACCAGTCTTTATAAATATGCGTAGTTTTGATCTGTTCAGTACGCATTGCAATATTTTATCAAAGATTTCGATACCTGTCATTATTCCTTGCCGTATATACTATCACCTATATTTGGTTTGATTAACCAGAAATTAATAAAACTTGCTTACAATAAGTTAGAACTGTGATGATAAGTCTTCTAGAATTGTTATACAAATATTCCCCACCACATACTATCAAATAATATGTGTATATTATTTTGGATTCAGATAGGTTACTGCGATGTTATCACTTTCTTCCTTCTCCCCATTGCCATACAGTTATTGTAGTGAATTATAGTAGTGAAAATTCATTATATCAATTTACCTGCAGTAGGTTAGCTGGCAGAACGTCCGAACGGTAGCCATCATAAAACGCCAATGCGGAACTAAAGGCAGGAACTGGTACTCCGAGAAGAACTGCTTGAGAGACAACCTCCCTCCACGACTGCTGACTGCCAATGATGGCCTTTGAGAAGAAATCGTCCAAGAGCAAGTTGGAGAGGTTTGGATTACGGGAGTACGCCTCTTTGATATTGCCCAAGAATACACTGCGGATAATGCAGCCTCCACGCCACATCAGAGCGATACCACCGTAGTTCAACTGCCAATCAAAAGACTTGGCCGCTTCTCGTAAGAGCATAAAGCCTTGGGCATAAGATACAATTTTGCTGGCATATAATGCCTGTCGGATCTTTTCCAGGAAGACTTTTTGCGGGTAATGCTTAATGATTGACTTGTCTACGTTCTTTGAAAGTGTTTTGCTCGCCACGACTCTCTCATCTATAAAAGTAATTGGATAATCAATTAATTAATCTATTCAGTATTATATGGGCAAGAATGTATGAAATGACATGGTGTTAAATAACTATTTTTCATCTGCGAAATCCAAACTAAACAGAAATTTTCATCATTATTTGGCAATTGCATCTATAACTATTAAATTAAATAAAACACATTATGTAGTACTTGTTCCACATATCGTCGTTGAAACTAGAAAATGTGTAACTCCGTTTTAATCAAAAATTGACTTTGAATACCATCTAGTGGCCGTTGTTAATATCCACCCGTTTTGCAAATGATATAATTCCAAAAAAATTGTAACATTTATGATATACATGATTTAACTCCATAATCATATATTTGTATAAGAAACCATAATGTTTTTTTGTCTCTCCTGTAAAGTAGCGTTTTTGGAGTTACACAATTTTCTAGTTTCAACGACGATATGTAATTTAATAATATTCACAACCAATTTTGTCTGTTTCAATGGGACATTGTTAACTGATACAAAAAATACAATATTATGAGGATGTTCTAATATTATATATTTTGTATCAATTGACAATGTCCGCCTGATTGAACCGAACGAAACCAATTCTAATTATTATTAAATTATGTGGAATAAGTACTGCATGCTATGTTTCATTTTATTTAATACAATGTCTTTCCACCAAGAATTCAGAGGTAAAACCATTGATATACTACTAGATGAGCAGTTCCCATACAAGTGTCATTTTAAAAATGTACCACAAACGAATATCGTCTTATAATATTTCCTTGTAGGTATAATGCGTTAAGACCGTTAACATGGATTCCCGAATTTCACCCGTATTGCCCTGGCTGTAAAACTAAATTTGCGTTCTTCGAATAGTGAACCTAAGGGTGGCTGCAACGCAAAACAGACAGAGCAAGTCGTCATGCGCTGACTATTAGTTAGAGTAAGATGCAAGCTAGACCGGGCTTACTCAGTAAGTTTTAACAAAGGCCGACTCGCTGAAAATCGGGCGTCATTTTAAGAAGCATATGATTCATCCAGTAGTATATCAATGGGTAAAACCATTAAAGTTATCTATAACTCATCGAAACATTAGACAACGACTTTTGCGTCCTGCCGCTAAACTGGGTATACTGTCACTGTGACATCTCATATAATCAACAATGTTTAGTCAACTATGTGTGTTTTATGAATCTCATTTAATTTACATAGATATAGTTGACAGTCGTGATGTGTTCCATCACACACCTACTCGAGTCTCATCAGATATTGGTGCATTATAAACATGAACACTCTTATTTGGTCTAACCTTTCAAGGCACTAAGACAACGAGCGAATACAGCCTCTCCGATGAGCGTGACAGGAGTTCCATACTCGAGGGCCGAAATAGCTGTCCATTTTCCTGTGCCTTTTTGACCGGCAGAATCACGGATTTTTTCCAAAAGATATTTTCCTGTAATTCAAAGTAATTAATCTATTAGCTTTAAATCAACGATATTGCATTTTTTTAAATATCTCTCGCCCAATACAATTATACAATTACATACTTAATTAAATACTTGAAGTAAGTAAAAATTTAAATAACACCTAGATGTCAAAAGCTGAGTGGCTTTGGGCAAGGTGATGCAGTGGCACGTGTACTTTTCAATACATATTGCACTGACATGACCTCAGTTTCCTAGAAACAACAGCTAGGGAACTGACATCATAAGTTTAACAGATGGCCCGCTTTTTTTTCGCCACACACCAAAGAAGAGAACCAAGAGTCATTACAATTTTTAAATATATATTAGTGCATCAGTTCTCAAACCATCAAGTCAACAACGCGTGTGTCCAAAATATGCCAGTAGAAGTTTCATTAGAAAATAAAATTCTTTGGGACTGTCCCAAAAATCTTAGCAGAAAAGCTTTCTCGAATGGGAAAAACACGGACGACCAATTTTTAGCTGAAAAAATGTAGTAGAAGTTTCTGTCTCCCTTCTTCTTCCGTGACTTTTGATAGTGCAATTTTTTCAGGAGAGACAAAAAAACATTTTTTTATCTTTCTTAATTATTTTTTGGGATTTCAACCCAAACCCATCCTAAGCTTGCCGGCAACAACGAGTTTATTTGAGGCTTTCTAGCGATTAGTAATGCAGAAATTAGGTATATAATTTGATTTATTATGGCGTATTGAAAATCTCTGCTATGAAAAATCTATCAACTTAATAGAGATAGGACAATTTCAATATTAAATTTATATTTTTCCGAAAATGTCATAGTTATATTTATCGTTGTTCTGTTTTGTCACTGTTCTGTTTTGTCATGTTCTGTTTTGTCGTGTTCTGTTTTGTCGTGTTCTGTTTTGTCTTTTTCTGTTTTGTCATGTTCTGTTTTGTCGTGTTCTGTTTTGTCATGTTCTGTTTTGTCGTGTTCTGTTTTGTCATGTTCTGTTTTGTCGTGTTCTGTTTTGTCTTTTTCTGTTTTGTCATGTTCTGTTTTGTCGTAACAAAATATAAACAAAATATATGTCTGTCTCTGTCATACCATACGAAATTGCATCTAAATAAGAGAGTACAAGTTTAATATAGATGAAGACAGTTTGTACAGGTATGATATGAATATATAACATTCCCAGTTTTGGGCAGACCAACGGATGAGTTGGTGTGCCAAGGCAATAATAAGTATATTTTGATTATTCTAGTCACAAATTTAATAACTGTCCATACGTAGACAACAAAGTATGTTTAGGATAATTGATTGAAATCCATAATTTTCATACCATCATTATCCTTGAAGCGAAGAATATCTTTTGTGATATCGATCAGGAATGAATCTAGTTCGCCCTTATTCCATTCTTCAAACACATCAGCAATTTCGTCCTGGTTCATTCCTGAAAATAAAATACAACATGAAAATCAATATCATTTAAAAAGGAATACGGGACACAAACAAAAACTCCTTTACTGTCTATGGTGTTCTGTAAAAAAAGAAATAAAACACAAGCTTCTGATTAGATTGTATAAAAATCTTGGGAATTAATCGCCTTTTCCGTTAGTCAATCGCACTTTAAGTGCAATACTTTTCTCAACAATTCTTTTTCTTTCAGTTTTGGATGCCCAAAGTCTTCAAATTCAACTTGGCACTGTCCCTTCATCTTGTACTAGGTCGATCAGGTCTTTATTTGCCTCCTAGCTTCCGAATGTCAGATTCTGGTACATTCTGTGTACATAGACCAGATGCCAATTGTTTCCATTTTATTTACTGTGGTGTATTTCTCTCGGGTTTGTGCGACTTTCCATGGACGAGAAGTTAACCGGGAGCTGAAAGACGTCACCTAAAGCCGCTATTGCCATTTCCGACATCTTATATGTGTGTAAATTTGAAGTGACCCGATGAGTGATATTTTTTTAACCGAGACACACTCTCGAAAAATATTTATTTAAATTAGTTAGAACAAAAGTTTAGGCTATACACCGACAGATGTCAGGAGGAAGATGATTTTTGAATAAATTAAATCAATATTTGAATTTTTGCGCCTGGGCGAAAGCAGTACTAGGCAAACGAAAATCGAAATGACTTTAGTCATCCGCCACGCGGATGATCCGAGCGTATAGGCTGACTAAAGTTAGTTGCCGCGTAAGAAGGGTTAACAGCCTACCTCCATCCTTCGTCACTGATAGGTACAGTGAAAGGTAATATAGAGGTTATGATCGAGATTTCTTGTCTCGAGGGCAAGAAAAACTAATTCAGTGGCAGAAAATTAGGGTTGAAGGAGTTGAAAAAAAGAGAGATATATCTCGAGAAATCAATAAACCAGATGTCGAGAAATGATCAGCTCTACACAGGATCGTTTTTCAAGTCTATTAAATATTTTCCACTATTAATGTCCGGTGTGTACCATCGTATCTTGTGAAAGGATTACCGACACACTTATATATTACCACGTTTTTATTAGCTCGTATTCTTGTTTGTCCGGTACAGACTTTTTCTTGTGCAGTACAAATTTTTTCTTGTTTGTCCAAGATTTTTACTTCCCGACTAGCTAGACATTTCAAACTTTTAGAATATATCAGAACACGACGACAATGCATTCTTTTAATACTTTTGGCCATTTTTAAGCAGTATTGAATTCATTTTCAGTTAATTCTGTTTTGTATGTTTCGGAAAAAATTCGTTAAAAGTAATATTTACTACTCACTATTATTGGTTGCTAAGTGGGTCCTAGCAACTAAATTATTAATATATATGTGCGTTACTATGGAAATCAATATGAAATGTCAAATTGACATTTCTGTATTCTATAATATTTATTCAGTATTTCTATCAAGTACAATAAAAAGTTTTTATTAACACATAGAATTGTCAAGTTTATATGATTCAACAGAAAATTTTAAAACGTGGTATATAAAAAGTTCTTTTTATCTTGTAATTATTTGATAATCAAGTGATGGATAATACTTAGAAAATGATGCAAATTATGTTTTCTACTGTCTTCTGCACTGACAAGATTTTAAATTTATATGAGAAAGCAATGAACCTGTGATTCACAAACTTTTTTCATGGCACACCAAAAACCTCTCGCAGCACACAGTTTGGCAGACACTGCTCTAGAGTCGTAAAGAGAGCATTATTTGTAAAACACCACAATCTTCATTTCGATGACATATTTCATTTGGTACTTCTAAATTGTGTAACAAAAATTGAATTGAGTACATACCTAAACCACTTTTCATGATATGGTACGCCTCACAAATCAGTTGCATGTCACCGTATTCGATTCCATTGTGAACCATCTTCACAAAATGACCAGCGCCATCTTGACCCACCCAATCACAGCACGGCTCTGATCCAGATTTTGCGCAGATACCCTGAAGCAAAATGAAACACAAATTACTTTAACAATATATTAATGGATATTATAATATCGGGTGCTAAGTCAAATGAGTCTTAGGGACATTGTGGCGGAAATGATTTGTTTATCCGGATAGATTATTTAGAATGTCATCTAGTGTCACAAACGCGTCAACAAGAGTTATTCCGTGACAAAGTACTCTTCTGCAACATCTTCTTGGCTACGTGAAGGAAGCGCTATTGTCGGCTAAATGAAAGGAGCTTGTTAGTTTATAATGGAAGTGCAGTTAAAAATGGGAGGAGCATGTTAGTTCACAGTTTTAACAGGTAGCCAAAAAGATGTTGTCGTTCAATGACAACTACTTTTTGACAAAGTAGTTCGTGGGAAATATAACGAAACCAATAAAATAAATTTTCAAACTAGTCCCATGTAATGTTGCAAATTGTCACCGATGGCCTGCCCTTTTGGCTTAATGTCGATATGTACTCTAATTATTTTAATGTTTAAAAATATGATTATTTGGTAAAATTAACACAAGTGTCTTTCATAATTTATCTAGAGCTGTGTCATTACAAATAACACACTTACAGTGTAACAATCCCATGAAAAGATCGTTTCTAAAAAGAATATGTCCGTGTTAGTCCGAATATGTTAATTACATAGTTTACTAGCTGGTTGCAGTCGACAGTCACATCACGGTACCCAAAAAAATATATCTATTTGTGAGATGGGTGAAGTTGTTCACCATGCAGGTTTTTAAATCTTGAATAAACTAGACACAACACAGTAGGACGAATGTGAAGTCATATTCGATTTAGTTTCCGTATCTGATTTATATAATAAGGGAAGAGTAGTATGCTTCTTGAAAATTAGTGATTGACTTATGAAAATATGCCACCAAAGTGTAATGAACCTATCATTCTGACCATGCATCAGCGCAATGGACTTAGATTTCTATTATTAAAATTTTTAAATAACCTGCGGCGTTCTAGGACTGAGACGGACACTTTGAAAACCTCTGGCCTATTAGTATATGATGAACTTTTCAAAAAAAGTGAGACCTTTTCAAAAAAAATTTAGTTTACTTTGTGATCGATATTTCACGATCAAAAATGTATAACGTAAAAATTAATTAAACATTCATGACGTGAATACAAAGTGATTTGAAAATATTACATAATTAAGTGAGAGCTCTTCTTCGAATTAACAATAATTTGACTGGTCTCTTCCTCTAATATCTGAGTCACATGATATTAAGACATACATAGCTTTTTACATAACTTCTACATAATATCGTAACGGTGGTAATTAAGATCCTACAGCTGTACATTAATTTAAATCTGTATAAAATCGGTAGTAATCTGGACATCCAAGGTTATCCACAGTTTTCAAACTGCTTCTCCAACTTGAAAACAAAGGTCACCTCTTTTATTAATTTTATACACATGTATGAAATGTAATGTATGTTATGCATATAAATTATTATAAACAATACAATTAAAATGTTTTATACTTTCATGGATATTAGTAAAAATCTTCAAATAATGAAATTATATAATAATATAAAAGTATTCACATAATATCATTGATTCAAATATAAAACGTAAGATAGAATTAATATGGAAAGCAGGGTAATTGTAAGTACTTGAAATCTCAGGAATGGTAAATTTTTAAGTGTCAGTACCTGCATATTTCACTCCGATTGATCTTTAACAATTGACAAACTATTATTTAAGTTATAATGGTTTTGCAGTGATAAACTTATGTTTCACTCTTCTATTTTATCTCTCTCTATGGGTAAAACTCTCTAACCCACAAGTGACATTACGAAGATAATGAAAAGTTTTACAATTACCTGCATGACTTTGGCAGGCTCTAAATCAGAAAACTACCACCACATAACTAATTAAGAAGGATTAAATAAATTAGAAAAATTACTCGTATGAAACATAACCCTAAAAGTCAACTATCTCCGAAACTGAATACACTTGTATACTACATAATAATATATTTCTATATCTTTAAAATAAAACAAATGTCAAATTGTCTTTAACTATTACACAATTGTATTTTTTTCTATTTAATAATAATGACATGGGATAACAGGTAATAGTATGTACCTATATAATATTTTCACGTTAAATCTATATTTAATTGTATGTTAGTTTTTGTCAAAAAGTGCATTATTTTCTATTGAAAAACATATTGGCGATCGTCACTTTCTGTCCAATCTCGAATGCGTCCGCGACCACAAAATTGTTGAGAACCCTTGCTTTCGATGATGAAAAAAATATTTAAGTGAGGAAGGAGGCTTGCGCGTTCGAGGATTCTTAGGGCTATGCACCACATTAAAATCCCATGAAAACTACATCAAATGCAACATGAAAAAACCAACTGAATTTCAAAGTAGTCACCACGATGATATAGATTGTATTCCACTTATGTCACAAAATATGCAATAACTAAAAATGGTGTGTTCATACTTCCATTACTCATTCAAAAGAAACTTGATAGAAAAAAATATATATTACCTGGAAGATTGGTTTGATGTGCTGCCAGGCTTCTTTATGTCCTCCTGGCATCAAGGATGGTCCATATCTGGCTCCATCTTCTCCGCCACTTACCTATGTGGAAAAAATTACAATTGTTGAATACGGATGCACCAAATTTATTTATTGGAGATTTATAACTAATGTTGTCACCATGAGAGAATTGGGTTAGTGTGACGTGTTAGCAATATAGTGAGACTAGATTCGAGTCCAAAAGTCGACACAAAGATAGTGATGTCTAGCAATCCAATAGGAACGTAGAAGAGGGAGGCCAAAGATTCGGTGGTTGGATGGAGCTGCCAGTGACTGCCGTATTCTGGGGGTACCAAATTGGAAAGCGGCCACACTGGATAGGGACATGTGGAGGGAGCTGTTGGAGGAGGCCAGGACCCACACCGGGTTGTCGCGCCCCTGATGATGATGAGATTCGAGTCCACTAGCAAATAATTTTTCATACGTTTTCTTCACTTTTTTTTTTCTTTCACATTTGTAGTTGAATTCAGAAAATGATTGTTGGTGATATTCTTCCCGCCCATAATAGATGTTAATAAATCAATCCTCATAAATAAATCTATTGGATACTACTGCATGTGTAGGTCCCTTTGTGTTGTTTGGAATTTTATTTGTATTGTAATTGGTATTTTATTCCAGTGATTTAAAGAAATAATGGATTTCTTTTTTATCCGAGTGATATTATAATGCGAAATAAAACAAATTATTTTTGTGCAAGAAGGCATAAGTATAATGCCAACATTAGTCATAATTTAAAGAGCCTTCAAGCTATATGAGTTCATTTGAAAGTGACCTACTTTGGTGAATATTTATTACACACAATCAATGGCTTTTTAAAGTTTGACCTATGAAGGTCATTAATAGAGGCAAACTTATATATTATTATTATTATTTACCTAAGTTATTTAAAACAAATTTATCTTGAGAAATAATTGGTTAGATATGCAGAAATTAACCATCCCACACATCATTTAATAACAAGTTAAAAGAAGTGTTTGTTTTTATTGCAAACAAAATTAACTCTATGTGTGTCATGAATAATTCAGTAATTCTTACTACAAAGTAAATTACCTACTTGTATATGCCAATCGTTTTTTTAAACAAACATACATCCTAATTTAAAACTCATATTTGTACCAGAATAAAATGGATAAATATCAAATTCATTATGTGAATGTTTTGCCTTATGGGTTGTTTCCTTTCTGCATTACTGTCCAAAGCAGATAAAAAATTTAAATTACCCCAGCACCGACAAAAAGTAGCCCTTTGGATGATAATTCCTTGCATCTTCTCTGTGTGTCGGTATATTCTGAATTTCCTCCGTCAATGATTATGTCTCCCTTTGACAGAAGAGGAACTAATTGCTTTATGAAGTCATCTACGGCAGGTCCAGCTATAACAAAAATTCTCTAGTTATTTTTCATCTAGAGTACACTTTCATACTAGCATATTAAAACAGTTATTTAGTATGTCAGTATATTTGATTCAATTCATTACTTAGTCGTCAAAATTGATAACATCATATAAATGAAACATAATGCGAATTAATATTATAATCACGGTAATCAGTTAAGTGATTATTTTTGTCACAATCAAAACTAAGATTGAAAGATTATAGACATTTATTCTTCATTTTACAACATTCATAAACACAACACGGAAGTTCGTTTATGAAGCTATAGGTTGCGGGTTCGATTCCGTGGCAGGGCATAAAATCACATACTATTTTTTGTGCAAAGACCCGATGAAAAGTTTGTAGGTCTGTAGGTAATTACTTGGTTGTGAACATAGAATGGATTAATAAAATAGAAACAAAATAATCAGTCGCCAAGATTAAAACTTCAAAGCCAGTTTTGGTTTATGACAAATTAATGACATTCAGGCCATTGAGCACAAGAAATACAAAATCCGTTGAGTGTTATCAAATTACCAATATTCAATGCATGTTTTGTTTATGTGACAAACTTTAATGCGTATTATGACACAGACGTCAATATATATTGAAAATAGCATATTTATCCCATATTTCTCTCCAGTCGAGAATTGTACCTTCTTACAGCCACACACAGAAAGTAAACCATTTCCCTTATTTTTGTGTTGCCTGAATGTGACGTAATTATGAAATGATTTGGTTACTTTTGCTCAGTATCATTTATATGTTCGCTTCTTTCCTACATGGCACTACATCCCAGGACGGTATTTGGCCTTCCCCACGAGTAACCTCCAATGACACTTTAGCCAATCTTCTCCAGTTTCCATTGTTTATATTGATGCGCCTAATTCATTTAATTATAAAGGGATTTTTTAAGTAGGTACTTTAAATGTTAGCATTTCTTCTATTATGAATAGTATCTTCTAGAAAGGGAAGTGATAATCAATAATTGAGAATTCACTTTAATGGACTTGACTTATTATTTTATTAACGAGCTTGTTATAAGTATGATAAAACTTTATTTAAAGAATGTGTACAATGAACTCTATAAAGTATAAGCACTAAAGAATTATAAATATAAATTCATTTATCTCACTTAACAATATTATTTCATCTTCATAGTTCATTGGCTGTTTATATGATTTATCGAGCACTTGTTTGCGAAATAACGAATGACTTGTTACATTGTATTTTCTCTCACTATGTTGATATATTTTTTCTATATTAGTATCTCAGTCTATTAAATGATAATAAATTAAATTGTTCATTATTGTTGTTGGGTCAGTTATCAAAACGATTAATACATATTTTTAGAAATACATAAAATGCTTTAAAAAAACTGCAACATTAAATTTAAACCAATAAAGAAAATAATATAAGGAATTCAGTTCTAGAAAACATTTTGAGTTTATTTCATTGTAATAAACCTTTATTGAATTCATATTTAATTAGTGTTAAGCTATTTATTATAAGTAACACCATAAATTCATAGCGAAAATATACCTTTTACTAAAAGCATGACCCTTCGAGGAGTTTTCAGTTTGCTGACCATATCTTCGAGGGATGTTGCTCCAATTATATTTGTTCCTTTAGCTTCATTATTCAAAAAATGTGTAACCTATAACAGAAATTCAGGGTAACATTAATACATATACAAATAATTGATACTGGGGCCATTGTTGAAAATGTGTCTATGAAAACATTTTGACATTCTGATGAAAAAATTACAGTTCAGTAGTAATATTTGCACCATATTAAAACCGTATATTAATACACCATGTATTATTACATCCTTTTTAAGACTATCCTAATATTATGATCTTTTACATCTAAACATTTAAGTTGACGTTTACATTTCTTGACTTGTTTATTTTTCACAGTTACTGTATGCATGTGGACGAACCGGGCATTTTTAGTTAAGTAATCACGATTGATATAAACTATATTGTACCACTATCGACCATTACAAATAATTATCAAGGGAGTTGCTGTGCTGCCAAGATATATAATATATATTTAAAATTGTGTCATATAATGTATCACACAAACATTTGAGAGCTTGTTTTACAGTTTTTAGATTTTCATGTTTTTTCATTGGGCTGATGGACAACTTACATTGGTTTATCTATAGCAGCATTCCCCAATTGAACGTAGTTATGCAGAATGTAGGCAGTCCACAATAATGTCGAGCTGAGATAATGGCGCTATAGCAATAACATGATAAATAGTATTTTATTTCAAGAATAATTTTTTTGCGGCTTGGCTATTTTCAGCAGAACGTAGAGAAAACCTTCTCGCATCTGATCTGTATCATATTTAATTTTTTTATTTTTTGTGGACTGGCTACTTTCTGCATAACTATGACCAATTAAGGTTCTGTGACATAAAATATAGGGTACTGCGAGAATCGATAGTTTTTGTAAGATATACTTTTGACAAATGGTTTAAAAAAAAATATATCACAATTAAAACTATGAAAGACGAACAGATCCAGATTATTTAATTTGACTAATAGTCAACGAGTACAGCAATAAGATATGGGCAACATAAGGAAGTCACAATGGTTGTCACAAGATAAAAATCTCATTAGAATGTTTGAATTGCAGCAAGAGTTGTTGGTCTGTATCATAAATTTTGATTATGAAACATTTCTTGGTCATTAAAAATTACAAATATCTTACTGACATATTAATGAATTAAACATAAACATAGGATTTAAGCTGTGAAGTAAAATAATTTGAACTTCTAACAAAGAAAAGAAAATATTCGTGAAGAATCTGAAGATAAACTTGAACAAATTCATTGCAAGAAATAAAATTCGACCACAGCAACATTTTCTATATATTTATGGGTTCCATTACGTTGTACAAAATATAAAAGGATTGGTAAATAAAATTAATTGAGAAATTCTGACCTATGGTATTAAATCACCATTTTTTTATTGTTGTTATATTCAGTCAGTTGCTGTTGCCGTTTTTTTTTTTTTTTGTTTCTACAGCGTGTGTGTATTGACTTAAGTGAGTTTTAATTGACCAATTCTAGTCAAGGAATATAGAGATATATCATATTTGAAGGGTGATTTAATAATCAAATTGACCATCAATATTACCTTTTCTACGGTTCTATTGAAGGCGCAAACTTTGAATCCCTTGGAATCCATATTCAAAATAAGGTTTTGACCCATAACGGCCAAACCAATAAGTGCGATGTCAGCTTTCCTAAAAAAAAAATACAATTTAAAAATAATAAATTAATTAATCGCAATACAGAAGAAAATATTTGAGAGATGGGAAATAAGCAAATATTTTTTTTTATATTGGCTCTACAATTCAATGTGGATCTTGGCGATCTTACGAGCAATGAATTTTAGTCACTTTTCTCAGGATTTACTCAACATATTAGGTCCATGCCCTAGTTACAATTAATACACATTGAAAAAAAACATGTGTATTTATTTGCCAGACACAATAATAGTAGTTATTGCAAACTTCGCTTTTTGACATTAGTGAAACCCTGATTCTACGTTTTTGATTGCCGTATTGAAATGAATAGGCTAGTTAAAAATATAAACTCTGGATTAAATAGAGGCCAGACTCATAAAGATTCCGTGAAAACATTAAAATACGCAGTTATATATCAAGTTCTGTCATAATATCCTTAAGGAATACGTGTATATACTCGCTGCGCCGAAAAGGCGCCTGCAGATTGTCATATCTATCACCATAGATCAAGCAATTATTATTAACACTCGAACATTCCAGGTTTACGATTAGAAAAAAAGCGACGCGACTGAAAGTTCTGTATGTATCATAAACAATTCTACGAAAGCGAAATGAAAAATATTCAACAAAAACGGTCAATCGGGATAATATTTTTGACGGGACCATAATGTTGATAGATCGAGGAAAACAATAAATCGGGAAACGGTTAATGAAGGATTATTTAACATTGTTCTTATGGGTGTTTGGCGGGACTTTCAAAAATAAACGATCCATGCAGGAAAACTATTTATGCGAGAACGGTAAATCGAGGTTCCACTGTACAGTTACTTCAAATTATTCATAATCATTATACGCTTACCAACAACTATGTTGGTTATGTCCTGTAACCACATCAATGTTAATCTTATCTTTGATAACACAAGAAAAAACTATTAATAAATATGATAATTATAATGACTTATGGTTAGATTCGATGTTTCTAAAATAACATTGAATAAATTTCCATTATAATCTTGTCACTGCCATCAAACTAGGCAGACCAACTATTTTTGGAATCAAATAAATTACTTTAAAATTAATATGAAATACACATTAGAATGATGAAAATTAGTATAATTTACTAATTAGTGTGGTTTCCCACGTCTTTCATGTACATTTTCACGCAAATATAATAAATATTGTTTTGAAAATATACATGAATAGACGGATATACATTACGTTGATAGTTGATTCACACGAGACACTGATGTCTGGACACCGGTATCTCTGGACACTGCATATACATATAAATGAACGCGACACACGTCTGAATGCACCCCCTTTAAGTGTAAATGCAGCCACTCGAGCCTCTCAGTGTCTGGACACCGGTGTCTCGTGTGAAACGGATCTTACGGTATGTGGCTTGGCAAATTAACTTGCGTGTGGTACTTTCCAGATTAAGAGTAAATAAATAATAATATCAGCGTTGTATGTGTAGAATAGATTCATGCACCAAGTGAGATTAGGTATTAATGACAACTTTACTTTCATTAGAAAAATATAGATGTCATTATCTACAAAGATTACAGCGCAGTTCAATTAGGAGACTGCATTGAATAAGTCATATGCATAATGACAATAAACCAGCAACGAGAATAATGTCGAGCATTCATTGACTAGATACCTTTGATTATTGTATGCTTGGGGTAGCGAATTGGAAAGTAGTCACATTTCAAGAGTTGTTGGCAGGACCTACCCTGTGTCATCACGGTTATATCACCACCGATAATCAATTTTATTAATTAGGGTGTATTAGAAATGAATAATGTCAACTTAATAGACATTCGAACACAAATTTATTATTTCTCGATATTTTTGAGAGTTTTAGATTATGAATTATCATACTAGGGCATTGGACGTTATAAATTTGAATATAATGTAATAATATTATAAAATACCTAACACAAAGGGATTCATATTTTTGGTGGTTAAATATGCTGGACCACAAAGGTACAAATTTTTCCAATACTATAATGGCATAATAACCAAGATCAAAATCAAGCGAAAATTGGGTCATAAGACTCATAATATGTTAGTACCTATATCTAAGTAGGTATTAAAATGTGTTATATTTTAGGATACAATATATTACAGTAATAATATATTTACTGGTGAACATTCATCAGTTTAAAGTGAATTTAAATTTCTTAATCTAAAATAATTTAAGTACAATAAACTTCGTCCTCAAAATAAAATTATCTTCAATGTCAAAAGAGTCAAGTGGTTATTTACAATATAAATATAATTTGTATAAAGATAAGTTTACGTATTTACAGACTGAAACAATTTGATTTATTCAATATGATCTACTACCATATTTTTAATTTCATTATAAATTAATAGAATTGGTTATGTTCTGATGATTACGTATAAAATGACATTGCAAGAGCGTTTCTTGAAAGCTAAACAAATAAATGAAATGTTATAAATTTTCTCAACGTGTTATGCTTAAAACTATTCAAACTTTGCCCTAATTAAACAGTGCATGGATTTTGCAATAAAAACTGTTATATTTGTTCATTATTTGTTTTTAAAAAGTTAACAACATCGACAAATGGATGCCGAAAAGTTTGCTGTCAGTGCGCAACTTTGACAGCTGAAATAGTTTCACATTTAAATGAAATGTAGTAAAATTTCTTGATGTAAACATAATGAAAGTACTTACTCAGACATTTCGGTGTTATTTTATTGTTTTTAAGTATACAAATATGTGACAGTGGAGCAATATCAATCGTCGGACGTTAGCACAGTGAAGATCGGACCACTAATAAACGTCACCGGCAGCGCGTTTCAGTTTCTACATTCAAGCCAGTGTTGCCATCTTTTAAAAGTGGAATTATAGTACAAAGCCTCAAAAATTATAGTACTATAGTACGAATATAGTACGTGTTGTCATATTCTGTTGAAAATGTATAGGTTTTTTGTTTCTCAGAGACCCCTTTTTATTTAGGTACCTACTTCTTGCCACCATAATTGCTTACCGAAGAATTCAAGAAATTTTATTTTAAGCCTAAGTCAAGAGATTTTTTTAGGTTTTTCGAGCAATTTTTTTCCAAGTTCTCGAAATCTTCTTATATTGTGAAATTATAGTACTATTTACATATTTTTTCCGATATTCAAAATTATAGTAGTTTGGGCGTACTATAACTGTTTTATAATATAGTACCTACATAGTACGTGGACCAAAATTATAGTACAAATACTATAATTATAGTACGGTTGGCAACAATGATTCGAGCCAGTGTTGTCAACTTTTTCTATCTAGATTATAGTACAAAATGGTAAAAATTATAGTATTTTCTGAAAAAACTATAGTGCATGACCATTTTTCGTCTCGAATCCTACAAAATTATAGTATTTTTGACATGTTTGTGTAAAATTGTAATGTGTAAGAACTTTACATTTTTCACGGATTCAAAATCATAGTATTGTACTATAATTATAGTGCAGTTGGCAGCACTGGTTCGAGCGCTGCGATACAATAGGGCTGAGTGAGAAACTCAATTCGTTTGACTTCGACGTGTTTCACTGACCAAGTGACCATTCACTTGTCATGGTTTTTCTGCAAGGTCATTGTGAATCCAATGACTTTCAAAATGTACTTCATAAAATAGGTAGGTAGGTAGGTACACAAATAAATTATTAATTATTGATGAGTAATTAAAACCCAATATTAATTTTGTTTGGATAGATTTTTCTTCTTCTATTCATGCCGTTTCTGAAGGTTGGTGAGTAAATTTTGCAGTACTAACACCTCCCTATCCAGGACCATGCCAAGCGGGGGTGTAAGTTGGGCATGAGAAACACCCGGGTGGCGGATTTTTTTTAGTAGGTACCTACCTACCTATTACAGTTCAATTATAAAAGGTACAAGTCGTTTAACAGGAAGCCAGGCGGGAACCGCGCTAATTTTCATGGCCGATTTTGGCTAAATTCATGAATTCAAGAATGATAATCTAACCGAACCTAACCTTAGAAATAATCCAGTATCTACGATATATTATTTTTACGGCTATTTTAAAAATTTGTTTGCCGCTGGCTTCCACTAAACAGACAAGGACCAAATCCAATTAGATCTTATTTTGAAACATATTATGAACTATCAAATATTACCAGGTGGTGGTACCACCTGTCAACATTCTTATACGTCTTCGTCAGGGGTCAAGGGTCTTCCTGTCTCTTTCTCTCTGGCGTTACAGACTCATTAATTATTTGCCTATGAGTTGCTGCATCAGTTTGGCGGAGCTTTGTAGACTTGTTGCCAACTGTCGTTGACAAAATATTACCCTTCAGTGATAAGCAGATCATGCGTTGCATAGGGGCGGCACATTATAAAGTGCGGCGAATTTATTTATTTAGGAAAGAGTATTATGGCATTACATCGATTGGCCAATGCGCCATAATACATAATAAATACAAATTATAAAAATGGCTTAATTACAAATAACAATGAAGGAACTAATATTACAACTTTTGAAAGATGTTTCGGTTTGCATATGATGAGCTCGCTTTATTAGAAAGTATTGACTCCTTAGTTTAAAAAAATTATCGAAACACAAAAAATCCTGATAACATTGTTATTGTCGTATTGTAATGGTTGGCACCAAATACCTCCACGTCCCTAAAACCACCACTCTTTGAGAGGAAATGCTTTAATTCTCAATAAATGGCGTGTGTTATTATTTTGTGTGTTTAAGACCCAAGACACAGTGTGTGAGTGTGATAATGCAGGCGGCGTTGCCGTGTGTGTTGGCCGAAATAGATAATCAAATAGGTAAATATGTAGGTACCAACCTAACGAATTTTTATAAAATTTTAAACCACTATAAATGAAATGGAGCGGCACTTTTCTCTGCTTAAGGGTGGCACTGCTGAAATCTCTTGGATAACACACTACCTAATAATTTCTCGTTACTCAAATTTATTATCAGTATTATCACTATTACCGCACTGTAAACAAAACTATTATGATAGTATCGCCTGTTTTTTTACGACACGATCAAAATAAACATTCCTCCAATTTCTCAAATTTAAAATTTGCGTTTATACGTGTATGTTTAATATGTACTCTAATTGTCTCGCTCTTTATATATGTTAATAGATTTTCTCTCATGCATTACAAAATATAAGTGTAAGAAAATTACATGCATAGCTTATTCATCATAGGTATCGTCGAAGACGGTAAATCGAAGAATTAAAGCAACCATAGTCTTCAAAAATTCATAATAATATATCTATCACAGGTGCAGGTATCTATAAAAAATACCGAATAGCATTTTCTCAGTCTCAAAGAAAATAATGGGTTAGGTTAGATTGGGTTAGGTTAGATTAGGTTAGGTTAGGTTAGGCTACATAATAAGTGTATAACGTGTCTGCGAAAATGTAATTCTTTGTAGTACATAGGGCACTAAATAAATTAAACTAAATTTGATCCCACTTTTATTAAGCACATTTTTGAATATTTCTATAAAAAATCGTAACACCAATTTATTAATTGAGTTAGCATTTACTTGGTAGAATTCCATTTTACAAGAAATAAAAATATAATTAGATAATATTAAATTCTACAGGTTTTTAAAAGGTTTTGTCGAATTAATAATATTACAATAAATTAATAAGTAAGTATGCAGAATCATAATATTGTTGGAACAAATAATAAAATGTATTCTGTTTCTATCTATACGTATAGTATTTAAGCAAAGGCAAACAGCCTATCTGAATAGTCTTGATAATGGTGTTACAACCGAAATAGCTATCGACAAAACCTTTTAAAAACCTGTAGAATTTAATATTAATTATATTTTCATTTCTCGTAACACCAATGTCGATACAAAAAATCTAATTTCACGCACCAATAAAAAAACGCAATATCCCATAATCACTTTGGAATTGGACTGACTAATCGCTCTTTTCGCATAGGTACCTACCTAAATTCTCGATTTTTTTTAAAAAATAACAACATTTTTTTCTATTTTCGTGTGATTAAAAATTGTGTTGTTTTACATTTACATAATACTGAAGTACTGGAGCGCGCTCCGTCCTGGAACAATGCTCTTCCGGCGCGCTATGTTCCACTGCTGACTACATCAGATCACTGACCAAATGCCACGAAAATCATTACCCACATTTTGGGGTTGATAGGCACGGTCGGTCCCAGCAAGTGCGAGACCCGAATGGAATATGTGCCCGAGGCCGTTAGATATGGGCCTCGATTGTTAGTTCCTACATAGATTTATTAGAATCACGTCGTACTCGATTTTTCCTGAGAATTCTATAATGGCATAAGGGCCTCGCGTTTTAAAAGTGTAGTCAAATAATATTATCGATGACTATTAAAAAGCAACTTTAATGTGTAACATTCTTTATATTTAATACACATATTTTGAAAACACCTCAGATAATAATATTATTATACCTACACGATTTTTTTTTAAATATGACGCCGACGGGACTTGAACCTGTAACCACACATTGGTGCGAATCCAATGGTTACAGGTTCAAGTCCCGTCAGACGTCGTTTAAAAATACTAATTCTAGTACATATGTATGAGGTGGTTTCAAATTATATTGTATCGTTTATTTTACTTGCTGCGCCCAAGTCACAAAGGGTGTGAGGCTCCCCAGAGCGCGAGGCCCGATTAGGCCCAGTCGGTCCAATCACGGAATCGTCGGACCTGTTGATAGGTACTGTTATAGAATATACATTTTCAATTTGATTTTTTTGCTAAAAATTCAATCGGTGAAAGTGTTGCCAGAGAAGCAAAATTTACATGAAAATCGCCGCTCATAATCATTGAAATTTATTCTCAACAGCGTACGCAAGCAAAATCTCATAAATCTGAAGCAAACACAGAATAGCAATGATTGGCAGTATACCCATGAAATAATCTAGATAAAATAACGAATACAATGTATTTTGTAATTTTAAATTTATCTAGTGAGTGTAAATTGCCTAGATTTACTCTAGTAAGGGTTACCGATAACACATAAGAAAATAAACGATAATTATTTATCATCATGAGAATATCATATTAGGTACCTACCTACGCCATAGATTAAAAAATAACAGGTATAAAGTACGCACACCCTATGCGTGCGGTAAAGCTACTTTAGTAGACAGGTAATAAAACTACCGCATCCGCATTAGAGTTACGTTACATAGATTCCTAAACTTTTCATGCGATGAAACACTTCGCAAATCCTGAAATTTTAACGGAATTTCTTGTCTATTTTGTAGGATAGGTAAATACAATACAATAAATTTAAAAGAACAATAATTATTTATTTAGTACTTAATTATTTTTAAAACATAACAAATAAATAATTACAAGATAAAAAGAACTTTTTATATACCTACTTACAACGTTTTTAAATTTTCTGTTGAATCATATAAACTTGAGTAACTTAAACGATCAAAAAAAAATTGGATTTGATAGAAATAATACTGAAATGTCATTTTGACACTCGTGTTGATTTCCATAGTAACGCACGTATATATTAATAATTTAGTTGCTAGGACCCTAGCAACCATAATAGTGGATTGGATTACGGATTTCTTCCGAAATAACTTTTCATACAAAACAGAATTAACTGAAAATGAATTTAATTCTACTTAAATATGGCTAAAAGTATTACAAAATGCATTGGCATCGTGTTCTGATATATTCTAAAAGTTTCAAATGTCTAGCTAGTCGGGAAGTTAGTTAAAAATCGATTGCAAGATTTGTACTGGATAAACAACCACCGGACAAACAAGAATACGAGCTAAGAAAAACGTGATACAAATTAGTTTATACCTACATTGAATTAATTTAGACACGTATTAATAAGTAGATCTGATATATATTATATGTAAAATAATTGCAGAATTGAAGTAGGCAAATAATAAATGTAACATTTTGTTTTATTAAGAGCGTTGTAACAGGGTTCATTATTATTTATGCAAAATCAATTATCTTCTAGGTAACATTTTTATTTGTAAATGGTAATAATTTGTTATGGTTCATATATTATTATATTTTACCGTCAACTTCGTCCGCATGAAATAATGAGATATGTGAAAAAATAGACTAGGTAATTCGATTCCGCGGAACGTGAATAGGTGTTCTGTAAATTTATCAGAACAGTATCTTAGTATGTCAAAACAATTTATTATTGTTTTACTTCCGTTCAGGGCTTTTTTTATAAAACAAAGGTACCGGAACTCACTTCTTGCCAAACTTCTTACGTACAAAAGAAAATTATATTCAATTATCATTTGAAACAACTTTTCCTATGCCACGAAGCGCATAAAAATTAAAAAAACAAACTAATACAAATAAACGACTAAAATAAAATTGTAAAAACATCATAATATATTTGAATAAAATAAAAAAATAATCTGGTTAATCGGGATCCAGGACGGTGACTTATTTCCTTGAACAATTCTGGTTAAACGTGGACGATTGGTAACCATAAACACAGAGGACTAGACTGAGAAGTGAAAAATAACTACCTAATTCTACAGATTGGTTTATTAGTCATTACTGTTGATAGCTATTTCGGTTGTCACAAAATTATAATATCGTTAATAATAGTATCACGTAGCAACTGAAATAGCTATCAACGATAAAATCAATCTATATAATATCCTTTCTGTAAAATAGTATTCTAGAAAATACTAATTCAAGTGATGTATTTTATAGGCTTTTCAATCTGAATCTTAGCAGCGATGTTAGATTAGGTAAGGTAAGATAATAATATAAAACAATACGTCATATTACATTATATACCTATATATTATTTAAAAGGTAGGTTTGTATTTTGAATAGTAAATATCCAGACATGGGCGAAGTCCACTTTATGAATCCATCAGATAGTCAAGATTCAATGGAAAAAATGTTACTATGCAATATACCTTCTATTATATTGTCGAATTCCTCAGATATTGAAATGGAAGTGAATATTACAGAGTTCGACAATATGGAAAATAATATTATGTACTTACATATGAAAATAGAATATTGTCAAAAAAGATAAATATTTTCATGTATTATGCAATTAATATTAACAAAAATAGATGATTCCTGTAAAGTACTATTCAGATACTATTAGGTAAATTTTACATGTTGTTTTTCAATGTGTGTTTGAACCCACGGCATGCTTAATAGGTTTAGCAAATGGCTCACACCCATTTCTCGTACGAAAATGTTACGAAACTTGTGAGGCGACCAAGACACAGTATTGCAGAGCTAATGAATATAATTGTTTCTCTGATTTTCTGAACTGATTACTTGTAATTTTTATTCTAAATGTTATTTATTGTGAACGTTCTGAATTAATAATTTGTTATGTACTCAACGTGTCTTTTTCAAATAAATAAATAATAATAAGCGCTGCATACTCAATGGTGTAGCACTATAGACCAATGGTGCACAACTATTTGAAAAAAAGGCCAATTTATCCATCTATTTCTATTTTTTCACGAGCCGCAGTGGGTAAAAGTGTTGAAAAATAATTATATATACTAAATGAGTCATACATTTTATTATGTTAAATATAATATATACATAATATATTATCAGCTACTCCAATCAATCAATCTACATTCCATTGCGTAATAATTATTATATATTTGCACGATATAACTAGTATATGGGAAATTATAATTTTGTTGTATTCAATGAAAAATTTGGTGATGAATTATTAGTACTTGTTATTTTGCGCCGCATGCGGCCCACGGACCACGGTTTGCGCATCGCTGCTGTAGACTGTTTGTTAAGTATAAGTTTTATTCAGTACATCTGGCAAGGGTTTGGTGGGAAGAGATTATATATAAATCAAACCTCATTGACCCAAATTTTTTAACTTAATTTTATAATGAAAATTGTATACTTCCCTACTTATATATTTTTAGTATGTATTTGGGTTTTAGTTTGTACATAGGTATTGCTTATTACCACGTTTTTTTACCACGATTTTATTAGCTCGTATTCTTGTTTGTCCAAGATTTGTATTGGACGGTTGAAATTTTTTAACTAACTTCCCGACTAGCTAGACATTTGAAACTTTTAGAATATATCAAAATACGACGACAATGCATTATTTTAATATTTTTAGCCATCTTTAAGCAGAATTGAATTCATTTTTAGTTAATTCTGTTTTGTATGGAAAGTTATTTCGGAAAAAAATCGTGAAAAGTAAAACACTATTATTGGTTGCTAAGGGGATCCTAGCAACTGAATTATTGATATTTTATACGTGCGTTCCTATGGAAATCAATATGAAATGTCAAAATGACATTTCAGTACCTATTCTATATTTATTCAGTATTTCTATCAAGTACAAAAAAAGTATATATTAATACTTAAATAAAAAGTTCTTTTTATCTTGTAATTATTTTATTAATAGTTACGGAATGAAGCAATAAAATAATTTTAAATCAGCGGCGCTAAAATAAGCGGCGCTTTTTCTGAGTGTGTAACAAGATAATTAAAATAGTCATATTAAATAATATTAATTATTACGAAATGAAGCAATATAATAATTTTAAACCAGCGGTGCTCCAATAAGCGGCTCTTTTTCTGAGTGTGTAATTTAACAAGATAATTGAAGTAGTCATATTAAAACATATTAATAATTACGGAATGAAGCAATAAAATAAGGTTAAACCAGCGGCGCTCCAATAAGCGGCCCTTTTTCTGAGTGTGTAATTTAACAAGATAATTGAAGTAGTAATATTAATAATGACGGAATGAAGCAATAAAATAATTTTAAACCAGCGGCGCTCAAACAAGAGGCCCTTTACTGACTGTGAAATTTAACAAGATAAGTAATTAAAATAGTAATATTAAATAATATTAATAATTACGGAATGAAGCAATAAAATAAATTTAAAACAGCGGAGCTCCAATAAGCGGCCCTTATTCTTAAGGTGTAATTTAAAAAGATAATTAAAATAGTAATAGTAAATAATATTAATAGATACGGAATTCAGCAACAAGATAATTTTAAACCAGCGGCACTCCATTCCAACTTCCTACCAATAAGAAAAACAAATAATTTGGATAGTTCGATGAACCAAAGAAACACTTTTATTTATTTTGTGAACCTGATTCTACATCACCACACCAGAGCTAGTCGAAGAATCTAGGTTATTATAAGTTTTGTTTTTGTTTTGTTACGCCAAAGAAGTATAACTTCTAACGCGCGTACATAAGTACACACATCGATTTTTTTCTTTTAGACGGCATTGTAAACAATCTATTTTTAAATTTCCTACAACTCTTTTTTTACACTTATTTGGAGTGGGCTACGTAGAAAACAAATAAAATGAGTTTAAAAAAAGCTCGAATTGCCATAAATAACACTAATAGTATGATGATAATAATAAAATTAAGAAATATGAAAATATTACTCGAAATGTGCCTTTTCTATATTATGATTTTCTACGAAGCATTGAAATAAATACGATTATACCTCAGTTTTAGGGACCATAGCCACGCCACATAGATATAGCCAAAAATATACAGTTATTCTAAGTCTGTTGTCTATTATTTATGACGTTTAATAATACTTACTAAAGGTGACACCACTGTTTACAAAACAATGAAAATGATTATTAGTAAACAATGTTTACCTAAGTATCTAATCTTCGCCAATAGATCAGCACGTTTCTATGTGCGTTTTGTGTAAGTCATAGGTTATTGCTTATTAGTAATCATATGAAGACCACAAGCAAAACTATCATTCTATGTCACATCTGTATCATTTTGAGTAAATCGATTTTTAAGGTTTCTAATTCTGAATAATTGTTAACTACAATTATTCTTTCACTATATTTTTTAAGAGATTTTTATGTGTTATTATATCGCATAATACAGCGATACTCAACCTGCGGCCCTTTAAGCTTTTATGTGCGGCCCGAAACACATTTTATTATCAGGAATTTCGTATATCTTGAGATTCGTTTCGACTTTGATGCACAGATAGTGACACCCGAAGAGGATTGTCATTATGGTCCACATCAGACCTGGTATAAGAGTGTTGCTATTGCACACGATTAATTTAAAAAACACGCATAATTTTTAAAATCTCAAAAATGTTTTGTAAAAAAGGGGGGATTTCATGATTTTTTTCGTCACACCAGTAGTGATGCGGCCCGCGTTACTTTACAAATATATGTATTTGGCCCGAAGAAAAAAAAGGTTGAGTATCATTGGCATAATAGGACATTCACTTAAAAATATTATATTATATTTCATGTTTCTGAAAAAAAATCTTTTTCCAGTCAAGTCATTTTTTTGTGGGAAAAAACATTCCATGTGCTGTTGTGGTCAGAACACTAAAAGTAAATTTATTATTATAAATCCTAGACTTCTCCATTTGCACATCAAAATAATGGACAATCATGTCTAGATGTACTTTATTCCAAAAGTGTAATTATGTACCTATGTATATAATATATGAAAATCTATTTATTATGTAAAGTAAAAAAGTTGACATCGGTCAAAAAATGCTATATTTCAATATTGTTTATTAGGTATTCAACTATATTTTATTGAGACATAATATTATTATTATGATTCATTAATCTTCATCAATTATTAGGTAACATAAAAATAATATGATTTATAATAAACAATACCTTTTTTATAATCTAAGACAATACCATTTATTTACAATTACAAGGTTCTCCACTTAGATTATAGAAAAGGTTCTCGAATAGTGTGTGACATGGCTCGATTTTTTTTTATTGCATCCATCATCCTCCATTTTTTATAGCGTTTTATTGATGTCTTGAAAGCATCAGAGTCGTTACTTTTCATATTGTATTGGATATTGTTAATAATTTATTGTTTAAGTCAGCGCTCGAAATGGAAAAGTTTACGAACCGGAGCGCTCGACAGTTTTCTGAAGATATTTAAATAGTTATCAAATAGTATGTGTATTTCATAAAAATATTAAATGTTTTGGATTTTCTATTATTTATGACCTATCTAGCTCAGACGGTCAAATTATTTTTTCCACGAGACGGAGCGATAATTTTACCGATTTCACGAACAGGAACAGCGCTCCGGTGCGCTCCGGTCCATTTCGAGCCCTGGTTTAATTACTTAAATGATGCTTATACATCTTTAGACTGGTATAACATAACCTCGAATATCAATAGTTCCGAAAACAACCGCCAAGGGGCAACAGTATTTTTTCCCCTAGTAAAATGTAACATGGTTTTTTTTTACCCAGTATTCATGCAGATGGAATTATCTTTCCATGACCACCTACCTGTATTAGAAACACGTTTTTATATGACAAAGGTGTATTATTCCGAAAATGTTTATACATAGAAAAATACGTTAGGAAATTCTCCACAAAATGGCATTGACAGTTCATTTTATTAAAAAAATGGACTTGGAATCATATTTGCTTGTAGTCTTCATATCTTTTTATTATAATTTGGATACATTCATAAATCGAAATAGAAAATTATCAGTTCTAAAACTACGAGCTTATTAAAAATACAAATACCGGTAGTCCCAGAAGAACCCGACCTGATGTATAGATAGCAGTTGTTGTTTGAAAATAATGACCATGATAGAAAGTACCAACCTTATAAAGCAAGACGTAATAAAATAGGTTCAAACCAGCGGCGCTCCAATAAGTGGCTCTTTTTCCGAGTCTGTGATTTAACAAGATAATTGAAATAGTAATATTAAATAATATCAATTATTACGAAATGAAGCAATAAAATAATTTTAAACCAGCGACGCTCCAATAAGCGGCCCTTATTCTGAGATGTAATTTAACAAGATAATTAAAATACTTAGTAATAGTAAATAATATTAATACATACGGAATGAAGCAACAAGATAATTTTAAACCAGCGGCACTCCATTTCAACTTCCTACCAATAAGAAAAACAAAGAATTTGGATAGTTCGATGTCCAAATAAACACTTTTATTTATTTTGTGAACCTGATTCTAAATTACCACACCAGAGCTAGTCGAAGAATCTAGGTTATCACAAGTTTTGTTTTTGTTTTGTTACGCAAGTATAACTTCTAACGCGCGTACATAAGTACACACACCAATTTTTTTATAGAAAAATGGGCTTTTGTCTCTCCTGTACTAATTTATGCAATCTTAATACTTATCTTGGATTACGCAAATTTTACAGGACAGAGAAGAAACCATTTTTTTGTGGAAAAAATGGAATCTAGGATATCAATAATGCTAAATTATAACAACCGCAAGAGAGGTGCTATTAAAATATAGCATTTATTGCAACAATTACAAACATTTTATTGTATTGTGATAATAGTTTGATACAAACCTACCCTAAGTTTGATAATATTTATCACTTTATCACTTTAGCGGTCGATAAGTATAGAATAGACCCAGTGATCCATTATTGACAAGTGAGACAGCTAGCTAAAGAAACTATGTAATACATGCCTATATACTGTTTAAAATTAGTCACCTCCGATAATTAAATTTGAAGATGATGGCAGTGACATCCCTAGCCAAAATGCCGCCCCTAGGCAGCGCCAAAATGCCACCCCATTTTTTATACAGTATTTTTTATCATCCTTCCATGTCTCCAATATGTAAGAAATGTGTTGTATGGATACATTACCAACAAAATATATACCACTAAATCTAATTTAAATGCCATCTCTACTTCAATAGACAATATTGGGAGTCCACGATTTTCAGATACATTTAAATATACACCTGACAACTTTCAAAACTCGTGAGTGACTGGCAAAAATATTTGGATAAATTAATTAGGTAAATATGTAGGTACCTACCGATAATTCATATATAATTCTCAAATCTGCACGTGTCATTGCTGGTCATCAAGGATGTGACGTCCAAGGACAACGGAAGTAAACGAGACATCGCAAACCCGACAAAGAAACACTCCGGTTAAACACTATGTTAATTAATACATTTTGTTTCCAACCAGTGAGCTGATTTTTTTATTTGAGAGATATTTCCGCGATTACTAAGTTTAGGTACCTATTTCTATATTTACCTAATGATTCTTCTCGATTTGCCGTCCTTCGAGTAACTGCCGCCCCCAAGCGACGTTCAATCTGCCTACCCCCACGGGACGTCACTGGATGATGGTCTTATGCTTTTGATTGTCAGGATTTGAATATCAACTGAATACTTACCAAAGTTCAGGATTAAAATACCCCAAGTGAAGTATAATAAAAGTCTTAAAAAGGAATAGTAATAGCCAATTAAAAAATATTTTTCGTAAGAAGGTACGCGTTAAATAATCATTATTGTATGAAGTTTTCGCCAGTGGTATAGGGCAGTGCTCCGCAACCTTTTCTCACCCACGGCACACCAAAGGTCTTCTCAGAATTCCACTGCATACCACACGTAAAACACCAAAAAATGGACCTTATCATCCTGAAGGTGGACCCCAAGCCAGGATATTTGGCGGGCCCCCTACCTGTCGCTAAGGTTAAAGGCAGCGTGATACTTTAAAATAGCGTTTTTCAAATGGTGTTCGAGGTAACATTAATGGTATTGATTGTATGTTTAGCGATTTTTTGTATTTATTAATACATCCACTTGAATTATGGATAGTTGTCGGGTGAAGAATAATTTTATTATTTGTCGAGTATTGCCATAATAATAATAAATTTTATCCTACAATCACATGTTGTAAAATATTAATACTAGCGTAGTAAAATAGCCCCGCATGCGACTTTTTTTTACTATTAATGCAAATTTTAAATGTGTGTTTATCTCACTTATCTGGTTGACCTGCCACGCTGGCCCCACTGAGCCTAGGCTTACAGGCTAGAACCCTGTCAGCTCCCCCCTTGTGGGGGCCATGCACCAAAATATGTTTTTTTATTTGATAAATAATTAAATATAAAAACATTATAACACATGACGAAGAACTAAAAATGTACATATGTATTTGAATTATCAATAGAATAATACTAATTTATTAATGTTTAAATCTAAATTTATTAAAGTTTTATATACTTATTTTGACTTGATATTTGAAAGAGCAACCCGAAGTTCTCGGTCAAGACCCTTTAAACAAGACTGCTTATTATTTTCAATTATAACTTAATTTGAAAAACTTGTCCACCTAGATATGTCGTAGGAAATCGGAGCTGAACTGCGATAGCTTTGTCGGAAATCCGATGATATTCTTTATTAACCGAAATCCAGAAAATAGCCAATGGAACATCGGCAAAGGCTAGTTTTAGCATCCCGTCGTTTCTGATTCCAACCAATTCCTCTCAAATTTATAGGGAAAGCGCTTCTATAGAATTTTCAGCATTCGTTGCAAAAGGGTTTCGAATCCAGTCATATTGATTGTATGAAAGTAATGATGAAATTTATTTTGTAGCAAAGTTAAATGTTTTTGAGTCCAAAGGTCCAAAATTAATTGTTTGTTTTCAATGGTGGTCTGGTAGGTCCTTTGGTACATTTGTAGAGATGCTTGTCATAAAACCCATTCTACTTTATCAGAGCACGTCAATATATTTTCATTCTGACCCTGCATTGTTCTATAAAATTAATACAGGTACTCAAATATATTACCAGCCATTTACGAAAATTTGGCTATTAAGTATTGGAAAATATACAAAATAATTGTATTTTTATATAAATAATGTATTTTTTTGGAGCAATGCGCCGCGGCACACTTAGCATCGTCCCACCGCACACCGGTTGCGGAGCATTGGTATACGGTATGCAAGTTGGTTGCCAACCCTCGATGGAAAGTGGCTCCAAAAGAAAAAGATTCGGTATTATTACTGATCACCGGCCTTCTTCGCGCTTAGGCGGAGATGGAAGACCGTGATAATTTCATGGCCAAAGAAGCGGGGGTGTGAGACAGAAACGTACGGTGTATGCTGTTGAGGCTGGTTTATTTTATCGTAGTTAGTTATTTGCAGGGTATTTTAATATTCGGTCATGGGTAATGTCGATTTGGCGGGCTGCAGACGCGGCGTCGCTGGCTGGAGATGCTGGCTGTTCCGCGTCCGAGGAAAGAGAGTCAGGGCTTGCGGCTTGGCGTGCTGCCGATGTGGTCTTTTGTTTGCTGGGCTGGAGACGCTTGATGCTTCGCGTCCGAGGCGAGAGAGTCAGGGCTTGCGGCTTGGCGTGCGCCGATGCGATCTTTTGTTTTGTGGAGATGGTTGATGCTTGTGACGTCCGAGGCAAGAGAGTTTTTTTTTGGCGGTAGATGCTGTTCGTTCGGCGTCAGGGGCCAGAGAGAGCTTTTTCGCGCGCATCCAACTGACAGATCGGCGGCGTCCTCGCGCTGTCGGTCGAGAACCTCTGGTTTACCGATGGATTGACTAGTGGCGGCGCGAGCGGCCGTTTTCGACAGACCGCGTCTGTGTTTTGGCGGTAGCGTGGACGAATTAGAATTTTGAGGAGGCGGGCTCCGCTCGGCCGAGGGTTGCGAGAACTGCGAAGAGTGGACGTAGGCTGTGGTGTTTTGGGAAAGATGATGGTTCGTTCCGTCCTTTGAGGTGGTCTCCTGTGGGAGACTTTCATCTGGTATCATACTTACCTTACTTACATTACACTTATTACAGTAGGACTGGGTCTTGCATACCTCTATAATATACCAGATAACTGTCAATTTACCTACGTGTATGGAAAAAATGCATGGGAATATTTGGTTAAATTATTTGGTTACATCTTGTTTTCCTTTGATTTCAGGTTTTTTGACTTTCATGAATGGTTACGATGTAAGAGCCACTACCAAAGCTCAGAATGTATTTATGTTTACTAAGATATCAGCACTTCTAGTCATTATATTTTCTGGTATTGTTTGGATGGCTAAAGGTGAGCTATGTTGTTTTATAGTTTAAATTATTAGCAATGTCATGTTAAATATAATTTATTGATACCGGTAGTCCCAGAAGTATCCGACCTGACTTATAGATAGCAGTTGTTGTTTGAAAATAATGACTATGTTAGAAAGTACCGATCTTATAAAGCCTAAGTTTGAAGTTTGACGACGCTACGTTGTTCAGTAATTATTTGTCAGCCATCAACAGTGAACGCTCTCAGTGAATTTATAATCATGGAAAAAATTGGTCATAGTTATGTTATACAATACTTTCATTTGAAAAGCTTCAGTCCAACCAATATCAAAGCTGCGCTAGATTCTACTCTGGAGGAGTCTGCTCCTTTGTTTACAACACTAACATATTGGGTGGCTGAGTTTAAACCAGCTCGGACGAGCTGCCAAGACGAACATCTCAGTGGACGACCAAATGAGGTGACCACGCCAGAAATGGTGACGAAAATCCACAAAATGGTATTGGATGAACGTCGACGTCGTCGACTGAAATTGCGCGAGCTAGCAGACATGGTGGGCATTTCAAAAAGTCCTGTACATCACATATTGACTGAAAATTTGGATATGAGAAAGCTGTGCGCAAGGTGGGTGCCGCGATTGCTCACAATGGAACAAAAACAGCATTGTGAGGATGTTTCAATCGAGTGTTTGGCGAAGTTTCACGACAATAAAGCATAGTTTTTGCATCTATTCATAACCATGGATGAAACATGGGTCCATCACTTCACACCTGAGACGAAGGAACAGTCGAAACAATCGACTAGAAGGGGAGAATCGGCTCCAAAGAAGGCGAAGACAGTTCCATCTGCAGGCAAGGTCATGGCATCAGTTTTTTTGGGATGCGCGTGGGGTAATTTTCATTGATTATCTTCAGAAAGGAAAATCAGTCAATGGCGTGTATTATGCAAACTTATTGCCCCGTTTGAGTGATGAAATCAAGAAAAAACAACCGTATTCGGCGAAAAAGAAAGTTTCGTTTCATCAGGACAATTCATCAGTTCATACATCCGTTATCGTGATGGCCAAAATCAATGAGTTAAAGTTAGAATAATTGCTTCCTCACGCACCTTATTCGCCAGATTTAGCCCCCTCGGATTATTTTCTGTTTCCAAACTTGAAAATTTAAAAAAAAAAAACAGATTTGCCAACAGTGAAGAGGCGGAGTCTGCGGTAGATGGCTATTCTGAGGAGCTCGACGATTCTCACTATAAACAGGGTATCGAAGCTATTGAACATCGCTGGGAAAAGTGTATTGACCTTAAAGAAGACAACGTAGAGAAATAAAAATATTTTTTCCCAAAATTTTTGTGTTTTCTTTGCTAGGTCGGGTACTTCTGGGACTACCCTCGTACGACATACTTCTGCACACTTTTTCATTTATTCTTATTTATTTTCATTGAATTAGGAATACATATTACACATACTGTTGGTTCGTTTTTTTAAATTCTTTAAGCCCTGCCCAAACCAAACTATAATAGATAAAGAATATTATTCTATCTATAAAATATTCAAAGTTATGTATGATTTAATTGCATAATTTTATATATTTTATTGATAGACAAGTATTTTTGACTATTATCTATTATGGTTTGTTTTTCGCAGGGTTTAATTGAATTTTAAACACTAATCAACACCATCTGTAAATTGTTGTCTTATTTCAATGAAAACAAATACATATGACTGACAGAGTTTAGTGTATTTTGAGTGTAGTTGAAGTATTTATGGCGGATCTTGACAGGCTATCTCCACCCTTCGCCACTGGTATATATGACGTGTGAACTTGTTTGTATATTTATTATTATATATATTATTAATAATTGTTATCAAGTGATATATTAATATTTTGCTACAGTTAATTATTTTACATAAAATAATCATGGTTTGAATCGCGAGGTCTAATTGAGCGTAGTTATGCACAAAGCAGCCGAGCCACACAAACCTCAAACAGAGATAGAAGCACTTTTATGTAAATTGTGTTTCTTTAAATCAGCAAAGCCTCTGTATACTGTGTATACTTTTTGAATGATAGATATTATATCTATATATATAAAACAAAGTCGGGTTAGTTACACCATTTATACGAGAACGGCTGGACCGATTTTTATGATCTTTGATTTGTTCGATATGTCTCCGTCCCGAATAGCAGAATAACTATTAAAACATCGGATAAATCACGGAAAAAATAAATTATGAAGGAAATTCATTTTCTCATATATTTTGTATGGAACGGCTTTTGACTGATATCGATGAATTATTTGAAGGATGGAGCTCGCGCATTCGAAAATAAAAGAAAATCACAAAAATTAAAATCAGAATACAAAGCCATCTCTGATACATGACAGAAACAATAAACAAACAAACAAAAGAAAGAATAATAGTCAAAATGTCTAACTATCAATGGTGTAGTGTGCCCAACATTTCGTGCTTCATGTCAACAGCTCAATTTGCTTGAAAACGATACGAGTTACACCATTTATAACTCAAGAACGGCTGGACCGATTTTTATGATCATTGATTTGTTGGATTTGTCTCCACCCCAAATAGCAGAATAACTATTAAAACATAGAAAAAGTCACGGAAAAAAAATTGTGAAGAAAATTCATTTTCTCATACATTTCGTATGGAGCGGCTTTTTTGATGATATCTCGAGAATTGATTGACTGATTTCGATGATTTTTTTTGTTCGTCATCTGTTCGTCGTTTGTTGTTCGTTTTGTACGTCAAAATCGAGACGGAGCGCTTCACTTTCATTCGGTTGAACCAAGCCAAACTGCGTTCGGAGGAGTATAATATTCATTTACGCGATGCAATCAGCACCGAAGGAGATGCAGCTAATGTCGGTCGATTGACTATTCTACTGGCGATGTACATTGGCAGCCCGCGTCATATGCATGAATATGCGCAATATGCAATGACATAATATTATTATGTTCGTCATTACGGTCGTCCAGATCTATCACCTTTACGTGCAATCCGAAATGGATAGAAATTGTTCAATTGCTGCCCCCGGACAAACATCAAATGATCAGCACGACATCACCGCACGTGTCTTCAAACAAAAAATCCTGTCGCTGATGAACTACATTGTTAATCATCGCGTCTTTGGGGATACTCGATGCTGGATGTATTCGATTGAATGGCAAAAACGAGGCTTACCGCATGCACACATTCTTATTTGGTTAGTTGAAAGAATTCGACCAGACCAAATAGATGACATCATAATATATGTGACGAGATTCCTGATCTCGAAATCGATCCAGACCTGCATGATGTTGTAATTACTAACATGATTCACGGACCGTGTGGCGCCATCAACCCCCAATCAGCGTGCATGGTCGACGGCAAGTGTTACAAGCGTTATCCACAAAATTTGACGGCGGAGACTATCACTGCGAACGATGGTTATCCACTATATCGGCGTCGATCACCCGATGATAACGGTAGAACTATCACAACGAAAGTGAAAGGAAACGATATCGTGGTCGACAGCACTTGGATTGTTCCGTATTTGCCACTTCTTTCCAAAACATTCAAGGCGCATTGCAACGTGGAGCATTGCAATTCAGTGAAGTCCATCAAATACATCTGCAAATATGTCACCAAAGGCAGCGATATGGCGGTTTTTGGTGTTCAAACTCCCAATACCAACGATAAAATCACGCACTATCAAGGTGTCTCAGGTACCTACTCCACTTATATTTTATCTTTTTTTTATAATATTAAATATTCAGATTATTTTAGTTTTTTTTTAAATTTCTAAATGATAAAATGATATATGAATGGTCGCTTGACATCGAATCTTTCGTATGTGAGCTGCAATGAAGCGATTTGGCGTATTTTCTCATTCCCCATTCATAAACGTCATCACACCGTTGTACATTTGGCGGTGCATCTGGAGAATGGTTAACGAATTTATGTCAACGCATAGAATGTTGTTGAACGTGCTGAAACACCTCCAGCGACAACATTGACCAGTTTCTTTTCGATTTGCCAAAACGATCCGTTTGCACGAACGTTGCTCTACTCTGAGATGCCACGTTATTACACTTGGAACGCTTGATCGAAGAAATTTCAATGTCGGAAGCAAGGCGATGCAGTTCCTGATCATACGGATGTGCGTTTTTCTGATGCTCTTGGTCGCATTTACACAGTTCATCCGAAGAATGACGAATGCGTCTACTTGCGGTTGTTGCCGGTGAATGTTCGTGGGCCGACATCATTTGAATCACTTCAAACTGTCAATGGTGTAGTGTGCCCAATATGTCGTACTGCATGTCAACGGCTCAATTTACTTGAAAACGATACTCATTGGGACATGACAATCGCTGAAGTAATTATTGTTTCTGCATCTCCAAGTCAGACACGCACATTATTTGCTCTCATTATTTCGACATGCTTCCCATCGAATCCACCTGAACTGTGAAACAAGTACAAGGATTATGTCAGAAGACATTTTACATTGAATTCGTGTCAGTTCAGGGAATCCCGATCTCATGCTTTGCTTTTGATCCTCATGTACGGCAGTTTGTTAGTCAAGTTAGAAATTCCATCGCCACATCGTGGAATGAACGACTCTTTCAATCTAGAATTGGAACGTGAATATGATTGAGATAATTGAACCAATCAGTTCGAACGAATGTACCTTGTGTTGAACCCCCAACAGAAGGAAGTGTACGATACGTTAATGAAGGCAATTAATGATGAATATGATGGCTTATTTTTCCTCGATGCGCCCGGTAGAACTGGAAAGACATTCCTCATGTTCATGATTTTGCCACTGTTCGTGCGAGATCCGAAATTGATGTAGCAGTTGCTTCTTCCGGGATAGCGGCCACGTTGCTAGAAGGATACTGAACGGCTCATTCAGCGTTGAAATTACCTTTAAACCTTCAAACGACTGAAAAACCGACATGAAACATTACAACACACTCAGCAATGGCTAAATGTTTGGAAGCAAGTAAAATCATCACCTGGCATGAATGCACAATGGCGCACAAGCCCGTATTAGAAGCACTCAATCGAACTATGAAAGATCTGCGATCAAGATGTTTTGGAGGCGCAATGTTTCTACTATCTGGCGATTTCCGCCAAACACTACCAGTCATTCCAAGATCGACCGCTGCCGATGAAATAAACGCTTGCCTCAAATCATCGACTCTGTGGCGCTATGTGAAGAAACTTCAGCTGACGACAAACATGCGTTGCATTGCTAAACGATTCATCTGCCGAAGATTTCTCCAAGCAATTGCTGACTATCGGTAACGGCCGTGTTCCTGTCGACGAATCGAACGGATTGATTTCGTTTCCGTTGAATTTTCAAATTCGTCTCAACGAAGGACGACCTCATCAACAAATCACAAGGCCAATCTTTGAGTGTTTGTAGCCAGAATCTAGAAAATGAATGTTTCTCTCACGGTCAATTGTACGTAGCATGATCACGTGTCGGCAAACCATCCACTTTGTTCGTTCTCGCACTTGACAACAAAACGAAAAATGTCGTATAGCACAAGTTACTTCAATGAAGGGAATCGACCTGAGTGCAACCTATCCACCAAATAGTTTAACTGAAAGTAGTGCAACAATGCTACGCGAATCCTATCTATTCCCTTCAATAAAGCAAATGCCTTGCTGCCACGCGAATTACATTCATTTGGTGCATAAGTCAGCCATAGCCACATTTTGCAAACCGATTATCATTGTAGATATCAGCATCAACGTGGTAGTACAACACAATAATATGTTACAGGCAATTTCGGTACATAAAACGAAACCCGTCAAACCACCGGTTTGGGATCCAGGACGAGTGGTAGATCATCTTAGGAAAACAACACCGGTGGAGTACAACCTATTCGAAACCTCTCGCAGGACAGCCACCTACTCGGCTGCTTCTCGCATCGGGACGAAGGGTTCATGACCTCACACTACTCAGTAATAGTAGACAATGGATTAGTGGAAAAAAAGTGACCACACAATTAATTGTATAGCCAATGTTTGGCTCAAATACAGATACCGCCAAGCATCGTCAATCGGAATGGAAGCTAAGCGCTTCCACGTGTCAAAACATCGACCCAGTATTCTGGTTACGGAAACTCGTCTGCATGTTGAACCCAAGGAGAGGGGAAGGTGGGGATATTTCGGAATTATTTATATCTTCAAGAGGATCACCAAAACCAACTACCAGGACAGTTATAGAGAATTGGATAAGGTCAGTACTGTTGGACGCAGGGGTACAAGAACCACCAGGCAGTGTCGCGTTTTTTTTTTAAACAGTGTTCGATATAAAATTAAGGGTATTCAGTGTATCAAAAAACATTAACCAAAAAATGCAACTACACAACCACATATTTTGGAATGTTAATACGCTTGAAGGAAATTAGCGCTGCAGGCTATATTTTTACGATTAGAGCAAATTTTTGATGTTCGTTTATCTCACTTATCTGGTCGATCCCCCAGGCTAGAGCCCTGTCAGTCCCCCCTTTGTGTGGGCCACGTTGATTTCCAAAGTTCTGTCCAATTTTCGTCTGCCAAATCATCTCTTTTCCTTTTCTTAGTGTTGGAGTCTATGGCCGAATGTCTTCCACTGAGTAACCACCGATCAACGTATTTTGAAGAATCGAAAAGTGTCGAAAGGTGGTTTAAAGAGTTTGATGAACAAAAGTGCCGGAACTGTTTTGGTCTTCAACGAAGCTCTTATTGGGGTAATAATTAGATTCATTTGCGAAAATTCGCGTTCACATTCACTGCAGAAATGGTAATAGAATTCAATGCATATATCAAACGCGATAGTTTTCAGGATATGTCTTTTCATATGAGATGATTCAGAAAAATTAACTTGTACTATGTAAGGGCGAACATTATTTCATCTAATTGCTTTTGAAACATTAAAAATACCGTGAAAAAAGGTGTCGGAACGCCGTTCCACTGCGTTACATGATGACAAAAAAGCCCTTATCTTAATAATCACCATAATAACACCTATTGATACACTCCTGGGACGTTGGTCTTCTACTGACGTCCACTCTAACATTTGAACGGCCTAAGCATGCCACCTGATCTCGAATAGTCACTTGGGTAAACGAACCGTATGCCCAAATTACTTGATTAATTAAAATGATGATTCTATGTAAAATCAACATGAATTTTATGTCTAGATAATAAAATGTTAGTCATAATTTGCAAAGTGTGTGTGATTGATTGTGTGGGGGTAAATGAATAAATAATACTTAATACATAATAATATATTATTTACTCGATATTAGAATAAGGAATCTTTATATGTAATACTCGTAAGGTTTAAATACTAAGAAAATATTTTTGAATGCAATGCGTACATGTAAATCTTACAGATAGAGTCGTAAGCGTTGTCGCGTGATTTAAAAAGAAAAATAAATAAATAAAACCAAGCAAACAGTCGTTTGCGGGCGGTCGAGTCGTCAATAGCCCTCCATCAGGAGAAGTCGGAAAGTTTCAATAGCCAAGAACGTACGTCTGGCATCGTACACAAAATCTAATGCCTGGTCCACACCGGCAACAAGTCGCGCGACAACTCGTTAAATTTTACGATAATTATCATGCTTATCGTAAAATTTAACGAGTTGTCGGGCGAATTGTTTTCCGTGTGGACCCGGCATAAGAATAACATTTGTACTTGACTCTCTCCGTATTAATTTAAAAAAAATGATAACAATAATACATACTCTAATGCCTGGTCCACACCGAAAACAATTCGCGCGACAACTCGTTAAATTTTACGATAAGCATGATAATTATCGTAAAATTTCTTAAGCAATTATGATAATTATCGTAAAATTTAACGAGTTGTCGCGCGACTTGTTTTCGGTGTGGACCAGGCATAATAATACAATTGTAAACAAAACAAGAAGTATGTAATAGGAACTAGTGCTTTAATCCGTCTTTAATTTACTCTTGATTATTGTGTTACCCGTCCCGAAAACAATCTTAATAATCAGACACTTACATTTAACTGTAATATTTGATGACCACACTACTGAGCTAGCGACCACTTTACCAATTTAGCCACCTGCACCTACCTAATTACGACGAAATCAACTAATAGTTATGCAACTGAAGATTTTCTAAGATGAATCTCGTGATGCTTACTTTGTAGGAGTGGATAATTTCAGTGATGGATGGGAGGGTACTTCAACCGATGTGAGCAAATGGTCCGTTGCAGTGGCGCACCCAGGAGTGGGGGGGGGGGCAAGGGGCCCTGGTACCCCCCAAACATGAAAATTATCAGAATGATTTTAAACATTGAAATTGAAAGCCAATAAACTATACCTTTGGGCTTAGACAAATAAAAACACGGCAAAAAAATGATTTGAAATTCTCCAGCACCCTTTTCAGAAAAATTTCTTAGATTTTAATTTCTAACACAAAAATTTCGAAACACTAATGTCAGCTTTTTTAGTAACCTAATCCCTAATGGAACTGTCAAAAAATTCTCGGTGTCCACCCGAATTCCGGAGTGGTGTAGGTCATGGCTGGGGAGGGCTGACAGGGCTCTAGCCTGGGGGCCCGACGTGTCGGGTTGACCAGATAAGTGAGATAAACACACATCATAAATTAGCTTTAACAGTAAAAAAAAAATCGCCTGCGACGCTATTATACTTCATGGCCATAAACATTTTCAATTATATAATTGTGCAATATATTTTTTGATTATTATGTGTCACGTTAATGTAGTGTTTCACACTGCCTTTAATCTTAACGGTAGGTAGGGGGCCCGCCAAATATCCTAGCCTGAGGGCCCGTTTCAGGATGTGGAGACCATGGTGTAGGTATACTGAGTGCAATAGACAAAAGACCGATAAACGAGAAATTAAGCTGTGAAGAAGAAAAAGAGCCTATGGGACTAATTTACATTCTCCTCCTTGCCCCCCCCCCAATATTAAATTCTGGGTGCGCCACTGGTCCGTTGCATTCTATTCAGGAATATTGTCCTACTCTGGCTGGTAAGATTAAAATTTTTTCTCCTTATTCATCAAGCCTATTAGATCCAGTAAATGTTATAAAAAATTAATCCAACTTGGCTCATTAGAACCATTTCGTGTTTGAAGAAATATTATATACCAACCTCTTTAAACCAAACATAAAAATGATCATATCTTCAAATACATTAATAAAGCAATGGAACAAGATATTTTGCAGGGGGTCCCCACAGTTACGAATTTGCAACTGTTACTTTCAATCCCACACTCCTACGTTATTTCTATCTTGCTCACGTGTCATTTTCTTTTCTAAACATGTTCCAATTAAACCCATTTACTAAATAATCATGCTCCCTGTTTTAAGTGGATTCGCTTCGATTCACATAAGGTAATAATAATCATGACCGTACTAATCAAAAATTAACTGCATTTTCAGGAGCTAGGTGCCTCAGTATTGTGACGGAAGAATTGCGAGATCCTTTTGTCAATTTGCCAAGGGCCATTTACTTATCTCTGCCACTGGTGACGATAATTTATGTCTTGGCCAATGTTGCTTATCTGGCTGTGTTGGGACCACAAGGAGTTCTGGCATTCTAATTGTGGATTCGTAATTACATGTTTATTATTACTCCTATATCTCACACATTTTTATGGTTACATATTTGTATACTTCCAGATGTTTGCTGAGCGAGCTTTGGGTTGGATGTCATGGGGGATGCCTGCATTGGTGGCCATCGCCGCATTTGGTGGCCTCAGCGTTCACATAATGACATCATCGAGAATGTGTTTCGCCGGCACCCGTAATGGTCACATCCCTGCTCTTTTGAGTCATTTAAATATCAAGTGCCCTAACCCCTTTGCCATCATTAGTTTTTTTGGTAAATCCTTCTTGTCTATCAATATGTTTCTTAACCAGTTTTTAGCTACAAACAGAACATAAGAACCTCGGATTCTAGAAATATCTATCTTAAGCATTTTTAAAAAAATGGTTGTGAACCGTCATAATTATTTTAGAGCATCATTACCTATCCAAACTATTTCGTTTTCTATTCTTGAAATATGTTGTAAAATCTTAGGCCACCTAGCCATGTTATATCGTTATAAAAAATAAATTTTTCACTTTTGGTTTGGCTCACAAGGGACAAACAAGCATTGGGTACAGGGCTCGAAATGGAACGGAACGCACCGGAGCGCCGTTCCGGCTCGGGAAATTTGTAAAACTATCGCTCCGTCTCGTGGAAAAAATATGTTGACAGTCTGAGCTAGATAGGCCATAGAATAGAAAATTTGACACACTCATTTTTATAAAATACACATACGATTTGATGACTACGTAAATATCCTCAGAAAATTTGTCGAGCGCTCCGGTTCGTAAACTTTTCCATTTCGAGCGCTGATTGGGTATAATATAATATGTTGCATACTGTAGGTTCTAGTTTCAAAGTTGGTAACTTCCATAATATTCCATCATTTTACATCACATCACACTGCAATATTTTCTTTTTGCAAACATAATTAGAAAGTTAAGTATTAGAAAAATCGAATAGATAAATAAAATGTCCGTAACGTCATTAAAATTAATAAACTGTGTTTAAAGTTAGTCATGAAATATAAAAAAATGGCATATAATGAATATAAATGACTGCAATCAACCTCCGGTTTAATTCTATTAAGATAAATGTAGGTACCTACTTACAGAACCAGAATCAAGAAAAACAAGCAAAACTCACCGCATGCCCCAGATACATACATACAAAAGACAACTATATTTAACTGGTTCATTTTGTTTCACAGATGCTGATGTCTTTAATCATGCTCATAAGCGGTGATATTTACACTTTGATCACATATTGTACAATCGTTGAATCTTTCTTCACAACTTTGAGTGCTGCCGCTGTTCTTTGGTTACGATACAAACAACCTCATCTTGTTCGATCAATCAAGGTATAGTAAAACATAAACATCTCTGTACATTTTAAATGTATATATATATCGGTCATGGCCCCTACAAGGGGGAGCTGACTTACTCATGAATACTGTCTCTCTTTGGACCACCTCAGTTAAGGCACCTACCATCCTTTATTGAATCCCTCTATCGTCTTACATGCCCAACTTATGCATATGAGACAATGGAAGGATTACTATATAATGCATACAGTTAGTTCATGGTTGTACCTTCCTCGAAATCCTCGACATGCGCCATATTCATGTTTCCAAAAACCTTTTTCGATATCTTTCTTTCAAGGATGTCCAGCATCCTCTTTATAGTTTATAAGGTTAACTATTTGAGAGGACTGTTAACATCATTTTGTTTGCGTTGTAATTCTACTACTAAATTTTTAGGAACGATGCGAAATCCCAGATATATGATACCATAAAGTTTCTGAAGCCTTACTCGCAGGTATGTAAAGGGTTATCCTAGTTCTGGATGAATTTGTTTTTTTAAATAAAACACAAACATCATTAACTTTTTGTAAACATTTATTTCAATCGATAATTTGATCTTTGCAATTACATATAGTACACAATATTAAATTCAAATGACACCCCGCATCTTGCAGCTCACGATCCGGTTATTTAAATTTTCAATGATTTTTTCACACATTTTGACCATAACGTCCTTAAGTGTGTCAAGAGTTTGCCGATTGTGGGCATAGCCATATAAGTACACATTATTTCGTGTGACATCACAAAAAAAAATCCAAATGTGTCATATCTTGATAGCCAATTAGTCGCTATGTCTTAAAATCTAACTTTCTAAGCCATTAAACCCAGTGTTTCACGAGGTGTATGTTGCATCCCCATCCTGTTGAAACCACATGTTTTCCAATTCAAATTCTGTATTCTTATAATTCCAGCCACAAAAAGTCATTGATATTAAATTAACATTATGTGAGAACATTCAGAATTATCCACCATATTTATTAATCCTATGCCGCAATAGGTCAGTATTCACTGCATGTTCACATATGATTCAACGTACATATTCAACAGGTTGCATAAAAAATTAATCCTATGTGATATACGATTTTCCTGAGTTAAACCACCACACAGGTATGGATGATATAATATCATTGATAAAATAAAATAATAGGGGCAAACACAATTCTATACGTCATGAGTATATTAATTAGGGAACGAACATCTAACATCGCGAATAATCTGTATATTTTGTAGGGTATATAATATAATAATTATTTTAATACAATTATAGAGTATTATTGTAAACATTGTCATTAGAAAATTGATAATAAAGCCATTTTTAGTAGTTTAGATGTTCGTGGTTGCACTTTTTCTAATTATTCTTTTGGCGACACATGCATTACATCTTTAATTTGATTATGTAGGTATTTGGTAAGCTTTCCATTTATTTGTTATAATGCATATATTTATGATGAGTTTACCATTTATAAATGCTAAAGTAAGTGGTCGAATTGCACACAGACAATTTCTTGTTACAGGTGCCGTTAGCAGTGCCAATAATTTTCGTTGGAGTATGTTTAGTGTTGATTGTGCCGTGCACAGAGGCGCCAAAGGCAGTCAGAGCGGGCGCATTAATAATATTGGCTGGAACACCTGTCTATTTATTACCTATGCATTAAGAAACAGCCTGTCTTATTAGCGAGAATGTCTCGTAAGTAGTACATTATATGACGTGTATTATAATATGTAAAATATGAGTACGAAGTTAGATTTTACACCAACATTTCCGACAATTGAAATTCTGGTTTGAACATGATTTATTTTAATTGCGAATGTATTTTAATCAATCTTAGGTGAATATAATATTAATAAAACTGTAATGTGTCAAAAGCATAACTTTTTTAACGTAAAAAAATAGTATATGATTTTAAAGAAACTCAGAAATATACGTCCTCGCACTGGTCATAATTAAAATTTTAGATTACGCTCTTCTTGGCCGTACCTTCATGGTTTAGGATCGTGACCACCTTTGAGCAACCAAGACTTTCCATCCCTCTCGATCTTCCGCTTTTCTCATGGCAGAATGAATGGTGGCTCCAGCGCGCCAACGCTTTTCCACTGATTCGCCTTCCCTGGAGGCCACCCAAAACCAATATGTCCAAAAAACTGCAGAATGCATCTCAGACATAGTCTGTAGCCATTCCTATATCCAGTCATTTGTGTCATGTGCATTTTTGTTTATTATTTGGTCACAATTCTTTTTTTATTTAAATTAAACTGTATATTTGTGTGTGTGCGTGCATGTTTTATAATAATTCATTCAATTAAAATTTTTAGAAGACACTAAAATTATTTTGTTAATAAGTAAGTGTCTATTATAAGTTAGTTAGTAAGTAGCGCACTAAAGATATTTGGGTTCATTCTTTGAAATTCATTATTTTTTGGGATAGATTCAGCATAAGCTGGATTGTGTCTTTGAATTGTATATAATATAAATGTCCTTTCTTTAGTCATCAATATGCGACCGTGGTCTCAAAATGTCATAGAACCTAATTATGCTAAACTATCCACAAACAGCTTGTACCATTTTAGTTGAATATTATTAATAAAACAAATTCTTATGTATTGTTTTTCTTTCCCATTTATTTTCATTCTACCGATTTTTTAATATGTTTGTTTCTTAGGTTGATCCAAATTACACATTATGTTCAATGAATAATGTTGCCTCCTGTTAAGCCCTGTGAATTATTGATGAAATTAAAAAAATATTAGCAAATGTGTGCACTGTAAAACTAAAATTTGGACAGTTCCGGGCGCCGTCCAAGCATCAATGATAATATTGATTTAAACTTACAAAAGATTGTCACTTATATTTACAGAATTTGAAATAACATCTCGATACATAGTTTTTGGGAAATTTTCGCATAGTTAGCATTTGTATCAGTAACTTTTATCGATAAAACTCACAGCGATGGATGTAGGTTCGAGTCTCATGTGGTATAAAAAATATTGACTTTTTTGCAACAGGCATGTTCCTGGAGATGTTTATATTAGGAATTTAATGTTAGGTCGGCAAACACAAAGCAATATGCAATCAACTGTTATGAAGAGATTTTCATATTCATTTTATTGAAAAAAATAGTACCTTGTCACAATCATTCAAATTCTGACAATATCATAGCTTTTTACGTATATTGTAAGACATTAGATAAAATCAATAAGGCATTGAATGTGACTTAACATAATCAAATATAAAATCTAGCAATAAGTAAAACAGTGTTAGATCAAAATTATCTGCAGCATTATAAGTGTCAATTGACAATGGCACCTATCCAACAGCCATAATTCCTGTTTAACATTAGCCTTATGATGTTGGCAGCTTTTGTCTCCTTCAATTCAACCAATATATCCATTAACCTTTGAGCGGACAATTCACAGTGAATCTGAAACAACAAACAGATACAATATTATGAACTGTCATTAATCAAAACATAATTGTTATCTCTAGCGCTATCCAAATAGACTGTACAAGTATTATCCTTCCAATCCGTATTTCGTCGTTGAACTGTTAAAATCTCCGATGTGACAAAATTTTAATTCATGCGGGATACAAAAAACTATTAAATTAAAATAGAGGTCTGTATTCACCGACTATTCAGTTTGATTTGTCTAACTAAATCAACAGGTAGTGGGGGCTCGTCATCATTGAGGGTTTGTAATAGCTCCGATATGATGAAGATTATTACATATCTTCTTATTAAAATGAGACATGAAATTGCACTAATAAATTATATTTTAATTTTTTTAGTAGGTACTTATATACAACAGTGTATAAATGCACATAAAATAAAAACATTTTGACAAAATTGTCACTTCAAAGTTTCCAAACAGTTCAATGACGATAGGTTGGATTTTACACACAACAATGTTACAAAAAATGTTAACCGGATGGCCGCCAATGACGTCTTAAGACGCAAACTTTTCCGTGAACGGAACGCTGCTCATACAAAAATTACGTCTTTGGACGTCCTGTTTCAAACGGGAAACGGTGGTTATATGGGGGGGGGGGGGGGGAAATCAATTGTTTTAAACATACAAATATGTTGAACACACAACGATGTATATTGGGAATGTCGTCACGTACTCAGAATTGAAACAGAATTTGTTTTTACCACTTGAAACATAAATTGATTTTATTTTTGCAATAAAATTCGCTGCGTGCAAGGTACCGCCATAAATACACCTACCGGCAGTGAGAAGGTTGATGAAACCCTTGTATAGAAATGGTACATACCACTATGTATATATTATGAAAGTGATGCTGATATTATGGCTAATGATTAAATTAGTCATATAGGATATATAGGATAGTTAGTAAAAAATACATGACAAAATCAATAGAATTCTTATTTCAAATTGTTCTCTAACCATTAAGGCTATACTTCAGCTGAGTCATGGTCTAAAAAGATCGTGACTACGCGATGCGCAGATTGTGCAAACGACGCATGCTAAACAAAACATAACTTGTCATAAAAATTCAACATACGTCCATATAATGTTATGTTTATTGTAGTAATAATAATAATATATTCATTGACATGTTTTCTTTTTCGAGTAAATGCGTAACGTTTTTTAGTCATCTTTACACGATTTAAGAATATATTCCTCCGACGCCATCACAAAACAAATTGACGTGCTCACGGCTCGGCTATCGCTCTCCGATTGGCAACGAGTGCGAAATTTCGTCCCACCTATTGTTGAAAATTATTTGCCATTTCACTGATGTATGCTCTTAAGGGGGGGCTGAAGAGCTAAACATTCAAATATGATTTAGTATAAAAAGGACCTCGGCGTCGTAAGTACGTTAATTTAAATCGATCTTTTCGCAAAAATCACTAATCATCGGAGATTTTATTTCAATAAACATTATTATTATTATTGATATTGTCTGCCGCTGAACATTATTATTATTTTATAAACACCTGCAAGATGTACGCCGATCAGAAAACAGGGCTGTCAAAATAATATTATGAATTAATAATTTTAAAATGTTAATTTCATCATAGTTTTCAATCAAACCTGTGCAAGTACGTACTGATAACTTGGGTGGATTTTGTAGCAAACATACTATTGATATATATACGGGTATATTATTATTATAACCCAATTCAAATTGAACATAGGTTGATACTCAAATACTATTATAGTATGTTTATGATTTCGAGAAAATAATAAGATGGTATAATTAATCCATATCAATTATTTGAAAACATTACATTCGCACTTTGCAAGATAACATCAAAATGTGTATATACTTATCTAAATGACGAATGACATTCATGAGTGAGCACGGCTGAAAACTTGGAAATGTGTTTTTTTTTATTTCAAAATCTTTTAATTGTGTATTATTTTATTACAGATTCAAGGCCAACTTCATATAACTAATAAAAAATACTGTTTGTTTCTACGAATAAAAAAAGACAGGAAGGAAGATGTGTACAAATCACAGCAATCAGAAATGCCAGCAAATATGGCCGACAATGCGTGATACACAAAATTACAAACACATTCGAAGTTTGCCGCACACGTACAGACCACGTGATATTTGTTTACGCAAAATAGTCGCTTTTCAAAATGGCGAATTTGATTGCCAGATTTTACTGCGATGAATCAGTATGTCCCTTCTTGTCTTTTTTTATTCGAAGGTTTGTTTACTATGTACACCGAGAAATTTCCATTTATAAAATCGGAAACGATTTTTATAGAAGAGTTTTGGAATATAATGCAACCAAAACTGGAAAAAATTCTATCATGGGTGTTGACTTCCTGAATTAGTTAACCCCAGGTCCATGCCACTACGTGAACCACAGTGGATATTAAGCCATTTCCACACTGGCAACAAGTTGCTGGCAACCTCATTAAATTTTACGATACTTACCATAATTGCTTAGGAAATTTTACGATAATCATCATAATTATCGTAAAATCTAACGAGGTTGCCAGCAACTTAACTTGTTGCCAGTGTGGACCCGGCATTAGATGCACAAAACTTAAATATTATATATTATAAATAAAAATTTAAATTATAAATATTTATGATTTATGTCTTCGACAGCCCTGATGAAATATGAGTCGGATCGAGTCATAGAGCAAATTTATTGACACAAACAACTTTGACACGACCTTTTTATATTAACTAGTAGACCAGATATTATGGACCTCATGTTAAAAAATCATATTTTCAATTCTCAAGGCCAATTCTGTAGACCGTCCCCTTAAGTGAACAACCATAACAGGCCGCAATTTCATTTACAAACAGTGCATTCACTGCCTCCAACGCATCACATATTATAATTGTATCTATGTATCCAAAAAGTTTCCGATACTCCCTCTATTATAATATAGTAGTGCAATCTGTTTGGATCGAACACTTACCTCAATAAGAGTCAACAACATCCGTGAAGGGCTGTCAAAGCTCTCGCAAGTTTCGATCATGACTTGTAGGTCGAGTTTGCGAGCAAGCGCTTTCCAATATCCTGTCTCATTGAGGATAACTGCTACGGCATCCAAGGTATCAGCGTCCAGGAAACTATTGCTTACCTCTGTTTTGATATAACATAGATACATTTCAATTAGTTTCAGTGATCAAAAAGCAGCAGACAAAACTGAGATGGGTTTAACTGTAATGTGCCTTTAGAATATTTAATTACAAGTACATTGCATTAATGCCAAAATATTGTCATTTTTACGACAAGTAAGTAAGATAAATTTGGTTGATTTAAATGTTTTGAAAATAATAAAAGCTAAAATAGCTACATAGTGACTACTACTAAGATAATAAAAGAAACCTTGTGACCGCTCACCTCTTCTAGCAGAACGATTTCTTCCTCTTTGGTGGACTTCTGCTTCTCCAAATGCTTATCAATAAGAGTCCCAATCTGGAAAGCAAGATGGACGAAAATTAGGCATTGTAAATTTCACAAGTTAGTAATCCGTCTCCTCAATGGTCACTGACCTATTCCACATTCATATATTTCAGAGATATTGAAGTTCAAAAATTCTATGACTTACATACAATTTCAACATAATAGTGAGTAAATTTGAGACAGAGATGGCAGCTCTAACAGGGCTGGGTGCATCAGCACCAGTGGTGAAGGGTATAGGTATGCTGTTACGATCCAACATAAATAGTACACACTGAACTTTGTCAGTTAATAAACGTATTTGTTTTCAATTCTAATGGATTTACGGTTTTCATTGAACTAAAACTACAATGTGTTTGTAGTTAATTTAAGTTTTAATTGTTTGTAGTTAACTTGTTAATTTTTAAACTTCAATTAAACCCTGCCTAATCGTAATCCAAGCCATGGTAGATAGTCAAAAAATATTCATATAGGTATCTATAGAATATCTAAAATTACACCTATCATTTTAGATATTTAACAGGTTTGCTGCTGTCCTATATAATATATAATGCTAAATGATAAAAGCAGCTGATATTAAATTTGATACTTTTCATAACATGTGAGCACCAAACCCCATAAGACCGATTTTATTGGTCAGGCACTAATACGTGACAATAAACCTTGTAAATTATTATATTTTGGAGCATTTTTTCAATGGCAACATTCACAAACCGCACTTGTATGTTATCAATGTGTAGGTACTGTGAAATGTTTTATAATTTATTACATATAACTTATAAGCATAACAAATACCTTTCACATTCATGTTCAAGTGATGTTGCAACTGGCTCAGCACGATGACATAATATTTGACTCACTTATTTACATGTTATTGAGTTATAAAAAATGTTATGAAAAATAAATAAGGCAAACAATTAATTTACTCCTCAAGTAAAATATAAAATACATGAGTGAAACATGAATTACAGTCAAATTATGAGAGTACCGCATCACTCATACGTTTTATAAATCTACAAACCAATGCATATTTTTTGTTTTATATTATTTTTGTAAGAACGAAAAAATATGCTATACATACATACAGATCTATAGTCTAAGACAGTGGTCGGCAAACTACAGCTCGCGAGCCGCATGTGACTCTTTGGCCCCTTGAGTGTTGCTCTACCACAAATGACCACGTACGGACTAAAATAGTGAAAGATAGAAGGGTCAAAATAAAATGTCTTCGAATATAACCAAACAGCAAGTCAAAGATCTTAAATTGGTTTCAGCTTTATCAATGGCAGTTGATGAGTCTTGTGACATAAATGATACAGCCAGCGATGTCCCGTGGGGGTAGGCAGATTGAGCATCGCTTGGGGGCGGCAGTTACTCGAAGGGCGGGCGGCAAATCGAGAAGAATCATTAGGTATATATAGAAATAGGTACCTAAACTTAGTAATCGCGGAAATATCTCTCCAATAAAAAAATCAGCTCACTGGTTGGAAACAAAATGTATTAATTAACATAGTATGTTTAACCGGAGTGTTTCTTTGTCGGGTTTGCGATGTCTCGTTAACTTCAGTTGTCCTTGGACGTCACATCCTTGATGACCAGCAATGACATGTGCAGATTTGAGAATTATATATGAATTATCGGTAGGTACCTACATATTTACCTAATTAATTTATCCAAATATTTTTGCCAGTCACTCGCGAGTTTTGAAAGTTGTCAGGTGTATATTTAAATGTATCTGAAAATCGTGGACTCCCAATATTGTCTATTGAAGTAGAGATGGCATTTAAATTAGATTTAGTGGTATATATTTTGTTGGTAATGTATCCATACAACACATTTCTTATATATTGGAGACATGGAAGGATGATAAAAAATGGGGTGGCATTTTGGCGCTGCCTAGGGGCGGCATTTTGGCTAGGGACGTCACTGGATACAGCACAAATTTGTACGATTCATTTCATCTACTGGTCTTAAAGTAGAACATTTATAATTATTGCCACTCAGACGACAAGCACGTGGAGAGGATATTGCAAATGCTGTAATTTAGTGCATGGAAAAACCTCATATTCCACTCGATAAACTTATGTCGTGGATACTTTTTTATTATTGTCAGCGAAACACCAATTAGGTAGGTACTTAGACACTTAACTACTGTCATAAACGTTCTCCGACCCCGGCGGCATCCTGTCCGATCAGATTTTATTGCTTAGGGTCGAAATGTTTTTAAACGATCGACACATTAACAGTATTTTAGCTCTGTATATCCGATAAGTTGCTCGTTATAAGTGAATAAACTACATGTATGGCGAAAATCATAAACCAAATGTCAACGAATGTTTCCTCATTACATCCGAGATCTCGCTATGTCCGAAATCGTAATAACCGAGTTCGATTAATTATTTTCGTAAAAATTTAATACTCCGTGACACGCTAGGAACTCGCGTCCGAATCCCTTGCTTATTTCATTTTTTTTCAATATTGTTAATTTGCTTAGAGTTACAAATAATATAAAGGCCAAATAAAAGTTATGGTAATTTATAGTGTGTCAAAATGATTACCTACCTTATTTTACTAATATTGTGAAATTGAAATTGGTGTATGGTTTTTTTAATTTAATAGAGCTCCTTTAACCTTTTCGTCGCGCCAATGGTCGCCCCAATGTATATCATTTGTCAGCGGCGTGATTTTTACGAATCATAAATCATATCATAACTCGTTAAAAACTGTCATTAAAAATCCGAGAAGCAGTAGAACCGATAAATATACATTCCTAATAATTTTACGACATCTAAAAATAAACAAATACGACTTAAATGGGGCGATATAGCTTGAACAAACACGTCCCATAGTAAAAAAACCATGCATAGGTACATACCAGGCGGCCACTGTCGTACTTCAAGTGGCATGGACACTTGCGCCGATGACAAGTTTATTAGGGCACGATACGATACGTGGGAACCCCACTTCAAACACAGAACACATTAATATTTTACAGAGCACATAAAAAATATTACGAAATCACTTTATTTATTATTGAGGGGTTATTTCAAAACACTTAACATAAAATTTTATCGGACAAGAATTTAAAATTTAATAGTTTCATGGTAATCGTAAAAACAGGGCTGAGGGCACAAAGCTACATCACATTCTCGACACATAATATTTGTCATTTTTCTTTTTGTATTTTTAATGGTAGATTGGGAACATACCCGACACCGCCTAAATGCTTTGACTTTTTTCTCAGTTGGGGGAACTTGACGTGGCAAATGTTTTAAAAGTTCGGTTTTTAACATTCTTTTTGGATTATTACTGGAAGAAGGTATATTTAATGATGTTGAAGGTTTTGAGGCACTACCATATTTTTCTATTAATTGACGAATTACTTTAATCTGAAAATCGGCCAAAGAAGTTTTTTTACCGGTTATGACTGTGTAAATAATACTAGCATTTAATAAAAATAAATCAATGATGTGGAAACCAACTTTTTTGTACCACTTAATTGTTTTTCGCATGCACGACAGACTACTCAACATCATGTCAACTTTATCGACAGAGCCCATGTTTTTGTTGTAATCAACAACGCACTTCGGTTTTATAATGGGTAGTCCCGTGGCTCTATTGGTTTTATGTGTGGGCACCATTGAGTCGTCGTGCATGGTAGTTATCATGTGTACCTCCCTTTTGTCATGCCATTTCAACACAAGCAAAGGGTGTCGGTTTAAAGATTTTATTTCACCCTTTTTTAATTTTTGAATTTTCGGCATTTGCTTCCGATTGCTGCGAACTGTCCCGCACGCATTTGTTTTTTGTTTAAACAAATGTTCAAATAATTCTGGGCTGCTGTACCAATTGTCGCAAAAAAGTTTATGGCCTTTGCCAAAATAATCCCTCATCAATGTGGTCACAACAGCCCCAGACACACCCAACTTTTCACTATCGGTAATTTCAGTTCCGTCGCCACAATAAATTATAAAATCTAAAATATATCCAGTTTCAACATCACAAATAACAAATAACTTAATCCCAAACCTATGTCTTTTTGAAGGTATAAACTGCTTAAATATAAGTCGTCCTTTAAATACTATAATACTTTCATCTATACAGAGGTTTTCATTCGGCAACATCGAGTCTTTGAACAAATTTCTGCAGTGGTCGAGAAGTGTTCTAATTTTGTAAAGTCTATCACCGGCAGGGGTTTCACTGTCAGAGTAGTGAAGCATTTGCAAAATTAGCTCATAACGATCTCTGACCATTGTTTGGCTAAAAATTTTTGCATTTAACAAAGGGTCGGTACTCCAGTGTTCCTCTATTGTAAGACGGCGGTTTCTCGTCATCAATAGGGTAACAGCGTAAAATATGTACAATTCGCTTATGGAAGTATCATACCAGTTATGAATTCGGGCGTTAGGTGTGTGGACTTGTGTGTTGGTCAGATGATCGTGATAGCCGTTGGTAAAGTTCACTATTTTACCCATTATATCTTCATTTAAAAAGTGTGTGAAAAACTCCATTTCACTTGAATTCTCATTCAAGCCTACACTTGGATTAACACCAGTGTTAAAACTGTCAAAGTCATACACAATTGGCACAAATGGTCCCGCGGTCCACGGTTGACGTGGAGCCTCTGGTGCTTCATGTCCAGAGGTGGAAGTGGAAACCTCTGGTGCTTCATGTCCAGAGGTGGAAGTGGAAGCCTCTCCCACATTATGGTCAACATCAGAAGGGTCGTCAATATTGTGTGGTTCTGCCAGCCCTGTTTCTCCTTCATCATCAGTTTCCATTTCATAATCGGAATCCAAGTATTCAATGGATTCTTGGGCTTCCTCATCGGATACACTATCACGCGCAGACATTTTGATCGCAATGTACAAAAATTAACTTTAAATATTTCACTACACAATGTACCTACACGAACTTATTGTCACTATTACAAATGTATATAAAAATATATATGAAGAATCTGTGAACTCGAAATTATATTATTGAAATTTAAAATACTACTTTTACACACATTTTCCACTAATTTCAATGGGTAAAATGTATGAAATCTCCAATATTATGATTAAAATAATTACACTTAATCACAGAATCGCGTATTCAAAGTAATTTTATAAAAGCCGAAACTGAATGGTATCGATAACCGTACGAAACCAGACACACACTGTTGAAATAGTATCACCGCACTATTCCAAACAAAGCCGAAGTCGGAAATGACATCACACGCCTGCGCATATTGCGCAACCAACTAGCGGAGATATTTGAATCGACAAAACTGATTATTTGTATTTTGAAGGAAGTCGATATGGGTCGAGTCTTTGCTAT